>NC_135716.1:4081958-5281958 GCF_964656455.1 Halichoerus grypus | reverse complement strand
GAAAGTGGGGGGTGAGGAGTAAGAGGCACATATAAATCAAAGCAGGTCACTGGGAGTCCTTCCCCAGAAGCTTTTACATGAAGCTGAGGCAGTACATTCAGTCTCCTCCTGGGGGCAGAACTGTGAGCTGTGAGTTGCTGGAGTCCTGTTTCCAGCTGTGGACGAAGCCCCTTGTGAGACCCACATTAGTACCTCTGAATAAATCAGTAAGTCTTCCTTAGCATCTTATTTCAGACAAACAGGGGGAGTTCAGTTCCTGACATTTGGAATGATCTATTGTACTTAGAAGTTTCCTAAGTCCATTTAGGACAAATAAAGGCCAAGGTGAAAAGACTTGTCCATGCCACAGCAGGGAAGGCACTGTTCGAAGCAGATGGCACAGCCACTAGCACATACTGACATCCAGGAACCAGATAACCTCTCCGCCATCATTTCAAGTCTCTAATCATTCGACAGGGGATATTTGTGGAGTTCCCTAAACTGGGACAAGGAGGGAGCATTACTGTAGGCAGAAGGCAAGGCCAAGGATATGTTTCAGGGCACCCGAGCTCTTAGCCATTGGACAGGTCATTCCATCATGTCCCTTCCACAACACCTTCCTTTGCCTTCCTTCCATCAATTTATTGATTACTCTTAATAAGGCATTGGTCCAGGCTCCAAAAGAGAGGGAGAAGTGCGTCATTTTCCTTGAAGAGTTCTGTCTGGTGGGAATGATATTTAAACAATGATCTACAGCAGTATGTGACCAAATTAAGAAGCTTACACCCTGTGAGATCTTGCTCTGGGAACCCATTCTACAGACCCCTTGAGTGTCTCCTGAGAGAGCTGAGTATCCAATACAAGCCCTCTTCACCAACTCCATAGAAACCTGCATTTGATCATAAGGAAAGAAAGGAAAGGAAAAAAGGAAAGGAAAGGAAAGGAGAGGAGAGGAGAGGAGAGGAGAGGAGAGGAGAGGAAAGGAAAGGAAAGGAAAGGAAAGGAAAGGAAAGGAAAGGAAAGGAAAGAAAGAAAGAAAGAAAGAAAGAAAGAAAGAAAGAAAGAGAAAGAAAGAAAGAAAAAGAAAGGAAGAAAGGAAGGAAGAAAGGAAGGAAGAAAGAAAGAAAGAAAGGAAGGAAGGAAGGAAGGAAGGAGGGAAGGAAGGAAGAAAGGAAGGAAGGAAGGAAGAAAGGAAGAAAGGAAGAAAGAAAGAAAGAAAGAAAAGAAGAGAAAAGAAAGAAGGAAGGAAGGAAGGAAGGAAGAAAGAAAGAAGAAAGAAAGAAAGAAAGAAAGAAAGAAAGAAAGAAAGAAAGAAAGAAAGGAAGAAAGGAAGAAAGAAAGAAAGAGGTAAATCATATATTTTTATTTTATTTCAACATAAAAAATATAAGTACAAATTTGTCAGTCTCTTACCAAGTGGCAAGGCTTTTTCTCTGACGACGACTTTGCCGATTGCACTCAGATTCCTCCTCCCATATACACAGCACACATAATGAACCACCTTAATTGACTCATCCACTTTCATTGAAGGGAAGTAGAAACTGAAGACACTGGGGAATTAACTTTAGGGTGGAATCCTTTTTAGATTTTGATCATTTTCCCTCAATATTTTATAACCACATCTAATGCAATAAAATCGGTGTGTGTGTGTGTGTGATTTATTTAATCAAATCTTTCCAAAGCATTCAGCTAATTTTTCATGAGAGCATCAACACTCTCAATTTTCATACTCATTTTCCAGTCCTATACATCATAATTAAACCATGTCATAGGCTTTTGGTCAAACAGAATGGATCCTTGGTAAGTTTATGTATTGGGGGTTAGAATGGGACTCTAACAAGCCATTACATGACTTGGGTTTTGAGTGTGAGAAATCCTGAGTAGGAACATTTTGAAAAGAAGTGGTCATGAACCTGTTTCATGATTCTTCAACCCACATAGTCATTTGGAGAATATAAAAGAGGATGTGAAAGTGGGGGTGGGGGGCGCCTGGGTAGCTCAGTCATTAAGTGTCTGCCTTCGGCTCAGGTCATGGTCCCAGGGTCCTGGGATCGAGCCCCGCAGGTCGGGTTCCCTGCTCAGCTGAAAGCCTGCTTCTCCCTCTCCCATTCCCACTGCTTGTGTTCCCTCTCTCGTTCTCTGTCAAATAAATAAATGAAATCTCAAAAAAAAAAAAAAAAAAAGAAAGAAAGTAGAGGGGATTCAGTCAGGAAATCAAGGCCTGCATTAGTTCCCTAGGCCAGCTGCAATGAGGTAACACAGACTGGGGGGTGGGGGGTTAGCCAGCAGAATGTTCTATACTGTCTCACAGCCCTGGAGCCTAGAAGTCCAGAATCAAGGTGTCAGTAGTGTTGGTTCCTTCTGGGGGCTATGAGAGGAGATCTGCTCCAGGCTACTCTCCGGGGCTTGTAGATGGCCATCTGCACGTTCACATGTTCCCTGCATGTCTGTCTCTAAAACCCCCTTTCTAGAAGGACATCTGTCACACCAGATCAGCGTCCACCCTGATGACTTCATTTTAACTTGATCACCTCCGTGAAGACCCTGTCTTCAAACATATTTACATTGTGAGGGACTAGGGGTTAAGACTTCAACATACAAACTTTGGAAGACACCGTTCAATCCATGACAGGGCCTCTGTCATGGTGATGTGACCTTGTCCCTTCCCCTAGAATGGCACTGTCTCTTGATCCCATGCCTTTGCAAGAGAAAGACCCATGCCTGTAGGAAACCACTCAGAATCTTCAGAGCATGACCGCTGCCCTCAGAAAGCAGAGATAAGCAATGTGTGCCTCCTTCCTGGGAAATCTAAAGCTGAGTGGGGAAAGGGTCTCACCCCTGCCTGATGAATCTAGAGGCCATAAAAAGGCCTAGCGGTGGGTCAGGTTGGGGTTGCTGGGCTGGGTGGGCATGAATGCTAGGATTTGAAGGGCAAGGAACTTCAGACCCAATCAAATTAGTGGTTTTAGCCACGTCACTGTGATCACTGAATTAAAACTGTGTTAATGGTTTAAAATATCTGTAAAACTATAACATAGGATGTCACAGAAAAGCCATGGGTCCCTCCCAAGTTTTCATGTAGGACAGGGGAAGAGTATCCCCAATTAAGAAAGTTGAAAGGGACAATAGGAGACCGGAACAAAGGTACCTCTCGTCTGGCCATGAGCCACGCCTCCAAACACCTGGTTCATGCACCTACAGCAGCGTAGGAGGAACCATGCTCGGGCACAGCCATCACGGACGCCGCCAGCTCGGGGCCAGAGTCACTGTGAGCAGAGGCACCACAGAGTCGCCGTGTAAAGATAGAGTCTAGCTGCGGACCAGGCGGGGGTGTTTGGAGTGGCACACAAAGATTTGATCCCGGGAGATCATGTGGCAGCACTGAGCTGAAGACTGATTCACCTTCAGCAATTCCTTCACTCCTTTAGGCCTGACTTTCAACAAGTCCAAAGTGGGAAACGCTTGCTTCCCCAACATCAGATATGAAATTACTTTATAACCTGCCAAGGGTGCCACAAAGATCAGATGCTGGGAGAGCTGGGGGTAACAAGCACCCAGGACTAAGCCAGGGCTGACTGGGACCTCCAGATGGCCATCTGTGTGCTCGAACATGGACTCTCCTGGAGCTGATTCTTGAGGCCCTGTTTTCAGCTTCCAAGGCCCTGTTTCCTGCAGGACAAATTCAAGCTCCTCTACCCGAGAAACCCCACAGGACCTGACCTAGTCTAGCCTATAGCTCATGGCTAATCCTTTCCCTGCTCCTATTTCAGGCTTCAGAAGCACAAGCACCAACCGTCATATAACCATTCTGTTCAGTCCGTTGGGACTTTACCCAGGCTATCCCCCCTGCCTGGAATAGTTTTACCTCCAACAAAACTTCCCCTGTCACAGTGCAAAGGACAGAGGATGATCCAATGAGGCAACAAGAGAATTAATGACAATTAAGCCCCTGATGGGAGCCCCTCATTTGCCTGGGGAAGAGCCCATTTATGTGGGATTGTTGAGCAGAGTTAGGACCTTCCATCACAGATGAGGCCTCATAACCTTCAAGACACAAGTAACATTTGTAAGGTCACATCAGTGAGACAGAAAGAACACCCAGACATTTGGCTCCAAATTCCATTCCTTCAGCAATTCCACACAACCTTAGAGGTAGGGGTTGAGGTGGGGACAAATATCTAAGTGCTCATTGAGCATATATATATTGAACATCTATTTTGAAATAAAGAGTTATGCTCAGCTCCAAGGATACAGAGGTGAACAAAACACCATCGTCTTTACTTCCAAGGAAATGGCAGGCAGTCCTGTGGGAGAGGGTCTTACAAAAGCTGCAAGAAGGGCCCGTATGAGAGAAGACACACCAGTGACAACTGAATCTTTAGAACATAACCACACTGAGACCAGGTGTACCTCCATAATCACATACTCAGGGAATTGTATTCAAGAAGATTCAGGAGTTCAAGGAAATGGTATCTCTAAATATCAAAAAAAAATTTCTGTACAAGAGAACTTTGGGGGCTCCTCCTAAAAGGTAACAAAATTGCCCAAATGTTAATTACTAGTAAGTAGCAGATCCAAGATTTGGACCCAGGCAAATCCAGCCCCAAGTCCATGCTCTGCCCAGATGATGCCCAGTCCACCTTCCTGCTCTCATTTGAACCTACTCCTGCCAGGGACATTTGGAAAACTTACATCCTCTTTTTTTGCAAAACTGGCCCGTGTATGGTATCTGGATACTAAAGAACGGTTGCATCACCGATTGATGTCATGTGTTCCCATGCTTCACTCAGCATCACTGACTCCAACCCCACCAGAGCTCTGTTTGAAATGTCTGCACCAAGATGCTCATCTGCTACAAGAGCCTTCCCATTGTTTCATAGCTCTGGTAAATAACATTTATAGATTGGCTATTTGCTTATATTTGAATAGCACACAACATTATGGTGTGGAAAGAAAAATGAGAATATTCTTAGGCGATGTGTTGTCTCACCCAGTTCAACCATTAATTGGACATCAGACATGTCATTTACTCCACTGGACTTGAACGCTATAAGGAGAGGCATCCAACACTACCTCATTCACTACATCAGCACCGTGATTAGTTTTCACTGGCATCTCCTTTGTGCCAGGCAGTCATCTGGGATGGTCCTCGCTCATTTATTCTATTCTATTTATTTTATTCTCTAGAGCAAGGAATAAAACAGATATTCGACAAATGTTTGCTGAGTAAGTGGATAAATAAACTAAAGTAGAAATACTCTTCTTGAAAAAGTTAAAGAATTTTCCATACGCAAGATGTCTTATTAAATTTTAAATTACTTTTGTTACAAAAACATTACCAAAAAAGATAAAAATTTAAAAATCCACTATCTCATGATTGTAATAAAACCACAATTATGAGCAATGCAGAATACTTCTTTTGTTTATTTTTCTCATGTATAAACAAGCCACAGTATCTATTTTTGATCAGTCAAATCAAATCAAAGGAAAGGACTGTAGTGAGTTTGTACTGTGTGGTAGATGCAATGCAAAGTGCTGTGGGTATAAGAGAAATAAGTTTCTCACAACAGTGAGTTAAAATCACTGTTAGATGATTTTATGCCAGAGAAAGGTCATAAGGACGATTCAACGTGATGAGTGTCTTAATGGAGGTGTGTATACATAGTTCTCTTTGAACTTACTGCATACTTGTCCTTTGACTTCTGGAAAAAAATATAATAATCTTTGAGCTAGGTTTTCCAGAAGGGCTTGCAAAGAATCAGAGAAAGGGCTTCCAGGCCACAGGGCACCCAGCCCAGAGAAGGGCCTGAAGGTCTGGGTGTGTGCAATGCCTTCAAGCAGCACCAAGCCAGCGTGGGGGCTGGAAGAAGAGAGGAAGGGGCTGGGGAGCACGGTCACAGCCAAGAGACACCGTGTGTCAGCCCTCTTGCCCAACACCAGGCAGGGACAGCCCAATTTTATCCTACTACTGTGACCCCCCATCATTGTTTGTATGTGCAGAACCAGGGGTTCAAAACTGCTCAGAAGCTTTACTGAGGTGCACAGGCAGAAAATGATAGAATCAGAACCCAGAACGACTGAGCAACCGAAAAACTACTTACTTCCAATCAGACAGTGTCTTAGAGTCAAAACACCCACCATCTGGAAAGGTCTGCTCTCTATCTATCATTTCCCCATGGACTGTACAGGACCTGAGTGAGGGCTCAGGAACAGAAAACATCTCTTCACACCGCCTGGAAACCATCTAACCCATGGGCCTTCTGGCAAGTGTGTTCTCTTTCAGCTGGACATCACTCAAAATTTCACAAGAAGCTACTGAGCCTGGCAGGGGGTACCTCTTTGCAGTACTAACACCTCATTAGCATGACCCCCATCCTGTCCTGATGTCCCTGTCCTTTTCCTGCCCCCAACACTGCCTTTGCTGGCATGCCCAACTATAATGAGCCTCCTCCAGCTGAAGAGCCGTGTCTTTGCACACCCCACCACGAATGGGACATGGGAAAAGGGCACCTCAAAGCCAGCCATCACGACCCCACATCACCCCAGTTTGAAAAGAACACAGGTACCCAAGGCACAAAATGAGACACTGTTGTCCTCCCTCCTCTCCCAACCATCCCCCGACCACGATCTTACATCTGTTTCCTTGGAAATGAAAGATTTTTTGCAAATGCTAGATAACAATGTGTCATTCTGAGAATTTCACCATGTATATGTACAATCATCTTATTTATCATCATTATCTGCCACTAACCCACTTTTCTCCCCTTTTATCCTCACTATCTTGCTTAATTTGAAGTGTGTGGCATGAGAGGGGAAATTTGGTGGGAGAAATTACCAGTTCCAGCATGACATATGTTTTGAAAAAAGTGACCAGACAATCACGAAAAAGTTCCATCCTGAATAATTGGTCCATCCATCTTGTGTTCCGAGGGGGAAATGAGCCTCCTCCTGTCCATTCTGGTGGGCTGTCCCTGTCTGAAACATGCAGCCTCTTGTGCTCCTCTGGCATTTTGCTTCCCACAAAAGTCTCCTCATTTGCCTTCTGCTCCGTGGAACTATGAGTGCTGGAACACAGAAACCCAGTCTTATTTGCCTAGATATGCCCCCCATCCAACAGAGGTAAGCACACAGTAAAATAACAGCTATATTCATTTAGCACCACGTGCTGTGAGCTACTCCAGGGGCTTCCAGTGGATTGTTTAATATATTCCCCCACATCTCCCTCCAAAGTGGATGATGCTAGGAATCCCACATTATAGAATACGTGCGACTCAGAGGGACCAGAGCCAAGATGGGAGAACAGGCAGCCAGGCTCTGGAGATGACCTCTTCTCCACTGATTTCTACTGGGCTCAAGAAACAGGTACTCAATGGAATAAAAGCATGTGCATACTTTTAGCCTAAAGGAAAAATATTTTACTGCTGGTAGTGTGGCTGGAAGGACTTGCATATGAAGGGTGATTTTTGTAGAGAAGGGATAAGTCTTGTTCTGATAAAATTCAGAGAAATAGAACAGAGCCAATTAGTTCTTAGGATGCATCTTTTGGCTCACACTAAAGAAAACCTTCTGAAAGTCAGAACTGTCTGTCAAAGCAAGGAATCAACTAAGGAGTGGATTCCATGCTACTGGGGACTTACCCCATTCTGGAAGAAAGCTTTGTCGAGAATCCTGCAGAATGCATCTGTGCCTGGGACAGAGGTTGAATAGAGGACCCATAAGCCTTCATGCAAATCATTCCAACATTCCCAGAGCCTGCAGTCCCCAGATGAGGACTGCTCACAGGCTTCCCTGGATTAACCATCCCCAGTTCTCCAGGTGCAACAAATCTCCCTTCATCAGGCTCCCAAGAATTTGCACGTATCCCTGCTGTGAGTTTATCATTATGGGTTTGTCTCCAGGGAGCTGTAAACACCTGGGGAACATGGACCATCCCGAGGACACCCAGCACCGTGCCAACCATCAGGAATAGGTTCTTAGTGAATATTTGCTGAGCGAATGTTGTTGATGAGTGGAGGAGCCTGGCGAAGAAGCGAAGAGAGCACACCCCATGGGATGATACATTCTCCTGCAACCTGCCCATATCTGAGGTCTCGTGCTTTCCTAATTCTGCTATCCTGTAGTCCCTATAAAACCATTTATCAATGTATTTGTCAGAGCTCAATGAAGAGAAACTTGTGAGAACAACAGCCATAACTAACACTGATTAAGCTTTCATTAATGGAAGGCTCTGGGTATTTACATGCATCATCTTACTCTATCCTTGAACAACTAAATGAGGTAGATCGCGTTTATTATCCCCATTTCACAGACAAAGAAACTGAGGTTAGGTGACTGACCCAAGATCACAGTTAGTAAATAGAGAAGTCAGGAACTGAACCAGGCATTCAGGCCCAAGAGCCTGTACTCCTACCCACCGCCCTGTATGGGAACTATTGTGGTTCATTAACCAGCTACTCTGCAGGACTTGTGTGAGCTTCTTTTTTCTGACATCTAATCCCCACACCAAGTATATAAGATAAATACCACATGTCCAACTTAAATGATTTTCCCAATGACACAGCAATTATAGACCACGGCCAGGACTCGAACTTACTTTTGCCTGATTCTCAAGCCATCACCCTAATGCAGTTAAACACTTTGGGATGTGGTGTTGAAAATCAGGGACATTAGTTTCACTCTTTGCCAATACTTTTGCTTATCTACTCCTACCCTTCAAAACCCCAGTGAGGTATGACCACCATTTAGTTCCTTCCCCGACCTCCTTCCTTCTCTCCTAAAGAACATTTTGAACATTTTGGTATATTTGCCTCTAGAAGACATACACATATATACATTTCTGCAACACTGGCATCACATTCTACCCAGTGCTTCATAATATTTCTTTTATCACTTAACAACATAAAGTGAAAAGTTTCTGATGTCATCCCTTACTCTACGATTTTTCATTGCTACATGATATGTCATCTTCATCTGTACTGCAATTCAGTAATAAATCCTTACTGTTGGGTAGATAATGTCTTCCAGTTTTTATTGTAAAAATCACTGGAACAAAGTTCTTTGTAAATAAATAGCTAGGCATGTCCCTGTGTACACGTGTGTATGAGTGTGTATGTGTGTGTTAGCACACACACCGTAGCAGTGCTTAGAAGAATTGCCAGGGTCAAAGTGCATGGACATTTGAACCTCGGGATCCATGTTACCAAAGCGCTCTCTGAAGTCTGCCCATCTCTAGTCCCACCAGCAGCATATGAGATGGATCAAAGCCAGAACCTCAGCAACAGAGTTCTAAAACTTATAAACCCCTTTTGTCAAATGGACAGTAGACGTCTTCCTTTCTTCTTTCCTAGTGTGTATTTACACTTCTTTCAGGAACTTCTCCCGCTTCTTAAAGCTAGCTGAATTTGATTTTGCCTCCACTGCTAGCTTATGAGTTTCCAAAGAGCAGAAATTACAAAACTCATTTAAGTTGTAACCTAACACCTCGCACGCTACCTGGTCCATAGGAGATGCTCAGAAATGTGGCTGAATAAAGCCAAATTTGCTAGTAGTGAAAGAGAGTCACCAGCAAACATTCTCTGGAGAATTCAGCCCCTATTCATTACCAAGGTAGGATACATGTTTTTGTAATGATGTAATGCTGGGGTCCTCCAGGTCCACTGCTCCAAGCCCCAGACTTTGAGCCAAACTTCCTGGAAAACATACTCTGAGTGTCTCCTTATTCAGCTTAGTGAACACCCACAGCATGCTTCTTCGTATATGATACACAAATCTCCTCCCAGAAATCCACAAAATGTACAGACAAGTTACCTTCAGTGTCTCGGCACCAAAAACCAGTGATTTGTACCTCTGCATTTGGAAGGGAGCCACCCTCCAAGTGCACATATGTGCTAAGGTTCCTTTCCAACATCACTGAGACCCCTTGAACAATCGTTGCTCAGATACTCTGCATCCATTCTGGGCAACTTACCCCAAGGGGCACACAAACCTACCTCATTCCGATCATCTCAACTCTTCAAATTTATCTCAAAATATTCCATAATATGGACACTTTGCAACGTGTTTCCAGCTCTTGCCAGAATTATTAATTCATCAATTAGCCCATTTATTATAAAAATAGCTATCACTTACGGAATATTTACCATCTGCCAGGCATTGTGCTAAATGCCTTACATATGGTAAATTATTTAGTCCTCACAAGAGTGCTATGAGGTAGACAGTATTGTCATCTTCACTTTATGGTGACAAAACTGTCACAAATGAAGCTAAGGATCTCTCTTGAGGCTGTGGTGTTAGGAGGTATAAGCATGAGGAGGCAGGTACATCTGATTCCAGAGACCATGCTCTGAAACATTGTAATAGTCAACATAAGTTCATGGGATCTACAGTGCACAACTCTCCCTGCTGGGCATCATTGGTGTGAACCTTGTCCTTCCTACCTGAGATGTCTTATGTGAGATATGATAGATGAGGGACCTTGTATGAGGACTCACTGTGTTCTCATCACAGTAGCCATATTCAGGTGAAATTTATTTCAGAATGTGATTTTTGTGTTGCTTAAAAGAAACCACAACCCAGAAATTGCACTACTAGGTATTCACCCCAAAGATACAAAGGTAGTGATCCAAAGGGGCACCACCCGCACCCCAATGTTTAAAGCAGCAATGTCCACAATAGCCAAACTATGGAAAGAGCCCAGATGTCCATCCACAGATGAATGGATAAAGATGTGGTATGTGTACACACACACACACACACACACACACACACACACACACACACACACAGGAATATTACTCAGCCATCAAAAAGGATGGAATTTTACCATTTACTTTGACATGGATGGAACTGGAGGGTATTATGCTGAGCAAAATAAGTCAATCAGAGAAAGACAACTGTCATATGGTTTCACTCATATGTGGAACATAAGAAACAGGGCAGAGGATCACAGGGGATGGGAGGGAAAACAGAATGGGAAGAAATCAGAGAGGGAGAAAAACCATGAGAAACTCTGAACTCTAGGGAACAAACTGGAGGGGAAGTAGGTGGGGGGATGGGGTAACTGGGTAATGGGCATGAAGGAGGGCATGTGATGTGATGAGCACTGGGTGTTTTATAAGACTGATGAATAACTGAACTCTACATCTGAAACTAATGATGTACTATATGTTGGCTAATTGAATTTAAATTAAAAAAAAGAAACTGAAAAAAAAAAGCTGAATTCTCTGTGTGTCAGATACCGGTCTCATTCATCCCACTTCACTGTCCTAGGCCCTCACTATTCCCTATCTGATTACTTAAAGCCTCTTAAATGGTTCCCATTTCCTGTCTTCTTGATTCTGTCCCTCAAAATATTATCAGAGTGGTTTCTCTCAAACATAAACCCTACTACGCCACCTTCCATCCCAAATTTAATGACTCCCCTTCCCTTCAGGACAAGCCCCCTTTGGCAAGACATGATTGGGATCTGGCTAGACCTCCCCTCAGTCATGCAGGCTTCTCCACTTTTCCATTAGAAGTCACTTCACTGGACTGTTCCCTTCCCCTGTAGGTCACTATACCCTGTTCTTGACTTAGTTAACTCCTCCCCAGCCTTTCAAGGCTAACAAGTTGTTCATCCTAATGTAAAGGTAGCCCCTCCCCTACTGCTCTGGGTTCAGTGAAACACCCTCCTCTTGTGCTTCTTCCTCCACACTTCCATAATGCGAAATTCTGCTCTATTATGTATATTGCTCGCTCAAAGCTGCTACAGACTAAATGTCTGTGTCCCCCCAGACTCATATGTTGAAAACTAACTCCGGTGTGATGGGGTTTGGAGGTGGGGATCTTTGGGAGGTGACTAGGTCAGGGGTGGAGCCCTCACAAATGGGATTAGGACCTCTATTAAGAGACCCCAGAGAGCTCCCTTGCCTCTTGCCATGTGAGGACACAGTGCCAATAGCCAACCAGGTAGTGGGCCCTCCCCAGATGCCAGATCTGCCCATGCCCTGATCTTGAACTTCCTAGCCTGCAGAGGAAAAAAAAAAAACAAAAAAAAATTTCTCTTGTTTATCAGCCACCCAGTCCATGATACTCTGTTATAGCAGCTTGAACCAAATGAAACAAAAGCCATGCCTTTTTTTTTCTTTTTTAAATTTTATTTTATTATGTTATGTTAATCACCATACATTACCTCATTAGTTTTAGATGTAGTGTTCCATGATTCATTGTTTGCGTATAACACCCAGTGCTCCATGCAGAGCGTGCCCTCTTTAATACCCATCACCAGGCTAACCCATCCCCCCACCCCCCTCCCCTCTAGAACCCTCAGTTTGTTTCTCAGAGTCTCTCATGGTTCGTCTCCCCCTCCGATTCCCCCCCTTCATTTTTCCCTTCCTACTATCTTCTTCTTTTTTTTAACATATAATGTATTATTTGTTTCGGAGGTATAGGTCTGTGATTCAACAGTCCTACACAATTTTTTTAATTTTATTTTACTTTATTATGTTATGCTAGTCACCATACAGTACATCATTAGTTTTTGATGTAGTGATCCATGCTTCATTGTTTGCGTGTAACACCCAGTGCTCCATGCAGTACTTGTTATGCCCATAGAATCTGGGGGCTCTTGGGAAAGGGGGAGAAATTGTCTCCACGGCCGCCATATCTTCAAAGGCACCTCACACTCTGCACGTGCAGTAGACTGCCCTTGTTTCTTTCCATCATTTAATATACTCTGACAATGACATTCCACCATGTCACAAGCTTTTGCGGGTGGTAAGACAATCCACATTCCTCCAGAGATATTTTTTTCTTCTTCGTAGATATTTGTAAATATTTTTTGTTTATGTTCTTTTTCTCCTTTATTCTTATTATTCTTCCTTACTTTCCTCCTCCTTTCCTCCCTTCCTTCCTGAACACATGCCTGAATATTCAAATATTTCTTGGCACCTACAGCGTACCAGAAGCTTTAGCAAATGCTGCAGACAGGAAGGTACAGAAGAAGAGTTCTTGTCCTCCCCTGACGTTCCCATGCTATAAAGGGAAAATGAGGACAGGTAGCTCGGCATTTCTGGTACAGTTTCATAATGAGAGTAATAGTAAGAAGACGGCCCGGGGGTGCAGAGGCAGGCTGCTATCACAGCCCAGAGAGCAGGAGTCAGTCAAGACTTCTGTGAGGAGCGTACACTTTGTTGGGACATAAAGAAGGGCCACAGTTAGCAAAGCAAACAGAAGAAAAGGCGTTCCAGGCAGAGGAGAGAGCTCAGCAAAGGCAGGAGAGGACGATAGCAATGAGAGGTGCAAACATTGCCTGGAGGTGAAGCTGAAAGGGGACAGAGTCGGATGGTGAGGGATTTGGACTGTGGGCACCAAGAAAGTTATGAAGTTTCCGTATAATACATCGTCTATACTAACATTCATGAAACAGTTACTAAATGCCAGAAACTCTTCTAAGTGATTTGTGTGGTTTGTCTGGTTTAATCCTATCAAAACTTGGAGATAAGAACTATTATTATCTCCGATTTAAGAATGGGGGATGGTTAAAATACCAAAGAGATATCAGTACACACCTATTGGAATGGCTAAAATCCCAAACACCAACAGCACTGAATGCTGGTGAGGCTGCGCAGCAGCAGGAACGCTCACTCAGTGCTGGCGGGAATGCAGAATGGGGCAGCCACTTTGGGAGATAGAGTGGCAATTGATTACAAAACTATACATCCTCTTGGTGGGTGGGGGATGGGGTAATTGGGTGATGGGCGTTAAGGAGGGCACGGGATGTGATGACCACTGGGTGTTATACACAACTGATAAATTATTGAACACTATATCTGAAACTAATGATGTACTATAGGTGGATTAATTGAATTTAAATAAATTTTTAAAAAAACCTAAACATCCTCTTACCATATGATCCAGAAATTGAGCTCCTTGGTATTTACCCAAAGGAGTTGAACACTTAGATCTGCACAAAAACTTGCACATGGATGTTGATAGCAGTTTTATTCATAATTGCCAAAACTTGGAAGCAATCAAGATGTCCTTCCGTGGGTGAGTGGATAAACAAACTGTGGTGTGCCCAGACAATGGAATATTATTCACCTCTAGAAAAGAATGAGCTATCAAAGCATAAAAAGACATGGCCTAACCTTAAATGCATATGACTGAGAGAAAGAGGCCAATCTCAAAAGGCTACCATCCCAACTATATGGCATTCTGGAGAAAACAAAACTATGGAGTAAAAGGATCAGTGGTTACCATGGGTTAGAGGAAGGAAGGGAGGACTAGGTTGAACACAGAGGACTTTTAGGGTAGTGAAACCCTAGCATGATGCTATAATTGTGCATACATGTCATTATTCATTCACACAAATTCATAGGATATATAATATCAGCACCACCATGGCTGGCTTCCAAGAAGTGAGAAGAATTTGCCAGGCCCCGGCAAGAAATATCCCTAGAACCGACACAGCATCCCTTCCATAATATTCTGTTGGCCAGAGAAGTTACAGGGCTTGATTCCAAGTGTTAGATACAGAGTCCTCCACTTTTGAGGGAGACAGAGAGGTCACCATGCAGAAGAGCAGGCAAGATGGGAGATAACGAAACCATTTTTAGAAAAATACAATCTATCACAGTCCTACAAATTAAATGTTTGTATTTGTTCCCTTGTGTTTTATTTTAGGAAAAACTGGATTATATCTAATAATTGCCCTTGCAGGCTGGGCAGGGGATCTTGTGAAACTAGACCCTGCCCTTCCTTTCAAATTTTAAAGTAAACAATAACATTGGTGAATTTTAATTCAAAAAGAAAATAGAATGAGTCCAACTAACTGTGACATTGATGCCTAACACAATTCTGGCATGTAGTTGATGCGCACAAAAATTTTTTCACATTATTTTGGAAAAAAATGTTAAAAATATTAAAAAAAAAAACTGGTGGTGTGAACAGAGGCACGTCATTGAACTTCCCTGAGCATCTATTTAGTAACTTGTAAGACAAAACATTTTAACAGAATCATATTAAAATTAGCACCAGAGGTAACAGCAAAAATAAAACCAGCAATGGACAATATTGCTAATACATGTAGATTACAAAGAATATTCATATTTGAGTAGACATGACTTAGTTGTCTCTTCAGAATGAATTCTGACTTCCTCAATCCTGAATGCCATTAACTTCCATTTTGGGATCCATATGATTCTGGGTAAATTAACTATCTCTGTTTCCAGAGGCAGAATATGTGACATATATCAGCCAATTAGTATGTTCATCTGACTTGGACACAGAGACTGATTTAGGGTGACCATATTGATCCATTAAGAGTTGCTTTTGGGATTTCTGCTGGGAAGGTGAAAGATTTCAACAGCTCTCCTGGACCATGAAGGTAGTAGCTCTCAGAGATATGTGGGTCCTCAGTGTTCTCCAACAGGAAACAGAAAAATGTCCATACACTGAACATATATGGCCCATGTTTCACTTCTGTTATTTAAAGCTTACTGTATTAATTCATGACTTGTTCAAACTTATAATGATTCCCCAGTCTGCCTAACCTGTTTTGTTTGGTTTTTTGTAGTTTCAAGTTTTTATTTAAATTCCAGTTAGTTAACATGCAGTGTAATATTAGTTTCAGGGGTAGAATTTAGTGATTTATCACTTACACACAACACCCGGTGCTCATCACAAGTGCCCTCCTTAATCCCCATCACCCATCTAGCCCATCTCCCACCCACCACCCTTCCAGCAACCCTCACTTTGTTCTCTATCATTAAGATTCTGTTTTATGGTTTACCTCTCTCTCATTTATCCCTCCATACTCGTTTGGTTTTTTTTTTTCTTAAATTTGACATATGAATGAAATCATATAGTATTTGTCTTTCCCTGACTTATTTCACTTAGCATAATACACTCTAACTCCATCCTTGTCATTGCAAATGGCAAGATCTCATTCTTTTTGATGGCTGAGTATATATATATATATACCACATCATCTTTATCCATTCATCAGTGGATAGACATTTGTGCTCTTTCCATAATTTGTCTATTGTTGATAATGTTGCTATAAACATCGGGGTGCATTTGTCCCTTCAAATCAGTATTTTTGTATCCTTTGTATAAATACCTAAGAGTACAATTGCTGGATCATACGGTAGTTCTAGTCTGTCTTAAGCCACTTAGCTGTCATTTGAACCTGAAAGAGTCCACTGTGCTGCATACTAATACTCCTTCTATCAGCACCTCCAGAGCTACCACGGTCCTTTTCACGGTAACAGGTACCAAGTGGCAGAATTTGGAAAGTCCAGCTTTCCAATTTTAAGGTTAAAGACTTTGTTAGCTGAACGCAAATTAGGCAAAGTCTAAGCTTTACACCAACAGGTACGTGTTCTTTCTCTAAAATAACAAAGCAGGAAATCTGTCTTGGGTATCACTGAAACTTTGGCTCCTAGAACACTGTGGGCCTTCAGTACAGGAGAAGTACTATTACATGAATAAATTATTTTAGGCACATTAATTTTTCCTTCTGAGCTCCAGTCTCCTCATATTTTTTTTATAAACATATAGTGTATTATTAGTTTCAGAGGTAGTGTTTAGTGATTCATCAGTTGCATATAATACCCAGTGCTCATTGCATCATGTGCCCTCCTTAATGCCCATCACCCAGTTACCCCATCCCCCCACCATTGCCCCTCCAGCAACCCTCAGTTTGTTTCCTATAATTAAGAGTCTCTTATGGTTTGCCTCCCTCTCTGTTTTCATCTTATTTTATTTTTCCTTCCCTTCCCCTATGTTCATCTGTTTTGTTTCTTAAATTCCACATATGAGTGAAATCATATGGTATTCGTCTTTCTCTGAGTGACTTATTTCACTTAGCATAATACCCTCTAGTTCTATCCACATCATTGCAAATGGCAAGATTTCACTCTTTTGATGGCTGGGTAATGTTCCATTATATATATATATATATATATATATATACCACATCTTCTTTATCCATTCATCTATCAATGGACATCTGGGCTTTTTCCATATTTTGACTCTTGTGGATATTGCTGCTATAAACATGGGGGTGTAGTTGCCCCTTCAAATCATTATGTTTGTATCTTTTGGATAAATACCTAGTAGTTCAGTTTGTAGGTCATAGGGTAGCTCTATTTTTAACCTTTTGAGAAACGTCCATACTGTTTTCCAGAGTGGCTGCACCAGTTTTCACTCCCACCAACAGTGTAAGAGGGTTCCCCTTTCTCTGCATCCTCGCCAACACCTGTTGTTTCCTGAGTTGTTAATTTTAGCCATTCTGACTAGTGTGAGGTGATATCTCATCATGGTTTTGATTTGTATCTCCCTCATGCCGAGTGATGTTGAGAATTTTTTCATGTGTCTGTTGGCCATTTGTATGTTTTCTTTGGAGAAATATCTGTTCATGTCTTCCGCCCATTTCTTGACTGGATTTTTTGTTTTTTTGGGTGTTGAGTTTGACAAGTTCTTTATAGATTTTGGATACTAGTCCTTTATCTGTTAAGATATTTGCAAATATCTTCTCTCAGTCTCCTCATCTCTGACAGAGAGATACTGACTGTTCACTCACAGATATATAATAATGATCAAGGTAGATTATATGCAGCATACACCGTGCCTAAAAAAACTACAGTTGAATAAGAAATGTTAGTTCACTGCCCGCAAGTCTGATATGATTCCATGCCATTCTGTCTCCCTATATTTCCTATCTACAAAGAATTTTCAATCAGAATTTGTTGTTTGACTTCAAATTGGGGCCAGTTAGGTTTCCTGCCACCAGTTTTTCTACCTTGGTCTGATTCATTAGTATTAATAGCAGTGACCCCTGGCATGTCAAATAGTGAACATTAATGACAATGGCCTTTAATTATAGAAGCCAAGGTTACAGTTGTTATTTCTGTGGGTAATTTCCATTCCTAAGTTCATTAAACTCTTAAAAGTGGAAAGGTCAATAGTGATTTATTCCAGTGACAGCAAACTCAATTGCAATCCTGTACAAACAATCCTTCTGTCTTGACATATGGCGAGACTAATAGCTAATGGAGCTAACTTCATAAGGCAGTGAACTGCCTACTTAGATTCATTTTTTAAAGCCCAATGTTATACAAAAAGAGGACATTCCCAAGGCACTACACTTGGGTGAAGAAGACAGAAACCGGGGGCAGCATGAGGTTGGAGGTCCTGTTGCCTTGACCATTCCGTATCCCAGTATCTAGGACATGACTGGGCTTATGTGCTAAATGTATGAACATGTCCACCCTGGGCTTTCATCATGGTGTTGCCTCAGGTTGGCAAAAAATAGAAAAACAAAAGAGTCTGCACTTAGATAATTCATGGGAGGAAAGGTGGATGGCAGAACAGAAGCAAGACACAATTGCAGAAGAGCAGAGATTCTGAGACAACATGCCTGGTGTGGGGAGAAAGACTGAGCTAGGCAAGAGCCACACTGGTAGAACCAGGTGTGACTTTCCCCACCTCGTTATGCGCCATGCCTGGAGGAGTCCTGGGCAAGAGGAAGGATCTGTAAAAATAACCCGGCATCAAGTAGAGAAGCTCCCATCCTCTTACCTGAGCTAATAGGCCAATATAAGTTGTCTAAAGATTTCCTGTCTCAAATGTCCAAGGCATATGAACACACGCCTATACGAACAAAACACTAACAAAACCATTTATCTGTTGTCTGTCCTGGAAGTAAGTCTGTCCCCAAGCATCTTCATCTACAGGACAGACGCTTTCTTCCTCTCTTACTCTCTTACACATTTAGTAAAGGTGCACCAAAATTATACTATATTCCATGCACTGTCCCATACAAAGGGAATATAACAGTAATGAGAAACAACTTTTGCCAATTATTTCAGAAGCTTACACTCTCCTAGGTTAGGAAATTAAAACAGAGAGATAAACAGTATAGAAGGAGTAGAGGAAGAAAAGACAAAAGGAGATTCAGGTAGAGAGTATCAGAGGGGAGGACATGGGCTGCCTGGGCGACATGGGCACTGATGCCCCGTGGGATATGGATTGAAAGGAGTGCATTCAGCCCAGGGTGGGGTCCCTAGAAGGCCAGTGGGGGGACCAGTCACAAAGTCCGGCACTTGTATCTACAGTCTACACCATTCCATGAGGGGCTTACTCACCCAGCACTTTATGTATAGGTGCTCAGTGGTGATTTCTTGGATAAATTAATATAAATGTATCATATTTTAGATATCTATTTTTGCTTCTATATTTAAATTGAGTCATTAAGCAAGCTTTTTGATCTTACCCTGATATTTTTTTTCATTCTTCTCCTCTCCTTTAACCAGATCAGATTCTGTTAATAAAACATATTTAGCCCTGCCCCTTTGCCTGGCATTAGTTTGCTGGGTTCCTATAACAAAATACCACAGATTGTGTGGATTCAACAACAAAAAATTATTTTCTCATAGGTCTGCAGACCAGAAGTCCAAGGTCAAGGTGTCGGCAATTTGGTTCTCCTGAGACCTCCTCCATGGCTCAGAGGCAGCTGCCTCCTCACTGTGCCCTCCCTGCCCACGCTGCCCCAATGTCTCTTCTTTTCATAAATCTGTACAAGGCACAGGGCATGGGGCTTGGCTGGGCACTCACTAAAAGATGAGTAATACATGATCACTTGATCCACTTAGACCATTAGTATTTAATGGATGTTGTAATGACTGTGCCGGTAAGTTTCCCAGACAAATCCAACTTGCATTTCAACTGGCAACATATACACCCTGGAGGGGGCCGCCTCCCTGCCACATGGCTCTTTCAGATCACAGTCACTGGGCCAAAGGTACACACTCACCCAGTGCTGGGTCAGTCAAAGCTGTGTCCTGGGGTTTTCTATGGGCTCCAAAGACTGACACAGAAAACTGGAGTTGGATACTTGTTCATAATACAAAGGAGGTGAATATTCTAAAAGGTAGCTTTTAATGTATTTACTTTATAACTGAAGAAAACAAGCCTCGGAAAAGTGAGAAATAGAGGCATCACCCATGAGCACCATAACCATGGGTGATGCCCCTATTTAACTGATTGGATATATATATATATATTTATATTTAATATTTTATATTATTACATATAAAATATTAAATAATATATCTTATAAATAAATACACAGAAAGCATGCGTTGTGAAGACCTTGGACTAAACATATATTTTATATAA
Source organism: Halichoerus grypus (assembly GCF_964656455.1). NCBI lineage: Eukaryota > Metazoa > Chordata > Mammalia > Carnivora > Phocidae > Halichoerus > Halichoerus grypus. The sequence continues at coordinate 5,261,819 of NC_135716.1, read as the reverse complement.
CATGTATATATGATATATATCTTATATTTATGCAATATTATATATATATATAATATATAAAATATTCGTTGGTACCTTTCCCTTAATAGAGGCTAAAAAAACTGTTAAAGTGACTTAAATTTAGGTCCTTCTAAAATGTATATATTTGTTTTTCTCTGAGTATTTGTTTCTGCTTCTAATAGGCTATTACAGCCAGAGTGTTTTGAGGGCATTTTTAAAGATTTTGAAAACACCACATAGAATCTAATGGAACACAAATATTATTGTCCATTGCTTACCAACCCGAACTGCAGTAATATGTTCAAGTATTATTTCCTCACCTCATTACCACTTAATTGAATTAAAGCTAAATTTGTATTTATGCTGTATAATTAGGAATTACAGGTAAGGGACAAGAACATTCTCATTACTGGCCATCTGTTTGTGGAAAAGTAGCAGTAGAAGAGTCCCCAGGAATGCTTGCTGTGAGGGTCCACACACATGGAATATTAGTGCCAGAAGGACAACTCCTCGCTGCTTAAAGAGATACAGCTCTGAGATTAAGAAGTCACAGAGCTAGTTAGAAGTAGACCTGGGCTGGAACCCCATTTTATGAGCCAACTTATTTGAAATGCATTTTTCTTTCTAGAACCATTCTTTCCCAGTATCCAAACAGATCTCTGTCCACCAGGCATGCTCAGTAAAAGACTAGAGGAGTGTGAGCAGCTAGCTGCATAAGCAAGTCAACCAAGGATCAAGAACAGACTCATCACCAAGTCTTTCCGGAGAGCAGCACCTTATAACTGGTCATCAGTCTTGCTATTCTGCTCTGACAAAAAACAATGCATCTCTTCAATGAACATCAAGAGCATCTCTCTCTCTCTCTCTCTTATTTTCCTCTCTTGACATTTTTCTAGCATGTTCCATGTCACGTCCATGGCATTATATTGGCATCAATGTGCATTCATCATCACATAAGTAGGTGGGTGCCCCTATTTTACTGATTGACAAAATGGAGACCCAAAGGCGTCCAAGTGACTTGCCCCAGGCAATAATAAAGCCAGAACCCAAACAAGGGGTATGGTCAGTGGAGAAACTCACTTGTCAACAAGAACGAGGAGTCCAGGCAGTGATAAAAACCACTGATGGCCTGCTGTACCACCCCAGAGGGGAGGAAATAAAGTTTTCATGAACGTTTTCACTCATGCCTACGTGACTCATTCACTCACAGAACTGTGCAACAGGCTCTGTGCTAGGTCCCGGAAGGTCCTACTGGGCAATGTTTATGGAGCCATGCCTTGGACTCACATCCCTACTCTGCTGTCCCCTAGCCATGTGACATTAGGGAAAACACTTACATGTGCTGGTTTCAGTGCCCTTAACCAGAAAACAAAACCGACAGCACTCACCTCATAATTACAGTATCACAAATGATCTATAAATTCACTGACATGGCAAATACTTGACTGGACTCCAAGGCAGACACTGTGCTAGGCACATGGATAAAGGATGGCTGCTATCCTTTTGGGGATGACACAAAATAAAACACAAGCATCTTGTTCTCAATACATTTAATCTTGCATGGTTGCAATCTAGTGATGCCCATACCCAGAGGAGGAGCATGTCAGCTCCTGGCAGGTGACTCAAACTACAGAGCATGAGAAGTCAGGGAGAGAGTCAGTGGGGCTACTCTGATGCGGGAGGGCTTCAGGAAGGGGTTGGGGGTCTGGAGTAGGACCCTAAAGGGTAAGCAGAATGTTAGCTGGCAGAGGTAAACGTGACAGGCCCAGCAGGCAACAGGAATGAAATAAATCAAGGTCTAAGAAGAAGAAAAGGCAGCTGGGAATGTATTGACAAAATGACAAGGTTGATTGGAACAGAATACGCATCCAAGGGGGTTTATGTGAAGCCAGAAGGAAGGTCAGGTACAGGAATGAGATCTTCAATAAGAGGGAGTGGAAAATCTAGGCACCAGGCTTTCGGGGTGGTGGGAGGGGAGGAGTGCCACTCAAGCTCTTCATCTCCACCTCTACCCCTTCCTTCCAGCGATGGCAGCTGGGTGCAGGTAAATTGTGCTCGGGGCCCATGTCTCGTTTTTATGATTTACCAGTTCAGTCTTTCAGCAGGGTGAGAATATAGAGTGTGGTGGATGGCACATGCTCAGAGAATTTATGTTGCATAGCTAAACATCATGTCTGCCTATCTCTTCCCAGTAATCTCTGATAATACCCAAATGGGCTTTTTATTTTAAACATCTGGACAGCCTTATGGTGGTGGAGAATTAAGGTGCTGAGTGAAGAAAACCACACAGTCATAAAGTCTGTCGGATAAACAAAGCTTTCTTTGGAACATTAACTCCTTTACTGAGAAATTGTCTCTGTTCCTCAAAATGCACTTAGTAACTTTACATCTTCATCTCCAGGTACCACTTTTCTCTTGCAAATACTCTCATGGCAGTTAATGGGGCCATTAAGGTAGGAAACTATGAGATATTAGCATAAAAAGAACATTGCCAGGAAAGAGATGCAAAAGGCCCTCCCTCACTCAGGCAAGCTCCTTTTCCCCCTTTTGGCATTTGCTTTTGTTTTATAACAGCAGAAATTCCCATTGTGGGTGGTGGTAATTTTAGCTAGATAATAATTCTGTCGACACCGTCATAAATTGGCAAAAGGTGTGTAACTCAGGGAGGGGAGAGACTGGAATGGAGAATAATCAAGTAGTTCTATTTGTTTTTAATACACACAGCCGTTCAATCAAGAGAGGCCGTGCATTTTCTCTTCTCTGAGATCGCTTGGGTTTCTTCTCCCTTGAAAAGGGTGATGAAGTCCGGATGGTATATACGGTCCCAGGTCCCAGCCTTTGCAAATGCTGTGTCATCTGCCAGATGCCCTCCATGTCCTGGAGTCTCTGGGGATCAACATCTCACTCGGGAAGGTTCGGCTCATGTGTTTTCTACAGCATGAGCCTGCCCAAACCCCCCAGAGGAGGCTTGAAGCTCCCATTTCTGAGTTACTGGAAAACCATAGTCTCTTCTCCCATGGTTTTGCCATTGCCTTATGGGCAAATGCACCCCCTCCCCAGTGGCTGTGGTGGCATGCAGAGAGCAGGACTGGGCAGGGCGGGTAGAGATTCTAGAATTCTGGTTCCTGGACCCTAGAACAGTGCCTCGCACAGAGTTATACAGACTTTTATGTATCTGTTTTCTATAGTTGCATTATAGATTATCATATACTTTGCAACTTAACATAACTCCCATTTTTTGTTTGTTTGTTTTTGTGGGTCAGGGTCCAGGCAGGGCTAGCTGGGTCCTCTGCTTTGGGTCCCCCAAAGTATCATTTAGGGCTGGGTGCTCATCAGATGCTCAACAGTGGAGGGACCTGCCTCCACGCTCACTCAGGTTGTTGGTAGCTGTTGGACTCATGACAGCTGTCTTCCACTTGCGTACAAGGAGAAGAAGCCTCCAGAGATTATGCTAAGTCAGAGTCTTACATAACATGACATAATCACGTACGCGGTGCCTTGTCATCTTTGCACATTCTATTGGTTAGAAGCAAGTCACAAGACTCACTTCTTGGGAGGGGATTCAGCAAAGGCATAGATATCAGGAAATGGGATCACGAGGGTCCCTTCAATATCTGCTCAGTATACAATTGGTTTAATAAATCTCTAACCCAAACAAACTCCTTTGTTTTCCCTGATCACAGCCTTCCTGAACCTGGTATTGGCTGGATGCCATGTCTTTCAGGGAATTGAGATCCTCTATTCAATGCCCGCCTTGTAATCCACAGGTCTTCACAGGGCAGAGTTCACGTCTGTCCAGTCTTGACAGTATATCCACAGAACCTAGTAAGGACTGACCTATGCTAGGTGTACAATATTATGTCTCAAATGAATGAATTCATTCATAAATGGGGAGAGTACATGAGTGTGCTCAGTCTTTGGTGTGAGCCAGAGACTGTGGACCTTATATCCTTCTTTATGGGATATTTTCCCTCCGTGTTCTATAAGTGTTGGTTTGGGAATGAATAAAACACCAACAGCCATATCCCATGCCAGTAACTCATTTCTTCATTTCTTTAGACCTCTTCTTTAAAACACCTCTGCATGGACAAGTCCCCAAACAGAGGATTTTGCCTCAGGCCAGGAAGCTTGGAGTTATTCACACATGAAATGAGCAGAGATAAACCACAGTTGAAGGAGCACATGACTTTCCTGCAGATAATCATCAGGGCCCTTGTATTTGCACGCCCTCTTGCTTCTGTCCCCTCTCCACTCTCCACTGATTCCATGCTGTCTTGCTGGTGCACATTTCTGCATTGCCCTGAGCCATGATTTATTCTTTCCTGCCTGATACTCTTTGACCAACCTGCTCCCTAACCTTGTAGAGCCCTAGAACCCTTCTTTCTAATTTCAATTTGTACTTCATTTTCACTCCCAGAAATGCCCATATGTGATCAGTCCCCTGCCCCAGATTTGACTGCATCAGCTCTACTGCTACCATCCTAGCAATGCCTGTCACAACACGTGCAGGTCTAGTACTTCCAAATTTGGAGGCTCCTCTAGAATACCATCACCCTCTTCAAGACCTTGTATGTAAAGGCACAGATATGTTCTAAGTAAATGGATAGGAAATACACACCATGTACAGAGAAAGTATACATCTTAAGTAACATATTGATTTTGGATAAGTTATAGCTTAAAAGCGGGCATATTGGGGCACCTGGGTGGCTCAGTCGGTTAAGCATCTGCCTTTGGCTCAGGTCATGATCTTCAGGTCCTGGGATCGAGCCCTGCATCAGGCTCCCTGCTCATCAGGGAGTCAGCTTCTCAATCTCTCTCTCTCTTTCTCCCTCTGCCCCTCCTCCCTGCTTGTTCTCCCTCTCTCTCTCTCTCTCAAGTAAATAAAAATACTTAAAAAAAATAAAAAATAAAATAAAAGCGGGCATATTAAGAGATTAAAAAGAAAAAGCCCTGTGAGATAGGCAGGGGATGGCATTATAACCACATGGATGTGACGAATGAGAAAACTCAGACTTACAAAAGAGAGTCTTGTTTAACAGTGTCTGGCTTGGCACAGTCTCCCCACCAAATCACAAGCTTCCTGGAGGGAGAGGTTCCACCTTGTAAGTCTTCATACCCTCTGCAGGAGCAACATCAGCATGAGGAAGGCATTCCACAACTGATCACTGAGTGTACTATCTACTACCAACTATCAGGGCATGATAACCCCCTGACACATTTTCCAAATTGCCATTCAATATGTACAAAAGGGTTCTGATATGTCAGTGGACAGCTACTGTCTGTCTTCCTTGGAACTACCCCACACCAGTAGTGCCATAGTTGCTGTGTAAGCTACTGTTGGTTCAACATGACCCAATCTGGCCACTCTTGATTTACCCAAGGGTGTGTACGTGATGAAACAGGGTCCTCGCTTTCTCCTTTCTTCATAATTCTGAAACTAAAACTGAACAGAATTCATTAACTGGTGTCTGAACCTATAATGTGTAGAACTCAGATACCTTTTATGGCCATGATTATCCAAAATTGATTTGAAACTTGGAGGAACCTGTTCAGGGGAGAGACAACAAAGAAAGTGCAAGGAGCAAAAAAGAGAGAGAAAGAAAGCCTTTGCATAGATTCAAGTCCTCAGCTCCAGCTGATTCTTAAACCCATCTGCATTCCCATTCAGGGTCCTACGTAGACCCCGACTACTTTTCGAATGAGTCTCTTTTTGGCTTTAGTTGGTTCATGTTGTGTTCTCTGCAACAAAATAGAAGTTTTAACCAATGTATTAATTTGCCCTTTACAATTATTTCAGATCAAGAATACCTTTCCCGTTTATAATTTTTTTAAAATGTAAAATAGAAAGATAATAAGAAAAACATTATAAGAACAGCAGTAAGATGGTATCAGATATATTTTGGGAGAAGGGAAAGGTCTTTTCAGCATCCCTAAAATTTCACCACGTTGCCAGCTGTCTGTTCCCCTTACTCAGCAGGCAGGTTCGGCCTGGTGCATTGTTGGGCCTGCAGCAATATTCCCAGCAGCAAGGATAGCACATCATCCAATTACATGGTCTATTGTTTCATTATTCACCCTACACTGGCTGCACCTGCCACCAACCCCGCTCTCCTTCATTTCCTACTTGTTGGCTTACCTCCCCCTGCACACACCACAATCACACTCTGCCCTGAGCCACCTCAGTATCCCATTAGTCTCAGTAAACAATATGCTTCACTTCAATTATGCATTTAGAAATAGTATCTCAATTCCTACTGCCCATTTTGGCCAATATTTTACTGCAAACCTGGAGGAATAGGAATGAATCATGAAAGCAGAAATTTCAGGGCCAAATTAAAATGCCTTCCATCCTCTACTCTTTCATGCATACTTGGTGCGGGTGTAGTCACACACCATACAAACACACATACATAAACACACATCACATACAACATACACACACACCACACACACACACACACACACACATGCCCACACATCACATATACACACAATACACATTACATACACATACACAACACACACACACACCCCACATGCACAGATACATACACACCACACACACATACAAAAAACACACAGAACGCACACACCTGCACTCACACCAAGAGAGCCTGGCACTTGGCTAGAGCAGTTAATTAATGTAATACATTTTCTGAGCCATGCCACTTTTTCTTTATGTTAAGTCAAATAGTACTTGAGCAATGCCATGAGACATGGGAGAGAAATGAAAATTTGGTGTCTGCCTTCAGGGAAATTTCACTGTAGCAGGTGGAAGACACACACAGGAAGAGTATTTCCAAACAGTAAGATTCAGAAGACTTGAGTCCTACATCCAGTTGAATCATCAGGGTCCAGGCCAATAAACCAAAATCACATTAGCAATTTTAGTAGAAATAATTTTATATCAGGAAATTATTAAATAAGTATAAAAAAGCCCAATAAGCAGGGTGCTTGACTGGCTCAGTTGGTAGCGTATCTGACTCTTGGTCTTGGGGTCATGAGTTCGAGCCCCACATTGGGCCTGGAGCCTACTTTAAATAAATAAATAAATAAACACATACATACATACATACATACATACATAAGAAAAATAAATAAAATTTGGGGTGCCTGGGTGGCTCAGTCAGTTAAGCGTATAACTCTTGATTTTGGCTCAGGTCATGATCTCAGGATCCTGGGGTCAAGCCCGACATCAGGCTCCACGCTCAGCGGGGAGTCTGCTTGAAGATTCTCTCTCCTTCTCTTTCTGTTCCTCCCCCAACTCTCCCTCTTTCTCTAAAATCAATCAATCTTTAAAAAATAAAATAAATAAATAAAATTTTTCAAAGACCAGATAAGCAAAGGGAAATTCTGAGATAAGCAGTGGCAATACCTATACAAATGAGCTGTTCCATCTAGGACTGGGTGAAATGGAAATCACTCAGGTCACCACTGTGTGCCTTTCCACTATGCAGGACCTCCTGCGTCTCTGGATTACATAGGGTAATCTGCTTGGCCTCTGTCTCAACAGTCCTCACTTGAATAGCAACCCCTCTAAGTCCTGACCACCCCAAAAAGAGGCACAGAATGAGGAAGGCAAAGGAAAGATAAGGATATGATCTCAAGTGTAACCTGCAGGAAAGGAAGTCTCCCAGGATGTCTGCGCCCTATACCAAGTGGATCTCACCCCATGGAGTCATTAAAAGGAGGATGTTGCAGCCATTTACTGTTAGGAGGGCACAGGAGGGACAGGTTTGAGGAAATCTCAGGAGACGAGTTGGACATGTCAAGTTTGACATTTCTATCAAACATCTCCACCACTAAGTAGGCAGCTGGATGCAAGTCTGGTGGGGTTGAGGTCCTATCTAAGACAGCAACGTCAGAGTTATCAGCTTCTAGCTGGTATTTAAAGCCATGACATCAGAGGAAGTCACCAACGAACCAAGGAGATGGAAAAGAGAAATAAGCAGAGATGTGAGCTCTGGGAGGCACCAAGCTTAGAGGCTGAGGGGACAAGGAGGAGCCAGTAAACAAGAAGACTAGAATAAAGTAGATAGTGGAGTGGCCTGTGGTGCCTCAAGTGCCTCATCAAGCTGACGACCGTGGAGGTACAAGGACTAAGTATACTGTCAATGCTGATATCATTCAGGATCCAGGGACGATACCAACAGTCACCCAATTATTTTAAACAGGGAAAATCTGATATAAAAGAATCACCAACGAGATATTTAAGAACTGAAAAGGGAAAACACTAAGGTATCTGGGGTATGAGGTCAGCTCTTCAGGAAGCTGCCACCAGCCCCAAGAGACTGAAATGATCCACATAGATGTTTGTTGGAGGAGCCACGGGCACTGAAGCTCAGGCATTCCAGGAGGGGACACTACTGGGCGGGTACGGGTATCTCCACACTCAAAGCAGGGGCCCCACGGAGCTGGGTTCTGGACTTCCAAAGATGTGACAGTGGGCAGCTTGTACTGGTATCTCTGAAGAGACAGCTGGATCTGTATGTGCAGTTTGGAACCACCACTGCCCGGATGAACAAATGGCATCGCCAGGGTTATGTCACTGGGGTGGGCAGCAAAAGCAGGCAGAATGCAGAGAGGAAGCAGCACACCCCTTCCCTTCTGTGGCCTTCCTTTGGGTCTCTGTGAAGCTGGATGACGGGAGTGGGAGCTGGTGTGAGGTGGATCACCAGAGATGACAAGTGCCTGAGCCACAGGGCAGGAGGGGTCATCTACGTGGATAGGAACTCCACTATCAATTAGGGACAGTGAGCCAGGGGCTATTCCATAAGGCTTAAGGGCAAGTCCTGGTGGAAATGAGAGTAGAGAAGGACCAGCTAAACCTGCAAACAAAGGTCCAAAAAAAGTGACTGCCAAGCACCACACCTTTGTCTGCCATATGGAACCCAGCGTCTTAAAAAGGCAAAATACTGATTTGGGCCAAGGGCTGACATTTTTTCCCTGTAAAACATCAGTTAACAAATATCTGAGGCATCATGAACATCATGAATAGTCACAACTACTCAATTCCAGCAGTGCAGCAGGAAAGCAGCCATAAACAATATATAAATGAAAGCATGTGGCCGCCCAATAAAACTTTATTTCTTGACACTGAAATGTGAATGCTTCATAATTTTCACATGTCCTAAAATTGCATGCTTTTGACTTTTTTTCAATCATTTCAAAGTGTGAAAGCCATTCTTATCTGGTGGGCTAGAGCAGCCAGGAGGATTTTCCTGAAGGGTGTGCTTGGCCATCTCTGGGTTTCAGCTCAGGCTCTGCCTTCACAAAACACCAAAACCCACAGATAACAAGCCATGGGTACAACAATATCTATTTCGAGGTGGAAAACATGAATACGATTTTGGAAAGATATGCTAGAAGTTCTTTGCAAGTTCCAGAACCTAGGGAAGCTGTGGAGGAAGTAGAATATTAGAGACTATAATGTGCTGATCTAGACACGGAAGGAAAACTATAAGAATGCCACCACCTCTTAATCTGCAGAGCAGATGTCCTTGCTTGGGTAGAACCATGCATTACTCCTCACGGCCCCTCCAGAGCCTCTCTGTCTGGCAATTTTCCATAAAATGGCCAATATGGGAGGCTAGAAATCATCATTTTCAAATTCAGTCTGTCTTTATGGGTTGCCGTAACACGGGGTGTGACAGCAATCTGAGATGACAGAAAGGACATGCCTAAGCTCTCTCATAGACAAGGGCTATTTACCACCGCATGAATGATTATCCAAAGCACACCAGGAGGGCTGATAGGAAAGACAAGGAAGGAATGAACCACCTGGAAAGAATTAGCTGTCGGCCAGCTGCGCCCGTCCTGGGCTACCTGCTGATCTGCTCTGGAGCCCAACAGAACAAAGCCCGTATTCTCCCTCACTCCCGCTCTGATCAGTCTGGAGCCAACGTGGTTGCTATAGCATAGCCCTTCATGCTTTCCCCACCACACACACTCTGGTTCCCCAAATCAGGTAAAGCAAGAGGGCTAGTGACACCAGCAGGGAAGAGGGACACAGTCATTAAGGGTGAATGGCTCTATGACCAGCCTCTCGGGAGTCCAAATCTCTGCCACTTCATACTGTGAAACATAAGAGGAGGCAGATTATGTAGTTGCTCTTCACATTAGTTTCTTCAACTATAAAGACCCGCACATAATAGTGGCATTAATCCCACTCCACTGTCGTGAGAATTAGAAGGGTCAACACATGTTAATTGCTTAAAATAGTGCCTGGATGCAAAGGAAAAGATTTAATAAATATAATTGACTCTCGAGCCCGATATAAAAGCCATGGTTAGTTTTCTACTAACCTAGTGGACAAGCTCCAAGCTCCTGAGCTTGAGACCTCATGTGTCATGAGCTAGAATCACACAAGATTTCTGAATATTCTATAAATACTCCACACCCATTCTCATTCACCCTTTTGTACTCACTCTTTTCTATACCTCATAAATCTTTCCCTATCTCTGTCCTAAAATCCCTACTCATCCTTTCAGATCTAGCATGAAAGTTGCTTAATTTTGTACTTTCTCAGCCTCTAGAAAGTATTTAATTCCTTCTCCCATAAGCTCTCTGGGCACTTTCCTTGGCTCGAATGGTGTCTGACAGTTAAAATGGGTCTTCAGGAACTCTAGCTTTCCGGCAGTTCTATTATAAAAGATGAAAGTCCTTTTATCTCTCTGGCAGAGGGCAGGTTTTCCCACACACATTCCATAACATTAGTTAACCTTTGCTTCATACCCAAAACAGAGTTATGAGATTTTGTATTTGCAAGAGAATGCCTTCGGTGCTTTGGCTGAACGCAAATTTCCTTCCTTTGGTTCCCCTTGGTACTGCTAAGAGATACTGGATTTTTCTTAAAGTAACAAACATCGCCTGAAAACCAAAAGGGAAATACACAAAGGAACACACATGTGCAGTGATCATGGAAAGCCCCAGTTCTGGGTATGGAGTAGAGGTTCCTGATCTACTGGGTCAGAGATGGGAGCACATAGCAACAGGTGGAGTGTTGAGTGCAGAAATGCATGGATTCAAATTCCAGCCCGAGGACCTAATAGCATGTGAACTTGAGCAAGTTTATTCATAGGTGAGAATCCTGATTCAAAAATTGGGCCGGGGCACCTGGGTGGTCACACTTCAGTAGATGCCTACCCCCCTGCCCCTTCCCCAAAGCTTTGGGTGCTCAGATTTCACCTATCTTCAAAACATAACTATGGCTATTGTGTGGAAAAGGTGGGTAGTTCACCCAAACTCAGGTAGTGAAATTTGCACAACTAGAAAATGGCAAGAAAATGCTGTAGAGATATTCCCAGAAAGGGGGCTGGGGTCTAAATCATTAGCAGACACGTGAGTGTCCACCAGAGGTTTCAAACCTCACTGTGGCACACCAGAATCACCCACATTGGTAGTCAATGGTTGAGAATACTTGATAATTTCTCCTTTTGACCAAATTGTTGTCTTAAATCATCTCCTTCTGACCTGTCTCCATGCAACCAATCCAATTTCATCAGATCACCTGTGGCTATAATATTTGGTTTGGATTTTTTTGTTTGCTTTTATTTTTTCAAGCTTTTATTTAAATTCCAGGTAGTTAACATATAGTGAACATTAGTTACAGGTATAGAATTTAGTGATTCATCACTTACATACAACACCCAGTGCTCATCCCAACAAGTGCCCTCCTTAATCCCCATCATCCACTTAGCCCACCCCACCCACCTCCCTCCAGCAACCCTCAGTTTGTTCCCTATAGTTAAGAGTCTGTTTTATGGTTTGTCCGTCTTTTGTCTTTTCTCCCCTATGTTCATCTGTTTTGTTTCTTAAATTCCACATATGAGTGAAATCATATGGTATTTGTCTTTCTCTGACTGACTTATTTTGTTTAGCATAATACACTCTAGCTCTAACCACATCATTGCAAAAGGCAAAATTTCATTTCTTTTTGATGCCTGAGTAATACTCCATTGTATATATATATATACCACATCTTCTTTATCCATTCATCAGTAGATGGATACTTGGGCTCTCTCCATAATTTGGCTATTGTAGATAATACTGCTAAAAACATCAGGGTACATGTATCCCTTCAAATCAATATTTTTGTATCCTTTGGGTAAATACCCAGTAGTGCATTTGGTGGGTCATGGGGTAACTCTATTTTTAACTTTTGGAGGAACCTCCATACTGCTCTCCAGAGTGGTTGCTTTAATTTATCAATTCATTTCATCCTGAACTCTATCCCATGAGATAGCTACTTCTTATTATACTCATTTTATAGATGGGGGAAACTGAAGCACAGAGAAGTTAAAGCAATCTGTCAAAGTCACACAGTAACAAGTGAAAGATCTGAGATCCCACCAGAAGGTAAATCTGGTTCACTCCAGACCTCTCTCTAAGCACCTTGAAACACTGTGATATTTTGCATTGATTGTAAAATTGCTTTGCTTGTACAGGGACAGATCATGCATTGGTGATCTGGTAATCAGTATTTAAAGCTTACTAATTGTAGCCTAATTAGACATCTTACAGGAGGGAATTTTATAAACAGTAAACTGTGGAGGGTTTCCCAGGAAATGGATTACAATTAGGCATTTTCTGGTAAGTTCTGAGATCTTTTAAAAAAATGCAATTTAAAGAAGAAGATAATCCCATTAAGGTAAGAGGCAGAATTACAAAATGAACTAGGGAAGGACTCTGCCATGGAGAATAATTTAATATGACAAAGCAAGAGATAATTCCAAGGAAGGTATTGGAAAAAAAAATAATTAGCTATTTAGAGCCGGTATAATTATTCTGGGTCCTCACCTCCCCATATGCATCAGAATAAATCCCTCAACAATCAGAGGTAAAATTTTAAATGATACTCAGAGAAAAACAAAGAAAATAAAACTTAAATTTTACCAAACCTCTGGGAAAAGAGTTGGCTGTTTAATTTCTAGAAGAGAAAAAAATCACGCACACAAAAAAATAAACAGATCTGAATATATAAAAAGTTAAAATGCTTTCTATAGAAAAATAACCTAAATTAAAAAGGCAAACATGTCCTAGTATTTTCAGAAAATAGTTTCCCAAGGGTTATGAACTTTATTATACAAAAACTCAAGCATTAATATACAAATGATACCAAGTAGACAAATGGACAAAAAAATGAATAGCAAAGTTATGAAAGTGGAAGATACATTTTTATCAAACATTTTAAATAGTCAACTTTAGTAATAACACAAATCAATATACCTAATATACTGAGAAATGGTTTTTAATGCCTTAAAAGTATAAGCTTAAAAATACATTCATAGGAAAAAATAAAAATAAAAAATATGTTCATAGGTACACCCACTTTATAAATAAAGACATCACTTTACTCCCCATTTCGCCTACCCACTAATGGGTCTTGCCGTCATGTATTTCTACAGCATGGAAATTGGCAAAAGCCATTTAGAAAGTAATTAGGATAGACATATAAATGGCCAATAAAGCCAGAAATTAATGCTCAGAACATATATTTACCCACAGACAAATTTAAGCCTGCTCATATAACTTGGAAGGAAGAAGAAATCCAAACAAATCATAAACCATGAGAAATGACCGACGAGCACCATATACCGCCCAACCTGAGAGATATGACCAAGGCTGTATTAGAAGTAAAGTCATCCTAACATAACAATAAAAAAATTAAAAAAAAAAAAAAAAAAAAAAAAAAAAAAGAAGTAAAGTCATCCTCAGACACATGCAGGAGAAGAAAGAAAGAAAAATAAAGTTTAAAGTATGATCCATTACTTTTTACCTTTCTATAAAGCTAAAAAAGGAAGGTTTCTTTCCTTTTTCAGGTGAGATCTGAAAGATATGTAGAAGTCTGCTAAGTAGAAAGAAGAGAAACACAATCCAAGCAAAGGCTTGAGGGGATGAAGGAGAACAGACCAGGTCCTGGCCACACAATTTCTATAGGCTCACGGTACGTCTCTGCTTAACCTAGACGACGTGAAACCAGAGAAAAGTTCACTGAAGAAGAAGGACTGATATAACTGATAATATTTTTTAATTTGCTACTTGGGTACATTCCCCCACCCCCTTGTCTCCCTGCAAGGTGGAAAATGTGTTGAGAAGCAGTAGGGACGTACACACCAGTCTGTCCAGGAGTCAAGAGAAGGCGGCAACTCAGATGGGGGTGCTCCTGGGGTAAGACAAGTACAAGAATGGAAGAGCTCTGTGTAGCAGGTAAAGCACACTGGGCGTGGTGATGGATTCTGGGTGCAGGGGACAGGAAAATGACCTGACCATCATGACTTCCAGGTGTGGTCATTTCCTGAAATGAGAAATCCTACAAGAGGGAAGTAGTTCAGTCGGCTCAATGTGCTAAATTCCCAAACACCTGTTTTTTTTTTAGTAGACTCTTCTAGATTTCACAGAATATTATATTGAATGGATGGTTTTAATAGTTTTAGAAAATTTCTTTTTTTTTAAAGATTTTATTAAGCAATCTCTACTTAATGTGGGGCTTGAACTTACAACCCTGAAATCAAGAGTCACATACTCAAGAGTCACCAGGCGCCCCTGGAAAATTTCTGCATATATATATTTTTTAAAGATTTATTTATTTATTTGAGAGAGAAAGAAAGAGTGGAGGAGAGAGGGACAGAGGGAAAGAGTGAGAATCTCAAGCAGGCTCCACACCCAGAGCAGAGCCTGACTTGGGGTTCAATCATGACCTGAGCCTAAATCAAGAGTTGGACTCTCAACCGACTGAGCCACCCAGGCGTCCCCCTGCATATATTTTAAGGATTGTTTTTCATTGTGTCTTCATGGTACTTCTCAGAACATTCTCTTAGCCAAAACCTAAGATCAATGAGTGATTTGGTCTGTTTATAAACATATTTATTATTCAAAAACTTTATCAGTTATCAGTATGTCTATTTTAACATGGAAATCTTTTAAGTTGTATTGATTATTGTAATCCTATGTTATACTACTTTCTATTTTTTATTAGCAATGCAACATTTCAGATTCTTTGATTCTTGAAAGAGCATATCAACATTAAATTTTGTCTGGCAATTAGTATCTAAATTTTAACACATAATATGATTGCTGTGCTGCCTTATTGTTCATATTAAATGTCCCGTTTTCACACTTATATGAATTTTATTTAAACTTACTTTTGAACCCTTGCAAATGTTTATTATGACTAACGTATTTAAAAATCAATTTATTAACCACATGGCCCATTATAATAACCCCTTCTATGCCTGCTCACTGCTTTCCTGTCCCTTTGAATGGCTTTCCCTTACATGCATAATTTATTCTGTAATCACCTACCAAACTGTCCTTTCCCAACATCCTTGTTAGAACCAAATTTAAGAATCTCATCCACCACTGAATTGTTTAAATACTTCTGATTTCTTGGGATACTTTCAAATATGAGTTTCTATTTTTTCCCAAAATGTAAGTACTTTTAGTACTTAACACTTTGATTTTTGCCCAGTAAAGCTGATTTCAGACTGCTAGCCTCCAAACTGTGAGATAAGAAATTTCCGTTGTTTTAAGCCTCCTAAGTTTGTGGTAATTTGTTACAGAAGACCTAGGGGACTGTAGATGGTGAATGTACATCAGATTTGGGTTAGCTCTCTTAGGGTTGTTTATGAAAGCATATTTTTAACCACTATTAATACATCCTAATGCCATTGAATTTAGATGCAATATGAAAATATTATTTCAAAATCTTCATGGTCCCTTTAGGATTTTTAAGAGACAAATTGGACTTTTGATTGCTAAACTATTGTGGTAAAAGCTCAAGTTGTCCTAAATCCTTTAAATTCTTGCTTTAAATCCACTTAATACATACCTTACGTTTTCTGTACAGTGCCTTTGTGAGGAAAAGAGAAGCAGATAATGAAAAAGCTAGCTTTGTCCAGTACCAGCACAGTTGGAGCTAAAGATAACTGCCCCAATTATACAGAAGAAAGAAAAAAAGTATGACAGCTAGTAATGGCAAAAAAAAACAAAAACAAAAACAAAACAAAACAAAAAACCTTCATTTTTCCTTTAGTTGCCTGGTTGAAATGTATATATCTGTGAATACTTTTATCAAACTTCTGATTTCTCTATTTACCATAAAAAGCTCTTTGTCCTTGTCTATCTTTAAAATACTGCTATGAAGAAAAAACTAAAATCTGTCAAAATAAAATCTGCAGAAGACTTCCAGTTCTACTACCAGCCCACCCAATAAGATTTCTTATAAATTTTACAGAGTTAAATGAAACATACATTGGTAGATTTGGCAAGGTGGTCACTTAGTAAATATGTCTTTGCTGACCACACAGGAAATCTTGAAAGCAGACAAGGTTGGGGTAGGAGAGCTGGGTGTGGCTAATTCCATGTGGGTAATTGTAGGTGTCTCTGCAACACCTCGGTGGAGATGCCGAAAGGCAGTTGCATGTGAGGTTCTAAGTGAGACTAGATCTCTACTTGAGAAAGAAGTGAGTGTGTCCTCTGCTCTGGCAGTGCCGAGTGGCACTGGACTCCCTCAGCAGACTTGAGAACAATCAGTGAGCCTTGGCTGGACTTGGTTGGACTTCAAGAGAATGAATCTGTGACAGAGACTGGAATGATCAGACTCAGGAAGAAAACTACGAGAAGACTGAGTCATGAAAGCCAAGGGCAGGAAGCATTCCACAGAAGAGGCAGCAAGCCACTGAGACAGGTTAAGAAAGAGGAAAATTGGGAAGTGCTGTTTGGATTTAATAATAAAAAAGCCACTGGCAACTTTAAGGAGAGAGGTGCTGTTTTCTCAGAAGCCCCACTGGGAGTGCATTGAAGAGACAGTGGGAGATAACAATAAATTGAGACAATAAGTATAAATAAGTGTTTTTGGGGGAGGACAGTAGCTGTAGTTTGGAACAGGTGCGGGGTCCCTACCACCCTCTAAGAGCAAAGACACCGGAGCATCTCTAAATGCTGAGGTAAAGGATTGACTTAAGAGAGAAGTTAGAAACACAACAAAGAGAAGGAAATACCAGGAATAGGAGGCACCTGGGTGTCTCAGTCAGTTAAGTGTCTGCCTCAGGCTTAGGTCATGATCTCAGGGTCCTAGGATCAAGCCCCACATCAGGCTCCCTGATCAGTGGGAAGTCTGCTTCTCCCTCTCCCTCTGCTGCTCTCCCTGCTTGTGCGCATGCTCTCTCTCTCTCTGTCTAATAGATAAACAAAGTCTTAAAAAAAAGAAATACCAGGAATAACAGTATTTTATTCATCTTGAGAAGGGAGGAGGTAATGGGGACCACAGCACTAGAGAAGGCACAACACATCCTTGTAACTAAAAGGAACAAGAATAATATGGGAGGACTTCTGCTCCCAGCCCAGATGGGGTAACAGGTACAGGGTTCATCCTCCATCTGAACAAGGAAATACAGATGAGACACAGAAGACAATGGTTGGCAAGATGTTGGTTATCAATGACTTGAGGTCTTCACTATGATGAAAATATTTTAAGACACAAAAATGAGTAGAATATTATCCTACATGCTCAGAAACCATATGCCAGAACTGGTAAACTATACATAATTCACTTCAACTCATGGTACAGAGACAGTGCTATCTTGTGTTTAAAAGACTGAACAGTTTGGTAGAGCCCTTTATAGAGCATTGGTTCATTTTCAAAGAGATGGACATCAAAATGCTTTATATTAACAGAAAGATATGGATACTACTTTTTTCACACTACAGGTGAGCATTCTGCCATGTTGTGAAATATTCTTTTAATCCAGTCAATTATTTGTGAAGAACTATCACTCAATGCCCACATATGGGCATTGAAGCTCATCTGGATAGGAGGAAAGAGTTCCTCTGTCTGGTGTCCTTTAATGGTTGAAAGGGATGTTCTCAGTGAACTGGGTACACCTGGTTCATTTGTAGCTTAACAGCATACCAGTCCCAGGAGCAAAGGTGAAGCTGCTCCTGCTATCCATCCGGACGTATCCCATTGGTTCTCCTCATCCTGGTCACATCACATTAAGCCCATCATTCAACCTAGCTCTGTACTGCTGGGCATACCCATCCTATGGCCCAGGGCCACCTGGGATCCTGCAAGACAGATGGATTTGGAGAGTGACTTCAAAGAAAATGTTTGCAAATTACTAACATGCAACATCCCACAGTGCCTCAGAAATAAGAAAGTGTATCCTGCATGTTGAAGGAGACTTCATAATTGTCTAGTCACTCCTGAACTTGATTCTCAACAACCCACAGAAGCACCAATCCAAAGATGATTCAAGGACTTCTAACATCTTTAGAAGACCCATGGTAACCATTGCATTGAGGGAACCCAGATTGTGCTGACACATCTTCTGAGGATGCTACCTCCTGGAGAGAGGGTCTGCCTGCTCTCCTCCCAACCCCTCCCTCACTCTGGAGCCCACTCTCCCTGCCCCAGGCCATCAGGGCCATCAGAAGCTCCAGCTTCTCATCAGAACATCTTATATTTTTACATTTTCCCTTCTTCTATGGTCTGCATTTTTTGAAATGGAGTCTGAAATGTGGACATTTTTATGTACTACAGAGAAACTGTCTCCTTCCTTTAGACAACAAAACACGCTCTTACAGCTCTGCTCAAAAGCTCCCATTAGTCCCCCTTTATGGACAACATCACTCCAAACTCATTAGCATGGCACCTGAAGTCTCCTACTGCCGGACCTCAATCCACTTCACCTACCTGCTCTCCCGCAGTCCACCCAGAAACCAACTGGCAGCAGTCCCAAAAGGTACCTTCAAAATTTACCCCCAAAAAGGAAACTGTGAATCCTGAACGTGAATGCCTAATTTTAGTGTCTGTGCACCAGTCAGCCAATGTAATTAAGGTTCCCTTTACAATGGATCTTGTTCATTATGTACCAATGACTTTGAGTTCTGGCGCCCTGTATTCCAATACCAGGTAGAGAAAATCTTCCGTGAGATTTTTACTCTTCCTACTTAATTTTAATCACATAACCTATTTAAGGAGAGCAATAAAAAACATTCCATAGAGTTGAAGTAGTTTATATGTTACATATATTGTCTGAACTTCAGTCCCTTCAAAACTTTGCAACTCTCTCATTCCCATTGTGCAGATTAAAAATTGAGTTCCAAACAGACATTATTAACAGTGAACTATATGCCAGGAATTATATTAGACTCAGAAATATGAAGATGGGGGCGCCTGGGTGGCTCAGTCGTTAAGCGTCTGCCTTCGGCTCAGGTCATGATCCCAGGGTCCTGGGATCGAGTCCCACATCAGGCTCCCTGCTCGGCAGGAAGCCTGCTTCTCCCTCTCCCACTCCCACTGCTTGTGTTCCTGCTCTCGCTATTCTCTCTCTCTGTCAAATAAATAAATAAAATCTTTAAAAAAAAAAAAAAAAGAAATATGAAGATGTATCAATAAATTTATGTAAATACAGTTATTCAGTAGCAGAGTCAGGATTAAACCCTGAATATCCTGATTATAATTATTTTTAACTTGCATCTTACCAGTAACCTATACATATTTATAAATATATATAATATATACCTATAATGTATTAATAATTAAGTATCTTGGACTTAATCATTGTGCAAGGTTTGATCCATACAATGTGCTTAGTCTTTGTTATTCTTATTCTACAATGGAGTGGATTGTCCTTAATAGAGCTGTATCTAGGAGTTATTGGATTTACAATGAGAAAAAACTTTTAATGTTTCAGTTCAATGTTAAGAATTTAATGTTACCTGAAATTTTCCATGAGCAGATCATTAGTTTTTGGAGAACAAAAGTGGGACAGGGACGGGTAGAAATAAACAATACCGTCAAGTAGCCACAACTGAGCAGTAGGACATTGTGGATCCCCCTTTACTTGTCCCTATTATGTGCCTAAAAGACAAACACTGTGATCCCAACTCCCAAGAGGAGGTATGTGCCAGAAGCCATGGGGCAGATCACTGTCTGGACTGGGAGTCAGGGACCGTTGGGCAAGTGTTTTAACTTCCCTAAGCTTCAGCTACCAAACATACAAAATGGAGATAATTTTTACCTAACTTTCAGGGTTAAGGTAAGAATCAAATGACAAACATAAAAGAACTGTACCTTGTGTTGGTTTCAGTAAATTCATTTTTTCTCTTGGTTTGGACACAAAATGGAAAGGGTACTGAAAACATCACATTGATTTAGTTTAAGCGATAATACATCCATTGATTGAATCACTTTGAATTGAGTGCTCCCTAGAATTGAGTGCTCCCTAGCCTCTGAAGGGGCAACTCAAGGAATCTTTGAGTAACTCTTGTTTTTTTCATGTCTGAGGCAGGAAATAGGGTCAGACATGCGTATTAGTCGACTAGGGATTCCACACCAAAATACCAGACCAGGGGCATTAAACAACTAGCATTATTTTCTCCTAGATCTGCAGGCTGGTTATCTGAGATCAAGGTGCCAGCAGAACTGGTTGCTGGTAAAGCCTCTCTCCCTGGCTTGCAGACAGACACCTTCTCTCTATGTCCTCAGTTGGACTTTGTGTGTGTGGACAGACAGCATGCTCTCTCCGCTGGGTCTTCTTCTTCTTCTTTTTTTTTTTAATTTAATTTAATTTTATTATGTAGTCACCTTACAATACATCATTAGTTTTTGATGTAGTGATCCATGACTCATTGTTCTTCTTCTCCTTACAAGGTCACCAGGCCTATCACATCAGGGCCCCACCTTTATGACCTCATTTACCTCCTTAAAGGTCCTCTCTCCAAATACAGTCAATTTGGAGGGTAGGGATTCCAAATATGAATGGCGGAGTGGGGGCAGGGCACAACACAGTGTTTCAAGTCTCATGAGAATAAGTAAAAGCAGTGGGATTGAGATCTTGGTCTGTGCAAATCCCAGGTCTCCAAGTTCCCCCTAAGATACCCAGCCACTCACTCCTTACTGTACACAGTCAAGGCCCCCAATGCCAGAGCATCAAGATACAGAAAATAAGAAAGTGCTCTGGCATGGTGGGGGGGGGGGGGACTTGATTGTGGAGAGATTGCCCCTCCCAGGGCTAGCTAATTCCTAGAGATAGCAAAAAAAACCCATTACCCGATTTAAGCAGCTACTCCCCCTCATCCCTTCCCCCACCCTTGGCAACTCTCCTTAGGTTTCTTTCAAACCTATAATTCTTGATACCATTATAGGCAGGAACTCTTCCTTTCACCCCTTTGCATTTTCTAACTAATTTTTACAAACATTTTGGCTTTTTGGTAAATTATGTATTCAGAAAACTTACTAAATTCTGTTATTAATTGTAATTATTTCTAGATTTTTAAAATTTTTTCTAGAAATAATTGTTCATTAAACATAATTTTTAATCTCTTCCTTTACAATTTATTAAACAATTTTAATTATGTTTTTTATTTCATTGCTTGGACTTCTCAACACCGTTGAATAAAAATGGTGAGAATGGTCATTCATGTTTCTTACTACAAATACAACTGTCTTAAATTTTTGACATCTATTATTTAAGCCATGGATGGGAACTGAATTTTCTCAAATTATTTCTCTATATCTGTTGAGATGAATATGTAATTTTGAATTTGGTATGGTGAGTTACAATAATGCATTTTTACAGTGTCGAACTATTCTTGTGTCACCGGGATATATGCTATTTAGTCAGGATGCACATGCTTGTGTGGGCCTGTGCCCTCAATGCAATACTGACCATTTATCAACATCTGTGGGCCTCACTTCTCATGTCCAATGACTCCCCTTGCGTGTTAGAGTCTGGAAGTGTTTCAGCCATTATCTCTTCAATTGTACTCTTCTCAACCATTCTCCTCTGAAAATATCTGATGCCTGTTTCAGCTTCTGAAACTATCTTTCCATTCATTTAACTGGTATTTTAAATTTCTATCTTATTGTCTCTCTGCTGGGTTCTAAATTACTTTATCAGTGCTCTCTATCAGTTGACTACTTTTCAACTTTATCTCAGAAGTCTACAGTTTATCTGCGTATAACATGTTTTATTTCATTTTTTTAGTCTAGAAATGTGTGTTTTTATATCTATGCTCTCGTATTTCATTTTTGCCTGATTTTGTGCCTTTCCCTCTTTTTAATGGAAGTAATGCCTTATTTATTTCTGAACATCTTAAACACACTTTGTCAGACTAGAATTACATTTGTAGTCTGTTGATTATTTTAGCCTGACTTAACGCTGGATTTTCTGTGTCTTAGAATCTTGTTTTGCAAGCTTGTTTTGAACAGAAGATTTTTTTGTCAGTTTTCTTTTTCTTCCTCCTTCTCTCACTCCATCGCTCCGTGTTCTTCTTTCCCTGTAATTTGGTTTTGCAGTTGTTTCCACTAGTTGTCTAAGGTAGCTAGCCCAGTAGGAGGCTGTATGGTGGTGGTGTTGCATGGCTTTCTAGAGATAATACTCAGAATATCTTAGCTCTGGTCCCAGAGCCTACTGGTTGTCTGGCTCAATAATTGGCCTTGAGGCTCTATCATTTTCCACATCCCTTCCTAAGTAAATGATCTCTAGGTGCCACAACTCAGGTAAGCTTTGAATAAAATTTTTTTCCAGCGTTTTTGAATGAGTAGTTAGTAATTCTTGGCCAGCACATGCTTAATTAGTAAAGTAAGCAATGATTATCTTTATAATTATCACTATGATTATTTACGAGAAAGAGAAGGAACAAAGAGGAACCCAAAGCAAATTGTATGGACCACTTATTCAAATAGATTGTTTAATGTATTGATTATGGATATCCTTCTGAGTTAGGTATTACTTCCAATTCCTAAATGGGCTACCTGAGGGACCAAAATATTAAGGATCTTTTACAAGTATTCTTGGGCAGGGGCATCTGGGTGGTGCAGTTGTTAAGCAACCAACTCTTGGTTTTGGCTCAGACCCTGATCTCAGGGTCATGAGATAGAGATCCCCCCACCCCCATCGGGCTTCGTGCTCAGTGCCAAGTCTGCTTGAGATCTCTCTTCCTCTCCCTCTGCCCCTCCTGCTCATGCTCTCTCTCTCTCTCTCTCAAATAAATGGATAAATCTTAAAAAAAAAAAAAAAAAAAAGGAAAAGGAAAGAAAAAACAAGTATTCATGGCCAACGGGGGGAAAGGATTTGGAGACTCGTATTCCTGATTCTTAGGAGGGAACTGAAATATGTCCATAGTATTTGGCATTTTTGTCTTTACTATTGTCCCTTTGGGTCAGCTGTCATGATTAGCTATAGCAACCAGAGGTCTTGGCAATCCATGATCATTTTGGCTATAGCTCATTTGTTTATGGAAACTTTTAGACACTGATGTTCCCCATATCTTTTTCATGGGATAGACTCAGCCACAACATGTACATTTGCCATTTCTTAGCTTCCTATCCTCCCAGCCAATCCACCACCACTTAGATATCCATGGTGTCAAATCTGAACCAAACTCAAACAGCCTTCTTGCTGCCCAGGAAAAATGAAGGACACCTACATCTGAGGCCAGGGGAAGGGAGGTCACCAGTCATGGTCAAGAATAGGAACCCTTTGTCCCTTCTCTTTCCTTCTCACTCTGCATGATGACTGATGTTCCTGAGGGCATGTTTGTGATTCCTTCTGGTGGATCACATTACTGTTGAGAAACACTGAAGCAGAATTGCAGGTGAAACTGAGTGACTAAAGTGCAATGGACAAACACCGTTAGGCATCACCCACAGTCTGCCTACCTTGTGTGATGTTACTCGGATAAACTCCCCCAGCTCTCAGAGGACCCACAGTCATCCTTCTCAGCAGGTGCTGGGTTAGAGAGTCACCTCTAGTTCATTTCCAGTGAGTCAGTGCATTCCAGAAGAGACAACAAACTCACTGTCCCCTTCTGAAGCTTCCTTCAGGACTGCACCTTCTCTCCTTCCCTCCTTTTCCATTATAAAGCCCTCTGCTTTATCCCATGACAACAGTTTGACTTTCTCTCTTGTGGAAGAGAGGAAACGTGCATGTCTGACTGTCTCTGAGCTACTCTCTGATGCTCTTTGTGGCCCTGTGCCTTCTTGTACCCTCCCCTTCAACAGACTTCCTCCTGCCTCATCTCTTGGTACTGACCTACAGGCTCCCTGAGGAGATCCAGAATATACCCTGGCATAGAAAATCAACTTGAAGAGGTTCCTTCGTGTCTTTCAATCCGACCCCTGGATTTACAGAATAGCCAGCCACCCAACTCACCAGCTCTAGAGTTAGGAGACTCACTGGGGCTCTTCAGTGAAGGGCTGCTTCCCCCCAACATCTAGATCAGTCCCTGAGAAGGGGACCCATGTTTGCTGTCTCTGCTTCCTTTACAAACTTATCCCGAAAGGGATGAATTGTAGTCTCGCTCAACATGTTCCCCAGTCTAAGATATCTAGACATTTAAGAGGATGCCTACAGACCTGAGAACTCTGTCCCTAATGGTGCAATTCCATCATCTGTGTAGGGAGATGGTGAAATATTTCGGGACAGAGGGATTGGAGCTATCTGATACCCGTATTAATTTATATCTTGTTAATAATCCTTCTCTACGTACAAGTGTGGTTATGCCATGCATAAATAAGAAAACTCTTGGGATGAAGTGTGCATGATCCTCATTAGTCCATCACCTATGGCCATAAGCAGCACATGGGAAGACAAGTAACGCCAATCTTGCTCGCACTTTCTGTGGATCTCAGTTACTTGATCTCCCCACTCTAACTCATTTAATGGTCAGAATAAATGTGAAATGCCGATTACTTCCATTTTACAGATAAGGTAACACCTAGAGATGTTGAGGAACTTGCTGGAAATCTCAAAGTTACGATGGTGATGAAATGTGAACCCAGATTCCAAAGTTGACATTCTACTTGTTAGAACACTCGCCCCGAAAGGAGGAACTTTACAGCTAAAGGGATCCTGGAAGCAATGTGGATTAAGAGGGGCTGCAGCTCAAAGCTGTGGGCTGGTATTCTTTTCACCCCAAGGTTACACCACCAGGATGTGAACCTCGATCCCTTCTGAAGCTTCCTTCAGGACTGCAGCTCCTACCTCCATGCTGCCTTCTCCAGGGCTCTATCCTGCAAAGCCCCTCCGATGCTCAGGTTACTAACCCTTGTCTTGGGTCCCCAGAACCCAAGCACCACCAAAGCAACTGCTCTGAAGTCCTGTCCCCACCTTCTTTTGAGACGGTCCATTTAAGGGGAGCAACTTAAAGCCAAAAGGTCAGAACACAACCTGCAAGGATGCACTTTCGTGACCCTTGAAACAGGATGGTGGAGCTAGGGAGGGCCAGGCAGCCCCAGCAGAGGTGGCAAGCAGATGTCCCACTGATGAGGGAGCAGAGGGCAAGCTGAAGGCAAAGCACAAGTAGACACCTTGCAACCCCCCCACTCCACTCCCCACCCCCACCACGGGATATGTGTGACATTCCTCAGGTGCTCCTGGCTGCCCCAGCACCCAGGAAAGGGGAAAACAAATGGTTAACTGATAGAGATCACAGTCTTGCTGGACATAAGTCTCCATCAATTTGCAACTCTCTGAATGATTTACAAGAAAAAAGCCATCTCCAGAAACCTATAGACTCCATTTCCTGGAGCCCTAACATCCCCCTCCCCTCCATAGGAGAGAAAATCTTATATAATCAGTCACTCCTCACAATCCCAGTACAGCTCTTTCTGCTCATGGGGCCTGTCCCTGCGTTATCCTAAAAACACCTTTTTGTACCAAAAACATCTCAAGAATTCTTTCTTGGCCATTGGCTCACTTCAAAACACCCTACTTCAAACCACATCACTAGGAACTGGTGGGTGGTACGGGTTCCACCCAGCAGGCACCCCGCCCCCCCTCAAAAGCTGCTGCTTTGAGACAGTGGCATGCCCTGTATGGCGGGGGGGGGGGTCTCCCTCTGATCCACTAGCCCTAACTCTCCCTCCATCTCAGGACGTTTCAGCAGCTGGGTGGAGCCCTATCTTTCTGCATTTCACCAACCTTCTTCTTCACCCCACCCCCATACACACACTCTTCACTGTAAGCATATCCCCTCACCTTTACCTGCACAAAATGCATTAACTTCCTGACACAAACCCAATAAACCAACTTGAATCTGATCTGTTCCCTCCGTCTATCTTTTCAGATGGCAAATTTATCCCCCTGTCATCCATGGGCAGCCCCTCTCCTGGGCCCAGGGACCAGCTCTACCCATCACATCTACTCCTCTAGTAGTTCATCCCACTAACTGGAAACACCAGAAATCCAAGTAGCTCAAACTGGAATCTGACAGACCCTTCTTTTTTTTTTTTTTTTTTTAAGTTTTTATTTATTTTTTTTTTGACAGAGGGAGAGAGAGCACAAGTAGGCAGAGAGGCAGGCAGAGGGAGAGGGAGAAGCAGGCTCCCCGCTGAGCAGGGAGCCCGACGCGGGGCTCGATCCCAGGACCCTGGGATCATGACCTGAGCTGAAGGCAGACACTTAACTGACTGAGCCACCCAGGCGCCCCCTGACAGACCCTTCTTGAATCCACTCCACTCTCTGTACCCTAAATCCAATCTATTGTTAAATCCAGCAAATGAATTCTGGATCTCCCTTCTCAGACCTAGATTTCTGGGGATCTAGATATCTAGAATGGAGCACTTCCTAAGAGTGGGTTATGAAGATGACACAGAATGGGAATAAGTGCTGGGAAGGATGAACACACCCAGGGGCCTTTGCTTCCCAGAGCCTACAAGCCCAAACTGGCAACTTGATCACAGATCAAACTGCCCTCAACAGGCTAAATTTTCTAGGTCCTTGGAAAACTCTACATACATTTTCCCCCTTTTCAAAATCCCTGAGCCATTCCTTAATGTAGTCTTTAAATGTACCTTGCCACCTGATCTCTAGCCAGGTTTGAGAAGTGAATGAAAGAACCTCTGGTCTGTGCTTAACGGTGATTGGTGATTGTAGCTAACAGGAGTTGAGCACTCATTGTCCTGGGCAGACTGCTAAGCACTTTGCATGTGTTAATTAGTTTAATCTTCACATCAAATCTAGGAAATCAGCACAATAGAAACGGTTAGTGTTCCCATTTTACACGTGAAGCAACTGATGGTCACCGAAGTTGAGTAATTTGCTCAAGGTCAGAGAGTTAAAGTTAAGTGCAAATTTTCAGACAAGAAAACTGAGTTTGGAGAGGCTAAGAGATTTGTTCATATGCAAATGGTAAACCTGGCTGATTCAACCCTTATCTGCATGGATCAAATGCCCATTCTCCTTGGGAAGGTAATAAAATTCAGCATGACCTGGGTTCGACGTCCCATGTATTAAGTGCATCTGAGCTGGGTCTGGCTCAATTTTACCTAATTTCTCAAAGAGGAAACCAGTGTTCAAGCAGGGAAGTATAATATGCATGAACAGTTAAGACCTAAAAGCAGGAGCAGGGTCATGACTAGGACAAAAAGTCAAAAATCAGGAACCAAAATGGCTTAAAAGAGCAGGCATAAGGACAGGGACCCCCCGGGGTTTTTAAGACCATCACTAGGGTGCTAACTGCTTTAGTGGATAAAAGACCAATAGCATTATCTGGCTGGTTGGCAGGCAGAGCATTAGGGGTGCAGTGGTGCCACAAAGGATGGTTTAGAAATTATAAAGTAAATAAAACCAGTAGCTTTACCCTCAGACAATATAGAGCAAAACCCATTCTATGAGCAATTTAACTAATTTCCTGGACCACTCCATTAAATCCACCATCTTTCCTAAAAATAGGCACTGTTTCATGGGTCCTGATAAGGGGCAACAGAAACCCTTCCTGCCTTAGCCAGACAGCAGTTTTTGTTCTATTTCTGTGGACTGTTGCAGACCACCAAGAAAGGAACACACTGCATGACAGTGAGTGGGATGAACAAAAGGAAACAGAGTGGTTTTAGTAAGATGGGAACATGGCAGGAGATTCACAAGGCTGGTACCAGGGGCCTTGTATAATTCAGCACAGATCCTCAAGGGTTGGGCTAGTAATCATAACCAATTTGGAGCTCACACTGTGAGGTAAGAAAGATTTTTTTTTCTTACAAATCAGATGTAAAGTGAAAACAAAAGTCATTCTTCCTCCTGTAAGAGATAGAAGGAGAGAACAGCAGGGGTAAATTTGTGCATGAATAGAAGAGATTCTAAGGCCTGGGTGAGAAAAAATAAATAAATAAACCTATGGTTGGAACCCACCAACACTATAAAGGATGTTTCCAGGGTCTTCCAGTAGGGCTTGCAGCATCTGGAGAAGGAAGAAAAGCCTGTGTCTTGATTAAACCAAAGAAAATAGCCTCAAATCTACTTCCATACTGTCCCCCAGTTGCTGGGGTGGCAATCCTTATATCAGACAAATTAGATTTTAAACCAAAGACTGTAATAAGAGATGAGGAAGGACACTATATCCTACTTAAAGGGTCTATCCAACAAGATCTAACAATTGTAAATATCTATGCCCCTAACATGGGAGCAGCCAATTATATAAGTCAATTAATAACAGAAGCAAAGAAACATATCGACAACAATACAATAATAGTGGGGGACGTTAACACCCCCCTCACTGAAATGGACAGATCATCTAAGCAAAAGATCAACAAGGAAATAAAGACTTTAAATGACACATTGGACCAAACAGACTTCACAGACATATTCAGAACATTCCATCCCAAAGCAATGGAATACCCATTCTTCTCTAGTGTCCATGGAACATTCTCCAGAATAGATCACATCCTAGGTCACAAATCAGGTCTCAACCGGTACCAAAAGATTGGCATCATTCCCTGCCTATTTTCAGACCACAATGCTTTGAAACTAGAACTCAATCACAAGAGGAAAGTTGGAAAGAACTCAAATACATGGAGGCTAAAGAGCATCCTACTGAAGAATGAATGGGTCAACCAGGAAATTAAAGAAGAATTTAAAAAAATCATGGAAACCAATGAAAATGAAAACACAACTGTTCAAAATCTTTGGGATGCAGCAAAGGCAGTCCTAAGAGGAAAGTATATAGCAATACAAGCCTTTCTCAAGAAACAAGAACAGTCTCAAATACACAACCTAACCCTACACCTAAAGGAGCTGGAGAAAGAACAGCAAATAAAGCCTAAACCCAGCAGGAGAAGAGAAATAATAAAGATCAGAGCAGAAATCAATGAAATAGAAACCAAAAGAACAGTAGAACAGATCAACGAAACTAGGAGCTGGTTCTTTGAAAGAATTAACAAGATTGATAAACCCCTGGCCAGACTGATCAAAAAGAAAAGAGAAATGACCCAAATCAATAAAATCATGAATGAAAGAGGAGAGATCACAACCAACACCAAAGAAATACAAACAATTATAAGAACATATTATGAGCAACTCTATGCCAGCAAATTAGATAACCTGGAAGAAATGGATGCATTCCTAGAGATGTATCAACTGCCAAAACTGAACCAGGAAGAAATAGAAAACCTGAACAGACCTATAACCACTAAGGAAATTGAAGCAGTCATCAAAAATCTCCCAAAAAACAAAAGCCCAGGGCCAGATGGCTTCCCAGGGGAGTTCTACCAAACATTTAAAGAAGAATTAATACCTATTCTTCTGAAACTGTTCCAAAAAATAGAAATGGAAGGAAAACTTCCAAACTCATTTTATGAGGCCACCATTACCTTGATCCCAAAACCAAAGACCCCATCAAAAAGGAGAATTACAGACCAATATCTTTGATGAACATGGATGCAAAAATTCTCACCAAAATACTAACCAATAGGATCCAACAGTACATTAAAAGGATTATTCACCACGACCAAGTGGGATTTATCCCTGGGCTGCAAGGTTGGTTCAACATCCCCAAATCAATCAATGTGATACAATACATTAACAAAAGAAAGAACAAGAATCTTATGATCCTCTCAATAGATGCAGAAAAAGCATTTGACAAAGTACAGCATCCTTTCTTGATCAAAACTCTTCAGAGTATAGGGATAGAGGGTACATACCTCAATATCATAAAAGCCATCTATGAAAAACCTACAGCGAATATCATTCTCAATGGGCAAAAACTGAGAGCTTTCCCCCTAAGGTCAGGAACATGGCAAGGATGTCCACTATCATCACTGCTATTCAACATAGTATTAGAAGTCCTAGCCACAGCAATCAGACAACAAAAAGAAATAAAAGGCATCCAAATCGGCAAAGAAGAAGTCAAACTCTCACTCTTTGCAGATGATATGATACTTTATGTGGAAAACCCCAAAGACTCCACCCCAAAACTGCTAGAACTCATACAGGAATTCAGTCAAGTGGCAGGATATAAAATCAATGCACAGAAATCAGTGGCATTCCTATACACCAACAACAAGACAGAAGAAAGAGAAATTAAGGAGTCGATCCAATTTACAATTGCACCCATAACCGTAAGATACCTAGGATAAATCTAACCAAAGAGGTAAAGGATCTGTACTCAGAAAACTATAAAATACTCATGAAAGAAATCGAGGAAGACACAAAGAAATGGAAAAACGTTCCATGCTCATGGATTGGAAGAACAAATATTGTGAAGATGTCAATCCTACCTAGAGCAATCTACACATTCAAAGCAAATACCATCCACTTTTTTCAAAGAAATGGAACAAATAATCCTAAAATTTGTATGGAACCAGAAAAGACCCCGCATAGCCAGAGGAATGTTGAAAAAGAAAAGCAAAGCTGGTGGCATCACAATTCCGGACTTCCAGCTCTATTACAAAGCTGTCATCATCAAGACAGTATGGTACTGGCACAAAAACAGACACATAGAACAATGGAACAGAATAGAGAGCCCAGAAATGGACCCTCAACTCTATGGTCAATTAATCTTCGACAAAGCAGGAAAGAATGTCCAATGGAAAAAAGACAGTCTCTTCAACAAATGGTATTGGGAAAATTGGACAGCCACGTGCAGAAGAATGAAACTGGACCATTTCCTTACACCACACACAAAAATAGACTCCAAATGGTTGAAAGACCTCAATGTGAGACAGGAGTCCATCAAAATCCTAAAGGAGAACACAGGCAGCAACCTCTTCGACCTCAGCTGCAGCAACTTCTTCCTAGAAACATCGCCAAAGGCAAGGGAAGCAAGGGCAAAAATGAACTATTGGGACTTCATCAAGATAAAAAGCTTTTGCACAACAAAAGAAACAATCAAGAAAACCAAAAGACAACCGACAGAATGGGAGAAGATGTTTGCAAATGACATATCAGATAAAGGGCTAGTATCCAAAATCTTTAAAGAACTTCTTAAACTCAACACCCAAAGAACAAATGGTCCAATCAAGAAAGGCAGAAGACATGAACAGACATTTTTCCAAAGAAGACATCCAAATGGCCAACAGACACATGAAACAATGCTCAACATCGCTCGGCATCAGGGAAATCCAAATCAAAACCTCAGTGAGATACCACCTCACACCAGTCAGAATGGCTAAAATTAGCAAGTCAGGAAATGACAGATGCTGGCGGGGATGCGGAGAAAGGGGAACCCTCCTACACTGTTGGTGGGAATGGAAGCTGGTGCAACCACTCTGGAAAACAGTATGGAGGTTCCTCAAAAAGTTGAAAACAGAGCTACCATACGATCCAGCAATTGCACTACTGGGTATTTACCCCAAAGTTACAAATGTAGGGATCTGAAGGGGTATGTGCACCCTGATGTTTATAGCAGCAATGTCCACAATAGCCAAACTGTGGAAAGAGCCAAGATGTCCATCGACAGATGAATGGATAAAGAAGATGTGGTAAATATATATGCAATGGAATATTATGCAGCCATCAAAAGGAATGAGATCTTGCCATTTGCAACGACGTGGATGGAACTGGAGGGTCTTATGCTGAGCGAAATAAGTCAATCAGAGAAAGACATGTATCATATGACCTCACTGATATGAGGAATTCTTAATCTCAGGAAACAAACGGAGGGTTGCTGGAGTGGGGAGTAGGGTGGGAGGGATGGGGTAGCTGGGTGATAGACATTGGGGAGGGTATGTGCTATGGTGAGCGCTGTGAATTGTGCAAGACTGTTGAATCAAAGATCTGTATCTCTGAAAGAAATAATTCAATATATGTTAAGATAAAAAAAAAGAAGATAGTAGGAGGGGAAGAATGAAGGGGGGGAAATCGGAGGGGGAGACGAACCATGAGAGACGATGGACTCTGAAAAACAAACTGAGGGTCCTAGAGGGGAGGGGGGTGGGAGGATGGGTTAGCCTGGTGATGGGTATTAAAGAGGGCACGTTCTGCATGGAGCACTGTGTGTTATGCACAAACAATGAATCATGGAACACTACATCAAAAACTAATGATGTAATGTATGGTGATTAACATAACAATAAAAAAGTAAAAAAAAAAAAAAAAGAATGGTTTGATCCCTATCCAGCCAAATTCCAGGGACCAGACGAAATCCAGGTCTCCTACTCCTCTGCCATCTTGCTCCTCTTGTTTCTGAATTAAGTATTTACATATATTATTCATTTATAACACATAATGTTACAAATACAAGGAAACTGAATCTCAAAAGGGGCATAGTGAAAAGTAAATTTCCTTCCCATCTAGTTATATATGTTTCTATCTTTTAGGAAAACTGACGCTGTTAGTGTCTCTGCATCACTCCGGAGAGGGGCCAATAAGCAATGCACTTCTCCTCTAAGTGCTGTACTCCGTCCGCAGGTAAAATCACAGAGGCCAGCATGCCGTGTTAGCCCTCACTGATGGGATGTTGGTCTCACAGCTCCCAGCTCTCTGCTCACTAACCCCATAGCTGAAACACAACCTCTGGGGGAGCACAGTAATCTGTAGCCTACTTTGCATCCTCCCACTTGGTGGGGTCATAACTAGACATTCACACCCCTGAGACCCTTGCCTCTTTCATGTGTATGTCCATGGTAGTAAGGAAAGGGTTAAGGTGTAGGCAGGGAGAGAGAGGAGGCCCCTGAATCCCCTCACTAGGCTCACGCAGGGGGCTACGTGACTAGGCTCACAGAAACCCCAGATGTGGAGAAATGCTGAGGCGGAAGAAAAACAGAGACAAGGGAACAAACTAGACCACTTGGCCCTGGATATTAGGGACCATATTTTTTTGGCAGCTACACTGTAATCACAGAAAATGACCAGACCTCTAAGAAGTAAGCCATTAAGGATGTTATCAATAATTGTGCAAGACTGTTGAATCTCAGATCTGTACCTCTGAAACAAATAATGCAATATATGTTAAGAAAGAAAAAAAGAAGAAGAATGTAGCAGGAGGGGAAGAATGAAGGGGGGGAAATCGGAGGGGGAGAAGAAACATGAGAGACGATGGACTCTGAAAAACAAACTGAGGGTTCTAGAGGGGAGGGGGGTGGGAGGATGGGGTAGCCTAGTGATGGGTATTGAGGAGGGCACGTTCTGCATGGAGCACTGGGTGTTATGCACAAACAATGAATCATGGAACACTATATCTAAAACTAATGATGTAATGTATGGGAATTAACATAACAATAAAAAAATTTAAAAAAAAAAAAGGATGTTATCAATAGTCCTTGCTCAGACCAAGATGGCACCAGAATCTCAAGGCCGCAAGCTCCCTGGTCAGTTCTCAATAAAAGACTGCCAGTAAAAACCCATTCGGGACCCCTCTCACTCTAGAGAGTTTTTTCTTTTCTTTCTGCTCTCACCTTCACTTAATAAACTTTCACTTCACCTCACCCTATTGTGTCCATGAGATTCATTCTCTGACTCCTTGAGACAAGAACCCTGCAATCCTATAACACATGTGCATATGGTCACATATTCATTACCCTCACTTGTGTACATACATCTGATCAAACTGTTTGCTCCCTGTTAAAAAAAAAAAAAAAAAAAAAAGGCTAGCATACATTTAACAGAACCAGAATGGTATAACGTGGAACAGAGAGCATAGGCTTTGTTACTCAGGTATCAAAGGGCTTCTATTCAGACTCTCTCCGTCATGGGCGACAAGCTTGTGATCAAGAGGCCCAACTTTTCTGGGCCTCACTTTCTTCATCAATAAAATGGGAAGCATGATATTCACTTAATGAATATACTGAGTGCTTACTATAGGGTGTGCATGGTGCCTATCACTGAGGATATAGAAGCTGCAAATATAGACACGAGCCCTTCCCTGTCAAAACCTACTGGCAGGAAGGCAGACAGAATTCCATGACATAAGCCCCCACAGTGAAGCACAGAGGCTGCTCTGGGGGCAGCACACCCTGTCGTAGGAGCTCAGCTGCCTAACTCCGCCTCGGGAGTCCAGGTACACCTTCCCGGAGAAGGGAGTGCAGCTTCCTCATTTAACAACTGTTTAGTGATTCAACAGCAATGGGAAGTATAAACATCATAAACTGATGGCTCCTGGACAGGGTAACTTTCCAGCTGGGTTAGTAACAGCTCCTTTGTAGCCCTATCTCCACTATCTAGGATAGAACTAGGACAGTCCCTGCAACTGAGGATCCTGTGAAGAAATCTCTTAAGAAACCAGTACTCTTCCATTGAGTCCCTGCTCTCTGTTGGAGTTAGGGGATCTAGAACTCACCTAGTTCTTTTTTCAACTGTTCTCAAGAGCCTACAAAATCATAATTTAAAGTTCCATGCTGGAAAAATGAGACTAAAGAACCGATGCTCAAACTGACAACAAGCTATATTTGAGAGACTATTTCTTTCCTTCCAACAGCCCCTGGGCTCCCTCCATAGCCACCCCACCACCACCACCACCACGGTTTTGTGGCCTGACCCTGCCTGCCTCCTGGCTGTACAAATCCATCCCA
Organism: Halichoerus grypus; assembly: GCF_964656455.1. Taxonomy (NCBI): domain Eukaryota; kingdom Metazoa; phylum Chordata; class Mammalia; order Carnivora; family Phocidae; genus Halichoerus; species Halichoerus grypus. The sequence goes on along the minus strand of NC_135716.1, from coordinate 5,227,090 downwards.
AATTTGTGCTTAAAATGGGAACAAGAACTGAGAACTTTTTAAAAATAACTTTTTAATATATAGGTGTCTTTGGAGGTTCCCAAGCATATTTCAAAACAGAAACTGACAAATGAGGATACCAACTGTCCAAGTCTTTGCATCCAGTAGAGGAACTGAATTTCCTTCGGTCCTTGTGCTGGCCCCCAGCCAAGTGTCAAACAGATGAGGACAATCTTTCAGAAGAGAGGTAAACAATTTAAGTCATCATGTGAAAATACTCACTCTAAAAACCATCCCCTTATTATGAGCACCATTGGAAAATCCCCAAGTGCAACCTGGTATAGCCAAATAATGACACTTTCCTTTTTTCAGAAGAGTAGATAGGACTTAGTGACCAGACCCATTGTGCCTCAGTTAGGTGGGCACAACCCCCGTGTCCCTTGTGTAAAGGGAGAGCTCACATCACCTCCAAATGCCCTGCTAAAACTATCAGTCTTCCCACCCCAACAACCATGTACCACTTTTTTTAAATAATGAAATTCTACCTCCTTGTATTTTTAGGCATGTGTGTCCCATGGTTATATTAGAAACATAGATCATAAACATGCCACGGGAGGGCTCTGAGTGGAAACCAGCATGGACCACAGTTTCTGTTCCATGAAAGGAATCAAAGGAGCAAAAACCACCCGTTGCTTGCTGAAATGTACACCTGCTGTCACCTGTGGAATCTCAACCTAAAGCTTGGGGTGTCACTGTCCCTCATTCACCCACCAGTCTCTGAGGAAGCACTGTGTCTAGATCTCAGGGTTCTTGGTATAACTGAAAAGTTTAAGTTTTGGCAGAAAGCTATCAGCCAGGGTGGGTGTGGGTGAGGAGGGAGGCAGGGTGTAAGTAAGTTATCCTCTCTGATGAACATTTTGTTTTCTAGAAAATAAACCATTTTGACCAGTTTTGGTCCCTGGAAGTTCTGAAATTTCCATCTCATTCTAACTACAAGAATCAGAGCATGATTTAACCTCCAGAAGAGGTGACATTAATTTGGGGAAAACTTAAAACAACTCCTGCTTTTTTTTCCCCCAGTGGGGGATGGGTAGGAGAATTAGCTTGTCTTTTCCTTGGGAAAGTTCCAGATGTCCAAAATATTCCCTATCTCGAGCTCATACTTTATTCCTCTGTGGTCTTGTCTAAAGGGAAACTCCATTTGTTACTTTCTTCCTTGACAGAGACAAACAGTCTGTTACTATGGGCATAATGCAACTTTCAAAAATGAAATAAACTGTGAGCCTCAAACATGAAACAGTATAAGCAGTTAAAAATCAGAATGGAGTTTCTGCCAGTGAGAGAGCTCAGAACCCAGCATCTCTAGAGAAGGCTGTGTTTTAATGTATAACTTTGAAGCTGAAGTCTGTCATTTCTGTTAAAATGCAAAGGGTGGTACCTGGGGGGAGGGAGGAGCTCTGAATATGTCATCTGTGGAAAGACCATCTTGCTTGCTCATTTCCCTGCCATTTGGGAAAGCTATTATGGGCTCTTTTGTGAGACATTTAAAACCTCTCCAATAATTTTTCTGAAATTCCCAAAATTTACCCCAATTAAACTGTCAGAGGGGGAGATGTACCTGACAAATGTCTTCTAGTGGGTGAGCCTTTGACAATCCAGTATCTCCACGTGCATCTCCACGTGCTCATGGACTTAGGGAGCAGAAATAAGGGAAGGTAGGAGAGGATCCTGAGCCTTGATATGAGATTGCACAGTCTCAAGAGGAGTATTATCAGCTAAATATGCACGCTTCATCTCATCTCAGAAAATGCCAATGAACGTCTGTTTGGTTCTCAGAGGCTCCTTATCAAAGGTTTTGCTGTAAGACAAGGGCTCCAACCCCCATCCTTAGTTTGGTCACCAAATTCATGTGTGACCAGTGGAAAATAAACTGAAGATAAAAAGAGTCATTTCCTCCTACAGCTGTTGTGAAGATTTAGTGGGATCATTTGCTTCAGGCACTTGGAGTGGCCCTGGCTCCACAATTTCCCTGTGTTGGAAAGACATTGCAGCCCTGGATTTTGTTTCTATTGCTCTCTATTCTTGTAGTGGCCAAATTGTGAAGCAGGTGGCAGCCTGCCCTTCAGTGGCTGAATGTATCACGACTGACCCAAGTCTCTCCAAAGTCTAGGTTCACTGAAGGTCCCAGTAGGTCTCGTTTCAAATTCCATTACAGCCTTATCATTAATAAATATAATTTGTTACATTTTTTACATGAAAATATGTAACTCTCCTTCTATTTTGATCTGACTCCTTGAGTCAGTCTACAACTGGTTCAGACTCACGGGATAGAAAGAGACTGAATCTTTGAACATCACCAAACCTACAGGTTCTGTACAGGTGGTGGGAGATAGGTAAGACACTAGATAGCCCAAAAGGACCCACACAGATCCTCAGAGTTCCCCTAGCACCACCATTTTATAATTTATTAAGTCATTCTTTCTCCAGTCTTCCTTAAAAAGCAACCCTTTCCAGTCTTACTACAACAAAAAATAATTTCTTTTGCTCAGACATGTATTTTGACCCATCATGAGACTACTGCAATAAATACAGAGGAATGTGATATGGTCCATGTCACCAGGAAACAGGTCATAAGTGAAGGAGACAAGGGTGTAAATAATACAATACAGCCTGCATTTGCTATCACAAGTATCATGTGACATGTCCTGCATTTAACTCTCACCAGCAAGGTGGCCTTGGGCAAGTTAATTAACCTCTTTGAGATTCCCCTTCATCACCTGATAGATTGATAGAATATTCTCCTTTCATGATAGGGTTAGAGACAGATGTTAATAATGCCAATACCAATGCCACCATCCAGTGAGCGGGATTTGAGAGCTTTCTAAAGAAGGTAGATGGGGTTACCCTTCCATCTGCAGTTTAACCAGCATGTACTTGCCTAGAACCAGACAGGAGACCCTGGGTCTAAGCTCACTGATTTTATAAGAGATAAAGTGTCTGATCCTTTAAAATATTTCATGAGAATTACTAATGTGGAGGGTCCTATAAGAAATCAAATTTGGGTCAGAAATAGGTACAATGAAACAGCCTTGGGACATTCTCCCCCCAGGGCTTTGAGTACATGTACTTAATAAATTGCTCTTGATCGCATCTGTCCAGTGTCAGGTGTCATGTATTTGGCCATCCCCATATCCCTGGGGATGGGAATCCCTCCCTCACCAATGGAGGACAGAGGACATAACTAACACCATTGTTCATTGATGGTTTTATTTGTCTGCATTCCATGGTCATTCCCTGTCTCCAAAATTATTTTCTTCTTCAAAATCTGAGTTCTTGATTAAAAAAAAATAAGGCAAAGCCTTAACATAATTTTTATTCAGTCATATAAATCAAGAAGTAGAAATGTGGACCACAAAAAAGACATGGAGATCCCCCATTGCAATCGAACCTGTATGTCCAGGTGAATTCAAACAAATGTGTTTGCAAATACCAAATATGTTAATGTATTGCCAATAAAAGCTCTGTTTTCCACTAGAAACACTTTTAAAAGATTCTCAAATGCTTGGGATTAAATACAATTTTTAAAAGAACACATTTTTATCAATAATTTCACATAGCATCATGATGAATTTTGGCTCTGATTCCATTCTTAATTGATCACAGTCGGGGTGGGGGTATATCTACCTTTCTAGACCTGAGAGTTCTCTTCCCCAAACATAAAGTGGTGGTTGACATATCCTTTTCAGTCTAGCATTCTACTGAGCACCACCAGCATCTGATCTAACTGAAAAGTTTATCTGAATTTTCCAAGAACAATGTGACTCTGAGTTTCTAAGGCAAGGTTAGAGAGACAAGGAGGGATTAGCTGTGCTGTTTCAGATACTTCGTCCTTTTTACAGGCATGCTTTGCTTTGCAGGCAATGCCAGACAGAGTCCAGGATATGTTAAACCAATCAACAAGAACAAAAGGCAAGAGTGAAAATAGTATCAGACAGTGAGGTAAGAAGCCATGCTGGCTTTGTCGTTGTCCATGGTCCTTATTGGTGAGGCCATAACCTGAAGCCCTCCTGTTATGCTGACCGTGGGAGAGAGATATCCTCATTTTATTCTCAGAATCAGTGGAGGTTACCCCTTTAACATGGTTTGATTGAAGCAAAATTGTAAGTGTAACTAGTTTAGTTATCTTAAGTAGCTTCTGGTGCAGTTATAATAATGCTATGTTTTCTTTAATTTTTATTTTTAAAAAAGATCCGAATCTCAATCCTGCAGATGATGAAAAAGAACATGTTCTCTGCTGGTCTCCTACTCAGGCCCAAGGACTCAATGGGTGTTTTCTCAATTCAAAGAAGTCAGATATATTCACAACTGGCTAAACAGATAAGACACAGTCCTCCTGGTCAATCCAGAGAACTACCCTATTTGTGGTCTCCATGAACTAGGGCAGGTCATCATCAGAAACCTGTAGTTCTGACATTCAATGTGAAGGCATTCTACCCTCTGCAGTGAGGCTGTGCTGCTCCTCACAGTTCTATCTTCTTTATGTGGTTGTGGGTGGAGGACCACCTTCTCTCACTGCTGTGCTACATTGCAAAATGACTCACAGTGGGAATAATTAGAATGGCCCCACACTCTACTTGCTATGGAAGATTTTCCCTCATCAGCAGAAGAAGAGGTGCATCTGACCTTTTGGGACAGGGCCCTCCTTGCTGATGCCCCTGAAATCTAAACTTTGCCCATCCCCAATTCAGATATTGGTAACCTCAAGCCCAGGGTCTGCTTGTCTCACTTGGCATTCACACATTGACTTTGGGTGTTCTAGATGAGCAGGCACATTCCTTAGAAGGAAACATCAGAGCTCCTTCCCTCCCCAGGGAAAACATAAACAGAGAAATCATCTTAGGACCTTAGACATGTAAATCAGTTGGCTTTGACATGAAAGCTTTGGCTGCCCAAGACAAAGGCTCCATAGTTTGGCTCTATGTCCATGAAACAACATCCATTCTTCAGAACTCTGCTCATGCCCACACTCTCCGTGACTACATCTCAAACTTCTGCAGTCCAGAGAGGAGCATTGCATATGGTGAAACCCATTAGAGTTCCAGAGCTTCCCTGGAGGAAGCCTGAGGACAAACTGCTGGGAAAGATGGCTGCCCGAGCAGGACAAAGAAACAACATCTCAATTTCCATCTTCCTGAAAGTTTCTGACTCAGACCAACAGGAACCTCTCCCTGAATGCACATGTCTATCATTTTATAATGGAAACCCATAGTAAAACATGACCCACTTGTTATAAATTTGCTGGGATATTTTAAATTCATAAAATAAAACATGATATTATTTTAAATATGTTTCATTGACTGTCAATAAATATGTTTCATTGACTGTCAATACATATTATCTGCCTGGTCTCTATTTTTTTGGCTCCAACTAAATGATAAACTATTGGAAGCCAGAAGCCTCAACCATTTCATTATTCTTCTCTGAAGAAACTGCTATCTTGACTGCATTAACCTGGATGACCTTAGGTAAATATTGATTGAGTCAAATTAAATTGAAGGACAGCCTCTCTCCAAGTGTGATTTCAGAATTAAAAACACAGTGTCCCCACGGTGAACTTGGGGTCATACTTCCAGGGACTCAAGGGCAGCTTGAGAAGGGTGAATCTTACCCACCATGAGTTCAGCAATTGAATAGCTTTACCAATTCAGTGCAGGTGGAGGAATGTGTAACAGGAGAGCTGTCTTCCAAATGCAGAGCCTTGGATCAGTCGGGGCCTCAGTTTGCTGTCACCGTTCACTTGATTGCATTAAAGCTCGGATACCAATGAGATCTGGACATTGCCATGTGGATGCACTAGGGCCACATCTTTCTCAGTGTGTTCAAGGCTTAACCTGACATCTGTCCCCACAAATCCCTTCTGCTTTATCCTACATTGGTTCACTCTTGGCTGATACTCACTATAGATTGTTCCTATTCTTCACCCATTCTGTTCCCTCCTTCCATACTCAAATCCCAATGGTGAAAACCAGATCAGTGGCTTCTTAGTGTCAACAAGATGGTCAGTATCATGAATTATAGATTCTCCCCTAACCAGGGGTCAGCCTGCCTTCTCGGCCTCACCTCCATCCTGTTGCTTATACACACACACACATGACATACAACTATGGGACACTCCTATAGGGCTGCAGGTCCCTTGCACATTTGTCTATGCTGATTCCTTGAAGCGGATGCCTGCACGGTGATTCTCTATCTGCCAAATCTCTGCTATCTTTCACAACAATAGAAGAATTTCCTCAGGGAAGATGCCTGTCTTATACTTCCCAGGCAAAAAAAAGCACTCTGCTCACAAAGCTCCATCTAGATCCCTCTGTCACTGTGCTTATGGCACACTCTCACTGGGCAGAACATTTATGGCTTTTCTCTTCACCTCAGTCTACGGCAAGCTTTCTGAGGACATTTTTGGTTCATTCTGGTATATTCTCTTCAGCTCTCAGTCCACCAGTGACTGTTGTTTGTCTCCTCTATGCCTCACTTAGAGTCAATGATCTCCTAATCTCCATCTATGTCATCTGTCAACAAGGGAGGGTGAGTCACTGAGCCTCTTGGGATTCCAGCTTCCTTCTCTCCGACATGAACTTACAAATGTCACTCAGAATATGGTAATGAAAACAGAAAATAAAAGAAAATAACTTTAATGAGGTATCCACCACAGTGTCTTATGATTGTTAATGCTTAATATTCCATTAAACTATCCAACAAATAGTGATGAAGTGTATACTTTGAGCCAGGAAAAGTGAAATATTAGGGAAATTCAGACCCAGGTCATGACCTCATTGGGCTTTCAGCTTACTGGAAGAGAGAGACAATAATTAAATAATTATAGCCACACACACACACACACACAGTTGTTAAAGAAATACTATCTTAAAATAAGGTATAATGAAAAAGTCAATCTAGACTAGCTTACAGTCAGATAAGGCTTCCCCATGGAAGTTGACAGCTAAAGGATAAATAAAAGTTCACTAAGCACAGTTGGAAGGAGCAAAACATTCTCTTTTTTTTCTCTCCTGTTCTGATTCCCATTTCTTAGGAAGCCATAGAAGGAAGGAAGCACACACACCACCCTTCATGCCCTGTCCTCTAGACTAGCTCTGTCCATTAGTGATGGTGGAAATGCTCTCCTAGCACAGCCCAGCTATATATAGAAACCACTAGCTCTGCATGGCTACTGAGCCCTTGAAACGTGACTGATGAGACTGAGAAATCAAATTTTATTTTAACTAATTGAAATTTAACCTTATATAGGCACATGTGGCTAGTGGTTACCATCTTGGACAGTGCAGCTCTAGACCCTATTTCCATATTTATCCTGAGTCAACCTGATTCATGATGGCTACTAACACACACTAACTTAGGTCTGTTTCTGGGAAACAATGTCAGAAAGTCATCTTGGCATCTTTAGGGTGACAGTGCTGGACACTGACTCCAATCTATCTTAACTGATTCATTTGTCTGGAATGGGCTGCCATGCCAGAGCATAGGTTTACCCTCAAGGCATCTCATCAAGAATATCAAATATATCATCATGCTTTCCATTAAATAAGCATGAAAAGGTAGCTAGTTCTTTCCTTTTCCTCTAAATCACTGTACACTGGAACTCACTCAGTTCACGTTTGATGACTATTTTCTATTTGCAGGGTTCTAGAATAAATATTGAGAATGAAAAATGAAGAAGGTAATGTCTCTGTCCTCAAAAGGCTTTAATATTACTAGTAGGAACAAAGATGAGCAGCACAATCAGAGCGTGGTGGGGTGTGGTTAAAGGGACTCTGTGGGGGTGACTGCATGAAATAAGGCATCCAGGGGTCAGGATACAAGGGCCAGTTTAGAAAGTTCTTGATATGTTGGCAGCATGGAGGAAGAGAGAATGGGACAGCGAGACCTATTAGGGGCCGAACCATTGCCAGGGTAAAGGGAAGATATGAATAAGCTTGGAGTAAGGAGGTGACAATAGGATGTCAGAGAAGAAGACCAATCTGAGAGATGTTTCAGAAGCAGAAGACCTATCTTGTGGAGAGAAAATAAAGTAGGAGTCTGGAATGACTCCCAAATTTCTGTTTGGGTGATGGATGAACGACAGTATCTTGTAAAATCTATCACACATGAGGAGATGATGTAGGGGAGGAAGAGCAGGAGTGCCTAGGGAACTATCAGACTGAAAGATTTTGTTCTGCAGGAAGGTGGAAAGCGTGTGTGTGCATGCTCATGCACACATATCCAGAAAAAGAGAGAGAGACTGATTGATTGACATCCCCTCTAGAACAGTGTTCTCAGCTCTCAACACGCAGCAATTCTGCCCCTCAGGGGACATCAGGCAATGTCCAGGTATGTTTTATTTGAATGGAGTGCTACCGACATCAGGTAGGAAGAGGCCAAGGATGCTGAAAAACATCCCACATTGCACAACACAGACTTGCCGGCCCAAATGTCCACAGTGCTGAGGCTGGGTAATGTTCTATAGCACAAATCAGACAACTGAACAAATACCCACTTTGGGGTGAGGCGTCCCTGAATTAGATCTCCCATCTACCACTCAGTGGCTGTGTGACCTTGAGGATGTGATTTCTCTTCCGAGAGCCTCAGTTTCTATATGTGGAACAATGGAGATGATGTCACCATCAGAAACATTACATGAAATTATGTATTCAAAATTGTTAGACCCCAAATAGATATTTATCAAATGTCTCCTTTCCTTTCCTTAAAAACCATACACGGTTAATCAAGCATCATTAATTTCTATTTTCTGTGGTTGTGTATTTGCCTGCAGAAACTACTCCTGGCACAGAAGTCTACAGTGAGGCTGGTGGGATTCCTCCAAAGCCTCATATGTTCTCCTAAATCCACCTTTCCCTGTCGGGGTGCCGGCCATCATGCATTCATTGCCTTGTGTATCATTCATTTCTCCACATTCAGGTGGTAAGCCCCTTGTGGCCACGATCCTGTCAAGTTCAGCTTGCATTTACTGTTGCTGCCCCCTCTCCTTTCTGCGTCACATGGTGGTGGCACAAGGCCCACCCACTCTCTGGGGATGATTTTATCGATTCCCTTGACTTTATGTGTCATCTATTTGCCAATGTCTGGGTGGTAGAAATGGCTACTTATTCTCCTGAGTAGCCAACCCATCCTTTTATTTACAACAGAATCCTGATTTTATTCAGATTGGCAATATACCCAAATTTTAACCTATTTCTGAGCCTCCCTCTGCAGATGGGCATAAGCTTCTGGAAAGCCCCTTATCCTTTGTGCCCTTCTTCCCCAGCATACCTCCTATCTGGGCCACAGGTAAGACAGTTGGATTTCCAGAAAGCAGCTCTGAACAGGAAACCAGCTGAATGGTTGAAATTCCTCAATAACTTTTGTAGAGAAGGAGGAGTTTGTGTCCTTGATGACACTGAGTCACTGAACCAGCTCAACCCTCACTACCCTTGGGTATTTTTCAATGTATGCAAATAACAAGCCTCCTTTTGGTTTCTTACTTTCATCCTTGTTATTCATAGCCAATCACTGTTTGTAGCTGATACTGACTCCAAGTTTTATATCTACAGTTCGAAACATCCAGAATTACAGACTTTACAGGAAAGCCCTCACAAACATCAAATATGCTCCCCCCCCAACAAAATATGGACAAAACAAAGCTCTTCCTTTCTTCTTGAAGACAGGCTCCTCTGCAGGCTCCCCATCCTGGCAAACTCTGTTCATCTTCTTCATATTAGTTCTACCAGCAACACCATGATACTTCATTTCTCACACAAAGCTCATCCTGTACCTGCTGGCTTTTCTTTGCCGTCCCTTGTATGTCTCGTCCAAGCCATCATTCTCTTCTCTGGACTACTGTGACAGCCCCTCACTGTCCCCACTTCCGCACATTGATGATCCAATTTCCATGGAGCAGCCAGACTGATGTTAACAAGCACATGTGTTTACTCCATCTCCTGGCCCACAGCCTTTTGGGGCCTTTGCACCATGGGTACCAGCCCTAAGTGACCGAGCTCCCCAATGATACATCCTAGACCTCCTCTCACACCACTCACCCTCCCCCATGGCCAGCCACGTCAGAGGTTCTGTGTGAGCTCTGCAAACTCTCACTGAGCATGTGCCATGTATTCGTACTAGCCATTCCCCCTTCCAGGAGCATTTCCATCTCTGATCTTTGTTTGCCCAGCTCTTACTCGTTAACCAGAACCAAGCTGAGACATTATCTCCTCCGTGGGTCCTCCCTGACCTCTTACCTAACATAGCCACCAGTTACTTCCTATCTCATTACCCTACTTTAATTTTCTGCCCAACACTCATTAATTTACATCTTTTGTGTTTATTTTTTTTAGCTTATTTAATATTTTTATGTCTCCCTTGAACGGAAGCTCTGTCGTTATCAGGGATGCTCTCTCCCCCATTTGCCCATGTATCCCTAGTTCCTACAATGGGGCTATCACTTTGATGGCACCATACCCATAGTTTTGGGTTAAAGGCATGAGAGCAATCATCCACAACTTCAGCCCTCCTGTCTGAATTACCTCCCTCTGCCTCTCTGTATCAGTAGTTACACAGGTTGGTCTCTCCAGTTTCTTCTCCCCAGCTAGATCTCAAGCTTTTCAGGCCCGAACAGTGCTTTGTGCTCCCTTGTGCCCTGAGGGCACCACACAGTTCCAGAACCCCACCTGCTCCTACAATATGGCCACATGGGGCTCGCCGATGCTCGAACCCCAGCATGCCTGGCTTCTTGATGCTCCTCTGGTCTTCACATGCTGTTCTCAGTGCCAGTTGCCCTTCCCTTTCCACTCCACATGGAGTCTTCCCACTTGTCCTTCAAAACTCATTTCCAACATCCATGAAACCTCCCCTCATGCCTACAGCAAGGCACTCACTGCCTCTTTTGTGCAAATGACAATTTTCACATCACGGTCAATATATGCCTTTTCCATATGCCCTTCTACTTTTCTAGCCAGACTGTGAGCTCTGTGAGGGCAGAGCCCATGCCTCACCTATTCCTATAACCCTACCTTCTGGAACAATCTTTGTCACATGGTCTCAATACCTCCTGTGGAATGTTCTCGGATACTGATGTTCTGGTTATTTTTATAGGTTTTCATAGAAAGAATGATAGATTTTTTCCCCCTAGACTAATTATATTGTCAATGATTATTTTGAGTACCTTATTTAGACAAGTCTGTCCCCCCCAATTTATTTTTTCCTCTGCTTGAGAGGCTCCATTTCCAGGTTAAGGATGGTGAGTGAGGAAAGAGAGACAGCATTGCTTCTTATTTCTTTCTTTTTTTTTTCTTTAGCCATAAAACTCAGAATGAATTATGTTATGATTCCATGAGGTACAGATGAGAAAATGAATCACATATTTTACACAGGAACTGACTTCATCATTTCCAACAGGTAGACATTGAAGCAGAGCTGGCCATCCCTGGCTGAAAAGACTTGTGTCTCAAAAGAGAGAACTGCACCCACTGGGACCACCAAGCCACCGAGCCACATCTCAGAGCCTTTTTTCCCCATACTCGAGAACCCCCCACTTCTGAGGCTGGATGACTTCAGGATCACATTGTGTAATCCCCTTGTAAACAGAGGAGGTGCCCCAGGATAGGGAGAGGACCTTCTAAGGTGAGTTTGAACTGAAGTTATTTAGGATGATTGACTGGCTTGGTGCATTAGTGGTGGATTCTAAACCAGATCTCAGCCCACTGTGCCCTCCAGTGCCCTTCCCACTGCTCCATGCTACCTCCTCATGCTCCGATCACCACGTTTCTCCACGGCTTCCTGCATTCCCTTCTCAACAACCTCACCGAACCTCTTTTAGAGTGAAGGTTACTCTCCCAATTTTCCTTCTTCCATGCTGGACTCTACACTCTCCAAGAACAGAAATTGTATGTATTCTTCTCCTGCGTATCTTGGACTCCTTGGACACTGTCTGTCTCATGAAGACATTCAATGACCACTTGTTGGATGCGTGCATAAATAATAAATAAAGCTTTCATTCTCTCAATCTCTTTTTTAATAGAAGACTCAAATCTCCTACTTAAATCCCCACATAGAAGAATACGTGAAAACCTGCGCATCCCAGGGACTGTCCAAATCTCTCTAGTCATAACCTTATATTTAACTATGACTGTTATTAATACCTATATAAAGTTTGCCTGAGGACCTAAGAACAGAGAGATACTATTTGGAAATCAGAAGCCACCTGAGAAAATAACCATTCTGATAACTTTTCTCCAAATGTACCCAAAGGCCTAGGCTCTTGTCATGTGATTTTTTCTCCTCTTTCTTATGGGAAGGGAGAATATTAATAAAGATCAGTATTCTTAAGCAAGGCAGACCAAATTCACAAGGGTCTTCCCCATAATACTTCCACGTATCTGAACAAAAAAAAAAAAAAAAAAAAAGATTATTGCTCTAATTTTTTTATTTGAAGTACATATCTTTATATAGTTTGGGAAGAAAATTGCTCTTTGAGTCCAAAGAAGGCAAAGGTAAGTAGAAGAATGATTTCTCTGTGAACCCACAAATCGCACCCTGGGAAGGTGTGCTGCAGAATTATGGTGTCCCAGAGATGTCCAGGTCCTAATCTGCAGAGCCCATGGATATGTTATTTTACATCACACCCTGTATATGGGATTAAAAGTAAGGACCTTCAGATGGAGAGATGATCCCGGATTCTCCAGATGGGCCTGATGTCATCATAATCTTGTTTAAAAGTGGATCACCTTTTTTGGATGTGGTCAGAGAGAGATCAGAGGGCTGCAATGTCACTGGCTTTGAGGAAGGAGAAAGGAGATGTGGATGAAGAAATACGGGTGGCCTCTATATACCCCGAAAGGCAAAGAAATGCATCCTTCCCTAGAGCACTGAGCAAGGACTATAGTCCTCCTGCCACCATGGCAGTAAGACCTGTACCAGACTTCTAAACAGCAGTTGGATAATATGTCTATGTTATTTTACAATACTAAGTTTATGGTCCTTTGTTATGGCAGAAAAATAGAAAACTAAGACAGGAGAGTAATAAAAAGAGTCAAGGAAGCCCTTCTCAGTGCTGGAGGGATGGGGGAGCCTGTCTGAGTGTGCCCTTTCTGGGCTGTTAGGCTGAGGACAAGCCCCTGGGCATTATCTGCCTCTGACCACCAAGCTTGGGCTAAGAACTCCAGCACTGTGTCCAGATGCCCCTCTTTGGGCCACAGGATGAATGAGGGGTGGGGGCATCTGATTAAGGAGCACAGGGTAGGGATCTCACCCATCTCCTTATCTCCTCTGCCTTACTCAGTGCCAGTAGACATAGAAAAATATTTCCCCATGAAGGAAAGCTATTTGGACACTCCAGATGACCTATAATAAGGGGAGTATAAAACTCTTAGACAGATCCTTGTCATAGGATGTCCAGAAAAAAGAGAGGTTTTCTCACTAGCCTAGCTGGTCTCAGAAGTCAACAAATTGGAATTCTTAAAAGGTGCACGATTTGCCTGGGGCTGTCTAGTAAATCAGAGAGAAAAAGAGACCAGGGGCACAATTTTTGACCCTTTCCTATCTGCATTATACCACCCTAAAAACTGGAAAATCCATCGAAGAGGCAGAAGGCAGATCCATAGTACAGATTACTTAGAGCGTAAACTAGTAATTTCAACACCACAACCTATGAAGTAGAAGTTGTATGCAATGACCATTTGCAGAAGTTTTAGACAAATTCATGGATGGCCACTCTATCTCCCACTCCCTGTGGAGACAGAGCCCCCCCTCTCTGTGAAGAAGAAAACTATGTTCACGTATGGATGAGCTACCCACCCAAGTTCATGCCATCGTTCTCTGAAAAGCTAGGGCACTGGAATTGAAAAGAACAGAGGCTTGAAATTTGGAAGGAGCGGTATTTGGATCTTGACCTGGTAGCATAGGAGAGTGTTGGAAGCAAGCCCTGGCCAGGAACTCGACCTTCGGAATCCTCAGTTTGCCCCTTATAAAACAGGGATCATAATGCATACTTTGCAAAGTGATTGTAAGGATTTATTTTCATTCAGTAAACTATGAAATGCAATTACATATATGCATGGAATATCATAAAGCCAGTATTCAATAAAAAGTTTCTCACCCGGCCCTTTATGAATTTTCCCCTAACATTGGAAAAGAAAGCTTGATAAAATACATGTTGTCTGAGAAACGGCTTGGATGTGTGCTGTGCAAATTCGAAGGATCAATCGCCCTGGCCCCCAAAGGGATGAGTTTGATGCCCCTGTGTATGGGGTCTTAGCCCCATCCTCCTTGCCTGGATCCCTGTTCATTGTGATTGTGGACTCACAGTGCCATCTCGTGGGCATCTGTGGATTTTCCTTTTCTTTTTCCAAACTAGAAAATCCAACACCTCATCTCTGCCAGACAGAGCATACAAAGACCTAAAACACCTTTTCTGACTCTAAAAGCAAAATGCCTATTTGAAGAGATGTGCATGCCCACAACTAAGAGAAGGAAAAGGAGAAGCCCATGTAGCCCACCAGGCGAGCTTCTAGAAAGTGTCTCCAGTGCGGCAGGGAAAATGAGCCCTGGGAGTGCGCCTGGAGAGAGCTCCTAGGAGAGGTGGCGGAGCATAAGAATCACAGGTGACATGCATTGAGCATGCTCAGGCCGGGTGTCGTTCTAAATGCTTTATGTGTACTGACTCATTTAACCTTTGCAAAACACTGCGAACACAGAGCAAAATCTAGTCTGCAAATCCAGGTGATCTGGCTCCCAGATTCAAGTTCTGAACTACTCAGCAATAAGTGCTAGTTACTACTAGCTACTAGTCACCTGCAGTTCAAGTCAGAGACAGTGGCTGAGATGGGCTGAAGTCCATGTCCCCTGACTCCAGAGTCCCTGCTTCCATATCAAGAAAATGCCCTTCACCTGGGTGACTCAGTCTGTTGAGCATCCAACTCTCGGTTTCGGCACAGGTCACGATCTCAGGGTTGTGAGATTGAGCCTCACGATGGGCTCCATGCTCAGTGCAAAGTCTGCTTGAGATTTTCTCTCCCTCTCTGTCTGCCCTTCCCCCTGCTCTTTCTCTCTCTCTCGCTCACTCTAAAATAAATAAATCTTTTTAAAAAAAGGAAAATATCCTTTGTTCAACTAAGCCATGGCCAATGGACAGGATTTTTAAAAAACCATGTTGTAATAGTGGGCAGGTGAGGTTGTGGGCCTGGGATTAGGGCAAGCGAACATTCCAGGGGGAAGAAGGAATATGGGCAAAGTAGATGCCCATATTCTGGAATACGCTGCAGAAGTAAAGGGCAACTGAGAGAAAGGGTGGTCGTGCCATCAGGTCCCATGTGCAGGATGCAGGGGACAACAGGAGGCATGTGTCAGGCCATGAGGGAGGAGAGAGCCTTGGACACTGAGGAGGAGAGTCAAGGTTGCATGTTGGCTTTTCATCTTCTGAGTCGTGTGACCTAGGGTAAGTCACACTTATAAACTGGGTATCATAATGCCAACCTTGGACAATGGTTTCCTGACATGAGGAGCATCTTGGTGGGTCCCAGGAATAGCAGCAGGGGTGCAGAAGAAGAAGCAAGGCAAGACAGGGGAGCCACAACCGGTAGGCACCTATGTGCTAATGTGAGGGTCTGATTCTGAATGGGACAGAAAACCATCAGACATTGGGGCAGAGGAATGGCATGGTATGACTTCTAGTTTCAAAAGGATCTCATATAGTCATATAGATGAATTCTGCAATGTACAGAGGGAAAAGCATGGCACAAAAGAATACACACTGTGTTCCATTTATACTAAGTGGGAAGATGAGCAATACGCTTCTCTGTAGTCAGGACGGTGGTGGAGGGGGCTTGAGAGCAGACGGTAACTGCGGGCAGCAGGGGCAGCTTGAGGATGGCTGGCTATTAGGAGCGTTCAGTTTGTAAAAGTTCCTCAAGCCGTGTGCTTATTGCTTGTGCTATTTTCTGTATGCATGCTATATGCTAATAAAAAGCAATATTCCCAGGGGTCCTGTATGGTAAGAGATGGCAGAGAAATGAGACAGGGGACCAGGGAAGTGGCTAAGTCAGCTATTTTGGTGAGAGACAGTGGGGCCTGGGACTTGGTTATGTGACCCAAGGTGGTCAGGAGTGGTCAAGTTCATTCTCCCCACGTCCATCATCACCTATTGCAAGCTATGGTCATCCCTCTCCTTCTGATGTGTCCTTCAACCTTTGTACCTCCCCTGTCTAGAACCCATCCTCCTTCCGGAGCCAGGGTGAGCTTTTCAGTGCTCCCCTACTTAAAACCCTCAAGCAGCTTGCTGCCTGTGTCCCTGCTCTCCTCTCTCCCTCCCTCTCCTCACTCTGCTGCAGTCACCCTGGAGTCATTGGCCCACCTGCCAAGGCCATTGCCTTATCTCTCCCCACTCTTCAGAATGGTTTAGTGTTCTGATTCCTGTTCTGGAAGGCTGCCCCTCACTAGTTAGCCTAAAGCAGCCCTCACCTCCCTTCCTTCACTCTGTATCACATCACCTGTGTTGCATACTTGATAGCACTCATTTCTGAAAATGCTTTTGCAATGTTTATTTTAATTGCCTATCTTGCCACCAAGAATATAAGCTCAAGAGCAGGGACTGTACTCTTCCCAGCATATCCACAAAGCCTGGAGTGCTGTATGCCTCCTAGTAACTGCTTGAAAAATATATTTGTCATGCACTTGGCCATGGGCTGTAGGACGGTTTTGCATGGTTTGGCTTCTGCCAAGCCCTCTGCCTTCATTTGTCATCATCTGTCCTCTGCCATCCCATCCCACACCCTGACTTTTCTAAGAGTTCCTCTGTGCACCACCTTCTGTCTCCCTCCCGTGTCTTTGCCATCATCACTAGTCTGGCACATGCCCAGCCATGATTCAGGATCAGGGTCTCTCCCTTGTGGGAGAGCAGTCACCGTCTGCTCTCAAGCCCCCTCCACCACCGTCACCTCTGCTGGAGGCACCAGCAGCCTCAGTGTGCACAGCTCTGTCACTCCCCACTGCGAGCTGGCTCATGAGGAGCAGCGTCTTGTGTCTTCCCTGTGGGCCCAGGTTGTGCTGGCTTTCGAGTCTAGGAGGGGTAAGGATGCAATGTGAAAAGAAAGTGACGCAGACATAAATGAGGCTCGTATCCTGTACTCCGAGAGGGATGAGGAAGATGAGTCACATCACCTGGAGGGACCTGGATGCTCTAGAGAAGAGGCGGTAACTGAGCAAGGTTTGGAGCAATGCACAGGGCTTGAGTATGGGTCAGTGGGAAGAGGCGGTCCCGGGCCGGCTGTGTGGCTCACACAGAGGCAGGAAGGGAACATGGCAGAGGCTGAACAAGTCCTCCACTGCGGGCCTTTCCCTGGCATCAGAACACTTCGCATGCTGCCTGAGAGCAGCAAGTTCAAAGGCACAAAGAAGCATGCTGCCTCCGCCCGTGACAAAATGATGAGTCTTTCTGTCTCAGCTGCATATCCTACACACAGCCCTGTTGACAGAAAATTGAAGAAATTCTTAAAACCACTTCCCAACCCTTTATATATCATTTCTGAGCACTTTAAAGTGTGAAGCTGAGGTCGCTGGAAATGAGACGTTATTTTTCACAAATGAGCAGGAACTTGCAGAGATGCAATGGGCCTGGATATCCGTGTCCTTACGAATCACATCAGTGACTCAGAGCTGCAGACCACAGCTAGTAGTTTGAATGAATACATCCTACTGTAAATGTGGAAGCTCCTAATTAGTTCCTGGAACCTGCCTGACAAAAGCTCAGGGTTCGGAAGGTGGAAAGAAGGCCAGGCTGGCTGCAATGATTTGATTAACTCATGTGTGTATTGTTTTCTCTCTCACTCTTATTAACATACAGCCCCGCACACAGTAGGCGTGCAGAGTAGGTTCTCATTAGTCAAAATGAAATGAAGTATGTTCTGAAGAAGAGTCAGAAAGAGTCCCTAATTGATGATCATCTATTATACAGATCACACCCTCTCTACTCTTGTCAAGCGAATAAGGCAAAAATAAAATAGCCATCCAGCAACTCTTCCTTTCAGGTCTACCTTCGCAGAATCCTACAAGATGGATGGTTTCAGAAGTCATCTGTCTCAGCCACTGCATTCAAGCCAGAGAAATCCAATCTAAATTTTTCCGAAGTTGGTTAAAAGGGTATGTTGGGAGATACTCCAGTAGGGAAAATGCTGGATTAATAGAAATTAAAGTGGATCACGATTTCCAGGATGCTGTGGGTTAAGGCACATTCTGAATCTCCAAAGCAGGATGAAGGGTGTGGCCCGCCCAACCACACTGACTTCGGGACCTCCAATCCTGTGTACAGCATCTTTTGGGGTTAATAATTTCTAGAATGTGCTGGTGAGACTCAGACCTGAACTAAGGTGAAAGGCTAGGTTTTTTCAGGGATACAAATGTCTCCACATTATATTAAAACCAAAGTCATCATAACCAAATGTGCTGGCCGATATCTAGTTCAGAGGGCCTGAGGTGCAAAGATGCTGGAGACTGTTGAATGTAAACATTTGCTTTTGCAAGTGAGGAATGAGCTCCAGACTGGTTCAAGGACCTGTCCAAATTCAGAGCTGTTTGTGGTAGAGCCAGGCTGGACCTCCTGGCCCCCCAGCGTTTCCTCTTTACCCCACTTCCCAGCTTGGGAACATCCGTGAGTAGTTTCATATGGAAAGGGGCAATAATGCAGAATTAAGATTCTATACTAATATAGAACCTGAGCAACATCTTGACTCAGCCACTCAACGGAGTAACATTAGGTAAAACACTGAACATCTCTAAATCTGAGTTTCTGCATCTATAACAATGTTGAAAAAAGTATTATTAATCATCAATAAAAATAGCACAGCAATATTAATAACTATTTCATGGAGTGGATATAAAAATATTCAGGTAAAACATTTAGTACCAGGTGACAACAATAAGCACCTAACAAATATTACTTCAGTGCAATAGAGGTAATATTTAAGGTAATATATCACATGGATGGGTGGATAAAGGGACTTCAATTGTGGTAAGGTCTCTACACTACTTGAAGTGGTAAAATGTTGGAACTAGCAGACTGTAATAAGTTTTGTATGTATATGTAATCCCTAGAGCAACCACTGATACATAGATACAAATAGGGACTCCTGGGTGGCTCAGTCAGTTAAGTGTCTGCCTTTAGTTCAGGTCGTGATCCCAGGATCCTGGGATCAAGTCCCGCATTGGTATCCTTGCTCGGCGGGGAGCCTGTTTCTCCCTCTGCCTGCTGCCCCCCCTGCTTGTGCTCTCTCTCTCTCCCAATCTCTCTCTAACAAATAAATAAAATCTTTTTAAAAAAAAAGATAGATACAAATGTAGAAATAGGCTCAAAAACATTTTAGATAAACCAAAACAGAATATTTTTTAAAGTGCCCTAGAGAATGGCAGGAAAGAGGAAACAGATTTAAAAACAAACAGGAAAGAAAGAGAAAGAAAGAGAAAACCTAATTTAAATACTAACGTATCAATATTTACATCAAACAGACTAACTGAAGCTAAAGGTTGTCAATGTGAAAAATAATTTTTCAAAAGCATGGCTGAGATCAGGAGGTCTTCAAGAAATTTACTGTTATATAATAATAGGCTAAAATTTAAAATATGGAAAAAGATATGTCATGTAGATACTAGTTTAAAAAAAGTCTGGAGTGGTTATATTAATCTCAGATAAAGTAGACTTCAGAGAAAAACAGATTATTAGGGACAGTAAGGGACATCACCTAATGATTTCATGGTCAAGATACAATGTAGACATTAGGTGTATATACCTAAAGACAGAACTTCAGATACATGAAACAAATCTCACAAACTGAAAGGGAAACAGAAAAATATAAAATTACAGGGGCACCTGGGTTGCTCAGTCAGTTAAGTGTCCAACTCTTGGTTTCAGCTCTGGTTGTGACCTCAGGGTCGTGAGATCAAGCCCTGTGTTAGATTCCGTTTTCAGTGGGGAGTCTGCTTGAGGATTTGCTCTCTCCCTCCCCATCTCCCTCTCCCCTCGTACTCACTTGTGCATGCTCTCGCTCTCAAATAAATAAATGAATAAAGTCCTTTTTAAAAAAGAGAAAAATATAAAATTACAGTTGGAGATTTAATCCTCCTTATTTGAGTAATCAAAAATGTAGTAGGCAGAAAACTGGCAAGGATATAGAAGGACTGAACAAAACCTACAACCAGCTGGCTCTAACTAAATTGTAGCCACTCAAGAGCAAGGGCACACACATTGCTCTCTAACAGTATTGCTGAGCACAATCCATAAGCCACGTAGTTCACCAATTTAAAGAGTAGAACCCAGTGGTTTTTAGGAGATCAACAGAGTTGTGCAACCATCAGTAGCTTCTAATTTTAGGACAAGTTCCCTAAACAGAAAGAACATGTTAAGAGAAGAAGGTTGGAACTAAAGAAAGAACATTGGAATGACTTAAAACACATGGAAATACACTGACCATCCTTGCCCTCATGAATTTCTTAAGTCATATTTGATGGTTGAAGATAAAATTACACCACCATTCAATATGGTGCTCAACACATAGAGAGGAAATACCTCACATGGCTACATAAGGGTTGGGGATGTAAAGGGTCCCAAATGAAAGTAGGTTCTACATCCAAAGTGGTAAAACCAACATATCAGTAGACTTTGCTAAGTATGTATATCTTAACAATGAGAAAACACACGGAGAAAACTATACCAAGTGACCCATCCAAAACTACTATAAATAAGTCAAGATGTAAAGAGTTGTTTGCATAACTCAAAGAAAGGCAAGAAAGGACAACAGAGGAATGAGAAACTCAGGCAGCAGACCAAAACAAATAATACAATGGCAGATTCAAAGCCTACATGTCAATAATCAACTGAAAACAGTATGGAGGTTCCTCAAAAAGTTGAAAATAGAGCTACCATATGATCCAGCAATTACACTACTGGGTATTTGCCCCAAGATACAAATGTAGGGATCTGAAGGGGTACATGCACCCCAACGTTTATAGCAGCAATGTCCACAATAGCCAAACTGTGGAAAGAGCCAAGATGTCCATCGACAGATGAATGGATAAAGAAGATGTGGTATATATATACAATGGAATATTATGCAGCCATCAAAAGGAATGAGATCTTGTCATTTGCAATGACGTGGATGGAACTGGAAGGTGTTACACTGAGCGATATAAGTCAATCAGAGAAAGACGTATCATATGACCTCACTGATATGAGGAATTTTTAATCTCAGGAAACAAACTGAGGGTTGCTGGAGTGGGGGGTGGGGTAGGAGGGATGGGGTGGCTGGGTGATAGACATTGGGGAGGGTATGTGCTATGGTGAGCACTGTGAATTGTGCAAGACTTTTGAATCACAGATCTGTACCTCTGAAACAAATAATACAATGTATGTTTAAAGAAAAGAAGAAGATAGCAGGAGGGGAAGAATGAAAGGGGGGAAATTGGAGGGGGAGATGAACCATGACAGACAATGGACTCTGAAGAACAAACTGAGGGTTCTAGAGGGGAAGGGGGTGGGAGGATGGGTTAGTCTGGTGATGGGTATTAAAGAGGGCATGTTCTGCATGGAGCACTGGGTGTTCTACAAAAACAATGAATCATGGAACACTACATCAAAAACTAATGATGTAATGTATGGTGATTAACATGACAATAAAAATTTTTTAAAAAAAGATCTCAATACAGGGGCACTTGGGCAGGCATAGTCCATTAAGCATCTAACTCTTGGTTTTGGCTCAGGTTGTGATCTCAGGGTTGTGAGATTGAGCCCTGCATTGGGCTCCCTGCTCAGTGCAAAGTCTGCTTGAGATTCTCTCTCCCTCTCCCTCTGCCCTCCCCACTCATTCTCTCTCTCTAATAAATAAATAAATCTTTTTTAAAAAGATACACACATTACACACATTGAAAGACACAGATTGACAGAATTACAAGAACCAATAAAGCTTGGTTAGAGGCAGTAAAGTCACGGATGGACTGTGAGATATGCAGGATTGAAAAAAGTCGACACTAAGCATAAATGAGCCAAATAGGAGGTGGAAGCCAGGAATCTTTAGTTTAGATTATATATTTTGAACTTTATTCTAAAGGTGATGACAAGTCAGCTGAGGGGTGTGAGAGAAACTTTATCGTATTTATATTTTTAAAGGTAATTGGAGAATGAATTGGAGACAGCAAGAATGGAAGGCCAATCAGATACTATCATGATAGTTCATTTTAAGCAAGTGTGAGACTCAGAACAGGAGATGGCTGGGACTAGGGGAGGCAGCAGGGCGACAGATAAGGGACACAATTCAAAAGACGCTCAAATGGATGGCGAGCGGAAATTGACTAGTCATCCAATGTGGGCTCTGAAGGCAAACACCACTGACAGACTTTCAAATTAGGCTTTCTTTAATCTTCTCTATCTTTTCAGTCATGGATGGAGTCATCCATCTACCGTCTTAGCCTTCCAACTGATTGATCACAGCCCTCTGTAAGAATATACTGTACATCAGCACAATCTGGTTCACAGTGTGGGAGTTTACCCCCACGTGTGCAGGCATACACACACAGAGCACAGATTTGAAACAAAGATATAAGAACATTTCACCTTCTACCTGGGATGTGCTCTGATATTGCTTCTTCGTATTGCATCCATCCCATTCCATGTCTTTCCATGTCAGAGCATTCTAGCATGTTGAATTAAACAGTGTTTCGAACCTATGTACATTTTGCTATATACCAAACACTAATGACTTTTTATTCATAGTTTGAAAATTGGTGCTGGATGTGATGTCCACATGCTTTATGAACCTCCATCAGTGTGACAGATTAGAAACAACCTGCCAAGTTCTCTCCTGCTATCCCCTCCCTCTTTCAGAATAAATTGCCTCAGACCTTGAGAGTTTTGACATATTTATAAGGTAGAAGAAGAAAACTGTTATCTAGCCTCCAATGGATTTAAGCATATTTTCCCTCCAACAAAGATTTTTCACTAATTTCAGTGGGATGATCACAAAGAGATACACTGCATAAGTAGTATTCTACAAAGCTACCTCTATGCATGAAGAAGGACCATTCTCTTCTTCTTTAATTCATCAGTGAACTTTCAAGACATATAATTATGAGGTCTCCGTTCTATGCTTTATCTGCCAGAATATCTCAAAATGTGTTCTGTGGGACACTCATTCCCCAGAACACATATACGTGTCATAAGAAAGAAAGGTTTCTTAGTCAAATTGCTTTGGAAAATGCTGGGCTGAAAATGGATAAAGTGTTTTGTCTTACTGCAGGACTTCTTATAGCTTTTAATAAACTATGTATAAATGTATATGTATGATTTCTTCCCTAAACTCTTGAGACTACATCTAACTTGAAATCTGTCTGAATATTTCATTAGCGTCTCAACGCCAACATGGACAAAACACACCTTCGAGTCTTACTTCCCTGATTTTTGATCCTCTCCTTGAGTTCTTCTTGACACCATTTTCCAGGCACCCAGGCCAAAATCTTTAGTTTTATCTTTGACTTCTGAGATATAAAACTAAAGCAACCATCAAGTCCTGCCATTTCATACATTCAAAATAAATCCCAAAAGCACCTGAAATGAACTGATCCAAATCACTATCATTGCTAGCCAGCACTATAACAACTTGCAAATTGTCCCCCTCCTTCTGAGTCTTGATACATGTCTGTCTGTGCTCTACTTGGGACTCAGAGAGGATCCTTTAAAAATGTAGTAGGTCAGCCTCCCCACCTCCTTCTCTCATCAAAATCTTCCACTGACTTCTTTTCCTATTTGGAATAAAATTCAAAATCCTTACATGGACCTCAAGGACCAATATCATCTGGACCCTAGCTACTTAATTTCTCACTTCATTTCTCACCACTTTCTGCCTCAGCTATTCTTTTCTCTCTCTCTCCAAGGTGCCAGTTTCCCTCCTGACCCAGGGAATTTGCATCTGCTTTGTTCAGTGCCTGAAATGCTGTTCTCCCTGATGCTTTTGTGTTTCACTCCCTACATTTACCCCAGTGCTTACTGGTACACCAAATTTCCCACCCACCCTGCATAGGGTTGCATCTTTGGTTACTCTTCATCCCCTTCCACTGACTTCTTCTTCTCTCTTGGGACTTATCACTACCTTATATTATGATTTCTTGTAATCTGTCCACTTTCTGTTTGCCACGTCTTTCCAACTAGAATATGGAACCCCATAAGGGCAAGGATTTTAATTTTACTACCAGCCACAACCTCTGTGCCTATCAGTATACCTGGCAGACAGTGGGCATTCAGTAAATAAGTGCTGAAAATGAATTAATGAATATGATAATTTGGATGATTTAATATAGCATTTTCTCAAATGAAAGTTTTATTTTGTTTTTTTCTCCACAGAACAGCTCTCTGCCACCAGAGGTCCTCCTTTTCAACTCCTACCATGTCCTCAGCCTCCCCTTCAGATAGCTTTGTAGGGGAGCCAATGTATGACTCTATCTGGAGCAACCACTGCCTCAGTCCAGCTCCATCTGTCCTGCATCGATTCATACCACATATTTCCATCTGTCATCACCAAGTGAAGCACAGACTCTTGCTAAGGACCATCACAGCAACCGGTTTTTGATGGCCTTAAGAAAGTGATGAAAATAAATCTGGAAGACTGTTGGTGTGCCTTCTTTATTCCCTGGGAGACAGTTTAGATCACCAGATAGTCTTTACCTCAAAAAAAAGCACTGGAAATAAGTCCATGTTGAGACTTCTGTTCTGTCTCAGATTATGGACATGGTCACAGTAAACATTTAATGGTGTTAGAGGCCAGGGAGTGGAAGGAGTTGGAGAAATAGGAGAAAAGGGAGAGAAGCAGGAGGAGGAAGGAACAAGTAGAGGAGAAGGAGGAGAAAGAAGGGAAGGAAGGAAGGAAGAAGGGAGTGAAGGAGGAAAGGAGGGAGAGAGGGAGGGATTGCAGAGAAAGCAAACTGGAAGAAGTGTGGGGGAGATGTGCAGTGACAACAAGGCAGAAGTTAAGGGAGTTGAGAAAGGGAAAGGAAAGAGTGAATTCTATCTGGGAAAGGACAGAAGAAGGCAGAAGACACAGGATGAAGAACCACTTTTTATCCTACAAGGCCCAGCTTCCTATAAAACCATCACTGTGGTTGTAACAGACTCTCAAACAACTTTGAGAAGACCCAGGAGGAGAAGAATCTGCTGATTATCCCCATTTTGTGAGAAGAGATGTGGTTCCTCATAGGGTGTCTCGGCAGGAGGAAGCAGGGACAGGAGGTGAGGTCAGATCTCTCCAACTGCACAGCCTCCACTCTCAGGACCCTGTTGGCCTTTGTCCTTCCTGTTTCCCTCACAACAATTTATCCCCAGAGTTCCAGAGGCCAAATCTATTATATAATTAATAGGAAAAACAATAACAACAACAAGAAAAAAAACAATCTCCCAGTGGGGAAAACAGAGCAGTGTCATGGCTGATATGGCAGAAGGAGGAGAAGGAACAGCGGACAATTCCAGAACCATAGGAGGAAGTCTGCATAATGAGGGGTGTACACTGAGGGGCCAGGGACACCAGAGACCAAGCAAGCATGACGTTGTTTACACAACCATTGCATTTCATTAAAATGACGCTAATAACTGCAGTATTTTCACTGCAGACAAGGATGGTGAGTCCTCCCCATGCGTGTTTTTAGGAAAGGCCATTTCTTCGCGAACATCACTGGAGCCACCAGTGCTCACCCTTGGGAAATCTTGGTCTTATGTGAGGTGGTCCATACCCAGGCCTTGGAGAAAATGCTAGCTGCCTCTCCAGCTGGTCAGCCTCCTTCCTGGGAAGCTTAGAAAACATTTCAAAAGTGTGGACACTAAATGTTGGGGTGAGGAGGGTGTGTTCCTGTGTGGCCATGGGAAGAATGTGTGCAATGATGTAGAAGAGAAAGAAGACTCAGTGTCAGAAGAACCCATCCAAGGCTTGTCCTCCACTTAACATCTGGGGACAACTGGACACTATTTAACACAATGTATCCAGTTTTTCATCCTGAAAATGAGAATTACATTTTCTTCAGACTGGAAAGGATAGCATAGAAACTTTTTTCCCTGCCCCTCCCTGCTAATTACAACGACAAACCCCGGAAGTCATTCAAGAGACAACAACAGGAGAATTGTGGAAGGTGGCCAGTGGGGGGGGGGGCGGTGAACAGGTATAGGACCCCCTGATAAAATGAAACAGAAAGCTAGTTCTTCCAAAAACTACATACAACTGATAAACCTCTGTTAAGATTGACAAAAATAGAGAAAAGACATAAACACCAATGAAACAGGGTACATCATTTCACATCCTCAGCTATCAAGGGGATTATGGAATACTGTGGTAGTGGGTTGAACTTTGCACCCCAGAAGGTATGTCCAAATCCTAACCCCCAGTTCTTGTAACTACAACCTTAGTTGGAAATAGGATCTTGGCAGGTGTAATTAAGTTAAGGATCTCCAAATAAGTTTCACATTGCATTTGGGGTGGGCCCTACTTCCAAATGCTGGTGTCCTTGTAAGAGAACAGAGGGTGGTGTGTGAGACGCAGAGACACACAAGGTGAGCTATGAGCTGACAGAGGCAGGGACTGCAGTTACACAACCACCAACAAATGAGCACCAACATTGCCGGATTCTAGGAAAGAGGCATGGAACACACATCTCCTCAAACCTCCAAAGGAACCAACCCTGCTGACACCCTGACTTTGGGCTTCTGTCCTCTGGAATTATTAGAAAATAAATTTCTGCTGTTTTAAAGTCAACACATTTGTGGTCAGTTGTTATGTCAAATTACAATTATGAACAAATTTACACTTTTACCTTTGACATCTAGAAGGAACAATAATTCCTTATAAACCATAGACAACTGAAATTCAACCGAGAAGAAATATGTATCTTAATAGTCCCACAACAATTAAATAAATCGAGTGTTAATTAATCTAACATTGTATATAAAAAGAATCATATAGGATGCCCCAATAGGGTTTATTCCAGATACCCAAGAGTGGTCTCACATTCAAAACCCAGTGTGGTTTATTCCGAGGTATCTTATGGTTTTTGGTGTTATTGTAAATGGAATCGTTTCTCTAATTTCTCTTTCTACAGTTTTGTTGTTAGTGTATAAGAAAGCAACTGATTTCTGTGTGTTGATTTTGTATCCTGCCACATTACTGAATTGCTGTATGAGTTTTAGTAATTTGGGGGTGCAGTCTCTTGGGTTTTCCACATAAAGTATCATGCCGTCTGTGAAAAGAGAGAGTTTGACTTCTTCTTTGCCAATTTGAATATATTTTATTTCTTTTTGTTGTCTGATTGCTGTTGCTAGGACTTCTAGTACTATGCTGAACAATAGTGGCAAGAGTGGGCATCCTTGACGTGTTCCTGATCTTAAGGGAAAGGCTCTCAGCTTTTCCGCATTGAGGATGATATTCGCTGTGGGTTTTTCATAGATGGATTTTATGAACTTGAGGAATGTTCCCTCTATCCCTATACTCTGAAGAGTTTTAATCAGGAAAGGATGTTAAAGGATCTATACTCTAGGAACTACAGAACACTCATGAAAGAAATTGAAGAAGACACAAAAAGAAGGAAAAATACTCCATGCTCATGGATCAGAAGAATAAACATTGTTAAAATGTCTATGATACCCAGAGCAATCTATACCTTCAATGCCATCCCGATCAAAATTCCAATGACATTTTTCAAAGTGCTGGAACAATCCTAAAATTTGTATGGAATCAGAAAAGACCCCGAATCACCAAGGAAATGTTGAAAAAGAAAAACAAAGCTGGGGGCATCACGTTGCCCGATTTCAAGCTATATTACAAAGCTGTGATCACCAAGACAGCATGGTACTGGCACAAAAACAGACATATAGACCAATGGAACAGAATAGAGAACCCAGATATGGACCCTCAACTCTATGGTCAAATAATCTTCGACAAAGCAGGAAAAAACATGCAATGGAAAAAAGACAGTCTCTTCAATAAATGGTGCTGGGAAAATTGGACAGCCACATGCAGAAGAATGAAACTCAACCATTCTCTAACACCATACACAAAGATAAACTCAAAATGGATGAAAGACCTCAATGTGAGACTGGAATCCATCAAAATCTTAGAGGAGAACATAGGCACTAACCTCTTTGACATCAGCCACAGCAACTTCTTTCAAGATACATCTCCACGGGGCGGAGCAAGATGGTGGAGGAGCAGGAGACCTGGATTTCCTCTGGTCTCAGGAATTCAGCTGGATAGGGATCAAACCATTCTGATCACCTACAAACTCAACAGGAAATCGAAGAAAAGAATAGCAACAACTCTCTGAACAGAAAAGCGACCACTTTCTGGAAGGTAGGACCTGAGGAGAAGTGAATCCGAGGCGATATTCGGGAGGATAGACGGTGGGGGAGGGGGCCTCCCTCGGCCGCTTCTGGCAAGTGATAGAGCCGCGGGGCACAAAATCGGAACTTTTAGAAGTCGGCTCCGCTGAGGGACGTCACTCTGGTGGCGAAGTGGGGGGTGGAACCCTCGCGGGACAGTGTGGTCTCAGGACCCTCGGGGTCACAGAAAGACCGGGGGTGCCTGAGTGCAGCAGAGCTCCCAGGTATCGGAGCAGGGAAGCCGGCTGCAGAGACGGAGCCCAGGCGCGGGCTCTCAGCTCGGGGTTGACATAAACCGTGATCCGCGGCACAGTCGGGCCACTGCTCCTCCAGCAGGGACCCAACAAGCAGCAGATCCGGGGAGACTCACCTTCTTCCCCCAGGAGGAGAGGCGCGGGAGTGCACCGCAAGGATCTGCTGGGTTTGGAGACTCCACACGGGGTCGGGTGCTGGAGATAGAAACGCTCGGTCACAGGCCGGGTGAGCACGGAGTGCGGCCGGAGACTGGGGAGACGGGAGTGACTGACTGCTTTTCTCTGGGGGCTCACTGAGGAGCGGGGCCCCGAGTTCTCGGCTCCTCCCGGGCGGAGATTGGGAGGCTGCCATTTTCACTCTCCGCCTCCAAAGCTGCACGGAAAGCTTGCAGGGAACAAAAGCTCCCGAGAGCAAACCCGAGCAGATTACTTAGCCCGGACCGGCAAGGGCGGGGCAATTCCGCCTCCGGCAAAGACATTTGGGGACCACGGCAACAGGCCCCTCCCCCAGAAGATCAGCGAGAACAGCCAGCCAAGACCAAGTTTACCGATCAGTGAGAACGGCAGAACTACAGCGCTAGGGGAATACTGCACATAGAATCCATGGCTTTTTTACCATGGTTCTGTAGTCTTTCAAAGTTAATTTTTTTTTAACTGTCTTTTTTTTTTTTTTTTAATTTTTCTTTTTCCCTTTTTCAACCAACATCTTATCAATCCCTTTTTTAAAAAACATTATTTTTCATTTTTAGAGTCATATTCTATCCCTTCATAGTAGTTACCCGTATTTTTGACATATATATATCAGTTGTTCTCTCTTTAAAATTTTGAGAGTTTCTTCTAACAGATCAAAATATACCCTAAATCTCTAGTGTATGGTTTCTTTTCTACTCCCCTGCCTGATCACATTCTCTCCCTTTTTTTCCTTTTTTTTTAAATCCTCTTCTTTCTTTTTTCAAACAACTTCTTATCAATTCCTTTTATAAAATTTTTTATAATTTCCATCTTTACAGTTATATTCCATCCCTTCATCATATCAACCCTTATTGTTGTACATATATAAGTTTTTCTTTCTTAAAAATTTTGGGAGGCACTTTCTTCTAACAGACCAAAATACACCCAAAATCTAGTGTGTGGCACTGATCTATATACTAGCCTGATCATATTTGATCATATTCTGTTTTTTTTGTTTTGTTTTGTTCTGTATTTGTTTGTTTTTATCTTTATCTTTTTCTTTTTCTTTCTTTTTCTTTTTCTTTTTTCTGTCTTTCCCTTTCTTTTCCCACTGCTTCAGGTCTTTTCTGATTTGTTTAGAGTATATTTTCTGGGGACGTTGTTACCCTGTTAGCATTTTGTTCTCTCATTCATCTATTCTCCTCTGGACAAAATGACAAGACGGAAAAAATCACCTCAACAAAAAGAACAAGAGATAGTACCGACTGCCAGGGACCTACTCAATACGGACATTAG
The DNA here is from genome assembly GCF_964656455.1 of Halichoerus grypus. Taxonomy (NCBI): domain Eukaryota; kingdom Metazoa; phylum Chordata; class Mammalia; order Carnivora; family Phocidae; genus Halichoerus; species Halichoerus grypus. Next base: position 5,196,958 of record NC_135716.1, on the reverse strand, counting down.
TACGATGTCAGATCTAGAGTTCAGAATCATCACTTTAAAGATACTAGCTGCGGGGCGCCTGGGTGGCTCAGTTGGTTAAGCGACTGCCTTCGGCTCAGGTCACGATCCTGGAGTCCCAGGATCGAGTCCCACATCGGGCTCCCTGCTCGGCAGGGAGTCTGCTTCTCCCTCTGCCCTCTTCCCTCTCATGCTCTCTGTCTTTCATTCTCTCTCTCTCAAATAAATAAATAAAATCTTTAAAAAAATAAATAAATAAATAAATAAATAAATAAAGATACTAGCTGGGCTTGAAAAAAGCATGGAAGTTATTAGAGAAACCCTTTCTGGAGAAGTAAAACAACTAAAATCTAACCAAGTCGAAATCAAAAAGGCTATTAATGAGGTGCAATCAAATATGGGGGCTCTAACTGCTAGGATAAATGAGGCAGAAGAGAGAAACAGTGATATAGAAGACCAAATGATGGAAAATAAAGAAGCTGAGAAAAAGAGAGATAAACAACTACTGGATCACGAGGGCAGAATTCGAGAGATAAGCGATACCATAAGACGAAACAACATTAGAATAATTGGGATCCCAGAAGAAGAAGAAAGGGAGAGAGGGGCAGAAGGTATAATGGAGCAAATTAAAGCAGAGAACTTCCCTAATTTGGGGAAGGAAACAGGCATCAAAATCCAGAAAGCACAGAGAACCCCTCTCAAAATCAATAAAAATAGGTCAATACCCCAACATCTAATAGTAAAACTTACGAGTCTCAGAGACAAAGAGAAAATCCTGAAAGCAGCTCAGGAGAAGAGATATGTAACCTACAATGGTAGAAACATTAGATCAGCAACAGACCTATCCAAAGAGACCTGGCAGGCCAGAAAGGACTGGCAGGATATATTCAGAGCACTAAATGAGAAAAATATGCGGCCAAGAATACTATATCCAGCTAGGCTGTCATTGAAAATAGAAGGAGAGATAAAAAGCTTCCAGGACAAACGAAAACTAAAGGAATTTGCAAACACAAAACCAGCCCTACAAGAAATATTGAAAGGGGCCCTCTAAGCAAAGAGAGAGCCTAAAAGCAACATAGACCAGAAAGGAACAGAGACAATATACAGTAACAGTCACCTTACAGGCAATACAATGGCACTAAATTCATATCTTTCAGTAGTTACCGTGAATGTAAATGGGCTAAATGCCCCAGTCAAAAGACACAGGCTATCAGATTGGATTGAAAAACAAGACCCATCGATATGCTGTCTTCAAGAGACTCATTTTAGAACCAAAGACACCCCCAGATTGAAAGTGAGGGGGTGGAAAACCATTTACCATGCTAATGGACACCAAAAGAAAGCTGGGGTGGCAATCCTTATACCAGACAAATTAGATTTTAAACCAAAGACTGTAATAAGAGATGAGGAAGGACACTATATCCTACTTAAAGGGTCTATCCAACAAGAAGATCTAACAATTGTAAATACCTATGCCCCTAACATGGGAGCAGCCAATTATATAAGGCAATTAATAACAAAAGCAAAGAAACACATGGACAACAGTACAATAATAGTGGGGGACTTTAACACCCCCCTCACTGAAATGGACAGATCGTCTAAGCAAAAGATCAACAAGGAAATAAAGACTTTAAATGACACACTGGACCAAATGGACTTCCCAGACATATTCAGAACATTCCATCCCAAAGCAACGGAATACACATACTTCTCTAGTGTCCATGGAACATTCTCCAGAATCGGTCACATCCTAGGTCATAAATCAGGTCTCAACTGGTACCAAAAGATTGGGATCATTCCCTGCATATTTTCAGACCACAATGCTTTGAAACTAGAACTCAATCACAAGAGGAAAGTCAGAAAGAACTCAAATACATGGAGGCTAAAGAGGATCCTACTAAAGAATGAATGGGTCAACCAGGAAATTAAAGAAGAATTAAAAAAATTCATGGAAACCAATGAAAATGAAAACACAACTGTTCAAAATCTTTGGGATGCAGCAAAGGCAGTCCTAAGAGGAAAGTATATAGCAATACAAGCCTTTCTCAAGAAACAAGAACGGTCTCAAGTACACAACCTAAGCCTACACCTAAAGGAGCTGGAGAAAGAACAGCAAATAAAGCCTAAACCCAGCAGGACAAGAGAAATAATAAAGATCAGAGCAGAAATCAATGAAATAGAAACTAAAAGAACAGTAGAACAGATCAACGAAACTAGGAGCTGGTTCTTTGAAAGAATTAACAAGATTGATAAACCCCTGGCCAGACTGATCAAAAAGAAAAGAGAAATGACCCAAATCAACAAAATCATGAATGAAAGAGGAGAGATCACAACCAACACCAAAGAAATACAAACAATTATAAGAACATATTATGAGCAACTCTATGCCAGCAAATTAGATAACCTGGAAGAAATGGATGCATTCCTAGAGATGTATCAGCTACCAAAACTGAACCAGGAAGAAATAGAAAACCTGAATAGACCTATAACCACTAAGGAAATTGAAGCAGTCATCAAAAATCTCCCAAAAAACAAAACCCCAAGGCCAGATGGCTTCCCAGGGGAATTCTACCAAACATTTAAAGAAGAATTAATACCTATTCTTCTGAAACTGTTCCAAAAAATAGAAATGGAAGGAAAACTTCCAAACTCGTTTTTATGAGGCCACATTACCTTGATCCCAAAACCAGACAAAGACCCCATCAAAAAGGAGAATTACAGACCAATATCCTTGATGAACATGGATGCAAAAATTCTCACCAAAATACTAGCCAATAGGATCCAACAGTACATTAAAAGGATTATTCACGACGACCAAGTCGGATTTATCCCTGGGCTGCAAGGTTGGTTCAACATCCACAAATCAATCAACGTGATACAATACATTAACAAAAGAAAGAACAAGAATCTTATGATCCTCTCAATAGATGCAGAAAAAGCATTTGACAAAGTACAGCATCCTTTCTTGATCAAAACTCTTCAGAGTATAGGGATAGAGGGTACATACCTCAATATCATAAAAGCCATCTATGAAAAACTTATACGAATATCATTCTCAAGGGGGAAAAACTGAGAGCTTTCCCCCTAAGGTCAGGAACGCGGCAGGGATGTCCACTATCACCACTGCTATTCAACATAGTATTAGAAGTCCTAGCCACAGCAATCAGACAACAAAAAGAAATAAAAGGCATCCACATCGGCAAAGAAGAAGTCAAACTCTCACTCTTTGCAGATGATATGATACTTTATGTGGAAAACCCCAAAGACTCCACCCCAAAACTGCTAGAACTCATACAGGAATTCAGTCAAGTGGCAGGATATAAAATCAATGCACAGAAGTCAGTGGCATTCCTATACACCAACAACAAGACAGAAGAAAGAGAAATTAAGGAGTTGATCCCATTTACAATTGCACCCAAAACCATAAGATACCTAGGAATAAATCTAACCAAAGAGGCAAAGGACCTGTACTCAGAAAACTATAAAATACTCATGAAAGAAATCGAGGAAGACACAAAGAAATGGAAAAACGTTCCATGCTCATGGATTGGAAGAACAAATATTGTGAAGATGTCAATGCTACCTAGAGCAATCTACACATTCAAAGCAATCCCCATCAAAATACCATCCACTTTTTTCAAAGAAATGGAACAAATAATCCTAAAATTTGTATGGAATCAAAAAAGACCCCGAATAGCCAGAGGAATGTTGAAAAAGAAAAGCAAAGCTGGTGGCATCACAATTCCAGACTTCCAGTTCTATTACAAAGCTGTCATCATCAAGACAGTATGGTACTGGCACAAAAACAGACACATAGATCAATGGAACAGAACAGAGAGCCCAGAAATGGACCCTCAACTCTATGGTCAACTCATCTTTGACAAAGCAGGAAAGAATGTCCAATGGAAAAAAGACAGTCTCTCCAACAAATGGTATTGGGAAAATTGGATAGCCACATGCAGAAGAATGAAACTGGACCATTTCCTTACACCACACACAAAAATAGACTCCAAATGATTGAAAGACCTCAATGTGAGACAGGAGTCCATCAAAATCCTAAAGGAGAACACAGGCAGCAACCTCTTCGACCTCAGCCGCAGCAACTTCTTCCTAGAAACATCTCCAAAGGCAAGGGAAGCAACGGCAAAAATGAACTATTGGGACTTCATCAAGATAAAAAGCTTTTGCAAAGCAAAGGAAACAGTCAACAAAACCAAAAGACAACCGACAGAATGGGAGAAGATATTTGCAAATGACATATCAGATAAAGGGCTAGTATCCAAAATCTATAAAGAACTTATCAAACTCAACACCCAAAGAACAAATGATCCAATCAAGAAATGGGCAGAAGACATAAACAGGCATTTTTCCAAAGAAGACATCCAAATGGCCAACAGACACATGAAAAAGTGCTCAACATCGCTTGGCATCAGGGAAATCCAAATCAAAACCTCAATGAGATACCACCTCACACCAGTCAGAATGGCTAAAATTAGCAGGTCAGGAAAGGAAATGACAGATGCTGGCGGGGATGTGGAGAAAGGGGAACCCTCCTACACTGTTGGTGGGAATGCAAGCTGGTGCAGCCACTCTGGAAAACAGTATGGAGGTTCCTCAAAAAGTTGAAAATAGAGCTACCATGCAATCCAGCAATTGCACTACTGGGTATTTACCCCAAATATACAAAAGTAGGGATCCGAAAGGGTACGTGCACCCCAATGTTTATGGCAGCAATGTCCACAATAACCAAACTGTGGAAAGAGCCAAGAGGTCCATCGACAGATGAATGGATAAAGAAGAGGTGGTATATATATATATACAATGGAATATTATGCAGCCATCAAAAGGAATAAGATCTTGCCATTTGCAACAACGTGGATGGAACTGGAGGGTATTATGCTGAGCGAAATAAGGCAAACAGAGAAAGACATGTATCATATGACCTCACTGGTATGAGGAAATCTTAATCTCAGGAAACAAACTGAGGGTTGCTGGAGTGGGGGCTGGGGTGGGAGGGATGGGGTGACTGGGTGATAGACACTGGGGAGGGTATGTGCTCTGGTAAGTGCTGTGAATTGTGCAAGACTGTTGAATCTCAGATCTGTACCTCTGAAACAAATAATGCAATATATGTTAAGAAAAAAAAAAAGAAGTTAGCAGGAGGGGAAGAATGAAGGGGGGGAAATCGGAGGGGTAGACGAACCATGAGAGATGATGGACTCTGAAAAACAAACTGAGGTTTCTAGAGAGGAGGGGGGTGGGAGGAGGGGTTAGCCTGGTGATGGGTATTAAAGAGGGCACGTTCTGCATGGAGCACTGGGTGTTATGCACAAACAATGAATCATGGAACACTACATCTAAAACTAATGATGTAATGTATGGGGATTAACATAACAATTAAAAATATGTAAAAAAAAAATAATAAATAAATAAAATAAAATAGAATGTCAAAAAAAAAAAAGATACATCTCCAAAAGCTAGTGAAACAAAAGCAAAAATGAACTTTTGGGACTTCATCAAGATAAAAAACTTCTGTACAGCAAAGGAAACAGTCAACAAAACAAAGAGGCAACCCACAGAATGGGAGAAGATATTTGCAAATGACACTACAGATAATGGGCTGGTATCCAAGATCTATAAAGAACTTCTCAAACTCAACACCCAAAAAAACAAATAATCAAGTCCAAAAATGGGCAGAAGATATGAAAAGACACTTCTCTGAAGAAGACAAACAAATGGCTAACAGACACATGAAAAAATGTTCATCATCATTAGCCATCAGGGAAATTCAAATCAAAACCACATTGAGATACCACCTTACACCAGTTAGAATAGCAAAAATAGACAGGGAAAGAAACAACAAATGTTGGAGGGGTTGTGGAGAAAGGGGAGCCCTCTTACACTGTTGGTGGGAATGCAAGTTGGTACAGCCACTTTGGAAAACAGTGTGGAGGTGCCTCAAAAATTTAAAAATAGAGCTATTCTATGACACAGCAATTGCACTCCTGGGTATTTACCCCAAAGACACAGATGGAGTGAAAAGAAGGGCCATATGCACCCCAATGTTCATAGCAGCAATGTCCGCAATAGCCAAGCTGTGGAAAGAGCCGAGATGCCCTTCAACAGACGAATGGATAAAGAAGACGTGGTCCCTACTGGGTATTTACCCCAAAGATACAAATGTAGGGATCCGAAGGGGTACATGCACCCCGATGTTTATAGCAGCAATGTCCACAATAGCCAAACTGTGGAAAGAGCCAAGATGTCCATCGACAGATGAATGGATAAAGAAGATGTGGTATAGATATATATATACAATGGAATATTATGCAGCCATCAAAAGGAATGAGATCTTGCCATTTGCAACGACGTGGATAGAACTGGAGGGTGTATGCTGAGCGATATAAGTCAATCAGAGAAAGACATGTATCGTATGACCTCACTGATATGAGGAATTCTTAATCTCAGGAAACAAACTGAGGGTTGCTGGAGTCAGGGGGTGGAAGGGATAGGGTGGCTGGGTGATAGACATTGGGGAGGATATGTGCTATGGTGAGCGCTATGAATTGTGCAATACTGTTGAATCACAGATCTGTACCTCTGAAACAAATAATGCAATATATGTTAAGAAAAAAAGAAGAAGAAGAAGATAGCAGGAGGGGAAGAATGAAAGTGGGGAAATCAGAGGGGTAGACGAACCATGAGAGACGATGGACTCTGAAAAACAAACTGAGGGTTCTAGAGGGGAGGGGGGTGGGAGGATGGGTTAGCCTGGTGATGGGTATTAAAGAGGGCACGTTCTGCATGGAGCACTGGGTGTTCTACACAAACAATGAATCATGGAACAGTACATCAAAAACTAATGATGTAATGTATAGTGATTAACATAATAAAAAATGTTTTAAAAGATGTGGTCCATATAGACAATGGAATATTACTCAGCCATCAGAAAGGATGAATACCCAACTTTTACATCAACATGGATGGGATTGGAGGAGATTATCCTAAGTGAAATAAGTCAAGCAGAGAAAGTCAATTATCATATGGTTTCACTTATTTGTGGAACATAAGGAATAGCATGGAGGACATTAGGAGAAGGAAGGGAAAAATGAAGGGGGTGGAAATCGGAGTGAAAGATGAACCATGAGGGACTATGGACTCTGAGAAACAATCAGGGTTTTAGAGGGGATGGGGGAGGGGGATTGGTTAGCCCAGTGATGGGTATTAAGGAGGGCACATACAGCATGGAGCACTGGGTGTTATACGAAAACAATGGATTGTGGATCACCACATCAAAAACTGATGATGTATTGTAATGGTGATTAACATAACATAATAAAATTTAAAAAAAACAAAACAGTGTGATCTGCCATATCAAAAAGCTGAAGGGGGAAAAAAATCTCATGATGACTTTAATTGACACAGAAAGGCATCTGACAAGATCCAATACCTCTTCATGACAAAATCCATCAGCAAGTTAGGAATAGAGGTAGATCGCCTCAACTTAATACAGAGAATATACAAAAATGTACATTTGTAGGAATATTGAATAGTGAAAGACTGAATCCGTTCCACTAAAGCAAGGACCTCCACTCCCACAACATTTTTCAACATATTACTTCAAGTTCTAGCCACTGAGAAAGGGAAAAATAAGGCAAGGAAAAACACAGATGAGAAAGGAAGAAATAAATATTGTCATCGTTTACAGATGAGTTCAAAAAGTTCCAGGAAAGAATATCAACATACAAAAATCAATTGAATTTCTATATACTAGTAATGCAAATGTGGAAAGCAGAGCTAAAACAATGTGATAAAATGATGGAAATGAAATACTTAGTCATATAAATTTATATATAGCCTGGAAGACACCACGCTGTCATAACAAGTAAAAAGCTGAAAATACTGAAAATTCAAAAACTCTTCTTGGATCCTGAAGCAAAGGTAGGACACAGAACAACCTGCTGCCTTTAACAACAGAGATGCTGGGAGGATACAGGGAATCCTACCACCAGAGCAGATACTCACAGTAGAAACCAGTGTGGGAACCAGGGCCAGGGCCAGGAAACCTGAACTATAAATGATAAATTTCTGGAGGCTTCGTGGGGACAACTCTGAGACCTACAAACTCCAAGGGCACCCAGTCATTTGGGGAAGGGGGCACAGTATTATGAGACTTACCTCCAGGAGTTTGGCCAGGTTTCCACAGTACATATCAGAGCAAAATACTCCAGTGCTTCTAGCAGGGTGTAGGGAAAACCATCTTGAAATCTGCCAGAGCTCTGAGTTCTTCTTAACGAGGCCCAACTTCAGGAGAAACTAGTTAACCAGAGCCTAGCTGGCTTGGGTATTGTCAGAGCCTGATTGACCTGGGGCAAGGAAAATACCCAACTCCAGATCACTCTAGAAGCAAAATAACAAGAAACACTGGTAAAGTTCATGGGCAGAGACAAACGCTCCCTAAAAGCCTGAGACCTAACCATCCAATAGTGAACACTTCTGCTCCCCCACACCTCACCACGACATTACTAAAGGCCTAGTTACCCCGGCTCCTTTTACCTAGTACCTTATGTCCAGCTATCAAGAAAAAAATTACAAGATATGCTAAAAGGAAAAAAAACAAAACAAACCCACAATTTGAAGAGACAGCAATCATCAGAACCAGACATAGCAGGGATGTTGGGATTATCAAACCAGGAATTTAAAAATACTCTGATGCACATGCTCAGGGCTCTACTGGATAAAGCAGACAGCAGGCAAGAGGAGATGAGCAATGTAAGCAGAGATGAAAATTCGAAGAAATAACCCACAAAAAGATGCTAGAGATCAAAACCACTGCAACAGAAATGAAGAATGCCTCTGATGGGCATATTATTACATGGAAGTAGATCAACTGGACATAATGGACACCTGAGGACCACTTAAGTTAACAATAGTAGAATACACATTCTTCTCGAGCTCACATGGAACACACACCAAAACAGGTCATTTTCTGGGCCATAATCACACCTTAACAAATTCAGAAGATTAGACATCATACAATGTCTGCTCTCAGATGGTTATAGAGTTACACTAGAAATTAATAACAGAAAGATAACTGGAATATCCCCCAATACCTGGAGATTAAACAGCACACTTCTAACCACCACGTGTGTCAAAGAAGAAATCCCAAGAGAAATTTTAAAATATTGTAAACTAAATGAAAACAAAGATATAATTTAGCCAAATCTGTGGGATGCAGTGAAAGCAGTGCTTAGAGGGAAATTTATAGCACTGAATGTACACATTACAAAACAAGAAAACTCTACAATTAATCCTCTAAGTTTCTACCTTAGGAAGCTAAAAAAAAAGAGGATCAAATCAAATCCAAAATAAGCAATACAAAAGAAATAACAAACTGAGAGCAGAAATCAATGAAATTTAACACAAAAAAATCAATAGAGAAAATCAATGAAACCAAAAGCTGGTTCATTGAAAGATCAACATAACTGATTAGTCTCTAGCCAGGTTAATTAAAAACAAGAGAGAGAGAGGACCCAAATTACTAGGATCAGAATGATAGAGGGGACATCACTGCATTAAAGGAATAATGAAGGGGTTCTATGAGCAACTCTATGCCCAGAAATCTGATAACCTAGAAGTAAACCAATTCCTTAAAGGACAAAAGCTGCCAAAACTCACACAAGAAGGGGTAAACAAACTGAATAGGCACGTATTTATTAAAGATACCAGGGCCACATGGTTCACTGGTGAATTCTACCAAACATTCGAGGAAGAAATTACACCAAATCCCTCCTTAACCAAGGTTTAATGCTACCTTATCCAGGAGTTTTCATTTCTCTCTGTCATGGTTGCTTCATTAATAAAATGGGCATAGGGCGCCTGGGTGGCTCAGTTGGTTAAGCCACTGCCTTCGGCTCAGGTCATGATCCTGGAGTCCCGGGATCGAGTCCTGCATCAGACTCCCTGCTCAGTGGGGAGTCTGCTTGTCCCTCTGACCCTCCCCCTTCTCATGCTCTCTCTCTATCTCATTCTCTCTCTCAAATAAATAAACAAAATCTTTAAAAAAATAAAAAAAATAAAAATAAATAACAATAAAAATGGGCATAATAATGCCTCACAACCCAGGCAGCCAGAATGAGATACTTTGCAGTGCGCTTCACAGAGCGTCTGGTTCATGGAAAGCAGTCCAAACCATCAGCCAATGTGGGCCGTTTCTATTTTCAGGACACAGTCCTGGGGTGCCCAGTGAATGCTAAGAAGTAATACATGCTAATCTCTCTTGAGCGCACTCGGGAAGGAACCTCCCGTCACAAGAACTAAGTTCGGGTCAGCGGTTTACCAAGCACCAGCTCCCTGGCCTTGGACACCATGACCTCACTGGACCACCGCCTTCATCCCTGCCTGGAATCCGCAAGGACAGCTTCTTCACAGAGCTACGATGACAGCAAAGGGGAGTGTGCAGGTGCAAGTTCTTTGTGAGTCTATAGAAGGGGACTCCACAAATGTCATGAAGAATGAGCCCTGGTCACCGCCCACATCCACATTGGCCGCATCTCAATCCCAGGAACTTTCCCAAAGGCCAGTGCACTTTGTCCTGTCAGTGAACCATCCACGTAGGTGGGAAAGCAAACAGGGGGGCCTCCTGGACCCAGTGCTCCCTACAAGCTGTGGGGCAGGAGGAGGGTCTCCTGCTGGGGGGAGTGCAGGGGCGGGAGGGTCTGCCCCTGAGCCTCCCAGCCTGCGAAAGGGCATCTGTAGGTGGCCCTATGCTCCCCGGGGACTGTCCTTCCTAGTGACACTGCTCAGGGGCTGCAGGTGATGTGTACCCCACACAGAGGCGACTCCCCCACATCGAAGTTCTGAGGGCAACCACTGTGGACTAGATTTGGGCCAGAAGCTTCTATGGCAGTCTGGATTTGGAAAAGCCACCCCTCCCGCTTCTTCATTCTCAGGTACCCGAGGCAGTGTTTGGTATCTACTGGTGTTTACTTTTCAAAGCCAGGGCAAGATGTACATCTTCAAGGGACAGAGAAAGAATGTAAGTTTTCTCCTAGGGTTTTGGGGTACATTTGTCTGTTATCAGAGGTCCAGAGTAATTAGGATTTAAAACATGCCCTTGCATCAGGGGGCTGAGGGCATGGGGCTTCCTCCCCTTCACTCCCCATCACCACTACACCTTCCTCCTGTCTGGATTTCTCAGGGATTCCAGCCCTCAGCACCCCCATCAGACTGTCACAGTGTGGCCAACAGCCTGCACCCTCCTGGCTTCGCCCAACGGTGGCCACGGTCCCCACCTGTCTGTCCTGCTCTCCTGCCTGGTCGGCCAGGCCCGGAGCCAGCAGAACAGGGCTCTTCCTGCACATGCCCGCCGGCCCCAGCCTCTGCTTGGGCGCTGGTGGCCCATGTGTCTGCCCTGCGGGCAGCACCCACCCCGTCTCTGCCCTGCACCCCTGCTCTGCAGCCTACCAAGCCCAGGGCCTCCGTGGCGTGTCCCCCAGCACAGATACACGAGCCACCACTCCATCCACAGAGCTGATGACCACGCCAGGGGTCCTCGGGATGCCCCTGTCCCAGGGCCCAGGCTGACGGCCCCACTGTTGTCCCCGGCATCCTTGGTCGCTTCCTGGGAAATCCCAGCAGGCCAGTGTTCGGGGAGGCCACGAGAGAGGAAGGAAGGGGCAGGCCCTCCAGGAGGGAGGGGCGGCGGGTTGGAGAAGCAGGGGGACTTACTCAGGAGGCCTGCCTTGGCCACAGCACGAGGAGTCTCCCGCCTGCACTCGGGATCTTGGGAGTTTACAGAGAGGCCTCATCGGGTCTGACCACTCCCACGTGGCTCTCTCAGGGCCGCGCCCTTGTAAATGTCTCCCACTGTGGGAACCCGATGGGGTCAGAGTGCATGTTCCAAGGATGGGGGAGGGGAGGACCTGCCCCTTACTTGCTGGGGGCCAGCTCAAAGGTCAACCTGAGGTCACTGCCTCTGCATGACCTCCCCCAACAGCAGGGGTGGGGAGGAGCCGTGGGGGGTGTGGTGGCCAAGGGTGTTCCTGAGCCCCTGGGGGGTGCGGACAGGGAACCACGTTCTCCAGATGGCTTGTCCCTGAAGCTGACCCGTGTGTCTCTCCCGATTAAGTGAGCCATAGATCACCTGCCCCAAGTGCACCACCGCATGCGGAGGTGAGCAGGTAGTCCCACCTGGGAGCTCCCGGGTCTCCCTGAGGCAGGAAAGGAGGACGATGGGAAGTGAAGCCTGGGGATTGGGTGTAGGAGCAGGTGTAAGAAAGCTGACAGAGCAGGAAGACTCACTTTACCAGGCCAGTATGTCTAGGCGGTCTGTCTGGATGGCCCCCAATCTGAAATCTGTCCTTCCTGCAACTTGGCCCTGTTCATTTGAGCTAATCAAATGCGGAATCTCAGCTATTCTTTTAAACTCCTTTTCTCCTGGGAAATGATTGTTTCCAGTTCCCCGGGATCATCTCTCTCTCCTCTGAAAAAGGATAAGGAAGATTGCAGAAACTGCAGAAGAGCCCCCAGTCTGCAGACACCTGAGGTTCACAGCCCCTCCTTCTTGCAGCAAGCACTCTGCTACCAGCCCGCCACCATCCCTCATCACGGAGTCCTGGTCCACCTGTGCCTCACTCTCCATTAGAAGGTGAGAAAACATACACCTCACTCCGTTCATCGACACAAACTCTGTCCCATGAGGACATGCAAAATACACCTGTTCCCTTTTTCTCTTTTCCATTTGACAGCCCTAAGATGCCTGAAGACAGAAACTGTGTTTCCTACATAAGAGGCTAGTTTCTTATAAGAGGTTTATTCTTTAGGATTATATATATATATATATACCCACACTAAAATACCTCTCAGGTGGTTAAAAGGCTGTACATAACCACATGGCTTTTCTCTGTGTCCTTAGTAGAGAAAGCATAAGATTTGATAGAGGAGAACTGCAGGAAGAAAGAAACGTGTTCTGTCCTACCTGCCAGCTATCCTTCTGGGCACTGAGGCCCAGGGGAAAGTGCTGAATAAGGAAGGAAGGAAGATTTGGATAATGGAATGCAAGCGGACTATGATGCTCAACAGATCTCCGGTAAAATGAGAGCTTTCATGTTAATCAAAAGGATGGCCCGGGCCAAGTCACAATATCTTGATATTTAGGGTAGGGTAATCTACCTCTGGCGGGGGGTAAATGGGAGTGGGGTTGCATCAGTTAAATTTAAAGAACCTGGGGCATCTGGGTGGCTCAGTTGGTTGAGCGTCTGACTGTTGGTTTTGGTTCAGGTCATGATCTCAGGGTCCTGGGATCGAGCCCAGTGTCAGGCTCCATGCTCAGTGGAGAGTCTGGAGATTCTCTCTCCCTCTCCCTCTGCTCCTCCCTACCTGCTCTCTCTCTCTCATATAAACAATAAATCTTTAAAAATTAAAAATTAAAAAATAAAAATAAACTTAAAGAGTCTGCCATACATCATACTGTTTCCAAGTTGACATCTATCTATAGGGTGCTTAGGTCTCAAATGCCAATTTTGCCACTTTTTAAAGTTTGCTCAAGCAGAATTTGTATCCAGAAAGTGTGTAAGAACTGACTTTACACATATTCTCTTTGCTTCTCCTTTTGCAAGGAACCTAGGACTCAGATCATAGGTTACTACTGAACAGACCATGGCTATATCATGAATTAAAATGGCATCAGTGGGCTACCCCAGAGCTGGCCCATTTTTGTTACATTATTTCTACTAGAATATCTACCAGGAGCTTCAAATAACAGGTTGCTGGAAGATGGTTTAGCCTTACAGTGAGCACCGCCTGCCTCTCAGCCACCCAGAACCAGCCCATGGGACACCAGGTCAAACAGGTGAGGGTGTGGCACAGACCTGTGGTGTGGGGGGCCATCTCTGTGTGGGGTACACGTCACCTGCAGCCCCCAAGCAGTGTCACTAGGAAGGACAGTCCCCGGGGAGCATAGGGCCACCTACAGATGCCCTTTCACAGGCTGGGAGGCTCAGGGGCAGACCCTCCCGCCCCTGCAGTCCCCTCAGCAGGAGACCCTCCTCCTGCCCCACAGCTTGTAGGGAGCACTGGGTCCAGGAGGCCCCCCTGTTTGCTTTCCCACCTACGTGGATGGTTCACTGACAGGACAAAGTGCACTGGCCTTTGGGAAAGTTCCTGGGATTGAGATGCGGCCAATGCGGATGTGGGCGGTGACCAGGGCTCATTCTTCATGACATTTGTGGAGTCCCCTTCTATAGACTCACAAAGAACTTGCACCTGCACACTCCCCTTTGCTGTCATCGTAGCTCTGTGAAGAAGCTGTCCTTGCGGATTCCAGGCAGGGATGAAGGCGGTGGTCCAGTGAGGTCATGGTATCCAAGGCCAGGGAGCTGGTGCTTGGTAAACCGCTGACCCGAACTTAGTTCTTGTGACGGGAGGTTCCTTCCCGAGTGCGCTCAAGAGCGATTAGCATGTATTACTTCTTAGCATTCACTGGGCACCCCAGGACTGTGTCCTGAAAATAGAAACGGCCCACATTGGCTGATGGTTTGGACTGCTTTCCATGAACCAGACGCTCTGCGAAGCGCACTGCAAAGTATCTCATTCTGGCTGCCTGGGTTGTGAGGCATTATTATGCCCATTTTATTAATGAAGTGACCATGACAGAGAGAAATGAAAACTCCTGGATAAGGTAGCATTAAACCTTGGTTAAGGAGGGATTTCAATCTGCTTTGATCTGGTTTTAAAACCCCTGCTTTCGGGTGCCTGGGTGGCTCAGATGGTTAAGCGTCTGCCTTCGGCTCAGGTCATGATCCCAGAGTCCTGGGATCGAGCCCCGCATCGGGCTCCCTGCTCAGTAGGGAGCCTGCTTTTCCCTCTGTCTCTCTCTCTCTGTCTCTTATGAATAATTAAATAAAATCTTTAAAAAAAATAAGATAAAACCCCTGCTTTCACCCTCTTATACATCCAGCTCCTGCACACAATGTCCATCTGTTGGGGGGCGGGGGGAGTTGCCTAAACTCACGATTACGGGACGCAAGTTGTGTGCTAACACAGTGGTGTGTACTATGCCTTGGAGGCAACCCCACGTCAGCCGGGGAGGTTGACTGGACATCTGGGTACATATTAAAAGTTGAAATGACAACAAAGCAGCACCAGATTGAATCCAAACTTTTTGCCTCTGAAGCTCATGAGTTTTTAAGGAAATGAGCCAAGTGTTCTCAGTATGGCGGTTTTCTACCCACAGATGACCCATGTGGTTCTCAACAGGGCATCTGCTGTTCAAAGCTGTTTTCTTTCTAAGCAGGTGGGCGCAGGGGATTGTTTATAGGGTGGCCTGGCTGACAGGGGGTCTCTGGATCAGGTGTCACTGTAGGGCCTGGGAACTCTGTGGTCACTCAACATCACTACCCACGGCTACGTGTGACTCTAGAATATTCATCCTGCCCTCTTTCCTCTCTCTGAAGAGAAAACATTGCACTCTCTCTGATTTGTTAAATAATCCAGAAAGCCTTTTTCTCATACCCTGCCTGGCTTTCCTTAGAAGAGATGAAGGGTAGCTCATGCCAAGGGATCAGCAGTAGCCAAGAGTCTCTTAGGAGAGGGTAGTGGGGACAAAGCGAGTGCTTTAGAAGTTTCAGGGGCTTTCTCCTGTACTCGTTTCAGTCTGGGTCCACAGTATCGTGTGGCTGCACACGCACGGGCCCTGGCAACATGCAGAAGAGGGTGACGTCCAGACACAGACTGAAAATGTCAATCTTCCCCTCCTTGGGCACTTATGTTCTGTTGTGAAGCCAATTTTTTTCTATTTTTAAGCATATAAATTGAATGATATGTTAATCAAGGCTCATTGGCAGAGAACAGAAGCCCATCTAGCTAGTTTCAAGGGACTGATTAGAGTGTGTTAAGGAGGTAATAGGATCGTTGGGGAGAAGCAGAGGACCAGCCTGGCTCCCAGGAAGGAGCCCCAGACCTCACTGCAGGTGATGTTGGGCCTCCAAGAATGGAAGGCTTTGAAAGAAGAGCATTGCCTGCCCATCAAGGAAGCCACTTCCAACCGTGGGATCCAGCACCAGGCTGTGATCAGCATCAGCTAAGTAGATGCTTTCCCCTTATCTCTGTCCTGAGTCCAAGTGGATGCACTTAACTGAAATGCCCTAAATCACATTTGGAACTCTAGAAACAAGCAAAGATGGGGAAAAGTGGCAAATACTTAAGTTTCTGACCCTGATAGGACAGGGCTGCACATAAGAAGGACTTGGGAGTGCATATTGCCTGACCAAGCCACAAGATTCATGTCAATCAGCTTTTGTATTTGCCTCAAATGCTCTCAAGTTAAAAAAAAAAAAAAAAAAAAAGACTTGAGAATCTATTATTTACTTTTCTCTATTTCTCCTCTTAAATTTTCATTATTCAGCACGGAAAACATGTAATAATGTATGCATAATGAAGAAATGAGAAACTCATCTATCTATCAAAGGACTTATGTATGCTAATCTGGGAAAAGGACAACAGTGTTTTATGGGGCACATGCACAGTGAGACAGTGGGGTTCTGGGGGAGAGAACGTGGGGACCACCCCTCCCCCCCACCCCCCAGTGTGGCCTTGAGCACATCACATGCCAGACTTTTCGCAGAAGCCAGCTGAGAGGAAAGGGGGAGGCTGATGTTTGGAAACAGATGTTCTCCAGCATTTGGAGCTCCCGCGTCAGGTTCAGTGGGTTCCAAGATGGTCCTTGTGAGTGGTTGTTAATTACACTTTAGAAAGGACTGACTCTCTCCTAGACTTCTCCAGTATTTCGTAGAGTGATGAGTTTTTGAGACATGTCCCAGCAGCATCTAGGCACTCAGTGGATTCTCACCACCATGCAATAAGACGCTATGCTTCTCACGGGCACCATCACACTCCCCTATGCCTGAAGCATTAAGTGGCTCACACACAAGTAAGCTCTGGACTTCTCTGGGCACCTCCAAGGTATCCTAATTCAGGGAGATCGAGAAAATTCAGGGGTACAGAAAAAGGTAAAGAAAAAACAACCACTACCTTGTTCTAGGGAATAATTTGAAAAGGCCACTGCAGTCCAAGGAGAGAATTGTGGACTTGATGTTGAAGCTACACCAGCCCCTAAACTGGTAGCTGTGAGGTCGTCAGAAGAAACATGCTCCTGAACAGCTGGGTTATTTCTTCTCCTAGGATCTTCTTGTTAAGGGAGAAACCTGCATTCCCCTGCTCATGATTCCATGTGGCATGTCTCAGCATAAACCCCTCTCCTGGTCGCCTACTCACCTGTCCTAGAATCACTGCAAACTTGGCATTTTTGGTGCCAGTCATTGGTGACGCCAATGACTAGGGCAGGGAAAAGTGCAGCCCATAGTCCACAACTTAAGGTTTGAGAGAAGGCCGCACACAGTAGTTAAGCAGGTGTCCTGGCCTCATTCAACAGACAACTAGTTCTAGGGTTAGGGCAATAGGACTATTTCAAGATAGCCCGGCTGGCAGTCTGAAAGGTTCTAATGTGCTCTGAGCCCACACCAGGAGTGGCTTGGGATTGGGTGCTGGTCAGCCCTACACTGAGCAGGGCTGCAAAGGGCAGGAGGGACAGACAAGTAGACATGGTGCAGTCTTGGGCCACCTGTCATCCTCACTCTTATACTGGGTGTGGCAGCTTCAGAACCTGTATGAGTTTACACTGTGGCTTTGAGGAAGTCACTGAACATTCTTGGGTTTCATCGTGCCCAGTAGAAATGACAGAACAGGCAGGGTATATGTGGACAGCTCTCTAGAGTTGAGAAGTGCTTAGGAAAGGCTGGCATTCTTTATGTCAGAAATGAACAAGAATTAATATGGTTTAAGCAAGAAGGCATTTGGGCTCATGGAACTGAACAGCCCAAGGTATAGCTCTCTGGCTGCAGAGATGATCTACTTTGAGTGATTATCTGGGTCTAGCTCTTGGCTCTGCTTTCTCTGGTTGGTTTCATTCTCAGGATCTTCCTGGTTGCTTCTAGAAGTTTAGACAAAGTAGGATTATACAGATTGGATTCTACATTTTGCCATGGTCATTGTATCCCAGCTGGTGGGTTAGATTAAACCAAGGCTCCTGAGTGCTGATGGTGTCCCACCATCTGGGCTGGGGTCAATCCGAGATACTGCCTGAAGAAGAAGAATGATTTCAAAGCAGCATGCCCAAAGGAAATACAGTGTGAATCCCATAGGTAATTTAAAATGTTGTAGTGGTCCCATTAAAAAGGTAGGAAGAAACAAGTAAAATTAATTTCAATAATATATAGGACTTAATATGCCACAAATATTACCATTTTCAACATGTAATCAAATAAAAACTATAAATGAGATAGATATTCTACATTCTTTTCTCTCTCTCTCTCTCTCTTTTTTTTTTTTTTTTTAGTACCATGGTTTTGAAATCCACTTACAGAACACCTCAATTAGAGTGAGCCACATTTAAGGCGCTGGATGGTCCATGTTGCTGCTGTATTGAACAGTGTGAGCTGGCAGCAAGAAGATGATAATGGGTCCACCTTTTCATAGACCTTACAATACTGGATTCCCCCAACCTTGTAATTAGGATTCACACAGTATATTTTACAAGTTGAATGACTTGCTTAAAAATAGACGGATTGGGAATATAAGCTAGAAGTTTTTAACCCAAATGTAATTTTAAGTCAATTGAGAAATACCTGAGGCATTCCATAAAAACAGGGTGGACTTGACTCATCACCCACCTGCCTTTTATTTTTACTGAGTTAACAGAGGCCTCTGGTGTCAAACCCAATACCCAGTTCACGGCTCCCACCCTATTTGTATCCACCGAACTTATCCGAGGAGAGCTCTCATCAGTTTGTTCTAGGATGCAGTCTCCAGTCCCCGTGGCTGTTGGCCCAGTCCTGAGCTTGTGCTCCCATTCTAAGTGAACTCCTTATCTCAGATTTCCCTTCCCTGACCCCAATTACAGCCTTTAGATTATTCTCTTGTCTCTTGTGTAAAATATCCATCTGGATAGTCTGTCTAACAAATGTATCTCTCTACACCTCATTCCACATTTCTTCTCTTGCTTAGCCCCTGGAATCTTGCCCCTGTACTACAGCTTTATGATATGGGCCCAGCCACCTGTCAGCAGCAATCCACCATCCGCCCCATCCCTGCCTCCAGTTCTGTCTTGAACAAGAAGTCTCAGAATCCAAGTATTTCCCATCAAAACAACCACTCAGTAGATAACAGGCTATTTGTGCAGGATTTACCTTGCTTCTTTCTCTGGATCTCATCTGATCTCTGATGTCATCACATATAGTCATTGTGCCTGCCACTCTGGTCATCGCTGGGCACCTGCACTAATGTTACCCTCCACCTACCCTGGCTCTGAAAGGGGGTAATTTCTGCGCCATCCATTCCAACATCCCGACCGCACGATTACCAGCCACATTTTTGGAGATGACGTTCTGCATTTTAGAGGGCTCTGCGTCATAGGGGGAGGGGTGAGTGTGGGAGAAAGACCACTTATGAGCACTCACTGTACATCAAACGTTGTGCTCAGTGCTCCACACTTACTGTCTCATTCAGTTTTCCCAAAACCTTTGACATTGGAATTATGATCCATGTTTTAAACATAAAGGAAACTGGGGGCCCAAAAGTCTAATAAAATTGCTACATCTCAAGCTAGTAAGTGGCAATGGTAAGTCAAAGTCCAGATTACTGGAAAGACAGCCACTGGCCACTTGGTTACCCCACCCTGCTAAAGCAGCCAATTAAAAAAAAAGAAAAGAAAAAGCTGAGTTAGGACTAAGGATCCAAGGCAATTTGTGTTGGACCAATTACATCTTTCCTTATTCTTGTTTACATACTGGGAGGGAAAACGGATAGATCTAGATAAAGAATTATGCTTCTTTTAAAAATTTTAATTGGCAAAATTTGAGTCTCATCTAACCAATTCTTTCGTGTGTTTATATTGCTAATTATCTTTCTGTATCTATTTATCATTCCTTGCCACAGTGCTATAGTACTTGATGGCCCCAAGCAGTTTTTCTCCTTGGTTTCCATATTTCACACAAAATGTGGGCTTCTTTTCATATATCAAAACAGAAGAGAGCATCCAAACAAGATCCTTCGGGAACCAAGAACCAGACTTGTCTTTTTTCACTTTGAAATCCATTGTTTGGGGTTTTTTCCCACACAACATAGAATTTCAAGTACTTTTAATAAATAGAAGACCCAATTCTTTTGAAGAGCAGTGGTGACTGCCTTCTGACTGCCCCATCCTGCTTCAGCATTCAACAAAAACAAATAATCTTGGTGGAGAAAGTGCTTGTTTCTAATCTCCAGCATCATTATGATTTACAATTATAAGAGATGCAATGAAGTTATCTGTGAAAGTTCCCAGCACACAGTAGGTCATAAATGAGTTCTACACTACTCCCTTTCTATTAGCACTTATAAGGCAGCATGCAAGTTCCCATTTTGCTAGAAAATAATGTTTTGGCCACACAATCTTAAATGCCTGTATTGATTACAGTATCTTGCAGATATCTTCTGTTTTCCAAGTGCATTGACATTCAGCATCTCATTCTGACCTCACAGTCCCAAGAGACAGGCAGTACCAGATTAAGATCTCACTTTAGACAGTAAGACAAAGGATGAAAGGGACCAAGAAATCTATCAAAAACAAATCTGTTCATCAGAGTAGGAAGGAGCAGTGGGTTAGCACATGTAATACTCATTGCAGTGCTCCCTGGGTGTGCAAAGGAAAGAAAGCTAAAACTACATTTCCCAGACTCCCTTGCAGCTAGTGCACAGGCTGAGATTTAGAATCCACCAATCAGAGACATTAACACCTGTGTGAGGCTCCACTGGGAGTTGGTTCCTGAAGAAAGAGGTGGGGTATCAAGGCACCCATTTTGTTTGCATGACCAAAGTGATATACTTTCAGATCTTGAATATGAGGTGGAGCTTCTTGATTTCTGACCTTGATAGAGGCAGCAGCTCCCTGGGAGGTCCACTTCTGCAGTGTGGCTTTGGAAGTCATTCCAGAACATCCAGAAAGCCTGCTTCTCCAGCCTACCCAATGGTTCAGAGGTAGCCTTGCACCTGTTAAATTTCTTTCCAATTAATCATCTAGAGGGAATTCTCTTACCTGCAAAAGGAACTGTGGTTGGTGCTATGGTTAAGCCAAGGCTCAAACTCAGGCTTTATTGACTCCAAGGAAAGATAAAGCACTTTATATAATGAAAATTTTAAAGAACTAGGATGATATAATTTTTAAAAAGACCTTTAAGCTATAAATATCTGGTCTCAAATCTCAACTCTGTTACTTGTGCACATGGCTAAAGGTTAATAATATGGCAGTGAAGTTATGGAGAGGTTTTGAAAAAACTTGCTGGCAAGTTTGGAGGTTGAAATTATGCAATGGGGACATAAATATTGACATGAGCTAGGTACATGGTCTTAGTGGTGATAAAACTGCAAAGGCAACCTTCTGTATGTCCTAGGAAATGCTTTTATAATACCTATGATGGAAATAAGGAGAGCTAAAATTGTATAAATATGGTAACAAAAGGATAAGGCTTGAAGAACACGCCGCTATAACTGGAAGGCACTGCAGACTCTCCCCAAGCCTACGGCTGACTTGTTGGGGGGCTCGATCCATTTGTCTAAGTCCATCCTGGCTGCTGTCACAAAATACCAGACACTGGGGGACTTATAAACAATAGAAACCTATTTCTTGTGATTCCAGAGACTGGACGTCTGAGCTCAAGGGGCAGAGTAGATGGGTGAGGGGCTTCTTCCAGGTCGCAGATCTCTTGCAGTGTCCTCCCCCTGTGGCAGAAGGTGAGGGAGGTCCCTAGGGTCTCTTTTATCAGGGCACTAATCTTACCTGTGAGGGCTCCACCTTCATGACCTCATCACGCCCCGAAGGTCCCACCTCCTAATACCATCACTGCAAGCTTTAGTCTTCCGGCACAGGAATTTGATGGGGGTGGGTAAAAACACTGAGACCACAGCACCATTTTTCCTGGGGAGAGGATGTGGCTCCTAGAGGCAATGCAGTAAAAAGCAAGAGCAGATGCAAGATAAGATGCAGAGACGGCTCAGCAGCAGCTAATAGGTTCCATGCTGCACATCTGTCTTTCAGCAGAGAGAATAACATGAGTTAGGAAAAATTCCTTTTGGATATTTTTTCAATGATATCAAATCAAAACATTCTTGCACATGAGAACTGTTCAAAAAAATGGAGATGATCTATTTCACCATTAAAAATTATCTTTCTTGGGGGCGCCTGGGTGGCTCAGTTGGTTGGGCGTCTGCCTTCGGCTCAGGTCATGATCTCAGGGTCCTGGGATCAAGCCCTGCGTGGAGCTCCCTGCTCTCCCTCTGCCCCTCCCCCTGCTCATGTTCTCTCTGTCTCTCTGTCTCTCTGTCTCCCTCTCAAATAAATACATAAAAATCTTTTAAAAAATTATCTTTCTTGGGGTACCTGGGTGCCTCAGTCGGTTGAGCATCCGACTTGATCTCGGCTCAGGTCTTGATCTCAGGGTCATAAGTTCAGGCCCCACGTTGGACTCCACGCTGGGTGTGGAGCCTACTTAAAAATAAAATAAAATAAAAATAAACATTATTTTTCTTTTCCTAAAACTTTTACAATTCCTTTAAGAGTTTCCTAAGTGATAGCATATCTAGAAACATCTCCACTTTTCTCCTATCTGGATGCTTTCCATGTATAGTTTTTTTTTTTTTTTTTCCCTCAAAGCAGATTCTGTGAATTTTCCTAATCCACATCATCACATTCCTCTTAATCCTTCCCCAGGAGGAAGAATTTCAGCCCTGTCCAAGCAATATGCTTTCCAGCCAGGCCTGCTTTATTCTGTTCTTCACACTCTTTCTCCAGAGCTGCCTGGTTCCTGAAACTTTTCTTAGTCGCCAGGTCCAAGCACATATTCATCCATAAGACAGATGACTATTTGGCTTATCTGGATTCTGAAAATTCATCTCCATCTGCATGATAACATTTCTTGCAGGGTTGTTGGAGGAGAGAGTAAGGTAACATTTAACACATGCGCAGGCCATATCTCTTTAAGAAGACTACTAACTCTCATCTAAAACCATCTCCTCCTCTTTCTGGACACAAAGCTCTATTTCACTGCTCAACCTCCCCTGTAGTTCGGTGTCGCCATGAGTCTGAGTTGTAGCTGTTGGACCTGCTGGCAGAAGCAGGGATGTTACTTCCGGCCTTCCTCACACGGAACTGCCCACATCCTCCACGCTCTTGTCCTCCTGGCTGCCTGTTATCAATATGTAGGGCAATGTTAGAAGTCAGGCACTGAAGATGGGAAAGAGGCCATTATCCCAGGTGCTGAATGCCGAGTACAGGAGGACCTTCCTTGCCAGTACAAATCCTTGTCCAGAACTGTTACCTGAGGAACAATATTATGTTAAACAATTGAAATATTAGATTCCATTTGTTTGGCTCGACTTCTTTGCCCTGACTAATACAAGTTGTCTCTGTCAAGCAAAAAATAATATGATACAAAAATTGGATTTGCACAAAGAAATTTAAAGGATCTGGAAGAAAGACAAATATGAATATATACATGCATTTCTCTTTAAAAAGAGAATCTAAAAGAGAATGTTCTCAAGCAAAAATAGTAGCAATGTACCGTGGCTCTAGAACATATGCAAAGTAAAAAATGCATGACAAAAATAAAACAACTCAATAGATTGAATTGATATTGTTGCAAGGCTATGAGCTTATTACACTTTACATGATGTGGTATATCATTGTTCAAAGGTAGGCTGTGATGAATTACAGATATATATTCAAATCCTAAGGTAACCATGAAAAACTTAAAAAGAAATACAGAACAAGCCAACGACGGAGATGAAATAAAATCGCAAATACATCTAGTTAATCCAAAAACAGGCAGAAAAGACAAAAAAAGAACAAAGAACACATAGAACAAATGGAAAACAACTAACAAGATGATATATTTAAGCCCTAAGATATAACTAATTATATTAAATGTAAATACTCCAAACACAACAGTTTAAAGGCTGATATTATTGGGGCACCTGGGGGTCCTGGGATAGAGCCCCAGGTCAGGCTCCCTGCTCAGCGGGGAGTCTGCTTCTCCCTCTCCCTCTGATCCTCCTCCCTGCTTGTGTTCTCTCTCTCTCTCTCTGTCTCAAATAAATAAATAAAATCTTTTTAAAAAGGGGGGGCAGATATTGTCAGTTTGGAGAGCAAAAAGAAAGGCCAAACCATATAATACATTTTTTTTTTTTGAAAAACCACACATATATACACAACAACAAACAATAACATAAATATACACATAGATCACCAGGAAAGCGTGGAAGAAGATGTACATTGCAAACGCTCATTAAAGCAAGCTGTTGCAGCAGCATTAATATTATACATATACGACTTGAGAACAAGGAATGTTACCGAGAATAAAGAGGAGCACTACAAAATGATAGAGGAGTTATTTTCCAAGAAGACATAACAAACTTAATTTTATATCCATCTACCAACACAGCTTCAAAATACATGAAGCAAAACTAATAGCTTTAAAAAAAATAGACAAATTCACAATTATCATTAGAGATTTCAATACTCCTCTCTTGATAATCAGAAGAACAAAACAGAGACATTCAATAAGGATATAAAATAACTTAACACATTGTCAACCAACTTGATCTATTTGAGATTCATAGAACATCCAGCAACAAACAGATTTTTTTCCTAGTGCAGTGGAATCATTCACCCAGATAGGCCATATTCTGGGGGGATAGCGAGGGTGGTATTGTGAGGGGTAAATTGTATATTCTCTGGCCGCATGGATTTAAACAAGAAACTGACAGAGAGGTACCTGGGAGTGAAACCCTCAAATATTTTGGAAATTGAACCACACACTTATAAATAATTTAAAAACACTTTAAATCAAGTGGAAATGAAAATATGCCATGGTAAAACATGTACATACAGCTACCAGGGCTTCAAGAGACACTTACAGCATTAAATGTTTCTATTAGAAAAGAACAAAGCCCTCACATCAGTGATCTAAACTTCCATGTTAAGAAAGTGAAAAAAAGCAATTGAAACCACATCAAGCAACAGAAAGGAAGAAGTAAAGAGCAGAAATCAATGAGATTGTAAAGAGAAGAAAATAGAAAATCAATGGAAAACAATGGTTCTTTGAGAAGATCAACAAAAACGATAAACCGCTACAGCCTGAATAAGGAGGAGAGAAGACACAAGTTGCCAATATCAGGAATGAAAGGGAGGCCAGCTCTATAAATTCTTTAGGCATTGATGGGATAATAAAAAATATGAACAAAGTTATACCATATGTTCACAAACCTAGGTGAAATAGACAAATTCCTGGGGTGCCTGGGTGGCTCAGTTCGTTAAGTGTCTGCCTTCAGCTCAGGTCATGATCCCAGGGTCCTGGGATGGAGCCCCATGTTTTTGGGCTCCTTGCTCAGCAAGGAGTCTGCTTCTCTCTCTCCCACTGCCCCTCCCCCCACTTGTGTGCTCTCTCTCTCGCTCACTCTCTCTCATAAATAAATAAAATCTTAAAAAAAGAAATAGACAAATTCTTTAAAAGATAAACTACAAAAGGTCAATCAAAAAGAAACAGATTACTGAATAGCTTAATTATAAAATAATTGAATTTATAGTTAAAGGTGTCTATACAAAATAAGGAAATATTAAAAATCAATAATCTGAATGTATGTTTGCAGATTTTTTTTTATTATTCATTTGAGACAAAGAGATACAGAGAGAGAGAGAGAGAGCATGAGCAGGGGGAGAGACAGAGGGAGAGGGAGAAACAAGCTCCCAGCTGAGCAAGGAACCCGATGTGGGGCTCGATCCCAGGACTCTGGGATCATGACCTGAGCTGAAGGCAGATGCTTAACCATCTGAGCCACCCAGGCTCTATGTTTGCAGAATTTAGGAAAAAAATAGCAGATTAAGCCCAAAGGGAATGGGCAAAAGGAAATGATCAACATAAGAATACGATTTAATGAAACAGAAAACAAACTTCCTCAGATAAAAGTCAACGAAGCCCATTTGGTTCTGTGAAAAAACCTACAGAATTGCAAACCCCCTAGCAAGAATGACTTAAGAGAGAGGGGGATTACAAGGAAATAACAAAAATGATCACCAGCATTCTAAGTCTTAGACATTAAAACCATGTAATAAATAATTAACATCTGCATTTGAAAATGCAGATAAAACAGAAAAATTCCTATAAAAATACATCTTCTCAAAAACTGAAACAAAGTGAAATAGAATCTAAATAATCATACATATTAAAAACAACAAATATATACATGAAAATATCTTCAGGAACAGATGTCCACACCAATAAGCCCTTCCAAGCATTTGAAAGAAGAAATGACACTATTACCACAATTCCTTCTTCCTTCTCAGAAAATGGGAAAATAAAGAAAATTCTCTGACTTGTTTGATGAAGGTACAACATAACTTTGATATGGAACCTTGAGAAGGAAGTTACAAAAATGGAAAAACTATTGACCAACTTTTTTCACAGGCACAAATGCAAAAATCTTAAAATAATAATATGTAATGGATAGCTAACAGATATAAAATAAAATGCACACAAAATACTTTTCAATCAAGTTATCTTAAAACGTAAAGATGGTTTCATAATTGCAACATAATATAATTTTACAATATTAACAGAATAAAAGAGAGACCATCATGAGATCATCACAGGAGATGGAAGTTTGTCATCTTATTAATGTCAACATCACTCCACAATATAAAAGAAAAACTCTTAGCAAAGAGTAGAAGCAAACTTTCTTGATAAGTATTATCCGCAGATGCATTTGTAGCCAGTGCAATAAAACCCAATATTTAAAAAGAAGATATATGGATTGGAAATAAAGAAAAAAGTGTTACTGTTTGCAGAAGCTATAACTGCAAAAGTAGAAAATATAACAAAGTTGACCAGTCATCTTTTAGAATTAACAAATGAATTTAGAAAATTGTTGGATGCAGATCAAAATACAAAACTCAATTACCATTTCTATATTCCATCAAAAACCTTAAAATATGTATTTTTAAATGCCGTTTAAAATAGCATGAGAATGCCAAATCTCTAGCAGTAAATCTAATCAAAGACAACCAAGACCTATATTCACAACACCACAAAACACAATGAGAAAAATTAAATAAGCCCTAGATGAAAGGGGAGATGCATCCTGATACATTGGAAGAATCACTAGGGTAAATATGCCAATTTTATTTATATTGAACCATAGATTTATGGTTATTCTAATCAAATGTCAAATGTTTTTAAAATGGGAATTGATAAACTGATTCCAAAATATATATGGTGTTACAAAATCACAATAAAAGCCAAGGCAAACTTAAACGAGAACAGAATCAGGTGGCATCGGCAAATAATAATACGTATTACAAAACTACAATACCTATGACATTGTGGTATTGGTATAAGTGTAACCTACAGAGCAGAACAGAGACCAGAAACAGACTTACATATGTATGATTTTTTAATTCACAGAAGAGAGAACACTCCCAGGACCATGGGGAAAGGATGGATTTTTCATTAAATTGTGCTGTCAATGGATACCCAAATGGAAAAAAAAAAAATGAATTTTGATTTCCACCTCAAGACTGACTGGCATAAATCAATTTAAGACAAATTAAAAAGTTCTCTGTGAAAGTGGAAATAGCCATGCTGCTGGAAGAAAACAGTACAGTATCTTCATGATGCTGGAATAAGATAAAGAATTCTCACATAGGACATAAAGAGCTAAAGCCATAAAACAGAACTGTAGCAAACCATCCTTAATCAAAAGACACAACTAAGAAAATGAAAAGACAAACCTTGGGATGGATATAAAATATCCTACCAAGAGTATACCTAGCAAATACAAAGCTCCATGAAATCAATGAGAAAAACGTTAACACAAGTACTAAAGGTAGAAAATACAAGTGAGAATATCGAAGTAACCTGTACATACATGAAAGGATGCTCGACACTATTAGTCATCTGAGAAATTAAAATCCAAACCATAATGAGATTTCATTACCCAGTCACCTAATATGTAAAATGGCAAAATAATGACAATATCAAGCATTGGTGATTTAACAGAGTAACTGGATTCTATATATGCTAGTAGAAAGAGTGAAAATCATACAACCACTGTGAAAAAGTGTTAGCAGTGTCTACAGAACCTAAAACATGCCTACCTTTTCCCCAGCCACTTCACCCCCAGTATGTATCTACAGAAATGTGCACATATGTGCGCCAAAACACACTGGCAAATGTATAGTCTTAATATTCAAAATATGATATTCTTCATATTCAATAATATTTGTAATGTTCAAAAATGGAAAAAATCTCAAGGTCCATCTAAAATTAAATGGATAAGTAAGATTGCCATATAATCATATGGTGGAATAGAGTGACAGCGACTATGTTCCAAAAAACACCATAAACACGAAATTCACATATATAACTCTGAGTGAAGGAAGCCAGACACAAGGGAGTAATAAAGTCTGACTCCATTTATGTGAAGTATAATACCAAGCAAAGCTCACTCGTGGTGGCGGGCTTCAGGACAGCGATTGCCTTGGGAGTATATAGTTACAAAGAGACAAGAGTTTCTGTTGTATTTAAAGATCTGTGTTTAGTCTATGGGTGTAAAAATTATAAAAAATACAAAACAAAATTGTAAAATCTAATTGAACCATTCACTCATGACTCGTGCACCTTTTGTACATACGTTTAACTTTTCAAAACACCATCACCCTCAGGTAGCTCTCTAAGGTTAGCATCAAGTTTGGAGCCATTTTTCCGTTTGGGTTTTTTTCCATTTGGGTATCCATCGACAGCACAATTTAATGAAAAATCCATCCTTTCCACATGGTCTTGGGAGTGTTCTCTCTTCTGTGAATTAAGAAATCATACATATGTAAGTCTGTTTCTGGTCTCTGTTCTGCTCTGTAGTTTACAGAAAGGTCTTGTCTTTATTGTTGTGACTTTGGACAAGTCATTTAGTCTCCAAACCTGTCTCTCATCTGTACAAAGGGTGTGGCAATAATATTCATATCATAGAATCATTATCAGGATGAAATTAAGGAAGATATTTAATGTGCTTAGCATTTAATACAGTGCCTGACACCAAATATTCCCCCAAAATGTTCAGTGGGGTTGTCAATGCGTATTAGCTAGTTATGACAGCATCTGGCATGTGGTAAGTACTCAGTGCTAACAGCCATCGTGACATTAATAGTATTGACAAAACTAACGGAGACGTCATTTTAGCCCAATGCCCATCACATATTATGGACTCTCTAAAGAGTTTCTATAAGAATATTCAAGAATGACACTAACATCCCGAAGACAAGCAGGCTGGCTTCTCCTTGGTCCTGAAGCTGGTGACTCTGCCAAATCTCCTGGTTCTCCTGGAGATGGTGTAGAAGAAGTGAGAACAGCTCTCTGGCACTTATCCCTGAAGTATGGGGACCATGTTGGTAATAACTAAAAGTTGCAATTAGAGGAACTTCCTCACTGTGCCTCTGGGTACCATCACCCCAGTTTCACTACAAGAGTCTTCAGCCATTTTCAATCTGTGCCTCATTAGACAGCCAGCAGCATGTGCATCCTGCGGAGACAATTGGAAAATGAGCTTTGTAAAAAGGGGTCCTCCTTCTCCCTCCCAACGTTTTGGCTCTGCAAGCTCTGTTCTGCAGATGCTGCGGACACCAAAGAGTGCTTTGGGACAGAGCCATCCCACACCTGCACCATCCCACATAATTTCTCTCCCTCAATTTATGTGTGAGCAAAAACCACAAGGGGTGTTTGCCACTTTATCATGTCCTAAATTATTTAGCTCTTAGGGCATCTCCTCACTTTCTTGCCACCTGAGCGGACATCTGGCTGATCCAAGACCACAAATGCTCCAGTTAATGCGACCACATTATTCCTGGATGGAAGAGACATAAGGGAATCCCACTACTACCTTCATGGCCTTGGGATAGCCACTCTACCTACCTCGGTTTACTGTCCTGGAAAATGGGAAAATAAAAACTGTTATCTGGCCAGTTTTGAGGGTTGCATGAAACCTAGAGTCCATCATCAACTTTGCCTTTAAACTTCATTTTTGGACCCGAGGGATTTCCTCAGCCAGAGCATCGCCCCCATCCAGCCACACCAGACACCAAGATAATTCCCCGAATAAACTCTCCAGCGTTATTCCCCCAGGTCTTTGCTCAACAAATGACCCGCCTCCACACAACCCTTGTGCTCTTTCCTTCCAGATGTGCCCATGGGAAAAAAACACCACTTTCTAGGGCAAGCTTCTTATCCCAGTTAGAATTAACCCCCATCATTCGTGCTGACGTCGAGAAGCCCTATCTGAATCTGTTGGCTGAGATTTAATCAGAGACTGCATTTTGCCCCTGCCCTGCCCCCTCTACCAGAGCAGCTTCCTGTGCATCCTTCTCTAGCATGACTAGTGAGTTCCCAAGGAGGGAAGGGGTTTTAAGCGGGTATAACTAAAGTTTTAGTGGAAATCGAAGTCTTGGGTGAGCTCCAGTTGCCTATTTTCCAACTGGATTCATCTGCCCAATTTATTAAGGAGATGTACACTGTGTTGCTACCAACA
Source organism: Halichoerus grypus (assembly GCF_964656455.1). Taxonomy (NCBI): domain Eukaryota; kingdom Metazoa; phylum Chordata; class Mammalia; order Carnivora; family Phocidae; genus Halichoerus; species Halichoerus grypus. Next base: position 5,166,301 of record NC_135716.1, on the reverse strand, counting down.
AAGTGTTACGGGATGTTCAATAGAACAATTAGGCTGATTGGCATTTGCTGACATCATAGAGAGACAGGGCCTAAAGAACGTCTCACCCATCACTAGTCATATCATTAGGAGAACTTGAAAGCCAGGGGTCATTTTGCACCATTTTAAACGTTTATCTTTTAGCCCTCCAGACTGATGTTATATTTGGCCTTTTGTGAAGAGAAAGCCCTATGACAAGTGATCACTGTAGCTTTTATGGACCTTTGAAAGGATCATGATGGAGTCGAGGCTTTAAAATCCCACAAATGAGTCTGCAAAGTGTCTCTGCTTTCCATTTTTCTCTTAAATTTTCCGCTTCGCCTGTGAAAGGCCATCCAAAAGGGCAATGAGGAGCACTGGTCTCTGGCGTGGGACCCCAAACTTGTGCCTTTCACCCTTACTTGGGGCAGAGGATGCAGGTCTTGGTCGTATCTCAACAAATGGTATGATTTTCAAAGGAAAAGCAAGTCCTGGGCCTGAAGACATTTGCCTGTGAGGGGTGGCATTTTTGCTGTGGCGAATGTGAGACTCCTAGCACGAATGTTCACCTGCTCAAAGGTGTAGGCGGAAGGTTTGGAAGTCTCCATGCCACACACTCATTTCTTTCCAAATAAATGCACGGATGTGTGCATGCAGTGATATTAGTAAGCCCACGTGCATAAGCACAGAGCTGCTCCGTGTTCAGAGTTGGAACCTCTCACTGATTGACCCTGCAGCAGCTATTCCCACCTGGGAGCAATGCTGTTCCCCAGGTGACATTTAGCAACATCCAGAGATGTTTCTGGTTGTCACAACTGAGGGAGAGGATGTCACCAGTGGGTAGAGGCCTGGGATGCTGCTGAGCACCCTGTAGTCACAGGACGTGTCTCATGACCAAGGTTATCCGGGTACATACGTCAGTAGTGCTCAGTCTGAGGAAGCTCGTCCTTCAGCCCCTTCTGCGGTCTGGCCCTGGATAGGCTCTCGCCATTCACTACCTGTCCCCTCACATGGTCTTCAATGCCCTCCATCTCCATCATTATTTATAATGTCTGAAACATGAGGGTGTGTGAATTCCATCAGGACGGGGGAAGGTGCTCAGGGAGTAACTGCTGGATGAGTGAGCGAGAGAGAGAACAGAGCGCAGTGTGTGTCCTCAAGGCCGGCAGGAAGGGCCCCTGCTGCTAGAGTCTCCTTCCCTCCTTGCTGACCCAGCCAACCCCTCGTTATCACCCAGCACTCAAGCATCTCCTCTCTGAGATGATCCTCCTCGCCCCAGCATCCTCCCTCCTCCACTGTGCTCCCTCTTGCCTTTGATCTTCCTCTGTTTTGTTTCTGACACACCTTGCTGGCATCTATCCTCCCCAACTTGTGTCTCCTTGCCAGAACCCCAAGTGTCTCCAAGGCAGGCCTATGGCTTAACTGTTCAAGTATCCGCAGCGTGTCCACTGTGCCTGGCACTGACCAGGTGCTTAGGAAAGATGTTTTGAATGAATGAACAAAGAGGAAATGAGTCCATTGTCTCTGTGCGCGGGGTGGGGGGGCAGTGGGCAGCAGGAAGCTGGGACGTGGGGGACAGTCACTCCTACTCCTTCACGTGCACGGCCTGGCCCTTGGCATCCTCCTCAGCCCCCGGGGGGTGCAGAACATTTGTGGGGTGCACCTGCTGTGGTCCTCAGAGCTGTCGTGGATGTGAGCTGGGGTTTGTGAGAACAGAAATAGGCTACTATGTAGATGCATAAGAATAAGAGAAATAGGGCAAGATGAGAAAGATGTGAGGTATAGGTTGGACATTCTAGGTGATTTCTTCACATTTCGTAGAGAAGAAGTCAGGAGAGAGACACGAGAGGAATTGGTGTTTGAGGCTTGAGGCAGACACTCAAGGACGGGGCAGGCTGCACCCTTCCACTGCCCTTGGGGACAAGGGAGGCCAACTTCACGCAGGCCCAGGTAGACTGGGGTCTGGGAGGGGCTGTGGAAAGAAGAGGGAGAAGCGAGGGTGGGGAGTTAGCCCCTGGCAGGGCACACAGTGAGCATGGGAAGCGGGTCCTGGTCTTGAGCCCGGTGGGCGCAGCAACTGTGCTCAGCCCTCCGCCCGGAGCCAGACTCCACGGGGGAGGCCAGCAGAGCTGCCTCCGCAGAGTGGCCTTCCACCTGTCAGCCTTGGCGTGCGTCCAGAGGACGGGGAAGACGGGGGCCCGGGGAAGTTACAGGAAACTGTTCACTGAAGAGCAAAACATATTCGGCAACAGTCTGCACTCCCCTGCGGAATTAATCCACAAATACAGTTTGTGAAACTCTTCAAGTAAACCCTTCAGACAGAGACAAAAAGCAGTTTCTTAATTGACAAAATCCAGAAAGCAGTTAACCTGAGATGTGGCACCACCGTACCCAGAGGGCCCTTCACTCTCTGCAGGAAGAGATTTGTGAGGAAGTCCGGACATTTCCGTGGACCAGAAGAGAAGGGGTGCTCTCCTCGAATACTAGGACCCTGTCCACATTGGGTGGAGAGCCCTTCCTGTGAGTCCAGGGAGCTCATCAGGGAGACTGTTGGAAGCCAAACCAAACAGGTTTGGTCATTTCTTTAAGGATGCAATGTTGTGTTGTGGCTAATTTAGTGACAACATTTATTCTGATTTTCCAAACTAGTTCAGAGCCCTTCATAGGACTTACCAGTCCCACTGACAGAGTTTATAGAACGGTGATCCACTGGCCCAAAGTATTTTTGCTATGGTATATTTAATTTTTTAAAATCTGTATCAATTGTTGGAAATGGAAGATTTCACCTAGAAATCCATATTTTTCAATTCTTCAAAGCAAAAATCTGAAGATGTGGTTTCATTGGATTTTCTTTTCCTCGTGGCAACACTTGGCAGTTTCTACCTTGTTCTCCATAGCGGATCTTTGAGAGTCCTGAGGCCTCTGACTGCTACCTCATGGCTTTATCACTATTGCTAGTGGATGACTTGGGAAGGCTTTATATTTGGCTTGAGTCTGGCTTCCCCGGGTCACACTCTTGCAATGGCCCCTTGGCCCGGTTAAGCCCCACCACGGTCCCTACTCACAGAGCCCACAGCATCTCCTCCCCATTCAGGAGGGGTCTCCAGACACCAATACCCCTTAATTAATAGGATCATCAGAGGGTTTGAATAGATCACTCGTTCTCAGTTGTACTTTATGATATTGTCTGGGGGACATGGTGTGCTGGCTTGATATTGGCAAATTTGGGCAAGTCGTGGGACATTTTCCCTGTGAATGTCAGGTCGACCAAACCACAGAACCTAACCCAGTGCCTGACAATATATGTTTTATAGAATAAATTAATAATCTAACGCCTACAATTTATTGAACACCTACTATTTACTAACTGCTTCTCGTATGTTATCTCAGTTAAGCCTCACAACAATCTAGCGATGTAGGTAAGTGTCTTTGTCTTGGAGTACACAGAAGACACCCGAAGTTCAAGAGCTTAGATCACTTTTCTGAGTTCTCACTGTTGGCTTTCAAAAACCAAAGCACTTTAGGTGCTTCTGGGTGGTTGGTTAAGCATCCACCTCTTCATTTTGCCGCTCTCTCCATGTTGGGCTCCGTGCTGAGTGAGGAGCCTGCTTAAGATTCTCTCTCTCCCTCTCCGTCTGCTCCTCCTGCCCTGCTCGCATGCTCTTTCTCTCTAAAAAAAAAAAAGCACCGTAGATGAAGGGATAATTGATTGCTTGAGTGGATGAATCAGCGACTGAGTGAAGGAATGTATGAAACGCCCAGTTACCAGGCTTGGGCATCACATCAGGGTCAGACGTAGTAGTTCTCAACGCAGGCTGCAGAGTCAACGTGAGTGTAGATATTTAGGAACATCCATCCCTAGGCTCAGCCCCAGAGACTCTGACTGGACTTGGGGGAGGACCGGGCATTAGGATTTTTAAAAGCTCCCAGATGATATTAATGGACACTCACTTTAAGAGCCACTTAGTTAGGGAGAAGGACATTCTTCATTGGACCTAACTGCTTGATGAAGGATTTAAAGCTCTGGGCTCATGCTGGGTATTTATGGAGGCCAAAAATATGTGTCTGTAACAATCACAGCTGGTGATTCCCACCTCCCAGCAAGTTTGGACAGCACTGCAATAAAGATGAAGCAGCTGGTTAAGTATCTCCTGCCCTAGCATTAGGATAAGGCCTGGGCGGGGCCATGGGCCTGATTCTGCAAGGGGGTGAAGGGAGAGAAAACCCCAAGGCCCCACCTACAACAGGCAGGAGGGAGTCAGCTGGCTGGAGTAGGGGAGATGCCCCAAAGAAGCCAATAACCCCGGGCCCTCCCAACTGATGGTCTCTAAATATTTGTTTAACATTTACTTAATAGGGACTTGGAGTGATTGATTTACAATTAATGCAAAATGTAGGCATAACAATGTGTTTATTTGGTTTGAACATTTTATTGCTGTGACAGCATTTGGTAAGAGGAAAAATCATTTAATAGAAAATGTGAGTTTTTGGGCGCCTGGGTGGCTCAGTTGGTTAAGCGACTGCCTTCGGCTCAGGTCATGATCCTGGAGTCCCAGGATCGAGTCCTGCATCGGGCTCCCTGCTCAGCAGGGAGTCTGCTTCTCCCTCTGACCCTCCCCCCCCATGTGCTCTCTCTCTCAAATAAATAAATAAAATCTTAAAAAAAAAAAGAGTTTTAAAGAAAATGTGAGTTTTCGTTTGGTTTTTGTTTTCAATCGCTTTGATTTCCAACTTTGGCAGGCAAGACACCAAATTATATTAAACAGTGGCTCTGTGGATACTGAGAGTCCTTTATGTATTATTGCTTACAGACCAAAAACCCGCCCTGAGACTGTTTAGGACAGTAAGGCAGGCCCTTTTTTGGAAGGAAAAGTCTTTTAAAAAGCAGTGAACTCTGCCCTCTAGTGGAGAAAAGTCTAGTTGCAGAGACTCACATACAAAACACAAATGGGCGATGAGCCTTGTTCAGAGCCACCACCTCTGATGAGAAAGTGAGCTAGGGCCTTAGTCTCGCCTCAAGGCATCTTGGAAGGCTCATTATGGGTCTTATCTGTGCTGTGTCCTGTCCTAAATGCCTTGGATTGAAAAGAACAAAACAGACAAGACCCTGGCTTTCATGAAATTTATATTCTACTTGGAGAAGAGAGACAGTGAACAATTAAAAAAAAAAATCCATATTAAAAATGGGCAAAGGACTGAAACAGACTTTTTTTTTTTCCAGAGGAGACATACAGATGGTCAGCAGGTACATGAAAAGGTGCTCCACATCACTCATCATCAGGGAGATGCAAATCAAACCGCAATGAGATATCACCACACACCTGTTAGGATGGCTATTATCAAAAAGAGAAATGGTAACAAGGGTTGGAGAGGATGTGAAGTAAAGGAAATATTCCTGCACTGTTGGTGGGGATATAAACTGTTGCAGTCACTGTGGAAAACAGTATGGAGGTTCCCCAAGAAATTAAAAATAGAACTATCATATGAATCAGCAATCCTACAGCTGGGTATATATCCAAAGGAAACAAAATCACTATTTCAAAGAGATATTGCAGCCCCATGTTCACGGCAGCGTTATTCACAGTAGCCAAGGTATGGAGACAACCTAAGTGTCCCTCATGGAGGAATGAATAAAGAAAATGTGGGGTTTAGGCATGCAATGGAATATTATTCCGCCTTAAAAAAGAAGGAACTCCTGCCATTTGCAAAACATAGATAGAACTAGAGGGCATTATGTTAAATGAAATAAGTCAGACAGAGAAAGACAAATACTGCATTGTATCACTTATATGTTGAATCTAAAAAAAAAATCAAACTCATAGAAACATAGGCCAGAAAAGTGGTTGCCAGGGGCTAGGGGTTGGGGGAGAAAGAGGGATTGGTAAAAGGATACAAAGTTGCAGTTATAAGATGAGTCAGTTCTAAGGATCTAATGTATAATATTGTGACTATAGTTGATAACACTGTATTATATAATTGAAATTTGCTAGGAGAGTAGAACTTAAAAATTTTCACTCCCCAAAATACATAAATATGTGGAGTAATGGATGTGATAATTAAATTGAAAGAGGACATTCTTTCACATTATACCTGCATATCAAATCATCACATTGTACACGTTAAATACCTTACAATTTTGTCAATTACACCTCCATGAAACTGAAAAAAAAAAAATCCATTTAATTGTCGGTGTTGGCAGAGAATAATCAGAGGGGACAGAAGATGACTTTGGGGTGGTCAAGGAGGATTCTCAGGGAAGGTGAAGCTAAGCTGGAATCTGAATGGCAGAGGAGAACCCATACAAAGGTCCCTGATTTCTAGGCAAAGGCCCCTGAGGTGGGGATGGTTTAGGTGTGTTCTGTGTGGCTGGAGCACAGAGAGGAAGAGGAGGGAAGGGGGCAGAAAAGTCACAGCGCGGAGCAAGGACCAGATCCTGGAGGACAAACAGGGCCAGGATGAAGGGCTTTAGTCCAGCTAAAATATAAAGCCATTTGAGGATCTTAAGGAGGAAGGTGTACCATGTACTGGCCCGGCCTATCCACAACCAATGTTGTGGCTGGACTAGCACTTGCAGTTATTATGATTGCAAGAAACCCTCAGCAATAACCATCAGGAAACTTTGAAAAAAGAAGTTCACCGCTTGCAGGTCCTGGAAAGCACAGGGTACACCTGGGGCCAGACAGCGAGGTTGCAGGCAGAGAGAAAGCACGTGCACAGGGCCAAGGGGTGCTGCTTTTATTGGAGTCAAGGGTGGGGGCTTAGGGTTTCAGGGCTCACTCTTTATTGGTGAATTTAAAACATAAAAGCAGGAATTTAAAACAAAGGGAGGGGGGAAAAAAGCAAGTGGCTCAAGTGGTCAGGTATGGAAATCAACTAAGATCTGGAAAACAAAGGAGGGGGGAGGGTTGGCTTTTTACCTAGAAGTGTGGTTGGCAGGTGTTTATTGGAGATAGCTATCATTGAAGTGAATGTCTGGCGATCACGCGGAAGTCCAGCATTTGCATTACAAAAATGGAAGCCAAGCCTTCAGGCCGCACTACGGGGTGACCTTTAAGCCTTGACTTTGCTTTGGGAGAACAGGTGGTAGGAGCTCACGCAGAAAGGTGGGAAAAAGGAGCATTTGCAACAATCTTATGATGGTGGTCGCTTGAATGAGAGAGGGGCCATGAAAATGATGAGAAGTGGTCCTAAGTGGGATGTGTTGTGATGGAAGCGTCCGAGGGACTTAATGAAGAGATGAGCACTGCCCAGTGAGGAAGGAGGAGGTACGGAGGGCGATGTGATGCCTGATCTGGACTTGAGTGTGAAGTCTGTGGTGCTTCCATTCCTGCAGCAGTGAGCCCTTGCTGGGGGAGCAACTCTGAGATCGGAGACCCCAAATTCTGATTGATAGAAGAATGCATAGAAGAAGCGAAATGAATGCTGACAAGGAACATCATTTTACTAACTATTGTGCTGAATAAAAGAATATTTAGTTCTGCCCAATAACATTTACTGAGTAGCAAGCATCTTATGGGAACCTCTCTGCCTATCCCCACAGTCCTGGGTACTGGTCGCATTTTCTAACCGAGGCCACTTCCCACAACCTTGTGGACAGGGTGCGGTGTTCACCCCGGTCCTGTCTTCTTAACAGAGCGGACCACTTTCCTCTCCCTGGGCAGAGGCGAGAATCAAAGAGGGAGCATGCAGAGCTTACATGGGCCTCTCCTTGTCCCTGGGGCTCTCCCGGCTCCATCTCTGCAAGGGTATCCATTCAGTTCGGTACAAGATCTCTTTGCCTTTTTGAATTAATTTTACCACATGCACTGGCAACATCATCGTTTCTCAGACTCTCAGCAAGACACATCAGTAGCTCATAAAATCTAAATTAAGTGCGTGTGTTATCGTGAGCCTTTTATTTTTCTTCTTCAGCTTCTTTTTTTTTTTAAGATTTTATTTATTTATTTGACAGAGAGAGACACAGCGAGAGCGGGAACACAAGCAGGGGGAGGGGGAGAGAGAGAAGCAGTCTTCCCAGGGAGCAGGGAGCCCGATTCGGGGCTGGATCCCAGGACCCTGGGACCACGACCCAGGCCTAAGGCAGATGCCTAAAGACTGAGCCACCCAGATGCCCCTTCAGCTTTTTTTTTTTTTTTTAATGGTAATCAAGGAGGCATTGACAGCATTTGTATAAAAGACTAAGGAGGGTTTTTTTTTTCTTTAATATTCCAGATGTAGTACTCTATTATCTTCCTATCCAAAATTGGTTTAGGCCATCATCATCCACAGTGGTGATGCCCATTACTTCCAGAGAGTCAAGATTTTATAGATTCCCAAGATTGGTTTTTTACTGCTCAATCTAGGCCTTGCCTCTCAAACTGTAAGCAAAGAATTGTGGCACAGAAGACAGCGGTGGGTGATGATATTCAGTCTAGCTACGTCACCTCAGACAAGTCCCCAAGCCTCTTGGGTCTTTTTCCTCCAACTACTAAATGGGAGCATCCACTCCCTCCCATTCTGCCATGGGGTGACACTTCTACAAGAATTGGAAGAAAGCATTCAGCTGTGGGGCAGCTGGGTCCATCGGGAAATCCCTTTGCTAGAGGAGAAAGAACACTCACTCTCCCATCTTGGTGGCCCTTCTGAGCTGTGTGACTTTGGCAGGTTCCCTCTCTGTGTGGCAGACTCTTGATCTATAAATGGACATAAAAGAGAATGTGGCACAGGGGCGTCTGGGTGGCACAGTCAGTTAGGCGTCTGCCTTCGGCTCAGGTCATGATCCCAGGGTCCTGGGATGGAGCCCCACATCGGGCTCCCTGCTCAGCGGGGAGCCTGCTTCTCCCTCTCCCTCTGCCCCTCCCCCTGCTCCTGAGTGCTTGCTCACTCTTTCTGTCAAATAAATAAATGAAATCTTTTTAAAAAGAGAGAATGTGGCGTAGCACATAGCAGAGCATCCTAAGGGTTCCTTCTGTGTGCGTATTAGTTTCCCACGCTGTGTAACAAATCACCACAAACTTAGGGACTTAAACAACACACATTTATTTTTTCATGGTTTCTATGGATCAGGACCTGGGCGTGGCTTCACAACCCAGACTGCCATCATGGTGCTGGGTGGTCTGTGTTCTCCTTTGGAGCCTCATAACCCTCTTCCAAGGTCATGTATTACTGGCAGAATTCAGCTTTTTGTGGTTGCAGGACTGAGGTCCCTGTTCTCTTGATGGTCACCAGCTCCTACAAGGATCCCCAAGACCTCCATCATTTTCAACAACATACTTGGATATGGAGAGCTCTGATCTGTGTTCCAAATACAGCCAGTCTTGGGCAGACAGAGTTACAGGGCCCTTTTTCTTTTGACCTGCTTTCCTCCTGGGAAGACCCCCTGCACCAGAGCACCAGAGGTGAGGTCAAGGACATGTGTTTCTTGGAGTAACAATCCTACTGTATGAGGGGGCAGTATGTGTGTGTGTGTGTGTGTGTGTGTGTAGGGGACGTTTCGTGGCAGTCTCTAGTCTTGACTCTCCCTTTCTCTCATGCCACCTTCACACAAGTGAGCTGGGATGGAAGCAAGCTGGTACCAGCATCCGTGGGCTTCCGTGCCTGGAGTAGAGCTTCCACGCACAAGTGGGGGCTGGGTGGAAGAAGAGAGACCCAGGCCCCCCAGCTGTGCCTGCCTGGAATAGAGTTTCTGCATCATGGAGCTGAGGGGATAGAGACAAAAAAGGCCAGCAGTCTGCCCTCCTGGCTTAGCCCCAGACTGGGAGCTGGGGAGAGGGAGCCCCCGTATTCCTGGCTGCATGTGCCTAGGACAGAGCTTCCGTAACATGGAGGAAGCAAATCAGACCACGTCTCAAATGCTACCGACGTCCGCTGTTCTTACTGAGATGCCGTGCATTTTCTTGAATGAGTGCTTCATTTCTGCATGCCCTGAGGACAATTTCCAGAAACTTTTGACCAAGAAGGCCTTCACATTCCCCTCAGCTTGACTGAACTTGAGACAGACTTCCCGGTTCTGGGCCCCTGACCTCCCCTTTCTTAGATCATTTTTTTTTAAACGTGCAATTATAAATTCTGTCTCTGCCCCTTTGAGATGCACATCTTCTTAAAAGCCTTTTGCCCGTTTCACAGCCCAGGAAAGTCTTTCTCGGGACCTGGGAACTTCCCTCTGCAATGTAATCATCAGAGAAGGTAGCGACCAGAGTTTAGGGGCCTAACTGTGGACACCTGGCTCCAAGCTCTAAAAATACCTCCTGTCCTAACATAGGGGAAACCTTACTTTCCTTTGTTAAAAACCAGTCAGCAAAACACAGCCCAATGTCCTCTGTCCTAGCAACGGTTCAGCTGAGCTCTGGTCTCTCTCCCCTTTGCAGTAGCGTGGAAGGAAAGCTAACTTGCCTGTTTAACTTGACCCAGGGCAGTTTTTGCTTTGACACTTTGAATGATTGTTTTCTGATTTTTACCAGTTACAGGGCTGTTGTGTGGTGGAGAGTGTCCACTGAGCTCCCTTCTGGAAGTCTCAACCCCTCATCCAGGAGGTGTACGCTAGACTGAGGCACGACCCAGGGTTGGATGCCCCTCTACATCCTTGCTGCCCACCCCAAAGCAGGTTCTCTGAACATGGCGGAGGAGTGAAGGATAAGGAACAGTTATGAAGCTCGACGATCCAGGCCCTGAGCCGGGTTCTGGAGATTTAATGATGAGTAAAGGAGGCAGAGTTCAGAGCAGGCTGGATCAGGTCAGGTCTTGTAAGAAATTTAGCTTTTGCCCTAAGAGCAGTGGGGAACCACTGAAGGGTGTGAGACATATCACATTTGTATTTTTAAAAGATGAATCTGTGAAATGAGCTTTTTACAAATGCAAGGGCTGATTTTTTTTTCCCCTATGGTGCTCTGAGCCCAATATCCGTTTTCAATTACTCTGATTCATTTCTAATCATCGTCCCTTCATCCAAGGGACAGGCCACTCCGGGCTCTGTCTCCATGGGTGACTGGAAAAAGGCGTGAAGAAGAGAACATGGCCCAAAGCCTTTTCCATTTAATTTATTGGAAAGTTCCAATTAATTTATTGAAAAATATATTATTGGAATGATTTAAGATAATATGAAACCAGAAAGCAAATATTGATGTTCAACCTACAAGCCCAGGACTTAATGAGAACTCGCCCAACAACCAGTCTCACAGTAAAGGGGCTCAGAGCACCCTCGTGATTGAAATATGAGCGAAAACCACTCTTTGTTTTTCAACAGTGTGAACATTTTTTAAGGGACAGGGTAGAGGCAAGGATATTTGGGACAGGAAGCTTTGCAAATGTAACCCTCTGTCCCACCACGGCATCGCCCACCAGGACCCAGGCCAAGGGGACGCACCGTGTGGCCTGGAGCAAATGAGATGCTCTTTCGGCGTCTCAATTATCTTGACTGTAAAATAAGGTAATTGAACAGATGCTTTTAAGGGAAACTCTTGGTTCTAAAGCACCGACAGCCCTCTGTATCATAAGGAAAAAGGAACTGGGTTCCACGTGGCCAAGAGCACTGGAGCCTGGGAGCATCTTAGCTGATTCCTAGCACTTTTGGAAACACTAGCCAGCAGGTGCCTCTGTCTGTGGCCATTCCATTATTGTCCCAACCCACCAGCTGACAGATGGCAGAGCCTTTAACACACTCTCTGGAAGAAGCCTATTTATTTAACATAAGAGAGGGACAAGAAAAAGGGAAGTTGAAATGATTCCAGCAGTGTGGTTTTTAAGAGCATAGACTCTGCTCCCAGACGCCCTGAGGCAGATTCCTGGCACCCTCGCTCCCCTGACCAGCTGTGTGTTGCTGGCAAGTTACACTCTGGAGTTTCCGTTTCGTCATTGATAAAATGGGAATAATATCCATTCATATTTCATGGAGTTTTGAGGATTAAATGGCATAATGTCTGTATTTAGTTAAAAGAAAAACAAAAGGGCTAAGAGAGCAATAAGCAGGTGCCATAGAAAGTTCTACTGCCCACGGGGACCTTCCCAGCTCAGAAACAAAGTTCTGTGGTATGAGGGTCAGTGGAGGAGAAGTGGGGATGTCCTTTAACACCAATGACCTCGCACACTATCTGTGTCCACTTTAGGTAAGCTAAATCTCTTAGCATTGATAGTACCTGAGTCTCTGCCTTTAAAACAGTGTGTGGGCCAGCTGGCTGGGAGGCACTGGACCAGCGAGTGCATGCAACCAGCTTCCCTCTTGGGACTATGGCATCCAATTGCCTTTGCCTGGTTAGTGAGCCTAAGGCCATTGTCAGCCAGCCAGACATTCAGTGAACCACACTGCATCCCATGCAAGGTATTTGGCAGAATTCTTGGCACATAATGATGTCCATTAGTACAATTAATATCACTTAAAAATACACATGTAAGAAAAATATTACAAACTAGATTATGGTTGTTCTTAGAGATATGCCAAGTTTCCTGGCAATCCACCTGCTCCAGGGGCCACCAGCATTGGTCCAGCACCTGTCAGCTTGATGGATGTGCTCTCTCTGTTGAGCACTGGTCTATATCGTGCAGCTTGTGTTACACTTTCTGCTTCTCTTTGCTGTGCTACATAGAGCATAATTGAATATCAAGCATTTTTTTTTAAGATTTTATTATTTATTTATTTATCTATTTATTTATTTATTTATTTATTTGTGTGAGAGGGCGTTAGAGAGAGAAAGAGAGCACAAGTGGGGGGCGGGGAGAGGGAGAAGCAGACTCCCTGCTGAGCAGGGAGCCCATGACAGGACTCAATCCCAGGACCCTGGGGTCATGACCTGAGCCGAAGGCAGACACTTAACCAACTGGGCCATCCAGGTGTCCAGATATCAAGCATTTTTTTGCACAAGCTCAGTTCCTCTGTTGCGCATTGTATGCATGCACTCCCACATTCCAGTTCAGAACACTGTATCCTGATGCTCTTCAGGTCTCACCTCCAGCCAGCACCCGCCCCAGGCCCTTCCCTCTTCTTGTTGCACGGCGGCCCTCATCAATCCCTGGGCATGGATCCCCACACACCTGTGCCTTTGCACAGACCATTTTCTGTGACTGTACACCGTCCTCCATATCTGCCATCTGCAAAACTCTGCACCTTCATTCACGACTCAGACATACCTCACCCTCACTGCAAACTCCCTCACCCCCAGCTGCCCTTGGCATCATTGATCTTTTATGCCTCCATGTCCCGAGAGCATATTGCACTTCATATCACCTTTGATTATCTCTGGGTCTAAGTTTATCCCTCTACGTGAATAACGGGACAATAAGGAAGCACTAATATTTACAGACTCCCTCTAGAGGCAAGAATGTCAGCAATACTTTACATGTGCAAAGATTCTAGAAATGTGCATGAGTAGGGGATAGCAGTGGAGGGAGTTTAGAAAGTGTCCTTGCAAAGCACAGCAGTCCTAGCCCTGCGGATGGAGCCTGAGTTACCTGAGGTGGGACTCAGGGGGACGGGGTCCGGGAAGGGATTACCATACGTCTTTCTTTTACAGAGCTGTAGGAGCTTAGAGCTGGTGCTCCTCCTGCCTTGGCAGTAGTAGAATGTTGAGCTGAGAGATCTTGTTCAGCTCTTGCTCAGCTAGGTTAGCCTGGAGCTGTCTCAGAGATTTAAATGATATTTTGTTTAGTATTTTTAATGGGGGAGAAAATAAAGGTGTGAAGGGGTTAGGTTTAGGGGGACAGATTTGCCTTAATTTAAATGCTTGTTTCAGTGGAAAAGAAAATGGTGCAAGTTGCTTGTAGGAGTTGGGGCCCAGGAAGGAGACAGGAGGGAGCTGCTTCAGGCAGGACATTTGTCCCCTGAGCCGGGCTGAGTGCCTGGGGAGAAGGCTGCCCCCTGTCCCACCCCGGCTCTGGCACCTTGGGAGCAGCAGGACTGGGCAGGCTTGGCTCCTTATCTGGGCTCTCATGGGGGTCAGATCAGCAGGGACCCCAGAGAGAAAACTGAAGGACAAGACAAGGTCATAGGGCCAAGAAGTGGTGACCTGTTTTCCCTACAACTTTTACAAGTATGTGGCATATGCAGGTTTTTGCTGTTGTTTTACAGATGAGGAACTAGAAACCTAGAAAGGTCAATCCATGCTTTACTTCTCATTGGCATGTTCAATGGCCATTCCTTCCAGAAGTTTCCAATTTGATGGGGGAGGAGGAAGCCAAACTCTCAATAATATAAGCAAGCATTAATATTATTATCATTAGCAATGATAGTTATAAATAATAATGTTATTATATGACATGATGTGCATTCAGAGGCCAAAAGAATAAGGAAAGGAGAGGAAAAATAATTCCACCTCTGGGCCTCGGGGAAAAGTTTCTGAGGAAGGCAGGAATATAAATACCATCCTTCCTCATCTATTATGTCTGCGGTCATTGTCAGCTTCCTCAGGATGCAAGCTTCATTAAGGCAGGCATCTTGCTGGCTTTTGGCACATGATTCTCTCAGGTACTTAAAACAGAGCCTGGGACATTGCTGGTTTCAATAAATATTAGTGAAATCAGAGCGTGACTGGTTCCTGCCATTGTCCAGAGGATTTCTTTTGCCCTGCCGGAGGTAGGGGGCTCCTCCGAAATGAAAGTGGCAAACACCATCTTTCAGAGGGGAATTTGGGTGCCCCTGTCTGAGAAGGCAACTTTCTAGCTCATCACTGAACAGTTAGCTGGATGCGTTAGGACAGCAGCCTGTCCTCACACGGATGTCCTCCTGGCCCCGCCACCTGCACCCACACGCCTCTATCAGGGTGTGTGGATTGAACTGGGATAGATTCGTTCACCATGTTAATCCTAGCCCCAAATCCTAAAAAGTCATGCTGCCTTCCCTGATTCTAGCTTCCTGACTCCCATGCTCCTCTCTTGTTCTCCAAAATAAATTCCATCCTTCCATTTTCTTGCTCAGATTCCAAGCCTGCTTGTGCAACCAGGAGCAGAACCTCCAAGCCACAGCGGGAGCCCCATTTGCCGGTCTTTGGGCGCCCTCTGTAGGCCGTGTGGATCCGTCTCTGCCGCCGGCCAGCCTCAGTGTGGGAGCCTGGAGGGCGGGGGTTGGGGGGGCTCCCCACAGCCCTAGCCCTGCAGCCCCCAGAGAAATGGGAAAACGCTGGAGAGGAGCCAGGTGCTGGGGGACACAGCTGGTCAAAGACACCCAGGGAGGCAGCCAGCCATAGCAGAAAGGGCTGCAGCTTATGCCTTGGTTAGCCCAAGGTTAGGTGTTCAAATGCTCATTCATTCATTCACTCATTCACTCACTCATCACATTTTTTATTAAAGCTGCACCATGAAGCAGGGCAGAAAGCAAAAATGAATTCCTCCTTCACGGAGCTGACATTCCAGTGGGGAAAGACAATAAATAAGATAAATAAGTGAGACAGGTAGCACCTTTGGGGAAGGTTAAGTGCCAAGGAGAAAATGTGGGGCAGGAAGTGGGCTGTGAAGGGTCTGGGTCCGGCTGGGGAGCTGGAAGGCTCCACAGCAGGTGAACAGGGAAAGCGTCACTAACAGGGCAACTTTGCAGTAAAGGCCAGAGGGAAGGGAAGGAGCAGAACTTGGAAGGATGAGCGGCTAGGGCACGGCCTCCGGCCATGTGTCTGCTGGAGTCTGGAAGCAAAGGCAGAGCAGCCGTGAGCCTGAGCAGGAGAGAGAACAAGCCTCGAAGAAGGAGGTGCGCAGGGGCGGGAAGCAGATTAGGCAGCAGAAGCACAAGGGGCCAGATGTGGCAAGGTCTTATGGGTTGCTGTGAGGAGATGAAGCCCCTCAGAGACCAATTCCAAGTTCCAGTGTGAACCCAAGCACGTTGCTCAACCAGTTTCCCCGGCCATGAGACATGGAGAGTAACACTGGCTCCGAGGGTTAAGAAAGTGCCCGGCCTGCTGTCTGACACCCAGGGTGTGTCTGGTGGACGCTCTTGTCCCTGGCTGCCCATGCACATTCCCCTACAATCACATCGGTACAGTGACTTAGGATCTCTGAAATCGAAGCCTGGGGCATGTGGAGAAATTGGTTCAAACTGTCCCCCACTCCTACGTCCCGCACATCCTGCATCCGGATGCCCTCCTGCCTCCCCCTCGAGAGACTCACTGCTGTCCACCCCACCTAAGTGCTCTTCCCAGACAGCATCCGCCCCCGAAACAGTGTCTTCATTGCATCTCCACTGAAACTTGATGGAAAGAACAAGCAGACTCAGGAGGGAAGACTGGGGATGGAGTGCTGTGCTTTGCATTTGTTAGTGACATAATTTTGGTCAAACACTTGAACTCTCTGCACCTTAGTGTCTGCATCCCTCCAGCCCTGCCTTCCAGAGCCTGTGAGAGCATGAGCACCATGGAGTCTGTGATAACCCTTCCCAACACATTTGGGTTCCAGAGACTTTTTAAATGTTTGCACAAAATCAGAGCTGGATGGAGGTCTTGCCATCATCACTGATTATCATGGACACAGAGGGTTCATTCCGTAAGCCTCCCGGAGTCTCAGTTTCTTTCTGCCTCATTTGGGGCCAATCATATCTGCTCTCCCTATTGCACAGGTTTGACTCGAATCACGCATGTAAAGAACCTGTAAAAACACACAGAACATAAACTTGGGAAGAGTGTGTTTAAGCTGTGATCCTTTTTTACCCTCAGTCACATGTGTTTGAACTCCCTCCTCCGGGGGTCCTGACCTTCGCTTGGATGCAGAATCCTCTGTGCCGCCTGGGAATCCCAGGACCCTGGCTTCTTCTCCTGACTGCACAGAGACTGGAGTTAGGGATCCAAGGCAGGTCCAGGGTCTGGTCACCTTGCTGCCCTCTCCGAGATGAGCTGCCTCCTGTTAGTGCCTTTGGTGGTGACTCAGCCTGAGCAGGTGGCTTTCCTCTCCTACTGCAAAGGCCTGATGCTCACTCCGTTCTCCAGTTCAGGTTCGAGAGATAGCCTTATTGGTTTGGCTAATGTTTTCCACCCCTGTTCTGCCTGTCTGCCAGTCTATGGAAGCTCTGTCCTTGCTCCATCGTCTATCTCCGGTCCTATGAGCTGTGGCCGGTGGAGTAGGGTTAAGTGGTGTGGACACCAGACCACACCAACCATAGAACTGCCCAGGGACCCCCTTTCTGGCAGGAGCTGTAGTCATGATGGTCTCTACTGGAACAGGGTCTTGGGCGCAGCACTCATCATGGCCAACCCTTCGGTACCGCAGGAAACAAGGGACCCTCCCTCCCACAGCATCTGCCTCTGGTCCTCCAGACGGCTCGACCAAGCTCCGTGCAGAGACTGAGAATACATCCCTCCAGGGGCATTTTGAACAATCAGCTCTGATTGTTAGAAAGTCCAAGTAATCGGAGTGCCTTGAATATAGGGATGAAGACCCGGGTGGCCCGTTCACTGAACGACCCCTCCCATTCCCTGACCCCATCCTCCCAGGGTTGCATTTGGAGTTCCCTCCCTGCTCTGTTCAGCCACCCCAGGATGTCCCAGGCCCTCCCTACAGGCTGGATCCCAGAAATAACCACCTTGCTCCAAATGTCCTCTCAACACGCGTGAAAAGAATTTCCTCAGCCCTAAACACATTCCTGGTGAGTGGTCACTGTGCATCCCATAAACACAAGGTCCTGGCAAAAGAAAGTCAAAGGATTTTATTATTGTTGTTATTGATCATTTATACACATCACAAGCTACACAAAATGCCAAAGAGCAGATGTAGAAAAATAGTAGAATTATATTGGCACTATCGACTTGGTTATTACTATTGTTGTTTTGCAGACAGTGCGCAAGGCTGTGCGGGAGGTGGTGATCACTGTACACGGATATTGTCACCAGAATAGATACACATTAGGAATTCACAGTGGCATCAAGCTATACATTCAAGTTCTTTTTCAGAGAAAGGGACCATGCGAAAGACCCTGCCTCTCTTCACCTTCTACAATGTAGAAGGTCACATTTGAAAACCAAAGAAGACTGGGGTAAAATAAAATAAATTCCAGAACGCTGTGCTGTCTGATAATAGACCCACGCCACAGCCTAGCTCTCGGGGTCAGATCTGAGTGTGGCAATGCTTACGGACACCTACCGCCGTGCCTTTTATTTATTTGATCATCTACGTTGGTCTATCAATTTAAACAGATAGTTAAGACTAAGTCACGGAGCATCCAATGACTGTGGACTACAGACAAGTAATATGCCACTCAGGTGGTCTTGACAGATTGGGCTGTAAGAGGGACCATTGAGCTTCTCCTTTTGTAACTTCCCTAACTTAACACTGATCTGGGGAGGGTAGTCCCAGGGAAACTTTGAGGTCCTGCCTGAAGGGCATGGCTGACATCACTGTGGCCTCTCCCCTGGGCTGGTTTTCTGCTTCCAGACCCTGAAGGGATGTCCACACCCACATGCCAAGGATGATTTGTTTTCAGGGGCACTGGGATGATGATATTCTCAATGCTTCCTACCTGTTCTCTTGACTCATTATTCTATTTATGTGAACATCCTTCTATTAATGTGGGCATCCACTCCCCCTACTAGATTATAAATTCTTAAAGGGCAGGGTCCTGTGTGATAAATGTTTGTGGCCACTCGTGCTGCACATAGAACTGGGCAGAGACTAAACACTGTTTAAAAAGGGATGCATTCAAAAGTAAGTTACAGGAATTGGTGAATGAAGCTAAAAACACAGACTTTCATATTAAGTTACATACAGACAAGACAGTAGGTGGGACAAAGCGAGGTGCTCTCTTTAAAAGAAAAATTAAAAAAAAAAACAAGCAAAGACATATGCATATGTTATCGGACATACCTGGATGATTATTAAATTTTCTGGAACAAGAAGCATGAAGCAGGGTATTTTTCCCAGATGCAGTAAGTTTAACCTTGGGCTAAAAGGCATTTCAAGATGTCTTTTCAGTTCCATGCAATAAAAAGATCCTGAATGACATTTACAGAATCCAAACTTCCAAATGCCTTAGATGAGATGTAATATTGTTCTCGGCTGCATGTCAAGTCCCTGCCTTTTCTTAACTCTCAATTTAACAGCTATACCCTGAGCAAGAAAACAGCTTTACTCCATAGATCATCCAATTATGCACTGGATTGAGCTGAAAAAACTCCAGTTCGGTGGCTTCTGGAATCACAATGGAATGAATGTTCTGAATGCTGGAAGCTTAGGCCTGAAGTTTCATACAAGGCGATCCCCCTCAAGCCATCATGTACGAATCTCTTTGAGGCCATGTAGACAATTTCTTAGTTTATTACAAAAATTCCCTACAGCCAAATGTTTGCTACGAAGTATTCCTAGGCTACCCACCCTCCAATTTTTAAAAACCTGCTCTACACAGGCGCTTTTCCAGACCCTCTATTTTTCCCTCTTTCATCTGTACTTACCCCCCAACTCTCTAAGTACTTTCAGATCTATTTCACAGCTAAGGAAACTTGACCCTATCCCTGCTGGTTTCAAAGCACGCCCCAGGGGTACCATGGCTCTTCCCATGTAAACACCTCCCAGTGTCATATCTGATCTCATGAAACTACTTGCCTCTGGCAGATTCAGAAGGTTACAGGGGAAACACAGACCAAGGTCAAACCCTTCCTGCAACAGAATCAGCTATGGTGGAGAACAAACTGTGAGCTCTCAAAGAGGAACTGACCCCCCCCAGAAAATACTTGCTGAACCCCAACTCTGTGCCAGGCAACGGGGAGAGCAGCAGGGAACACTGATCATGAACACGTCGTTCCCTCTCTCAAAAACTACATGAACGCATGTGGGAGACCTACAAGGACAGATGCAACATTGCTACAGTGAGAAAGGACTGGTTCCTGGAACCCTAAGAAGACTTGTCTCTGATGGCGGGACAAGGAGCCCAGACTCATCCCGAAGCCGGAATGTATGGGCCACGCAGCGTTTAGTGCATGCTTGAAGCTCACAACACAGGGGATTGATTCCTGGATGGATATTCCAATGTGGGAGCAGCAGAAAGAGGCAGGAGGTGTAAATGGAAGTGGTCTAGAGCAGCTGTGGAAGGGGAGGCATCGTGGTTGAGGGAAAGTGGCTTCGGGCTAGCAGGACTAAGAGAGCCTTGAGACACAGTGATTGCGGAGCACAGACAGCCAGCCAACCGCCGGACCATGCTTCCTGACCAGGCTTTCCAAAACCACCTTTGTCATGGAATTATGTCTTCTGCCATCTGATTGCTGGTTATGAAGGTGTCTCTCGTATAGCAATGTGTTATACTAGAAAGCTCACGAGGTTGTGGTTTAGATGATGAAGACAACCTGGCATGGATTTGAACAAGATGTGTGACTTTCGTGATTTATGAACTTCTCTAGTTTGGAGGAATCATAGCCTAACAGATAAAATGGGAGGCCCAGGGAACAAACCTGGATTCCACCTTTGTGAAACTGTGTGACCTTCATCAAGTTACTTGCCTTGTACCAGCATCGTTTGTATGCTATGTGGCTTTTTTTTTTAAAGATTTACTTATTTATTTGAGAGAGAGAGAGGGAGAGAGAACAGGCATGTGCGAGCAGGGGGAGGGGCAGAGAGAGGGAGAAGCTCAAGCAGATTCTGTGCTGAGCGAGGAGCCTGATGCAAGGCTCAATCTCACGACCCTGAGATCAAGACTTGAGCCGTCATCAAGAGTCCAACTCTTAACCAACTGAGCCACCCAGGTGCCCCCGTTGTGCGGCTTTTAAAGATGAAATGAAATCATACATGCAGAAGACCTCGCCAACCGAAGTTGAGCATTACGTGCTGTTTCTATTCCTTTGCTCCTTCATTTGTTAAAAAGGAGGCAAATGAGAACTGAGGTTTACCTCCACAAGCTCTGAATCCATGATGAACCAAGAATGCTTGAGTCTGAGGACTGTTTCAAAGCCATATAATCATAACCACTTCCATGAAATGAAAACAAAAACACATTCTGTACTTTACAAATATGGGAAACAACCTGTTTTAGAGATTAACAGAGCATAACCCAGTGGCATCCCCACATTCCCATTTGGTCCAGAAGTCCAGCTCTACATACTGGGGACATTCCTTTGTGTGACAGAAGGCACTGGGGCCCTAGTCCCTAAAATTAAAATTGGTGTACAGAGTTTAGCCCACTGGAAAGGAGAGCATATTACCACCATTCCACATGAAAAGATGTGGGAAGGGCTCAGCTCTGTTTACAATGGTTTTCAATGGTGTTTTCTACTGAGACATCTCTAGCATTATGTGTAATGCTGAGGTACCATGGATAAAGCCAAAAAAGGGTAAAGAAAAAGTAACAGAACTAAATTAAAAAAACAAAAGGAAAGGAAAGGAGGAAGGGACACATAAAGACTTTGTAATGTCACTGCAGTGCACTCCTGTTTTGTGATATGTGAATGGAGCCCCGTATGGATAAGTGGAGGTTGGAAGAGCAAAGCTCAAGATGCTAACCATCAGACAGAGTCTGGATTAAACATGCAGTGTTCCTCTTACGATGCTGAGGTCCCATGGCTTTCATTTCACAACTAACAGCTAAAAATAAAACATTTTATGTTATTATCCTTCCAGATCCTGTTTAGGATTATGTGATTTATGGTACTAGCTCTTTAGTCTAGTACAGTAACAAGCACAAAATAGGTGCTCAATAAAGCATGGGAAGAATAAGCAAATGACAAAAATAGGAAACAACGACATGAAACTGGTCCAGATGTTAGCTTATGGTGCTTGGCTCAATCCGCTGAAGACTGACACACATCCTCCCTAAGGGTGTTGGAACGGATACCTTGCAAGAACAAAGTAAGCAAGCACAACACTTCCTCTATGTGTCATCGCCATTCTTTTTTACACAACCCACACAACTGTACGGAGCCTCCCTTGTTATTGCCGACACTCAGAAGGATACTCCATGAAACCCAAACAAGCCACACAGCAAAAGAGAAGTGACAATTACGTCTGGGGGCTTGCAAATACCTTAGAGCAGACTTTCAGCTCAATGGGCATGTCTTGGAGGGTGCCATCATCTCACACAAACAAGGGCTCACCAAATACTCTGTCCCGTCCTAGCACTTTTACATGTTTTTATTCTTCACAGGAAAACCTGGGTCACACGCTACCATTTCTAGTTTGTTCCTTCCCATTCACACACTGCGTTGGCCCCTCTGCAAACCCCACAGGCTCCTCTCGCGGATCCTTCCGAACCTGGCCTTTGCCATCTCACCATGCCCGTGACTTTCTGCGCGCCCCCTACCCCTCTCATGCATTCTCCATCGGCGGTCTGCCTATTTGCTTTGGCTTTGTGACCGATCCCCGGCTCGTGGCCGGCTGTGAGGGAATGTCCGTGACTGAATGAGGGACCGTAGCTCTGAGCACGTTACTTCAACCTGCTGGGGCTGCACACTGCCCAGCTGTCAACGGAGAAGCAGGTTCTTCGCCCACATACACACACAGTCAAGAGCAGTTAGTGCGGTCACCCCAAACACCCCTGCACGCATCTCACCCGATGGCTTCCATGCACAGAAAGAAAAATAAAAAAATAAGAAAATAGTAACAGTCGTGCTAATTGCAGTAATTTTAACCAAATGGCCATTCCCTCTTCATGGCTGTGTATGTGATGCCCTCTGCTCTGGCTTTTCTCGGTGAGAAGCAGGGAAGACATGTCCACAGTGTCATCGGAAGTGAGTGGGGGCGGGCACGTGTGGTCCTGGGCTTTTCCGCAGACAGAGGGTCAGGTCTGTCTTACGAGCTAACCCAGGAGAAGGATGTGAATGCAGGGGGTTGGCAGAGACCCGCTTCTGAGAGGACATTCTCCTACTAGTGGGAACGAGGGGAATCTCCCCCGAGAGAGAGTCCCGCATGGAGGCTGAGCTCTCACACCTCTGCCCTGTCGCTCTGACCCCAGCATGGTCTCCATCCGCCTGTCCAGTGTGCCGGAGGTCCAGCTCTCCCTCATCGAGGCTCTCAGTCATTCTGTTCCCTGTCCAGGGGGTTCCCTGTCACCCGCGCTCACCAGGCCCACCCTGACTCGGCCCTGGTGTCTGGGCGTAGATGTCCTCTTGCAGAGGCTTCTTCAGACACCACACATCTCCAGTGCAGGCTGCATGACCCTCCTCTGAGCACACTCTTGAGCCCGTCCTCTGGGTGGTGCCCACCTCCTTCACCTTCCCATTTGACCAGACTGCGAGCTGCTCAATTTGACCTGTCCATCCCTGGCACAGCAGACCCTCCATACAGATTTGCTGAATGAATGAATGAATGAATGAATGAACAAAAGAACGAAAGAACAAAAGAACTGCCTCGCCAAAGCCCTCCTTCATCACAAGGTTGCCTCTCCCTTGGGCTCTCTGAGGGCGGGGACTGCACCTTCGATCCCTGTGCTCCCACCAGGCATGGAGGGAAGTCGCTCGGCAGACACCTGTGGACTGTGGGCGCAAGCAGGAGCCTCTCCTCTCTGCAGCCTCTCCCCGGGCTCAGAGCCCTCCAGCGCCTTCACCCTGCCATCGAGGTATGAGTTTGGCCCCCAGGGGACTTTTGGTTCCCATCTACTTCTTGGCTCTATTTGGCTTGTGAACAACGGATTCCAATTGATCTCAGGAGTAGCAATCTTTACTTCTAACTACTTCTGAGAAACTTAACCAACCGTAAAAACAAGAAACAAAAATGATGCTAAGAATGAAAACATACTAGACCATTATCTTGGCAGGCATTTTGTTTATAATTTTTATAATAAATAATATAATGTCCCTGTTTTACATTTTATATATATATTTATGTATATATATATTAGATATCTATACTTCATTAGAAAGAGACATAAAAAAGCCTTTTCAAATGAGGCATGACACGCAACACTGAACACTCTTATTTACAATATAGAGATGTACTTTCTACACAATAGATTGGATGCTCAGAGGCCAGAGAGGGTTTACAAAGACAGCAGATCACCCCTATAAAAAAGGGGCACACCATGCAGCTGGACGTTTATTGCCATGAGTTCTATGTCCAGACAGCATATTGAAGTTAAAAATGGCATCTGGTTATTGGAAAAGACGATGGTCATTGGATTCACCCTGGCTCTGGCTACACGGTCTTGCAAATGACCAGGGAATGACAAACTTTGCTGATGGGTATCAGAAACACAAAATGATATGCTTTCATCGGAGGGGCAGGGCTCCTCATTTGGCCAAAAAGGAGAAGTTGCCACAAACGTATGGTCCTGCGCTGAGCACGAACACGCGTCTAGACCAGGAAACACATCATGGGCTCCACTGCAGGAACCGATTCCTGGTGGGTTATCCTGCGGATCGGTCCTATTCATGAGTAACCAGTCTCTGTCCAGCAGGAACTTGGAAAAAGACCCATGGGACTTACTGGTCCCATATGGGTGAAGCCTAGGATATAATGAAAGTTCACAGGAGACCCACAGAGAAACCCTAACTCCACTGTATGTGAGTCTGCCTCTGAGGCTCATTCATCTCCATCCCCGCCTTCTTTCACGAGAAATCCATGGGTCTCCTGTCCTGCGAAGCTGCCTACGTACCTGGACTGGTTTCTCATGGTCTACCTTTGTTTTGCAAAGTCACACTGTTACGTGCGAGTACAATTCTCAGATGAGCCAAGATTTACTTGGTTTTAGGACCATGGCACTGGTGAGCGAAGGTCATGGTCCAGGCGCTGGGACCAGGAATCTGGTCCCAGAGGAGTTTCCGAAACATGTGAGAAGGGGGTTTTGCAGAAACAGGAGCTTCTACCTCCTCCAGATGGGTCTCCTGTGTTAGTCATCCTTCCTGTCCTGGTTCGCGCCTTCCCTCAGTGTGACTAGGTGATTCTCCAGGCTTCCTTTAGGCCAAGAGTGGACTCAGTCTCTGGGACCCTATCAAATAGCCTGGCAATTTTCAAAACTCCCCTTAAGTGACTTACCAGTAACAATTTAAGCTGGGTCCTCGATCTGGCTGTGGTCCTCCTTTCTGATCTGTTGTCCCTGCTGTTTATTGGTTTTTATCAATGGTGACCTCTCCTAGCCCTTTATTTTCCTAAGGCAAGAAGACATTTCTATTGAAAGATAGCCAGCACCTTCTTAGAGCTCCCCTGAGGTTTAATCCAGCACTCCTCCGTTTAGATGTTTCTCCTTCCACGGAGAGGAGAAGCAGCTGGTCACGTTAATGGTTTTATTTGTATTTATTTATTTATTTTTTTTGCAATTGCATCAAATGCTAACGTAGCATTTCTTTGGAAGAATACCAGCAGGAGCTTCCTATCAGCCTGTGCATCCATCTCAGTGCCCCCTTCTAAATTTAATCTAAGTCCGTTTTCCCCAAGGACAGAGATTTAAGCATTCACAAAAATAATTTGTGGGCCACGGCTCTGCCTAGACAGTGCGGAGGAGTAGGTGAAGCAAAAGGGTTCACCACGTTCCCTCTAGTTGTTTTTCTTTGTAACAACCCTGCATTTATCAGGAGCATCGCCTTTCTCCCCCCACACACCTTAAATCGCCCCACCCCTTGCTGTTCATAAACTAGAATTGGAGTGTACAAAGCATTCCTTTGCCCCCTGTTGAGAAAACATGAGAGAATGATCGTGTGGGCATCACGTTGTCTTGAGCAAGTGGCACATTGGAATCTATTAAGGGTTATATTTACACGAATATGTCCCACTTCCACACAGAGGTTCACCTGAGTTCTGAAATGCTTGTATGCACTTAATTTAATCAGAATGATAAAGCTTATGAGCTAGGAACATACCGGACAGATCTGGGGAAACTGGAGCGGACTCGGTGAGCCCGCGCTGGGGGAAAAGGTGGGCTCACCGACCCCAAGGACTCTGTTTCTTTATTTTGTCATATTTCTCCTAGAAAGCATCTTGAAAGAGACTCCAGGTGGTCGGACACGTTCGGGCAACGTCTCGCCAGGTGACACTACCGTGGAGGGGTTCAGCTTTCCCAAATCGCCTCCGAAACGGAAGCACCTGGGACGGCCGCCCCCCCCCCCCCCCCTCCTGGCCTCGGCACCTGCCTCTCCGGGCTCCGTCTGGAGTGGCAGAGGGCTGCGAAGGAGGTCCAGGCTAAAGCGCGCTCAGGGGTCGCTAAGCCTCCGCGGCCCCCCGCCCCCCGCCGCTACTTGAAGTAGTTGAGCCCCGCCACCAGGAAGAACTTCTCGAGGAAGAGCTCGGAGTCCAGCACGGCGATGTGCGCGGCCCGGCCGATCAGGGCGTTGGCAGTGTTGGGCAGCGCGTGGAACACGTTGTGCCGGATTAAAGTGCAGTCCTTGGCGTCCAGCAGGGGGCGCAGGAGGTTGTTGATCATCTCCGCGTACACGGGCCCTGGGGGAGGGGGGCGCAGGTGAAGCCCCAGCAGAAAGGGGCCGGCGGGATCCGGAGAAAAGCTCCGGGTGTGCCCGGCGGGCCAGCCCCTGTGCCCTCGTAGGCACTGGCAATTTCTCGAATTTACTTGTGCTTTTTAAATCAGAAAGTCGGTAAAAAAATAAAAAATAATAATAATAATAATAATTAAATGTGGCTTACCTGTGTGTCTGTCTTTGAGGGCAGTTTTACACATTTCGATCCTGGCTGAATGAAATGGCACATAGCGATCTTGGGGAGAAGCCACGAGCACGACATTTTTGAAATACTGCAGACCTGCAACGAGCCAGGAGGGTGCTTGTTACCGGGTCGGGTGGTACTAGGACACCCCCAGCTCTGCACACGGAGCACAGAGAGGGGAAGGGGGAAGACCAGCTAGCTGTGGCATTGTGGGTTTTGCAGTGTCGCTTCCGTATCTCAGAGAGAAGGTGCAGCCCTGTTCTCCTCGGCCACAGAAGCTAAAGAGACGCGGGGGGGCAAGCTCCTCTCGACGGGGGGAGGGAGCAGCACGCAGGTGACAAAGGGGCCTTTCTGGGTGGCAAGCGCTAAGGAGTCCATGAGGAATAAAGCAAGGACTCTGCTCCTCCTTCTCAACAATGGGGACAGCTCCTAACTGCAGGGCTCATCCTGTCCCCGATGGAGGAAAACGGCCTCCGAACGTGCCTCCCTGCCTGCAGCTGTAGACAGGGAGGCTAAACAGCACGGCACGGACCTGCGTCCTCAGAGCCCAGCACGGGCCTGCAGACAGACACTGCAGCGTGCCCCCCAGGCCCTCTGCCTGCACGGCCCTCAGCCCCGTGCCCCTGCACCCCGGTGGGACCTCTGGCCTCCCAAGACCACCTGCTGGGGGCCAGCCTGCCTCAGTGACTGGCGGACGCAGGGCAGGGCTATGAAGACCAGCCCCTCACCCTACTCTGCGAGGTCGCCCCAGCTCCTGGGCTCTCTGCGGTGACCACACTGCCCTCCAGCTTCCCCTCTGCCCAATCCTCCTCCCTCTTTTCCCCCTGGGGGACTCCTGAAAGCTCAGCTTGGCACAGAGACACACTGGGTAAGGACTTGCCTGGGTCTCATGTTCAGAGAGGTGGAGGGATGTCAGCGGGGGTGGTGTTCATAGGATGATGGAGACGGTGACATGGGACAGAGGCTGGACACACAGACCACTGCTACCCTCTGCTTGTTCCCACAGCACAGGCAGGGTCTCCAAGAGCCCTGTGCACTTGCCATCACAGCGTGGGTGAAGGCGTGACTTCAGCCCTGCCTGGGAAGGACCCCCGTCTCCCCCTGCGGTATCAACCTAAATGAACGGTGCACACCTGCCCCTTTTGTGGGTGGATCTGTACCTGGGAAGGAGCAGTGTGTGGGCACGCAGCGTGTGGGCTTGCGATCAGGGCATTGAAAGCTTGGCGGGAAGGAGAAGCTACAGCTTCTGCGTGTAGAGGTGGTCTCTACGCACACCTTGGCGCACCTGGGACGCCCTTCTCGGGAGCAGCTGAGTTCGGGGGTAGCTGGCAGCCTCCCTGTGAGCGGAAGAGTCTGTGCACGCTGCACCTCCTGACTAAACCCTTCCCTGAGCGCATCGACGCAGTGGTGGAGCGATTTGGGGTCTCAGGGCTGCACCTCCAGCTCACACTTGTGACCACAGCAGCATGCCGCGGAGGAAGGCGCTCACCTGTTTTCTGGCTTAGTTGGTAGAGGAAACATTTGCGCAGATCAGCGTTATCCCTGAAGGTCAGCTGCAGAAGGGACCCGGATTTCTTTAATTTCTGCATAAGCCACAAGCCTAGAAAGACCAAAATGAAACAGAACAAAAATCAAAAATATAACCTAAAGAGAGCAAAAATAATTGGGGAGAGATTAATATGAAACTGTGGTTTTTAGTTAATTTTAATATAAGAGAGTAATAGGCACTTCAACAAATTCTTAGGAAGTTAGAGGAAAATTTTTATGATGTACTTGTGGCAGGGATATAAAATCATCCTGCAAAATGATATTGTGACTGGCATTAGGAGTCATGATACTTCTGTACCCTTTGACCCATTCGACCTCGCCTCATAAATCCAGCCTAAGGAAGCAATCCCAAACACAAAGCCGTATATATGGATGCTCCTTACAGATCTGCGTCGCATGGAGAAAAACTGAAAGAACCTTCCACTTCAGAGTCCATCCCTGACCCTGGTTACACCAGCACCAATGCTGAGGAGTATTGCGTCACCACGACAAAAGTGAGTGTGACAAAAATGCAAGGAAATGAATGCAATATAGTTCTTTTTGTCATGTCGCAAGATTATAAGTATGAAAAAGGTTAGATGTGGTTTCAATCATGTGTTTCTGTCCAGTGATGGCTTCCCTGGTTTGTGGGGACAGAGAGAATGGCAAAGGAATGGTCTTCCACTTGTTATGACCAACATTTCAAATAATGTCCTTAAAATAACCTAAAGGCAGACAAAGAGCTCTGACCTGCCTCAGTGAGGAAGGCAAGCAGCCCAGTCTGCCCGGGGTGTCAGGCAAGTTCAGGGTGCAGGGGCTGGGAGACAGGCAGGGAGTGGGAGCTTACTGGGGTGGTCCAGATGCCACCTAATGGACTGGGGGCAATCAGGGACCACTGAAGTCTTTGTTAGGAGTACGATTTAATAAACTAGTTGTTATTCCATGAGACCTGACGCCCTCCCTGGGCTGCCATGGTGGTGGCTCCTACAGAGACCAGCATGTCACGGGAGGCCCTTCATCATCAGGCTTTGGCTGAGCACTTCATGGTCATCTTCTGTTCCTCTAGCTCAGCCTGTATTCCTGTCATAAAAAGCCACCTGTCGCCTGCTTCTATGTTATTATACATACTGTTTTCTTCTGCACAAAACACTTGTCCCACCATTCACTATCTTAGAAATTCTGCTCATTGTCCAAGATTCATTGAGCCTTGCTTCTTTACTCTCCATGGTGTTCCTAACCTGACAGGAAATTTTGAGGGCCTCAAAGCTGCAGGCCGTGTCATTCCATTCCGGCAAGAAGTACAGAATCCGGCTCTGGCTGACCTCCCATACATGTTAGTCAACTTCTTCCTTCCTTTTCCTGCTTAATCTTCGACAATTCTGATACACACACACACACACACACACACAGAAATAATATACACATTTATAGATATGCATATCTACACACATACATATACCTAAAGATCATAAACGCATCCATACATATACACAAGCAGACATACATACACACACTAACTCCATTTTAAAAATACTCTTATTTTTAAATAAGAATAGTCTAAGTTGCGTAGGGATGAAAATGTCTTGGCCAGAGTCGTCCCCCAGGTGTCTGGGTCAGAACTCAGCCTCCGGCTCGCCATGGCAGGGCCGTGGTTCAAGGCCCATTGCCGCAGGCTGAGTGAAGGTGCCCATGAAGCAGGACCTCCTCCAGGCTGCGAGGAATACACTTCTGTTGTCTGAAGTCACGCAGTCCATGGCGATTCCTTACAGCAGCCTGAGCAGACCGAGACGCCCCTGCTCCCTCCTCCCCACTCCTGTGCCTGCTCGATCTTGTCCAGTCAGGACCCCAGGGCATCACCCTTCCGTTCACAGACGAGATCTCGGTGGCATCTAGTCTGATCACTGGACTCACACGGGAGAGGCCCTCTTTCTCTTTGCTCAGCGTCCCATGAAGAGCCTCCAAACCACAAGATTCCATCAAGAAGAACCTCTGCTGGGCTTTCATCTTCCCTCTGCCCGGAATGGACTGTGAGGAGGGACGGGCTCGGGGGAGTCTTACCTGTACTAACCAGGGTGCTGTTGTTGTAGAGTGTCCCCAGGTGAGGCCCAGACAGCGACAGGAATGTGTGGAGTTTGTTGAGGTAATACCGAAACCGGGGCCGCGTGAGGACCGACCGGATGATGATGTTGCCAAGGGAATGGCCGATGAAGCTGTTAGGACAGAACAGAACCGCACGTGAGCGTGGCCGTGGGAGGCCAGCTGGTGCACTGGGGAGCACCGAGGGGTCCCGCCATCCCCCACCCTGACTCAGGGGATCTGGCAAAGCAAATGGGGGCTGCCAGCCCACCCTCCCTGGGTTTCCAGCCTCTGGCCACAGTGAGCTTGAGACAGAGACCTAGGGCACGAGGCCTCTGCCGCCCGGTGTGGTCCTAAGAGAAGCTCGGGCGTGTGGCCGGGCTCTGAGTTCTGAGAGCAGCCCCGCCTGTGGTCTGTGTCTCATCTCCAGCCGCTGGGGGGCCCTAGCCATTCCCAGGATGAAACCCCACTTCCTTGGCCTGGCTGATGAGGCCGCTCACGACCTGACGTTTGACTCCCTCTGCGATTTTATTCATTGCCCACCATCCCTGCAAATGTAAGGAGTCGCCCGCTGCCGGCCCGCGCCACTGGATGCCCCTCCTGCATGCTCTGCTCCAGTCACACTGTGACTCACACATCTGAGGACCCAACGCAGCGTTATTTTCAAACTGAATACCTGTTTATGGAAACCCTATTACATGAGGGTCCATGGCTCTGCTCATGGTGAGCACAAAACAGGCCGAGAAAGGAAATGAACATTTGTCTATGAAATGGCTTTACCTAGCTTTTCACTCCATCTCCATAGGCCTCTCCCTTCTCATTTGTCAAATAAAGAACAGATATTTTATCTCTGGGGCCTCAAAGGACTGAGGCATGTGGCCTCACCGCTCTGTCCACATACTGCAAGCACACAAAAAACACAAGCCATTGGCTCTCGCCTAAATCAGGAAACATTCCGGCCAAGCTCATTTCAGAGTGGAAGGACTGAATGAGTGTGGACTGAAGTCCTCTTATGGGGCAGGTGATGCATTCTGCTGTTCCCCACCAGATGCTGGTGCTTATCCCACCTAGCAGGCGCGGAAATGGAGGCTCAGAGGTTTAGAAAGCCTGAGAGAGGCTGCATGGTAGAGTCAGTCCTCAGATGTGTGAGTGTTAGAAGAGCAATTCAAACCTAGGGGTCTGTGTTGAAGTCCAGTTCCCTTTCTACTGAGCTATGAAATGCTCCTTTTCCGCCACTCACTCCTGCTCTGAAAGTCACCTACTCCAGTAAGTCACAAGTTAGCTTCTGAAGGTTGTAGACAGAAGGCAGCATGCTGAACTTGTCTACAACCAACACCCAGAAATGCCTTTCCTCTTCCCCCAGCATTAACTACCTGTGGTTTCCTTTTACCTAATTCGGGATATGGAGAGGTTGTACAACTGGATGTGCTGAATGATCTCATCCAACAACCGATCCGTCATGGTATCAAAATCCGCAAATGTGTCCATCTGGAAGAAGAGAGAGGGAACGGGTGTAGGTTGGGTGGGGTCACAGCAAGGCCAGGCTCTGTGCACAAGCCCGCCTTCTTCCATGGTGGCACATTCTGGGAGTGTGCCTAAGCCCGACGTTGGGGTAACAGGTGGGGGTTCAGCACCAAGGAAAGGGGCCCATAGACTGGGGCTCTCAGGAAGAGGCTCAGGACGCTGGAGAATCCTGTCAGAAGGCTGGCTGGAAACCGATGGGAGAAGCTGGTGGGCAAGAGCAGCAGGTCCATGGCACCGACGGACACGTCATCACGCGCCAGGGGCCGCACCTGCCTGCGGCCTGCCGGCCCCACGGTACCGGGAGGAACTGGGCTCTAAGGGTGAGCCCGTGCCCCCAGGACTCACACCCAAGCCCGCCCGGCCCCGAAACCCTGCTGTCTTCCCAGCACAGCCTCGGGACTGCGCGACCAGGCCACGTCCAGAGCAGGTTCCAAAGCCATCCGTGACTCAGCAGGGATGGTCAGAGGATGCATGCAGAAAAGGAAGAGGAGGAACATCAGATGTGACCTTGAAAATCTGGAAGGGCAGACATGAGGAAGACATACTAGATTGGTAGATATGCCTTCAAGGATGAACTTTTGGAAACCGATGGGAACCACAGGGAGAGAGATTTGGGGCCAACATAAAAGACACTTTCTCATAAGTGGAGTTGTCCTTCAGGGTCGTGGGCTACCTGGAACTGTGCTGAGTGCCAAGCTACAAAGGTGGACAAGGGGACTCATGAGCATTCATCAGGGTGGGGAAGAAGGCGTGAAGAGGGGGTCTGTGGCTCACTGTCACCTGCCACTCAACGGTCCTAGAGACACCACAGAGATGGAGCACTCCGGTCACTTCTCAGTGTCCACGGAGTAAGAGAGACCCATGCTTGCAGGCCAGCAGGCGCGCTCTCCTGCCCACAGGACCTGTGCCTGGGGCTGCACTTTCCAGTGCGAGCCTGTCTCCTCTCGAGTCCTGCAGGTGGATAAGGCAGCCTACTCCTCACACCAGTGTCAGGCTTATACCATTTACAACACAGTGAAGACAGATGCTGTTGTGTTCATTACGCTCCAGCATCTCAGACCCCATCTCCTCAGCTACATACTGTGAATTTAACATGAATTATTGAATCAATGGTAATAATTATAAGGCCTGAGTTGACCTTGATGAGAAATGTGCTGGAAGACACAGTAAGTTTAAAAAATGGTACCAGGAACTCACCAGCCAGGGTGCTTTTAAGGGATGTACTGGAAATGCACATGCTTATGAGATTTACAACTTTTAAGCTGTAATGACAACGTGTCATGGGACACAATCCTTCCTGAGTGACCACCCCACACTCACCAGCTCATTACTTCTGTCTAGACCCAGTCCAGTAGTCCCTAGGTACCCCAGTCAAATCCCTCTGCCACGAGGGCTGCATCACAAGGGCTGGGTTAGGCCTGTGACAGCCCCCTTTGCCCAGTAGAGACCCATGGACCCCCAAACCATTTATGATCCAAGCTGTCACCCCCCCCCAAGTGCCCTGGCCACCTGACCCACATGTCCCCACTTTTTACTCTTTCTTCACCTTCCCAAAAGGAAATAATGAGTTTTATCTTTCTGGACCATCCAGTGTTCTTTGGCAGGGTCCCCTTCTGTGGGAGTGTCCACAGATTATCAGGGTGACTTTAGGAGGCTCTTCTAGACACGGCTCAGGGATACTCTCAGTCCTGATGTTTTTGTTGTCATACCTGATTCTTTTCAGACATTAGGAAGTCCAGCTTTCCTCCAGGAAGTCCCAGTTCTATGAAAGTCTTTACCAGGCGGAGGTCCGCACTGTTCCCTAAAAACGACAGATAACCCCGCCCCAGACCCATAGTTACTCATATCAAAATGGACACACAAGGGATTTAGGTCCCCCTCTTCTCCCATCCCCCAATTTTCCATTTTCTCGTTGAGCAGATAATAAAAGCAGTGGAAACGAGCCCATCCTAGCGGTCCTAGGCTCCCCCCGCCCCCCGACACAAGGTCAGGGCCTTTCAAGCAGTCCTACCTCAGTGGACTTTCTCCCTGATCTACAAACATGTGGCTCGTGAACATTCCACGCACAGCACAGCCGAAAACACACTGCCCCCTCCTCTTCTACAGCCAATTCTGTTCAGTGAGGACATGCTGCACGGGGCGCACGGGGTGGCTGATGTCTACATGTCCCAACATCCATATGTCCTCTATGTCTACATGCCCCACAATCTACATGTCCCCTCTTCAAGTTCCCGCTTCATACAAAGACCAGCTGTGCCATCCACAGGCAGCCAGCAAGACCCCGGATGGGCCAGGCAGGGCACGGTTATGTGCGATAGAGTAAGGATCGCCCTTGGGAGCAAGAGTCATGACTGTGCCAACTCCATGGATGCCACCTGACCCACCGTGACCGCAGGACAGAGCTATGACAGCTAAGGAATCTGAGGCCACTGCTAATGGCAGAGCATCCTTGTAGCACCTGCAGTAAGATCATCCAGAGGATGGATCTGCTATAACCCAATGAGCTTCAGAGTCAAGGATTTTTAAACGTAGATTTCATGCAGGCTCTGGGGGTAGATTGCATCGTACTGAATTTTTGGTCTATTCCTCAAAGGGATCCCTGTAGAGTCGGGAGTTAGAAGCTAGTCAGTGGACAGACAGGGGACCTACCTTCCCATACAACCAGAATTTCAAAGTAGTTTGTGGAACTGTGAGTGATATAGTTTACAAACAGCTTATATCCTTCTTCATGAAACTACCAACTGACTCAAAGGATGGTGGGAGTGCCACATGGAAGTGGGGAGAACTACAGGATGTGAGGGTATCCCTAACCAGTAAGGATGACCCGACACCCCACACGCCCCCTGTGATGGTGGTCCGCAGAGCACAGGCCCAAACCTGGGGGGTCACAGCCACGAAATGCTCGTGTTCTTTTAGGAAAGGTTTCTATTTTGTGTTATAAGTTAAATTTTATTCTTTCTGTTCATTTCTGATGATAAAATTAGGCTCTTTGGTCCTGTTGTGGTTCTTATTTAAAGTGACCTACTGGCCCTAAAAGAAAAGCAGCAAGTGTTTATACTTAGCCTGAGGAGTCTAAATAAGGAATGATAATGGTCCCCTCCCTCCCCTTCAGCTACTGAGTGAAACTTGAAACTTTCTCAGAAAATAGGATTTGATAAGGTGTTACACTGAGAATATTTGCAAGGACACAAATCTTGGGCCTTTGGCACATCCTGAAGAGTTGTGTGTGAAGAAGTTATCAACTTCTTCAGTTCTCTGTTAATATAAATATATCCTTGCAACTGAAACTTGAACAAATGGGTCCTGTACAACTCTGCAGCATCTGGACATTGGTACACTGAACCAGAGAAGTCGCCAAGAGAAACCTATGTGTGGTATCGGCTCTGTTTTTGGTGGCTGTTTGCCTAGCCGATAACGCTGTAACTGCCGGTTCTGGGTTCGGACCTAGCACAAACACTGCCAAAGCTGCCCTGTCTTCATAACCTCCCTCTCCAACATGCATGGTGGACAAAAATAAAGTCTGTGGCCTGACAAGATTTCTCATCTTAACGGACACACTGAGACTATTTCTCGTTTTAATTTAATATCAGATAAGTAAGAGGGCACGCTGGTCATGCATGATATGAAGCTAAGTCATCCACAACACCTGTGTTAAAAGGGCATCATGCTGAGGAGAAAGTCATTCTTTGTCTTTCTTGCAGGACTTCCAATTGCAAGTCCCAGTTAAAAAACAAGGAAGTTTTCAGGGACGCCTGGGTGGCTCAGTCGGTTGAGCATCCGACGCGTGATTTTAGCTCAGGTCATGATCCCAGGGTGGTGAGATGGAGCCCACATCAGGCCCCATGCTCAGCACTGAGTCTGCTTGAGATTCTTTCCCTCTGCCCCTCCCCCGTTCTCTCTCTCTCTCTCTCTAAAATAAATAAATAAATCTTAAAAAAAAAAAAAAAAAAAAACCCACAAGTATGTCTTCAGTAGCTTTTTATCTTTTAAGAGAGAAAAGTGAGTCTCAAAAGCCCAGTCTTCTGACAGTGGGGTCAAACTTCAGTAAGATTATTTTCATATCATTATAATTATTTTTAGTATTACTCTTCATGTGTGCCAACAGATTTTAGTATTTCACTTGTGGTGGTGATTTGAAGTTTCTTTTTTTTTAAATATATTCAAAAACTATGCCAATTTCAATACAAATTTTGAAATACCAGGACAAGGTACCTGGTGGAACAAAATTGGGGAAAGGTATGTAAACAGCTGGGACTTGGGAAGCAGGGACATTGACGCTGAGTAGGGACAGCTCACCAGACAGCGAGCCCGGGGTGACTAGACACAGTGGTGTGGGATGGCATGCATCTCTGGGAAAGGCATGAGGTTGAATCCCAGGAGGGAAAGGGTAGGAGATGATAGTGGGGAGGCTCAGAACACAGGAGTTTTCTAAGACAGAAGTTTATTTTATTTTCTGAGAGCTACAAAGAAAGATTTTTAGTAATGGATCGGCACGACCAGATCTGGTAAGATTTTTAGAAGATGACTCAAACAGCAACGAGGACGATGGTTTGGATGGTGAAGAGATGAATTTGTTGGCATAAGGCAGAATGAAACCATGGGCTCTGGAGCTCTGACAGCTGGGTTTTCACCTTGGCTTCAACCACATTAGCTGTGGGAACTTACACAAGTTACTTAGCTGGCCTCTTACGCAGTGTCCCCAGTTACAATGGGACAATAACACCACCTACTCTGCAGAGCTATTGTGAGGATCAATGACCTTAAAGGATGTTAAGCATCCAGAAGGGTGCCTGGCCCCTGAGTGATAGACCAATGCTGCTTCTCCTCCCCTTCCTCCTCATCTAGAATGTATCATTTACCACTGGATTATTTGACACTTCACCAAATAGACCTATTGACCGAGTGTCCCGGTATCCACGGCATACAGCCAGACAGCTAAATGCATTCGCCCCTGGATTGGGAATTCAGGGTATAAAGAACAGTGTGCCCTGGAAGCATAACACACCACCACTCCCTACTACATGATCACCAGAAGACAGTGAGCACAGGTTTCGCCACTTATCACCTGTGAAGCCCTAGAGAAGTCCTTTCCCTTCTCTGACATTAGTTATGCACTGGAATCCATATAAAGTGGATGTCAAGATGCTTCCAGAAATCATGTTCCACATTACAGTTTTCAGATCAGTTATGATGTAAACTTGAGCTTGAGGAGAACTCAGATGCCCGTACTTCCAGCTGATCGGATCACTTCCTTTTCAGCCAGTTGGGGAGAGGCTAGAATTCACAAGGGCAAGCAGGACCAAGTGCTTGCATTTGGTCCAGGCTGAGCTGGGACCTCAAGATCTTCCAGCAGAGCTGGTAAGTTCTATATCTTACAGAGTCTTAGGACTGATTGAGAAACCCAAAGAAAGCTGACACTGGGGCCTCAGTCATTTGGGAGGCAGGGCGGGGAGAAGGAGCCCTTCCCACTCTCTTCTCTCTTCCCCTGGACCTCTATAGTACTGGTATCTTTTGTAGCATTCAGCTCTCAGTCCATATTTACTGATCTCACTAATTTAAGAACTTTTTAAGGTCAGGAACCATGTTGGTCTCTGCAATCCCAGAACTTGGTACAGTATCTGATATGCAAAAACTGCCCCATAAGTGAGAAAAGAATAAAAATAGGCAACAAAACAGTTTGGGCCACTAGCTTGAGCCCGTCCCACATGAATCCATATTCATTCCACTCCGTTTCTTCCCTTGTGCTTTTGACTCATGCATCCCTTGACATTTTCATTCCAATAATCCATCCACCCATCCATCCACCCACTCGCTCCATTCCTTCTTTTATTTTTGTTCATTAGTTTCATTATTCATTCCATTTTTTCATCCATTCCATTATTTATTTATTCTATTTATTCCTTTACTGCATCATTGCATTCATTTATGAATTTCATTTGCTCAACAGATTTTTGTGCCAGAGAGATAGATCTCTTCCTTGGGAACAAGGCCAGGCCATTTCCCTAGACCCAGGATGCTGCCAACCCATGGTTGCTAATAACACTGTTGAACAAGTACCTGACTTAAATTCTTTCATAAATGTTATAAATTGTCTACAGTACAGAATTTTGAGGAGGAAACTTTTCTGGGGACTCACCATCTAGGCCATGGACACAGACTACCAGGTGAATCCCATCTTCCAAATTTTCTTCCTCTTCCTCTGGTGGGAAATACGGTATATCAGAAGCTAGTACAGATAAGTCACTGTACAGAAATCCATCAATCTTCAGTTCTTTTTTAAATTTTTCTTTGGCCTGATAAAAACTGGAGAATACACTAATTAATCAGAAGCCACACTGTGTATGCCGTGTTGAGCAGGAGATGAGTTGAGCTGGCTGGGACGTGGGAGTGATGAACATCTACAAGGAAGTATCTGCGAGCAGCAAAGGCAGAATATGAGGCCTCAGGAGATGCTGGTGAGGGATGGTTTTTCTGAGCCAGGAGGCAGGAGAGCATTCCAGGAAAAGTTTTGTGTGATTTGGGTTCTGCAGATTTCTATGTGCACGGGCTACCATGGCTTGGCCTCCACCTGCTTCCCAGCAGCATCTCCCAGCCTCCAGAGAGAACACATTTCTCAGGATTCCCTGCCTGAATCAAGTTTGCTTACTTCCGTGCCTGGGTGCGTTCAGGTCTGTCTGAAATGGGTTTCCCACTGGGTTATCACAATCTTTGCCCGATTATCAGACAAGGTGGTGATTAAGAGCACGAACTCAGGAGTCTGACTGCTAAGGTCAGAATCTCAGCTTTGACTCTTACTAGCTGTGGGCCAACCACTTAAAATCTCTGCATTGTGTATCCTCAACTGTAAAAGGGGAATACAGCATTACCTAATTCATAAAGTTATTCTGCGTGTTAAGTGACACAGTCTATGCAAAATGCTTAGAACAGTACTTAAAACTGATTAAACAGTAAGAAACATGATCTATTACCAGCCTCAGCACCAGCCTCATCACCGTCATCACCACCATCATCACCACCACCATTACCATCCCCATCATCACCATCACCACTGTGTCTCTCGTATTTGCTCTGCAGTCACCTCTAAAAGGTATCCCCTGGCCCCCGTCTCTAGGCACACTCGCTGCCCCCAGCCAGATCGGGTCCTTCTTCTGGTTCAGCTGCGCATACACAGGAACCCTTCTGTTTACCCAGCTACCCTTGTTCACTCCTCTCATCTTTCTGTCTCCCTCTTAGGCTGTAAGGACGGTAACCTTACAAGCAGGCATTGGTCAGTGCTTGCTGTCTATTTATTAAACTGATGCCATAGGCATATTAGGTACTTCATGTTCTTCATAAAGCGAGGGATCCAATGTTTACCTGTCTGTGCAATCTCTTTCATGGGAATCATTAATACGTAGCTCTTCAGCATTTTGCAGAAGAGTAATAAAAGGATTCTATAATATACTTAATCAAATATATAGTTTATAGATGAGGGAGCAATATGAATACAAACCTAACGCAAGGATGAAGGGATGGATTCTGGCATTATGCAAGGAATGACATGAGTAAGAACCACACAAAAGGGCTGAGGAGCCAAATCTGAGGCAGATTTCCTCAAAGGCCCTTAAAGAACAGCCCTCCCAAAATGTGCGAAGACAGAGATATAGTGACATTCACAGCAGAGTTGTTTATCATAATAAAAACTAAAAAAAAAAAAAAAAAAATCCCAAATATCCCTCTCTAAAGGAGTTTGTTCATAAATCATGGTACATATAGAACCTTTCCCAATATGTTAGGTTGAAAAAAACCTTACAGGGCACCTGGGTGGCTCAGTTGGTTAGGCGACTGCCTTCGGCTCAGGTCATGATCCTGGAGTCCCTGGATCGAGCCCCGCATCGGGCTCCCTGCTCCGCAGGGAGTCTGCTTCTCCCTCTGACCCTCCCGCCCCTCCCCCCTCTCATGTGCTTTCTCTCTCAGTCTCTCTCTCTCAAATAAATAAATAAAATCTTTAAAAAAAAAAAGAAAAAGAAAAAAACCTTACAGTTTGTACAGAATCATCCTATTTTTGCATAAGAAGAAGAGAACAGAGATGTACACAAAAAAAGTGCAGAAGAACTTACGCAGTGGATGTAATTGAGAGAAAGGCTTGCTGATAGATTTTACCTCTACTATTCTGCATCTCTGACTTGTAGGACATAAATATATTACTTTATCTAAATCAGGAAGTAACTCCTATCTCAATACTGGAAGAGTATGCATGAACCTGAGCAATATGCGGGGAATCTAAAACTGTGCTGGGGGCGGGTAAGCCAGCAGTCGGCTTACCTGTACATCCTCTCACTGACTTCTTCCTCCAACTTGCTCGAATGCGTAGAGACCACTGCAAAGGAACCCAAGGGCTGATGAGTGATGGGCAACGGGGTCTGCTTGGCAGAGAACCCAGCCCGGGCAGGGGTCTCCTTGGGCACAGAGGAGAAAGGGAGGCACGTGGCAGTGCAAGACACGGACAGGTTGACGACCTCCACGGCCTTCAGGCTGTCCAGAGTGAAGGTCTCCGCCGGGCTCAGGTGGGACGCCATGACGGAAGTGCCTGCCCTTGGCTCTTGGTTTCCTAAAACCTGGGAGTGAATGGAGTGAGTCACAGGAGAGCACACGGTGCCTGCTTCATGTCCAGCCTCCAGAGGAGCGTGAGCTCCTTCGCTAACTGCTGCATCATCAATGATGCGTGGTGAGCTGCTCTGCTCGCCCGTGGAACCCAGGCCGCTGGCATCAGCAGCTGCCCTACAGCTCCATTCAGGCACCTTATGGTGGGCGATCGTCTCATCATCTGAGATGCTGCTGTCAGAAAGAGCACCTTTCCCCACATTCAAGTCTTCAGGCATGCCCTCTGGGGTCTCTGTTAGTACTCTAGGACAAGATCCATGCCTAGGGCTTTCAAGTGCTAGGATACGTGGTATTTTTACATTAAGACCTTTGGTTTCAACACCCAGAGGGTTCTCAGTCCTGCCATCAAGGTAACAAGGCCCTTGAGGATCAAACTGACTCTCTGTGCCTTTGGGGATGTCTATGTAACCAGGGCCCTGCTGGCTGTCGGCAGCTGGAACCACCTGAACAAGGGAATGGTCTGCCCCAGCATCCTGGATTCTGGATCCCAGGGAGTCTACGCTCTCCATGGGTACGGCTGGACTTTCAGCAAGACCTCCACCTTGCTGCATGGTGTCCGCGTCTTCAGCAGATCCCTCTGGGCTACTGATTTGGGGTGCAGACACAGACTTGGTCAACTTGGTGAGTGCCAGCTCCCGTTCTTCCTCCTCAAAAGGCAAAGAGCTAATGGAGGTGAGAGACGCCTGGATCCCACTAGGCAAACTCGTATTGCTCTCTGTGTGTCCACCCTCTAAGGAGTTCCTGTGCAGAGCATGTCTTCGAACCAGATGGTGCAAGACTTCCCGGTCACTGGGTAACTCCAGGGCCCTGCTTCGTGCCTCGGACCAGGCAACAGAGCTTGGCTCGCTCTCAATGCCTGAATCAGAGATGATGGAAGAAGATCTCTTGATGACCCCAGAGAGCACCGACACTTCCTCCTGCTCCTCTGAGTGAGGGTCCTTTGGGGAAGCCCTAACATTCAAGGGATCCCTCAAAGTCGAGTTTAGTGGATCACAGGGCTCAGAGGGGATGAGCTTCAGACTTAGCAGCGCCATCTTGCCCTCCTGGTCTGCAACTTTTCCCAGAGTACTTGACTCATGGAGCGTTATTTTCTCTGAAAGGATGGCATTTTGACGACCTCCGCCCGCTACCTCTTGGCCTGGCACAACTGTGTGTGATTCATAGTTATCTGCAGAGTGCCCACTCTCCTGCTGAGCTCTAATGACCACTGTGGGCTCAGTACTGCAAGGCCTCTTATTGCTAGATTTCACATCAATGTAGGTGAGTGCCGGGGCCTGGCCATCCTCCAGACCTGGGCTCCTTCTGGGCAGGTCCTCATCTGCCCGTGGATGTGTTCCAACATCAGACCACTGGCCAGTCCAACATTCCTCTTCAGGCAAACCTGCTTTGTTCTGGGACTCACCAATTGTCAGATACACCTGAGATTCGGAGCACATGTCCACACATTTTGAGGTGGTTATGTTGTCATCTGGCTCCGGACACCTAATAACTTCCTCATCAGAGTCCACTTGGGGTGGTTTCATGGTGGGCAAGACAAGGTCTTCCCTAAAAGGTGATTTTCTATTTACAATAGGGTCCTCTTCTCTGTCTTTTAGATTCATTATTTCAGGACTTGTTGTTGGAACATCAAAATTAGGGTAAGCACTCAAATTGTACCCTACAAAAAGAAGAAAGAAAGAAAAATGTATTGTAGTTTCAGAACCTATGTCCACAAACTATGCAAAAGCCCGACTGTATAATAAATAATCTGGCTGAACTCTGCTCCTGGTTCCTAGGGGACAACCTCTGAATTTGTGCAATTTCCCAAGTGATGGAACGGTCTTTGTTATTAGTGGTGGGCCTTAAAAGCTTATACTAACCAGGTGACTCATACGAGTCCTTTAATAGTTTATGCTAAGGAGATGACTCAGGATGGGTGCTGGCCATGCCAGAAAGACCAACTATTTGGTTGGGGCTTTGAGCCAGGTAGTACCGGTATGACCTCTGGGGAGAGTGGTTCAATCATGCGGCCAATGATTCTACCAGCCATGCCTAGATAATGAAACCCCTATAAAATCTGTGGACTCTGGGGCTTGAGTAAGCTTCCCCGGTGGGCAATACACATTGATTTGCCAGGATGACCAGGCCTGGGGTCATGGGACCTTCATGTTTGAGACCCTTCCAGACCTTGCTTTACAGGTGTCTTCTTTTGGCTGGTCTTTATTTATATCCTTTATATTAAAATGGTAATCATAGGCATAGCATTTTCCTGAGTTCTGTGAATTGTTCCAGCAAATCATGGAACCGGGGGTGGGGGTGGAACCCCCTGAATTGGTATCCAGTTGGTCAGGAGGACAGGTGGCCTAGGAACCCCCAAGCTCGTGTCTGACATGAGGGAAGTCTTATCAGAGGCTGTGCCCTCAACCTGTTTGACCTAATACCAGGTAATTTGTGTCAGAATCACCGTGCGTGAATGCAAAGCTGTCAAATATTGTAATTCATGATTGGTCTTTTACTTACCAAAACAGTTTTAATTTAATTACTACTTATAAATATTAAAGCATTTCTCTATATCATGTACAGTATTTACAGTGGAGAAAGAGCTTTGGAGCCAGGAAGGCCTGTTTTCCGGTCCTGACGCCGGCAGCCACCAGCCGTGAGGCCTTGGACAATGACAGAACTTAAATAAGTTTTTTTTTCCCTTTCGAGCTCACTTTCCTCAACTCTAGGAAGGGCAGATTCATAGCAACCAGCAGGCCTCATAGACCTAGGTCACAGGAGAGTCATGATATGAACTGTCAACACGTGGGGAGGACGGATTCCTGCCTTCGCGAGAGAAACCCTCCAAGCTTGAGCTCTGTCACCAGGGCAATTATCCTGCATGGCATTCAGACCACAGAGGTTCCCGGATCTCTCTGATCTTCCTGGTAGGATGGCGGGGTCAAAGCATGACCTTCTTTCTCGTATTTTTCTTTACGGTAAACTATTATCTCTCTCATCCTGTCTCTCTGTTCTCTTTTGTCTTCTCTCTTTCTCCTGCCCCTCCTCCTCCTTTTCCTGCTCCTCCCCCCATCTCTTTCTCTTTCTCTCCCTTCTAATAAAGCCTAAATGGAAGAAAACAAGTGTCTCCCATGTCTGTCAGTACCACAGCTCTCTTGAAAAAGCCATCTGATAGTTTATTCAATTTCCACATACACCAGACAAAAAAAGAGGGACTGGGCTTTTATTTTATTTAAAACTTTTAAATTCTTCAAATGGTTTTCATAGAAGTTAAAGGAATATAACCACTACTGGAAGTTATGAAGTGAATCACTAAGATACTTACAAACCATATCACCAGCTCACACCTTGGGGTGAAATTTATGGCTGGGTCAAAGATTAGAACAAAGATCGGGGAAGAATGGGTCTCTTCCTTATGTGGATATGTTCTTGGGATCTTGAGAGACTGAGCAAATGTCCCTTCCTCTGGGGGAGGTTTCCCACAGCCAACAGCAGGTTAGATGTTCTCTGAACAAACTCCCAGCATCCCCT
Organism: Halichoerus grypus; assembly: GCF_964656455.1. Classification (NCBI taxonomy): domain Eukaryota; kingdom Metazoa; phylum Chordata; class Mammalia; order Carnivora; family Phocidae; genus Halichoerus; species Halichoerus grypus. The sequence continues at coordinate 5,122,579 of NC_135716.1, read as the reverse complement.
CTACACAAACATACTCTAACACCGTCACCACCATACAACTCACTTGTGCATTTCCTGTCCCCACTGGAAAGAAGGGTTGTGTTGTATGAATATCAGTGTGTCCACGGCTAACACCACGGCTGCCACATGGTGAACTGTGTTCATAAAATGAATGAGAATAGAACAGAAATGCAGCAGAACAAAGACTATTAGTCTCACGAACTGCTTATATTGGTTTGAAAAAACCGCAACATCCATGTTATTTAATCCATGAATAATGCACTGGCAGGGCCTATGCACAAAGCCCTATACTAGGCCACAGGTTAGGGAGAGGGGAAGTGGGGATCAGTTTTAATGATGAATTAGTCTCTGTCTCTAAGGGATTTTCAAAATATTGGGAAGCATACAAGGTACAGTAGAGTAGGCTCTCCTACCTAAAGCATGTGGGCTGTATCCTGGGGAATATGAATTGGGTTCTTCAGAGATGGAGTTAATGAGTCATATGAGGCAGAGTGAACAGCAAGGGCCAAGACCCAGAAGCCTGGGGTGCACATTCTGGCCAGTTACCAGTTAGATCTCGTGTGGATGGAGCTAGGGTGAACGGGGGCGTGAGGCGGGCATGGGGTTAGACAGGTAGAGGGAGGCCACGATATGGATGGACCTACCTGAATGCCCTGTATGAATGAGGAGTCTGGTCTTTATATTACAGGCATCAGGAGATCGGCAAATTCTTGGAACAGAGATGAAAGATGCCTCTGATTGTCAAAATAACAACACTAGCTTCACTACCACAACTGTGGAAAAATGAGAGTAGTGGAGGATCTAATTCAAAGAGAATGGCTTTAGTCCTAAACTAACGACCAGTAGCAGCTGACATGCATTCATAACTTCCTTTGTGCCTTAAGCGTTCCGTGGATGGACCTATCCACTGCTCACAGTAGGCCTACAGAATATAAATTACAATTCCTTTTGTCCAATTTCACAGTCACTAATGGTTGGAGCGAAGATTCCATTTGAGGCAGTCTGGTCAACTGTTAAGGCCCTTAGGTAAAAGGTTCAATTGCCTTGGGGCAGAAGAGTGAGGGGTCCCGGGGAGGAGGGATCACAGACAATACAGACAGGATTTGCAAGGGTCTGGCACACAGTAGGTGTCCAGCCCATGGAACTGTAGCAGACCATGAATAAATATTACTATTTTAATATGGAAATGGGACTCTTTTATTTCCCTTTCTTCACCACACTGAAACAACGGAATGCAAATCTGATGACCTCCTTGGAAATTACATTAAGGTCACCAGTTCCTGGGGGAAAAGGGAAATAGTTCTTTATTTGCTAATGCTTTTGCTCTGGGATTAAAGAATCATCAGAGCACACTGTGAAGGAACAAAGAAGGTCAAGAGAAGTTCTGAGTGGGATGTAGTCTTGGGAAAAGGGAACGAACAGGTGAGAGGTCTGTAGAGAGCAGTCTTGGGGAGACAGCCAATCCTCTGAGAGCAGTTGCCTTGGGGTCCTTCTGGGAAGACGGGATCCTTAGTGCTGGGGTCACAGACTCAGCCAAGTTCCCTGTCCCAAGCACCTTCCAGAAGCTTCAAAGAGATGCTGCCTCTGAAAGACAGGCAAAGACGGACAATACATGGCTTCGAGGCTCCTGCAGGGGCAGATGGCCCCAGGAAGATGGCCTCCAGCCACATCTAAATCTAGAGCACCGACTTGAGGGCAGCAGAGAAGGGCCAGCAGGGAAGCCTGCGAAAGCCCAAGGTTGACTTCCCATCATGTGCGGCAGAATGGATGGGCTCAGAGGATAGGAAGATTTATAAAAAATAAAGACATGCAATGCAATTGTATGCCTGAGTTGCAGGACTGAAATTTGCATCCATCAGGGTGTCTATTCATATGTAAAGGAAAACAGACTGAAGACTTTCTGCAAGGAAGCCAAGTAGTAAATCCGAGGAGCTGATCACCAGTGCTTATTGTAAATTTCTTCCCTACCTGTTCAGGTGTTCTGTAGCTATCGTATATAACTATAATGAAGATGAGCACACACACATACAAACACACCACGCACACTCAGCCTTGGTGCAAAGTACTAAGTGTTTTTTTGACCAGCTGGGTAGGCAGCCTTCTCTAGCGTGCGTCCCCTTCTTGCTGTCATACACAGTGTTGACGCTAGATGTCAGGGCACAACTGAGAATCCAGTAACATCCCTCCATCACAAAGTTATACTGTCCTTGGATGTCTCCTTGACTTTTTTTATTTTTATTTTTTTTCTTTTTTAAAGATCCTACAAATCTCTGCCTGCAGAAACTCTGAAATTTAAGTGGCGCATGATTTAAATGATGGGCATCCCAGCATCATGGTTTGAAACGCCTCACAAAGAGATGGCAGGGCAGATCTTTAATATGTATTTATATTCACTGTGCCTCAGTTTCTCTCTGTGAAATAGAGCTTATGAAGTTTTTTGTTTTGTTTTGTTTTTAATAGGATTCAAAAGATAAAACACGTAAGACTTCCAGCTGGCAACTTTCTGGCTCTTTAAGGGATCGTGGGTCTACTTCAGCTATGATAGCTTTTGGGTTTCCATGAGCAGGGCTGTGGGAGGGGACAGAGGACTAACATCCACAGAATGCCCCGTGGGCACCAGGCTCTCTCCCGCTGACCTATCAGTTCCCTAACACACTGTGCAGCCCAGCAAGACAGACCACGATGTCGATACAAATGCACAGATACGCACAGATGGGATTACAGCCTACTTTCTTGAATACCTTGCCTGGTTCGTGGCATGAAGCAAGCACTCCACAGGAGTCTGAACTGAATGCTACCAAAGTTCAATGAGAAATGACTTTATATTTGAGATACGAAAGGATGTCCATTCTCTGCTCATGGTGAGGGGAGAATCTGGTTCCCATTTCATAGGTGAAAACACCAAGGCACTTGGTAGAATTTTACCCCAGAGGGAGTCAGGAAGGGGATCTCTACCAGAGCTGCCCTTCTGTTGCGTTGATTTGTCAATTGCACTGACACAAGGTCATCTTAAATAACTAGCTTAGCCGGAGCTTTTGCATCTCCTCCATGAACTGCCAAATCACTTCCTTCACTTGGTTCCACTGCTGTTGGAACATAAGTAGGGCAACTGACCGGGACCCACCGATAAGCCTTAGTCTTGAGTCTTTCCAGAACAAAGACCAACCTGTTGCAGGGCAGTCCACATATCTGTCCTCAAAGATAACTGGCAAGTTGTTCCAGTCGCCATCGATGTCCAGGCACTCCGCGGGCAGCGGGGGCATGGTGGTGAGGTACTCCGAGTTTCGGATGTCCAGAGACAACTGGCTGTGGGTCTGTATCCTGGGGACACACATACTGGTTGAGCATCGGAACAAGTTTTAAATGTGGTAAGAATCATTGCCTTATCCCCTCATGCCAAGAAAACATTCAGGAAACATTCAGCAGGCTCTGACAATACATCATCTGTGTGTCCATCCTCTCTTCCTTTCTCCCAGCCACCTACCCAGCCCCACTGGTCTGGGCACTGAGGTTAGAGGTCATGGATCGTGCGACTGGGGCACGTATCACATTCCATTTTAGTGGGATGCAATAAATACCATTCCAGTGGAGCAGGATCTGAGCTTCTAAATGGCTAGGAATCTTAAATTAGTACTTTGGAGGAAAAACTTCAAGCTCCTTATCCTTTACTCTTGCTTTTCTAACCTCCTATAACACTTAGGGTCTGAATTCTAGGTTGTGGCATTGTATTAAGAACCATCTAAGATTGCTTTTTTTTGTTTTCCTTTCTTGTTTTATTGCTTACTCTGTGGACACCAGCATCCTGGATTAGCGGGTAAGTGCCCCTAGCTCAGGAGCCACGAGTTTTGGTTCCTCCATGTAAGATAAAAAATGCCCCAAATTCTTCCTCCATGGACCAAACACCCTTCCACCAGCAGGAATTGGATTTTGGAGTTTGAGATCATCAGTACTCCTCATTCAAAAGATGGGATGATAGGAAATATTTATTCCCTTTCTCAAGTCCCTGTAGAAGGGAGAGAGTTTATTTCCTCCCACAAAGGAAAAATATTAACATTCCATCATTCACCATTCCACCTCAATCACTTTTTTTTAAAGATTTTATTTATTTATTTGACAGAGAGAGAGACAGCAAGAGAGATCACAGAGCTCTAGAGAGGGAGTAGCAGACTTGCTGCTGAGCAGAGAGCCTGATGCAGGGCTCGATCCCAGGACCCTGAGATCATGACCTGAGCCGAAGGCAGACACTTAACTGACTGAGCCACCCAGGCGGCCCTTACCTCAATCACTCTTAAACCCAGGGAGAAGAGGCTGGTAAGTCTGGGAGAATTACACACACATAGTTAGCTTCTATCTGTCTGTCTGACTGTCACTGTTTTTGAAGCAGCCTGACCTCTGGAAGCCCCCACATCACTCTTCAGCCATGTAGACAGGTCACCTGCTCCCACAGAACCACTCATAGTGGCAGAACTCCACACAAGCCCAGGGAAAATTCTCTCATTCTGCACTCTCGGGAACAAATCTACTGAACGCATATGCATATAGGATGCTTTATACATGTATTTTGAATATACATATGAAATATGAATATTCTATTTCTTTCTTATTATTCAACTGGATTTTAACCTATGATCAAAAAGGATAAACAATGTGGGGCGTCTGGGTGGCTCAGTCGGTTAAGAGTCCGACTCTTGGCTTTGGCTCAGATCATGATCTCAGGGTCATGAGGGTGAGCCCCAGGTCAGGCTCTGTGCTCTATAGGGAGTCTGCTTGGGATTCTCTCTCCCTCGGCACCTCCCCCTTGCTCCCCACCCTCCCTGTCTCTTAAAAAAAAAAAAAAAAAAAAAAGGATAAGCAATGTATTTATTCTCTTCTTCAAAGCCATGAAGGCTGTAGCAACTTCTTAATATTGTGAAGCTTTCTCTGAATATTTAAAGGGAATTTTGTTGCAATCAATCCTGTACTTCTTAGCTATCACCTGAACCTGGAAATTTTGGTCCAGTTTTTAGTTTATTAAAAAAGTACACTGACTGGACACCCACGTGTGGAGGACTGGGTCCCCAGGCAAAGGTGTATACCTCCAGTATGGAAACTTGATTCTGGACCTAGAGAGCTCACAGTCATGAATAAATTGGGTGATTAATCAAGTAACTACCACACAGCAGGAGAGGTGCTGGAGAGTCGGGTCCGGGTTACCTCCTGCCAGAAGGTGGCTTCTTGACTTTGTGACTTTGTGACTTTGTGGATGTGACCAAGCACCTAAAACAATGCTGAGCATGTGTTTAAACAAATGACTAAAAATTCTAGAGCACATACACAATTCTGTCACCTCACACCTAGGATGGCTATTCTTAAACCCAAGAAAAAAGCAAGCGTTGGTGAGGATGTGGCCATGTTGCAGCCCTCGGACACTGTTGATGAGGACATGAAACATCACAGTTGCTGTGGAAAACAGTATGGAAGTTCTTCGGGAAATTAAAAATAGAAGCACCATATGATCTGGCAATCCTACTTCTGGGTATTTATCCCAAAGCATGGAAATCAGGGTCTATAAGAGATCCATGCACCCCCTGTGCATAGCAGCACCATTCACAATAGCCCGGCCATGGAGAGAAGCTAAGAGTCCGTGAACAGACAAAGGATCAAGAAAACGCAGGGCAATGGGATATTACTCAGCCTTAAAAAAAGAAGGAAACCTTGTCCTATGTGACGACGTGGACAAACCTTGACGACACTATGCTAAGCGAAAGAAGTCAACCTCACAAGGACAAATACTCTGTGGTTCCACTTGCAGGAGGAATCGAAAATAGTCAAATTCAGAGTCAAAAAAATAAAGGGGAGTGGTTGCCAGGGGCTGGGTGGGGAAATGGGGAGATGCTATTCAATGGGCATAAAGTTTCAAGGCAGAAAGACAAGTTCTGGAGACCTGCTATCTGCAGCATCCAGGGCCCAGTTCATCACCTACTTCTCTCCCTGACCCAGAGTATAGCCAACAACACAAAGATACGTCTGTTTTGGAGGCTGAGAAATCCAGATGCAGCTCCTTAGGGTAATGGTTCACCACCGTATCGTGGAGCCACACCTATATACTACAAGGACGCTAGGAGTGTGGGATCTGGACCCTAGCAGATCTGTGTGTGCATCACATGCTTGCTGTGTCGTCTAAAATAAGGTATTTAACCTCTCTGAGCCCAGGTGTTCCCAGTTTCTTTTTCGGTGAAGTGCGGATACAAACAGTTCCAAGCTTATAGTGTTAGTGTGGGCATTCAATGAGCCAACGCAGGGAGAGCCCTTAGCTGGGCTTCTTACCCGAGGCATCTCAACAGGCAAAGCACCAGGAAGGCGGGGAAAGTGCCTTTTGTGTTCAACACGATAGACATAGCGTCTTGTAAAATGAATGACTTTTAAAAATTAGCGTTACACTTATTTCTACAGAAAAACCTAAAAGGCAGAGTGATCAGTCAATTGTCATTGTTACAGAGGTTAAATCCCCAGGATGGGTCTTCCTGCACACCAACACTTCTGCATTCATTCATTCAAGAAGGTCTCAACTGAGCCCCTCCTTACTGTGTGAAAAGCACAGGCTAGCCAGGGGTAAAGCAGAAGCAAAGGACAATAAAACACACGCTTGCTACCTGCCAGTTCTAAACCATTTTCAGACACTGCAACATTGCATTTTTAAATACTGCAGTCCATGGCAAGAAACAGTCTCCATTTTACACGGCGACCCAGTACAACCACACACTCCCAGAAACACACACCGAAGCAAAAGTTTCAGAAACACGTCTTACTGGTACTCCCTACTCCATCTTGTCCTATCCTATCCTATTTCATGTAAAAGTGCTGTCCCAAACCCACGATGTGGATTCACAGTGTACTCAATGTGCCCCACTGTTCGAGAAACACAATCTAGTATGAGCTTGAACTAGATGGGTCTTGAACTAGATGGGTCTTGAACTAGATGGGTCTTGAACTTGATGGGTCTTGAACTAGATGGGTCTTGAACTTGATGGGTCTTGAACTAGATGGGTCTTGAACTTGATGGGTCTTGAACTTGATGGGTCTTGAACTAGATGGGTCTTGAACTTAATGGGTCTTGACAGATGAGTGTCACCAGGGCTACCTTGTCTGTCCACTTGTCCATCCTGATTTAGGGGGATGGTTCTGTCTCCTAAGCACACCCTCCCTCTCCAGCTCTGACCCCCAGGTGGGTACACCCATGCCGGTGCGTGCTTACCATGGCCTCACACCTGCTCACTGCCTCATTCTGAGATGAAACTCCATTCATAGTACTCTGTACCTTTCCTCCAGTAACTTTCTCAATTGGACGTAAAATGCCCCTTTTGGTTCTGTACCTCTTACTCTTAATGACCTAATTAAAAGTTTACTTCTTTCTGAATACTATTGCTTCTAGCCTTGTGTACGCCTTCCTTTACAGGTTAGTATCTTCTCGTGAATAGTACTCAGTGCCTCTGCAACTGCTCTGTGAGACAGATACCCTGGTCTCCTGGGTATTTGCAGGGCTCAGTCCGTACCTGCTTCAGACCTCTTCTGTGACAGCTCAGAGGAAAAGCCCTCCCCATTCTTACCACACTGATATAGCTCTCATTGGCACTTACTGCGTTTGCATATCATATTTATTTATTTATTTATATGCCTTCTGCTATTAAAATAGTGATTTGTCTGTTTTAGTCATTGCTAAATATCTAATGCCCGGAAGAGTGTCAGGCCCATAGTCCGCACTTAGTGGATATCTGCTGAATGAAGGACTCTCCTATTTACTTCTAAGCAGCAACCAAAGAGAGGTTCAGGAACTGGTCTGGTGTCACAAACCTTGTAAGTTCCAGGACCAAGATTTCAAACCATGTATATCAGTTTGAGATCAGGTCTTTCCACCCTACTGTTTGCCAGCTTTTGCGAAAGGCCTTAATCATAACTGTCATGGTACAAAGTCTGAGTTCTTTGTCCTGGTCCCTAAGGTCCCACATGGGCTGGTCCCTCCCCACCTCACTGGTCCTGCCTCCCTCCCCCTCATTCCTGCTCACTCCGTCCTATAGCTACACTTGTCTCCCTGCTGCCCCTCAAACACCCCGTGTTCCCATGTAAGAGCCTCAGCACCAGCTTTTCCCTCTGACCGGTCTTCTTTCATATCAAGGTCTGGCCGGATAGAACCCCAGTCTCTATTCAAACGCCACATCCTCAGGAAGACTCCCTCTCAGCACTTTGGCTTCAAGAGTCCTTATCCCACACCCAGTGCTGTGTTGGAGGAGGTCCCACCAGCTTGCAAGAGCCAACTGTGCACATCTCTTCCCAGTCCCGTGTCCAGAGATCACATATTGGCACATGACAGCCACCGTTGTGGGAGAATTCATGCAGTGGAAATCAGCAAACACTACAGACCCCGGATATTGTTTTTGTTGCTCTGAGAGCTCGTCCTTCAACATTTATGAGGACACCGGCCATGTCCCTTCTCATCGTGTTCCATGTCCTCACCTTGATTTGGTTTTCTTTACTTGTCACTACCTGAGATAATTCGATTTACGTCTTGCCTGTTTCTGCCCTAGAATGAGAGACCCGCAAGGACAGCATCTTTAATTTGTCCCCTGTGGTGTCGCAGTGCCTACGTGCACAATCAACAACCGTGTAACGTGTGAGTCATCACCTAACGTTTTCTGAATGGAGTCTGTGGCTTGGACAGTGTATTCCATGGGCATGGATGTTCTCATTTGGTCCTTTCAGTTCTTGCCCTACCTGTTTTAGGGAAACTAAGACTAGGGGAGGACAAGGGGGAAAAAAAAAACAGCAACAGAACAGCACTTTCTCAAGGACCTGCCGTAGGTCCAATGGAGGAGTAGGATTTTGAACCCAAGTCGGCCAAGTACTGTATCGTCTGAACTTGAGTGGTCAGCATCTCAACGAAACTCTTCCGGAAGAGGAGCTGCCTCTGTGTCTGTCCCCTCCACGCACGCCCACGCTCCTGGGGAACACAGCACACCCGGCGATTGAGGGTTCACCTATTTTGGGGACTCAGGAAGCAGGTTCCCACAACAGTCCTGATTTATAGCATCTTGCTCCGCGGCCCTCACAATTCTGCTCACATTTGCTCACACTAACTCTTCTGACTGTAGTTGCTGGGCGGAATGAAGACGTGAGTGAGTGAAGGTCTACCTGGTTCCAGACAAGCTATTTTCATCATAGATGTGTTTTTCTTGGTGCCTTCCCACCCCGCACTTCAGATTCCACAAGGCAAACTGTAAATGCCGCCTAGCTGTCCAACTGGATGAAGTGTGGAGAGAAGGAAGAGAAGGTTATAAAGCAGAGGGCGAAAAGGTCTCAGGTCCGTCTTGTGTGACAGATGAACCTGAAATGTTTCTCCTGCTGGATTTATCGGGCCGTCTCGAACACTACTGCATCCACATTTATTCCTTGAGGTGAACGTATCATTCAGAAACAAAAAGAACCCCTTGGACTTGGGTAGCAAACGCTACCCCGTCTTGGAGGGACCCATCTGTTCCTGCCCACTGGGGAGATCTACAAGAGAATGACCTCATTTTTTGTTAACCCTCTGACTTTTTTCGTATGTTTTCATTTTTTTCTTTAATTTTGGAGGAAGGCAGACTTAGAAATTCATCAGTCCGCCTAATTAGGTAGTTCCGTCCTCATTCTTATGCTAAATGTGTTTCGAAGCTCCTGCAAAGTCTCCAGCGAATTCTGTGTTTTTTTCCTGACATAGCTTGTGGCCACACCGCCTGCTTCTAATTCATTTCACAAAGAAGACTCAGCACAGATGTCTTCGGGGACCTAGGAAGTCTTGGTTCTGTCTATAGAACCATAATAACATTCAACAAAAGAAAACTTTGGCTATTGACCTTCTCTGCCACCTACCAGCTCCCACCTCTGCAATTTGTCTGACTCTTGCCTGCAGAGAAAATGCAGCTCGAACGTGCAGAGGTGGGCAGACTTCTCTCCTTCGCAGTCAGAGACGGAGGGAAGAAGGGCCTTTGAAAGAGAATACCTTGGGTGGCCACTTTGGCAGTGTGACGTGGGCATGCAATTGGTTACTTACAGATTCTCCTGAAAGGTCAGAACTGCAAGCTTTTGGTGCTCCATATAAAAGAAGGCCTCAGAAAACCTTCGGACCTGAGGAATAAGATTGCATGAACAGTTTAATTCACAGGGTGGGCATTACCTTGATTTTCCAAAGGGAAACTGACAAAGGAGAGCTGAGCCCCCCCCCCCCCCCCCACCCAGAGGGTCTGAAACAAGTACTTCCACGGGTGTCCTCTCTTAGCCCAAAGCTGGTTTAGGGACACAGTTTAATGCAGATCTGTGAACCTGTTCTTACACTGCTTTCTATAATTTGTTTATGTAGGTCTTATCTCTTCTACTAGAAGAAGACACTTGAAAACCGTGACCGTAAGTAAATGCAGAGGAAACAGAATTGGCAACGCCAGTCATGTAAGTGCATCCACAAAGTACTTTGCGGACCCAGATCTTTGGTCTTCTTGCTGTAAACGAGGAGACCGACATCTATTATGCATTAGTACCTGTCCATACAAACCCAACCTGGTGGCAAAGAAATACACCAAGAACAATGTCTGACATTTGAAAACACTTCTCCAAAATACGTTCAGAGCATTTGGAACATCCCTCATGCTATCATCTAGTAGCCAAGACAGATATTTTATGAATGGCGGAGGTCAAGGTTTCAGAGGCTGAACCAGTTCATAAAGTCTCACCGAGAGCTCAAGGTGGAGCCAGGACCGGCACACGCAGCTACGGAAGAAAACCCCAATTCCTGTTCTGCCCAATGAACTAACTGTGGGAAAGCTCCCTCAAGGGAACACTGGCACGTGATTAGAGAATTTATACCACTTGACACCTTACCCTCAAGGTGTGATGTTCCTGGGTGAGATAAGAGGTCACCTGGGAGTGTAGAGTCACTGTGTCTAGGAACTGGGTCCACAGAGCCATCAGGTGGGAGGTGAGCCAGGCGAGATCCTTACTTATCTGCTCGGCTATCTTCTCAGGATTGTTCAACATCTGGAGAGGCAAAATGGTGGTGGTAAAGGACCTCTGCCCTGGGAAGCTACTTCAGGCTTCCTCCTAAAACCTTCGCTGACTTCCCTGCTGTTAGGGAATCTCTCCTTCCTCTGGACTCTGTATCACATTACATTCTGAGTTCAGTCCTCCTCCTCATTACAGTATCTACTTCTTCAGGGCTACTATCTGGCAGGTGGAACATTAGACATTTTGTGTGTGCTCCCCTTCTCATGCCCACCATTACCCTTTAGTAGAGTTACTGCATATCATTTCACAGGGAAAATAAAACGAGAATTGGAGGAATTCAGTAGCCCAGCCAAGGCCACACAGAGCTAGGATTCAGGGGCACAGCTGACGGACCTCAGACCCACAGCACCACGCCGCCTTTCCATAACAGGTGTTGAAAACACTTCCTGAGAGATGCTAACATCTTTATAACCTCAGAGTACCTAACTGGTTAGGTGATTTGCCCAGGGGTGGGGGGTGCTCAATAGCCCTACCACCATCTTCCCACAATCGCTCTAAGTAGCTTCAGGGAGGATCTTGGGTTGCCTTAACTACAATTTGAAGATGCCAGCCTAGAGAGGGCCTAGAGCCTTTGGAGGAACCTTTGGATAGCTTTAGTTTAGAACAGGGAGGCCATCCGCTGGGGGATGGGGCAGACTTTGATTCTGGAGGGGAGATCAAGTCTCAGAGGGGAGGCAGGGAGCCAGGTGTCAAAGCCTGCCACTGAGTGGTACACCCCACCATTTATTCAACAAGCCCTTAATGTGCATCTTCCATGTCCCAGGCACATGTTTTGAATAAACGGGGACACAAAGTTGAATAAGGGAAGGTCTCTGCTGGCAGGGAGCCTCACTGGGCAGAGGCAATAGGAAAGTGAGTTAACAATTGGGAGTAGTGGGGATCGCTCTGTCATGGAAGACACATCAGGGACAGACAACCATAGCCGTTTCAAGCCTATCTCTGCTCTGTGCCTCAGTTTCTTCAACCGTAAAATGGGTATGCAAAGCAAATGGAGACTTATTGGATGTAATAACAACAGGAAAAGTAAGTTGAAAGCCTTGTTTACAACAGGAGAAGTTCTTCTTGCTATTCTTGGACTAAAGGCTGATACTAGAGGAAGGCAGGTGGGCTGGAGCGAGGCATCGATCTAAGAGGAAGAAAAAGAAGGAAGGACAAACGTGGCACCCGGTAAGGTTCTTTAGTTCTTGGGTATTGGTATTTTATAATTAAGGACTGGCTGCCAGATATAGGGCATCAACCAAGTGGGGCATTTCCAAGCTGCTTCTTCCAAGAGGAAAGGTCAGTCTTTGATGAACAATCAAAAGTCAGTCTTAGGCAAAATAATTTTCCAGCTCCAAAGCTCCAAAGTGCAAGAACGGCCCTACTTTCTTCTGATGGAAGGCTTACTTCCTGCCCCGGCTCTGTTGGAGGGCAGGGGTCAAACTGGGACTGTCCACTCTTGGTTCAGCCCTACAATCTGTGGCCAGAGGTGTTCAGAGGCAGAAAACTGAGCAATGTGTTGGGGAGAGTGGGGGACATGGTCAGACCCTGGAAAACCTCCAGGCTGGAACGTGAGGTTTTTGGGTGGACCAGAAGTGGCTCCTCTTACCAGTTACCCTCGCTAATGAGCACCAATCACCTGCATCTGCGCTTGGCACCATTTTCCCCCCGATGCCATGGCCTGCCTTATCTCTGGCTACCTTCCCTTCTGGCTCAGGGCACACCCTACTCCAGCCACGCCACCTGCTCACCGTGGCCTGAACGCACCCAGCTCCTTCCACATACCAGGCTCTGACCAGACTGTTCATCCTCCTTGGAAGCCCTTCTCCTTCCACCTTCCAGCCTCTCTTCTCCCTCTTTTCACCACTTTGGGCATGTCTGCTCTCCACCGGGGGACAGTTTAAGGAGCCAACACAGTCCCCCTTGTTTCTGATGATTCTTTAGAAACGTCTACTCTGCTTCAAGGGTAAGTCTAACCTCCTGTCCTTGAAGTTGACTCGACCTTGCACACACCACTCTCAATGCACCACTGGCCAGACACTGTTCCTACAACCCTCCTCTGCCTACATTCTGAGTGTTAGGCTTCTCCATATTCCTAGTAACCACGTGGTGGTGGACGAGTCGTGGGGATTCGGTAACTCTTTATTGAAAATTCTGGTGATTGCATCAATGAGAGGTGCTCCGGGCCTCAGTAACTGGACTTCCCTTACTGGGCTGCTTACTCCAGCCCCACAGCTCTCCCACCACCACCGCAGTGGAACCAGCAAACACAGCTTGAATTCTGAGCTCAGCTGCTGGAGTGAAAACGAGAGAAAGCAAAGCCACTCATTGAATGTGTCTTTGGGAGAATGATTTTTTTCCCCTCGTTGATTACAGAAATGGCTTCAGATAAGGTTAAGGAAGCTTCTAATTAGGCCACAAGAGGACTCTTTGCCTGGGCCTGTGTAATTACAGATGATGGGCATGGAGGGGCTTCTCACGCAGGACCAAGAAGAGGCCCTTCACGCGAGCGAGGACACAACTGGGCCTGACGCTCTTTCAAGTGAAGCTGCCTGAAAAATGCTCAGCCACTCACCTCGGCCACCCCTGTCACGCTTCTCGTCTGCGCTCTAACCATACTCCTTTGTTCACTCCTGTTGCCCCCCACTCTGTTTATCCAGTGACTGTTATATGCGAAGGGGTATGCTGAGCTCTGGGGAGCCACAGATAAATACAGCCACTCCTGGAAGAGGCAGATGGCTCAGTGACAGCCATTTATTTAGAGACTTATAATACATCTACAATGTGCTATGAAAGAGATAAATACTGAGTGCTGTCAAAAGATCACGGAGGCTTCCTGGAGGAGGTGATAACCTGTGCTGTGATCTCAAGGTAAATAAAAACCTCTATACATTCCCTGAACTAACCATGTTCCCTAATACCCAGAGCCTTGCAGTCACAGCAGATAACCCTCTGTAACAAGCCAGGTCCCTCCGGGTCCGTGGACCTCCACATTCAAGGGGAGGGGGCCAAAGCCTGATTCCTCAGTGGGGATGCTTGGGGGGCTCTGCAGTTTGAGAGGGCACATTGGGGAAGGGAAGCTAGGCTGAGGAGAGTCAGACTCTGTGCTCAGCCTCATGGCATGGCAGATCGGGGCATCCCAGCTGCATGGACATCTCCCGGGAAAGTGTTTGAAATGCAGGATCTCCTGCCCTAGCCCAGATCAAATTGGAATCTGTATTTTAACAAGTTTTCCAGGTATTTCGTATGCATATTCAAGTCTGAGAGGTTCTAAAATTGGACAGAGATATGGATGTTACCCAAACATGTTGCCTCTAGCTGAGCTCTGGCACTCCCTGGCTACTCTAAATGACCAGAGCTGTGAGGTCCCTTCAGAGTTCTGTCCACAGGGGACTGTGGCTGGCCAGGAAAGAAGCCACTGTGATCACAGGGGACAAGCACGCACTACACTTTTAGTTTCCTCTGCTAGGGAGCTCGGCTAAAAAGACCTACATGCCCAGACATACACACCAAAGCAAGGATTCAATGAGAAGTCATGTAACATCCTTGTCAGTGGGATCATTGTTCTGAACCACATCACAAAGATGTTTTCAGTCTTAGGCAAAATAATTTTAAAAACCCTCAGAGAAGGCAATTGGCAAAAAAAAAAAAAAAAAAAATCCACACAATTAAGTAAACAAAACAAGCAAAACCCCAGCCTCCCCCAACTGGTAGCTGTTCATTTATGCCCGATAACTAATTTTTAGTATTTCCTGCTAGGAGGGTACAGCTCGAGGAAAGACCATTCAGCAATTTAGGATCTCCTAGAAGTGTATGGGAGCAACCCAGACAGAATCTTTTCTACGACAACAAGCCCAGTCTTGCTGAATTCTTTAAAGAAAATTGGCAATTGCTTGCAGGTAGACAATCAGCATGTGTTGAGCCTGTCTATTGTACCAAAGCACGAGGCTGAGTTCCACTGGAACCTTCCCATTCGGGTAGAGAGCACACCGCGATCAGTCTGCACAGCAGGGACCTTATCCTGTGCCCCCACTCACATTTCCAGCCCAGCCCCCACCACAGGCTTCCTGTGCTCCATGCACTTGGCCCTCCATGCACTTGGCCCATCCGCTCAGCTCAGTGGATCCGTACTCTGGAATTTTGTGGATGTTCCTTCCCTGTCACCTGGCACACTCAGACCCCTTCAGGGCTAGCCTCCCGCCCGGAGAGCCGGCTGCCTCTTGTCTTACACCCCCTGGTGGAGCCCTGACCCTATTGGCAGCTTCTGAACAAGCCTCTTCCTCCTGAGGCTGCTAGTCCTGGGAATGGTCTCCATTGTATTCCCAACAGAGAGCAAAGTGGCCAGCATACAATAGGTGTTGAGTAAGTGTTTATAGGATTCACTTGGAATAAAGATACATGCAAATTGCTCCATGACTACAGAACTCGATGTTTTCAAGTTCTTTTAAATCCCAGAAACCTCTCCATGCCTAACCCCCATCCATCCCCTTCGATGGACGGTTCCCTACCTGGTGCGGCTGGCCACTAGGTGGCGATGTCCTGCCTCTAAATGTTTGGTGGGCTTTGAGTGCCCTTTGGGGGGTGTTGGGGAGGGGGCTCTGTTTCTGTCACTGTGAGCATTAGGGCAGCTCTCTAGCAAACAACAGTGGGCTGAAGCCCACCCCCACTCCCTGGTTCCCTCCCCATCACCCACTGGGACCCCGCACCAGTACGCTAATTTGAAGGCTCTGTACAAAATCAAGCCCGCAGCAATACAATCACTCAAAACCAGGGGCAGCATCCCTGCAGCTCGGGGGCCTGGCGCCAGAGGAGGAAGGCAACCCGTCCTTGGCTTTTCATGAGAGGTATCAGATAGACTCACTGGCAGCCCGAGTTCTCACCTGAACCACTGCAGGGACAGATCATCACAATAGCAGTGGGCCCCAAGCCCACCCCTTAGTGGTCAGAGGAAACCACCCTTCAGAGTCCACTGTGGCAAAATGACTGGGGACACATCTGTGTGTCCCCCTGTATTCTCAGGGCTGCCGGGAGGCAGTGCCCGGTGCCTGAAGGTGGGAGCCAGAATCCAGCAGGTGGAAGCGGACGTTGTCATTGCTTCCGCTGTAAATGCCATTAGCCACCCTCTTCTGCCTCAAGACACACCCTCGTCCTCCACACAGCCCCCAGCAAGCTCGTCACTCGCCTGCCCAGCTCCCTGTCACCTGGGGCTTAGCCCAAGCTCTAGCACACTGTGCAGGGCATTCAGGCTCCCCCTCAGAGCCTCAGTGACCCCCGCCTCCCCTTCTGAGAGCCCCACTCACGGATGCACACTCACTGCCTGGCCCCGGCTGCTCCCCCAGCCCTGCCTCCATTGCCCGCCCTGTCCTCTTACCGGAGGCCATGAGGCTTTCTCCCACACAGCCTCCCCTCTGGGGCCCACTAGCATCTGCCTCCCCACAGAGAGTTAGTGACACATCCCCCCGGGGCCCCATGGCCACACGCGTGTCTGCGTCCACATCTGCAGCCTGCGAGGCGCACCGGGACAGGGTCAACAAGGGATAAAGGTATCGTGTGCATGTGTGAGCTCATTTCACCCTCCGAGCGGCCCTCCACACGTGGGAAACCAGCCACCCAGAGGGGACACGGCCTGCCCAAAGTGGACAGTCAGCCCGCACCCTCAGGACAGCGCTGCGCAGCCCACGCAGCAGCGGACTCTGGCCACTGGTCCTCCGTGGCGCGCGACGGCACAGCAACACCCAGGGCTTGGTCGATCAGTGAATGAGCACGTCGACTCCCGCCTCCTTCCGCAGATGAGCCAACGGCCCTGGGGTGAGGACAGCTGCTCCGGGGTCACTGGCTTCCTCACCTTTGGTAGCATGTAGCATTCTTGTGACGCATTAGTGCATTCATTCATTCCAGCAATGAACCCTTCTAGGCACTGGAGCTTCGAGAGTGAACGAGTCACCCCCCTCGGCTGTGTGCCCCCAAGGGAAGGGGGTCTCTGCTGAGTCCCCCGGGGCCTAACACAGGGCCTGGCGAAGCGTGGGGACTCACAAAACATCTGCTGAAATGAATCAACTCTCTAGAGTAGTTCCCACGGAAACACTGACCCTTTGTGGTCATGAAGACAAGAGCAACATGGGGGCCTTTTAACCTTATTCCCCGAGGGGCACGTGTGGCACCGGAAACTCTTTATGGCCAGGGAAGTGACAAGCCAGAGGGCAGTGATAATTGTACCAAGCAAGACAGTTAGCATTTTCTCCATTCACCGCCCTGCCGGGCCGCAAGCAGACTTCACAGACTCTACCTGTGTTCTCTGCAAAGGAGGATTCTGCTTCCCCGGATGGCATCCTGGTGGGGAGGGTGGGCTCCGGCGTCGCAGTGACCAGCAATGACCCTGTTCGGCCAGTGCTGTTACTCTGGGCAAACAACCCACCCTTTATGAGCGGAGTCCTGATTCTCCATCCCCTGAGAACAACAGGATCCCTCCCTCCATAGAACCGCTGTATACATTACATGAGGAATGCACACCACGCACATAAAAAGAGCAACCGGCAGCTAGCCAGGGTACGAGCTTACTGACTCAGAGAAAAAGAGGTTAATAAAAACCGAGCCATTTTATCTCCACTTTATAGGTATGAACATCAAGGTCCATAAAGTCTAAGCAACTTTTCTAAAGTTGCACGGTAAGTAGGTAAGGAATTCAAAGCCACTGGCTCTGATGTGACCACTTTTGCAACATGTCATGACACCCCATCACTTCCACAGTCCCCCAACCCACCCACTACCCAGTGAGGTCTAAGAAGAAACAGGGAGCAGCCCCTGGCCTGTCCAGAGGAGCGAGCACAGCAGGAAACTGAGGCAGTGGGCTGGGCGCTGTGCGGTCTGGGAGCGTGAGCCCCGGCTCCCTGCACCACTCACTGGGTGCCCCGGCCAGGCACTTGCAGAAAGGCAGTCTCAGTGGTTACTGGGAGGCCAGAGGAGAGTCTTCAGGACAAGCATTTAACCTGCTCCTGGCCCCGAGCACGCCGGTCAATGCTGGCAGTCCTTGCTCGTGGAGGTGCGGATGCTCCAGCGAAAGCACTGCGGGCTAGCCTGTCTTCCTGGGCTTCAGAAGAGAAGCTTCTGGAACCTGAGTGAAAGAGGCACGGCAACCAGCAGAGAACCCACAGGGCACCCCATCTCTTGCTGCTCATCATGTTGGTAGTGACAGGAAAGATGGTGGGTGTGGTATATAACAGCTATTAAGAGTTGGCATTTTTTTAAACTGCTAAAACTCAATTTTCGATGACTTACAGATTGCAAGTGTCTCCTGGGGATGCTGAGCAGCATCCAGGCTGGGAGGGATGGGGCCTGAGGAGGGCCAGCCCTGGAGGGCAAGGCCAGCTCTGCACCGCGGACCCGTGAGCCGGGCGTTCACAGGTTCCTCTCGTGAGCTCTCTCCTGGTCTCCCCACAATAGCCACGACACAGATGAGAAATCTGAGGCCCATTAAGATCCTAAATCGCACATCCAGGATCACGCAGCTGATGTGCAGAAGGGCTGGAGCCTGGACTTGAACCTGCAAAGCCTGTGGGCTTTTCCAAGGCGATGCTGCCCTGGGTGCCCTCTGGGGCGGAAGGGGGAGCTGCGGCCCCCCGAGTCTTCGGCCCTGTGGTCAGCTTAGCCAGCCCCCTGGTGCACTGCATCCTCCGCCTCCGCCTCCGGGTTTAGGGAGTGGATGCTCCACACACTGGCATCCAAGTCCTCGGCCAGCCTTAGGTTTGCCTTCCACACTCTCTAAATGGGCTTCTCGTGTCCTTCACGTGTCCCCAACTTTATCAGGAGCAGTGTCTGTGATGTGACTCCTTGATGATCCCACCCTTTCTTCAGGGCTCACTTCAAAGGGCCTCTCTGTCCTAGACCCTCCCCCACCCCAGCGCCAGGCACCTGCTCTGTGCTTTGCCTTCCCACCGGGCTGCCATCTGTCCGCGGTAACACTGAGTTTCCCTGACTTTATAACGTGCTCTAAAGCAGGGGTTCTCGACCCTGGCTGCACAGTATACTCATCTGGGGAGCTTCTTCTTTCTATGATCTTTCTTCCAGTTTTACTGAGATATAACATTATTGACATATAACATTATGTACATTTAAGGGGCTCAACATAATGATCTGATAAATGCATCTATTGTGAAATGA
Source organism: Halichoerus grypus (assembly GCF_964656455.1). Taxonomy (NCBI): domain Eukaryota; kingdom Metazoa; phylum Chordata; class Mammalia; order Carnivora; family Phocidae; genus Halichoerus; species Halichoerus grypus. The sequence continues at coordinate 5,103,376 of NC_135716.1, read as the reverse complement.
TCACCACAATAAGGTTCGTTAACATACCCATCACTTTCCATACTTAAAATGTTTTCCTTTCGATGAGCACTTTTAAGATCTATACTCTTAGTCACTTTTAATTAGAGCGCAGTATTGTTAACTTTAGTCCCCACACTGCGTGTTCTATTCCCAGAATTTATTCATCTTATAACTGGAAGTTCGTACCTTTTGACCACCTCCACCCATTTCCCCATCCTCTGTTCCTATGAGTTAGGTTTTTGTTTGTTTGTTTTACATTTCACATGTAAGTGAGATCATATGTTACTTGTCTTTGTCTGACTCTATTAGACGTAGCAGGATGCCTTCAAGATTCATCCACATTGTTGCAAATGGCAGAATTTCCTTCTTCTTATGGCTGAGTTGTGTTCCACCTTATAGATACACCACATTTTCTTTATCCATTCAGCCGTAGGTGGACACCCAGGTTGTTTCCATGCCTTGGCTATTGTGAATAACGCCGCAGTGAACACAGGGATGCAGAGTCTCTCCAAGATAGTGATCTCATTTCCTTAGATCTATACTCAGCAGTGAAATTGCTGGATCATCGGGTGGTTGTATTTCTAAGTGTCTGAAGAGCCTCCGTACTGTCTTCCAGAGTGGCTGCTCCGGTTCCCATTCCCACCAACGGTGCTCAAGAACTCCCTTTCCCCCACGTCCTCGCCAGCACGTGACATCTCTGGTCTTCTCACACTCTCATAGGTGTGAGCTGGTATCTCACGGTGGTTCCGATCCAGCTGGGGAGATTTGACTAAATACAAATGCCCAAGCTCCGCTCCCTGATATTCTGTCTCACCCGGTTTAGATGGGACCCAGGCAAAGGTACATCTTAGAAGTCCCAGATGTGTTTCCACTGTGCAGCAAGGGTTGAAAACACCGGTGTGAGAGACGACGATGAGACAGTTTTCTGAGTCCAGCTGCCAGCCCTGATAAGCACCGTCATCAAGCCTGACTGCCATACTGGTTTCCGTCTTCATTTGCCGCTCGCTATGTAAGGACGACGTGCAGTACCCACCCAGACCATCCACGCAATGGGATGGGAAAGTGTTCCAGAGACTGCAAATAACAGCAGTGTGCATTTGCCAAGCGCCTATTTAAGCACGTATTCTTAGTAGATGCTCGGTGAATTTCTGGCAGGTGCACACTACTGTTTCCATCATCAGCATCATCCCGCTGTTAGCCTCCTGCCATGGCTGAGGCTGTCTGGCCGCCGGCATCGTCCTCCAGGAGAAGCACATGGTTGGTAGTCAATACATTTTGTTAAATGGATGAGTAATAGACAAATGTAACCTCAGCTCCAGGGACAGAGACCTGTGAACCTGTTTATTTTTTCCAAAACATCTAGCAGAGAGCTAGACATACAAGAGAGGTCTAGTGGACACTTAATAACAAAGAATGGCAGAGTATCTCTTCAGTTTCAGGTCTAACGTGCGTTTATAAGCCCTGTGCTTTCATCTCTGATTTCTACATCGAGCGGGGACCTATGTTGGTCCTGTATCACAACTGCCCTTTCATCCCACAGGGCGAGTTTTTTAATTACCTGTAGCTCTGAGCACAGCTGAGAGAGCGTTTCCTCAACAGCAAGGGACTCTAGGAAGAAACAAAAGATGCACAATAAAATGGACACACACTGAAATGTGGTGGTTGCTAAGTACAATAAAGAAGCATACGTTCAAGTTGGCATTAAAGTCACAGAAAGAAACACAATTCCCAAGGACTCTCCTCCTTTCTATTCCAACTTCCTAAAGGGGTCATATTTAAAAAAAGGATAAGCCTGATCTGGAGCCATGTGACCCCACACTAGATAAAGGTCAACATCATCTCCTGGATGCTTCTCTGAGGAACAGAAGGCCCCCACGTTCACACAGCACTTTGTGTGATTCAAAGGGGTCCCACATTCTTTTGGGCTTTTGCAGGTACGTGCACGCGGGTGTGCACACACCTGCACATACACACGTGTGTGTGACACGTGTGGGGCATGGATTCGGATCTCCATCATACAGGTGAATGCGGGGAAGCACAGAGAAGGGAAGTGACAGAGCTGAGCCCAGCTCCACTGACTCTGACACCCACGATCATCACAACCCATGGAGGAGCTGTGATATCAGCTCTGATCAGCAGGAACCTCTGGCCTCTGGCCATTTGGGATGCTATGTTCGAGCTCTGCCTGTCTTTGAACTCTCTCGCCCAGTCCCATGATGCTGCGGTCAGTGATTTGCACTTGGCTTTGGCATGAGTTCTACTTAAAATGTTGCTGCCCAGGTGAGTGGGGGCAGTCCCTCAGCGCCTCCGGATCCTCACTGATGGCCTGATGACACATGCGTGTCCCCCCAGCACCTCTGTCAGCTCTATGAGTCCCACCAGGCACAGTGGACTTTTGTCATGGCTCTGTCCCTGGCGTCTGGCACATAATAAATGCTCAATAAAAGTATGATCATAAATGAATGAGCAAATACATTCAGTGCCTTTGGGTAAAAAGAAGTTAAAGCCAGAAGTCAACGAACACTGCACAATCTCCATTTTCCCTGTGAGCAATGTAAACGGGCTCTGATTCTGTGTGCGTCTTTTTGTGTGCATAACATTTGAACCTGAAAAAAAAAAATGCAACCTCACGATTGCATGATTCAAAGAGTAGCGCCTGACTTGTCCAGGGTGTTAGAGCTGATAAGGCCAGAAGGGAAGATGGCAGGACAATTCATCAACAGCGATGCACCTACTCCTTCACCCTACCTGCCAGGGACTGTGCACAAGGGATCTGAGGGGGGCCTCTGCACTCAAAGACCCTGCATCTAGTGGGGAAGAGAAACATGCAAATAAATCATTGTCATGTGGTGTTTTCAGTGCAGGAATGGGCACTGTATGAAGCCCTAAATCCTGCCAAAGCCATGACTGTCTCAGTAGGTGAGGTCTGGGGGTGTGGGTGGGGAAGCTGAGGCAGCCCGGCAGGATTGTGCTTAACCCTGAACCAGGCTAAGGACCTGGCTTCAGTTCTGGAAGCAAAGGGGCCCCAGTAGAGGACTGTTAACAGAATCACACTGTGTCACCTGCTGTAAATGAGTGGGATGATATAAGGGATGCTGCCCCAAGAGTCAGTGTAGGACCTCTGTGCTCTTGTTTTGGTTCTGCCCTGTACTGCTGTGTGACCCTGAGCGGTCACTGCCCCTCTCTGAGCTTCGGTTCCGACACCTGTCAGCAAAGAGGGATTCCAGGCCCAATGATCTCCATGAGTCTGATGATGTGCATGAAGCTATTTATCCCCAGAAAACCAAAGATGATGGCTGCTGAGAGGTTTCTATAATCATGCAGATTTATATATATATATATATATATATATATATATATATATATATATATATATACACACACACACACACACATATACGCATATATACACACAAATACATAATACATATGAAAAATATATACAAGCATATATTTGTGTATATACGTATAGTACATATAGAATACACATATGTTCTTTGGGGGTTGTTTTCCACTCTTGTCAGTTGCAATCCTGTAACTACTTCCCTTCGCGAGCAGCTTGACATTGTGCACGACAGTGACAGACATGCAGCAGGTGTTCAGTGAATGCCTGCTGGGTGACTGAACGCACGAGTGCACGCGCCTCGGGGGCTCCTGCCTTTCCTTCCTGCATGCACACGCCCGGAGGTAACACAGAGAAAACAGACCTGGAATGGCACCTGTCACCGGGACGCTGACAAAACTGCAAGCTTTCTCAAGCCTGGCCCCGCGGGGGCAGGTGGGCCGCCGGCCTGAGGCGTCCCGTGGGCCCAGCGCCTTACCCAGCTCCGTGTGCGGCAGCTCCGGGATGTCCCTCATGATGACCAGGAAGTAGGCGCGGAGGCCCCGGTAGGCGCGTAGCAGCAGGAAGCACAGCTCCCGGTGCCACCTGTGGGCGCGCTGCATGCAGTTCTCGGACGGCACGTAGAAGCTCCCCTGCGGGCGGGACAGACACAGACGCTGAGGGCCACCCCACGGGGCACCTCCGAGAACAGCTGTGCAGGGGTCCGCAATCCCGGAGAAGAGAGAGTTTGAGTCCCTCCCCCACCTCTCCATCCGGGAAAAACACCGCAACCTGTCGAGGCTCTGTCGTACATGTTCATGTTAAAATAAAAAAAAATAGCAATAGTAAGAGTAATAATAACCATAAGGAGGAGGAGGATGGCACCGACCTGGAAGGTCTGGGACAACCTCAGGGGGCCCACTCCCAAGCCCTCACTCCCTGGCCCTGCACGGTGCATCACAGAAGATGGGGAATGGGCAGGAAGGTCTCCTTTCGCGGGGAGAGGAGGAATTCGTAGAGACCCTCGTGGGAGGTGGGCGAGCAGTACCTAATGCCGAGAGGAAGGAAGACACACTGCTGTAAAATGTGAGGTTAGATACTCAGTGCCGGCAGTGCATTTGGGTGCTCTGCACATTGTCATTTGCTTGCAGATGTCGGGCCCAAATGGGGTTTGTGCGATGAGGAAAAGGTGGCCAAGTCCACCATGTACCTGGAGACCCAGACACAGTGGAAGAGAAGATATGATGTCTTGGGGTAAATTTCAGGAGGGATTGGTTTTGAGGGCAGAGAAAAGAAGCCCCCAGGGAGGGCCGCAGAGGAGGGGGGTGCCGGTACTGGGCTGGAGAATCCCATGGATGTGGGACCTGCCTGTCCATCTATGCTCACGCAGCTGTGAAGGGAGGAAGCCAATGGCTCTTCATGATCCCGCACTGCTCTCCCTGTCCTGCCGTAGGCAACTCCACATGGGGAGCTGGTAGAAATCCCCCCTCTGGGTTCTCGTGAGCTGGTGATGTGGCAGCCTCCTGCCTCACTTGGTCTCCTTCCTTGCTGCCATCGGAGAGAACTGAGTTGGTCCACGGGGGCAGGACAGGTCTGATAGGGGTCAATGGCCATCCGCATGTCATCTGCAGTCCCAGTGGTGCCACGAGGGATGATCATGGGTGTGTTGTAGTCGTGCTAATCACGGCGTCATGATGAGTGGGTCACGCAAGGCGCTACACGTCGGGAAAGCGGGATGCAGGTGTCATCTGGCTCTGAGATGGTCATAAGTCAGGTCCCTAGGAAGAAGACTCTGAGACAGAGCTGTGTCTGCAGGAGATCCTGGGTGTGGGGTTGGGAGCAACTCTGTGGGAGAGTAGATTGGGGCAGAGGGAAGAGCTACACCGCACTGTCATGCAGCACAGCAGAGACCTCGGTCCATCCCACGGGGAGCTCTGGGGCTACAGGGCCCGGTGGCCTTGGAGGAGGGGCCAGGTCTCTGCACCCGGGCATTGACCATTACTGAGTGTGGGTTACCCCGGGAACAGGTGTGCCCTTGGTCAGCAGCAATCTCCAGAAAGAGGCTTGGCCGATCGCTGTTGGCTACCAACATCCTCGGCAGTGTGAGGGAATGAACGACTCCGGCCTGAGGAGGGGATCTGGGCAGTGCACCACCGCATCCACTGGAGAGGCCCTCAGTGGACCCTCCGCTCCCCGGGGCCTCCACTGAAACCTGCATTCCGAGGCCACCAGCTCCCTTTTGATTCAGGCTTATGAGAGACATTCAGTGAGGTCTGGAATCAAAAGACTTTTCCATTTCATAAGCAGAAAATTCAGTCAGCTAGGCACTCAAGGTAATCCATATACTCCCATTTATCATCCTTCCTAGTATGTTAGGAACAGAAGTTCGTACAGTTGTAGAAAGACGAGTGGAGCTTGTGCATAGCAGGGTGTGTGTGTAGGACCCCCCAGACCCATGGAGCAAGAAGGAATCCACTGTTCACGAAGCATCCACGTACGCCCATTACCTTGATCTCATTTGGTGCTCAACAAACAGCATACAGAACAGATGCTCTCATTTTGACTTTCAAAATGAGAATATGCATATGGTAAAAATCTCAATATTACCAAAGGAAACACAACACAAAGTGCCTCATTCCCCAGAGTCCAGTAATTTCTCGTGGATCCTTCTAGAATACGTCCATAGGCGTATGTGCATAGATGTTTTATGTGCACTTAATATATGAATGTGTGTCCTGGAAACACACACAGACACACTCGCAAGTTGAAAAATGCCCTGGACGGTTCTTTATTCCTTGTTTTTATCACTTATCATGCCCCCAAAATTCTTTCTAATTAGATCAAATAACAAGTGGTAGGAACTCCAATTTCTATTTCATAGATCAAAAGACTGTGGGTCAAAGAATCAAATGACTTGTACCAGGTCACCCTGCTTTGCCCGCAGAAGTGATTCTCCAGTTCAGGTGCTAAATGGGGGCAGTACCTTCCCGGTGTGCACAGGCGCCTGGAGACCATGCCTGGAGGTGGACAGACGGTCCCAGGCCTGCCTGCTTTGACGGAGGCATTAATTTAAGTCCTGCGGTGCCTCCAGTCGCTGTGACTAAGCAGAAATGAAAGCAGACGGGGGGTTAACAAAGGCATCAGATCCAGGAGCTAGGAGTCCCCACTGTGATTGCTTCAAGCAGCCCTGAGCATCCCGTTTCCTGGTCCTGCCACCAGCTCGCAACTGAACTTTCTTGTCACCAATGCCTCCGATGGAAAAAGCTTCGGGACCTATGGAAGGCAAGGGATCTTGGAAGTCTGATATTAACTTTGACTTTCAAAACTAGACGTGATGAGCGGGGCGCCTGGGTGGCTCAGATGGGTAGGCATCTGCCTTCGGCTCAGGTCGTGGTCTCCAGGTCCTGGGATCGAGCCCCGTGTCAGGCTCCTGGCTGGCTCAGCAGGAAGTCTGCTTCTCCCTCTCCCTCTGCCTCTCCCCCTGCGTGTGTGCTCTGTCTCTTTCGCTCAATAAATAAATAAAATCTTTAAAAAAACAGATATGATGAGCACTGGTGTTACACACGATGATAAATTACTAAACGCTCCATCTGAAACTAATTATGTACTATAAGTTGGCTAATTGAATTTAAATAAAACAATAAAAAAATAAAACTAGATACTAATAGCATATGGATTTTTCTCAAGAGACACATAAGATAATCTTTGGGGAATCTTCATAACTCTGATTCAATATGATTATTGAGGTAATATGAAGTCAAAATGGTAACCCAAAGAGAAATCCTGAAGAAAAATGCATGGCTTGAGATTATTACCAACAAATCTTGTTCCCCATAAAAGAGTCGACAACATAACTTTCTGAAAGTGAGCGAGCTGCTGCAGAATCCCTTTAGCCATCCCCCCCGCCCCCTCCAGGGGTTTGCAAAGCCAGCGTGGGAGAGCCCACGCGCCTCCACGGACCTTGCACAAAGGGTGGGCCGTACAGCACAAACTCCCCACACAAAGACAGGAGCCTCGAGCACTCCCTTTCCCCCAGTCTGGAACGGAAACCCTCAATGACAAGCCTCACATATTGCCAGCAGAACAGTAGGCTGCACTCGAACTCACGACGGGAGGCTCCAGGCCAGGGCCCAGCCCATAACAGGCACACAGGGGATATAAGGAGGGGATGGTCATGACATGGCTTCTTAGGGTGGCTGTTAAAGATCAAGCAAGACTATTCCGGTAGAATGCAGACTTGTGCGACGTCCCAGGGTAATGTCAGTGGGCAGGACAAGATGCACCCACCGATGGCCTCCAGGATCATGCCTACGGATGATGCGGCTCAAACATCAACAGCGATCCACTTAGAAACCTATACAAAATGGGTTTTAACTCAACTGAAGCTCCTTGGGAGCTCTGCTGGGACATGGTTTGATTAGAACACAGAATCTGGAGGCCAGTAGGCCTGCACCTTGCTCATGGATCAGCCACTCACTAACGGTGTGACTGGGCTAGCCCCCCATCCTCTGAAGTGTCCATTTCTGATGGGGAGTGGGGAGAGTAATAAAGCCAAAGTGCTCACGAGAGTGCCGGGGTTACATTCGGTACTTAATAGGTGTTAGGAAGGTTTGCTTTTTACTTCTTCCATTATCTAACAGACAAAGCAAGCTTGCCATCAACTTGGACCTTCCTATAAATGAAGGTCACATCAGGTCGTATCTACATCTCCAGATCTAAGTCCTGCCCGGGGCTCTAGATCTCTATTCCAGAGTGCTAGTTGGGCAGCTTGTCTATTGCCAAAGAGGCATCTTCAAAGGACCTAATCCTTCTCATTCCTCTGGTCATCCTTAGTGGACCCATTTGGCCCAACATCCACGATAGCTGTGACATTCTCCGAGACTCCAGATTCCTTTCTCACCTCAGAATCTCTAAGAAAGTCTTGAAGGTTCTGCCTCTACCATGCTCTTGCTTCTGCCCTAGTTTGAGTCTATATTGCTTACTTTAATTGTTAAAGCATCCTTCTAAAGGGTCTTACTGTGCTGGTCTTACCTTCCATCTGTAGCACTAGTGTGTGCAGGTTAGTTTATAGCGTTACCCACTGTCTACAAGATAAAGTTCAAGTTCCTTAGTATGGCATTCAAAGCCCTGAGTCTGCACCACATTTCCAGGTCCTCTGCAGTCTCTTGCACCACAACAGATCTCCACTTGCCTTTCTCCTTTTAACGCCTGTCCCCTGGCTGCCTGTAACTCGCCACCAAGACTCGGGTCAAACGTCCTCTCCTCTGTGAAGCTTCTCCATCCTCTCCCTCCTCCCAGATCCTTCACACGCCTCCTTAGACCACCATGATCTCTCCAACCTCCCTGAACACCCTGAGGGTAGAAGCAGTTTGTCTTTTGTCTTTGAACCTGAAAGAGCACATAGAAATTTGATGATTAGGGAAAGAATAAATGAATGAATGAGCTGTAGCATCCTCTGGGGGATCTCAAGAACACAGGACAACACGGGCCTGGGTGGAAGGTCCAAATCACTGTCACCTCCCCCTTCTTAGAGCCGTGGGTTTTCACACAATTTGGGGACTGGGATTGGGATTTGCTACACCGCCACAAAAATCATGCTATTGAAGTTTATGTCCTATATATACACACTTATTTATGCTTTATATGAGATACGTACACAATCTGAGCTTTATCTGGCCCGTGGTAAGCATTGATAACTTTTCATTTAATACAAACACGCCAGTGAAAGTTAAGACGCATTCTTGAATAGAAATATCAGTACATCTTCTGTGTTACAATTGTGGGAGAACGCATAATGGAATTGGGTTTTAATATTCTGGATGTTTATTTGAAATAGGGATGCGAGTTCCATCTGACCTCGCCATCTAGAGTTCTATTAATAGTAGCCACTGTTCACTAGACGCCTGCCATGTACCTGGCATTATGTTTTGGTCCCTGGATCCTTCCTCTCGGTAATTCAGGGGGTTTTTCATTATTATCTTATTTTTAATCGAGGAAACTACGACAGCTTTAATAAGCAGCTGATGTTTATTATTTAACCCTATTCCATGCCAGGCACTGTCTCAGTGCTCTACATGTATCAATCATTTAATTCTTTTGCCACCCCTATAAAATAAGTACAATTATGTCCCCCCATTTTGTAGCATGGGAGACTGAACCCCAGAGTGGTAAATAACCCATGTGTAGGTCTAAGGGCAAGCAGGTGGTGGATCAACAACTCAGACACAGGCTGGGTGGGAAGCCTCACAGCGCCGAGCTCACTCTGAGAACTGAGCTGGAGGAGGTTTATATAGTATTAGCCTGTGTTTCCACGTCCAGGACGCAGAAGAGTGAAGCCTCTAACCCTGGCTAGGGCCCAGGTTAACAAAGGAACCCCGCTCTATACATTGCAAAGGGAATCAAAGCCCCCTTGGGCTAGCCTCCGCTTTGAAGCCAACTAGCTGGGATCCGGGAAAGCAGTTTTGTCTTTCTGTTCTTCCATCTGGTTGGCCCCAACCCGCTGTTATCCTGGGAGCAGCGCGATTTTGTGCCCCCACAGCCGGGCTGTAGTGACCAGCTGTGGGCTGAACACCAAGTACCTCTTCTCCAAAACAGCTGAACTGTAGAAATCACAGATGCTTTCACATCTAAGTTGCCATGACTGTCCTCTTCCTGGCAGCCCACAGGGTTCCTGGAGCAGGAGAAAGGGGAGCCGATCGGGCGTGGGGGTCGGTGACGTGGTGGACAGGCCCTGGTCTAGGTTACATTCTCATCCGGACACGTCTCCACTCTACATCGTGTGCCTGTTGCCTGCCCTCCACCTGCATGTCACTCCAGCACCGAAGGATCCAGCAGGTGACCGCCAAGTGACCACAGAGAGCTTTGTGCAGCTCCGGCCACAAAAGGAGTAAATGTGGCTTAAGGTTTCTCTCCCTCCCTAAGTTTGCTGTCCCCACAGCTCCCCTCCTGGGAATCGGGGACAGAATAGAACTCGTCGACTCCCAGCTACCTTCACATGGGAGCAACGCATCTGTGCGGCTGCTGAGGCAACACTCAGAATGAGGAAGCGCCCAGTCGCGTGGCTGAGAGCTGCGAGAGCTCTCTAAAGGGCCATCACGGGGAGCGGTCGCACCAGGTCCCAGCGAGGGCGTCCAGAGGCACGTGTGTGTGTGAGAACACAACTTCTCCACTCTTGCTATGTTTTCAATGTGCAGGAACGCCCATTAGCATGACACCCCCGGCTCCTCTCTGCCCATTTGCTGGGCACGTGGTGAGTCGGGGGTCAAAAACTGGGATCTTCCTTGTCTTTCTTCTTGATAGCAAGTCCTCCCTGGGAGGCACTTGTCTCCATCCCCCTCGGCCCTGGGGGAAGCCTGGCAGAGGAGGTGCTCAGCTGGGGAGGCCTGCATCTGTCCAGGACTGCTGTACCTGACCAGGTAAGTAGTTCATTCTGGAATTCAAGATCCGAGAGCCCCCTTGATCAAAGATGTAAGCTACATGATGTCCTCTCTTGGGTTGATCTCCAATTTGTCTTATTGTCTTACTTTCTGATTGGATCAGCACTCGGGTAGAGAGGAAATGGTCTTACTTTTCAGTCCCCCTCACACCCGACGGCAGATCTGATCTCCTCTGAGGATGGAGTCCCTGGCACTCACACTGTTCCGCTGTGGACACGGTACTGCCTGGTGCTCAGGACCAGAGGGAGCCCACAAGGAGAGCCGCTCAGTGTTGGGCAGAAGGCTTCAGAAGACCAGTGGCCATTGTTTTCATTCCTGATTCCTAAATATTAATTCTCTCTTGTGTATAAGCCTGTTTTAAACAACATTTTTTAAAAGATACCATTTTGATTCAGCTTGCTTTTACTTGTATTTTGTGGGGACAAAGCAACAGAGTCCCATACACATTTGGTGAACTTGGAATTGCAGGAATGACCTGGGTGCCAGGGGTCACATCTGACCTTTGTTACTCCCCAGCTCTAACACCTTGAACAGGGACTTAGGTGCCCTCACAGGTCAAGAGTGAGGGTGAAGGGGGTAGTTCTCTACCTTCTGCAGAGCACAACAGATATGCAGCCTTAGTCTTATGGTTATTACAGGTAAGAATTCCATAAGAAACCTTCTGCTGATGTACCTCATGGCATTTCCTTTGGTAAACTGGTCAATTCCTATATTACCAAGAGATTTTTGACCTGTTTAGAGCTTTAAAAGGCAATAATTCATTAGTAATTAAGTAAGTTGATATATTGACCCTAAATAATTCATCACCGTCTTGTAAGTTACCTTAACGCCTGTGATGTGTTTCAGGTGAATGCATATATATTGCTGCTATTGATCTATTTGACTTAAGAGAACTACATTTTCACATGATAAGTATTATGATTCAGAGTCCCATTGAGTTTCTTTATATTTTTCACTAAGTCAATGGGATCAACCCAACTCCGTGTAGCATCATGATCCCAGTTATGGGATCCATGTTATGATGTTAAGGCACATGAGTCCAGGAGAGAAAAGCAAGACATGGAGGGAGATGGACAGGTGAGATCTGGTCATGGAGGGTCAGGCATACCATGTTCATCAAAACTCAATTCTCAGGAATCCAGAGACACATAAGAAAGGTACAAAATGTGTGCCATTGTGCTTGTCAAGTTGGGGAGGGGAAGGCATGTGCTGAGGCTCTTCTAGGATGCTGGCTTCTCACAGTAGCTACTGCATCTGGTCCTCCAAACCTTCAGGGAAGTCGAAATCATAATGTAAACTTACAAAAATGGAATGAGCCCAGAGAGATTAAGTAAATGGCCCTTGATCCCATAATTACTAAGAGACAAGTCCAGGGTTCCAATACAGTATAGCCATGCTTTCTCATCCCACAGGGCACTATTGCAAATTCACCAGAATCAAAGTCTTCCTAACTGAGTGCAAGACAGTGAGAACAGGGATAATGGCCATCAGAAATGCTGGATTAATTATGCAGTATGTGAAGGGTCGAGCAGTTATTACACCCATCCTCAAGAGGCCAGTTCCAAGACCATAAACTCCAATGTATCTGCAGGATGAGCAAGCTGTCAATCTCAGTGGGACACTGCGACCCTTGTAACTGTTTCTACTTTGGAAGCTGGAGTGGTTCACTATGGTCTCTTCAAGGTGTAAAATTCTATGCTTTTGTTATTTTAATTATGAAAGGTATTAAATTCCTTCAGCTAACACCAGGGCAGACATAGACTCAGCATCTGTAATTACTCTCCTACTGGGAGCTATGAGGTCTCTCATGTGGATTTGGTCCTTGTCTCTCCCCCTGGCACACCTGGTAGGCTCTTTCCATATGGCTCACTCTGTAGGGAACCTGGAAGGTAGACCAGACAAACCAGCACTGAACATGGATTCTATGTTCTGAGAGCAAACATACAAAGACCGATGTGTCTCCTCATAAGCCTCCTTATCTGAGACACACAGAGCACCCAGACTCATGTCCAGGAGTGAGATGGGGGAAGCAACAGTGACTGTCTTTCTCAAAGTCAGATGTACGGTACAGGGCATGGCTATCGCTGAATGAGGTGAGCCTGATCCACAAGCCCACACTCCTAATCACTGCCAATTCCTGCCTCCCTGCAGAAGATGCTCAGTGAATGTGGGCCCTCTCTTGGCCCCTGCTAAACAGATGATTCTGTTCTGAGAGATTATTAAGGCAAATGGGAGGCCACCACATCAATATTACCATATTAGAATGTTTACTTCTAATAGGTAATTACTATTATAGGAAACCAGCTCAAAGCAAGTATGGCTTTCATTGGAATGATCATGGCAATAGTAGAAACCAAAACAAGAGTATTTGCATAAGATATTAGTTTATCTAGAGCTTTTAAATCAACCATGTAAGGTATAGGTCATTATTAGCCTCATTCTATGGATGAGGAGGCAGAGGGGTGGATCTGTCAGACACAGTGTCGGGAACTGAGTTTCCTATGAAAAAGAAATTGTCAAAATTAATAGACCAGGAATAGCATGGAGGACATTAGGAGAAGGAAGGGAAAAATGAAGAGGGGGAGATCAACCATGAGAGACGATGGACTCTGAGAAACAAACTGAGGGTTCTAGAGGGGAGGGGGTGGGGGGATGGGTTAGCCTGGTGATGGGCATTAAGGAGGGCATGTACTGCATGGAGCACTGGGTGTTATATGAAAACAATGAATCATGGATCACCACATCAAAAACTAATGATGTACTGTATGGTGATTAACATAACATAATAATATTAAATTAAAAAAATTAATAGACCAAAAATAAGCTGAGCACATTTTAAGTAAAATTTGGATCACGTCTCTGGCCATGTTGCAATCAAATACTGCTGTGCAGTTTTCTTACTTGCATTTGCCTCAGGTTCAAGATGAAGCTATTAAACGTATGGCCACCAACACGACTGCATTGACGTCTCACTGTGACATTTCTTAATCGAGGCTAGGGCATTTGACTTGTCGTCCAAGCTGGTCTGCATCTATCGACGGCTTCTTACGTGGTAGTACTCTGGCGAATGTGGTGAGCACCTTCTATGGGGTACAGAGCCCACCACGTATTTGTGATCCTTTGCTGCCTCTCCTGTAATAAAGGCAATTATTTCCAAGCGCTGTGGTGAGGAGCAACTAAGACAGGTCATGGAAGCAAGGTGCTTAGAAGAGCACCTGCTAAAGAATGGGCACCCAGCAAAGAACAGATCATCGCACTCTGGGGACACACAAGAGGTGCGGGAGAGACAACAAGAGTCCTGAAGGGCAGGGAGGACGAGGCAGAGTGAGGATGATAATACCAGCGACCATCCTGTGTACAGGCTGCCTCATTTTTCTCTGATCTGAGGAGATTGAGGCGTAGAAAGAGGAAATTAGAGAAGGCCAGAACCCACTCCCTGCAGTCTTCCCAACGCAGGTCACCCTCCGGCCTTTCTCTTTTCAGTATTGTACACAGAGCCTCCAAACGATGTGAAGGGGCCACTTTACCGCTGTGTTTATTAACAAGGACTCTGCAGACAGTAGATTCTTCAACTGAGGTGACTGCAGTTGATACATCACTCCAGTGCAGAAAACGCTGAACACTCCACATCGGAAAGCGCTGGATCCATCTATCGAAACATTTCCAGTGTTGGCACTTCCAGTTTCTGGTATTTTACTTCCATTTGTTCTTCATTAAAAGCAATTCCCCAAACTGTGCACTATGTTCAGCAATTTTGTTAGCAGTTGGCAAATTGGATTCTTAATATTTAATCTAATTGAGAACAACATTACACAACTCACACTGAACAAGCAATTTAGTTGTCAGATCATCATAAAAGCCCAAACACCTTTCTGATGAATGTAGTTTTACAGTCTAGCTGGAGGAAGGCTCGGATTTAAAGAAAAAAAATACTCTTCTCCAACTCTATCATCTATATTCATGTCTCTTAAAAATCACCAGTCACTACGTGTGATGCTTTAAAAACGAGAGATGGTGCGTTGTGTGAAATGAGCATCTGGTCCATCATTGGGGTCAAACTGAACTCAAACACTAGCTTTGCAAATCGTAAGCTCGTCAGCGCTGCACCCATGTACACGCCAAGTCTCTCTATTAAAACAATTTTGGAATGCGATACCATCTATAAGATTGTTGACAGGATCGGTTCTATGACAAATAACATGCCTGGTAGAGATTAACTGCATTATTTGGTTACTTCATAAATAGTAGATACAATGAATAAAATAATATTCTTATCATGATGGTTAATTCTATTATTTTTATTAATCCCATTATAGTGTTACAGAGCGTCATCTCGGTTTTCCTCATTAGCAGATCACACTCAGGAGCGATAGGAGGTGGGCAGATGGAGCAACGATAAGGGAGGTTACGTTCTGTGTGTTGTTTTCATTTTCGTGTAATTCGCTTTTGTTTTAAGTAATGTCTTCAAAACTTTAAGACTTGGCTTTCGGATCTGGCAGAAACATCTTTTGGGGATAGGATTTTAGCTTGTTGAGGATACAATATTGAGGGAGTTTATCTTGCTGGCAAGCTGCTGCTTGTGGATTTAAGCAAGAGAAGGGCAGGTGCAAGAAGAGAAAAGAAACAAGAGAACAGTTAGCAGACTGTCCAGAACCGTAAGGGCCGTGGGCTCACCGAGGAGCAGAGAGAAGGCAGCAAGCTCCACCGGGCTGGGGCCCACTTAGAACAGGAGGGGCTGATGGACGTGAGTGCCCCATCCACCCTGGATGTTGCGGCCAGAAGTCAGCCCCCAACCCGACCCAGAGACTCTGCTTGTGGCCCCAACTCCCTTACAGAAGCCCCTGCTCCAGAGACCAAAGCTGGCCACCCTCCCTGTGGCTTCACCTGGCCCGGCCTTCACTGCCCAACACCAGCCTGCTCTGACCCTGAACCTGGCCTCCCATCCCAGGCTGCCTGCCTCCAGGCTCGAAGCCTTCACCTCCCCACACCCGTGTCCCAGATGGCTGGCCAGAGCCCCCCGCCGTCTCTCCCAGTCAACAAGACACCCTCCCTTTTGGGAGCTACTCTGTAATTTCCTTGACTCAGATGCTGCTGCTAGGAATATTTCTACTCTGAGGCAGAAAAACCTCTTTCAAGAAGAGTTCGGGATGTTTTTGAGCCTGAGTATAGTAAGTGTCACTACAACCAGCAATATTCTGGAATTAAGTAGAATGCAGGAAATGCTACCATGGTGCCCAAGCCACTCATGCCCGCATTTACTCAAGAGCCATTTAGTGGCTGTTGTTTCTGGGGCAGGCTAGGGAATAGAAGGATTATTGGCACGTGATTTCTGGGTGCAAGGCCCCTGTGGTCGGGCATGTGCGGCAGAGACGGACGGTTTGGGTACCGCTCAGTAAGCGCCACGATCAAGTTTACACACAAGGCCACGTGGCACAGGGTAAGGCATGTGCACCCATCCTGGGGCAGTCAGGGAAAGGCCATCTTATTATTTAAAAGAAATCAGTGGTTAAAGTAGGAGGCGGAACATTCCATATGTGAAGGTCAACCTTTGGCAGAAGCAAAAATAAAATCGAGATGATATCGGCAGAGTGTACATGCGGGGACGACCCCTGAAGATGGGTTTAGGTTTTGAGGCCGGAGGCAGCACCAAGACCTCTCTTCGTTGTCACGAGGATGATTTTCAGGTTCACCAGCTCATGGGAGCCAAGGGGAGACAGTGAGGAGGGAAGAGAATCAAAAGAAAGCGGGTAAGTCTTGAAGCTGTGTGTCGTGCAGCGGGAAGCGTCCGCACAGGAAGTGGAAGAGGGACAAGGAGAGGTGTGAAAACGAAGATACGAAGATACTTTACCGACAGATCTGCGGGAGCCCGTCTCTGGCATCGGTGTGCAAGAGAGGAAGGGGCCCAGGATGACTCTGAGGTTCCTGGACATTCACTCAAATAAGCAACACCGAGCACAGGCCCGGGTCCCAGGAACAGGGCCCCAGATGAGGAGACGCAGTGTCTGAGATGAAATCTCTGGAGCCCCATCCCTGGGGTTGGCATCCCAGCGCCATCATTCACAACCTTCCTGACCTTGGGCCAACTGCTCTCTGCAGGCCTCAGTTTCCTTATCTGTAAAATAGGGGAAATACTACTAGCTCCTTCACAGGGGGCGAGTGAAGAGTAAATCCGAGAATATGCACACAGCCTTAAGACGGGCTGGAAAAGAGTAAGAACTCTGCAAAGTTTGGCGAATATTATTCTATTAATTAACTGCAAGCACGGAGTGTGGCCTGAATATGAGCCATGGAACCACAGCCCTTATGTCTCTGTGAATTCACTGCCAGCATCACTGGAGACAGCTGGGAGGTAGCACACTGAACACTTGTATTGGGAGGCTTCAATCCAGCACCCGAAGATTACCACAGGGACAAGCCTTGGCAGGTTACATCCACTCTCGGGGCCCCAGGCTCCCCTTCTATGAGAGGGGTTAACCCATCCCGGGGCTGTGATGATACTCAATGGAATACCAGGGCCAAAGGGCTTTGGGACAGAGAGCACAGTGGAACTCAGGGATCGTGTTCCCAGTACTCGCCACAGCGGTGCTGACTCTCAAAAAGTGCAGGTCAGGCATCCTGGGAGGTGTGCATGGGCTGTGCACGCTCCCCGCCCTGCCTCCACCCCAGAAGTCTCACATCCCAGAGGCAACGCTGAGCAAAGTTTAGAGTATTCCCTGAAGCTGCAAGCAGACTTTCCAGCAGCCATGAGCAAGCATCGGCTTCGTCTAAAGTTCTCCTGGGAAAGTGAATGAGATCAACACGGAACAGGATTCTTTGCTACCCAGAGAAGGCAGCCAGTGAAGCAGAGAGTATGGCAGAAGTCAGCGAGGGATGAGATTCGTCTCCAATAAATCCTGGGGCAGACGACTGCCACCGTGGAAGGGACAGCCGGCACAGCCCCGCGCCTGCAGACACGCAGCCCATCTATACCCGCAGTGGTCTGAAGACAAGGTTCCAGGAGGGCTGCATTGTTGAGTCTACTTTAGGAATAGGAGGTCTGGGGTGAGTGCACGTAGGGAGTTGCTGGTCGCCAATAAAACTGTAAGTGACACCAACAAAACTGGCTATGAAGTCACTGTCAACATGATTTATGGCAACTCAGCGGGGGGGGGGGCGGTGTTCAATAAAAGAGGGCGTATCTCCTGCTCTCAGGGATCGGACTTTGATTATACTTTACGAGCACTCATGCATCTGGTATTTGCCGAGTGCAGGTGCTCGCCCACTCGAGGAGGACCACCTCCTGAAGGAAGCCACAGTCTGCCCTGGAGCCTTGGGTCTAGCAGGGAAGACAGACAATGGTGTCCAATGGGGTGGGCAGTGCACCACGCGGGCGTGAGAGCCCTGAGCCAGTCTGGGTGGTCAGGCAGAGCCTCCTGGGGAAAGGAATATTCATTCTGGATCCTGAAAGATGGGCCAGGGGAAAACTGAAAAACAAAACAAAACAAAACAAAACTCTCATGTTCTGCCTTTCTTGCTCAGGGGAGGAATAGATGTGGTCACTCAGCTGTTTATGTTTGTGAACAAGATGGCACTTGGAAGCTGTCACTGCTTCTATACTGAGCTGACCGGCTGGTGATGGAGGAGATGCTGGGGAGGGAGAATCAGCTCCCCAAAGTCTGATTTACCCACAGCAACCTTTGTCCTGGTGGACACTGCAAGAAGTGTGTTCACGTAGCATAAACTATGTCTTTGGAAGAGAGCCACAAGGCTCACCATTTTGTAAGGGGGGAAACTGAGGCCTGAGACCCCATAACTAGTGGGTTGCAGAGTTTACTCAGGCCCTCAGCTATGGAGTCTACCAAACTTCTTCACTTACTAGCGGTGTGAATTTGGGCAAATAACACAACCTCTGTGCCTGTTTGCTGATGATACCATTGTTACAGCCGCGGTGGCCTTGTCGTTGTTGTGAGGGTTCATGAGATCATCAACACAAGCATTGGCTGTCACGAACATCATCATCAAAATCGCCATCGCCCTTTGGCACCTGGCAAGCACGCCACTTACGTCGAGTTTGGAAAGTATTTCTGCAATCTACATTTAAACAAGTGGTAACTATGTGGAAATGTGCTTTCTGGCTGGAATTATCCATATATCTCTGGATACTCATATCTAGACAACAACATGGTATAGTTGAAAGAGCTTTTAGAAAACTTAAGTGTTGGAAGAACTGATTTTGGAATCTCAATAGCCTCCTCCATAAGATGGGAAAAAGATCAGCCTTGCTCTGCCCTTCCTCACCTGGTTACTCATCTGTTCCCTCATCACCGCACTTCCCAGAGAAATAAGGAGTGAGCGCACTCCCATGTTCAAGGCACTAGCTACGGGGTGTTCAAGAAAGACATGGTCCCTTCCTCGGAGCTTTGGTAGAGAGGGGGACAGAGTGGGGATGAGATAAGGTATAGAATGTTACTGTGAAAGAGCCATGGGAAGAAGACAGGAAACGTACGGGTTTCTTCTGGGCAGGCTTTTAAGTTGAGAGAATTCTCGTTTCTATAACAAAAACAATCTCTCTCTTCTAAGCAACAGCAGGACTCTCAGTGGAAGGCATATTTAACCTACATCCCTTCATACCAAGGATAATTGATAGACTCTAATGGATGCAAATTTCGTGTTTATGGAAACATGATAACTGAGATTACTCCCAACGATGTGAGCAATGAGACTTTGGCAGAAAACAAAAACTAAATCTATGCAAATGTAGCTTTTGAGTTAACCAAAAACCTTTTGTGTACATGAGCAAAACCAGGAATAATGCTACTTCTATGACTTCTAATTGTAGCTGTGCTAAAAATAGGGAAAAAATAAAAACAAGAGAAGGAAAACAGGAGACAAAGCGCTACCACTTCTTTAACATTCACCACATGCTGTCACTGCAAATACATTAAACGCGAGAACAATGCGTGGGGCTAGCACTGTGTTCTGTTGCTAACTACTAAGTAATTTAGTGCAACACACAAAATGCACAGAGCAATCACTTCAGAATTACATGGAGGTAGGCCAGAATTTGAGTTCAAATAACTGCCCTTAGGAAAGACGCCTAACCTTACAGATCCTTACTTTGTCCACCTGGAGAATGGGCCTCACGCTTAGAAATGTTGGCAGATGGTGGAAGACTCAGAAGAGACGATGTCTGCAGAAACTGAGCACTGTGTACAACATAGTGCCTCCAGATGTGTGCTACGGTCACTGAGTCTACACTCGAGAGACCCTGTTCAATGACCTGTCTCCCCTGAACACACACACACACACACACACACACACACACACACCATGTATGATGAGAACGGCTCCCCATCAGCCTAAGCAACACAGAAACAGCTTACCTGGCATTGGCAATATGCCCTTCAAGAAAATTAAATTGAACCAAACAAGCAAATAAAACCATTTCTAAGATCCCAACGATAAACATAAGTTGAAATGAGTTGAACACATTGCAGGTGATGATAAATATCATGTGCTACTTTCCAGGCGGAGCCAACACACATTACATGGGCAAACGCCATTAATAATCACACAGCTGAACACCAGCAATTTGGTCTCCATGGGAACAGAAGGTAATATCACACCACTGTTCTTTGATGGATCTTTTATTATTTCAGTATTTGAAAAGCGATTTTTCAAGATGATAGAAACTATCAAACACATTCAATTATGCATCACATTGGAGATACAAAGTGTGGGGTCTGGAATAGTCCTTTGTCCTGCTCATTTTTCAGGAAGAAAAGAGGACATTGATGGGGAGAACAGGCTGATATTTTGGAGAAGGGATCACAATAGCCAGTCCTCCTGTGGTTCCTAGAATTGCCAAGCCCAGAACCTGCCTCTGGAAGCTTTCATCCCAGAGGACTGACTTCCTGCCTTCAGTCATTTTACAAAAGCCTACTGGGAACCAGTGAATGCCCAGAGCCCTAGTCAACTCAGGGAGAGCGCTCAGCAATCATGTAGTAAAGCACATCAAATCTGGTTAAATATTTGAGATGGAGACTAAGAAAATATCAAAAGAGCAGTTTAAAGTAACTTGGGAAAGGCCATACCTTCCCTAATTCATCAAAAACAGAAGGAGTCACCCTTGGATTTTCTCCTTCATCTAGACCTATTTATTCTCCGATAAAATGCCCCCCCCTTCCTGCTTTCATTCCCTGGGTTGAGTTCCAGCCTGAATTGCTCTAAGTGCCACCTGCCCGTTCTGTTCCCTTCCTCTAGGAGCTACCTGGGTGAGAGACGTGGGTACCCTTGTGCTGGGAATTAGCAGTTACCAGAAACCACAGACAGTGTAACAGCTCATGGGAGGCTGGCCTGTGTCTCACACTATCTTACATGTTTTAATATATTAACTCATTTACTTTTCACCCCAAATCTGTGAGTTTTCCATACAATAATATTTTTTTTTGTATCTTACAGATGAGTTTGCCTCAGATATAGAAAGAATAAGCAACTGGCCTAGAATCACACACACCCTCACACACCTGCTCATGCACAAGAAGCAGCAGAGTCCAGAACAGAACGTAGCAACGCGGCCCCAGGGTTCATGGTGGATATTGCAGGCACTCCAGCAGGTCTATGTTTGGGTTACCCAAAGATGACAAGAACCTCCTGGCTCATGGTTGGATCATCATTCTAGCCTGGAATCCAGACACAACCCGCCGTTTCCTCCAGACCCGGGTTCCTTCTAAAGGCAGTTCAAACATGACTCTGGTCATAGCTGCAGTGCTGTTCCGTGCTCTGGCTCAGCCTGGAAAGGCCCTGCTGTGCTCAGCTGCTAGTAAGAAGCAAATAGCCTTGTTGTGGAGACTGGAGTCTCTGAAGCCTAGGTTCGTATTCTAGATGCTGCCCGCTGGCTGGTTCCATGAGCTTTCTGTGCTTTCCTTTCCTCATCTTAAAAGTGACACAAATGATAACCTGGCTCAGAGGCTATCATTATAATTAAATGAGTAAATCAATGTAAAGAGCTTAGAAATGTTATTTGGCACATCAATGACAATAATGATGGTGGTGTGGTAGTGGTGAGGATAAAAGGAAGCCATGTATATAGACCTCTACCCCACAAAAGACTTCCAAGAAAATTAATCTTCAAGCCCTCTACTCAAATAGCTTGTGTAGATTTCAGCTCCTGGTTTACAAGGAAACAGGAAATAGGATAACAGCAACAACAGTATCTGCACCTACATCCATGTTTAAAGATGCTGCCAAAAGGGGGGCTGGAAGGAGGGGCGATTGCTTGAGCCAACAATGAGTAACAGAGACCAAGGTACACTCTCATTTGTAAAACTAAAAATCCACATAAAACATGAAGTAATGGTTTTCAGACATTGGCCATCAGGCTGCGTAGACTACAATTGAAGTGAATCCTACTACTGTCCTCATATCCTGCCTGCAGGAATTTTCCAGGACATGACACAAGAAGGTGGAGCTTATGCAAATCCTGGAAGCCTCCTTGAGTCAAGGAGATGGGGCCGAGAATTCAGGAGACCAAGGGCCCAGAGATCACAAGACAGAGCACTAGGGATGACAGCAGAGGAAACAGTTCCCAGAGCTGGTACACAATTGGCAATGATGGGTACATCCACAGACCAGAGTGGGGGACCTCACAATCCATGGGATGATGGGCAGAGCTCAGAGGGGCACTATCTCAGCAGCTGGATGAAATTAGCCCTAGAGGAAAGACTTCCCTCATCGCCCCTAGCAAACCTTAAAAGGAAGCCCTGGAAGGATCAAACTGATTCCAAATAACTTAAATGCATCCCACAACAAAGCTCTCTCTCTGTGTATATATATTGATATATGTGTATTTGTTTTTATATGTATTTGTTATTATAAATACATGTTTATATTTTTATATTATTTATATAATGAAAATGAAAAGGTAAACACAATGCCTGACATCGAATCAAAAATTACCAGGCATACAAAGAGCCAGGAAAATACAAGACATAATGAGGAGAAAAGTCAAACAGTAGAAACTAAAGCAAAAATGACACAGATGACAGGCAGACCGAGGAGCAGGCAGCCCGATGCGGGGCTCGAACCCAGGACCCTGGGACCATGACCTGAGCCAAAGGCAGACGCTTAACGACTGAGCCACCCAGGCACCCCTCTCTCTCTCTTTTTAAGATTTTATTTATTTGAGAGAGATAGAGAGCATGAGCTGGGGCATGGTGGCAGAGGTGCTCTCAGCAAAGGGAGTTACAGCAAGGAAAAGGAGGGGAGGTAGTGAGGGGAGGTGGAGGTGTGGGGGAGAGGTAAGAGGAGACGGGGAGGGAGCTGAGAAGGAGGCAGAAGCAGAGAGAAAAGGGGGTCAGAAGAGGAAGCCAACTAAGCAGGGAGAGAGATGAGGACAGAGAGATGGGAGAGATGCCTGGCAAGACGGCAGGACAGAGTTAGGGGCAGGACCAGGAAGTGATAAGAAAGGATGTAAATGTGATAACAGAAAGGGTGGAATAGCATTGTTTGCTCTGCTTCTTTAGAACTCTGACCACAACAATAACTTATGTCTTATTGATATAATTAGATATTTAATATATCCCTCAGAGGGGCCACGCCAGTGCCCCACTTGTCTGTGAGGCCAGGACAGCATGTGTCTTACTCACTGCAGTTTTAACACAGTCTCAGAATATACTGAGATGGCCAAGTTGTTGAATATGTTAAAGAAGAATGGGGACAGGGGTGCCTGAGTGGCTCAGTCGTTGAGCGTCTGCCTTCGGCTCAGGTCATGATCCTAGGGTCCTGGGTTGGAGCCCTGCATTGGGCTCCCTGCTCTGAGGGAAGCCTGCTTCTCTCTCTCCCACCCCACCCCCCCCACCTGTGTTCCCTCTCTCGCTGTGTCTCTGTCAAATAAATAAAATCTTAAAAAAAAAAGAAGAAGAAGAAGAAGAATGGGGACAAGTATTACTATTACTTTACTGACCAGGGGAGACTAAGTCTTGAAGGTTCACTGAATTACTCAAGGACAAAAGCTAGTCATGACAGAGTCCAATTTAAATATGGATTTCTTTGCTCCTGGTCCAGGGATTCCTTCGAGCCAGAAAATAAAATTATTCTTTTTGGTAACTCTTGCCAAGTCTTCAACTCCTCGGTGAATAGTTACGCTCAAATTATAATTTGTATTTTCTCAGATGGAACAATTATGAGCACAAACAGGCTCAGGGAGCATTTCTACTACATTTAGGAGAAAGAAATGTTCTGTACAAGGTGCAGGTGAGGGAAAGGCCACCAAAGGACAGTGCATGGCAGCATGGAGGCTGCTGTCCCAAAGAAAGGAGCTTCTTGGGGCACCTGGGTGGCTCAGTCGGTTGAGTATCTGCCTTTGGCTCAGGTCATGATCCCAGGGTCCTGGGATCAAGTCCTACGTTGGACTCCCTGCTCAGTGGGGAGTCTGCTTCTCCTTCTCCCTCTGCCACCACACCCCAGCTCATGCTCTCTTTCTATCTCTCTCAAATAAATAAAATCTTAAAAAGAGAGAGAGAGGGGCGCCTGGGTGGCTCAGTCGTTAAGCGTCTGCCTTCGGCTCAGGTCATGGTCCCAGGGTCCTGGGTTCGAGCCCCGCATCGGGCTCCCCGCTCGGCGGGAGGCCTGCTTCTCCCTCTCCCACTCCCCCTGCTTGTGTTCCCTCTCTCGTTGTGTCTCTCTCTGTCAAATAAATAAATAAAATCTTAAAAAAAAAAAAGAGAGAGAGAGAGAGAGGAGGCTCTTTATACTGTGGACTAGGTCCTTCCATATGCGGATTTCAAGATTACACACATAGCACACAGGTCTTACACAGAGTCTGCCACACAGGGTTCTCCTCTGCCCCTTTCTATTTGTGCGACCTGAGGCAAGTAAGTTCCTCTCTCTGGGCCTCAGTTTCCTTGTGTCCAAAATGCAGGTGATGAGGTTTAGCTCAGAGGGTTATCATGGGCATTAAAAAAGATGAAGTGTAGAGAGGGCACCAACTGCCCTGTGACAATGGCTACTCACTTTGGGTCCATTTGTGGGACAACTGTTGTTCTGGAGGAACAGTTACTGCTCCCAACACCTGTGGTCTCGCAGCTCAAAGTCTAGCAAGAAATGGGTCAGAAAACAGGTAATGCCAAGGAAATACAAAGTTTGCCATGGTAAGAGTAAGCAAGAAGTTATCTGGGGCCCAGAGAAGGGCCTCCTAACCCAGCCTCGGGCCAGGGGAGAGGAGAGGAATTGGGAGGCTTTTGGAAGAAAGGATGACTAAGAGAATATGCGGAAGTTTATATGGTGGAGCGTCTACTGCGTTCTTCACAGACACATTGCCAGGGATGTTCTGGAGCTCTGACTCCCTATCAAGCGCCCTATGTGTGCATTATCTCTAAATCAGAGGTGATGAGCTCAAGGACTAGAGTGACAGATCCTGGGTTGGAACCCAAGTGTGTCCAACTCCAAAGTCTGTACCTGTTGGGCCATTCCAGGAGACCTCAACCGGAGGATGCATCAGAATCACCTGAGGAGACTTTTTTAAATACTGTGGTCTAAACCCCAATCTAGCGATGCTGAATCCCTGGGAGTAGAGCTCAGATAGGCATAATATTTTAAATGGCTTCCCAGGATATTCTGCTGTGCACTCCTGGTTTATAATTACTGCTGTCTCCCCAGGGAGAGGCTCTCTCTGCCGGTGGCCTGGTACCATGGTCAAGTTTGTCTACCACCACTGAGCTACTAAGAGGTACAAATTTGTTGGACTTCTGATGTCTATACCTATTTTCCATATACACTGAGAGCAGAGAAGCTGTGAAGCTTGACAGGTATATGCTGGCAATGGATAGACCTGGGTTTGACAAGGTAGGTCTGATAGGCGGAGCTGAACAATAGACACACCTGAGTCAGCTTACTGGGGGGTGTGACACACAGGCCAGCCTTGAGGCTGTCTATCTCAATTTCTCCCTCTTCCTCTCAAAACTGCAAGCTGATCTTTAGTCCAGGGCAAGACCGGGAGAAGGAGGAAGGAGGGCAGAGGACAGTTAGGCCTACAAGTGGTGCCGGCATGGTGGGGAGGGGCCCTGATGACCCCCTGGTTCCCAGGACTCTCTCCAGCCGGTTGCCTGCAGCATCTGCCCTGCCTGGACCAGCGAACATCTTAGACCAAGGAGCGAGAAGCAGAGGCATATACATGGTCGCCTTTCTCTGGAGACCCACAGTTACAGTCAGGATAGGTCTGACAGCACTACACTAACAAACAGCCCTGAGCTCTCAGTGCATAACACTGCGGGAGCTGAGTCATCACCCACACAAAGGCCACTGTGGGTTAGCAGTGCTGTGGGCAGTTTTCCCGTAAGCGGGGATCCAGGGGCGTCCCAACTTGGGACGCTCCCACCCTTTGACATGCACCCTTCAAAGGTGCCACGGAATGAACAGATAGCCTGGGGCATCATGCAGAATATTTTTAAGGAACAATTCTCAAGTATTCCATGGGCTCAAACCCAGGTATACGGCCTTCAACTAACTGCCAGGGAGGCTTGGGAAAACATCTTCACATGTACACATTCAGAGAAACGAGGCTGATGAGGACACAGCCAGTCAGCCACCTCTGTGGTCCTGATCACCAACCCTGCTTCACTCTTCTCCCTCCACCTACAATACCCTCGTGCAAGGGGGGAGGCCCTGGTCCCAGGCATTCACTGCCTCGTATTTCAGCTTGAGGATTTCTGGGTGGCGGAAGGTACAGTTGACATTGGGTCTGATATGGCGCGTATTATTCCAATGACCAAAGACCTAAGGATATCAATTAACTGGCCTTCACAACGGGCAATGGTGGAAACAAGAAGCAGTAACTGACACGGACACTCCCCTGAGGGATAGAGAAGAGTATGGGATGCACGGCAGATTGAGCTCTGTAGGTTTCTAGAGGCGGCACAAAATCCATGATGGAACTCCCTGGTCCATCCCCCTGGATCCACGCAACCCCCAGTCCCTGGGTCTGCCTTCCGGGAGGCTGGGGTGGCAGGGAGAGCATGGTCCCTGGGGGACACATGCTGCAAGGGGGGCCCAAGGGTTCAGATTAGCCCTGAATGGCCAAACAGTCTTGCAGTCCCAGCTTGTGGTTTCTTCAGCAACACAGTTTTCTTGAAAATTTAGTAGGCTGTCAATCTATTGGTTTCCAGCCTCTTCCCTGTGCTCTTAAGTCTGCTGCATTTCTTTGTTATTTTTTGTTTGTTTATTTTTGGGTTTTTTGCCCCCAGGTCTCTATAGAAACTAAGCAGAAGATGTCTTGAAGCTTTCTGGGTCACGATGTAGGAGAGCTGAGGCATTAATCTGGTGTTTGCTTCCAGTCACTGTGGCTTTATTCAACTGCGAAGTGTTCTTGGGGTCTGTCAAAATTTTTGTGTTTTTTGTTTGTTTGTTTTTAAAATGACCTCAATGCATTTGTTTAAAAAGAAAGAGGCTTTCCCACCTCTGCCAGTCCCCACATGTCCGCATGGGTTTTCTCTGTCCCCTTTTATGTCTGCGTGAAAGCTAATTCTTTCCCGAGCTCATGTCTCTGTCGCCCCTCACCAAACACAGCTACAGGGAACACAGACACACTGCTGACCTTCTGTCTTCCGACCGGGAAGTCTCCACTTCTGGACTTCCGATCGCTCGGGTCCATGCCATGCTTTTAGGTTTTTGTTAAGGCCAGACCATAGAAAGCAAGTGTTTTTCTTAAGTAACGCTAACTGCTGTGATAAGCAATCCATAAATCTGTTACTTCACATCATTTTTTTTTTTTCTGTTTTCCCAAAGTCTGATACCAGTCAGTGGATCTCCTGTGTGGCTCTCCTCCAGTCTCTTTTCATCTGGGTTCTTTCGTTTTGTGCCACCTCAGTCCCAAACACGTGACTCCTGAGGTCACCATCGAAGAAAGGAGGCCCAGAGGATCAAGCAAGATGTTTGGACAGTAAGGAGGAAAGAGACTTGTATACCTTCTGTCCCCATTTCATTGACCTGAGCCTAGTCTCAGGGCCTCAAGGGAACTGCAGGTGTAGCTGGGAAGAATGCGGGGAATGTGGGATGCCCTAATCCCTCCCCACCGTCCCCCGGCACACACTGAGGTTCTGCATCTCCAGAGTTAGCCCATCTGCCAGGGCTGTCTCTGCCGGGGGGCACAGCACCCTCTCTGGGGGCAACCGGTTTTAGAGGCTCGAAATCCTGGCTCCCACAACAGTGTCCCTTCCACTGTGACCACATTAAATAGAAAAGGCCTGCTCTATGTCCACTGGCTGATATCTCCCCAGCTAGGTGGCAAGAAAGAAGCACATGAATTATCAGTATTCTGGGTAGAGTCAGTTACAGGCTCTTGCCATTCAGCAAGACCTGGTTCAGAGATTTTGGACTCACATTTGGAGTGAAACGTTTCATGTTCAGACTTGGTTTTCAAATTCACACAACGCTGGGCGCATCTTGACAAGCGTCAGATCTAACACCTGCCAAGGGCCT
Source organism: Halichoerus grypus (assembly GCF_964656455.1). Taxonomy (NCBI): domain Eukaryota; kingdom Metazoa; phylum Chordata; class Mammalia; order Carnivora; family Phocidae; genus Halichoerus; species Halichoerus grypus. The sequence continues at coordinate 5,075,164 of NC_135716.1, read as the reverse complement.
GTGAGATTCGAACTCTGCTTCGTCTCTTAACCACCACCTTGCTAGCACGGCTGCGTGCGGGGTGCTGGCTGGAGCCCAGCGACCCTGAGGGGGAGTGGGTGCTGCGGGTGAAGCTGATGGAGTGCCAGAGAGCAGCTCCGTGGTGTGTGGAGCCCCAAACTCCCCGCCAAGGATCGTCTAGGTGCTCCACATCCGTGCCCTGCTTGCTCATCAGTCACCCTGGGAGCTCATCCTGCTACCCTTAGCACACAGTCTGCAGGTCCCTGCAGGGGACAGCTCCCTCCCCACCCCCCACCCCACCCCCCACCTCAGCCCTGTCCTCAGGAGACTCACTCACATCTGTTCCTCTCTCAGTCACTAGGTCCCAGCCCAGGGTTACAGCATCTTCATCACATCACTTTTTCCCACCCCAGGGCCTTTGCCACAGTACACTTAGCTCAAACATTCTTCCCCTTCCAGGACCAATTAACAGTGGTCATAGGTTGCCTTTGTGCTAACCAGAGTTTCCCTCCTTGGTGGATGAACGGGAGAGAGGGAACGTCCCTCATCTGGATGGACACAGCCCCATGGATGCACAGCTTGGCAAGTGGAGAGTGGGCAGGATTTCAGCCCCAACTCACCTGCTCCACCAGGTGTCTTTGTGTAGTGTGCAACTTACACAACTGTATAGGGCAGCCCTACATCCCCCCTCACCTCTGGCTGTGCCTCATCCTTCACATCACAGCCTAAATTCCCCTTGCTCAGGGAAGCTCCTCTGTACCAAAGACCAGGCCAGGTTCCACATAATAGCAGCTCCTCGACATTCATGACAATATTAAGTAAAGAATGGTGTGTTTTCTTGAATGTATATCTTGCTCTTAGCTAAACTCCCAGAGTCAAGCGTGCACTGCAGGTTAAATATGCAATATGATGCTTACAAAATGAAGGATCAAATACAGATATGGGATGCACATCAGCCTCAACGCAAGTGTCTGGCTCTCCGGCTTACACGTTTTCTCCGTGACCTCCTCCTCAACGCAATGGTACCCCGTTGCTGGCTCTTGAGCTCGTGACGATGGAGGCAACTTTCATACGATATCTGGCAGGCTGCTAGCATGCTAGACAACAGCGAACGGTGACAACATCTGCCCAAGAGGCCAACTCTCTCTGGTGCCTGGGCAGCGCATGGAGCCCTGACCTCTCAGCCCCTAATCCTCCTGATTCAGACTTCCATGTGACAGGCTGTGACATCCATAGGAGGGCACAGGCAGGAAAATGGCAAAGAGCTCTGGAGACTGGCAGCCCACTCCCAGGGTCCCCAATCCCACTCCTCCTTAAAACTCTGGCTCTTGAGCAAGCCTGTCATCTGTCTGCTTCTTCAAGGCGACAACTGTGATTCATCCTGGGATTGAAGGGTAAAATGTCCTTGGAGTGATTTAATTGGGAGCATCGAGATGAATGACTGTGCCCTCATGGAATGCTTTTAAGTGGAACAAAGTGACTCATGAAGCAATTATTACATTCAGACGAGACAGCAGAGGCCTGTCCAAAGTGCACATGTAGGAGAGAAAACAGTGGGTTAGTGTACCTGAGTGGTCGAAGAAGGCTTCACAGCAGTGGTGATCACTGGAGTGGGTTTTGAAGGATAAAGAGGAGTTCTTCCAGGGGAAAGAGTGATCAAAGAGGGTCAGAGAAGGATATTCTAGGCAGAGAGAACAGGCGATGTCCCCCTCTTTGAGTTAAATGCTCTTTTAAAAAATGTAAATGCCTAAAGTAGGGTCACCCAAAATGGATGATCTCAGCCATTCACACTTTAGCATGAATCACGTTTGCTGATTCTCCTTGTTAGGAGCTAGCTCACCACGGAGCCCTGACGCCCCATGATAGACGACTCCACACGTGCTTATTGTTCAAGTTCCCTCCGTACTTCAGTCACAGCCAGGACATCCATTCTCTCTCTCTTCCGCCTGCCTCACCTCCACTTTGCGCGGGCCTCTACTGCACTCATTAGTGGACCACTGCAACAGCCTGTGACCTCCCGTCTCTGCCCCAGCCCTACCTCTGCCAATCAATCCTGGACAGAGCAACAGGAAGGATGACACATCCTATCGCACTGATCCCCTGCACGTGACATTGCCGTGGCTAAGCAGGTTACAGGGTTTCCGAGGATCAGGTCACCGGTGACCTTCCCAGCCCCGGGTCTGGCCACACTGACCTCCTCGAGTCCCCCAATGTGGCACGCCCTTTCCCTCACTGCCCCCCGCCCTGATGCTACTCTTCCTCACCCCTTCCCTCCACAACTGACAATTCATTCCTTTGGATTCAGATTAGAGCTCCTTCCCTCTGGGAAGTGTTTCTGGACAGCGTCCCAGTCTCAGGAACCTGGCCCTGTTTTGTATTTCCCTAGCGGACCGCCGGCACCACCAGCAAATGGATGATTCCTGGAGCGCTAGTCCCTGTCTGGGGTCAGCATGCCTCTCTAGGCTGCGCATACCGCCCCAACACGAGGGTGATCAAATTACGTGCTCTGTAAAAACATGTTAAGTAAAGCAATAATTCAAGTTTCAAGGAAATGACACTCTCTCTTTTAAAAATGGGGGGCCAGGGGCACCTGGGTAGCTCAGTCGGTTAAGAATCTGACTCTTGATTTCAGGTTAGGTCATGATCTCAGGGTCGTGAGATCGAGCCCTGCCTCGGGCTCCATGCTGGGCATGGAGCCTGCTTGAGATTCTCTCTCTCCCTCTCTTAAAAAAAAAAAAAAAAAGCGAAAGGATCTGGAAGGCCCCTACCAATGTCTGGTCTTGGAAGACAAAGGACTTAGGAAACTACTAGTCCATGGCGAGAGACAGATGTAGATTCAGAGTCCTACATCCTGTTCCCTGCTTAAAGTCCCTCCCTCCAGGAAGCTCTCCACCGATCACCCCGGTGGTGAGCCCCTCTCTTCTGTGCTCCAGCCAACTACAACACTGGAGACAAATTATTTCTTAATGTTTCTCTCCTGTAATTAAAAATTACTTTTTCAATCTCTTTCTTTTTTCTGGCTAAATTGCAAACTCCACGAGGGTAGGTCTGGGGCTGACTTTCTGATGGTCGCTCCACTCCTCCTCCACCTGAGTGTTAAATATAACTGCTGTCTCAATGAGAGCAAAGCGTGGCTTAGGCTCAGGTTCCTCAACTGCAAAAAGGAGCCGACACCAACAGAGACACCTGTTGCCACCAGCATGCTCGGTGGCCAATGTGCCGCACACGGCCACCCACTTACTGGGAGTGCTCCAGGAGAGAGCAGGTGACAGTGATTCAAAGGGGACATAAGGTGATGCAGTGGGACCTGGGCACATATCCAGGCCCCACCAGAGACCGGCTGCCCAACTACCAGCAACTTCCTGAAGTTACTAGAGTACCTCTATGATGTGAATTATTCCAGGAGCCATGAAGAAGCACAGTAAAAATGGTCAGCACAGAGCCTAACACGTGTAAGGGCTCAACACATTTAGCTGACATAATTATGTTAAATGGTGACTGTGATGTGTGGTGACGTCATCACACCATCCCGGGGTGGGGGGGGGAGCAGGAGGGGAGAGGGCGTGGGGAGAAAAGGATGCTCAAAGGGGGAAAATTCTTTCCCCTCCTGAGTCCCAGGCAAACCTTATAGGTGAACACGTTTCATTCTCCCCTTTAAGAAAAGAAGAAGAAACAGAGGCTCAGAGTGGTCACATGACTTGCCAAGCTCTCACAGGTCATCCGCGGAAGAATCTGACCTTAGCCCTGCCAGGTTTCCGTACTCATACCCAGTGTTCTTGTCTGTGCACCTTGCTGCCCGCTCACCTGCCGATCACTCAGTCTGTGTGCACTTGGTGTCTGCTGCCCTGCACCCTGAGAGGGGGACAAACACAGGGCAGTCCGGGAAGGGATGCTCTGACCCACCCTGGCCACCTGACATCCCACACACCTAGAAACCCTGGAGTGGAAGAAGGCCTCCGAAGGCAGGCGATGTGGAATAAAGGCCGTTTTCTCATGAACAGGATGGTGCATAAATAAGCAATACTGTAGACTTTTGCACGAAAAGTCCACTTTCAGGGATTTATATTCTTCTGTGGAAATGACCTGTGGAATGCCGCCAGATTCATATGCGTGTGAACGCAATGCACCAGAGAGTCAAAGCCCATCATAGCTGTGCGCCGGAGAGCAACTTGTTATTTGTTTTGCAAGATTTTAGTAAATCAGATAATCATTTAAATGAGAAAGCTTTAAATTAATTCTGGTGGAGAGGGTAAGTACAACAGTGCTTGACATCTTAATTCTTGAAACAGCAAACATCATTAAACACATTTATTTTAAACCATAAAACAGGTTTTTCGTTAAATAACTATTGTGTTTTCCCGATGACTTCTGATTCTTCCCCAGGTAGTGAACCTTAGAGCATGGTGCTCCCAGATTTCAAACAGCTGTTCCTCCACACTCAGCTATCTGCCCCCACGCTGAAGCTTATGCAGCATGCTCCCTGAGCAGGTGTCCCGCTGGAGAAATGAGCTGCAGCGAAGCATGGGGCCGAATAGAGAGCCGAGTTCTAGGTGCGCACCTGCCCGCCGCAGGGAAATTATCTGGGTGTACTGGGTTCTGCTTCCTTATGTCAGTCATCAGGAAGTAAAAATGGGGACTAATCCTAATTGTTCCCAAAGTCGAATTATGCCTTTTGTGGTCCCCAGGCACTTTTCATCTGTTAGAAAATGTATTTAAAATTCTATTTTCATGACTGCATTGATATAATTACCTATCATCTAGCTAGCTAGCTAGTCACACACACTTTTTGATTTTACAAGACATTAAAACATTCCATCAGTCCCCAAAGTATTGTAGTCACTGGGTCCTGGGTCTACTGTGTCTTAGGGGTAAGGCAGTGGTCACCCCTCATACAGGATCGAGAACCTCATGCTACGCCATCTCCCTTCATCGGTACCTCCAACACTGAGTGAGCAGCCGCAGTGTGCCAGCAACTCGAATGGGCACCAAGGGCTACAGAAATGAAGATGCCCACCAGGTGGGGGCTGAGGCTGCCATTCCCATGAGCACTGTGTCACCAACTCCTTGTCCCATCCCTGGACATAGTAGGCGCTTGATGAGTATCAGATGAGTGAATAGACCAATGACAGCATCTCTGCTCACGGAGACATCACATGCCAGAGGTAATCTAGTGATGTGTTCACATAGCAGTAATGATGGTCTGGGCCTTAGCTATGGGACTCTGGATCCTCGTGAAAGGAATACGAGGATGTTTACAGTAACAAGCAAGGGTAAATTTAAAGCAAGGGTAAAGTACAAAGAGCCCAATAAAAATGGAGGCAAAGAGGTAAAAAAGGAGCATGCCTAGGAGGTGGGAGATGTCTGTCTGGAAGGCAGCTCCATGCCTCGGTTTCCATCCCCACCCAGCCCCACCAGACATGTGCCTGCCTTCAGTGAGGGCCCATCACGACACGGGGCTCAACATGGAATGTTATGTAAAGCTCAGCACTCCATGTGCCTGTGCTGTGGGGGCATTACTCTCTTCCAGGATGATGCTGTTTTACAATTCTCTGTAATCCGACTTAAAGGGGAAGTAGCTCCAGATCTGCAATCTAGAATATTCTCTCAATGACATGCTCCTGGGTCTGGAAAGCATGTCCTAAGTCATGTTGAGGATGGGGGGGTTTCACTTTGGTGGCGGATACACTCATCTCAGACACATTCATCTGCTCTGCATGGCTTCTGTGATTTCCACGGGTGAGCCAAGCACCTGGGAGGCTCAAACTGCCCGCTAGAACACATCGATTGGAAAGTGAAATATCTAGCAGTCTACTTGCAAGGGCGTTGGTTCTCTTGAATTCAGATGTTCTCAGATTCCACGGTTTCTGACCTGTTCCTTCAACAAAGGCTTCCCGAGCACATGCACTGCACCCTGCGCCCTGCACACAGAAGCGGACAAAGCAGAACCATGCCCAGCCTTGCAGAGTGGGAGTCCCTGCCCCTTCTTTGCTTAACCATTAACCTCCTCATGGCTAAAGCCCGGGTGGAGAGAGGGCAAGAGGCTGCCCAGCCGTATAACTGCAGAGCTGGAACTTAAACTCTGTCCCAGGTTCCTCATCTGTCAAAGGAAATACAAGGTCGAGGAGATAGATGGAGCCCTCGTGCGTCCAGGGCTTAACAGAGCAGGTGTTCAAACATCTGATGTAAAATGATTGGCGTCTCACTTTACACACTAGTGCAGAATTGTAAACCTTCAATTACTGCTTTGTCTCGTTCACTAGGCCCCAGGACCCACTGAGGGAGAGACCGAGGTGCATTCGTGTTAGCCCTGGGGTCCACAGGTGCCAGCACACAGTAGGGGCTAAATACATGACCGACGGAGGAGCACACGGCGCAGTCATGTCCCTGCCCTTGGAGGCCGAGCTCTGAGGACAGAGAGTCCCCGTGCTTCTCCACCAGGCGCTGTCATCCTGCCCCCAGGGAGTGGAACAATGCTAGGATTTCAGTGATGCTGGGGGTGGGGGGCAGCGTAGGGGCTGTACCTGGAGGGAAAAAGGGATTATTTGGATTTGGATTCCTGATCTTCAATGAGAGCTTGCCAGAACCTGAACATTTACTAAGTGTGATAGCAGATTTCATGTGTCCATTTTGCCAGGCCACAATACCCAGCTCCTCAGTCAAGCACTATTCTAGGTGTTTCTGTAAAGTTATGTTCTAGAAGAGATTAGCATTTAAATCATCAGACTCTGAGGAAAGCAGATTATCCTCCATAATCGGGGTGGGTCTCACCCAATCAGCTGAAGATCTTCATAGAAAGACTGACCCCCGCCCCCGCCCCCCCCCCTCCCCGGCACCAAGAAGAAAGCATCTGGTCATTGGGTCAGACTGCCTCTGGGCTCAAACTGCAACTCGTGCTTGGGTCTCCAGCCCGCTGGACTAACCTGATGATTTTGGACTTACCAGCCTCCATAATCACACAGAACAATCCCTTAGAATACATCTGTGTGTGTATATACATACACACATCCTCCTGGTTCTGTTTCTCTGGAGAATCTGGACTAATAAATCAAGCATGTATCAAATGCCCCTGGTTGCACCGGGCAGTGACAGGAATATCACACGGAAAACAGCAGAGAAAGGACTGAGGGGAGGCCCCAGCACCATCTCATCCTATCCTCTTTATACACACGGGGAAACTGAGACCCAGAGAGGGCAAATGTCTGACTCAAGGTCGCACAGCAGGTTAGTGCTGAAAGCCAAGAACAAAACCACACCTAAGACCCTTCATTCAATGTCCTACCCACAAGACCACATGGGGGCTTTCGGAGTAACATTCAATTTAATTATGTGAATAAACTAAAAGTAAAATAATCCAACAGAGGGTTTTACCGAGCACTTTGCGCCAGGCTCTACGCTCCAGGCTTTAATATGCTTATTTCATTTAATCTTCTCAGCAACCCTGCAAGGCAGGCATTAGTGTCCCTTTTTGACAGATAAGCCGAAAATCAGAGAGGGGAAAATAATTCCCGTAGGGCAAAGCTGCTGGCTTGCGATGGGGAGGGGATGCGAGCTCCAACTCTAAATCTGAGGCTCCAGCCACCTGGGCGCAGCAGGAAAGAGTGGGGCTGCACACAGGGAGGGAGGGGCCCGGCTAATGGGAAAGGGACCCTGGCCTCCCATGATTTTTCATGCAGTCAGCTCCTTTTGCTCCTGAACTCTAGTTTCTGCAAATGTCTTTGCACAGAAAGGCTTATTTTGAAGGGAACACCTGGTGTCTAATCCTTCCAGCTGATGCTGCAGTCTGCGTGGATCCCCATGTTATTTGCTAATGCACTGGGCTTCTTGGGATTTGGATGCACAGCTCCTAGGGGAGGAAGGGGGAGTGGATTTTATTCTCTGCTTGGCAGCCCTTGCCTGGTGGGAAGGCATGGGGTGGGTGCGCAGCACTGAGCCCGCATAATTGGATGGGACCCAGATGGAAAATACACAGGAAAAGAATCAGGTCCTGAAAATAACCCATTGAGCTAAGCTCCATGAGCAAGTTCACTGCTGAGCACCCACAAATAAGCTATTTTATCTGACTCTTGTAAAAGACAGGGATGTCTTCTTTGACACACATCCCCAAAAATAGCCAAGAAAAGAAATGGGGGGGGAACTATACTGTATCATGTGCTGCTACGGGTCTATTTTTATACTGTCTTTATACATATTAACTCTTGAGATCCTTTCTAAAAGCAGATATTACCCCATTCTCGTGTTGAGAAATTGAGTTTCCAAGGGTGAGTCAAACTCCGCCAAGTCACAGGGCTCTGGGGGGCCCATCAGGTGTCTGAGACCATAATCTTCTCTCTCCCATGTCACACTGCCTCAAGATCAGGGACCTGGCTGGGTCACGCTCAGCCTCTCAGATGCCACAGAGTCGGTGTGCCCTGCCCGCGCGTGCCCCAAGTCTAGGGCTCTGAACAGTCTTCAAGGGCAGCCCTGCACGTTGCTGGGGCTGGGCACGGGGTGCTGAGTGAGCTGGCCTCTATCCCCAGCCACACGGACCCACACGGAGAGAGAACGAAGGCTAGGAAATCAGAGAGCGCTTCTCAGAGGTGGTGGCGTCTGAACGAGGCATCAGATGGGAGACACTGTATCCTAATCCTCCTCACAGGCTCCTGTGGACCCAGCAAAAGCCCTGTCTTGGAATACGTGTCCAAAATGCTTTGAATTGATCTAGGACCTCTGATATTCCCTAATGTCCTATGCCACATTACATGGAAAATGGTCCGAGCTGGAGATTTTCAGGTAGGTCTCCTGGGGAGGCTCTGGGGCCAGCACGTGCAGGGAGTGAGGAGGAGGACCCAGCTGAGGGGGTAGTGGAGATGTGATGAGGTCACGGCGAAGGTTTCAGTCCACCCACGGGGAGTCTGGAACCAGGCTGGGCGGGCAGCAGGGGGTCGGGGCTGATCCAGGGAAGCACGCGGGATCCACTAATGATGCACAGTCACTGTGTGGCCGTGGGGATGCAGAGGGAGCTGGGAGTCCCTGCCTTCCACTCCTTCCCAATCCCATGTCCGAGCCTTGAAGCCATCCCTGTGCATGAGGTAACGCAGACACGTCACCACCACCACCACCCCGGGCTGGCTGGTCTCCCGCTTTCCACTCCCGTGTTACTATCTGCTGGGTCCAGTGTCAACGCTAAGGACATGGTTCCCAGAGACCCAGTGGCTGCCCGAGGTCCTACATCTACAGGTCACTGGAGTCCACCTTCAAGAAAGTTCTGTGCTCCTTCTGGGCACAGAGCCCTGTCCCGGGTCTGGGTCCCCTGTCCTGCAGGAGGGTTGGCAGCTCTCTCCTCAGCTCCTCACAGGAGAACATGACACAGAGGCTTGAACCAGATGGACGCATGACTGAGGGCAGCTTCTGCAGCCAGGCCTCCTGGCTGGGGCGCAAACTGGGAGAGCTGATGTCACAGGAGAGCCAGAAGCATGCAGAACCCGCTGTGCTGGACGCCGTGAGCAGGGAGCGGGGCTGCACAGGACAGGGCAGCGCCTCTTCTGGGGCAGCAGGTGGGCAGGCTGAGTGCGGAGTGGCCCTCCCGATGTGGGTGGGCATCAGCTGACCAGCTAGGAATCTGAGTGAGAGAATGTCCTCTCTCTGCCTGCCTTCCGGCTGAGACACCAGTGTTTTCCTGCCTGCACACTCGAGCTCAGACTGGAACCCCACCACCGGCCCAGCTCTCCTGGGTCCCCTGCCGGCAGGGGACAGGGCTTGGGACTTCTCAGCCTCCATCATCATGTGAGCCAATTGTTTTCAAAAGATTTCTCTCTCTATATATATATATATATTGCATGTACATAAATATGTCAATGCTCGTTGGAAATACTATAATCTGTTCCTCCATCTATCTATCTCTTGTTGGTTCTGTTTCTCTGGAGAAGCTAGACTAATGCAGGCTGGTTATTTCTGAGCAAGTCCCTGATAAAAATAATCCTTTGTCGGCTCAGGAGAGATATGGGCAGAGTGATGCTGAGTGTGGCCAAAGACATGCGCCTCACAGAGGGGTAAGGATGGGTGTTGATGGAGAAGAGAGAACAAGGGAAAGGTCAGGGTATGCGTAGTTATTGAGCACCTACTGAGTACCAGCACTGGGCTAGGAACTTTGCATTCATTACAGCAACGGCTACACACACCACCCCAGAAGAGGATCATGCTTTCATGACCTCACCCTTCAGGGGGGCAAACTGAGACTCAGAAAAGTGAGCAAGTGAGAGACGGAGCCAAGTTTTGAAAACAGTTCAAGGCCAAGGGGCTTTCCAGGTTCCCACGTGGTCCAGGGGAGGCCCCTCACAACACGCCCTGATGGGGGACCACCCAGAGGAGACGCGTATGAGGACCCCAGGGCCAGCGTCCACCCCAGGCCCTGGCAATAGGAATATGTTTGACAGAAAGGCAGGGACGGATGGACAGGTGAGAGGAAGGGACACACACACCCTGCAAAACCGAGGGCGGCCTTGGGGCCACGTCCCGTGCGGACCATACCTCTGAGGAAGTCGGCTTGCAGTATCCAGCTCCGAAGACCAGGTTTTCCAGAGAGAGGCTGGATTGTTCTGGTCCCGTGTCTGGCCCGCCTTTTCCAAGCCAGGAGCCTCTTCCCGGACGGGTAAAACTGAAAGGCAGGGGGATTGAAGAGGGAAACAAACAGTGTGAAGAAAGTGATGGTGTCATGAGCTCAGCCCCTCGGGGCTGTTAGTGCCTCGCTGCAAGATAAGTCATCTAGAAGAAGTTTGCCCCCCACCCAGGACGCCGGCCCAACAAGGCGGTGCAACTGGCATGAGATCCTGGAAGGCAAAATGGCACACATCCTACTCTGTGGACAAAAGAATGCCCCTAAAGGCCAACCACGTGCCTACTGAGAGACACTGAGGCAGAGCTCCAAGGCCATGGGACTGGAGGGACAGTTTGGACAGGCTCCAGGCCAGAAGGACGGGGCCTCCATCCATTACGGTCTGGGTCCTGCTTCTACTTCCTTCGGGGCACAATCCGGGGTGCGCTCCTTCAACCCTGCCCCTGCCGAGCCTCCGTTTGTTCTTCTGTAGAAGGTGCAACCATAGCCCCTCTCCAGGGCAGGTGCTCAAGAAATAATCCTGGAATGATTTAGTTCAAGCGTCTCACGTGCCTGCTTAAAATCCTGACAGGGAAATGAGGCTCCGGTCATATTTCTGTTTAATTCATTTATGCAAATATGTACTAGGTGCAAGCCACATAGCGGGCAGAGTGTTAGGTGGCCGGGGGCCAGAGGACGCAGGCACGACCCCCTCTGTGAAGACTTTTGGTCTAGGGAGGGAGGCAGATGTAACAGGATGAAGGCAAACTCAGAACAGTGTTAGGGGTGATCCTCATGGAGAAGGGCCCAGCAGTTAGAGGCCGGTCCGCCCTGGCTCCGAGCCCAGCAGCAACACCCATAAGCTCCGTGACACGGGTACGTTTTTAGCCTCTGGGTGCCTCTGAAAGGCCGACACGTGGGAAGGGTGGGTTTCAGCACTTTCCCCAGAGGCTCTGAAGATTCCATGAGATCAGCCCAACATGGCTGTAAGTACGGGGTCAGGCAAAAAGTAATGATTCCATAAATGCTCTAGCTGTTGTCAATAATACCACAAATACAATAAAATTTCACAAAACCATTACTGTCTTTATATCGCTATTGTTGATAACACCACAAATATAATCGAGTGTAATGTAATCACTACTCTGATTTGCTTGGAACTGCGATTTCAGCCAAGTGCACAGTGTAGCTACAAATGGATGAAAGGAACATTGCAGGGAAACAGAGAATGTGCACGTGAGCAGCGATGCTCAGGGCACATTTGGGGACAGACTGCCAATGCATGACGGGAGTGACTGGTTATTTTACTTTACGGTGGGCTTGATTGGCTTTTGCAGTGGATCTGAATCCCTCACCTAAAATCCATCTCTCCCCATTTAAGGATGAAAAATAAGATTCTCTTCTTCGGGGTGTTTCAGGAAAGGCAGAAGGTCTTTTGAGGTTAAATTTTAATTTCACACCTGCTTCTTCCTGATTGGATTTAACTGATGATGTGAAACTCACTTTTCTGGAAGAACTAGAGCTCGCGCTGTTTGACAGGTATTCCCCATCATTTTAAAGGGTTCCCTCTGTTCCCAGCCACTGTGAGCTAACTAATAGAAATGCTTCCTGTAAAATCCAGAGAACAGAAGACAGTTCTATTTTTACCCCCATCCCGGGAGAAGCCGGGCTCTGACGCTGGATGTCTATTCATGCTCCTCTCTGCTGCATCTGATTTGCAAGGAGCTCTTTCCATCAGAAGGTTACATTTTCTACGAGGAGTTTCCAGATCCCAAATCCTCATTAGATAGTATCAGCGCTCCCAGCAGCAAGAGGAGTGACACCTGCTTCTCAATGTGAACACTTAATCTGCTGGTCCTCCTACCTCTACCCTGATGTCACTTCCAGCCCAGCCCATTCTGGCCATGGGAGGGATCTTCACAAAACGGGTCTAATCAAGTGATGCTCTTGCTGAAAATCCCCCATGTCTCCTTCTTAGACAGTAAACAGATTCTCAGTTCTGTAACCTGTCATTAGTTATACTGTGAAATGTGATCTTTACCCTCCCCAATTTATTTCTCACTGTCACAATCTCTATCCCCCGGGGTCCAGCTCAAAGCCTGTTTCCTCTCTAAAGACCGCCCTGGTTTCCCCTGAGCAGAACTACTTCTTCCCCAAGCTTGAAATTTCCTCAATTCAGTACGTGCTTGTGAGGTGCTAGCCAGGAGGCTGAGAGCAGGGCCTGCGACATGGCAGGCAATGCATAGATATTAATCCATTGAATGCAGGGCCAAGGGTTCTCTGTGTACTATCTCATTCAATCCTCCTAATAACCTCCCGGCATGCACGGACGCAGAAGCCCAGGGAGCTGAAGTCACGTGCTTGAGCTAACAAGCTTAATCGGCAGGAGGCTCAGAACAGAACCCAGATCCCTCACACCCCAGAGCCCACACTTTAACCACATCCTACATCATGCTCCCAGGATGGTTTGCACCACTGAACTAGGGTTAGATACTTAAGCACGTCTCTGCCCTGCCAGGCTCCAAGCCTTTTAGGGTCCCGGATCTGATCTGTTCATCCCAGAGCTTCCTGGCTTGGCCTTTCCAGAAACGGCTAAAGCCTAGGACACCCACCACTAACGGACCACGCGTGCACCATGTGTGACACGGAATGTGCGCTTCATCTCAGTGTACCCCTGTCATCTCTGCTGGGTGAGTCTCACTGCTCATTTCTTAAGTTCGTTCGTTCCTTCCTTTCTTCCTTCCTTGCTTCCTTCTTTCCTCCCTCCCTCCCTCCCTCCCTCTCTCCCTTCCTCCCGTCCTCCCTCCCTCCCTCCCCTATTTCAATGTTGAAACCGATGTCTAGAGAAGTTAGACACCTCTCCAAGGACCCCCAGAAATTCCCTGGCGGTGCCAGACATCAGGATGGGCCTGATGCAGCCGAGGCCTGAGAGCTCCGTCTCAGGGACTCAGAACCGCCTGCAGGGAGCTCTGCTTTTCCCAGCCGGGCTATTGGCTCACCTTCAGCGGTGGAGAGCCGGCCACTCACAGGACACTGGCCATCTGCCCTGCATCCCTGACAGCAGACAGACTATGTCCTCATGTCTACGCCAAGGCCACTCTTCACCAAGCCTCGGAGCGAGCTCACAGCCAGGGGGTATCCTCTGCAGGATCATCATACTTTGGACTGCTTTCTGGACTCTATGTCTCCTGCAATGTCCCAAATTCAGGTCTGCTTTCCTTTGATTCTGCAATGTTTCTGTCAAACTCGGCGCAGCCTCTGCCATATGATAATGCCGTCAGTGCAGACGGGCTCCCTCCATCCCACTCTGCACTCCTGGAGGGAAAAGTCTATGGTGATGTCTCCTTAGTATACTGTGTGTGTCCTAACACTGTTCCCGGGACAGCAGGCCCTCCATACAGCCGTGGAGAAAGAACCATGACTAGTCCCGTGGTCTCCCTTACAGTGGTCCAGTTTCCAGGGAGGAGCCCAATCCTCGATGGGCAGGAGAATGTCCACACTTGCCAGTAGAGGCCGGGGACCAGGCGCTCCACTCACACAGCCCAGGACACCAGCTCCCTCCACCCCCAGTGCCCTTGGCTCCATTCTCAGGCCCTGAGCTAACCCCCTATGGGCTCTCCCCAGGTCAAAACCCAACGCTGCCCAAGGCCCGCCCTATGCGGTGCCCCCTTTTCTCTCAGGAACTATGCTCTTCAGCCCACCGAGACTTTATCTCTGGGCGACACTCCTCAGTTTGAGGACTATGGTTGATTTGATACATAGGCGTCCTGTCTACCATTCAAGGTCAGTGTCTGAATTAGCCCCATCAGCAAGCACAGCCCAGGTGGAGCTCGGCCGAGGGGCCCAGAGACTGAGTGAAGGCCTCCAGGAACAGCATCTCTTGGCCACGTCACCTGGTCAGGATCCAGGTTCCTCCTCCCTACTCCTGACCCCGGCAGCCCATCAGAGCCTGGGCCTTACCCAACAATAAACCGTGGGGACCAGAGTCTCTCCCACAGGCACTTTAACTCCCCGCACTGAGAAGCTGTCCTGAAAAGGGACACTGGGAAGTTAGCTCCATCCTGACACTTCAGGCTGCAAGATTCTCTCTCTGAATGTCCCTTTGCACACCTGAGCAACTCATGCTCACGTGCACGGGCAAGGTTTCGAACTGACCTGGCGTATGTCTGGCCATGCCAGGCACAAAACACAGTGTACCAGCTCTGTTCTTCCATTTGTGGCATTCCTGAAACCTCAGCACTTCATGGGCTTTCACTGATGCGGAGAACACAGGGCCACACACGGGGTCCTGCTTTGGAACAAACAGCAAGCTGGGAGGGGGCAGAAGACAGAGCCCCTGCCCCGGGCCTGGCCACATCCTCATCTGGGAGTCACTACAATCTTCTGTGCATGGCCGCATGAGTGCTCCTGGTTTAGAGATGAAGACTGTGTGTCTCAGGGACATGCAGGGACTTCTCAGATAAGGCACCGTTAGAAAAAACAAAGCCTGGCATGGGGCCCAGGTTGGATCTGTCTCTAGCGTAGCCAGGTCTGAGCCACTGTTGGCAGGTTTTCAGACCCTGGCTCCCTGCCCGTGCACCCCTGACTCCTGATGCCCCCCTCCACATCCCCCGCCCCCCGCCCCCCTGCTCCTGAGGGAGGCCCAGAGCCTCAACTGTCAGCCTGGGAGACGCTCCTCTGGTCTGCACCCATCAATCCCGGCCAGCCCCGTGCCCCTCAGCTGCGCCGGGGACAGAGCGTACCAAGAAAGCCAGAGCAGCGCCCCTGCACCTCCAGGATCGTAGTCATCGCTTCCTACCTGATCAAGGGCTGCTGCAGAGCCACGAGGGCAGCGTGGACAGTCATCGAGATGACTGACAGGTGGAAATAGTCGAACATAACAGGGACCTGGTGATGCAGACCTCTCCGGGGGTGGAAGTGTAGGCCAAGCGTGCGGCTGCTGATCAGGGGGGCCCCCGCCACGTCCTGCAGCCTGGAAGGCAGGTGAGTGAGTGCCCGTGAGTGACGGCAGGCCATCCCTGCTGTCACCCAGGCAGGTCTGTGTGAGAGCCTCATCTGGGACAACCACCATGCACACGGCATCTTATTCAATCCCTACAATCACCCTGTCTGGTAGAAATCATCTCTCCCGTGATTGGCAGATGAAGAAACTCCGTGTCCAAGAAGAAAAAGAAGGCAGGAGGCATCTCACAGCTACTTCTCGGCAGCCCCCAGGGCTCACGCACTGTGGCCACAGGCACTAAGCCCCCCGTCAGGCCAGTGAGGGAGACACACTTGGACCCTTGTCAGGGCTCATCTCAACACTGAAGCCCTCCTGGGCTCCCTCCCCCCACCGCCCCTCCCCCTCCCCCACTGCTCCTCGCCCTCCCCCACTGTCCCACTCCCTCCCCCACTGCCCCTCGCCCTCCCCCACTGCCCCTCACCCTCTCCCCACTGTCCCACTCCCTCCCCCCACTGCCCCTCGCCCTCCCCCCACATGCAAGAAAGCACTTCCTTTGTACATCTGCACTCTCTACTATATCTCTACCTCCTAAGGCCAGGAAATGTGACTAATTCACATTTCTATCCCCAACACCTAACATCGTATCTGGCATACTATAGGAGCTGCCCCAATGTTTGCTTTATTAAAAAGAATAATTGCCTGACCAAATGAACAAATGAGTCCCGAAGCATATCGGTTAAACAGTCTGACCACTTTCATCAAGGATTTCTCTACCTTTGTTCTAGCATTTTGTCATTGGTGCATGTCTGATTCCCAAGAGATGAACTGGCTGGTAGGCAAAGTCCAACAGAGCCTCTGGTGATAAAAATAGGGTTGATTCTTCTCTAAATAAAACTCCTCCAGTGCTAATCTCAAGCTCTGGAAATCAATCACTCAGGTTTTCCAAGTTTCTCTGAATCAGAGCACTTGGGTAGCCGGGGTGGGGCATCTTCCCTGAGTAGAGCAGAGATCTCAGAAAATAGAGGACAAACTGCTCATTCCTCCATAGATGAGGAAATGAGACACAGAGAGAGCAAAGCGAGCAAATTTCCAAGACCCAGCCCAACGGGCTCTGCTTCCTGGAATCCTTCTGTGCAAATGAAAGCCAAGCATATAAATCACTGCAGCCCAATGTGACTCCACAAACAGACCACAAACAGGGCCTCCTCTCTTCCCCAGGAGAAGCCTGATGGGGAAGGGGCTAGGAGTATACCTCCTGAGCCTCAGAAAGTCATTAACATTTATAGTCATTTCAATTCTGAAAACAATTTACTGAGGCCTTACTATGAACTGAATCCAGTGCTTTTTCCCTTAATCCGTAAGACAATCATATGAGGTCTTTCCTAGTATTATTCCATTTACAGGCAAGGAAGTAAAGCTAGCATGAGTTAACTGACTTGTTCAAAGTCACAAGAGAAAACCGAATGCTAGACCACGTTTATCTGACCACGCAGTCCATTCTGTAGTACTGGACTCTACTGGAATCCATTCGCTCACAGGCTTGTAGGAATCACAGAAATATTCTTAGGCTAGAACGACGTGAGGTGAAGAGCACGTCAGGGTAGCAAAGGGGTCAAAAATGGGAAGAATTTAAGCCACATTAATAGGAGTAAAGACCTCAGAATAGAGGAGGTAAAAGCTGTTTTGTGCTCTAAAATGGATAGAGCCAATCAATGGCGATAAAACTCAGTTCGTGGGGGTCTCAATTTAGAAAGGATGAGGTAAACCTGACAGCAATGAGAGGAGAATGTCTGCATTTCTATAAAGGAACTAAAAAAAAAAAAAAACACACAGAGAAAGAGCCCTGATATTTAATTGGAGATGAAGAGATCATTTTATTGAAGAGTCTTGTTTATCTGATCTTAAAGGGTCATCCTGAGAATTTTTCTAAGTGGTTGCAAGGACTAAAATCCAGGGCAACTGAAGGAAGGCACACAAAAAGGACTTGTTCCCTAAATAAAGAAGAATTTCCTCGTAGGCAGAACTGCCCAGGGACAGAATGGGATCTGATGGGAAGGAGTGAGCTCCCTGTCTCTGTGCAGGCATATGCTCGTGGGCCTTTGCAACGTAGCAGGTGCAAGCGGAGGGTAGACTAGAGCAGGGTGATCTTGACTTTGGGGAGGGGATAAGGCTTTGTCAGGGAGGGGGTTCTGTCCTGTGCACTGCAGAATGTTTCTTGGCATTCAGAGACTCTACCCATTACATGTAAGTAGGAGCATCCCCTGCGTAACAATCAAAAATGTTTCCAGATGTGGCCCAAATGTCCCTGGGGGACAGAATCGCCCTACCCACAGCGAAAACCACTGGAGGAGATGGGTGTCAAGAGACCTTCTGAAATCCCCGATATTCTATACTGTGCTTCTCTGGTTGGTCTCCACCCTGGCCTATGTGGTTCTAAAGAAGCCTCTGCCTGGGTCATGTTTCAAAGCCTAATGTGTATCCCCAGGATGCACTACAGACGCTGTATCATCCTGAAACCCAATTTATGAAAATGAAAAAATATGTCATTATAAACTCTTCCCCAGCCTCTGGTTTCCTGTTCCTCTTAGCTCATCTTATACTCCATGAAGCCCCCTGCTCTGATTGTGATTAAGTGCTCTGTGTTATAGAGAGGAAGGGACACAAGGAAGCCTGGCCCCATGTGCATCTAGGAAGCCACAAAGAGGAAGAAGACATTGATTCAGCAGTCCACACACTTGAGATATTGTCTCTGTTAATCTTCATAACAGACTTATGAGGCCCCGATTGTATAATAATGTCCATTTTATAAATGAGGCTGCTGAGATGTAGGAATGTTCTGGGACTTGACCAACATCTCGTGGTTGATGAGCACAGAGCCTGAGCTGCTGAATTTCATGCACTTTGGGCCCATCTCCATTAACTGTTTTGACAGCAAGATGGTCTCATTTCCTGGGTCTACCATGACTATCATTCAGGCTGCCTGGTGGAACGGATGGAGAACTCCTAGGCTGAGGTGTAGGGTTCGTTGATGACTTAGAAATGTCTCCCATGGAGTAACAGATGAATGTCTCTGAAGGAAGCACGTGCAGGAAGAGAAGGCAGGTGGGTTAATGAGATGGGTGAATGATAGAAATCATAGATAGTTGAGGGGCATATGAGACCAGAGGCAGGAGCTTCACTTCTGAGTTTCTAGGTTAGGAAGAAAGCCAGCCTCCTGCAGGGGCTCTACGTTCAATATGGTGCTAGAACAACAAACCATGGGGATGGTGTGAGGCGAATAAGATTTCCCAAGCATCCACCATCCCACGAAGGAATAAGCAGCAGGGATGAGGGAAGCACGTGGCCAGAGGGGCTTGGGTCCAGACAAGAATGAGGAATCTGTGATGTTGAGCCCAGACCCCACGGTAAGACCAGGGACAGATACTCCTGACGCCCCAGACACTAGACATGACCATTTGCACATCAGCAGATGTCCATTCTCAAGGTGCAGACACATCAGGTCACCAACATCTCAGAGAATCTCATCTGCTTCAACTCCTCATGTTACGGAAACTCCCATAACAACCAGACCAATCTCAGGGATGAGCAAGTCCTTGAGAAAGCGGAGAAAGTTCCAATAGGGAGTCTGAACTTTGAAGGGATGAAGGGATTGGGGGATCGGAGGATTGTTCCGCCAGCATTAGACCATTGGCCACCTGGTTCTCCATTATCCACAGAAGAGCATGAAGTATCTGCTGAAGGGGTTGTAGACACCAGAAGGGCAGATTAATTTGTGGAGAGTGGTCAGAATAATTCTCTGAGAATCTGCTAACGGAACAGAGGGAAAAGGAGTGTCTCCTCCATAACTGTAAGCCTCATGAGAGGGATCTTCAAGTGAACTTGATCAAGTCCCTTAGAATTGAGAGAACATAGGTCCTCGTGCCTGACTCATCCTGCAGAAGTCCTCAGGAGAGAAGCTGAGGGGGCTGCATCGGCCCAAGGAGGAGTGAGCAGGATTGCAGGGGGAGGGAGGCCCCACCAGTGAGGGAGCAAGTGCCTTTGTTCATTTCCCAAGGACCAGATGTGGGTTCTTTGGAGAAGAATATGCCAAAAGAGCTTCCTGCAAGGAGTGGCTGAGCCAGCCGCAGGAAGCATCGTTGTATCAAAGAACTGCAGGGTTGGTGGTGGAGGGGTGGGGGGGAGGGTGTGAGGAAGCTTGCCTAATTAATGGGTAGATCCCCAAGGAATGTATAGGGACACCCCAAGAACAAAGGACCCAGTGAATCAGCCTCCACTGCATGAAGCTGCTTGCAACTAAATCTGCCCTTCATGACCCCTGCCCTCTGCCCCGCAATCTCCTCCCTCTTTACCATGCCTGACCCTGCAAGGTCCACACACCCCAGTGGAGAAGGAGGCAGGAACAAATATGAAGCCGCCCACCGCCCCGCGCCTGCACAGGGAGCTTCCTGAGCTGAGCTAGCCTGGAGCTGGGGGTGGTGGGTGCAGGCAGGGACGGGGGCAAAGAAGATGTCATAAACCAGATGAGAGAGTTTTGCTAATATCCCTGACTGGACTTATGAGCCCTGAAACAGGGGCTATCCTTTTCTGACCTGGTAGAACCTGCAGCTGACAGCTCGCCTGGAGGAGGAGAGGAGGCCCCAGAACAGGCTGAGAGGAAGCAGTTATGGGAAAGAAGAGCAACTGTCTCCTGCTTGTTTAATCAACAGGTGACATAAATGGATTTTCAATTTTCAGAGTTGAAACATAATAGCGGGCATTTAGTACAAAGATGAAGAATCCTGGCCGCATCTCCTTGGATTCAGGAAGAGCCTTGAGACCTGCCGCTTCGTAGGGTCATTAATTTAAAGACCTAATGAAAATAATACTGCACTGAAAAAATGAATGGAGGTGTCAGGGATGAGAAGGTGCCGGATAATGAAGGCAAGCAGGCAGGTTGTTTTCTGTGCACACAGCACGTGAGCACCCTGCCTAAAGTGCATGCCGTCTGCAGTGACCACGCGGACACGTCCAGCCCCGTGGCTCGGTGGGCTGTGGCAGTGGAGGACACTGCAGCTGCTCAGGAACCGGGCTTCTGAGCGATGTTCTGAGGTTCACGGCCATGAGCTTCCCTGGGGGGCAGGGAAGGGTTGGAGGAAGGAAGTCATAGGACCACGATTCAGAGACGTCAGGGACACTCACTGCTGTTCACTGTCGGTAAAGTGCAGATCCACCTTGAGCTGAAAATCGACTTCACTTAGTGCTTCTTCCACCTGCGAGAGAAACACAGTGCGAGGGATTTAGGGGTCAATCTGGCCCAAATAAAAAATGTGGCTGGTCTATTTCTCAAAGTTTAGGAAAAGCATCTTGCCACAAGGCTAATGTCCTTTATTCATGAAGCGGAATTCCCATGCACGTTCCACGGAATTCCAGTTGAAGGGGAGATCCGTGGGTATTACCAGGAAAACAGAAGAAAGGGATTTATGTAGTCAAACGTGGGGGAAAAGCCAATGTGCAAAAAAAAAAAAAAAAAAAAAAAGTTAATAAGGTTGCTATATCGCAGGACTTTTGAGAACCACATTTCCCCCAACAGATGTGATCTGGAATCCTTTTAGGCAGGAGGGAAGTGTTCCGTGGCACCTGCTCTGGGAAGGGGGGAGCTGTGAACTTGACCACAGGAAACCCCACTTGGCTAGTGATGGGATGATGCTGGAGGTGACATGGTCTCTACCCTCAGGCACGCCCGCCTGGTGGGCACCACTCTCCGGGAGTCCAGAGGAGGCTGCTGACGCTCAGGAAAGTGAAGTCACTCCCCAAGGTGGCTCAGGTTCCTAAGAAAGCAGATCTTTCATTTTTGTCTTGAGGTCCGTTACATTCAACCATTTACACTTCGAGACACTTTGGCATTTCCTGTCCTTTCCACAGCTGCTTTCATTCATAACTTTCCTGTTTTCATCAATTCGCAAAGGATTCTATTTGTTTCACCTGCCAGCTTCCCACATATATCTAAAAGATGGCACCCCCCGTTGTTCTTTTCCCACACTGAACCCCATCCCCCCACCTCCAGGAAGGTTGCTTGCAGACTACCAGATCCCACTGCCTCCCCTGCTCAGTGGAGAAACCCAGGGAAGCACTATGCTCCTGGGCCAGGACTCGGGCTCCTCCCCACGCCCAGGTTGGCCAGAGCCCTTCTCCCCTGCAACCCACAAAACCCTGGTTTCTAATTTCTGTCTCAGCATTCAATGCTTCCTATTATAATTGTTTCAGGTTCCTAACCTAGAAGCCAGTAAGCCAAATTGTTATCTGCAGACACATTTTGTTCAGTCCACGCAAAGCTGCAAGATGCAAATCACAAACCCCAAACGTTCAAAAATCAGGCAACTTCACATTTCTATTGCAAGTTTCCAGCTTCTATTAAAAAAAAAAAAAAATCCCTGGATCTGGCAACACAGGGCTGCCATCTAGAAGCTTTGTTTGGATCAGGGTCCCGGCATTCACTGACATTCGCCATTTGGCCTGTGGCTAAACCCCCCTGGCCATTTTCTTGCCTTGTGCCCACAGTAATCAGTCACCATTAAGGGAGAGAGTAGTCTTAATTCATTCTGGATCTCCAGCTCCCACAATAGAGCCTGCCACATAGAAAGTATTCATGTATCCTGAGGAATAAATAAAGCTCTTCACCACCCCCACTCCTTTTGGGTTTTGTTTCTTTGCAAAATGTCCTCATCCCACAGGGGTGGAAATCTCTTACCCAAAGGCATCTCTGGAAACACGTTCCTGGTTAAGCATAACTCAGGCAGAGACATATGGATGGAATTTATCTTTAGGTCCCCAGGGTTTTAAAATTTGTTCGAAAAAGAAAAAAGCATTTAAAAGTTAACATTTTGCTGGATCCAAGTGCTATGAATAACTTCCGCTTCTAGCTTTGTTTTGCATAATCACAAACCTTGCTTCGTACACACAACCCAAGCAACGGAGCCTCTTGCCACCCGTTCCTAGGAAGTGAGATTGGCAAAGCAAGCCCGCCTAACCACCTCCTGAGCATGCTGGCTAGCAAAAATTCACTGTGCGCTCCAGTTTTAAACTTGCTGCAATTCCTTTGGAACCAGGAGAGGAATCCTGGGCCAGGATGAGCTGTGGCTAGATTGAGCCTGGCTATGCCTTTAGTGATGTCTCAATAATTTAATTCCAAGAGGCTCCAGAATGAAGTCACTGGCTTCTTTAACCACTGATTTCACCGTTGGCTGTTGGCTGCCTTCCCCGCCCTCCAGAAACACACACACACACACACACACACACACACACTCGTACATGGGTACATGCAGAAGGGTACACACACATGCACACATTTGCACATGCATGCGTGCATACACACTTGTAGGCATGCTCTTCCATTGCTCTGTCCTACTTGGTTAAAGACATCACCTCCCTTTCAGAGTCGATGTTTAACACCAGGAAGCCATGTAGTGTTGCCATGGATGTAGTAACAGTAACTAGATTTGCAGAGGAGCTCCTGGGTAGCAGTCCACTGCTCATTCTCTCTTATTGTGTGTGGAGAAGACTGTGAATTCAGAAATATTGTCCCCATTCACAAATAAGGACATTGAGGCTCAGTGTAGTACCATGTTCCCAATTCAACTTTCCCAAGGTCAACTTGTGAGTGAATCCCACAGCCTAGATTCGGTCAAGGGTTCGTCTGCTTCTTTGGCCTTTTTGCGTGTTGGGTTGTGCATTCTCTCCCTGGTTGGTTTCGACACCCCTCATAATGGTGACTCTCACTTCTTCCCCTCCATTCTTAGCTTCTCTCCTGAGCTACATCACAGCCGGGTAGGAAAGGTAACATTGGAAAACAATCTACATGGGTGCCATTCTTGGCTCTACCCTGGGCCAATCAACCTCTCTAACTCGGTTTTCTCATCTGGAAGACGAGGGTAAAATATTACCCTTATTCCTTAGACAGCACTGCTATTGTGTGACTAAGAAAAAACACATAAAGGGCTGAACAAGTGTATGAACAAAGACCATTCTCAACAAATATTAGTTATTGTTGTTATTTCTAAATTCCCGTGGGCCTGCTCCCCCCCCCCCAAGGACCCTCCGTGCACCGACTCCACATGGCGGGCCTGCATACTGCTCGTAAACACAGGTGCCCTGGTCAGACTGCCTGGGTTCAAATCTCAGCTCTACCACTTCCTAGCAGCATGACTTTGCACAAATTACTTACTTTCTCCACATCTCTGCATCCTCATCTGTAATACACATCACAGTACTGGAGTGATGATTCGATGAGATCTCCCAAGAAAAGCACTCAGCACAATGCCTGACACACAACACACACCTAATAAACACAAGGTGCTATTCGTGTTAAGATCATGTGGCTGTTATAATAACTCAACCTGAATTCCTATCACTCCCCCAAAAGAAATGTGTCTTCTCCTAACTACCCTGGGCTGTCAATGGACCCCAAGCCCATTTCATGGCCAAACCATATAGTCAACTCCCACTGAACTTTCTTGAGTATAGGACGTGCTGTATCCCCTATGCTTAACCTGAGCCCAGGTCTATGGGCTGTGCTCGGCTGAAACACAGCTCACTCTTTCCACCCATCCCCACTGTGGTTGCCTCTGCCATGGCGCTCACCAGCACTCACATGGACCAGAGCACTCCCTCCACGCTCTGGAGCTTTGGGCCCCACTTTCCTTATTTCTGCCAGATGGACCTTTCCAAATCCCAGCTCCCCTCCTCCTGACTCCTGAGGGCACCTCCTTCTTTCAGAACAGGTAAGCATGTGGTGTTTAGCAGGGCATGCCCGGGGCTGCGTGTTGAGTCTTAACTCTCCTGTCCAGCACCCACCCGCCCCCCCGTGCCACCTCTGCCCCATTGCAAGTGAAGCTTTCTTCCCCAGATCTGCCATCTATGTCACTGCTTTTCCCTGCCCTCAATACGCTACCCTTGCTCTTGAAAGCTCATCATAGCCTCCTGTGGAAATTCCATGCATTCTGTAAAAACTCGAAACTCTGAATCAACTCTCTCTGCCTGGCTCACTAGGTCTGGGATGGGCTCAAGAATCCGCATTTTTTAGTCACCATACTGTACATCATTAGTTTTTGATGTAGTGTTCCATGATTCATTATTTGTGTATAACCCCCAGTGCTCATTACAACACGTGCCCTCCTTAATCACCGGGCTAACCTATCCCCCCACCCCCATCCCCTCTGAAACTCTCAGTTTATTTCCCAGAGTCCATAGTCTCTCATGGTTCATCTCCCCCTCTGTTGTCCCCCCCTTCAGTTTTCCCTTCCTTCCCCTAATGTCCTCTGTGCTATACCTTATGTTCCACATATGAGTGATATCAAATGATAATTGTCTTTCTCTGCTTGACTTATTTCACTTAGCATAATCTCCTCCAGCCCCATCCATGTTGATGTAAAAGTTGGGTATTCATCCTTTCCGATGGCTGAGTAATATTCCATTGTATATATGGACCACATCTTCTTTATCCAGTCATCTATTGATGAACATCTCGACTCCTTCCATAGTCTGGCTATTGTGGACATTGCTGCTATGAACGTTGGGGTGCATATGGCCCTTCTTTTCACTACATCTGTGTCTTTGGGGTAAATACCCAGGAGTGCAATTGCTGTACTGTATGGTGACTAATATAATAAAAAAAATCTCCATTTCAAATAAAGCAGATACATATCAGTATTAAGAAAGCAATGAGCTCAACCTAATGTTGGAGATCTTACACTGACCTTCACTCCCTAGTAAGTTATTACCACAGAAGGATCACTACACGAAAGACTTAATAAAGGGCCACATATGAACACTGGGTTTGGTTATTAATGTACTGAATTATGTTTTTATTGTAATTCTTTCTTCTTTACTCCTCTATGCTTAAGGGATCTGCTCATATAAATGACTGCAGGATAAATAAAGCTGACAAACACACACACACACACACACACACACACACACACACAAGAATCTGCATTTTGAACAAGTATGCCAGGGTTCTGTGATGTGGATACAACAAAGAATCACATTTTGAGAAATACTTTCCTTTTTTAAGCCTATAAAAATGCAACCTTGTTGATAAAGACTTTTTGATGTAATCTACTCCTCTTCCTCCTCAGGGCACTAAGCATCTTGCTGTTAAGAACTGTCGTCTTTTCCGAGGCTGCTGGGAAGCTCGGTGCTGAACGTGCCGGCTGCCATTGGCAACATCCAACACCGTGTTTGTGTATTTTGGTCTATGACATTCATCCCGGGCTTCCAGGCTTTTCCGCCCCCTTTTTGTGTTTTCCCTATACTCTGGCTAACTCTATTGTTGTTGTTTTTTCCTTTTACCATTCTATGCATTTTGTCAGCCTTCCCAAATCCTCTGATTGATTACACAGAGTGTATGTAAATAAAACAGTCATCCTACTTTCACACTCACTCTTCGCAACCATCATGAAAACAGCCCATCTTGTGCCTTGAGCTGGGATGGCTTCATGGTCATGTCTTGCTGACCCGTGCCCTCATAGTGCGGACACAATCCTCATGTCTGCATTTCCCGTAGCATGTGCACCAGTATGCTTGACGTGTAGCCATCATGTAAGGGTCTGTTGTTCACCATGATGGGCTGTGTGCACGCGGGAACATGAACTCTGGCCAAGTGGCTATAGGCAGTGTTTTGGTTGTCAAACACAGACAGATATGCACGGGAAAAGAGCTAATGCATCCATTCTCGATATATAATGTTTATGGACATATCCAACTAACTTTAATTGTCACTGACTTGGGTATAATGATTAACTGTAGCATTGTTTGCTGCTGTCTGGATTACCCCAGCACTGTAGCAAACTATTGGCTTGTAGAGATGAGTGACTCAGTAGAGGGAGGAAGCAATATGTATTGTCACAGGGACTCCCTGTTCAACCTCAAAACCGAGGCTTGTTACAACCTCACATGAGCTGAACTTGGGTGTTAGGAAAGGGCTATAGACTGCTGGGGTGGGAGCACGTGGTAAATTCAGATGAAAGATGACCAAGACACCTGAGCAATGTCCAAACCCAGCCTCCTAATACAGCTGCTGCCCGGAAGGGCTCTGAGATCAACATGCCAAAGGATGATGGTCCATGAGAGGTAAACTGATGTTCTCTTGCCATAATCTGGATGAGCCAAGTGTGAGCGCACAGCCTAATTTGGAATTCCTTAACACTCAAAATAACCTCAGCGCTCTCTTCCTAAACTGGGCCCAAGAAGGAAGCAGATGATAAGCACTCAAAATGAAGAATGTGTGCAGTTCAGGGAAGGGATGATTCACAAGAGTGTGGGGAGGGTTTATGGAAAGCCATAGATGAGGGCCATGCATCAGGGCTGGTCACCGCAGGATGTCCAGGCCACCCTGGACCAGGAAACAAAGGCCGAGGGAATGGTTATCAGAACTGGAGAGAAAGCTACATGGAGTGAGCCCCCTGACCTGAGCTGAGACCGTGGCTAAATGTTTAACAAGCGGCTCTCAGAAGGAAAATTAAAAACTCTGATTTGTAGCATTGCCGATTTCTCTGGTGCAAATATTTCCACCACAACTGATTTCCAGCTACCCATGTGACATCGCTGAATGGGGAGGTGGAAAGAGACGTGTCCCTCTGGCTCTCACAAGCCAGGCCCCGGCACACTGGACAAGCAGCCCTCCCCGACCCAGCATGGAAGGAGCCTGGGGAGTGAATAGTCTGGCTCCACTCTCCTCCCTTCCTCCAGTCACCGCTAGGCCTCTCACAAGCTGAACCCAAACAGAAACCAGAAGGTAAGGATACTACTGAGCAATGCCTACAATCAGCAACGGGGTCCAAAGCAGGTGGGGAAGGTAGAGAGGGGGGCGATGCGCCAGCCATCCGGAGACAGCGGGCACAGCTCAGAGCAGCTGTTTGGGTCTCTTCGATTTCAATTACAGATACAGTGTTCATGGTCACTGTGATGGCACAAGGAAGACGGGGCTCAGGGCACCTGGAGGCTAACAGGGCACACTGGGGATATTCATTTCTGTTTGGAAAGAAAGGGGTTACAAAGCCCCCGAAAGGAGGGATTCCAAATTCAGTTGGTTCATTCGCCAACTGAGTCATCTGCTCACCCTAGCTGGGGGTCTCCGACGGCGTGTACTCTGGCGGACACTGGTGTTACAGACAGACAGGGGAGACTCCAGCCCTGAGAAGCTCACAGGCTGGGTGGGGGTGAGGGGCAAAATCTAAGATAAACATCGTGCCCTTCCACCTTTCTGACCAAATCAATGGCTCCCTATCACCCAAGAATAATCTCCGCCTTCCCTCCCGTGGCCCGCAACACAAGTCTGGCCCCACCCACCTCTCCAGCTTCACCTCCTGCTTCTTCCCTCCACTCACTGTGCAAGTCACCTTGGCTTTATCGCTTTTACTGGGACACATCAACCTCATTCCCACCTCAGGGCCTTTGTCCTTGCTGTGCCCTCCCCCACGATGCCGTCTCCCTGAGCTCCTGGCATGCCTGGCTCCTTGGCATTGGGGTCTCAGCTCAATGTTGACTTCTCAGGGAGGCCTCCCCTGCCTGTCCCTTGTCCTCCAGGGAATAAGCTCCATCCGGTGAGAAGGTTGTGTAGGAGCTGAGCTCTGGGCATTCGTGAAGCAGCCGAGGTCTTGCTGAGTGGGCCTGCCATGCATTCTCTTCCATGTGGGGTCCAGGTAGCCTCACAGGAACTCCAACAGGGGTACCAGCTCCCACTCTTGCGCCCTTGTGGGTGCATCTTATAGACGAGTAAGCTGAGCATTAGCAGTGCAAGGCTCAGGGGTGGGATGTACAGGATTTATTTATTTGACTTCACTGTAATGTACTGATCTAATGGTAAAATATAAGCCCCAAGACACCAGGGATATTTTCTTGTTCTATCTTTAGCGCATAGTAGGTCCTAGTCGGTACTCTATAAATCTCTGATGGATGGACGGATTGATGAATGAAGAATGAGTTCTTCACCTCCAGCCACACAGTGGAACCTGGTTACCACCTAGACTGTGAAAGACGTGGACGGAAAGCCATGAGGCACGAGAAGGGGAAGAAGTCACCTGGCCAGCAGGAGCTGTTCCACACACCACTCAGGGAATGGGAGTAGGGGACATGCTTCTAATCTGACTTTCCTAAAATGGGAATACACTTCCACATCATTGAAGGTATTCTAGCAGGAAATGAGCAGCCGGCTGTGGCAATGGGGATCGGAGGTGGGACTGGGCAAGTGGGAGCAAGGGCTTAGACTTCAGGTATTCCTTTGAAATGTGTTCATCTGAGGAAAAGAGAATTTTTGATCAAGTTTCCCACAAATGGAATGAGATCCCCAAGGTTTATGGGCTTTTCCTCACGCATGGGGTGCCATTTCTATTTCTCTTCATCTGAGGGACTCTTAGTTCGTGCGTCTCAAAGCCAGCTCCTTGGTGGAACCATCGATGTCCCCCACAGAGCTCATCTCTCCATCCTTGGGGCCCTTTGTTTATTTGTAAATGCAGCCAGCATCGTGCACGTCACCCACCAGGGTGGTGCTTTCTATACCTATGTTCCTACTGAATTCCCAATCCCTCGAGGGTAGAGTTCCTGCCGCCTTCTGCAGCTTTGTCCCCCATCCAAGGGCCCAACACAGAGCCCTGCACAAAGCAAATACCCAGTAGGTGTCTGCTGACTGACTGCCTGACAGGGCCCCAGAACTGAGGAGCAAACGGGCACATGAAGAAGGAATAAAAGCATCAGTCAGGTAGCTAATGGAAACTGCTCGGAACATGGCAGGAGGAAGCATATGAATGAAAGAATAAGTACAAAAAAGAATAAATAAGTAAGTGCGTGGGTTCTCTAAAGTCATGAATCCCTGCCGGGCTTTAGAGCAAATCTCTGGCTTCTCCTTCACTTACCATTTACCCAGCAACAGATACAAAAGTACTTGTGGCTGTAGCAGATTGCATGACTTACCCTTTCTCCATCTAAGAGCAAATGAGCCCGGAAGATGACGGCGTCATTTATGGGGACCTCTTCGTTCCTGTATAAGATCTGAAAGACCCGGCTGTGCACGGCGTTCTCACGGGCGCAGGCTGAGTGCAGGCTGCTGCTGTCTGCAAAACAAGAACCGGGAGGAGCCCATGAACTCCAGGCCTGCCCTGTCCCTGCAGCCTCCTCTGCTGTCAGTCCAGCTCAAGGAAGGTCACGGCCCCCAAATGCACTGTGGTGTCCGAAGATTAAAACCATAGAAGAATGGCATCCCATCCTATAAAGACTGCTGTTGAGGGAACGGGGCTGGCATCTTGGAAGAACCTTATGGATCCCTTACACACCACATGATCTGATCTTGTCATGTAGTGCTCCTCGGCTAGAAATTGGTGTCTGCTAAATTGCTCAACTGCTCACATGTGCCCTCCTCTGTGAGCCCTTCCGTAATCCTCCTCTCCTGAAATCAGGAGGGAAGAGAACAGAGAAATAAGGACAGAAACTTCTTTTCCTTCTCCAAGGACTTCTTAGTGCCCATAGAATCTCTCTCCTGAAAATGTCATTCACATAACATGTATGATGCGGAAAACACTGTCTTGAATTTTAGATTAAGTGAATTCAAATGGCATTAGACATCAAGTTTTCAAAGGAACTTGTTCGACTCAGTGTCTTCCAAAGCATTCTAAATACACCCTAATCCCTAAACTTTGCAAGTTGAGTTCAACTTCAGGAAGACACATCTATTTGATGATGAAGAGAGACGTGACTGCATCCGCTGACCAGAGTTATGGAAAGCAAACAGGTGGATTTCTCAGAGCCACTTAACACATGAACTGCACCCTAAGGAAAATATAAAAACATTCTCAAATAAATAAGGCTAATATTTCTCTAATATAAGGCAATGATTACCTATTCATAAAATGACCAGCCATGTGGTACTTTACAGCTTCCAATATGCTTTCATGTACGTTACTTTTCCTTAATCTTTCCAGGAAATTGCTAAGGAAGATTTTACCACAGATGAAGAGAGCACAGCTCAAAGGAAAAGAGGCAGGAGTCTTGGTATTTGTTATGTGATGAGGCATCGTGTGGCTTCATCATCACATCTATCTATTTAACAACCAAGAAGTCTCAGGTGATTGACTAAAATACATCCATCTCCTAGCAAAATGTAGGTCCTCTATAAATCACTACAGAAAGAATGAAATAGCATGTTTGCAAAGAAAGCCCAGAAAATAACAGGAAAAAACCAGTGCAACCAGCAAAGAAAAACAGCTCAAGTGCAGTGTGCATTGTCCTCAGATAGCTTGAAGAATCCCAGGGAAACAGGAAGAAAGGGTCACTCTCAGCCCCCAATGCAGAGTGACGTGCAAGCCAACACCTGCCTTGTAGCTTCAGCAGACGGAAGAAAAACATGTAAAATCCCAGGTGATTACCAAGGCTGCTCAGAGGTGCCTGCTCTAATTTGCACTTTGTCATGAAGGAAACAGACTTGCCAGGCTAATGCAGACCTATTTAGACCCGCTGGATTCAAAGTGATGTGGCCTTTAAATAGAAGTGATCCTTGTGTGCAAATGCCTCTCTGTTTTTATTTGCTGCACCAGCCCTCTCTCTATCACTGTCAAGGCCTAGTTGATCTATCAGCCAGCCCAACACCGTGGCAGAGGATGGATGGGGTAAAGACTCTGAAGGTCAGAGCAGCACTGAGCCGTCTAGTACCAGGAGGGACAACCAGCAAAACAGTTCAATCACCAGCCTTTTTGGGCAAGTGACATCACCCCTTATAACCAAAGCTTTCCACATGAAAAATGGGCATATCCACCCTGACTCCTGAGATCTGTATAGACATAAGGAGCATAAGATAAATCAAGATCCTAAGACCAGGCACATACTGGGTGTGCAATATGCAGTAGGATGACTCTAATTATGCTTAGAAAAAAGTCTGAGCATTTTCTGTTGAATACAGTTCCACTGGCCACATTTCTTTTTAAGATTTTTAAAATTTATTTGAGAGAGAGAGAGAGCATGCATGTGAGCAGGGGGAGGGTCAGAGAAAGAGAGAGAATTTCGAGCGGACTCCCCACTGACCACAGAGACTGACCTGGGGTTCGATCTCATGACCCCAAGATCATGACCTGAGCTAACATCAAGAGTCGGACGCTTAACCAACTGAGCCACCCAGGCATTGCCCACTGGCCACATTTCTATGGCAGATTAAACTCTTCTGACTTTGAGAAGATTGACAAACTAGACCATAGGACTCAATG
Organism: Halichoerus grypus; assembly: GCF_964656455.1. Lineage (NCBI taxonomy): Eukaryota > Metazoa > Chordata > Mammalia > Carnivora > Phocidae > Halichoerus > Halichoerus grypus. The sequence continues at coordinate 5,043,429 of NC_135716.1, read as the reverse complement.
ATATTTACAGATCACCAAATCCCAAAATGCCCCCATTAGGCCCAGGATGAGGCATTTCTTATGCCCTAGGGGACTTCCTGTGTCATTTTCTTATCACTATTAAGTAGGGCATAAAACAGGTGTTTTCTTACAAGGGAAGGCTCGCTGATCACGGCCACCGTCTGGGACTGTGGGCATCACTGAGACAGTGCCTGTCTCCTTCGTTCCCACCGGGGTTCTTGCCTCAACAATGACAACGCACACTCTGATACCTTGCCCATTATCTTGGCTCCCTCTTCCCGACATTCTGCAGGAAATGTGACTTTCTTCTCCTTGGCAAGGCCTCTTCCTGGAATTTCTGGTACTGGCTCTCCAGCTCATTTTATGGAGCCCTCCTTGGCAAAGAGAAGGCGCTTACTCCAGCTCACCCTCCTTGTATGCACCAGGCACTGGGCACCCAGAGTTGGGGAATGTGCATGCTCTCTCCACCCTTAAAGACCTTGGGGATATTCGAGATGCTGCCCTTACTTAGCTGTGGGGTAAAGAGCCACATCTCTCTTTAGAATGCTTTTACTTGTTTGGTAACCAGATTTCTACTCAAGTGGTCCAAGGAGAAGGTGTAGACTAGAGTCTCCCCAAATATCTGTCTGCTTCCGTGGGTGCCAGGGTTGTACCACGCATAAGTATCTGAAAGGACAGCTGGAACTTCAAGGGCAAACGAAGTAGTGGAAAGAAGGTAGGAGAAGGAAGAAAAAGGAATGGAAAAGAAAAGGAGAGGTGAGGAGCAGGGGAAAGAGAATAGGGCAGAGGCAGAGGGACTCCTCCATGGCTCCCACCAATCAAGGAGTGAGTTTCAAACAGCTTAATCTGGAATTTCAGGCCAGAAGGCAAGAGTGAAAAAAACTTTTAGGTTCTGCTGAGTTCCCTCCCCCTGCCCCCCACCCCGCCCACAAATGAGTGATATCAACAATCTGCGTATATACGTTATCTCTAAATGTCTACAACCTGGAGGATGACCTTCCCTCCGCTGGGAGACCCCACCAGCCCCAGGGGCCTCTGTGAGTGTAGATCACAGAATGTAGGTGCTGTTCATCTGACATGGACCCTCTGCCCCAGAGTACAAGCCTGCAGCACTCTCATGGGCATTTACTTGTGGAATGAATCCCACTCCAATTCCAAGAACATGGCCTTGGCTCTGCTTGCACATAGGAGCTCCCCAGATGATCAGGTTTGTACTCAACAGTCAAAACTCTGGGAGACTCCTTCCAACCCTCCAGGCCTGGAGACAGCTGGGTGAGATGTGGACTCTTGACCAAAGAAGATGCTGAGAAGCTATCACTGAATTTCTTCAAATGGAGCCCATATTCCGATGTGAGAATCCTCCAACATGTCAGAGCTCATAGAAGTGGAAAAGCCAAGTTAGATTAAGAGCAACTCAAGGTCAGGACCTTGGCTTTCTTATCATTTAACACGGGACTTCTTTCTCACTCTCTCTCTCTCTCTCTCTCTTGCTCACTCTCTCTTGCTCGGTCTCTAATAAATAAATAAAATCTTTTAAAAAGGGGTGGGAGGGCGCCTGGGTGGCTCCGTAGGTTAAGCATCTACCTTCGGTTCAGGTCATGATCCCAGGGTGCACTGTTTCTCTAGAGAATGACCAGAGTGACTTCCCATATCACTTAAGTGTTTTCTGGCTGGTAGGACCAGGGAACACTCATTGTCAAGCTTAGAGAGGTATGACATGCCCTTCTGTGATTCCACCAAAGCTGCTAGTTTCCTTGGAAACCCTGTCACAAGAGTATAAGAGTACAAGTAAAACAAGTAAAACACAGGGGAAGTATAACCCCTGGGAGCACACAGCCAAGGCATTGATGAGTCTTTCTGGAGTTTGGAAGTGGGGAGACCCACTGGACTGGGACAGACTTTCCCCAACCAAAGAGGTGTAAACATACTGAATGGATAAGGCACTACCCTTTCCCAGAAATAAAGGTAGCTTGAGGAAAGCTGGACCCGAGGATGATGACTCTGGATGTTCACAGTGGCCCAAGGATTCATGAGTAGAAGGGTTGGTTTGGTCACATTACGAGCTGGAAAGTTCTGTGGATCCATCTAACTTGGCACAAAGGTTGTGTTCTGAATAGCAATGGCTGAACATGTAAATGTCACCTAAAAAGTGATCATCAGAAGTCCTGAGGCAGGGCCCCCAAGCCCTATGCAGACGCCTGGACCAGCAAGGAGCTCACCATTGAGGCTACAAGCTTCTTGGCACTCTAAAGAACCCCCTTCAACAGAACACCCATATCCCATGAGAAGCCCCAGTAGTAAGAGACCGATCAGACCCAGTTCCTTCCTAGCCTGGCTTTCAAAACAGGACCTCAATTCATCGTGTAAGTCTGGAACTCCTCAGCCAATGTGAGATGGGGGAAGCATTTCTGCTAATAGAACATTCAGATACAAAAGCACTTCTGTGAAATGTCTGAAGAGATGTGAATGTACTTGGAACTTCAATTTTTGAAGCACATCATATTGGTGACAATAAAAGGCTATATTTTAGTTGTCATTTGTGTTGCCATTTGAAAAAATAGAAACGTTTTCCTTGCTTTCTACTTAAAATATGGGATGTCCATGGAATATTAATGTGTTGCTTTAATGAACAAGGATATGAGTTTCTGCCTTACCCATAATCCCAGATTAGTATGTTTTTGTGTTTTTTGCTATAAAACATGTTCACGTATTCATTAAATTCTTATTAATCACCTGCTATGTGTCAGGTCCTATGCAAGACAGTGGAATTCAGAAATGGACAATCAGAGTTCCTTTTGGGGTGTATCCATCTTGCACATCTGTCCGTGGAGCAGGGAATGGGTAATCCCTTTGTTGTTCATTTCCACAGACATCTCCTTGTCTGAATGCATTTCTCATCTCTCCAGATACACTGCATTATCTTATATGGCCTATTCAGCCAATTTGAACTGAGGTGGCGAGTTACGTACAACCAACTGGGTTTGAGCACAGACGTTATTTATTAACTACATGGCTTGGAAACATCACTTCTCTGTAGGGTATAATAAATACCAAAATTGTTCACCCATTGTGAATTGCTCCATAGACGCTGGCCTGGGATTGGTTTGAGTTCTAGCTACTTTATACCCCTTATCTCACTTGACCTTAGATATGAGAGTCTTCATTTTACTCACAAGGAAGCTCAGGATCACAGCAGTTAAGTTACATCCTCAGCACCAAATATAGTAGATGGTACATCGGGGACTCCGAATCTTGTGCTTTTGTTGCATTCTTTCGTCCTAAGTTTGTTTATTCACTCATGTGTTATTTAACTAAACAACCACACAGGCAATATGGTGTACATAACACCAGTCGCTGGTGATGGTACAACAATGACAAGGGATATTCTCCAACATTTAGTCCAACATTTCCCAACTTCGTTCTCTCCTCGCTGGACTTGCTACTCCACCACTTCTGTTTTGCGGAAGAGGTGATGTCCTGGAATGATGGAACAGTGGGCTGTGCATACTATAGTCACTCGGATATTCACGGAATCCATCCATGACGTCATTACTAATGAGTGCAGGGTGAAGGGGGTTGGTGCTCAGAAGTTTCTGAATGCCAGCAATAGTTCCAACACCCAGGATATCGGACTCCTAGCCTCCTCCGCATGAAGAATCAAGCTACGCAGCAGACACCATGGCCTGGCAGAAATTCATGTTTATAGAAACTAAACCAATGAATGCAGAAAAAAACACCACTTAACCTACTGAAAATGAACAAGGGCTGCTGCTGCAATTCAGCAGTGAGCCTTCTCCCATCTACACTAAGCAGCCTTAATTACTTAATTATAACCATGGCGACCTACCTATTAGAGGGAGCCCGGTAAGGACAGCACTTGATAATACTCTGCTAGCCAATAACATGCACGGCTATGTAATCTCAAATGTAAAAGGCCAGCATGACGCCTCTAATATACTCCAGTGGCCCACCCGGCCTCCTGCAGTTCTGTCCTAACCACCCAGCCAACCCAGGCGCTTCCACGTGCATGTCAATGGCAGAGTCCAGTATACAACCTCCTGCTTTTGGAAGAACAAGAAATGGATCTGAGTGAAACGCCACGCATTTGCCCGGGGCTCTGGCATTTGTCCACTGTGTTCCTGTGAACAAGGAACTTACCCAGGTGTGAGCCTCAGTTTCCTCCCCTGTGAACTGGGGATGAGAGAGAACTCCCGTTCTAGGGCTGGAGGGGTTGAACAAGATGACCTGTGGGAGCACCCGGCACATGGGGGTGGCACGTCACAGGTGCAGCTCCGTGGACAGCAGGGTGTCACCGATGTGACTGTAAACAGGACCCACAACAGAATTCCACCAGCTACTAGTGAAACTCTCAGGGGAAGTGCGAGGGGAATCCTCAAGTGCCCCTCAGCTCTGGGGAGACAACGGGCTTGGACCAGAGCAGGGGATATTGCTTGCAAGGATGGAGGAGCATGGAGAATCTCCCTGCTTTCTAGCTGGGAGATTTCAGGTGAATTTTAACTCCCCCAGCCTCAGTTCGGAGGAAAAATAACAATAACCATGGCTCTTTTTTGCTTGGCCACCTCGCTTCCCCCTCGATCCCATGGGATGTCTCCTCCTGCACCTCCCGCCTCTCTGCATTGTAGACCCCCATCAGGGTCTTGGACCCACGTCTGTTCTCCTTTATGGGGTCTTCTCTCTCCCCAGGGGACCCGAGCCACTTCCAACACTTTATATCCCACTCTCTCCTGCGTGGGTGCGCACCATCCCTCTGCCTTGCACCATTATGGCTTTGATGTCCGATACACACCCTAAACTTACATGCCCAAGACAGAACCTCTGCTCTCGTTTCCCAAACGTGCTTCTCCCCCAGTCTCTTACCCACAGTAGGACAATGCTTCTCCCTCACCCGCTTAGCCACTCATCTGCAAATCCTGCACATTCACATTCAAAACGTGGTTCTGATTAATCCTTTCTCTGTCGTTTTAGGATTTTCTCTCAATATTGAGCATGTTTCTACTATTACCATGCTTGAGTATGTTAATGTAAAATATAAACTGGGCATCATCACCCCTCGTGGCACTCAGAATAAAATCTAAATTCACTGGTCCTAAGTGATTGGTGTGGATGCTGCAGTCAAGGCGAGGGCTGAGCACAGCCGGCGCTTCGGGCAGTGTCCCGGCCGGGCGAACATTACAGAATGCACGGCTGCCCAAAGCTCCAAGTGACCCAATCCCTGAGAATCTGGCAGTGGCGTTTAATAAACGTTTGTGGAAGTGAGCTGAACCTCAGCTTGAGCAGCTAGCTCCCGAGGCTGGCTCCGTTTCCTGCTATGTCCTCACGATGGCCCGGCACCCACACCGATCCATGCCCCCCTGCAAACAGCCGGCGCTAAGTACGCCTGAAAGGCACAACAGGGGGTTTTCTGAGAAGGGTATAAGGCCCTGTCTTCTCATCCTGAAACCCTTTCTGTTAGTAAGTCATTAAGAGACAGCAAATGGGCGACAAAGAGCCCTGTTTATGTGATTCAGACTTTTCTGAGCCATCTGCCTCGGCCATATGCTTCCCAAGGAGAACGAAGAAGAACCACAATTGCAGCTAATCGAATATTTGTGGGAGCGGCAGCGACCACGCCCAGGCCCAGTCGTGGTCCCTGGTATGTTGCAAGGAGCACAGAGCCATTCCCCAGCCCACGGTGACCTCGGCCTTCACAGGAAGCCACAGGACGTAGGAGGCAGCTGTGCTTTGCTACCACAACAGCAGGGCCCCCCCCTCCCCCGCCCAGCATCAGTGCTGAGCAGCTGAGAGCAGGTGGTCACGCTGCCTTCTCCTTCCACAGAGACGGAAGGTCCCTCAGAGGGAGGGCCAGCCCCACTGCCCAGGGCTGAGCCAGGACTGACCAGTCCAGAAAGATTAGCAGCCCCAGCCCCCTCCTGCCTCCAAGGACTGTCCCCAACCCTGCCCCTCCCCAAGCCATGAATGAGCGGAGCTCTCTTCAGTCACAGGACATTCTCACCTGGCCCCTGTCCTCCTCTGCCTCACTTTTCCCCTACTGGATTCCTCCATCCTGCTCAGTAGGGCATGCACCTGGGCCGTACCTGTAGCTGGGAGAGGGGGCAGGATATTCCGAGTAGGTTAGCGCAGGGGCCCACCAATCAGAACCCACGCCAGCAAGAGTCATGAGCGGGATCCTGCAGGCCATCTGCTGGGCAAGGCATACCTCCTTGATTTATGGATTGTAGGGAATGGGAGGATCTGGGGGAGGGGCCAGGCCAACGCACCAATGGGGTGGGGCGCTTGGGAAGTTTAGGGCAGGGGCTACTATGATAACTGCATACTGGCAGAGTACCACCCCCGGTTCAAACGAACAAGGCACCTTTACTGCACGTGCAGGTCAGCCCAGCCCTCCTTGCTGAGACCTGCTCCTGCAGCCAGGGCTGTGTTCTCAGCCTATATCCTTCCTCCCTCACTTCCTCCCTCTAAACCCCAGGGCGGCCCAGAGTGGCCTGAGCTGGTCCTCCAGGACACGGATGCTCCTGCACATTCCCCTTCCCTCCAACAGCACCTTCTCCCACCGTGGGACGTCTGTGCCAAACGCCACAGAAGCGCAGTCTGTCCATGTGTGAACTTGGGGATTACTCCAGGGCCAGCGCTCCCCTCTCCAACTCAGACCTCCTCCATCTCTCGAGGCCCTCAGGCTCTCCTGCTGGCCTGCCTGCCATAGTCCCAACTCAACCGGTGATCTGGATCCCGATGGGTCACCCTGACTCAGACCTGGCCCCAGCCGAGCCCGGTAATTGACCTTCAACTCCGCATGCAGCAAGTGCAGGACAGATGGGTTGCTACCACACGCCCTGACCAAGTTCTGGGATCCTTCTCCAACTGCACTTCTGCACTTGCCCCCACCAGCTCCCACCCACAATCGGACCAGTCTCAGGCATAGCTGGACCGTATAGAACAGCCCCCCCCTTATTTGGCACCAACACTTCAGGGAATAGGAGCCGAGGGCCTGATGCAGGAGCTGATCCCTTTCCATCTTTCTGACCTATTTCAAACGCTCTTGCTGTGAGCAAGCTTTCTCTGACTGCCACAGCTTAGAGTGAATGTCCTCACCTCTGGATCCCATAAGTTTACTTTTCAACACCTCTTACCACTTAGCATTCAGAAGATGCTATCCTTCTATCCACTGCTCCCCCCAACACACACACACACACACACACACACACACACACACACACACACACACACACCGCTCATCAAACATATTGAAAATGCAGGGCCCGTGCAGGACTTAGACTCAAGACAGCCCCCATTCTTAACAAAGACCATCGTCATTGTGTTTCCTTGAATAAAGGTTATGATTTCCTCCGTGGAATCACCTGTTGAATCTTGTACTTCGAACCTATCATAGATGATCAATACAGTTTGTTTGGTCAATTATACAGATATGTCGAGAAAGTGAGAGGAACATTCGAGAGCTTCTTTAGGCTGCTGGGACGTGGCGGGGGGCACTGAAAAGCTGGGTTAGAGTCTACATCTTTCCTTAGTACAAGGTCATGATGTTCTTTGAATCCCTTCGCTTTCCGTGAAATGGAAGTATAATCTCTAACTACAGAGTGGTCATGAATATCAAGCAGGCAATGGAAATGAGTATCTATGGTTCACTATAAATGAACATTATTGTTCAGTGTTCTAATCACTTTCTTAATTATGTTTTTTAGTCAGGAGGCATTAGCTCATAGTGACTTCCACCATGCCAAATACAAGTTCTTCCTGATTAGACCTATTCACTGATAATTTTCCGAGGTCCTAAGTGGGTAATCTACATATAATCTATATATCTGTAGATACTTGTATGTATATAAATATATATATTAAAGATTTTATTTTTGTATTGAGAGTGTGTGAGCAGGGTGAGGGGCAGAGGGAAAGGGAGGGAGAGAATCTCAAGCAGACTCTGTGCTGAGTGAGGACCCTGACACAGGGCTCCACCTCACAACCTCGAGATCATGACCTGAGCCCAAATCAAGACTTGGATGCTTAACTGACTGAGCCACCCAGGCGTCCCTAGAAATATTTTTTGAATATTCTTTATCCTCGGACTTTTTCCCCACTTAGCTTTCTGCTTTTCATCCATGAAGGCCCTACTTATTTGTCCCTTTTTCCAAAGTTCTTCCCTCAGAGCTCCAGCAGGGATAATCACCCCTCCTCTGTCCCCGCAATATTTTGCACCAGCTTAAGGACACCTGTCGTGCAGAGGTACAGCTCTTGGTGTTTTCTGTAACTAGACTGAAGGTCCCTCTAAGCCTGCGGAGTCCATCGCTCACCACTGGGCTCTTGGCATCTAGCAAGGAGCTTGGCATAAATGGCAAACGATTAATATTCCTTAATGAATTGAAAGCCTCATCTTCATCTCAAAATCCTGCCTGTGTCTCAATAACCTTTCAGATGTCACCTCTTCGTGGAGATGTTCCCATTTACTGTAGTTACAAGCAGCACAGGCTCCAAAATTTGATGTGTATTCAAGTTCAGACTCTCCATTCCCTTGTAAATTACTTACCCTCTTGAGCCTAATGTTCTTCACATGTAAACTAATCATGAGGCCCTCTTCTTCCAAAGGGTCATTGTGATAGATAAGACAATGTAGTTATTGTTACTAAAAACAGACATCTACCCCCACTTTGTCCTTCTGTCCTTACACCAGTGTTGTGCCCCATATGGTCCACCTTCTATTTATTCATCTTGGAATCACCTTATCCCCGCCCACATACTGGCCGGCTTCTCCACCCTCTACAAGCCATGTGAAGGCATAGACAATAGGCCAGTCATTTGGGTCTTTGCAGTGACCTAGGTGAGTATTTGAATAAACTAAATGCTCAATAGGAGTCTAGCAAAATAAGGGTAGGGTTAGCCTATGGACCGTGATTACCCCCAAAGGAAGGCTGCATCCTCACTAGGGAAGGCAGCTTTTCCCTTTTCATCTCTGAGCCACTATCCTAAGTCTGAGAATCCACACATTCAATATGGGGGCTGATAGCTAAAAGACCATCACATAGTTCTATAAACCCATTTCAGAGATAGAAACCAGGAGGCTTAGGGAGATGGAGAATCCAGCTCAAGGGCAGAACCAGCATGAAACCCAGAAGCCAGCATCCCAGACCAGGGCCGTTCCTCCTGCCGCTCCCTGCCCTGCCCTGACACTCTCTGGGGATCGCTCAATGCCTTTGTGTCTGAGCAAATTCTATAACCGACATCTGAAAGTCACAGCGGCACCTGCCTGGGTGTCAGCCAACGCTTAGCCAGTTGGCTCCAAAATCAGTGCCTGCCTGGTCCTATGTCCTCAGAATCAATTATTGCAGCCTTAGATTCAATCACCAGATGGCCTGCTAAGTCACGCTCGTTTGTCTTCAGTCTCCACCTTGGCGCGGAGGCAATCCTGCAAGTCTGCTGTTTCTGCACCAAGGCCGCTATCCAGTGGCCAGTGTAAGCTGTCGGGGGCCGGGGACAGGGGTCAGCCGCACGTCCTGGGCAGTCAGCCCCACCCAAGGCCGGGCCACCATACACACAGCTCCACACTCCTCGGGGCCACCCAGCGTCTTGGCATTGCAGGTCTGCACGTCTGGGTGAGCTCCTTGGGGCTCAGGCGTGCTGTGGCTCATCTCAGCAGCCACAGCGTTTGGCATAGGGCCAGAGAAAAAGTAAACTTTTCATGACAGTTCCAATTATTTTCTCTTCTTAATTTACATATTCAGCTTCTCAACTAGTTCCTTCCCAATGGCTTTTAAATATAGTCAACTTTCTCTCATTAGAAATAAAATACATACAGAAGTCAAAACTCCAAGTCCCTCCGGCCACTACCCTATCTCCCTCCTTGCTGGAGCAATGAGCTCAGCCAACGGATGTCTCCTGGTGGCCTCTCTTCTTCATTACCCAACTCACTCTTCAAACCTCCCTCCTCCCCACAACAAAACAAAACAAAACAAAAACAAAAACCTGGTTTCTGGCCCCTGGTTCCTTGGCCACCACCAAGGGAGCATTCTATACACTGCTCAGATTTTAAGGAAAGTATGAGCCCACATCAGGCTCAATCCCCAGCAGGATCCTGCCATGTCGGTCTACTCCTCCTCCCTGAAATACACTCTTCCCTTGGCCTCTGGAAATAAAGCTCCACTAGTTTTATTCTTGACTCTGGTAGCCCTTCTCTGTCTCCATGGCAGAGTCACCTCTCTGAAAGTCAGGGATGCCTACACCCCTCCCCTCCAGTGCTTCCTACCTCCCCTCCTGAGGTTTATTTTACTCCAAAACACAATACCATTGGAGGTTTATTGACAGTCTTTCCCTCCAACCAGAATGGAAGCCTAGGAGAGCAGTAAGTTTGCCTGTTTGCATTCTGAGTCTGGTACATAAAATGGAATGTAACATGGCCACTCAAAGAAATTTATGTCCCTATTCCAACTTTTCCTCTAAGTTCAAGACCTGCACGTTTAGTTAACTACCTGAAACCTTCCGCTTGGATTTTTTTAAGGCACCACACCTTTAACCTGTTTAAAAATAACTTTTCCAGGGCGCCTGGCTGGCTTGGTTGCTGGAGCATGAGACTCTTGATCTCGGGGTTGTAAGTTTGAGCCCCATACACTGGGTGTAGAGATTACTTAAAAATAAAATCTTTAAAAAAAAAAGTAACTTTTCTATATTGCCACTAGAACAAAAAAGAAAAAAAAAGCTAAAAAGCTGGTTTCTCTTCCAAGACTCTTTATTTTATTAAGTGGTTCTATGTTCCGGTCTCTCATGTAAGCCAGAAATCTGAGAGCCATCCTTGATGTATTCGCCTTCACTTCCCAAATGTAACCCCCCAGCAAACGCTCCTGCTTTGCTCCATCTCAGCCACCAATGGATTTGCACACACTCTCCCCACCCCTCACCTGGACCACGGAGGGACTTCATTCTACTCCACCTGCCTCTCATGTGGACTGACCCCCCACCAAGTCTCCAGAGAAGAATGTTTCCAATATGCAAATAGGACCAAGCTGTTCCCCTGATCAAAAGCCTTCAGAATCTTCCCATACCTTGTAGGGTAAAGAGAAACAATTCCTCATGGAGTCCTCAAAGCCTTTCTGCCCTCCCCACCTCTCTCTCTCTCTCTGTCCTCATCTCACCCCTGGCTCCCTTGCTCACTGCCCTGCAGCCACACTGGCCAGCCAGTCCCTCCTTGTCACCACATCAGCTGTGCCCATGCTGTTCCCTCCACCCGCAGTGGGGCTTCTCTTCCCTGAGGACCCAGCTGCCTTCTGCTCACCCTCCTGCCCTCAGTTCAGGAATCCCTTTCCCCAGGAAGTGCTTTCTAATCTCCCTCACAGGGTCAAATCTTTGATTACAGGGTCTCCTTACACAATGCACCTCTCTGAGGGTCGTGATATTAGCGGGAATAAAAATGGCGACCTCCGTGTTAGACTGTGTCTTCGATGCCGGCTAGGTTCTTTCTGCTCAGAAAGACCTAAAGCCTCCAGAGCAGGTTCAGTAGCTGCTTGATAGATATTTGTTGAATGTGGAATTAAAAAAATGCGTACTACTAGTTTTGACAAAAGTATAAAGGTATTAACTCATTGACCTTTTTAATTAAAAAAAGTCATTTCCTTCTCACCTGACCATTACAATAAATTACAAAAAGACAGAGAAGTCTGGTTATCCACTTGAGGAAACAAAATTAATAACCCAACCACAGTAATGATTCAGAAACACCCAACTCCTTGACTCTACTCATTTATAAACTCTCTGAGATCCTGTTTCCTCCTCTGAAAATAGGAACAGAGGTATTTTCCTCCAAAGATTGTTGGGAGGATTTATAATATTTACAAAATACCAAGCACAATGCCTGGTATGTTCAGTTGCACAATCAACAGAAATTTATTAGTGTCATTGGTACCGATCCATAAAAATGTGGGTCAGCCAATTGGTACATATTTCAGAAAACTGAGGTGAAGTACATTTACTTCAAGGAAGATAAACAAGAACATTCATTTTCAGGAGTCATGACTTTTACTGTGCTTTAAACTTTAACAATATCGACCTGAACTGCTTTAAACCAAAGCAATCAATACTGGGGAGTGTTTGCCCAGGTAAAGCTCTCAGACAGACAGAGGTGAGAGGAAGGGCTCTTTCCCTGAGGTCTGGGAGTGACATGAGAGTCTTGTCATTCTCTCTCATCCCTCCACCCACCCATCCATCCACTGACTCAGCACGAAGCCCTGAGTGAGGGAGACATGTCCCTGGCTCCTGAGCCATGGCAGCAAAGGAGAGAGACTTTCTGTCCTCCTGGGACTTAGGCTATACTAAGGGGAAAAACCCCCCAAAACTCAAGTAATCCTTCAGTTATAATGTCCTAAACGTTGCAAAAATCAAGACTGAAGGAAATATGGCACACTTAATTTGTAGTGGGGGAGCTCATAGTCTAAAGATGAAAACAATCATTTTTCTTAACAGCAACAAGATACTTTAATGAAAGCTCTTCTTACTTGACATTATGAATCTTTGATTATAACATTCAATTATCACATATGAAACAAAGGACATCATTTTTACATCATTAATTGTTTAAAATGATTTAAATTTACATGATTTTTTTTTCTTTTCTTTTTTTTTTTAGATTTGGGTTTTTTTTTTTTTTTTGCATTCTTTAAAGTTTTTATTTAAATTCCAGTTGGTTAACATACAGAAATGACCATTTTTACGGGTTATTAAAAGTGAAGTTTGATAGGGGCCACAACTGACCCTCAAACCAATGTGAAGGGCCAGACTCAAGAGCAGGGCTCAGGAGGGAGAGGGTGGGAACCATGGCTCTTGACCCTTGGATAGGCTAGGGGAGTCACATGGCGTCAGATGGAGAGGGAAGAAAGGATTTTGGAGAGAGCATATGTGCAGATGTTTGGAAAGAGTCCTTGCTGGGAAGTCAGTCTCTATTTGTACCTCCTCCAATGAAGGAGAGAAAAGACGTGTCACCTCCTTTCATCCAGACATGGAGTGCCTACTCAGCCAGCTTGATATAGATCCCCACAGTCTGGGAACCAGAGGGCCAGTGCATGTTTCATACCTCCGAAAGTGAAGGTCAACAGGATAGAGGCTAGTGTATTAGGATAAGCTTAGGCATCTGGAATTTGTTGAGAGAAAGGGGGCATTGTTTATGGACCAGAGTTGAGGCACATGGGGAGGAGCGCTGGCCTGGTGCTATTTTAAGGCTGACCCAAGGGGGACCATCTGGAAGGACAAGAAGATCCCAGCAGGGAACACCTGTGTGGCTGAAATACACCCAGTGAGGAGGTCGAGATGCTGGGCAGGCAGAGTCAGCAGGAGGTGCTGGGAATGGCTGGCAGGGGCCCCGAGGGTGCCCCGCAGTAGCAGCCCAGAGCCTTGGCTCAAAGGCAAAGTGAAAATGAGGCCAAACAGACCCAGGTACAGATCCTGTCCCACCCTTTACCTCCCTAAGCCTCAGCTTCTCCTCCTGTAAATGGGAGTGTTATTATAGCCCCAGATTGTTGGGAAGAATAAATCCTAACGGTGTGACAAAAGAGCTCATCTGGACAGGTCAATAGGCAGAATCTTTGATATGTTATACTTCAAAGGTTAGATTTTCTTTATGACAAAATTTACCTACAAAGTTAAAGGACAAGCTACAGCTCAGGAGAAGAGATTTTCCACCTGATAGATCAAAGAATCGCTCTGGAAGATGCATTTGGTGGGAGAGAGGGAGCAAAACTGCATCACAAAGGAGCAAATGGCCCAAAGAAAAAGAAATAAAAGTCATAAATAGGAAATTCACATTAGGAGAAATAAAAAGGACTAATACCCACATGAAAAGATGGGTCAACCTCAGGGAAATGCAAAGGAAAACATGATACTAGATGCTATCCCTCTAGATGTGTGGGGAGAAATAGTCTCATAAACCGTGGCTGGGAGTTTAAATTGGCACTGTTAGATGCAGTTTTGGCAGTCATTGGTAAAAAAAAAATTAAATCTGTGCACCCTGAGCCTGATTTAGTGGTGGGGCTTCTTGTTTTCTCCCCTAAAGAAGCTCTCCACACGTTTGCACAAGGAGGCATGCACACAAATGTTTACGAGTCATCTCGATTTACCAAAGCCCCCCAGATAGTAGCATGCTGGTACATGGGTTAAGAAGTGACTTTCCAAACACACCAGGCTTGTGGTGTTTGCGGATTTTCTGCCGCAACCAGCCCCACCCATGGCCAGTTTTAAGCTACCTTGGTGAAGTCTCAAAACCCGGGAAGAGAGGAGCACAGCCGGCTCTCGGGAGCTGGTGCAAGCCGACCTCAGCACACCACGGCCCCCAACAGGGTATGTGAACAGATTGTGTAAAGGTAAGAAAACCCAGCATCTACATGTTACCTGGTGGTATGTAGAGCATAAAAAAAAAAAAAAAAAAAAAAAGAAGGCGGAGAATATATACCGATAAATCAGCAATGCTTTCTTTGGGAAGGGGCGGGGTCTTGCCTTTCCGAGAGTAGTCAAAGATAACTTTAGCCTTCTTTGTAGTATGTTCAAGGAGATCACTTATGTAACAAAGTTAACAGTGTAAACATTGAAGTAACAGTTATAGTCTTTATGTGGCAAATTAATGGAACGGCCAATCGATGGGGATTCCTCCATTGCTCCCTCCTACCATGGCCATGCACTCTGAGGGAAACAAATCAAGTCTGTTCATGCAAGCATTAAATACATTGTTACTGAGTACCAACTTCGTTCTGCAGAATATGGCGGGGAGCAAGACCCCCAGCCTGGGGGAGCTCATAATCAGCTGGTGAATAATTTGCACTATACAAGAGTGGAGAAAGGGAGAAAGGAGGCACATCATAGGTGTGACACTGGCGATGTCTGGGGTGCCGGGGAGGGGGTAAGTCTGCAGGTTGGTACAACACCAGAAGGATCTACGGTAAGGAAGGTGGGAGAAGCAGAGGGAAGGGCAAGGGAGAAAAGACCACACGGAGGGGAAAGATCATGTTAAAGCAGGCAGAGGAGAGAGAGCAGGGGCTGTGGGGGGTTGCAAGAAGCCAGTGGGGCTGGAACTTGGCAGGCAAACAGGCCATGGGGGGAGCCGATACCAGGCAGGCAGGAGGGCTGGTACTGGCCGGTACTGGGAAGCCACGAGGCCAGGGCCACGTTGGTAAACAAAATATTTTTTATGACAGAAGCAAACAAAAACAGGAAATTTTTCAAAAACACAGCACCAGATGACAAAGTCTCCCGGAAACCTTTTCTAGGATATGTGTCTAAGATTCTTCACCCTGCGGAGCCTGGAAGGGGCTGTCACACCGTGGGTCTGCAGTAAAGACTGGTTTCCTTTCTGGTATGGGGCTTGCCTCTGCAGGCTGGAAGTCTACCTGCAACAGGGGTCCTCCTGACCCACTGATGCTTTCTGAAGAGTCATACCTGCATTTGCTCGCCGATCATCCCAGCACCTTCCTGCTGAGCCTCTCATTACCCACCATCAACTTAAATCCTCATTTCCTTGGGCACATGTCCAGTTTCTTTGTGGATGAAAACCTCTTTCTTCCTCTCTCCCTCCCTCCCTCCTTCCCTCCCTTTAAATACACCCTCAGCTCAGCCAGCAGCTCAGAGCCTTTTCAACTGTCAATCAAATCTCAGAGCATCACTCCTCAAAGGAGGCAGATTCCTGCACACTGTTCGCCAAGCCTCCACAATCAGGAGAAATCAGTTCGTAATCACAATGAAACCCCCACCTAAAGGGAATCACAAGCCTTGGATAATGGAGGGTTTTCTTCTCATTTTCTACCTTGCACTTTCCCCTCGGAGCCCTTGAAGAACATACCTGCAGATGAATGGGTCGATGGAGTGATGAGTGAATCATAGTTTCACTCATTCAATATATAGTTCCTAAGCTCTGCTCAGGTTTGCACCCTTGGCTCTGGACCCTCCCCAGCACTGTGCCCACCTCTGTCGTGTCTTCCCAGGGCAGGGACCGGGACACCTTATTCTCCAGAGTCATCCCAGTACACTTTAGCTAACCCCCCTCAGTACTTGGACTCACCTGCAGCCTGTCAGCCCAACAGCTCCGTTCACACACCTGCTTTTGGAATCCTTGTTCCATCTCAAGCATCCTGGGAGCTTCTCCAAGTGCCAGCCAACATTTTTCTCTTCGTTTCATTTAATGATCATGAAACAACTATTAACTCAAGGGGGGCAGGACACCACTAGCCCCAGCGGTCAGCTGGAGATGTGAGAGATTGTCCGGGGCACTGAGCGGGGGGCAGCATGCACAGGAAGTTGAGATGGCCCGAGGTCACACACACCAGGCCAGAAGTGCAGCCTGGACACTTTATAAAGAAGTTACATCATGTCTGGAGCCTTAAAACAAGAGTTTAAAAAGGCTGCACTGCTTCTCAGGAAGAAGGGGTCAACAGAATACCCCAGAACCCTACACCAGAATCCCCGTCATGAAGCACAGCTGAGCTCCTCATGCGCCACAGGGGTGTGCTGGATTCAGAATCCGTCCACCCCTGGTGGGGTAGATGCAGGTAAGAAAGTAAAGGTACCATCTAAGGCATCTGTTAGGGCAGCGACAAGTGTTATTCTGAACCGGGGGAATGCGTAATCACATGGGGTGGGTGGTGAGCGGGATTTCAATCTGCAGAGAAATAACCCAGGAAAGCTTCACGTGGCGCCTTACCCCGGATGCCGTGGGTCTCCGAAGAGCAGCAAATGCCTGCATTTTGTTTCCTTTGCAAGAGACCTCAACGGTCTCAACATACCCAACACACTTATCTCTAACTTGTGGGCTTTTTAGTTTTTCTCCTAATTTCAAGGGAAAAGGCCCTACTTAAGATATTCAGATTTGGTTTGGCAGATCCAGCTTGGTCCCATTGTCAACTGTTCTCTGTTGATGTTCGCTTCCAGTAGCTCACTCCCCCTTGGGAGTGTCCACTCGGGTAGGCAGAGGGGCACCAGATCTTTCAAGCAGGAAGGGACCCAGTGCAGGGATTTGGACACTGAGGTACTGGAGGGGCTGGGAACGCCCAGAGGGAGGGGGTGTTGGTGCTCACGGGGATTCCGGAAGCCGCCGCTGTCCCTGGAGCTCCAACTTGCCGCTGCTCACCTGCAGACACTTCCAGCACAGCCGGGGCTGCTGGGAACTCGCTGCTGACGCAGAGCGGGAAGCAAGGATTCTGTGCAAACATTGCTGAGGCTTCGGGGGGCCCGCCCTGTCTGCCCCTGCTGCTACAGCTGCCAGGGGCCCCACCAGAGATGCTGGGGAAAAGGAGGCAGCGTTCTCCCTCCTTCCTGGCTTCCCGTTTTCCACCAGTGGCTTCCGTGGACAGAAGCTCACAGGAACCCCGCTGGTCTACATGGTTCAGGAGACACAGGAGGTCACAGAAGGGAAACACAGGGATGGAGCCCGGAATACAAGGTGCATTTGTGCGTTTGGAATTTTTTTTTCTGAGTGTTTGTATTTGGTGGAGTGGGATCTGTGAAAATCCTGAGGACATGAATGGAGGATGTTCTCCTGCAGAATGGATTCACATCTGCGCCTAATGAGTGTCTTGGGGTTGCACTAACTGGGACTTTTCTACCCTTCCTTTCCTCTGCTAATGTTCCCGGGGCTGAGCAGGGAGGCCCATACCTGAGGCTCCTGGTCTGAACTGATACCAGCATTTGCCCTCAGAGATGCCCCCGCTTACTGCTCTGTCTTTATGTTGCTGGTGTTTCTCTTGCCCATCCTCCCTCCACTCCTTTTTTTTTTTTGGCGGGGGGGGGGGGTTCTTACTTTTTTGTAATCTAGGCAATACATTCTATGCAGAAGTTTGCCATGGTCGATCCATGATCTTCTTGTATTGCACCAGAAGGCATTTATGGAATATCTAATCCTCTACACAAGATTTGTTATTTTAATTTAATGCAGTAACTTTGCCATAATTTATATGCTCTGAGGAGTTTAGATATCCCTTCCCTACAGTTGGCTTGCCTCCCCCTGTCCCGGGGTCCATCCATGCATCTGCTCTAATCATGACCCAGGCTCAGGTAGGGTGAGGATGCAAAGCTGCATTTCTCAGTCAAACGGCCCGAGCTGTGGAGCAAGGTGCCATCCTTTGGCTACCTCCACCCTCTAAGTACCTCGAGTATTAGAGAATGTGGTCAGGGGCACAACTCATCCTCCCCTCCCCCTCCCCCTGGGGCCTCTGCTTAGACCCTTTCTGCTCCATCTGCCCTGCTCTAGAGATTGCACACTTAATGAAATGTACTGTGCACCGGGCACTTTTGGGGTGCTTGCTAATTCACCCCGTCCTCACAGCCGTGTGCAGTGTGTCCATGAGCACCATCACATGGAAGCATCAAGTGAGACGGGGAGCCTACATGACATGTCCAAGGTCATGGGGCACACGGTGGAGGCGGAATGCAGTCCTGGGTACTGGTCCGCATCTTTGCTCTCCCACAGAGACAGCACCTGTGAGGCTGGGGGGGCTCGTCCGGTTGCAAAGTTCAAAACTGCAAAATTGTGCTTTCTATGACTCTCATTTGTCTCCAGTCTTTGGCCACTGTGGACCAGTCACACCAGTTTCTGATAGGGAAAGGAGGGGCTGTGTGTGCTCAGCCAGCGTCCTGCGCTCCACATGGCTCTCTCCTCCTCTTTGGCAACTGCTCTGCTTCGGTTGGAGCTAAGGAATGAATGATCAAAAAGTCTTACAGCAAGATCCAGACAAGGAAACAGGTAGTGCCTTTATCGTGGAAGGACATGAGCCACTCGTTAGGCTACCGCTCCTCATCTCATTGTTTCCATCCCTCACTTAACTCTTTCAGCAATACCATGAACACTGCTTGTTAGCTCTCCCATTTTATGGCGGGGAAAGTTGAGGCTGACAGAGGGAAAGTGACCTAAGACCCTGCCAACCTTTGTCCTCATGGAGTCCAAAATCAAGGCAGGAGGAGCAAATGTGCACCACCCCTGGGGTTTGGCCAAGATGCAAACTCACTCGGCTGTCTCCATCCCATTATGCAGTGCTGCCTATGACAGGTGGCGGGGCCTCCCTGCACCTCCGTACCCACTATGTACTCTTGTGATCTGCAAAATGTATCAACTGTCAGCTGTACATTCGTACATTATGTAGAACTTTTCATAAAATGCCCCATGCAGAGCCAGGTGATATTAGCCTGAATCTGAACAAACAAGTTGGCTGAAAAGTGGCTGGATCAAGGTAGCTATATTCAGACTGGGAGACTAGCAAGTCTTCCTGAAAGGTTGGGACCTTAAAAGGTCATCTATATGCACGCTCATTAACGTAACTAGGCGCTTGGCTCTTGTAAGACATTTCTAAGCCAACAAAGACACTGGCCGAACTCGGGCATAAAATGTTCATCATGTCATCATTTATAAAGAAACAACACTGAAATCAGACCACGCAACCTCATGGAGAGGTTAAATACATCACCCGAGACCCAATACATGGAAAATTGGCAAGGCAGTAAAAAGATGTAGCTCCTGGCCTAATTAATGAAATGCCAACACTTGGAATAGACAGAAATAAAAGATACAAGCTGGGAACCATCTCAATTTTGTTTACATACATATACAGGAGAGATTGGAAAGAGAGGAGTTTAGAAAGAAACATGGGAAGAGCAGAGAGAGAAAAGGGGAAAGAGGTGATGGGGAAAAAGAGGGAAAGAAAACAATTTGAACAGATAACTCACCAAATGCTATGCTTATGTGATACCTAGACAGTGACATTATGGGGTTCTTTGTGTTCCTGCACTTTTGGTTTTAAATATATTCTCAATGAACATGCATGCGTTTTGCCATTAGGAGAAACCCACCCCAAGAATCCACCTGCCTAATGAGACAAGGGCAGGGCAGAGATGTAGAAAGTCCCACGCGCTCATAGCTACAACTCAGGCTGGAAGAAGAGTCAGCCGCGTGGCTGTGGATCAAGGACTCCTACAAAGCCCCCTGGCTGGGCCTCCGGGCAGGTGGGAGAGGCTGGTTTGGTAAAAAGTGCTAAGGTGACACCTGAAACTTCAGAGTCCTCTTTAAAAAATTTAGCTTGAAGGACATCAAGCAGGTCCTTCTAACCCTTCAGTCAGGGTCCTTAAAGTACGGTGGACCCCGAAACATCATGCAGCCTCCTCCGCCGTCTTCAAAGACACTTACTTTAAAATTAAGGGGAACTTAAGAAAATTCTTATTTATTAAATATCTGTATTCCTGAGAAATCTGTTTCAAGGACCAGAAAGTTCAACTCACACTGTCTTCAACAAGAAAGAAAACTCAAATCATAACCCAACGGCAGTTCTAGCTTCAAGGATGGCTTAATTCTATGGCTCAGGGATGAAACCCAAAACCCTTGATGTTCTTTCGGCTTTCCCTTTCTCTAGTTCCCTCCCCGATCGTTGTGTAAACAGCCCAAGATTTTTTCATAGAAAAATGGACACAGCAGTATCAAAACTCAGTATCTCTGCAGCCCAATATCCAGAAGAATAGAGAGAGAAGAGAGGTCCCTCCCTGGACCAGGACCAAGGGATATGTTGATTGGTGTAAGCTCATCAGAGGCAGACCTGTAGGTGGGAATTAAATCAATAAGCCACATGGCTGAGAAAACGTTTTCCTAGGAAAAGTAGGGTTCTGTTGGTAGGAAAGGAGGGATAGAATCCAAGGAGTCATCTTCCATGACAGTGCCATGTGCTATGCTGGGAGCTTCATGGCGCCTGATCCATTTGGTTGAACAACAAAACATGGCCTCTTCTTCCCCACAGGAAATTAGAACTCAGGAATCTTAAATAAATTCCTCACTATTCAAACAGCAAATGGAGGGCCTTTCTCATAATGGAACAAAAATTTTGTCAAAGGAGAAAATATCCATTAGATCTCAAGTTCCTGAATTTAAAATACCAGCTTTTCCACTGACCAGTGACCTTGGCCAATCCATTTAATGACTCTGGGTCTGCAAGGTTTCCACTGCATCTTTAAAGTCCCTTTTGGCCCTAAAGCAGTGTTGAATTTCCCACTTAATTCCCATTTCCAATTTCTTCTGGCTCCTACTTCAAAGATTTCAAGGCGATAATCTTCAGAATCTTTTCTCAATGAATGCAAACTAACCAGAAAGAAGAGTTAGACCATGATAGGTCCTCACATGCTCCTGATTCAACTCTAAAACTCCACCATTGCTGCTTCATTCCTTTGGTTAGTCATCCCTTGGCTTCGGTCGCTCAAATGCAGAAGCCCAAGGAGGACTGGCACCCAACGCAGTAAAGGCTCCCAAGGGATGGACTTCTCAGACAGCGTTCCTAGGGGAGAGGGACAGTCTAGCCTGCTAAGAAGGGTACCGGTCTGAGAACTGGCATGCCTGTTCCCATGGTGGCTTTGACATTGACTCTTGGGAGCTACTACTTTATAGAGGAGACAAGTCCTCTTATCTATAGAACGAGGCTACTGGCCCTGAAGGAAACCACTGGGTGATGGGTCATGTGCTGAGAATATACACGAGCACGTGTTTCCTGCCTTCACTGAGCTTGAAGCTTCAGGGACCAAGGGAAGAGCCAGGTATTTTCACACAAATACATAATGGCAGTGATGGATGCCACAGACCAGAGGCACCTGGCACTCAGCCAGGCCAGGAGAGACTTCCGGGGAGCATGTGGCCTGTGGGCAAATTTGTGAAGACAGAGTGGTAGTGAAGGGGTGAAGGGCAGGGGAGACAGAGGGAGATACACGCAAATGTCCTATATTCTAGGGCCAGCACATTCGAGGGAGTGCTAATCCACATGCTACGTGGTCAGAAACAGTAAGAACCCTACGGGATGTTCAGCTAAAACATTAGGAAAAGGTTGTAAGAGGCGAGATTACTCCTGCCTGGAGGATAAAAGGTTCTGTGGAAGTGGGAAGAGGAAACAGGGCTGGGGAATTTGATGATCCAGTAGGACCTCACCAGGGAAACACGGAGGTGGGATAAGCACATGGGGTGGGGGTCACAGAAAGAGCAGGGGAACAGGAATCGGTCCAGGCCAAGCCAGGGCACCTGTCAGGGGATGACTCGGAAAGTTTGGCTTCAAGACCTTGAAGCCAAAATTTAGAAATTTACTGCTAACGGATGCTTCCCACTCCCTATCAGAAACCTCTCTCTAACTCTGGCCCTGAAATTGAGACCTCCTCTTTGAATTCCAATCCCTCCCTGGTCTCTTTCTCTCAGTTCCTCCTTGAGCCTCTTCATGAGCTTCTTTTCATCTGCCCCCACACACACCAGACGTCCACCCAGCCCCAGAAGCCTCCACGTGTAACCTTGTCTGCACCGCTGGCTTTAACCTCTGGCTGTTTGCTGGTGGCTCCGCATGAATTAACTGCAGCTCAGATCATCCCTGGAGCCAGCTCGGACTTCCCTGCACTCAGGCCTTTGTGCACGCGGTCATACTGAATTATTTTTAGGCGATGGAGTCCCTACCCCTCCCTCCCAACTCAATCTTCTATGGATTTCGAATCTGTAAAACATGGAAGCATGGTTTTATTAATGTCATTTAATTCATATATTGCAAATGTATAACATTTGTGCAAGAAAATGAAACCAAGAAGCCATCCTGCTTGACACGCAAGCTTGAAATCAGCAGCTGAGGCGACACAGGTAAGCTTTGCTTTTTCCCCTGATTGCATAAGATACGGTATATTTAACATTTACAATAATTACTGTTTATAAGCGTCAGTGTGATAAATGCCTGATTGCTCCCATGCCTATTCCCCAACACTGGTTTTGGTTCTGTTTTTCATTTTAACTCCCAAGATCACTATCTGCTTTGATATTTCAAGAGTCCTGAAAGTGATTGGAAAACAAAGGTTTGTCATCGATTTCTGTTGGAAAGTTCTATCTCTAATTATAGCTAACAAATGCTGACTCTCTTCCTCATGAATATTAAAGTCAAATACGAAGCAAGGGAAACTCAAAGTAAGTGCTGACATTGCACAGGATACAATATTATCATGACCTGGGCTGCCGTCTGTTGTCACATCGCGGCGCCGATCTGTGCTGAGCAGCCGCGGCCTCTGGGCCCGGCGTCGGCGCCACCTCGAGTGTGGGGACCACGGAATGGGATCGAATGTGTGCACCTGCTGCGTCCCTCCCACAGTGATGCATGGCTCAAAGACGACCGGCGAGAGAAGCAAGTCCAGCATGGGTTGATGACGGGGACGAGGAGAAGCACAGCGGCTGACATTTAAGCACGACTCCTCGGGGACTCCCGTTACCGAACTGAATCTTTGACGTGACCCTCTGAGGGAGGTTCTGCCCTGCTCTCAGTTCCGGACAGAGAAACTGAGGCACCAAGCACTTGTTTCACAGTTTCAAAGAGGTGGAACAAGGATTCAAACCCAGAGAGACTGGAATAGACTGAGATAATAATACAAACATTTCATTCACTGCCTCTTTTATGAAAGTTTAACATATTTAAATAGTAGAATTGGGATGGTATATGCAATGCCATTTAACCCCGTCCACAGAACATGGGCCGGGCAGCCCCTGCAGGCCTGCTTTGTCACTACTCTGTGAATAACTGGTGGACACTGGGGGTGTACGGGGAGCAGGGTCAGTGAGGAGGCTGAGCCCAGGAAGGAAGAATGGGATCCTGAGCCATAGCTACATCAGGAGGCGTGGAGAGGCCCCAAGAGACCTGAGGAGGAGAAAGTCCCAACTGATGGGACTTGAAATCTGATTCAGTGTGGAGGTGAGGGCAGGGGAGGGATTCAAGGTGAAGTGCAGGTCCCTCTTGCTGGACCTGCTGGGCGGCAGGGCCATTTCTCAACATAGCTTATGTTTTCCTTCAGCTGTTGCTTGTTACAGGTCCTGTTCTCAGCACTGCGGGTGGAGGAGGGGCCATACAGACCTGCCGACTCACGGGGTTCGAATCCTGGCTCCATGACTTAGTGTCTGGGGGACCGTGAGAAAGTCCGTGAGCTTCTACAAGCCTAAATTTCCTCTTCTGCAAAAAGGGATCCATCACCTGTAGTAGGTGTAATGAGTTAAGTACATTCCCATACATAAAATATTTAAAATATTCTATTTCCTAGCACATAGAAGGCACTTGGTAATGATTTACTGAAAGTGGGCATGACTATTACATCTTAGAGGAGACACAGACCATAAATGAGGATATGATAAAATCAGCTGAAGTTGTCCGAAGAAAGCTAAAGCAGAGCAGGGATCTCAGCAACAGTGGGAAATCTATTTAGAAACCTAAGGCAAGAGTTCTCTCTGAGGACGTGCCATCGAACCGACACCTGACACAGCGGACCAGGCTCCAGGTGGAGGGATCCCAAGTCCAGGAGCTCTGAGCTGGGAATGGGCGTGGTGCATCCAAGGCAAAGTAAGATGGATGGGGTGGAGGGGCAGAAGATGAGTGGGAGGGGCAAGTCCCGGATCAGATCATAAGGCGCCAACCAGCACCTGCCCATGAGTTTGTATTTTACTCCAAGATCTACAAGAAGCAATACAATGTCATAGGTAAGAGCCAGACTGACTGGCTAGGATGGGATCCTGACCCTACCCTTCCCAGGGGTGTCCGTCAGTATCTTCAACTGGAAAATGGGCATGTTAACAGTACCTCCCCTCTAGAGTTGCTGTGAAGAAGTATTTGCAAAGAGCGGGCGGGAACAGCGCCAGGTGCCTATCAAGCATTACGTAAGCATTAGCCACCACTGTCCCCACCACCCTCATCATCATCATCTGTGGCTTCTGAGCAGGGAACAAACACCATCTGAATTATCCGCAAGTAAAAAATAGTCCTCTGGCTTCCGTGAGCAGGTCATAAAGGTCGGCCTTTGGCAGTGGTGCTCTGACCCTCCGGAGCGCTGGAGAGAGACCACTGCATCGCACATAGATGGAACCAGTGGCTGATGGCTCTGTGCATGGAGATTTCAATGTTCCCCCGAGAATATGTACGTGCTGGGTCCAGCTAAGTCAAGTCTTTACAACCTACTGGCTGCCTAAAGTGGATGTACTATTACCAAAAAGGGCGGGGGGAGGCAATGTCGAAAAACAGAACAAGACTCTCAGGCTCTTCCTTCAAGAGCATTCCGAGTAAAAGCAGACTTGAGAGGCAGTGCATTCCTCCTGGCTTCTCCCTTGAGATAGTCCCAATTAGCTAACAAGACAAAATGGGAAATGTAGTTTCTGCAACTGCCCAAATACGATACAGATGCGAGAAAAAAAAGAGGAGCATTTTCTGTTAAATTTTCCTGCAGAGAAAAATTTTAACATAAATCCCATCCTCTTAACTCTGGAGAAGGGACATATTGGACAGATGCACTGAAAGCCAATTTGTGGGAACTCCTGATCTAGTAACCCCACTCTCCAGGACAGCCCTGCTCTGGTTTAAAATGTATCTAGTTCAAATGGTCAGCCTCTGTGGGAGAATTTTGCTCTGCACCATTGTCTCAAGTAATATTTTCCTAATTTTTTTACTGAGTACACATAAATAGGGCAATGAATCAGAGGCACTCTATAAAACCAAGAGTACCTTTGAATCTTGCTCTTTCAGGAAATAAAAATGGCTCACAGTACAACGTAACTCTTCAGACACTGAGCTGGGAGCTTTATGTCTACCAGTGGATTTAATGTAGCCAATTACCCAACTTCAGTTATTTATATAAAAAGTGGATGATTTTTACTATATCCCCAGACTACTTCTACTGGCATTACTTTTTTGTGTGTGTGTTATGTTAATCACCATACATTACATCATTAGTTTTTGACGCAGTGTTCCATGATTCATTGTTTGCGTATAACACCCAGTGCTCCATGCAGAACGTGCCCTCTTTAATACCCATCACGAGGCTAACCCATCCTCCCACCCCCCTCCCCTCTAGAACCCTCAGTTTGTTTCTCAGAGTCCATAGTCTCTCATGGTTTGTCTGCCCATCCAATTCCCCCCTTCATTCTTCCCCTCCTGCTATCTTTTTCTTTTTTTTTTTTTTTTAAGATATAATGTATTATTTGTTTCAGAGGTACAGGTCTGTGATTCAATAGTCTTACACAATTCACAGCACTCACCATAGCACATACCCTCCCCAGTGTCCATCACCCAGTCACCCCATCCCTCCTACCCCACCCCCCACTCCAGCAACCCTCAGTTTGTTTCCTGAGATTAAGAATTACTTAATATTTGTTTGCAATAATCTGTTCTGCTTTAAAATTTAACTTAAAGGGGAATTGGCATCATTCTCTTAAATAAAAACGAAGCTGTTCTTGCTTTCCATACATAGGAGAGATTTGTGGAACATATGAAAGATTCACAATGGAGTAAGTATGGCTCGGGGTGTCTGTTTACAGTGGGGTGGGGGCAGAACCCAGGCACGTCCACACCACATGGAAAATGGACTTTTGACTTTGGACAACCGCAGCTTAGCTCCGTCCTGGAAAACATCCTGGTGCTCTGGACTGAGCAATAAGGGTAACACATCCTGGAAAACATCCTCACACTTTAGACTGAAACAGAGATAGTACAACGCTGTTAACTAAACAGCCAATCACGTATCAGAAAGTCAATTTAAATGCTGTCAGCACCAATCATAAGTCTTTCAAACGCTTTATGGAAGCTTGCGTCTTTCTGCCTTCAAAACCCTGCCTCCTGCCTGTAGCATGGAGCACACCCGCTTTCGGCTGTCTGTCTCCCAGATTGCAATCCCTAAGACCCCAAATAAACGCATACATTGATTTTGCAGCGTGTCTTTCCTTGTTTGGGAAAACAGATCAGTGTCATTAAAGTCTAGCCAGTTACAGGTAATGGAGCTGATCCCGCCCCTGCTCTCCTTGCTAAAAAAAAAGGAAGACTAGCAAAGGCTTATTATCCTAAAACACATTTTTTTTTCTTGAATTAAACACAGTCTTGAAAGAAAATTGAAAATGAAGAAAGTTTTCCATAGGAATTACTATTCAGGAGCATTATCTCACGGGTCTGCTAAATTCATCCTGATTCTTCCCAGTGGTCTCAGGGCAAAGGCTGAGAGTGGCAGAGGACGAATCAAAGGCTCTTCTTTCCTGGAGACAAACCTAGAATGGTGCCCATTTCAAAGGCTGCTCTTCTCGGCGTCTCTGTTTCTCAGGTGTGGCCAGATAAATAAATAGTAAATGAGATGTAGGAACATCACCCCCCCACCCACGGCTCCCCCCAGGGAAAGGAAGGGACTGCACACCCTCACTCTGCTTTTCCTCTCTGCCTTCCCCAGCCTGTGGCTCACATGCCACGGCCAAAACTTCAGAAGTCAGCCTGGACCCTAAGGGGGTCTCAATAGTGGAGGCTGCTCGTCAGGATGAAGAAGCAGAAAGACAGCCGGAGCTCGGGGTCTGATGGCCACGTGACGGCACCATGCCAATGTGGTCTGCCCACATCTGGAGCTTAATGTGAGTGAAAAACCATCTTTTATCTGGCTTAAGCCCCAATATGTCATGTCTGCGTCACTCACAATCCCGTACAATTACTAACCAATACCGGTGTTAACGCCACACTGTGGGAAAGGCCGATTTCAGCCTTTAAGCGTGCTGTGAGGTACAAATTATGATCCTCATCCTACAGATAAAAGACCTGAAATTCAGGAAGATCAAGTGACTTGCCTGAAGGCACAAAGCCCATAAGAGATTGAGCCAAGATGTGAGTCCAGCTTTCTCTGCCTTCAAAGCCCCTTAGAACCTGACTATTCTGTCTCTGGCACAAGGCCCAATTTGTCCTATTGGCATGGATGAAACTTAGTTCTTAAAATAAATGTGGAAATGGAAAATTTCACATTTTTATTATTGAAATGGCCACTGATTCAACTTGTCCAGTAATTCTGGACTGTGCCCGTATATGTAGGACACAGGCCCATCAGCATGGTCTGCTTTATGGCTCGGCCTCCATTGTCAGGATGCCTGGGGTCTCCAAGCTGCCCAAGGGCCTAAATGATTGAGATTAAAGCAAAAGAACGGGATTCGAGATATAAACATAATGCTGCAAGGTCAAATTAATAAATACTTCATTAAATTTCCTCAAAATAATATATTGGTCACATTTAGTCTTTATAAATGTTACACTGCTTTTGCAAAGATCTTGTAGGTAGACTGTCTTACTTTGCAACATTTCCTGAGTATGCAGAAAAATAACAACTGTTCACAAATAGTTATTTGGAGCTAATTAATTTTAAAAATGCATTTTAGGGACACCTGGGTGGCTCAGTCAATTAAGTGTCTGACTCCTGATTTCAGCTCAGGTCATGATCTCAAGGTTATGAGATCGAGGCCCATGTCAGGCTCCATGCTGAGTGTGAAGCCTCCTTGGGATTCTCTCTCCCTCTCCCTCAGCCCCTCCCCCTTCCCCCAACTTGTGCACACACACATGTGTGCTCTCTCTCTAAATAAAAAATAATAACTAAAATAAAAACAATTTTACAGAAAAAAAATGTATATTCAATGTGGGAAATTGGTACATTTCAATGTCTCCTAGGAAGTGGAGTGGGGTCACCAAAAGTAAGAGTACCCGGGGCCGGGCGGATGGAGGTTCTGAAGTAGCTCTCAGGACCCAGTGTGGGGGGTGCAGAATCTCCCTCAGCAGGAATCTGGTGTTGAGAATGCTCCCCTTCCCTCTATTCTAGGGGTTCTGATATACTCATCCCTGATCCCTTGGATTAAAAAAAACTCCACATGTCATGGGGACACAGACTCCCTCATTTTCACTGGGGAAATACTGGACAGGACAAACTTGATTGCTCCTCATGGTGGAGAGGACCCTGGGCCCGGCCAGGGAGCATGTGTCTGGACCACACAGAGAGAGGCTCTCTGCTGCTTCTGGCAGTTACTATTTCATCTACTCAGCCACCTCGGCTAGCTCATAAACAAATACTTCTTTGCATGATTACACTTTTTTCATCAGCCCTGGATGAAAATGCACCTGTAGGCAGATCAGTTATGAGGACCCTCTGCCACGCAGGTCTATCCTCAGGGAAGAGGTCCTTTACGTTAAGGCATTAAGACTTTGGAATTTCTTCACGTAGCTGTAAGTCACTGAGCAGAGAAGATGAAACCATCCGATTATCTGCCATTAGGATCAACTTAATAGCTACAATTACAGAATTTCAAGGTTCTCACAGAGCACCAAGTTCATCTGGTGTGTCCCCACGTCAATTTCCTCTTCAGTACTTTATCTGCTCCCCATCTCATCTCACTTTTAGAGCTGACTTAGGAGGGGTGGGAGTGAGGATCTAGAAACTGGATCCCTCAGGGATCCTGCAGGGTGTGGTCCCCACACTCAGAGGCCTGATGGGTCCGTCCCCTTCCAGACATCTCCCACACGGATGCTCCCAATTCCACACAACTTGGTTCATTCTTAGACTCTCAGAGACCATTTAGCCAAATCAGAAAGAGGTTGTCTTGCCTCTTGGACACTTTGCTGTTTTCCAAATAATCATCTTTTAAAAAACAACAACAACAACAGCTTATTGACTACTAATTGAGAACCAGAAACAGCATACTTTTCCATTGAGATACTTCCTCCCTATTATCACTGAGCCTTCGAGAGCTCACTATGTTTTTGTGTTTTGTTTTGTTTTTTTTTAATTGCGTGGAATTCAGCTTCTTTTCTTTCTTTCTTTGGTCCAAGTTCCATTCCCTGGTCTTTCATTCATCAATTCAATAAATGTACAGGGAACACCAACTGTGTTCCAGACACACTGATAGGCACCGGGAAGCTAGAACGGAATAAAGCCACACGGTGCCAGGACTGCAGGCATCACCTTGCTCACGGAGGATTTACTCACATCCCTAAATACCCACACACACAAAATAGTACAATAAAAGGCAACCTCATTTTCATAAGACTAGAAAGACTAGGAGTCAGTATACACTGTCTTGTAGTATTCCTCTCCATTGCCAGGGTCTCAAACCATGCTGGAAACCCAGGCCTGGAACCTCCAGTGATGGGGAGTCCACCAGGGAAGACAACATCTGTCGGGGGGCCTCTGGGAGTTCAGAGAGCTCTGGAAACAGTGCGGGACCCACAGGAGACACTCAAGGAGCATTTACAGAATAAGCAAAAACCCATCAGGCCTAGTTTCAGTCCATATAAATTTCACCCACGTCTGCTGACTGTGGCTTCTTCAATAAAACTAAAAATAGCCAGAATGTATTGAAGGCTTAGGATGTCAACCTCCCTTTCATAATATTCACATTTTCAATTCTCATGACTCCATGAAGAAAGGATGAGGAGGATGACTCCCATTTTACAGAGGTTCTAGGTCTCCCGTGTGAGTGGGACCCAGCTGGCTGGTCCAGAGCATGCGTGCGTGCGTGTGTGTGTGTGTGTGTGTGGTGCCCTAGAGACCGACGCTGTTCTCCCCGACCCACAAGGAAGGCCGCTCTGAAACTTGTGTCCCGTTGTCTCTGCCATATGCACCAGGGATCCCTCACTTACCCTCACCTTTCTTTGTGGGTGCCCATCCCTAAATCATGGCCGCCAGGTGCAAGGTGCCCCCACCCAGGCGCAGGCTGCTGGGGGAGGAGCCTTACTCCATGTGGGGGGAATAGCAGGGCAGGTGTGCCGACGCCAGGTGGGCTGAGGCCTTGCGGACCTGCTGGCGGGCTCTCCTTGCTCTCTGAACACAAAGAGATTTGCTCTGACAACCCCAGGCCAGAAGCCAGGACCCCTGGAGGTCAGGTCTGCCTGATGGAGTCAGACCTGGGAAGAGAGCACTGCGGCCCTCCCAGGGAGGCTGCCCAAGCCCTGAGCAGCAGGCCTCTCTCCTCCCGGGCCCTCATCACTCTCTCTGTCATTGTCACTCAGCCGCTCGGTTCCCCACCACATCTGAGCTCCGAGAGAGCAGGGTCTGCCAGCAAGCTCTGCTTCAACGGCCTCACACACAGCCGACTTTCAGAAACTGGGGTGTGACGCTGAGTGTCTCCACAGAATGCACACTGAGTATGGGGTGGATTAGGAGATTATTCCTGCCAAACGTGGTGGGCAGCTGAAGCAAGGAGGCCATGAGCTGGCGTGTGTGCACATGGGGGCTCCTGGTGTATCCATGCATGTCACCTGATCCCCCAAACAGCCCTACGGGGTTGTTTCTATCACAGTTACTCCATTCACAGAGGGCGCTACACACAGAAGCTCCTGGCCCAGGGTCACAAGGAACCCAGGTGAACTCAGCTCTGGCTAACTTCACACTCTACTTCCTATAATACAACTAATGCTATACAACTTCTAGTGGTTTCTGGATACAGTTGATAAAGCAGCAGACCCAGAGACGAGGGCTCATGCGCTGGTGACTTATGCATGTGCTCCAGCAGGAGCAGGATGGAGAACACAGGGCAGGGGAAGGCAGGGAGTTGGCGGGGAGGCAGACATGGGTGCATTTCAGCAAAGGTGACCCTGCAGGGGACTCTGGAATATGAGTTACATCTCAGCTTGTCCCATCCTGAGACAAGGCATGGGGCTTCCCTGTCCCTGTACGGAGAATCATGGGTGCAGGCTGGGCTTGGGAAGACTGTGAGGGACAGTGGGATTCAAAGGCTCAGGCAAGTTCCAATCTTGAACAAAGTGCTCCCAGCAGCCTGGGGTGGTCCTCCAAAGCCAAGTCGCAGGTGGCAGGGGATGAGAGCACACTGAAATGGAAGCACGGCGATGGGGGAGGTACGTGTGTGTGTAGGCAATTGTGAGAAGGACACTCAGATAGGGAATTGGTAATTTCGATGTGGTGGGACATCTCCCTCCCAGAAGCTGCATCAGTCCTTTCTGCCAGTCTCCTGGACCCGAGGGGGAGGGTGGGAGGGACAGGCATTCAGAGTGGAAGGAATGGCAAGAACAGAGGCAGAGACAGAGCACATTGAAGACAACTTCCAGAGGAGGGCCTTGCAGGGCAAGCAGGCTTAAAGATGCCATCTCAAGGACAAAGGAGGAGCAACACCAGGCTTGGCTCCATGTCACAGGGCCAGCTGGCAGAGTAGACTCCTGGTCTGCCCAGGGGGGGGTCAAAAGTGAGGGACCTGGGCTTCAGTGGTTCTGAGCTGACCACTGATTTCGGAGCTGAGTGGGTGGGAGGATATTGCTCAAGTCTCGGCTTGGCTGGAGACCTCCTTCTGACGGCCCTGAGCAGTGCTCTCCTCGGGCCCCAGGTGGGTACTCAGAGCCTGGGAGCACGACTGTTTTACCTGCTTAGTATTCTCCATGAGAACAGGCATATTTGATATTTAGGTGCACTTTAATGGACCCTGAAAAGAAATCAGGTTGATTCATTTAAAGAATAAATGCCCCCCTGCGCCCCCTACATGATGAAACTCTTAAATGCTTCTACTTAATGGAAATCACCTCTCAAAACAGTACTAAAACTAATCATGGTAATTTTTATACATTTCCACAATTTCCTGTGCTATCTTCTCTCGGGCTTTGATGAACCGTGACGAGCGGATGCCTTTTCTGTGCGCAGCTCTCAACAGCCTGAGGTTGCCCTCTATGACTTCAGTGATCATTCCCCCTGCCCCACCCCAGGGAAACATTTTCTAACACCTTCAGGGAGGAAGAAACGGCAAAATCTATGAAATAGCACCATCGTGGTGGAAGGAAATTATCACAATTAAGTAGACGTAATACTTATTCACAGGCACGGACATGTCAATTACTCGCAACCCTGACCTCAGGAGAGAGGAGGTGACCATTCTGGGGGACCCACGAGGTAAGCAAGGCTCTGAGGCAAGCAAATCACATTTTAAAATTTCTCACTCTGGTTTCTCTTCCTGTTACACATTTTAAGTGACCAAAATTCATCTCTGTGCCTCTGAGGTCCCAGTACTTTGGTTTGTAGAGGCATCTGAAAGGTCTGGGGCAGCCAAGGCTCATCCTGGCCCCAGTGGGTCATGACAGGATCGCCTGTCATTTATACTTTTCTATTTCTGGTAATGACCAAGACACT
Source organism: Halichoerus grypus (assembly GCF_964656455.1). NCBI lineage: Eukaryota > Metazoa > Chordata > Mammalia > Carnivora > Phocidae > Halichoerus > Halichoerus grypus. Next base: position 5,010,510 of record NC_135716.1, on the reverse strand, counting down.
GTAGACTTTAGATTCCCACCGGACACCAGGGCCAAACACCCCCCCCAGCATTGCCACGTCCACAGAGAAACAGCCCCCTCTCTGCCCTGCCCCCAGCTCCAGGAGCAGATGGGACACCTGTCACCCGGGCTGTGCAGTCAGCTGACTGCTTGCATGTCTGTTCTGTAATGCTGGGATGTTTCCAGAATGCCCGGGGGACGGTCCCTTCTGAGTTCAGAATCCCTCACAGTCATGAGATACACAGTTCACTCAGACCAGAAGAAACCTTCCCCAAGTCATCTTTTAAAAACATATTGAAAAAAGACAACGCAATGGTGGCAGGTAATGGTTGCATTTCAGATGGGAAATTATTCGTTTTCTCTTATTTACAGAATCCAACCATAAACATGGAGCCTGGAAAATTCAATGAGCAATTGTTTCACATCTTGAGAAACAGTATCTAAATCGTCTGCCTAACTGAAACCATCTCTACATAATGTGGCTACCAGAGGACAGATATATTGAAGAAGAGAACAAAAATGTCTAATTCTGCCCCTTCATTTATGAGACAACATCTCACGTTTGAACTGTGTTGGGTTTGTGTCTCTGAAGTGCTCTCATTTCATTGGGCCAACCGGCTGCAAGGAAGTCCGTGTGCTTGGTCAGCACAACTCGGCCCCCACTCCCCGGCCCCTAGCCACACCGTTTCTCTTCCCCCCTCGGCCCTGCCACCCCACATCTCTCCCGCCCTGTGCTCACGCCTGCACTGCTCAGGCCCCAGTCATTTTGCGACATCTGCCCAGATCATCCTTTCCTACCTCTGTCTGCTGAGCCAACCTCTGCTCCCAATTCCAGACCTCACTTGGGATCCCATCTCAACATCCATCTCTGCTGGACTCGTGGGACACTTGTCCACCTCCCCTGGAGGACCGTGAGCTCTTCCAAAGCAGCAAGGCAGCCTCCCATCCCCAGCGATGTGTCCCAGGGACCGGCACGGGGCAGAGAGCTGCTAAGTGAATAACCACTGTGTGCACAATGGGGACATTTACTCCAGCTAACAGGTACTGTGAGCTTACTCTGTGCCAGGCACTCTTCCAGACATTTCCTTGCATAATTCATTCAATCCTTAATACAAACCCGGAGGTAGGTGCCTCTTACCAGCCCCACTTTACAGGTAAGGAACCCAAAAATCAATCAATCCATCCATCAAATCAAAAAACTTTTCTAAATCCACACAGCAGACAAGTGTTGGAAGTAGGATTTGAACGTGGAAAGCTCAGAGCCTGTGGTTCTCACCACTACTGAATTCTGCACCTCTAGACACAGCAAACTTTTTCTATTTCTGTTTTAGAGATAAATGGAATAAAACAGCCAAATTAAATCATTTGTCCCTGCAAGACCACTCCACTAATGAGTGTCAAAGACATCATTAGGTCCCACGTGCTTTGACTCCTTCTCGTTGTTTCTCAGTATATCCTACCTCATCGTCTAAACATCTGGTTTTCTTTCTTTTTGCTTACTTAGAACTACACGCACGTGATGGAAATCATGTCTGGATAACTGTATACAAGCACGACTGTTAAAACTGCCTTCATTGTGGTGCCTGCAGAGGGCGCCTCATCAGGGGTGAAGTATATTCCCCCTCCCCTTGAAGGTGGGCTGGCCTTGCACCTGGCCTTGAGCAATGCAATGTGGGGAAGGGACCCTGGGCCAGGTCCCAGCCCAGCCTGTTAGAAACCTAGAATCTCCTTTCTTCCCCCAACCCCCCCCCCCCGCCTCTTTCAGTGAATTGAGCCACCATATAAGAGGTTGGACCACCCAACTGGAGACAGATGCTCAGTTGTTCCCTTGAGCAGTCCAGCCACCCCAACCAAGGATCAGACATGTCTGATGTCATGATCTCCAACGATCCATCCTCTCTGCAGAAATCTCAGCAGAAAGCAGCACATGAATGACCTGGATGAGGCTGGCCAACTCAAAACATTGAGAATAAATCATGGTTTTAAACCACTAAGTTTTTGGCGTGCCTGGCAGTGCAATGATATCTAACTGAAAATAATGCAACTGGAAATCACTTCGAGAAAGAAATCACAACAGCTCTCTCTTGCTCACTCATGGAGCAATCCTTATGGTAATTATTGCTGGCCTCTATGTTAGCATTCCGTTCTAAATAGTATGCTCGGGGATATTCCAAGGGCACAGCAAGTGTACCTCAATTAGCCCTATGTCAAACCAGACCAAAGAAGAAGAAAAGCTTTTTTTTCCTCCCCCAAACTGCATTTCATTTGTCTTTGTTTCTGTGTGGCAAGTCCTCCTCTCCCCAAGCCCCTTGCCGGGCTCTGCCGGCAGCTGGATGTCCAGCAGCCCTCTGGTCCTCACGGTGGGGGGTGGGGACCACCAGCTCCAAGAGAAGGCTCCGCTGGCGACAGCAACTGACCTCAGGTGCTAGAGTCATGGGGAAGGACCAGAGTCCTTGTCAGGAACCTGGGGCTGGCCGTGGGCAGGTGGGCTGGGGTACAGATCCCACCCAATTTCCAGGTCCCAGCCTCGTCCCTGAGAACAGACCCAGCCCCACAGCCCTGTGTGGCCACTCACAGGTCAGACTGACTGGACACTGACATTGAGCCAGGTCCTCTCCTGGCAATTAACATGTATAATCTCTGTGAATGTAAAATGTCCTTTTCCTTTATAATCTCTAAGACAAGAATACTACAGAGGATAGGTTTTTATCCTCCTTTTTCGGGTGAGGAAATTAAATTTCAAGTCGCCAATGCCTGGGGTCACACAGGAGTTCATGCAATGGCAGGATTCCTACTCCCTCTGCCAATCAACCTTCTTCTGGCAGAAAGTGGGGTAGAGATGGGGCACTACCCAGGCAGTGGCCAGCAGGGAACCGCAGGCTTCCGGAACGCACATGGGACACAGGAGACCGGGTGCCACCAGTCTCAGTTGCCTGATTTCTTCCCCGGAGAGAGGAGCAGAGTGGAAGACAAGGGACGCCCTGGAGATGGGTTGACTTGCCTAGTACTTGACACTTAACTCTGCCCAGAGTCAGAGGAGGGGCAGGCGGTCTCCAGTGTTTTTCTGTTTCTAAACCACAGGCTCTGATCAACCACCAGCAGTCCTTGATGTTGTCCTGTGTGGTCTGAGTACCTGCTCTGCCCCACGCCGCCCACGCCTCCTGCAGGTGGAGCTAAGCGGACCACTGTGTCTACACCCGGAGTCTCCGGGTATTTCATTGCATGCGGTTCCACTCACCATAATATCACCGCCAATAATGAAGTGACCCGATTGCCAGGGAAATTCCAAAAGGACTTCTTTGAAGGGTAGCTATGACGAGAGCTTTCGACTCTACTGGTTTTTATGTCTATAATAATCTTTACTACCTCTATTTGTATCTTTAAAGTTAAGCAGATTTTCCATAGTTCTTTTTATCTCCTTGCTTTCTCTCTCTTCCATCCCTATAGGGTTTTTTTTGTTTTGTTTTATTTATTTGAGAGAGAGAGAGAGAATGAGCGGTGGGGAGGGAAAGAGGGAGAGAGAGAGAAGTAGACTCCCCGCTGATCAAGAAGCCCACCATGGGGCTCGAACCCAGGACCCTGCGATCATGACCTGAGCCGAAGGCAGACGCTTAACTGACTGAGCCACCCAGGTGCCCCTGCCATCCCTGTTTTTCTCCTTCATACGCTATGACTGATCTACACATTCTCCCAAATGTACTAATATAAGCATTTCCTCTTGATGCCTATCCTTACTTCTTATGCAATAAACTCTATTTTTTGGACTCAGTGCTCTATTACACCTGCTGGGAGTCCTGGATGCCCATTAACACCCAGCCTCCTCCGAGTTAGAACTGGGGCTGTCCTTGGCCATCCTTCTCCCCAAGCTGGGAGTGTTGATTCTGAGTCCTCCTTGTACCTGGGAAGCTCTACCACAACTGCCAACTTATTCAGTCCTCTGTAACTAGCCGATCATCAGGATTGACAACAGGATGACACTTGCCATCGTCTTCCTCCCTGACTTGACTGTAACCAACCCTTCACAGCCAGGTTTATCCCTGGGAGAGTGTGTTTTCCTTCAGCCAGGTTCCCCTTGCAACAATGTGCACACATGGCTACACTAAGAGTGGGCCTCCATTTCCAAAATTCACTCATCCAACATTCAATGCGATTTACTGAATGTCGCTATGTACGTTGCACTCTGCTGTGCACTGGTGTGTAGTGATAAAGGACGGTTTACCAGTGGAAAGCAAGTACCCCACTGCCATCCTCCTGCTCACCTGTCTGCCCAACGATGGAGGCGCTCAGTCTGTGGGGGATCCTTGAGGACACCTTCAAGGTCACTCGGATCTGGTAATACCTAAGGAAAGAACAGAGGACAGGCTGATGAAGATCAGACTCCTTACTGTTGGCTTCTTCTAAAAGTACAGGCCAAAGGGAACCATGGAAGTTTCTAGGCAGCGTGCACAGTCATTTGGCATCAAGGAGGGACAGTGGGAGAGGGCTAGGATGGGACCAAGATGGACACAGGAAGTTGAGTTGAAGTGAGATCATAGGAGACACATACAAGGTTGGTGGTAACAGGGAGAGGGAAAGGGATAGATGGTTGGTCATATGGCACAGGTACCTTAAGGGGCATGGCTTTTGTTTGGTCAGGAAAGTCCCTTCTATGGGAAAATGGAAGCTTTAACACATCGTGCAAAATCCATACATAAACTGAGTCACTGTCATGTTGCAACACAAACTCTTCCTTTAGAAACACAGCAGCTGGGTTACCAATCCTAGGGGTCTTGCCAACCACTTTTCCAGCATATTTCTGTGCCCTTATGTGTAATACATCACTCCCATCTCCAAATTCCATCATTTCAGGACATCGTGCAGGTTCCCACACTATCAGTAACCCTCCTATCTGTCCACTTCCACCACAGGTGCAGAAGTACCTCCTACAGGTCCCTGCCTTTGCCCTTCTGCTCACAAGCACTCAGGAACATTTCTGGCATCGTGCTATTCTCCCCTTCCACCGATTTCAAGCCCATTGTGAAATGGGATGTGAATAAAACAAAGTGAAATAGAGATAAAATGAACCATGAACCCATCAGTCTCCACTGGCTCATCAAGCATATGGCGGGGGGCGACACTGCACTGTGAATATACTCATAGAAGGTTCTGTTGACAGGCTCGGTTTGTTGTACGTGTGTGTTGAGTGATAAGCAGAGGAGATGTAGAGCAAAGAGCACTGGTGCTAGATTCATAGCCGGAGTTTGGGTGACATCATTTGTGAGCTGTGTGCTTTTGAATACACCACACAACTCCTCTGAACTTGTTTCTGTATCTGTAAAATGATGATTAAAAAAAAAAAAGAAAGAAAGAAAGTACCTCCTATGACATCTGCTTCCAGGAAAGATGAGTAGACATACTTTTCCTCATCCTTCCCACTACATACAACAAAACCTCTAGACAGTATATGTAAAACAAACAATAGACTTTTACAGACAAAGAAGAAAGCAAACAGTCTAAGGACCTCAAGGTCCAGATAAAGACGTGGTGGTGAGTTCTCTGCACTTCTTTTTGCCTCGTATATCCCAGAGAGAAACCAACCACCCAGAAATTCTAATGGCTGCACAACAAAAACAACAACAAAATCCCCAACAAAAATGTCTGTTTTCTCTAGACAAAGGACCAGAAAATGGGCAGCCTTGCAGGATAGAAAACTTTTAGACAGTAGTAGCTGTACTCCAGCCACACTACACACAAAAGATGTGACCTCACCCCCACACATACCAGCAAAGGCCAAGTGGGAGCCTCGACGTCACTGGCAAGCTTTAACAAGGCACCTTCCTCATTTGGCAAGAGAAGGTCTTTGAGGAGGGAGCCAGATTTTCACTACTAATGAATGGTGATGAGAATCCCACCTTTTTAAAGTATAGACCATGTGGGGGGCCTGAGTTTCTACCCCCACCCAGCAGTAACGAGAGCACATGTATGCTCAAATGATTTCTGACAAAAGTTCAAGAGCAATTCAGTGGAGAAAAGGTAGCCTTCTCAATCAATGATCCTGAAGTGCTTGGACATCTATAGGCAAAAACCAAACCAAACCAAAACCAAACAAAAAGCTCAACTTAGATCTCACACCTTCTACAAAAATTAATTCAAACTGGATCATAAACTTGCATGCAAAAAGTAAAACTATTAAACCTTCGAGAAGAAAAATAAAAGAAAGCTTTGAAATCTAGGGATAAGTGAAGAGTTCTTAACACCAAAAGAATGACCCACATACAAAAAAATTGACAAACTGGACTTCACCAAGCTAAACACTTGTGTTCTGCAGTATGTGCCATTAAGAGGATTGTAAGACAGGCTACATGGTGAGAGAAAATGTCTGCCAGTCACATGCAGTTGACCCTCATTATTTACGGATTCTGTATATGTGGATTCTCCTACTTGCTAACGTGTATCTACACCCTCACACACGGTGCTCAGGGGCTCCGTGGTCACTCAGATGTGCTCCCAGACAGACAAGTTCTGACTCCCCTGTGCACCTGTTTCACCTGAGCTCAGGCAAGACCACACTACCTTCTGTTTCCAGTTCTTATGCTGTAAACACATGTCCTCTGCAATCTATTTAGTACCCTTTTATTTTTTGTATTTTTGTTGGTGACTCTGTTAACTAAAATGGCCCCTAGTGTAGAGCTGAAGTGCTGTCCCATGTCCCTAAATGCAGGACACCAGCAGAGACAAGAGTGTGTTAGATGAGCTGCACTCAGACCTGAGGCATAGTGCCACTGGCCATGAGTTCAATGTTAGTGGATCAAAGATAGATAGATAGATAGATGATAGATAGATAGATAGATAGATGATAGATAGATAGATAGATAGATAGACAGATGATAGATAAATGGGTGGATAGATGATAGATAGATACATAGATAGATAGATGATAGATGATAGTAAATAGATGGATAAATGATAGATGGATAGATAGATAAATAGAGGACAGATTGATGACAGATAGATGAAAGATAAATGGGTGGATAGATGATAAATACACAGATACATAGATAGATGGATGATAGATGATAGATAAATGGATGGAGAGATGATAGATGATAGATAAATGGATGGATAGATAGATGATAGATAAATGGATGGAGAGATGATAGATAGATGATAGATAAATGGATGGGTAGATAGATGATAGATAAATGGATGGGTAGATAGATAATAGATAGATAGATAGATGGCACCGCCTTATACAGAAACACACCTAAAACAAGGTTACGTATGGATCAGTTGATAAACACGTTGTGACCAAAGGCTCCCAGCCCCTCCCTCTATGTGCCCTTGGGGAGCAATGGCTCATTACACAGAGGCAGTTTACTACCACCGGGAAATCCACGGGGGAAGCACCATCACAAATCAGCTCACATATCTGTGTGAGGGAGACTGAGGCAGCGGAAGCTTCCCACCCTGTCTAGAGGAGACCACTGCTCCTTAGCAGTCACTAATTACCACTGTGCAGAAAGGTTGACTGTGTATTGCTAGATCGTTGGGGTTTTCAAAGAAAGATAGAAATTTGGATTTTTAATAAAACCTCTTTAAAATGTAAAATGCTGCTTCATAAATTAGTGACAGTGACGAGAGCAGTAACAGCAACAGCGAAACAACGAGAGGCGGCCACCACATTCACAATCAAGCTCCGCGTCTGCAGAATGGAACACATTTGCAGGCCACCTCCCGATGCGCCAATCATCGACAAACGCTGATGGATACAAATACAAGAGGCCGCTTCTGGTGTTTCTTTAATAAAAAGACCCGTGCATTGTAATAATTTCATCAGCAGAGGAAGAGATGTAAATCCCACCACTACCACCACCAGTTTTAATATTCTAATGGCTTCTTCTCTGAACACAAAACACCATCTCAGGGGCTACCCAGAGAAGACGCTGGGAATATCCAACTACTTATCCAGTAGCAAAGGGCACCCAGCATTCTAATCCGGAGATAAATATATGTTTTTAATTTTTTGCCTGCGACACCTCACAGGAATCACATTTTATTGCATACATTAAAACCTTTTATAACCAATTCCAAAGCACTGTCTGAGTTCTTATTCCTTAAAAGCACTTGATGTTGCTGAGTCTTACTTCAAGGAATCAGTCATCATTTTGAACTTCAGAAGTGTTACAGGCACATGTTGAAAGAAATAAGTTTCCATTAGATTGGCTCAATTGGGCTCTGCCCTGATTAAACAGAATGCTTAAACCCCTTTAATAATTCTCTTCTATCTGACACGAATTGCTGCCAGGTCATAAATCCATAAACCACGTGTCCTATCTGATATACATGATATCGTTTGATCTCTGCAGGAAACCTTTGATACTCTTACTATGATTTCCATCTTAATGATGAGAAAACCCCCATCTAGAGATGAAGAGATTTGTCCATGTTCACACATTCAGTAAGTCATGTTAGCACATCTCCTGGCATGACTTTATTATTTCCCACATGGATTTCCTTTAGCCATCTTAAATCTACCTTCTTCCAGCGGGGGTCATTCATGAAGACACGATGAAGAAAGGAACAGTTAGCTCGAGTCCTTGAAGGGTGAGCAAGGGGTGGGGGAGTGAGTTGCAGTCAGAAGGAATAAGGAAGCGGAGACCAGGAGGTAGAAACCTTCAGACAGTGTGCCAGCATGTTTGTCTTGATTTGCACGTGACTCCTTTTGGGATATAAATACATACAGTCATTTTTTACCTTATGGGCTTCCATCTGTAAGAGTGGCATAAACTATGCCCTTTACATAATATGGGAGGCAGAATAATGCCCCTTCCAAAGACAGTTACATCCTCATCTCCACAACATGTAACAGAGAATTAAGGTGGCAGGTGGCATTAAGGCTGCTGACCACCTGGCCTTGAAATGAGATTATTCTGCATTACCTAGGTACATCCAGTGTAACCACAAGGATCCTTCCAAATGGAGGAAGGAGGTATGAGAGAGAGAGTGACAGGGTAGCGCAGTGTGAGAAAGACCCTACCAGCCACTGCTGCCTTCACAGATGGCAGGTGCCATCAGCCCAAAAATGCAGGCGGCCTACATGCCCTGGAAAAGACAAGGAGACAGTCTTCTCTAGAACCCCCACGAAGGAATCCAGTCTTGCAACATCCAGATTTTAGCCTAGTGAGATCCATTTCAGACTTCTGACCTCCAGAGTTTTTAGATTATAAATTTATGTTGTATTGAGCCATTTAGTTTGTGGCAATTTTTTATAGTAAACTAATGCATACAGGCTTTCAAATTTCTTCCTCATGACAAAGCTAATGGGCAGGAGTGACTACCCTTATGTTAACAATATACACACTGACTCAGAGATGTTAGGTAATTTTCCTATAGTCACATGGCTAGTTAATGGAAAGTTTAGGGATTAAAATGTAGGCCATTTGACTAAACCAAGCTCTTATTTAGGGAGGCAAAGGCAGGTGCTTTAAACTTCATTAGGCTCCCCTCAACTTCCCCAACACTATTATCACCAGGAGTCCAATCACATTCTCCCTCTGATCACTAATGTATTTCCCTTTGTTTTCTCAAAAACATCTTTAGAATAGGAATGTTATCTTTTGCTTCTTTTGTATTCCTTAGAGCTCTTAGCACTGTATAAGGAGAGAAGAGCATCTAATAAACATATGTCCTTGGTTGATTACAGAAATATCCACTACCACCAGCTGCTGGAGGAGGAAAACTATGTCCTATTCATCTCTGTATTTCCAGCAACTTACATGGTGCTTACACACGGTTGGCATTCAATCAGTGTCAGAGGAATGAAAGAAAGAAGGAGAGAGAGAGAGAGAGAAAGACTGATTCCAATAACACAGACTCCTTCAAAAACCATGGGGTTATACAATTCACTCCCAACATCTACAATTCTGTGAGTGACTAAGAATCCACAGGCAATTTTTATGAAACTAACAAACTAGAAATGATATTCTATAATGGGAATACAGAGACCCATGACATTTTGTTATAATCATTTTCATATCAGGCATGATATGAAACAACCACTCTGACCCAGAGACAGGTGACATGACCTAAAGTACAAATCGCTGTGTTTGCAAAAGGGTCAAAACTAAGACTCTGTAGTCAGAACGCCTAGGTCTCAAAGCCAAATAGGCAAACTTCAAATAGTAACTTCCCTTCTCTGAGCCTCTTTCCTCACAGGTGATGATACGTGTACCAGCCTCACAGAATGTCATGCGCTGCAAACAGGACGTATATGTAAAGCCCTTAGTGTGATGTTCAACCTTCAGTATTTCACTAAAGAGAAAATAGTATTGTTACTATTACCTAAGACGTGTGGGACAGACATCATGTCCGAGCTGTGGTCCCAATCCCTCCAACGTCATGGCTGGAGTGAAGCAGGGGGAAAGGTGATGACTTGGGCGGGACAAGGTTCAGAGATGCCTGTGGCCCGTAGTACTTGAAAATACAAAATTGCGGACACAAGAGCTAATGTTCTGCTCTGACATGGCTGTGCCCACATGGCTAAGAAAAAACCCTCTATCTTTGAGTCTTCTGAGGTAATATAGCACGTGGTTATGAGTGTGAACTCTGGAACTCCGCCCTGACTGGCTGTGGGACCTAACTTGACAATGGAAGACCCACTGGTCCCAAGGTAAAACTCTCTGCCCTAACAGGGAAGACAGGGTAGCCGTGCCAGTAAGAGAGAACTTGGTGTTCTAAAAAATTAACTAATAAAAGGAAAAGTACCCAGGAAATGACCAATATATTTTTACTGTACACTCATAGGCTGACTCATCTGTTCTGACAGTGTCCACCCACTGGACTACATAACATAAGAGGACTCCATAAGACGACTACACACCACTCTGTTGGATTTTATTAGCCTCAATAGCAACTAATGAGATACTTTCTCAAGAAAAACCCACTCTAACATTTCAGCAAAACTTGTCTGGATACTTCAATATGTTCAAAACATAATGATTATAATGATTCAGTCAGATGCCACTGATGTTTACTGGGATGACTTTTCTCGTTCCTTCATCCCCATCTCCTTGCTCATCTGGAGGGGCCTGTGTGATGCTCACACTCTGACCTGTCTGCTCAATAGCCATATCCCCCTCCTTCCTTACAAAGAAAAACCAGTTTTTGCCAGAGAAAGAAACATGCTTAGCTAAAAATGCTCACCCCTCCTGAACTCCCTTGCAGCTAGGAGAGATCGTGTGATCCTCTCTTGGCTAATGAGAGAAAACCATTCATTGCCAGATGGAGCAAAGAGGAACACTTTCAAAGGGCAAGTCTTGGGTTTCACGCCCTGTGGGCTGTCCGTCCTTTCTCTGACTTTGTCTCTTGACTTGATACAGAAAGAAAACACCAGTGGGCATTAAAACAGCCATGTTTTGGCCATGAGGATAAAAGCCACGTGAAAACAATGGCAGAGCAGAAAGACAGAAGAAGTCTGAGTCCTTCATGTCTAGCACTATGTGGCGTGCACACCAACAGACACCACATTTATTTTTCATGAGAACTCTCTGAATCGTGTATTACATTCCCACTTACAGGTACGGAAATAAGATTTTCCAAAGTCCCCTCAATCTTGGGTAGTTGCCTCATACAAATATACAGATCAGGACTCAGCCAGAGATCCCAGGTTGGTAGCTTGAAACTGGCCACGGTGGGAGTATTTACCCCATGGAAATCAATAAATGTCATTATGTACTTTTTTTGAGCCACTTTTTAAATATTTCTCAGTACGCCAGTGTACCCCTCCATGACCACCACTCCATCCTTTTAACCAAAGGAAATATGGAGCCCACACAGATTAAATAAGGGGGCAATTTGGAAGAGTTCTAAGAAAGTCACTTTTAGGTAGGACTCCAACTGTTGAGCCCTCAGGAAAAGTCTATTTCATTGCCCTGAGATACCTCATTGAAAAAAGCTCTACTCATTACACTCTTGGGATAATTCTCCTGTGAGCAGGAAGAAAGAATGACCTTTGCAAGAGGCTACCCTGTGAGTATAGATTTCAAAGTCTGAACAAAGTAGCTATACCTCTTCCCCCATTCTCCCCTCTTCTTACTCAGGTTAAAAACAAAGCAAACCCATAGTAGCAATAATGGCAATGATAATGTTTTTTGTCCAACTTAAGACAATTTAAACTCTGCACTTCGGTGTTTTCATTTGCAAATGGGGATGATCAGTTACCTTCTGGAGTTGATAGAGACTGAAATCGGAATCAATGTGCAGCACAACACTAGGCTTTAATAAATGGTGGGTATTATTTTTACATATCAGCCTGATTTGCTGGTGAACCACCCTCCCTATTTGCCAGAGCAGGTGGCTCAAGGAGCTCAAATCAGCAACACAAGTAGCCTCGTTGGAGATGCCATGTATAAAAAATGAGGTTGCCAGGCTGCTGAAACACTGCAAAGTGCCTCTCCATCCCTGCATCTCCCTCTGCTTTTGTAATTCGCACTCCCTGGTGAACCTGTTGTTCCTAGCTAATGAGTCAACCCAGACGAGGTTTCTCATTTGCATGAGTGGCCATGTGTCAATGTGGCTCTCCAAAAGTTGCTTGTGTCAGTCTCCAGGTCAACCAGAAAAGAACCATTTGCAGGTAAAATGAAGACTCCTTCTTGACAGCCCGTATGGAATGGGATTCCATCACGAGCTACCTGGGACATAGTGCATCCTCAACAGGGGCCAGTTCTCTTCCCTTTCAATAGGAAGTAGCACTGGATTTTCTTCGCAGTTGTGTTGTTTGATTAAATGAGGTTAGGTAGAAGCAGGCTTTTAAGCGTCTTGCACAGCTTGAAATGACATGGGTAATTTAAAACTTCAGACCAGAAAATCTGCTGTGCATAATCACACTGTGACAGGGGGCTCTGCAGAGAGAATTTTTTCTAATTGGCAAGACCAGATCCGAAAGCCAGTTCCAAGCAGTTGGAGGGAGAGGCCAGGTCTTTCATATAGAGGAATCAAAAGCGTGATATGAACACGCACTGGGGAATCCAAGGCCCCGGCTTTCGCCTCCGACAGCCTGGGTGTCAAATACTGGATTCTCCACTTCCTAGTGGTGTGTGGCCTTCAGCAATCCATTTTACCTCTCCAAGCACTGGTTTTCTCATCTTAAAAATCAGTGGTTGTGAGGAACAAATGGGACTCCACAGGTAGAGTGCCTGGCACGGTGCATGAGACACTGTAAGCACCGATTCCTTCTAAAATGTAGTTGGAACTGTTTTCATCATTAGAACCAGATGTTGCTAATGGGAAGTAGACCTAGAAAGGGGGGGAAGATCCCCATGAACCCAGCTAGTTCGCAGAGTCCACAAAAGAACACAAGACTGCCAATTTTGGCCCATCACCTAATCCATGATACCAATACACTTGGACATAATTTAGTTCTAGGATATTGATATTAAGTGATAAGAAAAGATACTCTACAAGTAGGTGGATAAAATTATCTTATTGTTGCTTTTGGAGACCCCATAAATATTTACAATAACAACCACAACATCAGAGCAAGAGTGGAGGAAGCTGCCCGTCCTTGCAAGCCAACCCTGATTCAGGCACCACACCGGGTGTGGTACATGTGATGTGAGATTCGACCTGGACGATATTCAGAAAGGATGGTCATTATCTCCTCCACTCTTCCTATGTGGAAGCTGGAGCTCCAAAGAAGCAGACCTCACTCACAGACTTACAGAGCATAAAAACAAGTATTATGCAAGCTCATGGCTAGGAAACCCCAAAGACACAAAAGCATTCTTCAAATTGGGGTCCACTTATACATACTGGCCACCAAATGTGGCTGGGGTACAGCGATGGGTAGCATGAAGAGTTCAAGCATTAGGAAGTCATACCAGGGGACGTATGGGTGACTCAGTCAGTTAAGCTTCTGACTTCAGCTCAGGTGTGATCTCAGAGTCCTGGGATCAAGCCCTGAGTGGGGCTCCCTGCTCAGCAGGGAGTCTGCTTGTCCCTCTCCCTCTGCCTCTCCCCCTGCTCATGCTCTCTCTCTTTCTCTCTCTCAAATAAATAAAATCTTTGAAAAAATGAAAAATTTAAATTAAAAAGAAGTCATACCAGTGACAGTGATGGAAAAAGTCATTGCAAGCTTTCAACTTCATATTCTCACTACTTAGTTACTGTCACCTGAACTGACCGATGTGGGGACAAGGCACCACAACAGAGGTTGAGGACCTAGAAAAATGACAAAACGGTCCCCACCCTCAAGGAGCTTACAGCCTACTAGAGAATAAACTAACTTCACAGCTAGTAATTATAATCCTAAGGAGGCTCTTGGAGTTTCCAAGAGGATGAGATAAAGGGCAAGGGTAGCTCAGAGGAGGAAGATCCTGCCTCGAGGCAGGGATGAATTAAAACCGGTCCCTAAAAGATAGTAGTGTGCAGGAGGGATCTCTCACGTCAAGGAACAGGAATGTGCGCCGGGAGGTCAAGGCCAGGAATGACAGAGGAGTGGCTGGAGCAGAAGGCGGTATCTTTGACGTCATCCCTTCGCAGCAGGGCCTTGTTATGATGCTAGTCCCGGGGAACAAGGCTGGGACGATGTCCCATTGATCCAGACTCCCCCAAGAACCACAGTGCACTTCTTTAGTATTAGACTGCAGGCTCTGACCCAGAGCATGATGGAGATGCTGGTAGACAGAGATGCTCTGTAATGGAATTTTGTATGCGCTACATATTGCCATGCCTGAGTTCACCTGACTTATCCAGAATCTGACCCATTTTACAAATGTAAGTTAGTACCAATGAAGCTCACATGTCATCTGGGCTCACCCTTGAAGAATGGGTAAGACTAGGCCATAATGGCGTTTGAGGCAGAGGGAACACTTGGAAAAGTGCAGAGGGGTGGTGCCCAGAGATATGTGTAGGGACAGTGGGGAGCTGAGTTTGGCTGGAGTACAGGATGGGGAATGAGGAACTACAAATAGATATTTCTTTCCCAAATATTTACCCTAGTATCTGCTACTGTGTAAACAGATGGCCCACACTACCCTCACCCTCCACAGAGGATTAAGTGTAGTGGGTAAAGGCACCAACTGTGAAATCGAACAGAACTTTGTTAAGAGTCGGATTCATCCCCTCCCAGCTGTGTGACCATAGGAAAGTTACTCAACCTGTCTGAGCTACCATTTTCTCCTTTGTAACATGCAGATAAACAATTAGACCCAATGCACAGGGTTGAGTGAGGGTGACATAAAAACAGTTCAGCACAGCATAAAGTAAGTCTCCAATAATCATTAACTGATTAATATATGTATTACCATTATTATTCTAATAAAGAAAGTCTTCATGGAGGCATTGTGCTCCCCTGGGGAGGTACGGTCTTCGGAGTGAAACCTGGGTTTGAATCCTGCCTCTGCCACCTTCCGGTTGTGTGCCTTCACGAAAATCATTCCAGCTCTCTGGGCCTCAGTTTCTTTACTTGTCAAAGAGGGACAACAAGGCCCACCTGGTGGGTCTGCTGTAAGGAGTCCGTGCGGCAGAATTTGCAAGGTGCCCGTACATACCTGTACTCAGGAAACGCAAGAGGCTCTGAGCTTCCCTGTGGATGATGCCACCATCTGTCTACCTCACCTCTCTCGGGCCATCTAGCGTGAGCCATGTTTCCCGTCCAGGCAATGAGGACAGGTGAAGCAGGCCACTGGGGCCCACACCAGAGCAGCTAGATAGGGGGCTGACAGACAGACAGACACACCTGCCAACTGTCCTCTGGGAGGAAGAATCCCTGACGGATTTCCAGCCCCTTCCATCAGAATGTGTCTCTTCTGAGAAGGAACTGTCACGGCCCCAGTCAGTCTTCCTCCCTGAGCCCCGCCTCTTGATTACCGTTGGGTATGGAAACTGCGAGAACTTGAAGGTGGCCTGGAGATTTTGAGGGATTTCCTCGTCTGCGTAAAAATTCCCCACTTCCTCATCAATCAAATCTTTATTTCTGCAAAACTGTTGCGACAGAACAACAAAGAAGCCCCTCAGCTCCATGTAACGAAGAGATGGGCTCCGTAATTACAGCGGACGGCGCTGACGCTGAGGGAGGCGTGTTATTGCTGCACACTGCTGGCGGGCGGATGCACGGAGTGGGGCCCCCCCGGGCGCGGCCGGACATGGGGAAGCAGCAGGCCCGCCCCCCAGCGTGGCTGCGAGGCTCTAGGGAGGCAGCGGAACAAGACCTGGCACCGCCGGCTCTAGGGACAGCAGCAGCAGCATGCCTGGAAAAGCCCGGGTCAGCGCTAAGAAGACCTGGGTCAGGAAGAGGGATGGAGACCTGGCACCATCTAAATGTTCAGTGAATTGCCCAGAAGGAAGAAAGGGGAAAACCCCCAATGCCGAGGGAAGAATTAGGGACTGCCTCACAAAGCTATGGGGGACGGAAACCAGGAAAGCTAACGTGATTCTGGGATGCAGCCTGCCCTTGGATGGGCTCTCTCCCCCTGACCGGTCAGTCTCTTCAGGCTCGCTCTCCATCTGTCTGTCTCTCTTCCTCTGTGTCTCTCCTTCTTGTACTCTCTCTCTCTGAAGTGCACACACACACACACACACACACACACTCTTCTCTGTCTATAAAGCGAGGGCGTCCACTCTTACTTGCGCATCCAGGCACCAGCTGCTCATTTTTACTATCAGTGGCCTCTTGTTATGCTTCTCCCTTCCCTGTAATCAAGGTGCTAGGAGTTCAAAGCTCCAGCTGCTGTTTATGTGGTTCAAGGCAATGTCCCTCCGGTGGACAGCAATCCACCCCTCATCCTGCAAGAGCAGAACGTGAGAAGCCGCAGGCCCCTCAACCTTCAGGCCTAATAGCAGGTGCACAGAGAATACTCACTGCCCTACCACAATCTCCTCAACACTTCCTGCTCAACGGCACTGCCCTTTCCAAATAAAATTAGTACAATCACTAGCTCCCAAGCACTGAATCTTGCCACATGCCTCTGCTCAATCCAGGAGGACACCTTTTCTGTAGGCTTTGTGAACCACCTAAGTAAGACCATCTTCATTTTATTAATGAAAGAAACAGATTCACAGAGGTTAAGTGGCTTTCCCAAGGCTCTGCTGCTAATAATTAGCGGACCGGGCATTTAGAGCAGTACTGTCCATCCTCAAAGCCCAGCACTGTCCTTGCCTCCCCACCCCACGTTCTCTTAGCAGGACTTATATTCTGGGAGTTTCAGGCAATCAATCATCTCCATGGTGAGCTGTCAGCCTCTCTCAATAAATCTGTCATTTTCATCCCTGTGTCCTTAGCATGCCATGCATAGTCGGTGCTAGAAATGTTTTCTGACTTAACACAGAGACCCAAAACCATAAAGTGCTGAGTAATGAAAGACTTCAATCATAAATGCATTATTTGAAGAAAGAAAAATATACTGCCTCCTTTGGCGTGCATTTCGTCATCTGACTCAGGCATACAAGGTATTAATTGAGGGTCTTTGGGGCATTTTAATCAATAATGTGAAAACGCCAAATAGTTTGTTATTATTTAACTTGTGAAAAAATAAAATGGCTCTACTATCTTTAGGATGGCAAAGAATAGTGTCATTTCTTTTTAAAAGCAGATCTAAAAGTAGGCATCATTCCAGAATACATATGAGAAAAGAGGTTCAGAGACACTGACTGACTTCCCCAAGGTCACACAGCAAAGATACAGGGGAGCTGGGATTTTAAACCAAGGCTTATCAGACTCTTTGAACTCTAGAAAGCTCTTCCAAGGACAACACAGTCAATCCTGAGTAACCTCACATTGATGACAAATCAGTGGATATCTGAAAAAAGTCTTTACTCTCGAGTGACCCATCATTTTCTGGTTCGTTGAGTTTCTGCCTCTCTCACAGCAGGCTGGGTTGAAGCTGAGATAAAAGAAAACTAGCAGAATTTGGGCAGGGCCCCACAGAACTCCCAAGATGGTCAGCGTCCCTGGTATGTTGCTATGGGATTCCTCTGGGAGAGGAAAGTCAAAAGTCCTAGAAGCATGGCTGCCCCCAACTCACCTGTGGCCTCTGGCAACTCACCCAATGTCCCCAGGCCTCTCCGTCTGGATGTTCAAAATAAGGAGATTGAACTACAATGTTCTGAAGCCCAGACTTAATTCCTGTTCCAAGCTGACCAACGAGCCTTTTGCAGTGTTTGGAACCAACCTTCAGATTCCCAGGGAGCCTGAGAGCGTGTCTCCATGCTTATTTGCGAGAAAAAGTGAAAAGGACAGGTGCAAATGAGAGACTGTCCACTGGTCTTCTGATTAATGATGCTCTCGGTGGGGAGGTGGCCAAGCTTGGATTTGCACTTGGACTGCCTGGCTCGTAGTCCAAGGCTCAGGCACCACATCCCTTGGAACCCAGGTGACCCCCCTCCACTAGCCCAAGATTGATCCCTCTGGTCTGCAAGGAAAGGGTATTTCTGTGAGCCAATGCCTAAGGCCCACAGCTCTCCCTGCTTCCAGCTTTCCAATGATGCTGCCGCTCTCGGGGGCTCATGTGGGCCCTGCTCTCTGGTCAGGACAAAAAGGACTGCGTTTGCTACCACCCATTCCTTTAACCTGGCTCCTCGCAGGACACCGGGGATACAAGAACTGCATTTTCAAGGGAAGGAGGAGCTCAGAAAGAAACACACTTACGACAAAGAGAGTGATTTCCCTCTCGTCCCCGGTAAAGAGATGAGCAAAAGTGTAGTGGGCAGAAGAGGCTGGTGATTAGATGACTTGATTTAGGAGCTGCAGCCACACCCATGAGGCGCCACAGGGGGTCAGCGAGGGGGGGCAGGGGGCGGCCTCCACTGCTGCTCTAAGGTACTGTGGTTTTGCACACGCCTCCTGCACTTGCACACGCACTGCACCTTCGCACACATGCCCCCACCCCTCCCTGGAATGCCCGCCTCAAACATCCAGGGAACTGCCCTCACATGTCAGGACTCCGCTCAAAACCTCCCTCCCTGGCACCTGCAGAGAGGGCCCCACCTGTCCCCATCCTCTGCTCTCTACGTGTCTTTGCACCCAGGACTCTGCCTCCCCACCGCCTGCCCCCATTAGAATCCCATCTTCCTGCCCGTTCCGCGTCCCCCCGCCATCCCTGTCCCTCGCCAGGGATTAGGAAAGGATTAACACACACATTTTATCTGCTCAACCCACGCCCCTGGCTGTGAGGTACTGATTTCTCCAGACTGCTTCCTCCACCTGTTTATGTGAGGGATGAGTGAATGACTTAATCCTGAGTCACTCTGGGGGCCAGAAGCTGACACTGATTTCCGAATCCTGACCTCCACCTCACTCTGACGATACTTCTGCATTTTCACATCACCCAGAGTTTGGTCGAGAGCAAATGGCTGTAGATCTCCTTAGGAAATATTCATTCACTCAACTTTCAGTAAACAATCAGAAAAAAAATCAGCGTTCAATGTACACAGTAGAATCTTACTTTTGTTTAAGATGCTGACAGTGTGTACATGTATCTGTCTCCATGCAGAGAGGTCTGTAAGTTTTCTAAAAGTTCAGTAATGGTTTTGAGAAATAGGCTTTGGGTTTCTCTGCATTTTCTAATTTACATAAATGAATATGCATTTTTGTGCAACAGGATGCATGTAATGTGGACCTTGGGAGGTTCCCCACAAAGCACTAGACAGGACTTAGAGTCCAGGGTGGTCTTCTGAGCCGCAGTTTACAAACTGGTCCTCGTGGTGAAAACGCCCTGTCCCAGAGCCATGGCTAGGAGTCCACGAAGCCAGATGGGCCCCCATGCCATCCGCCCAGCGCAGGGCCCCAGCGCCGGGTGACAGACAACCCCGGGGCCACCGGAGCTCAGTGGAAGCCAGGTCACGCTGCAGCCACACTTAGTATTTTAAACGATTTCTCGCCCACTGTCCCCTTTCCACCTCCTACTGTTTGTGCAATGTGTTGTGTGCATTTTTAAAACCCCAAACCATCATAAGAATGTTAGTGGCTATGTGGCAGTAATTCAAATTTGATAAGACAATTACATCGTGTTTACAAAACTAAACATATATTTTACACGTAAACAATGTGGACCGCTGGCCCCCCACCTGTATTTACCGCTGTGCTGCCCTGAAGGCAGGCGGCCAGGGACGGGTTAGAGTCAGGGACGGTGACACCTAACATCTCCACCATGCGGCCGGGCTATCAGGAAACAGGGGAAGGGGCGGCAGGGCCTAGGCAAGTGCAGTGAGCTTTGACCAAACGGGGCCCAGGCTGCATTTAAGCAGTGATGAGAGCATTCCAGCGGCTGAGCGCTGCAACATCGCAGCTAACACTACAAACATCTGGGGGCGCCTGGCTGGCTCAGTCGTTGGGCGTCTGCCTTTGGCTCAGGTCATGATCCGGGGTCCTGGGATCGAGCCCCGCGTTGGGCTCCCTGCTCCGCGGGAAATCTGTTTCTTATTCTCCCACTCCCCCTGCTTCTGTTCCCTCTCCCTGTCAAATAAATAAATAAAATCTTTAAAAAAAAAAAAAAGCTACAAACATCTGAAGGCCATCCCTCCCTGCTCCGTGTTATAGGAGAGCCTCCCCCACTCACCCCTCCCACCCACGCCCCTCAGGTAGAGGGGCCCTTGGCTTCCAGTGCAGCAGCATGTGAGGTGGGCGGGCGCAGGGGAGGGGTGGGAGGAGGCTGCGCCTTGTCCCCGCCACCGTCCAGCCCGCCCGCCGTGGGCATGGCTCCTCAATTTGATCTCCTCACAGCTGACCTGTGATCTCTGGGAGCCGGGCCCTACTCATGATTCGGGGATGGGCAGGAAGCCCTAAGAACTCCTTTCCTCCCATTTGCAGCCCTTCCATGGGACCTTGATCAGCTGGCCACGGAGAGCAGCCCACGGGGCTCTGGGACAGCAAGGGCAGTCCCGCGCTCACATGCAGAGCGTCTCTGCCCCCGGGGCAGGCAGCAGCACCCAACCCGCCTCCACCAGAGAGCGTCTTCTGAAATAATCATACGGCGACAACAAAGGAAAGACTACAGAGCAGTGACCAGCACTGAGCCCTTGCCGAGCCTCCAGCTCTGGGCTGAGCCTCTTGGTGACTCCCTACATCCTACAAGAGCCTGGTCCATGTAGCTACTACGGTCTCCGTGGATCCCCGTCACTGGGTCCACACTGCGATCCATACCGTCGCCCACAAATAGGAGACGGACACAGCTCCAGGGTGGGGGACGTGTTGCAGTCACACTGCTGGGGTGCAAACCCAAGGGGGCCTGACTCCAGGATTCCCGCCCCGCTCACTGTTCGCATCTGTGACTGAGCACCGGACCATGACACTGCTCTGCTTTCAGAGACCCTCCTGACGGGGTGGCACCCACGTCCCTTTGCCGGGTACTCTGGGTTCCTTGTGAGCTGGCCCTTTTGCGCACATCCCCTCCTCACCTTCTGCATGCACAGCTGCCGCATCCTGGAATGTTCCAGCCCCAGGCCCATGAGGCTGGCTCTGCCCAGACGTCACTGTACCATTTCACATCCACTCGCCCTGGTAGGGCTGGTTCAAGGCTCATTTCCTGATGACCATAAATGACCCTGCGTCAGCCCTATCCCCGGGGACTCCACAATCCCACAACACTGAGCGCTCCCCTAGGACAGGGTCTCACTGTCTAAATTCTCCCTCTGTCTCCAGCACCTGGGAGAGACCCTGACGCAAAGTACTCAGAAGGTGCTGGGTACCGCGTGTCTGCCCGAAGAAAGTGCGAGCAGGGCCTCACACAGACGCTGGCGCCCTGCGTCCGTGGCAGGGTCAGCCTCAGTCGCCAAAAGGTGGAAGTGACCCAAGCGTCCGTCCACCAACGGATGGATGGATACGCACGGTGTGGTCCATCCCTACAATGGGACGTTATTCAGCCTTAGAAAGGAAGGCAATTCTGACATCTGTTCCAACCCCGATGAGTGCTGAAGACATGCTGATTGAAATGAGCCGGCCACGAAAGAGCCAGCCCTGGATGATGCCATTTGCATGCAGGCCCTGAGCCGCCAAGTGCAGGGACACAGAAAGGCGGAGGGTGGGGCCAGAGGCTGGGGGAGGGGCGGGGAGCTAGTGTTGAAGGGGTCTGCAGCTTCAGGTGGGGAAGAGAAAGAGTTCTGGAGAAGGATGGCGGGGATGGGTGCCCAGTGAAGTGAATGCTCTTAAAGCCACAGAACTGCACACTTAAAAATGGTGAAAAGGGTACATTTTCACTGTGTATTTTACCACAATTTGTTTAAAACGGGAGAAAATGCAAGCCTCCCGTGACAGCGCTCCCCTGCCCTCACACACGGCTGGGTGCATGTCTCCTGCTCTCACAACCCCTCTGGTCCCAAAAGCAAAAACATGAAGTCTCAGCCCTGCCTCCGAGGCCCCTCTCTGCAGGGAGGGTATGAAGCTGTCCGAGAAAGGGCAGGCACGGGATGCTCACGATACACCCTCTGTCTGGGAACCTCTCACAGGTTCCTGCTCTCAGCCGCTTGGTGTTCTCAAACCTGCAGGTCCAACACGCCCTCTGCCTGTCTTCGACTCTGCCGTGAATTACCATTAAGAACACCCACTGTGCGCCACGCACTGTGCTGAGAGCTCCGTATTTCTTCACCTCTGACCCCTGCAACACCACGAAA
This sequence comes from Halichoerus grypus, assembly GCF_964656455.1. Taxonomy (NCBI): domain Eukaryota; kingdom Metazoa; phylum Chordata; class Mammalia; order Carnivora; family Phocidae; genus Halichoerus; species Halichoerus grypus. Next base: position 4,987,930 of record NC_135716.1, on the reverse strand, counting down.
TAGGTTATGATACGGAGAAAACAGGTTGACTGCGCTCAGAGACACGACAGGGCAACCCCTGTTCTGGCGAGGCAGGGCCACGATCATGCCCCGAGCACCCGGGAGCGGGCTGATCTGGGCACCAGTGACGGACGGGGAGCCGGGAGCCAGAGAAGTATAGTGACTCTTCGGGTACCGCCAAGCCATTTAGGACCTGCCCTAGAACCTCCTCAGCTCACCATCAGCAGGAGTATCTATCCATCCCTGCTCTGACCTCTAAATTCACGTGACCAGCTACAAAGAAGCAAAAGGCACAGCCTCCTTTCAGATCAGAGAAGGGGGGTGGTGCTTTAACCTGCGCTTGTAACGAAGCGCAGGTGACTTTAAAGGGTCCTCGGTACTCCAACTGTTCTTAGAACACAGCCCTGTAGACCCCTGGGAGAGAGGAGGGCGTCGGAGAGGGTGGTTGAGCAGGAGACTGTGACACTCAGAGACTTCATTTTTAGCACAATGAGGTGGATAAACAAAGAATCACTTGCGGGGAAGGACACAAGAAAGGGAACAGAACCAGGATCCCTCAAAGCCCAGAGTCGCCAATTCTTCACAACAGGGTTCAGGTATGTCTGTTTGCCCATCTGTTTAATCAAGCATGCATAGGTATCCACAAACATGTCTGCATAAGCCACACATGTGCACAGACACGCGTGCCCACAGACACGCGTGCCCACAGATGCCCGCGCACAGCCACGTGTGCCCACAGACACGCGTGCCCAGACATGCCTGCACACAGCCACGTGTGCATGCACAGCCACACACTTCCACAAACGTGTGCACGGAATTCAGAACCGACCACAATGAAGTCTATGTGCTTAAAGACCAGGAACATTTTCTTCCTTAAGTTTTGGCTGCAATGGACGTGCACTGGCTCCTGAAGTCTGCATGCAGTTCCTTCCTTGAAGAGTTGGTCCCACAACCAGTAGTTTTAAGAAGCTGAGAGGGCATGTCCTGAGAAGGTTCTGGGAGAAACCTGGGAGGGAAGGCTGGGAAGGAGAGAAGGCTTTTCCGCCCACGGCAGGGCCTTCTGACCCCAGAGCCAGCCACGAAGGGAACTGATGCTCACGACACCCTGGGTTTTCGGTCTTGGGAGGTGCAGGCAAGAAGGAACACAAGGCATGAATGTGCTGGTTCCTTCTCAGCCGCCGCCATCCTCATGACAGCCTCCACGAGCAGCCACATGAAGGCGAGGACACCCTGACCTCAGCTTCCCAAACACACAGCTCTATCTCCAGGGCCACAGGGGGGCCTTAAAGGACCTCGGGGCTCCAGAGCTAACTCCATCCCACCTCTGCTTTCTGTTTGCGGCCCCCAGGGCTCACCTGAAGCTGCAGGACCCATGCTCACCTCCCACGCTGAGCCTCGGCACGCACGGGGAAATGAGTGTGGCAGGGCTAGCCTCCACTACGAGACCCGCTCTGGCACCCTTACCCTGCTTTCTCACCAGCCAACGTCCAAAGGGTAAGACTGCCAGAATGTTCTGCTCTTCCTTGCCCTTGACCAAGTCCTGATCACTCTGCTACCTCCCACCCCAGACCACCATGTCCCCTTGGAACTCTCATTTCGCGATCAGCAAAAGCCCTCAAATGTTCCCTGTGTCTCCTTGTCGTTGAGTGAAAGCCTGCACCCCCCGAGGACCGGCTCCCTCCAGCCCTCTGCAGCGGGCACCGGTTTCTTAAAATCTTAGCTGCACACGGCTGGGCTCAGAGGTGGTGTTTGGGAGTTTCTGGCTCCCGTAGCCACTTTCAGACCACTGGGGCCCCAGCCCCTTGTCCAAGCGTTACCCGTGAGCCCATGCCACTTAGGCATCCCTCCCCATCCCGCCTTTCCCTGCTGTCCACAGACCTCCTCCTGGGACCTGGGGCAGCCGGCTCACCCACCGTGTGCCTCTCTGGTCCATGGCTACTCTCCTGGTTTGGGGCAGGACATCAGATTCCCCAGGCCCCTGAGTTCCTCACCCCTAGAGACCCCATCTCTCCTCCATCCTATCTCTACAATTCTGTCACACTCTGGTCCTTTTAATAACACAAACTCCTCAGGACCCAAAGCACCTCCATCTGCATTCCTTCCCAGACCACAACCCCCTGCCTCCTTCGCTTGTTCAACAGGCGGCTACACGGACATGGTCGTATTCTCGAATCCCTACTCGGAGGCCTCACATGGAAGCCAGGCCCCTGCTCTGCTTGAAGGGAGTGAAGGAAAGGGGTTGGGTGCAGAAGGAAGGGGTGGGTTTTCATTTGGGAGAGTGGCAGGGGGGGTCCTTCTGGCTGTTAGAAGGGAGCCTGGCTGGCTCAATCAGAAGAGCATGCAACTCTCGATCTTGGGGTCATGAGTTCAAGCCCCGCACTGGGTACAGAGATTACTAAAAATAAATAAATAAAGCTAAACAAAAATAGAATGCCAAGTGTACCATGTATCTCCCAGTTATTCCTTCTCTGTACGAAGCACATAGTTGCTATGTACTCAGGGCCTGTCTGGTAGTATCAGTGCTGAGATCCACCAGTGAGGAGAACAGATAAAACCCCTGTCCTGGGGCAGCTTCCCTGGGGGGAGGACAAAAAGAATACAGATGTCACAGATGAGCTAGTTCCGTGGTTTGTTGGTGGGTGAGAGGCAGGAAGCTGCAGGTGTGAAGGGTAACCAGGGAAGGTCATCTAAACAAAGACTTAATGGGAGGTGAGAGACTACATACCGGGAAGAATGTTCCAGATAGAGGGGGGTGTCCCACAGGCCACAGAGGTCCATGTAGGAGGAACAGGACAACGGCTGGAGTGGCCAGAGGGTCAGGAAGGGCCTCATGGGACATCACCAGGACTTGGGCTTCTGTTCTGAGGGAAGCAGGGAGTCAAGTCCTTGGGAAGTTTGGTGCAGAGAAGTGCCACTCCCTGGCTCAGCTTCTAAAAGGACCCTCTGGCTGCTGGGCTGACAACACAGGGAGAGTGGGGACAGGGAGGACCCAGAGAGAGCAGTGGCAGGCTCCAGGAGAGGTGACATGTAAGCAGTGAGGACCCTGGGGAGAGCAGCTGGGTCTGGGGATCTGGTGCATGTAAGTCCCCCCCAAAGAGGTATGTTCAAATCCTAACCCCCCAGGCCCTGAGAATGTGGCCTTATTTGGAAATAGGATCCTTAAAGAGGTATTCAAGTTGAAATGAAGTCATTAGGCTGGGCCCTAATCCAGTGATTGTTGTCCTTACTAAAAGGGGAAATTTGTTTCTGTTTTCTTGGGTTTTTTGTTTTTTGTTTGTTTGGGTTTTTTTGAGACAGAGAGAAAGTGCAAATGGGGAGAGGGGCAGAGGGAGAGGGAGTGAGAGAATCTCAAGCAGACTCCCCGCTGAGTGCAGAGCCTGATGCGGGGCTTGATCCCACAACCCTGAGATCATGAACTAAGCTGAAATCAAGAGTCGGATGCTCAACCAACTGAGCCACCCAGGCGCCCCTGGAAAGGGGAAATTTGGACACAGGACAGACACACACAAGGGAAGGTGAGGTTTGGAGACATGGGGAGGACACCACGTGAGGATGGAGGCAGAGAGTGCAGGGATGCATCTGCAAACCTAAGATCACCAGACGACCACCGGAAGCCAGGACAGAGGCCTGGAACAACCTGGAACAGACCTGGAAGGGACCGACTCCGCCAGCACCTTGAGCTCAGACTTTTGGTCTCCAGGCCTGTGAGACAATGCTGTTCTCTTGTGTAAGCCACCCCGTGTCCAGTACTCTGCTGGGCAGCCCTGGGAAGCCAATACAGCCCCAAGTCCTGCCTTTGATTAACAGGGTGCTCTTTCCTGCAGGTCCAGGGACCCCGGACTCCTTGACGTGACACTCTAGGTGCCCACCACACTGTAGCAGGGAATACACAGCCCCCTCCCCTGTGCTTATCACCCGCAATCTTCGCTTCTCTCTTCCTTTCATTCAGTTAACACTTGACAAGCTACTACGATGAGTCAGGCCCAGTTACAGACACCTGAGTGACATCAGTGAACACACCAGGCGTCCCTCCTTCCAGGAGCTTACAGCCCACAGTGGGGGTGAGGGGAAGGCAGACACCACCAAAAACATATCAACAGAGTAAGGTAACAGCATTCACAGGGCTGGGAGAGCCGCTGGGGGACTGCGGTTTGGAGAGAAGGTCAGGGCAGGTGTTTCAAGTTGGATGTCCTGATAAAGAGTCTCTGAGTTGGAGATCTGCATGTTGAGGCATGATCTCGAACATCCCCATGGGGGAGTGAGGAAGGTAGGACAGGAGGGTGGGAGAGATGGATGGAGATGTAACTGCAACAGGAGATTTGGTCAATCCATGGGAGCGCAGAACCTGGGATGGTCCGTCAGAGATGCCCCTGATCATGGCAAGGACAGGCCTTTGCAGCACTCATCAACCAGTCACTGGATGTCAACACCCCAGAGCAGGGGGAGGGGGTGCATGCAACGCAAGCAAGGCAGAGACTTCCTACGGAGGTAACCTCCCTGAGGAGGGACCCAGCTGCAGGTGCCCAGGCGCACAGCTAGAGACCCCGGGCAGCAGGTCACAAGAGGGGACTTCCAGCAGTTCTTTGAAAGAGTGAAGGGGAGAACATTCCAGACTATAGAACAGCCAGCACAAAGGCTCTACTGCAGGACCATGTCTGGCACAATCAGGGAGCTACAGAGACACCGCTGTGACGGGCGGGACATGAAGGAGGGGAGACTAAGCGTCTGTCGCAAGGACTCTGGCTCCGTTCCCAGCAAACTGAAGAGCACAGGAGCATCACTTTAGAAGGACCGTCGGGCCTCTACATTGTGGGGGACCAGAGATGACCAAGGGTGGCATCAGGGAGACCAGACAGGGAAGACAATCGTACAAATCCAGATGGGACAGATGGTGGCTTGACTGGGGCACTGGCAGTAGGGGTGAGACATGTCTTCTTCTGGATGCATTTGGAAGGAAGAGCCAACAGGATCTCTGGCTGCAGTGGCATGAGGTGGGAGGCAGAGAGAAGTCGAGAATTGCTCTCCGATGTTGATCTCCACAACCAGAGGACGGAGGTGCCATTAACCGAGGTGGGGTGACTGATGAAAGAGGTTCGGGAGGGAGGGTGGGAGAGCACGTGTTTGGTCTGGGTGTCGCTTGGACAGCAAGATGATAATGAGTCCAGCTCGTGCTGGGCAAGTCTGAAGTCTGGAAGAGGCTGATGAGATCAGCCAGGAAGCCAGTGACACTGGATGGCATTTAAACCCAGGGGACTGGACAGCCCAGGAAGTGAGCGTCCATAGAGAAGCAATGACAATGTGATTGGTAGAGCCTGTGACACTGAGTGGGGTGCATGTTAATAAAGGGTGGCATTACTTTGCCTTAACTATCAAGAACCACAGAGTCTTCTACCTGTAGTTTATTCCTTGTATTCAGTAACTACAGCTCAGCCAGTGGGCCCTAGGCCTCCCCGGGACCCAAACATCCATTCATCTTCTCTCCTTCTCCTCTCCCTCCCTGCCGCCTCTGAACACTTGAGTCTAAAGATTTATCTCTGTTGGAGTGGGGAGAGACAGGAAGAAATCCCACCTCGGCCTCCATGCTTATGCCTAATCCTCACTGCCCTATCTGTTTTCTCAATACCCTGTGCTGGGAGAGTCTTAGGAACCATCCCAGCTGTAAATAAAGCACACTGGTTCCATTTCATTACTGTTTCTTATGGTTCCGCAGCTCACTAAGTCATGGGAAGACAGAGATCAGTGGTGGGATTTGCCCTTTATACAAACATTGGAAATTGCTAATCCATAGGATTTGGAGTGTGGTAAGAAACCTCTTTGTCACACAGCTCAGTAAATGTCTCCTGCGTCATCACTACCCCGTTCATATAAGTAACCTCACCCAGTAATTATGAATTCAAATAGATGCCTGCCAATCCTCTTCCAAGTGGACACTGATCCTCCTGCTACAATCTTGGCCCTACACGTCCGCCAAATGATGTTCTGATCCAAATCTGATCACTCACCTGCTTACAAGATCCCATACTCAACCCTCCTGCACCAACCCCACAAGAAAAATTTCCAGCTCCTTGGTATGCACTTCTGCCTCCCCCAGAGGCCCTCCCAGTACCCTCTCCCACCCCAGCAGCATCAGCTCAAAGAGGGCAGCAGGTGGTGAATGGCCACACCCCTTGGCTCTACTTGGCTTGATCACACTGAATAGCAAAGCCCAGTTCAGGAGTCCGCTCTCCGCAGTACTTCGGGAGATTTTCCTCTGCAGGGCCAGGTCGCATCTGTCTGCATACCAAGCTCTCTGGCTCCATGCTCCCATCATACAAACATACTATTCTGACAAAGGTGAACCTTGACCGTCTGAGGCCAAATTCAAGACACTCTGGATCCCCATACCCTTTGATCCGTCTGCAACATGCGACCCTGGGGATGCTCCCTCCTTCAGGCTCTCCCATTTCTTCACTTACGCGATTTCTCCACTCTTTTGGTGCTTCTGACACCTCCTCAACAGCTTTAGCTCAGACACTTTTGCATGTTTCCTCACCTTCAAATGTATTGAAATGGTGATTTTTCTCTTGGAGTCTGCCTTGCCAACAGAATAAAGAACAGTGTTGATCATCCTGGCTTTGCAGACAGATAGCCATGAATTCAAACCCTGGCTCTGCTGTCGGATAGCCAGGTATATCTCCGGGCCTCAATTTACTCATCTGGAAGATGAAAAGTAATAATACCTAACTCATAGAGCTGTCAGTAGCCTCGGGCGAACTGAGGTCCTAAAGCTCCTGACACACGGTCGGAGCTCACAAGGGGTCACAAGTCACTGAACACCCATGAGCTGATGGATCCCAGCCCAGATTCCTGCCTGTCCTTGGACTCAGCTCCCTTGTGGCCTCCGGACCTGTGGACTCACGTCATCAACCCTGACTGCCCAGTTCCTCTCCCCCCCACCCCGGCTTCATCTACTAATTCACCCAAGGGAACAGCTGATTTCCACTGCAACCCATCTCTCCCCCTCCACATTATCTAAAAGCCCCAATTCTTCCAATTCCAGGACACAGCAAATCTTCACAATGACCAGGGTTAGCACCCCTCCCAGGTTATGGAAAAGACCACCGAACATCACGGCACTTTCCAGGAGGTGCCACACTTTTCCATTTCAGGGCCTTTGCACGTGGGGGTCTCAATGTCTGGGGCTCCCTCCCAGTCTTTATATGACTAGTGAGCCCCTCTTGCAGGTAACCTGTCCTGATGCCTCCCGGGTGAGGGGAGGGCATCCTTGCTCACGCTCTGCTGTCCCGTTTGGGACGTCACTCTCTTGACTTGCATCTCTAACTCCCGCAGTCCGCTGTGAACAATTTGAGTTCATGTCTCTTTCTCCTTGTTCTGCCAGAGTTCCTAGGGCACTGCTGAGGAGAGCCAGAGCCCATGTCCCCTGGATGAGTACATTAACAAGTTTATAAACGCATAAACAGAGGAACAGGGATGACAGTGATCTGCTTCACCAGGGGGGATGTGTAGGGGAACTCCATGGGAGGGAAGCCACACATTCCCTCGTGAGGAGGATGACATTAGGGAAAGTTTTAGTGGGTAAGAAAAAGGGGGAGCAAATGCTCATCTGTGAGGGTTCTATTTAGGGGAAGAACTTTTGTCATGGAGTTGTGAATATGTTTGTTTGAGAAAGTACCCCTCCTGCCTGCCCATCATTGGCCGGGAGGACTGAATTCCCAATAGGTCATCCTCTTATTATGTATGGAAGAGATGCAGCGGTGGCCAGCAGCAAGGAAAGCAAGTCCGAGTCTGATTTGCCCTTGACAGTAGGACTCTGTACTTCTGCTGTTGGCAGAAGTAGAGTATTTACGGAAGGAGTCACACGGACCTCACAACATCTGAACACCCAGCCTGGTCCCAAGGAAACAAACATGCCTGGTGGGCTAGAGACAGAATGCCCAGACTCTGGGGTCCAGGCATCCCCGAGAGAACCCCTCCCTCTGGCCACTGGCCAAGCATGCGAACCTGAGCAGCCGCTGAGCCTACCCGAGCCTCTGCTTCCTCTGCAGTGGATGGATAATACTTCTTGTCAAATTATGGGATTATGAGAGGTTATTTGTAACGATACAGAATTTTAAAATTTTCCTCTCCAGGGAAATTCTGGTTGACTCCAGTGGGTTGAGACAGAATTCAAGAGATGGCTTCATCAAATGAAAGGAAAGAGAGTTTTTCAAAGAAAGCTGAGAATTTCACCTTTTGGGGGAACACAGAGTGCGTTGGTGAACACAAAGAGCTGCCTATTTTTAGGAAGAGCAGGAAAGGGCCAGCCTCCTACTGGTGACACCCCTTTTCCCAAAAGCCCCCAAACAGTAACTTCAGAGACCTGAATGTCAGCGAGTGGGACTGGTGGAGGCATGGAGACCCCAGCATCGGCAGGAGGGGAGATGGTCAGACTTCCGCGGCTCCTAAGAGCTCCTCACACTGAAGGAGTGGAGATCTACTGCCTGATGCCACAAAGCCCCTGAGTCCAAGTTGAATTCCTTGGAGCTCCAGACTGCGCCTTTCCCAGGGGTTCAGGAGGAGAAGGAAGAGAGATCTGGGAGTGAGGACTGTTAGGCTGAAAGTCATGTCCTTCCTCACCATGTCGAATGCTCAACCACGGTATTAACCTCCATTAACATTACCAGGGACTTAGAAGCATGAGAAGCAGCAAAATTTAGTCATCTTCAGGGTAACTGGGTTTTGTTATCAAGCGTGAAACATTTCCTAATTTTAAAATAAATGTCATGACAAATTCTAAATAATAAAATGCATTCTAATTTTTTTAAAAAATAAAACAATGTTCAAGAAGAGAGCCCTGGTTAAGTAACTTATGGTTGAACCCCATAAGGGAATCCTTTGCAATGATTATACATGATGTAAAGGAATGCACAGGGTTACAGGAAGTGTTCCCAACAGGAAAAGAGAAAAAATAGAGAACAAACTGGTCTATTACATTTTTGTAAAGGAAAACACGTGTGCATATAAAATAGTGTTTGCTCAGTGAAAGAAAAGGGAGGGAGGGAGGGAAAGAGAGGGAGAGGAAGAGGGGAAGGGAAAGGGAGGGAGTGGGAGGAGGAGGGGGACAGAGGAGGGAGGAAGAGACAGGGAGGGGGAGGGAGGGAGAGGAAGGGGGACAAGGGGAGGAAGAGAGGGGGGAGGGTTATAGGGAGAAAGAGGGGCAGGGAGGGACCAGGAAGGGAGAGAGGGAGGGGGACAGGAAAGGAGAGGGAGAGAGGGGGGAGAGGGCGGGGAGGGAGAGGAAGAGGAGGAGGAAGGGGGATGGGTAGGGAGGGAAAAGAAGAGGTGAAGGGACAGGGAAGGGGAGGGAGGGAGGGGTGGGGAAAAGGAGAGAGATGGTGGGAAGGAATTTTGATTATAAAAGTAATATGTGTATTGTGAAAAATGAGGAAAAGTACAAGATGAAACTGTCACCATGATTCCTTCACCAGGCAACATTATCTTATTTGTGCCTATGTGTGTAATTAAACATTTAAAATGAGGAAATCTGATGAAATGCATTTTAAAATTGCTTTTGAGCAATGTTGGACAACCAATGGGACCAAACAAGAGCCATTAAGGACGTCACTCCCTTATGCCTTCCACTCTGGCCCAAGATCTATTCAAAGAACCTTCCAGAAAAGAAACATCTGTGATTTAGTATATCTCTATTGACTATATTTCACAAGAGTCCCCAAAACAATTATTTCTTTAGAAATGTATTGTGCATTGGAAGGTGCTCAAAGAGTAGACTTACATGTGCTCACCACACACACACACACACACACGCAGAGCAGCAACTACGGGAGGTATGGGTACGTTAACTAACCTTATTGTGATCCTTCCACAATATAAACATAGGCCAAATCAGCACACGTACACCTTAGGCTTACATAACCTTACAGGTCAATGATCTCTCAACAAGGCTGGAAACAAAAAGAAAGGTGGCATTTTTACTTTGGAGATCCCAAGTATGAGGTAAAGAACAGGAAGCAGGATTTCCCCCAGTAAGGCCAATCTGAATCGGCATGGCGTCCACTTGGTTTTCCACTGGCAACTTTAAAAAAATTTTTTTTAAGATTTTATTTATTTGAGAGAGAGACGGAGAAAGAGAGAGAGAGCATATGAGCATGGGGAGGGGCAGAGAGAGGAGAGAGAGAAGTAGACTCCCTGCTGAGCGAGGAGCTTGATTCAGGGCTGGATGCAGGGCTACATGCAGGGCTCGATCCCAGGACCCTGAGATCATGACCCAAGCTGAAGTCAGATGCTTAGCCAACTGAACCACCCAGGCACCCCTAAAATAATTTTAAAACCAAGAGGCCTTTACTTCTTCCTGGGGGATTAGGTGTGGTGACTATTAAAGCACCTGCTTAAAACATAGGAAGGAACACCCAATTCAGATTCCGGCCAGATCAGCGGGCCACTTCAGGCCATCTTGACTAGCCCTGCAAGGTCTGGACCTCAGTTTAACTAGGAGCTTTACAAATATCACCTCATTGGTTTCTAATGTGATCCTGTAAAACCAGTGAAGTAATGGAGACCAGAGGTTAGCATCTTGCCCATGGGCACCTGGCTAATAACAGAAAAAACAGAATCCGAATCAAGATCTGTGCCTGCACTCCTTTCCCTCTATCACCTTCGAGACCAGAGGCCTTTCGCTCCCCTGAGAGGCCTTGGCAAGAACCACTTTGAGTTCAAAACTAGAAAGGGCCACACTGCCCAGGGGCTCCTGCCTCACCTCTGATTCCCCCTGTGGGTGGCCCTGAGCTCACCAGAAGCATGTTAATCTCTACAGGCCACACTGAGCCCCCTGGAAGGGGCTCTTCTTCACAGACCTGCTGAGCCTGTCCTCAGCCAGGGGTTAAGAGGATAAAAGGCTTAAAGCAGCAGGCTCAGGAAGTCACAGATTTAAAGGTAAAAGAAGAAAAAATGGGGCAATTGTTGACAGGAATGTGGATTTGCTAGAAAAATAATCCAGGGTCTCCCAGCTACATGAATACTTGAGTAACAATCATAGGAATAATTCTAATAATGCCTTTTTACTGGGAAGGGGAGATCAAATTTTTTATTAAAACAACAATTATGGAATTTTATTCTTAGAGACCATGGAGCTGACCCACACTCCCTGTGCTAGATGGAACCCTTGACTCTGAGGGATAAAAATCCTGATTCACACTGACTTATACAGGAGTGAAGGGAATCTGTGTGTTTGCACATGTGTAGAGTCATGGGCCTGAAATGGTGCATTAGATCCATGGTTTCTACGCCGTGAAGATTGGACCCACTGGCCATTCATCAGGGCACACACTCTGTCTCCGCAGCAAATGCACCCATCAAGGCCCTGGAGATACTCACCGGCGGGTTCGCACACACCCTGCCCTCCCAGAACCATCTTGGCCTCTCCTTACCCAGGAAAGCTGGACATCCAATGGAGCTCTCAACCCTTTATAATCCCTACTCCCTTTCAAAAATGAGGGAATGAATGAAAAGGATGGTTACTTATTTTAATAAGAAGAAAAGGATTGTTTCTGACAGAACCAGATAAATCAATTAATTGATCTCTCGCAAGCAAAGATAATTGTATTTCTGAGTCTATTAAGGCACATCAGGGCTGGTTAACTCACTTCACAGGGAGCTGGCTGTCGCCGGCCATTAGACTATGATGGGGACATCGAGGCATAAACACAAGATGGCATTTTCTTTCAGAAATCCCTTGACTTATGACTCATCCATTTTCACTCTGGTAGAGAAAAGGCAGGTGAGTTTGTTCAAAGGGGATTTCAATCCTAATAGTTCCATGAGTGTCTGACCTTAGACATCAGATCTGATAATACTGATTGTAGGTCTTTCTGTGGGTAGGACAGAATGTATCTGTAACCATCTGAAACCTTGGGGCAGAGAATCTCCTAAGTGAGATTGTAGAGAAGGCATGTAGGAAAGGCCAGGAGATGAATCACAACGTCAGGGAAAACCTTCGCTCAGAAAGAAAGCCAGTTTGGGGCACCTGGGTGGCTCAGTCATTAAGCATCTGCCTTCGGCTCAGGTCATGATCCCAGAGTCCTGGGATCGAGCCCCGCATCAGGCTCCTTGCTCCGTGGGGAGCCTGCTTCTCCGTCTCCCACCCCCCTGCTTGTTTTCCCTCTCTTGCTGTGTCTCTCTCTGTCAAATAAATAAATAAATAAAATCTTTAAAAAAAAAAAGGAAAGAAAGCCAGTTTGATGTAAAGCTTTGTCTGAATTAAAATGAAATTTGAATACATTTTCGAGGACAAGTGTTGGCTCCCTTGGGAATGAAGGCTCACACGCTCCTAAGTATAAATGAGATATTAATAAATTGATAACTACAAATATTCACATAGTGGGGGGGTTATACTTATATACTTTATACTTGTTCACTTAAGTATTTCCTTATGAGAAAACTGTTGCAAATGAAGGAAGACCTTCTTTCCAGCTTCCAGAATCCACACTAGAAAGCTAACACGGAATCTCCATGGGCTCTTGAGTAGGAGGCATCCATGTGCAAAGGGAGGCAAGGTCCAGTCTCCTACTGGGGAAGCAGAGATGCCACAGTCCTGCTAAGAAGGAAGGGACCTGGGTCTATTCTTTTTGGAAGAAGAGGTCTCCAAGCAAGACCGAGGTTATTCAGCGTCTGGACTCTTCCCTTGGTCCTAACCCCATCATTCTCCACCTGGAACCACCTGGGAAACTTTCCTAGTGCTGGTGCCTGGGGCCCACCCTAAAAATTGCTATTTAATTAGCTTAGAGGATAGATTTTTTGGTTCTGCAGATGACTGTAGCACACAGTCTAGGTTGATACTGTCATAGAAACTTCCTGTGCTGTTCTCCCAGACTCAGCTGGAGAACATGGGAAGACGTGGTTATCTGAGCCTCATGACCAGCGATTCTGACTTGGTCAGTCTGGGACAGGGCCACAAGTCTGCAACTCTAACAGCACTGTAATGGGGATGCTGTAGCCCACAGGCCACACTCTGAGATACACTGATGTAAATAGTACGTTAGGAATTAGGAACTGTTTTCTCACTGTTGGTATCATTTAACAAAGATCCATGTGACCCCCATCTGAGTTGCAGGAAGTTCTCAAAGAAGCAGAAAGTTCCACCAGGGCCAATACAAGCTGTTATGGATCTCCGAGGAGATGCCAGGCTCTGTACCAGGCCGGACACAGGCCATATAAAGTCAGGTAAGATCGGGTCCTTAGCCTTAGGAAGCCTCAAGCCAGTTGACGAGAAGACAAAGCCAGACAGGCCATCACCACCATTCCCTTCTGCAGCCAGGCCCTGTCCCCCACCACTGCCGTCTCAGAACATCTGTGGCACTGACATTAACATCCCTGTAATCACCAGTCTAACAAGAGACAGGCTGCGATAAGTTCTGTGACCCTCCACTCCCCCCTTCTTACTCTCCACTTCCCCGTGGCCTTCCGGGTGGATTCTGTTTCCTGACCACTGAGCCATTCTGTGGTCCTGCCCTCCCAGGTCCCCTGCACGGCTGGCTCCCACCCACCTTTGAAGCGACAGCTCTGTGTGATCTCTTCCGGGACACCTTCTCTGACCCTGCCCACAGAGTGGGTTCCCCCTGTTGTTTCTCTTCATAGCATCCCAAGACTGTCTTTGTCACAGAACTTATCCCACATGGTGGTCATTTCCTCTGTGTGTATCTGCCTCCCTCGTTAGCTGGTAAACACTCTGCAGGCAGAGTCTCTCACCTTCATGTTTCTAGAGCCTATTACCACAGCATATGCTTACTTGTGTTTAAAGTAATGACTGTGTCAGTGGATGGCGGAATAAAACATATGAGAGACAGGCTTTTAAAAATATGGGAATGAGGGATTCCTATAAACTGGGCTGAATACAGTATATAAATATCAGTAAACAAAGAGTCCGGACAGGAGATTATATTTAAGCTAGAACTTAATAGGGCAGAATCTTCAAGGTAGATATTACAAGGAGGAGGGTCAAGAATGATCTGAGCACAGAAGATAAAGCGCAGAAGTTTAAGGTCAAACCATTCAGGTTTTAAACACTAAGCTGGATGAGAGCATGAGCAAGCTGGAGGGTTGTAAAGAGGAAAGCGAGGTGGTCACATCAGTATTAATAGTAATGACAATCCAGATGGCGTCTACTACATCCCAGGCAGCATGTTAGCTGCTCTACATATATCAGCTCATGCAATTAATACCATAAGACTTCTGACTACCCCGTGAGACTGTGTCATCACCATTTTACAGGTGACAAAATGGTGGCTCAGAGTGTTTTAAAGGGACATTTTCATGCTCTCAGAACCTACAAGGGGCAGAGTGTAGCTTCATATTCAGGTCTGACCCCCAAGCCAGGCTCCCCGGTGTCTCCCTGCCCCTGCCCTTTTTGTCGGGATGAGTCTTGCTGCCAAGCACAGGTTGACAATTCACAATGCCTGTTGACTGGTTTCAGGAGATGCTTTTCCTTGGAGAATTTGCTTCAGTCAATATAGACTTTGGATAAATGCAAGTTGACTGTTTGCTCATGGCAAACATCACCAAAAGGCAATATATGTTCTGGGTCTAGAAAAACCATCCACAAATGTAAATGTGCTAGAAGCAAGCAATCCCTGATCAGGGCAGAATCTCATGTAATACTCTCAGTTCTGCATCCATGTGGTTCTGACACAACATCTCCCAATGAACCAAGAGGGACTGTCTACCTGGCCAGAAAGGGCAATGATGATCTAGAACGTTGGGATGGAGGTACAAGGGGCATGTCTCATTATCTGGAGAAACTGCTGGAATGTGGATGCCCACAGGCAAGTGCAGTCTGAGGAAGGGCACCTGCCTTCCTTTGCAACCCCTAACTCTAATTTCTACCGCCCAAGGGCCTTTGGAGCACATCCTCGCACCCAAAAATGGGCCAGCCTCCCCAAACACTGCCTTCTTTTTCTTCAATGACACATGGAAATCCTCCATTTTCTTTCACGTGGGACACACGTCACCCACTAGGCTTGAATCGCAATCACCTCCCCGCGGAGTGTTTGCTGGGTAAAGTAACGACATCTCTCTGTAAGCATGGCTCCTGTGGGGTTCAGAGCGGGAAAATCCTTGGTGATCGAGCAGCATGGACCACACCTGGAAGATGCAGAATCCTGGCTGGTACCACACCTGGCCTGTCCATGGCTCTCTGCAGCCTGGACCCAGAGGACTGGGGACTCTTAACTTCAAGTTATTACTACTGACAGGGCTCTAGAGATCTAAGAACCCACTCCATCCCCCTAAGAGGTCTGAGCCTTCATCCAAATGATGCCCCAGCCTGTTCATGGCCATGGCTGCTATGAAGCCCACCGCAAGCATATTAATCATAAGATTATGCCCTCATCCACATCAAAGTACCATCACCATGAAGTGCTCGCATGGAGAGCTGGAAGAAATTTGTGAGAACCCTTGTTCCACTAGACCCAAGGTCACCAACTGCCAGTGATTTCATACTTACAGTAAAAACATCTTCAAGCATGCAACCCCAGTATACATATATTTATAAATATACCCGCACGACGGCATACTCCTATGCAATATGCATTGTAAGTATAGAAAAGGATCTTTTAAAAGATGAGATAAGGAATGTAATAATCCATGTTTTAAAAATCAATTCTTTTTTATATTAAAGGAACACATAACCTTTTTGCTGTTATTAAAAATATGCATATTACAGTGATTCGATGTTCTGGTTTTAATTTAGTTTTATGAAATATTAGACTTTGGTGGTGAGCATGGCTACACAAGAAAACTCCCCAAAACACACAGACCTAGAGGATCTTAGGCTGGCTGAGTGGGTCATGGTTTCCACACTCGTCTTGTAAACTCCTTAACCAACTGGACAGGGCCCTTTTCTAGTTCTGGATGTGTCCCTTGAAATGTCCTGCTAATGGTGACAATTTCATACAAGACTTAGTCAGTACCTGAAGGCCCAGAATACCATAGGATAAGGTGTATTATGAACAATTATGGTTACAAATCCATATATCAAATAATTCTTTAAATAAGTTCAAATTTCTCATCCTACTTATTTTTGAATCTGATCAGCTTATCATTCAATCTCAGTGTGTGTGTGAACAGGCTTGTGCAGGAGAAGACCAGTGTGGTTCTGTCATTTCCTGCTGTTTGCAATACTTTCATTAGTAATATTACCTTCAATTAATAATTGCTTTAGAGTATTTGTTTTTAAGGCACTTGCTATTTTATGGCGGTTAGTGTAGTTAAAGGTAGAAAACAATTTACAGATGTGCATAACTGCCCAGTCCAAACTGTAGTATTTTGCAACATGAGGGTGATGTCATCAACTCATCTGTGCTGTGGGACACCCTCTTTTATTTGAGGCCAGAGTTACTGAGTGGAACTCACGACTGTGTGCCACATGGACACAAAAGATTTCCAGGGTCAGCCTGGATTCTAATTATTAATGGAGCTTGATTTCTCTCTGATTTTTGATGAGAACAATTATGTTAAGTGGAAGTTTTAGTATTTTCTTCCCACATCCTGATGGATGTTTTGTGCAGCCCTGGGGAGAAGGCAGCCCACTTTGGAGGTCAGGCTTACATCACAGAAAACAAGCAACTCAGCCCCAGATCCCCCCTCTGCCATGTTAGAGCTGCGGATTGTTCCACCACCCTGATCCCAAGTTACCCATCAGGCAAAATAAAGATACTGTCACTCACGCTATGGTTGGTGATGAGGATTTAGAAAATAATCAGTAGAAGTGTCTAACACTATGATAGACACATGACATTCTCAAACGTGAACAGCAGAATGGGGGGTATCAAAGGGGCTCTAGGAAGCAGAAACCAAGCCACGACTCAGGAGGCGGGGCCCCAAGTCCAGACTCTTCTCACTCTGCCGCACAACTTCTGATCAAGTGAGGCGGGGCAGACCGATGGTGATGAGCTTCTGGAGGATGCACAGAGCTTTAGTTCCTCAAAACTCAGCTCCAGAATCCCGACCAGAACCCTTCATGGGCCCAGTCCCTGGAACATAGCTGGCCCCAGGACCATTGCCTGTACCCCATACCACCTGATTCAGGTCATCTACCAAAATGGTCTGGTCACCGAATCACACCTCATGTAACAAGGGGCCATCATATACAAGAGACACTGGAAGCATGACCTTCAGAACGATCCTTTTGAAACTGGAGCCTGACCCGGGGTGGCAGATGGTAGAAGTGTGAAATGGTCTCTACTTCTCCGCCCTGAATCCAGACTGTCCTTGCACTTGGCTTTGGCCAGCAGAAGGCCACAGAAACCCCCCTCTGTGAGTCCGAGGCTAGCTAGCAAGACGTTGTGTGTGTTTCCACTCCGCTTGGAGGGAGTACACAGAGTCCTGCTGTGGGACTGGATGCTTCACATAACCATTCCACGCGGTTATTATTTACGGTGACCCTGAGAGGGAAGTCTATCCTGAAGACCTATTGAGATCACACATGCACAATACCAAATTCAGAACACATCTGCAAACACCGCAAGCAACTACATTTTACTTCTGTATTTAAAGAGGACATCACAAATTTTCAGTTCTTGAGAGATCTAGGCACAGGTTTTATGATATGCAGTTTTTGGGAGATGGGCCCTCCAAATATTGATCATGCAGGCACCTTTTCTCTCAGAGCTACACAAGCAAGCTTCATTTCCGATAAATTTAAAACTGACTGGTATACGTCATGGGAAGAGCAACCCAGAAGAGAGGATGTGGACGGAAGTGCAAGAGGGAGGGGAGAAATGAGCGTTCTCAAGTCTGTCAATATATGGGTGATTTTCAACTGTACTAAACTTTTGGATGTTCTACTTGGCAGGAAAAATAATGAAAATCCTTTCCTCAATTAATCCAAAATGTCCTACAACCTGTCCTTACCACCTCTACCTCCTGCCAGGAGAAATACACACACACACACACACACACACACACACACACACACACAGGACCCTTGACCAACGATGGGGTTCAAGGTATCCACCCACACCCACAGAGTCGAAAATCATGTAGGACTTTGGACTCTCCAAAAATTTAGCTACTACTAGCCACTTCTACTACTACTTCTGTTGACCAGAAGCCTTACTGATCACATAAACAGCCAAGTACACATATTTTGTATGTTGAATGTATTATACACTGTATTCTTTCTTACTCTAAAGTAAGCTAGAGGAAAGAAAATGTTATTGAGCAAATCATAAGGAAGAGAAATGACATCCACAGTGCTATGCTATATTTATAAATCCATGTACAACTGGACCTGCATAGCTCAAACCCATGTTGTTCAAGGGTCAACTGTATACACATGTGCGTACACACACCAATAGATATAGTGATGCATACTTACCCTCTCTGAAAGAGATCCACATTATAAAATTTATGTAGCTCTACAGAAAACTCAACCGTTCCTTGTACTTCAGACATGATCTTTTTGGTTCATTACCTGAAAAACAAGAGAGAAATTAACAGCTTGAGAGATCCCATCAGCCAAACACAGAGAGCCTGGGCTTCCACAAGGGGAACCCAATGCACCTGACCCCTGGGAGCATGGTGCATCCACTGGATGTCATCCCTCAGAGGTTCCTTTTATAGGAAAAGACACAGAGACAGAAGACGCACTTAATGTCACTCAGCTCACTCCTGGAAGGACCAGACTTGGACCCAGTTATCCTAATCCTAAAGCAGGGCTATGCCATTCCTTATCTGTCCATGCTGTGGATGCAACAGCTGCCCAGCCATGAGCATATGGCCAATGGCCAATGGAGCAAGAGTCCCTGGCTCTTCCACTTTCTACCTGTGTGACCCTGAGCAAGTCACTTAACTTCTCCTCTATAACACGAGCCCTGATAATAGCACAAAACTGATAGAAGATGGACAGATTAAACGCATCTACCACACAGAGCACTTTGCACAGTTCCTGACATGCATAATGATTAATAACAGTAATTGAAAATGACTTGATCATTGTTAGTATAAATGCCATCTCGAAAGTGCTAAGGGACCTGGGGTGGCAATTCCGGATGTGCTTTCTACTGAGCCCGGGAAGCCAAGGGAGT
This sequence comes from Halichoerus grypus, assembly GCF_964656455.1. Classification (NCBI taxonomy): domain Eukaryota; kingdom Metazoa; phylum Chordata; class Mammalia; order Carnivora; family Phocidae; genus Halichoerus; species Halichoerus grypus. The sequence goes on along the minus strand of NC_135716.1, from coordinate 4,968,854 downwards.
GGGTGTCATTGCCCAGATGTTGAACCCAACTTGACAGGATGCTCATTTTCAAAGTTGGAGGCCTTAGGGCCAATAACAAGAGGGCTGCATGGGGAAGATGGGAGGGAACAAAATTAAAATAGTCCAAGTCTAGGCTGAGAAACGAACCAACGGGAAGAAAGACTCAAAGCAGGCTGAACTTTCTGAGGATATGAAATTGTCTAGACACCAGTGATTTGGAGGAAGGGAAAGAAACTGACTTTTATGGAGCACCTACTATATTCTTGGTGCTGCATAAAGTATTTTCTGTAAGTTGCCCGATTTTGTCCAAGAAGAATTTTGTGATAAAAGGTCCTTGCCCCATAATGCAGATGAGGAAAAGGATCAGAGAGGCTCTAATCTGGACCCACTTTCCTCATCTAGAATGCTCTAGTGGTGTGTACTTTGGAAGGGGTCTGCACTTTCTCCAAGCCTCAGTTTGCCACCATGTGTAATGGGGTGATACAAGCTACCTAGGAGGAGTCCCCATAGGACAGGAGGTAATTACTTGCAATGAGCAGGTTCTTGCTGGGTGGCAGTTGGCATGAACTTGGGGAAGGGGAGAATGAGAGAGAGGGAGCACGGAAGCTAAGGAGATCCAGTCTCTCCTAGCTGGTACCTAGGTCTCCTTTCAAAGCCTCTCTTCCTTCTGCTCCCCTGATGCCTCAATGACCAGAACACCAGCACTGGGGTTCAGAGCACAACCTCGCTATAGCCAGTGGGGCCCTGCTAGGCCAGCTCCCAAGAATAAGAGCACAAGAGATTAATGTGGCCTTAACTCTGCATCTTGGCTCTGGCAAGGGTGCCACGCAGGGAAACATTTCTGAAGATGCAGAACTCCACTGACCAGATTAAAATGCAGCAGATCCCAGAACACAGCCTCTATAAATCCTGCAAGACGGAATTTCAAGCTGACGCACCAGAGATGTCTGGCTCACAAAATGTGCTGAAATCCTATCTCCCTAATGGGAGAGCCCTCAAGGTGCACACCTGAGCCGGTCAAGGTCAGAAACCCACTCCTCGGTTTCAACATCAAGGCACTTCCAGTAAGAGCTGAACTGAGGGTGAGCAAATAAAGCCACTCTGCACCTAATTTCATTATCACGTTAAACACAGGGACGGCTGTCTCTTCCCTACTTCCCTGCCCTGCGCTCAGTCTCAATCCTTGAAATACTGCAGAGCCAGCAAAGCCATCTGACCCCTGCTTGTGGTTGCCAGTGTCAATAATTTCTGACCTTCCCTGGTCCCTGAATCTGGGAGGATGTTACAGAGTAAGGAACAGAGGGAGAGCAAGAACACCACACACTAACATTCCAGCCTACTGCATGCCAAACACTGCTCGGGGGGTTCATACGCATTTCACGCACTGCATAAAACATCTCTGCGGTAGTCCTGGCCCCGGGTCACCCAGGAGACAGCAGCACCTCACAGAAGAACAGCACTGACCCAGGAGCTGCAGGTGCTAGTTTTCCACCTCTGGCCCTTACTGGTAGAATGGCTGGGACAGTGTTTTTCTAGGGAATTAGTATTTAGAAGAAAAAAATACTTAATGCATGGAGAATACCCGGCAAAACATTGTCTTCTCCTGGGAAGATGCACCCTCCTGTCCTATTGCTCAGGATGAATTAGCTAGAGCCTGAAACATGTAAATGCGAACACAGCTTATTGGTGGAAAGCTGCCTGTTCCTTTTTAAGGCCATGTGATTCATTATAACCCAAATACCCAGTCAGACCATGAGGAAGATGAGCTCACATTTAAAATACCAGTTTTACAATATGGAGGTTCCTCAAAAAATTAAAAACAGAAAGACCATATGATCCAGTAATTCCACTGCTGGGTATTTACCCAAAGAAAATGAAAACACTAATTCAAAAAGATACATGCACTCCTATGTTCACTGCAGCGTTATTTATAATAACCAAGATAGGGAAGCAACTCAAGTGTCCACTGATGGATGAATGGATAAGGAAGGTGCAGTATATACTTGCAGCAGAATATTACTCAGCTGTAAAGAAGAATGAAATCTTGCCATTTGCAGCAATATGGATGAAGCCAGCAGATATTACCCTAAGTGAATTAAGTCAAACAGAGTAAGACAACAGATGGTTTCACTTATATGTGGAATCTAAAAACAAATGAATAAACAAACAAAAAAACGGAAATATCTCACAAATATAGAGAACAAACTGGTGGTTGTCAGAGGGGACAGGTGAAATAGACAACGGGGATGAAGAGGTACAAACTTCCAGATATAAAATACGTAAGTCGCAGGGGTGGATGGTACAGCATAGGGAACACTGTCATGACATGTGGTGACAGATGGTGGCCACACTCATCACAGTGAGCACTGAGTCAGGTACAGAATTGTTAAGCCATTCTGCTGCAGACCTGAAGCTAATGTAACATTGTATGTCAACTACACTGCCATAACAAATATACAGAATAAAATAAAATATGCTTTAAAACTCCATTATGGGGCGCCTGGGTGGCTCAGTCAGTTGAGTGTCTGACTCTCGGTTTTGGCTCAGGTCATGATCTCAGGGTCATGGGATCAAGGCCTGCATTGGGCTCTGCGCTCAGCACAAAGTCTGCTTCAGATTCTCTCACCCACTCTCTCTTTATCTCTCATTCAAATAAATAAATACAATCTTAAAAAAAAAAAAACCTCCATATTGGTTTTACTGGTAATTGTACTTGGTCCAATCGGCAGAAATTGCAGGAATCTGCAGGAATCTTAACCATTGGCTTGGGTCCCAACTGCCTCCTCTGCCCTCTCTATCTGAGGACTAGAGAGAGCATATTAAGAGGAGTGGTCTACACATGTGGCCCGAGGTCAACAGCCTTAGCATCACTTGTTATGAAAGCAAAGTCTTGGGTCCCACCCCAGACCCACAAAACCAGAAACTGTAGGGACAGGATGAGACCCAGGAATCAGTGTCCATGCCCTCCAGGGAATGCTGATGCCAACACTCTTTTGAGAACCACGGGTGTAGAGACTGGAAGTTAGAGTTACCCGGGCCTGAGATCACTAGCTCCCTGGGAGCCGCCTGACCTTGGACCCGTTGCTTTGCTGGATCTCTGTTCCTCGGTCTCCTCCTCGGGCAGCGAGGAGTAAAGGAGTACCTGCCCCATAAGGTAGTTTTCATGATCAACAGAGATAAAGCACAGGAAGTGCTCAATACGAGGTTAGAGCACATGCACACAATACAGGCATTTTTAAAAATATAGGCCAGATTTTATTTTTAAAATGTCCCATTAGGCAGGAAGATGCCAGCTCTGTGGGAGAAAGTGCCACACGACAGTTTTCGTAAACATACAAATGGCTCAAAGAGCGGTCATGGCAATAGCCCCGTTGCCCACGTGGTGGAATTCATTGGCTTCTCAAAATACAAAGTGTATGGACTGTTAACGGGTACACCATTAATCATAACAAATAATCCAAACCTTCCACATGCACATGGCAGACACGTGACACACGCTCAGTGCACTCCACACTCACGTGACACTCACACACCCGTGCACACTCAGATACAAGCACACACACACATAATACACACACGCCAACATGCCACAGTCACCATACACACGAGATGCCCATGGCACATACTGCACCACACGCAACACGCAACACTCCTGACCCACGGAACACACACGGGCACCATACCCACCCCACGCACACCGGACACCTCTGCACTCACCTCCTACCACAGCCACTGTCACCTCCAAAGCTGGAGACCACAATCATTTGACCACATCTGGTGTGGTCCTGAGAAGCTCAACTCCCAACATGCATTTCCTGACAGCCTGCTGCATGTCCAGGTGCTGCGCCTCGTGATCTTAGGAGCTGACCTTGTCCTCACAATGCTCAGGACTGGGACAAGGCAATCAAGTGCCATTCACAAGGAGCACGATGAGGATGGGGAGAAAGAGACCTGGATGCTCGGGGAAGGCGCCCCAGGAAGGCAGACTTCTGAGTGACGAGGTCATGCCTGGTCCAGGGTCATCCACGAAAACCTCCCTCTGCTTAGAAAGCAAGAAGGAACCCATGCACCCCGATGTTTACAGCAGCATTATCTGCAAGAGCCAAACAATGGAAACAGCTCAAGTGTCCGTCCACAGACAAATGGATAAAGAAGACATGGTGTATATATACAATGGAATATTACGCAGTCACCAGAAAGGATGAAATCTTGCCATTTGCAATGACATGGACCGAGCTAGAGAGTATCATGCTAAGTGAAGTAAGTCAGTCAGAGAAAGTCAAATACCATATGATTTCACTCATGTGAAATTTTGGAAACACAACAAATAAGCAAAGGAGGAAAAAGAGAGAGAGACAAACCAAGAAACAGACTCTTAACTCTAGAGAACAAACTGGTGGTCACAGCGGGGAGGTGAGTGGGGGATGGAGGAAATAGGGGATGGGTATTAAGGAGGGCGCTTGCTGTGATGAGCACCAGGTGTTGTACGGGAAGTGTTCAATCACTATGTTGTGCACCTGAAACTAATATTACACTGTATGTTCACTAACTGGGATTTAAATAAAAACTTTAAAACAAAAAGCAAGGAGAACCCCCCAGCAGGTCATCAGGGCCTCAGCCCACCTGGTGTCGGCACACCTGCCCTGCTATTCCCCCCACACGGAGTAAGGCTCCTCCCCCAGCAGCCTGCACCCGGGTGGGGGCACCTTGCACCTGGAGACCATGATTTAGGGACAGGCACCCACAGAGAAATTGAGGGTAAGTGAGGGACCCCTGGTGCATATGGCAGAAACAACGGGACCAAGCTTCAGAGCGGCCTTCCTTGTGGGTGGGGGAGAATAGCGTCGGTCTCTAGGGCACCACACACCCGTGCTCTGGGCCCACACCAGGTGACCTAGAACCTGCTGCTGCCCTCGCTGGGCTTCATCTTCCCGCTCTGAAAAATGGGAGCCATCATAATACTTTCTTTCATGGGTTTGTTAAATGAAAAATGTTAATACACATAAGGCATTTAGAACCTGGCAAAGAATGAACCCCGACAGAGGCTGGCTACTCTTAATCCTATCCCAGGAGGCAGAGCGGGACTAGTACACACTGGAGTTGCCGCCCCCTTTGCTTTGCATTCATTCAGAGCAATCTTTATCAGGCACCCCCCACAGGCCTGCCCTTTCTGGGAGACTTCTCACATCACATCTGCCCCACGAGGGATGGGCCCGTGTCGTGAAGCAATGAACTTCTCATCACTGGGGCTGTCCGGGCAAAGGAGGGGCCCCGCTGCTCAGGGATCCCAGGCCCCTGTGTTGGGTTTCAGTGGCAATGAAATTCCCTCCCAGCCTCAATGTCGTGAGATCGCATCATCCCCAGGCAGACCATGTTTAGCTCGGATTAGCAAGGAAAAAGTTATAAGGTTCAGAAGACAGCAGAGGAGAGAACAAGGCCGCAAAGTCGGGGAGCCCCATCTCAGAGCCAATGTCCACAGAGTCACCCACTACATGCGTTACATGGCCTCTCTGAGCCCGGATTTCCACATCTGTATGTCAAGGGAAAATCAACCAAGAGAATGATATGCAAGGGTAACTAACGAAAGGGATTTTTAAAAAGTATGAAACTGGGGCACCTGGGTGGCTCAGTCGGTTAAGCGTCTGCCATGATCCCAGGGTCCTGGCATCGAGCCCCGCATCAGGCTCCCTGCTCTGCCGGGAGCCTGCTTCTCCCTCTCCCTCTGCCCCACCCCACCCCCGCTTGTGATCTCTCTCTCTCTCTCTCTCTCTCTCTGTCAAATAAATAAAATCTTTTTAAAAAATTAAAAAATAAAAAGTATGAAACTGTTTTTGGTGTCAAATAGGGTCTTACTAAAGTAAGGAACAAAAACTATTTTTGAAAAATAAGCACGTTACTTATTCTTCCTTGAGGACAGAGATATTTAAGGTCCTTGAAAACAGGAGTCATGTCTATTTATGGCTTTCTGGGCCCTGCACAGCTCCCACGGTGGCTGGGACACCGCAGACATTCACAGATGCATGTGGAATTAATGAACACAGGACGGTATCGGGAACCAGAGCTGCAGTCAGAGTGTGAGTGCAGAAGGGAGGCCAATCTCAACGAGGGAAAAGAGCAACACAAAACACACGCTGCACCATGAAGGAGCATGAGCACAGGCGTGCATTATGTGGGAGAGAGCGTCTTCCTTGTGATTACAGATATTGACGAGGCCGGCCCGGCGAGCCCTTCCAGGCTTGTCCAGCACTGAGGACTGGCACCAGGCTCTGACCAAGAGACGTGACACGTGCAGCGTGAGGTGTCCACAAGGAACACGTGCAGGGCGAGGACAGGATGTTATCCTAATCTCTCCATCCACAGCACGGCAGGGACCACACTGTGGGTAGTCCAGCCTTCCTCAGCACTGGGGACGAGGACCTTCCCCCACAGAACCACCTAGGAAACACACAAAAACAGATTCTTGGGTCCTACACCCAGACCTAATGAGACTCGGAATGGGATCGAGGAACACTCATGCTAAAGGAGGAACCCCGAGGCACCTGCTTCTCATGCCAGCTCAGATGGGAAAACCATGCACAGAGCCAAGTCCTGAACCAGAGACCAGAGAAATGCATCTGCTGTCCACTCGTGTGACCTGCCGAGGGCAAGGAAGCCCCTCTGGGAAGAAATATTGGAGGCTTCTCTTTCAGAAATGAAGCTCTTCTTCTTAGAGAGCTTCATTAAGTGGTCTGGATATAGCAATCGCCAGGCAGAAAGCAGCAATTCTGAATGGCATCTGAAACAGGGCCTTCAGGGCAGTGAATACGTGATGTGTGTGTGTGTGTGTGTGTGTGTGTGTGTGTAAGATCATCAGGTCTGGGGGTAAACAAGCCAGGAGCCAGATATCTGCTCTACAATTTACTGCACGTGGCAAAACTCTGCAAGCCTCAGTGGCCCCCTCTGCAAATCAGAGATAACTCTTTACCCCCGGGGGTGACACAAAAGGTTGACAACAGACGTTAGTCCCAGCTCTCCAGTGACACATAAAGCTGAAGTCACCAAGAACTGTTAACACATTCAGTTAATTGTAGCAATGCTTCATTTTGAATTCGCTTTTTTTCTTTCATCATCGGATTTCATTGAGCTTTTTCTTTCCGTGTGTTTGCTTCCCTCCAGTTGTAAGCCACTCTGATCCAGAACGGTATATTCAAAGACACGCAAAACTCATGGTGTGGGCGGGAGAGGATCCTTGTTCTCTCTCTTCCAGAGAGCCACAGCCCTGGTAATGGGGCCAGAAGATAGAGGACTCTCCGCTCCCTGCGCTGGAGGCCTGAGGACTGGCACCCAAGCTGAGGAAGGCGGCCACCACCTACCCAGTTGTCCGGGCATCAGCCTGCAGTCCTCCCTTCCCCTTTCCCCACTGCTGCGGTATAACTGGGTCCCCCAAAATCCGTATGATGAAACCTAACCCCCAAAGTGAAGTTTTTCGCTCCCTCCTGGGAGGCCAGGAGGTCATGAGGGTGGAACCATACTGAATGGGATTAGTGTCCTTAACAAAAGAGACCCCAGAGGCTCCCTTCCCCTTCCTCCAGGTGAGGACAGAAGACGTCTGCAATAGACCAGGGCCCTCGTCAGACCACGCTGCCCCCTGACCTTGGACTTCCAGCTTCCTGAACCGTGAGAAACATATTTCTGTGATGCATAAGCCGCCCAGACTGGTATTTTGTTCCAACCCACAGGAATGGACAGAGACACCCCCAAAGGCAACCAGTTCTGACCACTGTTAGCTTCTCAAATGCAACCCCTTCTGTCTCCAAAGCCGCCACCCTGGCTGTCCTGGTCACCTCCCTCTTGCGTGGGCGCTCCCCCCTCCCCCTCCTGCATCATAGCTGAGCCTGAGTCCTCTGAGGGCCCCATCTCTCCACAGATGTAGGGAGTGAGCCAGAGCATCAGGTGCTGAGGGCTGGAGACCGTTGTGTGTCTGACGAACTCCGGCCAGGTCCCAGCGGTGGGCCGTCACTCAGCAGCCATCGGTCATTATTTTATTTCTGCCTTCAACACTGCTGGCAGGAGTTCAAAAGGCCACTCATGGAATCCAGGTGCACAGCATTAGGCCTCCCTCCTTTCTTTTCCAAAGTCCAGGGTCCCTGGAGGCCTGGCCTCCACGTCAACTAACATTGAGTAACTGTGCTTTTTGTTGTGATATGTCTAAAATGTTTCATCAGTTACTTGCATTTTCTCATATGTTTTAGACTGCTCTCAGTTGCCTCTGAGGACATCTGCTGAAAATACTAAGACTACCGTGGTCCCCCATTATCCGCAGCTTTGCTTTCTGTGGTTTCAGTTACCTGCCGTCAACCGGTCAACCGCAGTTGGGAGCAGATGGTCCTCCTGCTGACGTATCGTCAGAGGGTCAGGAGTGGCCTAAAGCTCCATCACAGTGCCTGCAACATTCACTCCCTCTCGTCATGTGGGCCCTTTACCAGATCCCACCATCACAAGAAAGGGAGAACGGTATGATGTTTTGAAAGACAGAGACCACATTCCCATTACTTGTATTACAGCATTGTTATAATTGTTTTATGTTATTATTAGTAACTGCTGTGAATCTCTCGCTGTGCCTCATTATACATGAAACTTTGTCACAGGTATGGATGGACAGGGAAAAACACAATCGACATAAGGTTTGTACTAAAGGTGGATCCAGGCATCCACTGGGGGTCTCGGAACATATCCGCCACAGATGAGGGTGGATACAGCTGTATTATGGAGAAATACCATGATTTCAACACCTCATTAGATACCATTTAGAAACAAATCCTTTTACAAACACATCTCCCTTTAATATGTATTTTTTCTTTTAAAACATCCATCTTCAAAGTGCGTGGCCTTTGAAAGATTAAATGAAAAAAAAGCGCGTTGATCTTAACATGCATCAGCATTTACTTTATGAAAAGGGCATGCAAAGCTAAAGTGCTCAAAAAACGATAAATCAAAGAATGACGACAGGGTAAGCGGGGACAGGTTCAGGAAAGGGCCCTCTCATGCTACAGAGCAGAACCATGAGGACAGAGAAGGGACGCCACAAGAGCATGGCCAAGAATGTTCTTGGGAGAGGCACGCGGGAGCCCGGAGCCGCCCCCCCCACCCGCCCCAGTCAGAATGTGCTGCCTTCCCTGGGGTCTGGGAGGAACATCGAGCACCAGGGATCCTTCTCAAACACGTGTAGCCACATCAGTGGGTTTCCGTCCCCCCAGGTGGTTCACTCCAGGCAGACATTCCACCGTGGGACTAACTCCTGCGGGATCACTGCAGGGAGAATCTGCTCCATGTTCAAGGACAATGATCTCATTAGGTATGAAAATCAGCACTTCTTCATCAAGGAGGGAGGGTCCCCTGAGAGCAGCTCACTGGCATTCGAGCCCCACCCCGGGGCCTTACCTCTATCCGGGAACTTGGACAAGTCACGGAACGTCTCTGAGCCTCAGTGTTCACACCTGGAATGTGGGCCAACACTGTCCTGTCAGAGCAGGTGCTTAGGAACAAAGGCGGAGCATCTCCTGGACACAGGCATCCCTTTGACACACTGGGACCAAGCACACAGAACTGCTCAGAGCCCCAGGGACAGAGAGACAACTGAGCCACAGCCCTCGGGCCCTCAGAAGACACAGGTTGGAAAGGAGAGAGCCAGGTCACAAGTGTGGTCCATGGGGACAGGTGCCATGATGTGAGGGTGCACAGAGAAGTTTATGACACACATGGGCAGCCTGCCTGGGCCTGGCCAGACCAAAGGATCTAGAGCTCGGCCCTCGGCAGCTGTGCACCCTCAGGCAGGGGCAGCCCGGCCTGACACGCCAGACTTTAGCCTCAGCACAGCACACGCTCTGGGTAGGAACACCAGGCACAGCAAACCCCAGGCCCTTCCTGCCCTGCAGCCCATCCTCTGTGTGTCAGCACGCCCCCCTGCCAGAACCACCCCTTGGCCTCCTTGGAACATGCCCTCCGGTACTCAAGCTCTACTCCCCCTGGATGGCCCACCTCTGACCTCCAGCTGATGAGCGCCCAGGCTCACCCATCCAAGCAGCAGCTCCAGGAAGCCCCTCCTGAGCGGCCAGGCCCCCCTCCCCACACGAGCCCCAGCTGGCTGCGTGTGGACGGAAACAGCCCTGGCCACGTGATGTTCTAAAAGCTTACTTCTCCTGCAGGTTAGACTCTGAGCCCTTTAAAGGAAGGGCCAGCCACCACTTTTTAGCAATACAACAGGGTAGCGAACAGTACGCAGTAACATGTGCAGGGCGAAGGAGAGGAGGGATGCAAGAATCGACAAATGCAAGAGATAGGCACATACGGATGCATGCACGCCGATTACTCTTCTAATCAAATACACTTTTCCTGAGACTTGGAAGCAGCCACTACTTGGGACTGAGATGCTAACTGTACCCTCTTATTTTGAGCACAGGCCTGAGCTCCTTCTGTCCTCTGCGTGTGTCCACCAAGTGGGGAGGGAGGGCGGTGCCACACATCATGCCGGAGGGGATCCCGCAGAGGAGCTGGCAGGGGCGGGGATGCAGTGAGGAGGGTGGCCCCCCTGCAGAGGAGCGCTCTATTTACCCTTCCCGACGCCTCAGCATAAACAGGAGAGGAGGTGAATGCAAGCCGCCGGGCCCCCAGCGAATGAGTCAAGGTTGGCATTTCAGACGCGCTGTTTGCACCCGGCTGCCACGCTTGGGCATCCAGCTTTGCCGGCGCCTGTCATCAGCTTCCCAAGCGCGGCAGTGACTCAGCCTGCCTCTGTGTTCGCACTGACCACCCACAGGATCTGCGAGCCTTCTCAACTCTCTCACACTCGCGTGGGCGCCCTCGTCCAGCCACCCTCCCAGCCAAAATAGAAAGCCAAGCAGGGACAGGAGAGGGAGGGCCTTCAAAGCAGCAACAAGCAGCATTTCCTGGAGCCTCCGGGCGCCAGGAGGAAGGGGAGAGTCAGTCTGTCCTGCGCTCGGTGAGGTCAGAGATCCTGCGGGTTCCTCCTGCGGGGCCGCAGGCATCTCCAGGGGGTCAGCCTGGAGTGTCAGCCCGCAGACCCACAGAGCTGGGGGGGCTCATGGGGCAGTCCATTCTACAGAAGAGGAAACTGAGGCAATGTGGGGTCTGGAGAGGCAGCTCTGTGCAGGGGAAGCAGCAAAGCCGGGTACCAAACCATCATCAACCATAAAGCCTGCCCTTTATTAGTCCCTGGGGCCGGTGCCTTGATTTCTCTGGTCCTCGGTTCTCTCATCTACGAATAGGGCTAATAAAGACCTTCCTCGCGGGGTTAGAGTGAGAAAGTGAAGGACTTATCGCCACAGTATCTGGGATGCAGAAAACGCTACTAAATAGCTCTTACTATTACTAATGGTCTTTTCATGGAGACAAGCATGGGATGGAGAGTAATTTAGAGAAATGATAACTCTTCCGTTCAAGGTCAGAAATAGTCTCCCTTAAAATGAGTGGAGGGGTTTCATTTCACATTTAACATTTCCCTGAAAACCTGCCCTTCAGGCACGATCTTGCAAGAAGCTGTCCCAGGAAGGTGGGGAGGAGTCTGAGAGGACATCTCGTGGATGGAGAGCATGGGGACAGGGCAGGGGCAGGCATCAGTCTGACCTGGACGTGTCCACTGTTGAGGGCCAGATGGAATCCCAGGGCTGGCAAAGTTCATGAACTTGACGACCACAAAGAGTATCCCCATTCTTCCCAACCACAGAAATGCCCCTCTGGGCACTGTCATCTATTGATCCAGACATCAACGAGGCAGATGATCTCTCTCCTCCAGCTACCTAAGAAGTGATTCAGATCCAGGACCCCGCAAACCCACAGGTACCCAGAGTCAATTCTGTTACTTTCCACTCAGGGCCTCAAAAGCCAGACTGGCTTTGGTTCAAATCCCAACCAGTGTGTATTTCTCTGTAAACTCAAGGTCAGTGGCTGAACATAGCTGGGCCTCAGTTTTCTTTGTCTGCAAAAAAGCACACTCATCTCTTAGGAGAAGAGTGGAGATTAACGGACATAAGTGCAATTTGCACACGAGAAGTATTCAGGTGAGCTGACGTGCAGGTGGGTGGGGTCCTGAGAATGCGGTGCTTCTATTTTCCCAGTTATCAGATTATCTCCTTATAAAAATCTGAGAATGGGTGTATTAGAGCAAAGGGGGAATGGAAGGCAGCAAGAACACCATGGTCCTGGATGCCCAATATGTATTTCAGAAAGCCCTGCCGTGTGAAGACATGTCCTATACAGAGGCTGGCCACAGGTCACCTCCCCCACCACCACCTTCCTGGACACTCAGCTGGGGGACACAAGCCTCCACACCGGTGTCCCTGCTTCTCTACCCGGTCCCAGCCCCCAGTGGCCCTTCCCCACTCAGCAGCATGAGGGACGGGGATCTTCCTAAGAAGTCAGCCCCATCACGTCACCCTCCAGCGGCCTCCGAGCCCCTTATCAAAGCCCTGGCCAGCGTGCCCCATGTGCCCTGCCTCCCAGCTCTACCTCAGGTAATCCACTTCCCTTAAGATGCCCCTGCACACAGGCTCCTCACTGTTCCTCCAAGCCTCGGGGATGGGGTCTGCATGAGGCAGGTCTCAAAGGTTCTCTCTGCAGCCTGCCCTGGGGCCTGGCCCTCACTTTTCCTTCTGGGTGCTCAAATGTCATTTCCACAAGACCTTTCACTTCCTCTTTCTTCCTCCAGAGCAAGCAACCCCCCTCCGGGACTCTTCCCTCCCTCTGGGAGAACAGGTTCTCCTCCACTCCAGAGCTGCCGTATCCCCTGGAGCAGGAAAGGGCCTGACCCAGACACAGCACTCCATACCTCTCTACTGAATGAGCCCACAGTCAAAATCGAGCAGAGTCCTGAAGAAAGTAGACAATTTAGGAGCTGAGGGCCAGGAAAGACATATTTAAAGCAGAGGGGACAGGGGCCGTTGGGGGGTGGGTGGGCGGGGACAGAACTTTTGGAACAGCTATGATACTGGATACTTGGTCATTTTATTCCACTTAGTTTTCAAAACCCAGCCTAATAGATCATTGTAAAAATACCCACGTGTTTGTGGGAGGAAACAGAAGCAAAGAGAACCCCACAACCACAGCATGGTCTGAGCTATGGGCCCTGGGCCATGAGAAGGGTGATGGGCATCCTGGCAAACACCCAGAGTCCTGTGTGGCATTCGGGGAGGGGGTGCAAGGCTGCAAGGAAAGGCCCTGGGTGGAGGGGGGAGGGTGGTGGAAGACCAAGCAGTGTCCAGGATTTCAGCAGTTACCTTCAAGTGTGATACAGAACACACCTGAAGTAGACACCTTCATGCTGGCTTGGATATTAATCTTTATAAAATGACAATGAACGACCTGTTTGGGGGCATGAATTAATCATGAACTGATGCTTTTTAAATTTTAAAAACAATCTTCCCTTCCTAAGTGTCTCCGCAAAGGCTGCTCAGACCACCGCCCTCGTCGTGATGAGACCACTGGTTCATTCAATCATTCAGCAAACATTAATATTAACTAGAGGCCACGAGTGCGTTGGCAACCGCACTGGGTATCAGGGACACATGAATGCATAAAACAGGAGTTCAAGAAAGGGAGACACCAGATAATTAGGATACGCCACAGTAAGTACTCTAAGGTGACTACGCAAGGAGCCTGCCCCGGGGGCCCCGGGGGGGTGGGGGGCAATCACTCCTGCACCTGTCTGACAAGTCGGGGAGCTAGAGATGGTCTCATAGGCCCTGGGCCCCATAAGGGCTGAGCAAGTACGAAACACACTCGCTAAGTTACACTTCTCCCCCACTTAACTTGACATATTTAGCCACATACAAAGTGTTATTTGACATTCAGGAATTAAAGACGCATGGTAAACACTTCACATAAACATGACATGCAGTTGCAGAGACAAGCCAAGCATTATGGGGCAGGCTGAGTGGGGAGCACAGAGGTGACAGCAAGGAGCATCAGACTTTCCAAGTGAGCTGGGGCCCAGGCCTCACAAGATCTAGACCTCCATTCCTCCTAGCCCAGCCTCCCACAGCCCCCATTGTAAGCACTGCACAGACCCCGGGAGCTTCCGGCTTCCTCATGCTCTGTGGGTCTGGGACCAGGGAGCCTGTCCATAAATAGAGCTTTGGAGAGAGATACACGGATAGAGAGACAGAGAAGAAAATGCAGTCTATGATATTTCTACTCTCTATCCCACCTTCCTCTCCCTCCTCCTTTTCCCTGCTCTCCCCTCCCCACCAGCCTGGCAGCAACAGGGCAGAGAGGAAATGGATGGAGCTGCCAAGGGACCAGCTCCTCAGGGTCCCCATCGGACTCCAGCCAGGACACACCCTCAAGCTGCTGCCGGGAACATTATTCCTGCTTCTGGGAGCTCCTGCTTCATGCCGGGCCCAGGGTGGGCTCTCCGAAACCACAACCCCACTTAATCCTAAGCATGCTCTTGTGAGGATGGTGCTGTTAGCACCCCCATTCCACTCAGGGGTAACTGAGGGTCAGGGGTGACGTGACTTACCCAGGGTCAGAGAGGAAGTGACAGAGTCGTGAACCACCATCACTCAAGCCTCCACTATCATTCCCCCAAGTCCTAAAATACGCCCCCCCCAAGTGATCGGTCTGCTTCCCCCATTCTTGCCCAGAAACCAGAGGGTCTGTTCGTATGAACATCCACCCCCATAACCCCATCAGTTTCCCCTCCATCTTTAAGTAAAATCAAGTCCCTCTAAAGATGTACAAATACCCAAAAAGCACAGGAAAAGAGGGTCAACATCATTCATCCTCAGGGAAATGCAAATCAAAATCACAGTGAGATGCCATTCACAATGAGCTCACACCCACTAGGATGGCTATAAGCATAAGCAAATAACTGAAAACAAGCACTGGTGATAATTTGGAGAAATCGGAGCCCTTGTCCATCGCGGTGGGAATGTAAAATGACACGGACGCCAGGGAAGAGTGGCAGTTCCTCCACAAAAACACAGAACGACTATCTGACCTAGGAATTCCACTCCTCGGGATGGACCCCCCAAAACCGAAAGGTATGTTCCAACAAAAATCTGTCCCTGAATGTTCATAGCAGAATTATTCACAAGAATCCAAAGGGAGAAATGAATTAAATTTGTGACAACTGACAAATGGATAAACTTAAAGGTGGGCTTTCCCTGCGGTGGACTATTACTTGGCCATGAAAAAGAATGAAGTGGGGCCACATGCACAAACCTTTCACATTATGCTAAGTGAAAAGGGCCAACACAAAAGTCCCAAGTTGTATCATTTTGTTAATAAGAAGTGTCCAGAATAGGAAAGTCATAGAAACAGAGAGCACATCAGCGGTTGCCAAGGACTAGGAGGAGGGGGATGGCAAATGAATGCTAACGGGTGTAGGATTTCTCTTTCAGGTGACGAATGTGCGGGGACAAGACAGTACTGTGGATGTGCTGAATGCCACTGAATTCTACGCTTCAAAATGGAAAAAAATGGTGAATTTTATTGTGTATTTTACCATAAAAAAGGGAAGAAAACCAAGCCTCTCTACTTCATCCTCTTTTGAAACATCCCTCCCTGAACAATTTAGCCCCAAGGCCATTAGGGGGCCCCAGTAAGTAGCCAGCTATGACAAGGACACCCTCTTGTAAGGATCCACGTTGTACTTCCCACTGTATTCCTATCTTCTTATATATTCATCTTCTTAATGTATGCATGTGCCCACTGGAATAACCCTCCTCTACTTTGTTCTGCATTTAGCATTGCCAGACTTGGCAATTAAAAAGACAAGTAATTCGAAATGGGGGACCTACTTGAACTAAAAAAATAAAAAAGACGACCTATTTCTTTGTTTATCTGAAATTCAGATTTAATGGGGCTTCCTGTATTTTATCTGGCAGCCTTATCTCACTGGTGTATCCCAAGAGCACAGAGTAGGTGCAGAATAAATATTTATGAAAAACAGAATGAAGACACAATCCGTAGGCCGATACCTCTGTGCTCACTAATGAGGAATTCAGTCACCATGCATGTGTGTGTGTGTGTGTGTGTGTGTGTGTGTGTGTTGATCACTGTAATACTCTAGTGGGCAGAGAAAGCAAAATGAGAAGAGGAAGGTGGCGAGGTGGCCACATCTAGATCTGCCTTCTCCTTCCCTTCCCCGTCCCCTTCCACGCCACTGTGGTGGTGCAGAAACAGAATAAGCATGGGGGATATCAAGTAAGTGTCGTGGAACCGCCCTTTGGAAATTTGCAATTGGAAAGGGAAGACAGGGGAGCAATGGTGATGACTCTGTGAGGGCCATCTGGGGAAGCAGAGAGGAAA
This sequence comes from Halichoerus grypus, assembly GCF_964656455.1. Taxonomy (NCBI): domain Eukaryota; kingdom Metazoa; phylum Chordata; class Mammalia; order Carnivora; family Phocidae; genus Halichoerus; species Halichoerus grypus. The sequence continues at coordinate 4,952,546 of NC_135716.1, read as the reverse complement.
GGTCACCTGCAGAGTGACCTTCCGAGGATCTGGACCCTCCAGCAGGACTGTAGAAGATGGGATGAACAAGACAGTAAGAGGCAGCAAAAGACCACCCCGAAACCAAAGAGCCACCTGCTCCCCATCCCTCCCACCACCCCTTGCAGGCTGTTCTTGACTAGCTCACTTCCTTCTCTCTGGTCTTGGAGCCACAGGGTTTGGGAAGATGTTGGTTGTCCCGATCCCTTCCACTGAATGCCTCCTGGCCGGTGGGTGTCATTATTCCCATTTTATGGCTGAGGATCTAGAGCTCTGAACCCCTCCCCCCCACAGGACTGGCCTCTCCCACCCCCCACCTCCAGCACCAGCCCCCCTTCTCCACCCACCCCATCAACCTCTCTACCTGCCAGCATCATGGAGACCCTACTGGTTTCCAGAATATTTAGGCTGTTTCATAGTTTCCTCCAGCCTAGCCTTATGCAGACTATTCCCCTGCCTTGATCTCACGTCTCTCCAACCCAGCAACCTCCCGCCTTCCCTCCAGAAGGACTCAGGTGTCAGCTGCCATCTGAAACCAAGCAGGCTAGCTGGCAGGCCCTCCGTCCCTGCCCCGCTTCAGCCCAATCTCCTCTCAGGCATGGTTGTACGGTAATGAGCACATTAGCTAATATTTCCTGAGCTCTCCCTGTGTGTCAGGCCCCATTCTAAGATGTTTATATAATTAATGTAATCTTCCCAACAACCCCATGCACTTAGTACTACTACGATCATCCCCATTTTACACACAAGGCACAGACAGGTTAAGCAACTTGCCTGAGGGTCACACAGCTAAATAAGTAACAAAACCCACCTGACAACCAAGGGGGCCTGCCTGGGGTCCCAGCTGGCCTGCCCTGCCTGTGCCTCTCCAGTAGGCACTGCACAGGGAGGGAGGAGGCAGCCCTGCAGCACCGGCCCCAGCACCCGGGCCAGGAGGGAGCACGGGGGACCAGGGTACTTGGTGAATAGGATTAACTGAATGAAACTGCATAACATATGGAAAACCACTTGCATATCGAATGTCATACATTCAAATAGGTTTGGAATTTAACCATCTCATTTAAATAAACGTTTGCCTTTCCTGACTTTGCAACTGTCTTTGCAAACTACTCTTTCATCTGGCCTCTGGCCGAGGAGCCCCTCCCACCCAAACCTAGCTTCTGTTCCCAACTTGTGTGTACCCAGAGTCTGCTTCGCAGAGCTCCCTAGGCCAGAAGACTGAGTAGCACTTTGCCGTGTGTGAAAACATTAGCTAATTAGAGTAATTCTCAGCAAGGTGTGAATGAAGCCAACGGGTGGAGGGGAGCAGGGAGGGGAATGCGTTTTAAGGCAGACGCCGCACAGATCCCGTGCTGGTTCCAGGAGCCTGACCTTTCACTGCCAGCAATCCCAGTCAGCCCGTCCACCTCTCGCTCCTTCTCGAAGTCACAGAGCTAATCCCACCAGCGTGGGATTTTTCTAAGTCAAAATGGGAAAAAGAACAGTGCACTTGTAAGGGGGGTTTGGAGGGATTAGACCAACACAGTCCTGGTACAACCAGGAGACAGGGGTGTGGGTCTCTCTTCCTTGTGCCAAACTCTGCCCCGCTTCCTCCACCCTCCAAGCCTCTTGGAAGGAATTAGACTGTGTTCTGAATGTACTCTTTATTAAGTGTTTCTTCCCAAAAGAATCTCTTGGACAAATAAATTTGGGATTCACCAGACTAAACAAGGTTAACCCTTGATCCTACAGGACTTCTCAGAGACTTTTTTTTATCGTTGTGTTAGTCACCATACATTACATCATTAGTTTTTGATGTAATGTTCCATGATTCATTGTTTTCTTATAACACCCAGTGTTCCATGCAATATGTGCCCTCCTTAATACCCATCACCGGGCTAACCCATCCCCCCACCCACCTCCCCTCTAAAACCCTCAGTTTGTTTCTCGGAGTCCAGAGTCTCATGGTTCATCTCCCCCTCTGATGTCCCCCCCTTCATTTTTCCCTTCCTTCTCCTAATGTCCTCCATGCTATTCCTTATGTTGCACAAATAAGTGAAACCATATGATAATTGACTTTCTCTGCTTGACTTATTTCACTTAGCATAATCTCCTCCAGTCCCATCCATGTTTTTTTTTTTTTTAAAGATTTTATTTATTTATTTGACAGACAGAGTCACAGTGAGAGAGGGAACACAAGCAGGGGAAGTGAGAGAGGGAGAAGCAGGCCTCCCGCGGAGCAGGGAGCCCAATGCGGGGCTCAATCCCAGGACCCCGGGATCACGACCTGAGCCGAAGGCAGACGCTTAACGACTGAGCCACCCACGCGCCCCGAGTCCCATCCATGTTGATGTAAAAGTTGGGTATTCATCCTTTCTGATGGCTGAGTAATATTCCATTGTATATATGGACCACATCTTCTTTATCCATTTGTCTGTTGAAGGGCATCTCGGCTCTTTCCACAGTTTGGCTATTGCGGACATTGCTGCTATGAATGTTGAGATGCATATAGTCCTTATATTCACTACATCTGTGTCTTTGGGGTAAATACCCAGAAGTGCAATTGCTGGGTCATAGGGTAGCTCTATTTTTAATTTTTTGAGGCACCTCCACACTGTTTTCCAAAGTGGCTGTACCAACTTGCATTCCCACCAACAGTGGAAGAGGGTTCCCCTTTCTCCACAACCTCTCCAACATTTGTTGTTTCTTGCCTTGTCCATTTTTGCCATTCTAACTGGTGTAAGGTGGTATCTCAATGTGGTTTTGATTTGAATTTCCCTGATGGCTAATGATGATGAATATTTTTTCATGTGTCTGTTAGCCATTTGTATGTCTTCTTTGGAGAAGTGTCTGTTCCTGTCTTCTGCCCATTTTTTGACTTGATTATTTGTTTTTTGGGTGTTGAGTTTGAGAAGTTCTTTACAGATCTTGGATATCAGCCATATCTTTCAATAATCACTCTCAACGTGAATGGCCTAAATGTTCCCATAAAACGGCATAGGGTTGCAGATTGGATAAAAAGACAGGACCCATCCATATGCTGTCTAGAAGAGACTCATTTTGAACCTAAAGATACATCCAGACTGAAAGTGAAGGGATGGAGATCCATCTTCCATGCCAACGGACCTCAAAAAAAAGCTGGGGTAGCAATTCTTATATCAGACAAATTAGATTTTAAGCTAAAGACAGTAGTTAGGGACAAGGAAGGACACTATATCATTCTCAAAGGGTCTATCCAACAAGAAGATCTAACAATTGTAAATATCTATGCCCCGAACATGGGAACAGCAAACTACATAAGCCAACTGTTAACCAAAATAAAGAGTCATATTGATAATAATACGTTAGTTGTAGGAGACCTCAATACTCCACTCTCAGCAATGGACAGATCATCTAAGCAGCAAATCAACAAAGAAACAAGAGCTTTGAATCACACACTGGACCAGATAGACCTCATTGATATATACAGAACATTCCACCCTAAGACAACAGAATACTCATTCTTCTCGAGCACACATGGAACTTTCTCCAGAATAGACCACATACTGGGTCACAAATCAGGTCTCAACCAATACCAAAAGACTGAGATTATTCCCTGCATATTCTCAGACCATAATGCTTTAAAACTGGAACTCAATCACAAGAAAAAATTTGGAAGAAATTCAAACACTTGGAAGCTAAAGACCACTCTGCTCAAGAATGTTTGAGTCAACCAGGAAATCAAAGAAGAACTTAAACAATTCGTGGAAACCAATGAGAATGAAAACACATTGGTCCAAAACCTATGGGATACTGCAAAGGCGGTCCTAAGGGGGAAATACATAGCCATCCAAGCTTCACTCAAAAAAATAGAAAAATCCTGAATTCACCAAATAACATTACACCTTAAAGAACTGGAGAAAAAGCAACAAACGATGTCTAAGCCATGTATTAGAAGAGAAATAATTAAGATTAGAGCAGAGATCAATGAATTAGAAACCAGAAACACAGTAGATCAGATCAATGAAACTAGAAGCTGGTTCTTTGAAAGAATTAATAAGATCGATAAACCACTGGCCAGACACATATCCAAAAGAAAAGAGAAAGGACCCAAATTAATAAAATTATGAATGAAAGGGGAGAGATCACAACTAACACCAAGGAAATAGAAACAATTATTAGAAATTATTATCAACAACTATATGCCAATAAATTAAGCAACCTGGAAGAAATGGATGCCTTCCTGGAAACCTATAAACTACCAAGACTGAAACAGGAAGAAGTTGATAACCTGAATAGGCCAATAACCAGTAACGAGATTGAAGCAGTGATCAAAAACCTCCCAAAACACAAGAGTCCAGGGCCTGATGGATTCCCTGGGGAATTCTACCAAACATTCAAAGAAGAAATAATACCTATTCTCCTGAAGCTGTTTCAAAACATAGAAACAGAAGGAAAGCTTCCAAACTCATTCTATGAGGCCAGCATTACCTTAATCCCCAAACCAGGCAAAGACCCCATCAAAAGGGAGAATTTCAGACCGATACCTTGATGAATATGGATTCCAAAATTCTCAACAAAATCCTAGCTAATAGGATCCAGCAATACATTAAAAGGATCATCCACCACGACCAAGTGGGATTTATTATCCCCGGGATGAAAGGGTGGTTCAATATCCGCAAATCAATCAATGTGATAGAACACATTAATAAGAGGAGAGAGAAGAACCATATGGTCCTCTCAATTGATGCAGAAAAAGCATTTGACAAAATACAACATCCTTTCCTGATTAAAACTCTCCAGAGTATAGGGATAGAGGGAACATTCCTCAAGCTCATAAAATCCATCTATGAAAAACCCACAGCGAATATCATCCTCAATGGGGAAAAGCTGAGAGCCTTTCCCTTAAGATCAGGAACACGTCAAGGGTGCCCACTCTCACCACTGTTGTTCAACATAGTACTAGAAGTCCTCGCAACAGCAATCAGACAACAAAAAGAAATAAAATATATTCAAATTGGCAAAGAAGAAGTCAAACTCCCTCTCTTTGCAGATGACATGATACTTTATGTGGAAAATCCAAAAGACTCCACCCCAAAATTACTAGAACTCATACAGCAATTCAGTAATGTGGCAGGATATAAAATCAATGCACAGAAATCAGTTGCTTTCTTATACACTAACAATGCAACTGTAGAAAAAGAAATTAGAGAATCGATTCCATTTACAATAGCACCAAAAACCATGAGATACCTTGGAATAAACCTAACCAAAGAGGTAAAGGATCTATACTCTAGGAACCACAGAACACACATGAAAGAAATTGAAGAAGATACAAAAAGATGGAAAAACATTCCATGCTCATGGATCGGAAGAATAAATATTGTTCTCAGAGACTTTAAGCACCATTTAACACACCCAGTGTTTAGTGTCATTTGCAGATGGGCTCTGCTCTGAGCAAAACAGAGCACCTGGAAAACCAAAGGAGCTCGAGGGTAAGAGGAAAAACTGAGGGCCAGACACACCTGAGAGTGTGCATCCATGCTTTGACACTTACCAGCTGGGTGGCCTTGGTGCTATCCCCTCACCTCCTCAAAATTCGGCCCCACCAGATCCTAGGGTTTGGATGTGGACAGATGTGAGGGATCTCATCTTTCTAGGTCCTAGGTGGGTCTCCTTGGAAACAGGTCTCATTCACGCAGCAAACACTGATTGAGCACATATCATGTGCCAATTAATATGCTTGGCACTGGGCATTTGCACATGACAGAGCACCTTTGATAGCTGTGCTTTAGGGGCAGAGAGCAGAGACATTCTGGACTCCTAAGGACCTTGATTTTAACCACTCTGCCACTTAACAAAGAGATGACTTTAGGCTGATTATTTTACTCTGTGGCACCTCATTTTCAGTATCTACAAAATGAGAATAGGAGTCATCTTTTCCGATGTCTGTGATGATTAAAATAATGCAGGCAAAACCCCGACCACAGTCTTTGGGTCCAGCCTCTGCTCCACGAAGTGATGTAGTTCTTCTGCTGATTTCCTACAGACAGGACTCTGGGCATTAGGACTGCAATACCAGCTTCCCTGCTATACATTCACGTCATTTATTTTTCTGTTTATGGACCAGAGTTTACCCATCCATGCAATGAAAGGGGAGCTCTGCTTGCTGAGAAGAGCATGGGCTTTGGGGCCAGACTTGCACCAGAGGCCAGCCCTGCCCCTTACTGGTGGAATGGCCTTGGGCTACAGACCCTCTCAGGGCTCCTTTCCCTGGTGTCTCCCCACAGAACTGTGAGCCTCATGCATGTCCCTGGCCATGTGTCATCTCTCAGGGAAGCACAATGGCCAGCAGGTGAGGCTCCACTGTCACTTAGCATGAATAAGGAAGGAAAGGGACAGAAGGTAGAGATTGGCAGCTGTGCTGTGTAGATGGCATGAAATAGCGTAAACGCATTCTTTTTCTTTTTTTATTGAGTAATCTCTATGCCCAACATGGGGCTCAAACTCACAACCGCGCGATCAAGAGTCACATGCTCCGCCGACTGAGCCAGCCAGGCGCCCCAGAGTAAACTCATTCTTAACTGTGTTCAGGTGCCATGTAATCTACTGAGTGCCCAGGACACAGGGATGGGGTAGGGAGGAGGAGAAGGACCATGAGCAGGGTCACCTGCCCTATCTCCCCAGCATCCAACAGAAGCCCCTACACTGTTAGTGAAGGCTCAATAAATATTAGCATATGGATACATGCATTTATTTACTTAACCCTCATGGCCCTTTGTGTATAACCGTCACTAGCGGGGGCAGGGGGATACTGAGGCCCAAGGCAGAAGTGCAGACCTCCACCCCGAGCTTCCCGCTACCCACCTTGCCAGGCTCAGAGCAACCTCATCCGGAGCAGCAGGGCTGTTGACTGGGATGACCCTCTCTCCCCACCTGCAGTTGTACAGAGCAGGAACCCCGGCTGTCCTCTCCCCCGAGCTACCCCAAGGCAGCACCTGCTTCCTCTGCAAAGCACACACCTGGCCCTCGCACTGACCACAGGGTACGCGTGGCTCATTTGGTCACACAGTCAGAGAAGCCCAGGAGACAAACTAAACGTGTGACAAAAGAGGTTTCCTTGACTGACTTGCCTGAGACCCCAGCGAATGTGTGCCTAAGCTGGGGTGGGCCGTCCCCCAGGTGGGAGAGCAGAGCAGTTAACCACCTCCCCAGGTGATCAGTCCCGATCCTGAGCAGCCCAAGACCAATGCACGGCTTCAGTACCACCAGGTCCCACACGCATATGAGATCCTGCACGGGGCCAGGCTGCGTGTCTCCAAGATCTCCAGACAAACTCGGCCAGCGTGCAAAGCCCAGTCCCCCAACATGGGTGGATCTTGAAAACACTATCCTCCGCGAAAGAAGTCAGACACAGAAGGTCATGTATCACACAACTATGCTCCTATAAAATGTCCAGAACAGGTAAATCCTTAACGAGGGTGATGTGTGGTTTCGAAGATGTGGTGAGAAAGAGGAGTGAGGGCTGCTAACAGATCTGGCCTCTCTTTTGGGGGGGATGAAGGTGTTTGGGAACTAGACACACAGCACCTTGAAGGTGCTGAAGACATTTCCAATCCTACGTTTTATGTTATGTTGGCTTCACTTCGACAAAAACATACAATCTCCAATATGTTCGTATTATGCGACTCATAGCCAATCGCTCAGGAATAAGAAATTCTTTCACTCTGAAAAAAAAATTAATGGTTATGATTTTATTTTGTCTCTTCTCTGACTTCAAGGCTGCCTGCCCACCTTCTTGGTTCCGATTTCCTAGACTGAGTCTCCATCTCTCACGGACAGAGCTCCAGAAGTTTGAACTCAGGGCTCATGACCCCAGAACATTTTCCTCTAAAGACCACACACGCTTGGGTCTTTCAGCCTCAGAGAGGAAGAGACTCTGCTATACCCCTGGCCCATCGCGGCCCCGGCATGCCCGCAGGGAGGCTCACCACCTGCCAAGCCAGGGCGGCCACCACCCTCCAGTGGGCACTGCATCTCTTCTCCCAACCTGAGCGAGTGCACCCCAGCCTCTGGTGCCTTCCCACGTCCTGGGCTTGGGTGTGAAGCTCCCCTGCAAGTAAGCCTCCTTACCAGGTGCTCAGCCCTGCGCCTCTCCCTGGGCTCCCAGATGAGGCAGACACAGAGGGGGCCCACGGCTCTGCAGCCAGCTCATTCAAGGACCCTGTGAGGCTGGCTGGGCTGCTCTGCATCTTCTGTAAAATGGGGACAATGCTCGTGGGGGCCGAGAGGAGGCATGGCATATTCACTTCCACGGGTGGGGTGCTCCTGGGGTCCAAGCAGGTGGAAAGGCCCAGGGGAGAGAGGGGGGAATGACTGGCTTTTCAAGAATATGAGGGTGCTAAATATAGCAGTTCTTCTAAGGATGATTTCACATTAAATCTGCCCAATTTACATGTCAAAACCTTGCTACCTCTCTTCCCCACCCCTACTAGCCTCAGGTAACCTGGAACAGATGCTCACAGCACATGCAAGAGTGAGCCATGGGTTTTAAGAAAAATCGGCCAAGTTCAGAGCCCATGAAGAAAGGAGTCCAGCTTACCAACCTGCAGACCTAGCCCCAGGCCCAGGAGAGACTTGCTCTGGGGATAACAGAGGCATTAAATGCACCTATGGGTGGGCTGGGAGAGGAGGTGCAGGGAGCAGAGGATGGGTGGAGGACATTCTCCCAATGTGGAGATCTTCCATGAATTTAAGGCAGCCTGTGGACGTGAAGGTTTTACGCCTATGCTGAAAGCTGTGTGAGGCAGCCACAGTAATGAGGGAGGTCAGTGGTCAGACTCCAAGAGAAAGGAGTAAAAATGCCTTGTCTTTCTTAGCTGCTCAGTCCCCACCCAGACCTGGCCCCGCCTCCAGCCTCGATTTCCCCTAATATAGAGTATGGTCAATTCTTTTGACAGACTCTCGCTGGAAGTTTGACTAGGAAAATAATAAACACCTATTACTGCGACTTGAACTCAGATCTCCAAGACTCTGGAACAAAGCTCATTCCACCACAACACCATGTTATGGATATTTACCCTCACTTTCATCATTAATAAAAGAATAATGGGAGTCACGATAAAAAAATTTTGAAAACACCAATTTCAGGCTGTTGTTCCATAGCATCATCTTAATTAACCCTCACATCATTTTCCAGGGAATGCCCCGCTAATATCTAGTGTCCCACGGTACGATGATTAATAGCATCCCCATTTGTGCTCAGAAGTGGCCAGGTGTGAACAAGACCTTCTATGACCATCCTCCCCACAGCAACACTCTAAGACATGCCTTATTACTGCTGCCTCTTTACAAGTGAGGTGATGGAAGCTCAGACAGATTAATTATTTCAGCTAAGTGGCAGACCAGGATTCAAATTTAGTCTGTCTAAAATAGAGGCTGAGAGCTAATCTCTCCCCAAACATTTCCTCTCAAAATGGGTGGTTTTCAGATAATGTCCCTTAGCCCCTGGGCAGAGAGAGGTATTCCTTAGGATCCACCAGGGAACTCAGAAAAACCAGGAGGGTGGGGCTCAGGGGTCCTACCACCCCCACCGTGGGCAGACCCAACCCCTGCTATCTATTTTACAGAGGGAGAAGGAAGGTCTCTGCAAGAATTCCTTGGGGGAATAAAAAGTTTAATATTTAAAAATTTGAACAAAATGATTTATTTATTTCTGTATCACCAGTACCTAGAACAATGCCGGGCCCGTGGGGTCCCAGTAAATGCTTCTCGAATAAATGACTGAAGGAACTCTAGTCATTACCTAATAACTTCCCAGGCCAACAGCTGATTTGAACTGACTGACACAGACTTTCTAGTGACCAATTATATTCATGGCAAAATTCACTACCAAAATACTCATGTCAGAACGATCCACCCCAACTTCATAGGCTATATATAACATGGAAATACACAACAAAAAGTCCTAATTACAGAAGGAATCCTTGCGCTCACTTGGCCTTGGAGGTAAAAAGTATACCCATGGCAAGGTTATAAAGAGAAAGCATGAATACATATTGTCATCTGTTAACATTATCGAGCAAACCACATACTTTTAATTTTCTCCTTAAGGCTTGCCTCTAATTAGCATGCATATTCTCTGACCCCCCAGTGCCTGTATGTGCATCCGTTATGTTTACCCAGTGCATAGACAATTTCTCATTCACTTGTTTTTCCCTTCATGTCAGGAGCCCCAGGTTTTAGGTTTTATTTGTATCTATTCCCGAGTTCCTGTGCGTACTTGGCACTGTGTAAAGACTCACTAAATATCAGATGGATGAATGGGTGCTTGAGGTCCAGGAATCCCCTGTGCTGGATCTCTCTGGAACCTGGGCTCTGGGTGCTCTGGAAGCATGGCAGTGCTTGGCTGGGATGCTGCCCGAGGGCAAACGGAAGGCGGGCTAATGCTGGAGCCAGAGGCACTCCTCGGATACCCCAGCTCAGACGGGGTGGGAGAATGTGAATGTCCCAGGCCAGGAGACATAAGGCAAATCACTGTGCCACTTACCCAGGGCCTGGAACAGAACGGCAGCATGCCAACTCTCAGTTCTGGAATGGCTGGGGAGCAGGATGCTTCACCAGCAGTCAGACACCGGGTGGTAAACCAGAAGCCTGGTCATCCTGTAAGGCTGAGATCCCAGTGTCTCCCTGGATTCTCCCAGTCTTAGCCTCCACCCGCCGCCTTTGGACGGAAACGGGAAGAAGGGAGGAATGAGAGGAGGAGGACTGGGAAAGATGAGTCAGGAAAAGTGGCCTGCTCTCCAGCAGAACCCCAAATATGGAAGGAGCTACCTGATGCAACCTGAGGAGTACCCCTAATTCCTTAGCACATTGTGGCTCAGCCCTTGGTTAAACCCATTCAACACTTACTACCTTCCACGGCTGCCAAGACCTTTTTTTTCCTTGGTCCCCCCACAGCTTCACTCCACTCCTATGGTAAGTGACCCCTCCAAATCCCAGATTCTAATATGCCCTGGACATGGAACTGGAATGTACAAGAAATACCATCTTAGACGAAGAGCTGAAATGCTGGTAAACTATTTGTGGTTTATTGTCTAAAGTTTGGTGACTTTGCACAAACTAAACCATCAATAATTTCAATACCTCTGATCAGATTTCACAGAGCAGTATGTTTAACAAGCAACTTGGAAATTCAGGAAACTCACAAAATGCTAGGGGTCCAAAGAGAGAGCCCTTAGAGATCTTGTAATTGAGCATTTACTTACCAAATTATGAACCTGGACACTCTTTTATGAAACATCAGTTGGTGTTATATCAAAAGAGATTTCCATCCTCAACCAAACTTGGAAGAAACTGGGTTAAACAGATGTCAAGCCTGCAGGACTTCTCAGAGCCTTTGATAGGATTATTCCCCTATGACATTCCAAAAAGTACAGACGCTCTCTCCACCTTCCCTGATATGGAATTCTTATTTTGTGGGTTACCACCTGGACTGATAGACTATGGTACACTCCATATAGAAAACCTAATCTAATCAAATACCGTCCTATTAAAGACAAGGAAACTCCCATTTACTAGCTCTGTAAACTTGAGCAAGCCACTGAAATGCTGTGAACTTTGGTTGCCTCTTCTGCAATCTGCATCCTGCAGAACCAAGTGTGGGGTAATGGAAAACCATGAGCAAGCACACAGGAGACCCATGGTGCTCATGCTGGCTTTCTTCCCTGAGTGGCAGCCAGAGGCTTGGAAGGAACCCATCTGCTTACCTGCCTGGGCTCTGAGCCAAATGTTGGTCCCAGGCATGTTTCACATCTATTTTCCCAATCTTCAGCAAAAAAGAAAGAAAAATGGCCTTTTAACCCCACTGCCACAGCAGTGGGAGCTGGGAAGGCCACGGATGAGCATCCTTCTACTTAATGCAGTCTTTTCCTGTAGCAATAACGACCAATTGCATTTCCTTTCTCAAGAGCCAGGTGCTGAATGTGACTGATGAGCCAGGAACACACCCAGGGTAATATATCTTAGGGTAAAGCCATGAGACCTGATCGTTTCTGAGCACCATCTGGCTTAAGTGGATCTTCACGGAACGTACCAGCATCCTGGGAACACAGGCATGGTTTCCCCGGCTGAGTCCTGACTTCCACAGATAGCTATACCAATCATACACCAGTCAGGTGGCTTGCAATTAGCTACTGAGTGCCTACTGTGTGTCTGTTCCTGGTGTGCGTGCCTGTGTGTGTGTGGGTATGTGTGAGAGAGAGAGAGAGAGATTGCTGCAAAGCCCTCCCAGGAATAGGGCTCCCATGCAGAGCAAACGGGAAGAAAATGCAGCTAGAGTTAAACTCCTAATTCTCTGGGGTCTTAGAAACCCGTGGACTAGGGAGTGCTTCGACCACTTCCTCCCAGGCAGCATCAACCTCTCCCACAGGGCATGTCTGGTACTGTACTAGGTCCTACAAAGCCAGATTAAGGGATTTCTTATTTTGCTTGGGGAACAGAATGCACATTCAAGAAATAGGGTGAGGAATGCAAACTGGCATAACCTTAATGGAAAGGAGCGTGGAGGTTCCTCAAATAATTAAAAACCAGAACTTGCATATTATCCAACAGTCCCAATTCTGGGTATTTGTCCAAAGGATTGTAATCCAGGATCTTAACAAGATACTTGCACTCCGTATTCCTTGCAGCATTATTCACAATACCCAGAATATCCAAATGATTTAACTGTCCAATGATGGACAAATGGGTAAAGGACATGTGGCCTATCCGTAGCTTTACTCCTGCATCTTAAAAAAGAAAGAGCCTGTCATTGGTAACGACATGGATAGAACTGGAGGGCATGAGGCTAAGAGAAATAAGCCAGAACAGAAAGACAAATACTGTACGATCTCACTTATGTATAGAATTGCAGAGTCAAGCTCATAGAAGCAGAGAGTAGAGAAGCAGTGGCCAGGGGTGAGGAGGAGAGGGAAGTGGGGAGCTGACTGTCAAAAAGTACAAAGCTTCAGTTACGCAAGACAAGTAAGTTCAGCAGATCCGCTACACAGCCTAGTACCTATGGCTGACAACGCGATGTTATAAATTTAAAATCGGCGGAGAGGGTAGATCTTATGTTCAATGTTCATAAATAAATCAATAAATAATAAGCTAAATAAATAAATAAATAATAAAATAGGAAGAGGAATAAGAAAGAAGCCAGGAGGAAACTCGGGTAGAGGACGGTCCCCCAAACTCGTGGAGTTGCATATATTAAGGATGTATGGCTTTTTACGTGCCAATCACACTTCGATAAAATGGTTTAGGGACGTCAGCGTGGCTCAGTCGGTAAAGCGTCTGCCTTCGGTTCAGGTCATAATCCCGGGGTGCTGGGATCAAGCCCTATGGCAGGCTCCTTGCTCCGCGGGGAGCCTGCTTCTCCCTCTGTCTGCTGCTCCCCCTGCTTGTGCTTGGTCTCTGTCTGACAAATAAATAGATAAATCTTTAAAAATAAAATGGTTCAAAAAACAAACCCTCAGCTGGGACAGTGCTCCCACCATAAGTAAATATGTACGTAAGAAAGCTCACACACACACACACACACACACACGAAGGTACGCATGGGAATAAATAGGGAAAAACTCTCATGTGCAATTCTGTGCTCAGCCCTGGACATTCTTGCCCCAGATGTGAAAGACAGGACAGCTGCTCTTCTACCAGCCCCCCTCGGGCAGGACCCACAGCTGTCACAGGCTCAAAGCACTCACCCTGGGCCAGGCACAGGAGAGCAGGTCATCTATCCGAGGCCCAACAGTCGAAAAGGACAGTGCTGGGCCCCAGGACTCTGGTCCGCCTCCAGAGCTGTGCTCTCAGCCACCACAAGTTTCTGCTCCCAGCACAAAGGTGGATAACAGAGATTAAGGCGAAGTTTTGGGGGAAATGAGAAAATACGGCTCCCACTCACTGCGCAGCAAAACTCAGTGATGGTCCCAGGACACAAATTCTCAACACGGTCCTCTCCAGATGCAAGCCTCTTGGACCCCTTCTCCTGCTCCACCCTCCCAAGGTCGAGGTGAGGCCCTCAGCCTCCACTCCCAAGCCCCACCCGGCAGAACCACCATGACAACCATCTTGGCCAGTGGCCCAGGAATCATGGTCTGCAAGTCAGTCTCCCAGGACGGTTGATTCAGGCAGCTCATCACATTGCTGACCCAACAACACAGAGCTCCACGTGTAAAAGGGAGTCTGGTGTCAAGAAAAGTAAACTGTCTCACGCTGATGCACAGACATTATTTGATCTCGTTCTTAAAACAATCCAGAAAGTCGGGATTTTTATCTCTGTTCTACGGGTGAGAAAACAAGGCCGCAGATTTGAAGTGGCTCCCAGCGCCGATGGAGAGCAGGCCGGACACTGACCTTGTGCTCAGGGCACAGTGACCTTAAAGCTTGGCCCCTTCAGCACATTCTACACCCTCCCCCCCACCTCCGGCTCTCCCTCTGCCCATCCCCCTCTCCAAATGATGCAGGGCTGTGTAGCACAACAGCCAAGCAAGAATTCTTGAGACATTTTATGGTGCAAAAAGGTGCTTTTATGATAGCACAGGGACAGGACCCATGGGCAGAAAGATCCACACTTGTGATTGTGCAGAGGGACGGATGATATACTTTTAAGTTTTGGGGGGAGGGACAGAGATAACATTAAGTCCCTAAAGGGACCTTTGCATGTTAAGGAAGAGTTACAGGATCCTGGAGGGTCCGGCTATTGTCAAGAGAAGGTTGTTTTTGGTCTCTAGCAAGACATGAACATCAAGACAGCCATGACTTCCTTGAGGAATGTCATGCTCTGCATGTCTCAGGAACTGATTTCTTCAGTGGGCTGCAAGTTGTAAGGAGATTTCATTTGAGCTCCATTTCCCTTGCCTTTATTCTCCTCATCACAAAGACCCAATCCCCTCAGCATCCATCCACACTCATGCATTCAAATTCATCCATCTACAGTCATGCATTTTGATTGGTACAGGGCAGAGGTTCATCAAGTGGGGACAATTCTGCTGGCAAGACCTTGGGGCATTCCTGGTTTTCACAGCCAGAGGGGGCCATTGGCATTCAGTGGGGAGAGACCAGAGATGAGGGTTCTACCATGCACAGGACAGTCCTTCCCACAGCGATCCTGTTGAGGTTGAGAATCTTGGGCAAAAGGAATAAAGAGAACATTAAATGCCAAGAAAAGTCCTGCATTGTTCTGAGTGCGTTTAATGTATCAATTAAGTCATCTTCAGAAGAGACAATGAGCCTGGTAATACTCTTATCTCATGGAAGGGGAGGGAATGGAAGGCCTAGAGAAAGCAGATACCCTGCCCATGGGGCTGACATTCTCAGGAAGGGCTCCACTCCAGGGGGAGAGAATGACAAACCTCTGAGTTGATTTCCTCGTGGAATAAGATGATCATGCCCACGGGACTTCGGTGAATGTCCCATGCCATACATTCGTGTGGCAGGAAGCCTCTAAAGGGGCCCCATAGACCTGATCTCCTGGGATCTATGCCCTTGGGTAACCCTCCCCCAAGACCACAATGATTCTGGCTCCCGCTCTGCTTGCTCTCTCTTGCTCTCTCTGGTAAGAGCCTGCTGCCCCAGGGAGAGGGCCAAATGGCAAGGGTCTGAGGGATCCCCAGCCAACAGCCTCTGGGAACCGAATCCTGTACACCACCATTTTAGTGAACTTGAAAGGGGATCATCCTTAGGAGGACTGCAGGCCCAGGCAACAGCTTAACTGCACCATGGCAAGTCCTGGTCCAGACCACCCAGCGAAACCACACTGGAATTCCTGACCCGGGGACACAATGCATGTTATTGTTTTAAGCTGATGACCTTTGAGGTCAGAGGTAACTCATACAGTGTGCCTACTGGATTCTTCCTATGTGCTACTTCCCATCCTCTGGACCTCACCTGACTCTGATCCAAATCATCTCAGATGACCATTTCTGCTGGGGCTCCAGTCACCTTCCTGGGAGTGGGATCTGCTCCCACCTTGCCTGAGCCTTACACTGCACTCTCTCTTGCACCTGCCTTGCACCCCTGCATGTCCAGTCTGGAAGTACAGGGGTATTAACTTGCCCTGGAATAAATTTTGGTCCAAGGGTAGAGGAACAACAAATACATGATTTCCTCTTTCCTGGCAGCCAGGATGGACATCCTAAGATACATTTTACACTGCTTATCAGGCACTGCCCTTGGCACCTACAGGAGTACGAATCCAGAACTGTGGACATGGCCACCTGGCTGGCACACACACTGGCTCTCTCTCCTTTCATGCTTTGCTTCCCTAACCCTAGGATCACACTTTCTAGCACTGTGTGCACACAACCCTTGTCTCCAGCTCTGCTTTCTGGGCTGGCGAGGCTAGGACGGACAGGATCTAATGTAACAGGAATGCCCAACCCATGGGAATGGTCAAGCCTTTTCTCTCCATGGCTGGGGGAGACCGAACTGTGTCTCTTTTAGTTTGAAAGTTTTACAATTCCAAATATTGTTACATTGTCTCACCTTCAGCAGAGCACAGAGCAAAATAGAAGACACAAGCTATATGCAGTGAGCTGGTTCTGACCTGCTACTTCCTAGCCCCCTCTCTCCCTCCCTGTCCTGTGTGCCTTGTTGACACTCTCCAGCTTAGGTGTCCTACACCTCACCATCTGTTTCAGACTGCCAAGTCTTTGCTCATCTGTTCCTTCTTCCTTGATGAGCCTCCCACCTTCCAGTTAATTCTTAAGTATTCTTAATTATGCATTTTAAGGGTCATCCTGTCCAATAATCTAGGACACCTTCCCCCAACCACCCCCCCCAATTTGGTCTACACATGCCTTGTCTGAGATGTTGGAAGTACCTTGAGTATATGTCTGCTTAAATTATTCATTTTTCTCAAAAAACACAGCAAAGTTAACTGTGACAGGGGTGAATGCTTTCTCATCTGGCACCCTGAGTGCTTCGTTACTTCTCACTGAATGAATGGATGCACTGAATAATAGAAGAAGAATGGCAAAAACTAATTTTCCGTTGAACATAGCGCTGACAAGTTCAACATAAATCCAAAAGCTGTTCACTCCTCTGTTGGAAGAGAGGAATTAGAATAAAAACACATATTCTTCCACCATTTCTATATTCAGGCAACAGTTTGATAAGCCGCTGGCTCAGTTCAGCAAAGCCAGTGATCCGGCCCTACTCCTTGTGCATTTGAGAGCTTGTGAAATCACCAAGTAAACATGAGACAAAGTCTGGGGAAAGGGTGTTAAGCATTTTTCACATCCCTCTTTTCCCTCACCTCCCATCACCCCACCTCCAACTGGGCTTTATTTTCAAGAGCAAGAACATAGAGCATCCAAAGCTCTATAACCATAAGAAACGTGTCTACAGACTGGGGACTTTAAAATGCTTTGGAACTGCTGAGATAATTTAATAATTCAATCTGCTTAAAATCCTTTATACACACACACACACACACACACACACACACACACACACACACACTCCCAACGTGGAAAGCTCATCTCATCACCACTTGAGAGAGCTCATTTAGTTTCCAGCTAGGTAATGAATAGAGAGCATATTTGATATGTCCTCTCCTAGGATATGTGAACTGGGACAAGTCACCAGGCCACTGAGCCTCAGTCCCCTCATCTATAAAACTGAAACAATAATGGGCCCACACTGCCTCACACGATGGACAGCAGTGACAATTACAGGAAATCCTCTGACTCTAAACAGATGGCTCCTTCCAGTACAGACTTCTGTCCCTGCACCCTCTTCCACTCGGGGTAACTGGGCACCTGCATCCCCACCTCTGGAAGACAGCTGGTGCATTACAACTGCAGACATGCAAAGAGAACAGCCGGTTCTTGATTGTAAGTTTCAAAACAGACTTTGAATTTAATGGGAAAGATTGTCATTTGACAGCAAAGATTTTAGAGTTTCCAAAGTCTAGGAATTAGAAGAAGATTAGAAGTCTAGAATGGAATCACTCTTTTCCCCTCCCCAACCTAGAAACTAGATAAAGACTGATGGGACAAGAGCAGTTTGAAGCTGAGTTGAAGAGGAGGCAGAAATGACTGTACACCTGGTTCATTCTCTGCTGAGACCCCATGCTCCTCCCCCACCCTCAAGGCCTGCTGAGTGCTCTTATCCTAAAGAGAGAACAAGAATCCCCACACGACCTGGAGGATTCTCTGTGCAGAAACTACCTGTGTCCTCATCCCTGGGTTGGGCCTGGGGACACAGCAGGGTTCCTCAAGCACCAACTGGTATCCTATCAGAAGGACCTTAAAGGCTCAGGGAGCCAGGAGTGGAAGCCTTGGGGTAAGGGACAAGAGGCTGATGACTGAGGTTCCCATGGGAAAACATAAACTCCAAGGATGCCAGTGAGGGTAGATGATGATCAAGGGTTAACCACCCAATCTCCCACCCTCGACCCCCATCTCTAACGCTGTGGCTTTCTGCAAGTCTAAGAACCTGGATTCAGCCTCACGGAAGAGTGAAGATAGATTCTGGACTTTGTTGTTCTCTATGGCCTAGAGGTTGGAAGAGACACGAGGTTCAACTAGAGAAACACAGCTACCTTTCTTTGTCAATCCGATTGGGTGAGCTCTGTAACCATGACTGAAGGGCCTCACATAGCCTCTGGCCCTGGGCAGGTATCCAGTAAGTAGCAGTACCCTCCCTGACCTTCCTGAAATGCTCCACGGATCCCAGTTTAGCTATCTGTGGTGACAGTGACAAAGGATTTCATCACAGAATCTTTGCCCAGTGGGTAACTTTCCAGGCCAGCTCTCTCAATATAGAGTTTGGGAACTGAATCCCAGGGAGACCAGGACACAGCAAGCTAGCAGCAGAGACAGGGCTGAGACCTAGGTCCCTCAATTTTATGCAGACCTCCTTATATTTCTCATGGAGCTTCCCAAAGAGCAGAGCTAAAGATGAGTTTGCAGGAGATCATAAATGATCTAAGTGGCTGAAGACAGAAGGACAAGAGGCAGCTAATTAGTGTAAAGAGCTAATTAGGGGGATATGGCCTCAGGGGCAATCCTATTGCTCTCCAGAGTCCAAGAATTAATGACAGCGACACAGTAACTTGACTTACTCTAACCCTTCAGCTCCCCTTAGGTCCATCTCCTGAAAAATGGCTTCATCTACTTACTCCTTTATCAAGTGCTTCCAATGGCCCTGAGATGTCTAGAAACTAAATAAAGTCCCCTTCCCTGGCATAGCATTCAAAGCCCTCTGTTTTGGCTTCAATGTACCTTCTTAGTCTCATCTCTCACCCCAGTCTTCCAGGGAACCTCCCCTTCCTTCCCTTGGCCACAACATTTTTTGTGCCATACATCACACGGCATTTTATAAATATTATTTCTCAGGTGGTTTTTCAAAGTATACTCTCTATGTATTGCTACCATGTAACCCTTGCAACGTTCAATTAGCCATAGTCTGCTCCGTTGATTTGCCTCTTACTTCAAAACAGGTCTGTCATGTTGGGCCAACCACATGGTCATCACTATCTTTTTTAACCCCCCAAGTATTACCATTAATAATAAGATCTAGCATTTAGTGAGTGATCTGTAGTTGCTAGGAGCTCACCTGAGTATTTTTTACTCACGGATAATTTGATCCTTACAATGACCTTTGAAGTGGGTGAGATCACCTCAATATTAGGCTTGAAAAAGACTCAGAGAGGGCAAATAATTTAACCAAAGCTCAAATAGAGTAAATGAGAAGCAGAACTAGATCCCAAAGCACACAGTTTTAGGCAGTATATTTCAGCTACAAGTACTTACTTGGAAATATCAAATGTAGTTGCTGAGAAGACAAATATCACGCTGAGCAAGGCCCCACCGATAAGATGTCATTGTGGAGAGAGTTGGGTTAGAGCCCATTCTTGAATTCATAAAGCCATTCAGAGAGAATGCGGTGTTATCTCTTGCAGGTGTGTTCTGTACCATGGCCATATTAGAATGCCCATTGTTCATAAAGGACTCTACTCATTGGATTAATTGAGCATTCCACTTGGAATGGCTCTGGGCAACAGCGAAGGAAAGGTGAACCACCCCATATTCAGCCTCTTTAGAGTGGTGAGAACACAGGATTAGCATCTGCCAGGCTTGGCTTTCCATCCTGGCTTCACCTCTTACTCCGTGTGGACCCTGGGCTTTCACCTGAGCTTTGGCCAGCAAAATGTTTCAGACACTGTCCCTGGTGCTGAAACCACACAGAGGCCTGAGGCTCAGCTGATGCCATCCATCAAAGAGTTCACAGGAACTGGATAATTTAAGTACATTACAGTTAGCTCAGCAAGAAAGGAACTCAAGTCTTAAATCATACACCAAAATACTTTGCCAAAAGACCAATAATCATATGAAGAGATACTCAATTTCATTTACAATCTTATAAATGCAAACTAATATCATAAGATGATACCACTTCACACTGACGAGAGGGGCCAAAAGGAAAAAGGCAGGCAATACCAAGTGTGTGAGGAGGTGCAGACACTGACACTGTTATGTATTGCTGGAGGAGTCTGAGATGACCACTTTGGGAAACTATGTAGCAGTATCTACTAAAACTGAATATGTACATACCCTATAACATAGCTGTGCATTCTCCATAATATACCCAACAGAAACGCATATACATAGGAATTAAAAAGCAGGTATAAGCATGAGAGACTATGGACTCTGAAAAACAAACTGAGGGCTCTAGAGGGGAGGGGGTGGGAGGATGTGGTTAGCCTGGTGATGGGTATTAAGGAGGGCACGTTCTGCATGGAGCACTGGGTGTTATATTCAAACAATGAATCATGGAACACTACATCAAAAACTAATGACGTAATGTATAGTGATTAACACAACATAATAAAAAAATAAATATAAAAATAAAAAGCAGGTATAAGAATGTTTGTATCATTTTTTATAATACTCCAACAACGAAGATTACACAGATCTTAGAAGAATGGGTGAATGGATTGTGCTTTGTTCATACTTTGGACACTATATGGCAGTAAGAATGAGATACTACTAGACACAGCAAGATGGATGAATTGCATAATCATGTTTGAGCAAAAGAAGCCAAGCACAAAATAATACACACAGTATGAAGTTCAGAAACAGTCAAAACTGATAACAATATGGTGCCAGAAGTCAAGGTAGTATCTACACTTGGCAGTTGTGGTGGGTAGTAATTGGAGAAAAGCACAAAGGGGATTTACAGGATGATGTCGTTCTTGAGTTTTGTACCAGTTAAACTAGATTTTTGAGTTTGAGAACATCTGTTGAGATTATACAAATGTATACTTCAATTAAATTTTTCTTTAAGTTTCTTCCATGACACTGATATGTTGATATATGCCTTGGACCTTGATTTTTTCCAAAAGTCGTATGTTTTATCCTGAAACAAAAACTACATTTCAAAGACACAAGTTAAACTTTCTGAGCCTTGACCTATAAGACAAGAATTATAACATTTACCTTCACAAAGTGGATATGAGAATTAAATTAGAAAATCTGTACCAACAACTTACTGGCATAACAAATGCTTGCAGTGAGTGAGTCCTAGCAATGCTATTACTTCAATACGCTCCATAGTTTGGAAAACTATGCAGCAATATCTACTAAACCTGGACTTACAAATATCCTGTAAGCTAGTTGTACAATGTAGAGTGTTTAAACGGATTTTATACCATTCCCTGATAATGTCCCATATTTCAATTTGTACCCCTTGATGTACTTTTCATTCTTGCTATAATAAACCCCCTATTCATCCCAAACTCAACCCATTTTGTTTCTGCACCTGGTCTTGACTCCAATGTTGTTTTCTTGGAATTCTCATCTCATCAACCTGTCCAGAGCATTCTTATTTTTCTCAATGTCCATGCACACCACATGCAACCTCCCTGAAGTCCTCTCCCAATTTCTAACTCCCATACTTTGTCTATTCCTTCAAGAACAATAACAGCATCACTATCATACTCAGTTCCCACTTACTGGGTATCAACCATGTGTCAAGCTCTAGGATCCATGCTTTACATACATTAATTTATAATCCAATCTATCCCTGAAACAATATGGATACATTGTTGAATAGCTTTAAAATAAACAAATTATGAAACAAATTGACAGGGACCAAGGAAATTAGGCATTAATATCCCAGTTTTTAAATGAGGACACAGAGGCTCCAGGTGGCTAAGTGATACATCTTTCTTACAAAATTGGGAACAAGAGGAGCTGGGGTTCAAACCAGGTCTGGTGGGCTGCCATACCAAATGTCCTATCCCAAACTACCTCAGACTGTCACTGACAACTGACTGACAGATTTTCAGTACAGTGGATCCAGACATAAGGCTGTCTCTCTCGGTAACACAATCATGATTTTTCCATTTACAGTCAGGGAAACTGAGGCAGAGGTCTATTTCAGTCCCTAGGTCACTATATCTTATGCAATAGAGGAATCATAAGATGGGAGTCATATGTATGCAGAGTGTCATCTGTAGCAGCCAAAGAATTAACCTGTGTTACTTTATTTGATCCTAAGAAGACAGAGAATATTCTCCTCAATTTGAAGACGTGTTAACTGGAGCAGTGGGACCTGGGCTTAGAACCATCAACCTTAATGATTTTATGCCAGGCTCTCTCCCACACAAACCCACCTCCCTAAAGATTCAGATGTCAGTGAGTCTTAGCAGGGATCTCTGACAATTCCATAACGAAGGGCTAATGGGGTCACACCTTTCTTTTAAATTGTCAATATTTTTAGGTTTACTTTTGTTCCTGCTGTTTTGGATGCAGGCTTCCACTCAACCCTCAAAACCTAATTGAAATATCTCATTCTCTCAGAGGACTTCTCAGATCTTTTACTCCCTTATTTCCTTCAAAAAATTGTCCCCAATGGCCTATAATGTAGTGTCAGTAGCCAAGGTACGGAGGCTTCGATGGTGCATAAATAGCCATCTCCCTGTTCTTCCAGTGCTTATGTATTTGAGGGGGGCTCTCATGCATCACTCTCAGATGCAATCTCCAACTGTGGTAAGTGCTGTGAGTGAAGAGTACAGGGAGATTTAAAACAGGGTAGTGGGGCACTGGCTCTGGTCTTGGAGATCAGCGGAGACTGATGGTACTGACTGGTACCACCCGCACTCACCTCACTGCACTGTAATCTGTCCTCCCATGTGTTTCCACGATAGTCTACGAGTAACACGACAGGACTATGTCTTATTCATGCCTCAATCCCATGTCCTAGAAGCCCTGGGTGGCCCACTGTAGGTGGCCAAGGGATGTCATCCTCAGCATTACACCTGCTACCCTTGTGGCCACCACCATGACTGAAGAAAAATGTAGGGAGTGTCTGAGTGAACACAAGCCCCGAGTGATGACCTCTACTAAAGGGCATCTTCTTGGCACCTAAGGAAGGAAAGAGCACTTTGTGGATGTCAAAGAAATAAGAAAACCGCCTAGCTCCAACTTCCTCTCTGAGAGGCTAATTTGCTCTCCATGCCTCCTCCCCAGGCTCCTTCACAAGCTTGCAGCAGCTCAGCTTTCTGTTAGTGACTCCTCACAACTCCCAAGCCATGACTGTGTTTTGCATTTAACCTGGTTAAAACACCATCTTACAAGGCGGGCGCAGACACAGAGGTGTCATCCAGCCCAGAGCAGAGATCAAAGACGCTGTCTCGGCATCAGTGAAAATATGCTCACAGGGCGCCTGGGTGGCTCAGTTGGTTAAGCGACTGCCTTCGGCTCAGGTCATGATCCTGGAGTCCCAGGATCGAGTCCCGCATCGGGCTCCCTGCTCAGCAGGGAGTCTGCTTCTCCCTCTGCCCTTCCTCCCTCTCATGCTCTCTGTCTCTCATTCTCTCTCTCTCAAATAAATAAAATCTTTAAAAAAAAAACGTTGTAACTTTATAAAAAAAAAAAAAAAAAGAAAATATGCTCACAGGTACTTCAAAAATCAGAGCTGGGTTTTCTACATCTGGAAGGCCCCTTTCAGAAATTCCCACCTCCCCAAACAACACCAAGGACGAAGAAACTGAGGTCTGGAAAGGTCAATTCCAGGACAGAGAGAAAGCAAGGGACACCACCAGGTCTTGGGCCCCAGCTTTGCAGGGAGCGCTCAGCTGTGGTGGAAGGTTTCCTCTTGGGAGGAAACAAACCAATCCTTCCTTAAGGTCCCCACAATGTCCCTCTGTGCCTCTCCACCCAGAACTGAGTCTTTTGTCCTCCCTTAACCTGGCACTGGCAAGGGAAGGGGACCAATATACTGGACTCATGCCAATCAGAATAATCCCTGGGGCTGGGGCTGGGATCCCTCTCCCCTAAATCATGCTTTGGAGGGGTAACAGACGTAAAACACTGGGGGCCCAGGAGGGAGAGGATATTAGACACCAATGGTGTCTGATATGAAGAGTGACTGCAGTCGGTATACGAGTCACAGGCACCTTTAGAAAGAATGTTCAGAGAAGGACTTACAAGATGTGACCTCTGAAAACAGCCTTGAGCACGACAAGGGGCAGAGTTTAGAAATATTGTGTGAAAGAGCTTTCAGGTACAGGGAATTGCTGGTATTCAAGCCCCTCTCTCTGAGCCAAAGCCTGTGTGGTCCCCGCTGCTCCAAGCTGTCTGCAGAAGCTGCTCCTGTTCTTCAGGTACAGGCTCTCCTATCATGGTGTCCCTCAAGTCTTTGATCACACTCTGCAAACCAGAGTGTCCTCCTGGGTAAGCCTTCTTCCCCAGCCCATCCTGGTACTACTCTCATTCCCCTTGGTGGACACTAAGGTGTGGATTCGTTTTGCCTTCTCATCTCCTATCAGGGTGTGAATCCTTAAGGTCAGTGACCACACCCGACTCAGACCCATACTACATGGTCAGAGCGCACAGTACATTCTTAATGAATGTCCACTGAATCACGCTCAGAAGGTGCAGATCTGGGGTGCTGCTTGCTCCAGTCTGCTGGGGATGAAGGGGTCCCAGGAGACCCTAATTTTCTTGGAACAGTCCAGGTACCGGATCAGAAGGCACACGGGAAAGAAAACCAATGGAAGTATCCACCCCAGCATCAGGTCCTGGGAGACTCTGATGGGGAGAAGTACAAAGTCAGAGGAGGGAGGCAAGAGACAGGAAAGAGCGTGCTGTACACAGACAGTGAAGCGGGGACGATGCACGTGGGGGAGGTATCTTCGTAGGCGCACACAGAATGCCATAATAAAATTAGGTCTGATTTTTGCAGTGATGAAGAGCCACTGAAGAGCAAACACAGCTTGCTGTCTACCTATTTTATTTCAGGAACTGTGTAAGCTACTTATATACATTTAATCCTCCTAAACGAGACTATTAAACTGTGGCAGTCTCTCATTCATGGATGATGAAGTTCATGCTCAGCGAGGTGATGGTGGCTGAGTGTCACATGCGAGAAAATGGCAAATGCCCAAGTCAATGACCTTTCTTCTCAGCCACACAGGTGACCCATGCTTGAAGGATTCATTCACTTTGGTAAGAAGAGAGAGAATAGGTTTGCTGGAGAGGCAGAGATATTATAGGTTGGGAAACCCATTTAGGAGCTGTTGTAATAATCCACAGCAGATAGGATGAAGTCTGGCTCTGGGCATTGTTACCAGAAATCAATCATACCTGGAAACGAAGCAGGTGCAGAGCGGGAAACAGGTGAAGAGGACACAGAGGCACACCCCCCACACCTTGGGAAAGTGAGAACACCTTCTCTGCTTATGCCCCATCACCAAATCAAAGCACCAGCAAAGCTGTCCTTGGGACTCTTTGCTCTAACGGCAGGCACACATTCTAAGCTTAGACAAGCTTCAGTCACAAGGACGAAATATTATTAGTTTAGCTGTGTTTTAGCTCCAGCTTTCGCTATGAATCATGTGTGCATGAATCATAATCACCACTCTTCATATTTTAGAAGCAAATGTATAATTTTTCTTACCCAAGGAAAAAATTAATTGCTGTCTAAATATGAATCTAATGTTGCTTCTGAAGCTCTTGGATTTATTCAATTCTGAGCTTTCCTTTTCTTTGGGAGTAAAAATAATCAGGAAAGCTTAAAAAAAAAAAGGTGACATATTGAGGGTCTGCCCTGTCCGTGACTCTGGCTCTATGCTTTTCCAAGTTAAGGTAGATGTTAAGAGAAACCCCAAGCATACATAAGCCATTTATTTTCCCTAGTAAGGAGGAGAACCTTAGGATTCCAATTAAGGTGAATTAGACACCAAACCCCATGCGTCTGACACTCCTGACCGTCTCACTTGGTTATAATATGAAACATGGTTATCAGACTGACTCCACATTATGGTTCCTTCTGGAAGTAACATTCAAAACTCTCCCCGACGTGGTTATGACATTTGTTGTCCACCGTCATTTTAGGACACTGTATTAGCAGTTGGGAAGCTAATTATCTCTGAACCTGTCAACTGTGTATGAACTGGGGACACCAAACAAACCTGGTTCTTAGAGCTAATACAAAATGCATGGTTCAAAGGAGCAGGGATCTACACCCGTATCATATAACTACCAGTCACACTGGGGCCTCAAGCCCCAAGCAGTAGCACTGCCAGCCTCTGACCACGAGGCCCCTGGAGCACCCTCCTGCTCGTCCCCCTGGAGCTTCTGCTCCTCCAAGTCTGGCAGAAGCCATGTGCCAGGCTCCATGCTTGGCATCCCACCAATGCCTCCGAACCACATGGCAAGCTGAGAGGGTTACCCTCATTTTGCAGGTGTCCCGTTTAACCATGCTGCATCACCACTGCATACAAGTACCATAATAATACTATTATATTACTTATTAAAATGCAATGATGTTACTGTATTAAATAGTACGTACCAAATACAGTAACAATATCCAAAAATAGTTCAGGTATACAGTTCTGGAAGTTTCCACGTATTCTCAACTATATTACCTCAATTTTCTCTGATAATTAAATAAACAAATCACACAAGTGCATCAAAACACCTATTTAAAGGCTGCCAACTGCTCTCTGGTCTGCTCTCAACCTGCTCTTTCTAAGTCGCAGTTTTGGTCCTGTTGCTCCTGTTTAAAAACAATGGGAGACTTCAATTCTGATCTCCAGTGGAACTGAAGTAAGCCAGCCAGTCAGCAGCTGAAGGCTGTGGGTCTGGATTCAGCAGATACTCCAAAACCACCTTGTCAGCACTGCTATGTCGCCCCGACCTACTGTGG
The DNA here is from genome assembly GCF_964656455.1 of Halichoerus grypus. Taxonomy (NCBI): domain Eukaryota; kingdom Metazoa; phylum Chordata; class Mammalia; order Carnivora; family Phocidae; genus Halichoerus; species Halichoerus grypus. The sequence goes on along the minus strand of NC_135716.1, from coordinate 4,925,369 downwards.
CCTCCTAACAGCCCACCTTTCCTGGCCTTGGGACCACAGAATCTGTGACAAGCTGTGTGCCCTACTGGCCCGGGAGGGCTGGCGCAGCCCCACTTTGTAACAACCGTGCCATTAAACGGTGCAGCCAGAGTCCTCCCCCTTCGTGCAACATGACAGGCAGGGATCATTATTTCCAGGCTTCTCTTCGATGTGGCCATTCGGGCCCTGGAGAGGGTCAACACAGAACTAAGCAATGTCCCTGGTGATGAGAGGGTAAGAAAACCTTGGATGAATTCACGAGAAGAGAAGGTCGTTGGGCATAACATGGCAGGAAAACGTACTGGGAGTGCTGGAGAGATCCCATTTCTCTGGGCGCGTTTTCCCTTTCCCTGGAAAACCCCTGCACTGTCCCTCCCGTGACATGTCGTGAGTGAGAATTCAGGGAAACGATGACAGTGAATCGTGGAGAAATGGCTCGCTCCACAGAAACACTTGTCAAAATGTCTTCAGTGGAGCTGGACAGCAGGGATTAAAGTACCTGCTGGTTTTGCCAGTGAGCACCATGCCCTGAGTCCGACCTTCCGTGAAATGCACGGATGTCTGGTCTGTGTTCCCAGCACATCAACCTGCATCAAAGAGCTGCTCTGAGCTTCATAAACAATCCTAAGAACAAAATGGAAATGAGAAGAGCAAAGGCACCCTGCTGGGCTTACCCCTGGGCAAGGTTGTCTGCACACAGAAGCATGCCAAGGCTGGCGTGGGTACAATGGGAAGCGTGCTCTCGTATTTTGCGGGTATGGCCAGGATGGAAAATCAGAAAGTCTCCAAACGTGAACTTGGCAACCACGTGTCCACCCTGGACAGAAAATCCTTACACAGCATGTCCACGTAGATGGGCATATTCGACACAGACTGATTGGGCTGTCAGATCTGATTAAAGGATGTGACTTTCTAAACAGTGTGAGAAGGGCAAGGAATGGTCTCAAAGTTAAGCAAGCTGTCGACATTTTTAAGGGCGATGCAACCTTGGAAAAAACCTTTAATCTTTCCAAGTCTCAGTTTCTTGCTCTGTAAAACAGAGACGAGAACCTACTCGTAGGGTTTTCATGAGAATACCATTTAGCAACCTCTTTGCTACAGGATCTGTTCATTTTCTATGCTCCAGAGAATAGGAGTCTCCTTCCCTTTGCCTCTGGACTGCTGAGTGCTGAATGTCAGCACTGACAAACAGTGTGATCTAAAGAACAAAGTCCAAACACCTTGGCTTCCATTATGCACAGCCTCCCATCTGAGCTCGACGAACACTCCGCCCTCATGTCCTCTACCTGCCAGTACTGAACCCCCATTCCCAGTCAGCAGGGTCTATAATGAGCTGCTATTTCTGACGAGACTGTGTTATGTTCCTTAGGAGTTTAGAAATGGGGGGTGGGGGCAGGGCATCATATTTGGTAATGATATTGGTAGAGAAGAATATGGGACTCTCTATAGAAATACCGAAAATCCAGAGAAGACTATCAGAAGAATATAAGAATCAAACAGACTTGAGTTAAATCCCAGCACTGACGCTTCCTAGCTGGAGGACCACAGCAAGCAGCAAGCAGCCTCTGTTTCCTAGGCTGTGAAATGAAGACAAGACCCCCCCCAAAGTGAAGGCAGGACCCACCTCACAGAGGCACCGAGAGGAAAACCATGCATGAGTGCAAACCACGTGCCAGGCAGCATGCCTGATTTACCACAGACCTTCAGTAAGCGGCCGCACAAATCCTCTGCACCCAATCATAGTATTCATGAAGCCCTGATATTATCATCACTATTATTCTGAGGAGCGATGAAATTGGGCAATACAGTTACTGTGCTCACGCTGAATTCACCTGTTCTCAGAACATCTTAGTCTGAAGAAAGAATTTATTTGTGCTTCCACTCACTCACCTGTAGGGGGAAAAAGGAAAAAAAAAAAAAAACATCTGAAAGTACAAACACAGTCACCTTCTTTGTCTGGGAAATCTGTTCATTTTAATTAATCTAAAAGGTTTCTAGCAATTCGTGTTTGTTAAGCACTTTGACATCCTAAGAATAAGAGGCAATTTAAATGCAAAGTTTTATTATAACATCTCTTTATGACTGTTACTCAAGGGGGCTCTCAAGTAAAAAGGAGCTCCTAGAATTCCCCACGTCTCATCGAGAGACGGCACGGCTCTCTCTAGTTGAGGGCCAGGATCCTACGGACTGACTCCCTCTGCTTCCTTAGCAAGAATGTGAAGTTGAAAAATACAGCAGAAGATAGGAAAGAGAATTTCAGTGCCTTTCAAACACCAGCTACCTTCCCCCTAAATCTACAAATCAGGTTCAGTTTGCACTCCTATTAGTGCACCACTGTTTGCTATTTATATGGCTTTGAGCATGAATGAGGAACACCATCCCTATAAAAGACTATAGTCTTTTGGGCCCAAAAGACCAGAGGACAGAATTCAGGAAAACTGCAATCTCCATAAAGGGAGGCAGAAACCTACAAAGGAAAGAAGCAGAGAAGAGAACCACACAGTCTCTATATACAATCTGTCCAAATCCCTGGCTGACCCCAAAACCATGCATGCATGGGTCAGACTCCGAGTAGCCAGACCAAAGATAAAATAACTAACCAAGATTTCAACTACTGCCCAATAGGCAGAGACTGCAATCTGAGTTGAACCAGGTCAATTGCTCACTACAACAAAGACACCAAAAAATGACAACAGGAACATCAACAACAAAACAGTCATCAGAAGAATATGATAGAATCTGGAGTTTCCACAATGCAACATTCACAATATCCAGGAGGGAGTCCAAAATGAGTTTAACAGGACAGGAAATAGGAAAATGTGACCCATTCTTTAAAAAAAAAAGACAATCAATAGAGACTGACCCCAAGATGACACAGGTGTTGCAAACAGCAAACATTATAACTATACTTAATGACATAATGGAAAATAGGCTTACAATCAATGAAAATTAGCTAAGCATGAAAATGAGGCTAGCATGTCCCCTACTTCAAATGAAAAAAAAGTGAAGAATCCTATAAGGTTGGACAGTTTTTATCTCACAAATACACTAGCTTTTGAAGTATTTGGGGACAAAGTATTTGGATAGATCAGCTACAGGAGCCTGGGAACTCAGTATAATTAATCAATTAATTAACTCAAGAGATAATCACTGCACACACACAAGTTCCAGGCATACTTCTAGAACTGGCTTTAACAAGTTACCAGGTTTCTTGAAACTTCTGTTCTATATTCATGGAGTTTTACAAATGGCCGACACATGAAAAAATGCTCCACATCACTCAGCATCAGGGAAATACAAATCAAAACCTCAATGAGATACCACCTCACACTGGTCAGAATGGCTAAAATTAACAAGTCAGGAAACAACAGATGTTGGCGAGGATGGGAAGAGAGGGGAACCCTCCTACACTGTTGGTAGGAATGCAAGCTGGTGCAGCCACTCTGGAAGACAGTATGGAGATTCCTCAAGAAGTTAAAAATAGAACTAGCCTACAACCCAGCAATTGTACTACTGGGTATTTACCCCAAAGGATACAAACATAGTGATACAAAGGGGTACGTGTACCCCAACGTTTATAGCAGCAATGTCCACAACAGCCAAACTGGAAAGAGCCTAGATGTCCACTGACTGATGAATGGATAAAGAAGATGTGAGATATATATATATATATATATATATATATATATATATATATATATATATATATATATATGATGGAATATTACTCAGCCATCAAAAAGCATGAATTCTTACCAATTTCAATGACATGGATGGAACTAGAGGGTATTATGCTAAGTGAAATAAGTCAGTCAGAGAAAGACAACTATCACGTGATTTCACACATATGTGGAATTTAAGAAATAAAACAGAAGATCATAGGGGAAGGGAGGAAAAAATAAAAGAAGACAAAATCAGAGAGCGAGACAAACCATAAGAGACTCTTAACTCTAGGAAACAAACAGGGTTGCTGGAGGGGAGGTGCGTGGGGAATGGCGTAACTGGGTGATGGGCATGAAGGAGGGCACATGATGGAATAAGCACTGGATGTTATATGCAACTGATGAATTGCTGAACTCTACCTCTGAAACTCATAATACACTACAGGCTGATTAATTGAATTTAAATAAAATAAAACAAAATAAAGATTATCATTGTTTTGTGTGAGATAATTAGTTTACATCATAAAACTGACAATTGAAACTATATTATCTGGGTTTCTTAAACCTTATTTCATGCATTCAGTCCTTATCTTCTCCTCAAAGCCCTCATCTATTGATCAAGGTATCAAGAGGTGGCCTCTCCATGTGCATTGTGTATGTATGTGTGCATTTGTGTGCATGTGGCAATTTGTGTGTGTTTGCATGTGTCTGTGTACTGAGAGAGAAAAAAATAATATAATTTTGAATCATGATAAGCAGTATGAAGATAATAAATAAAATAGAAGAAAGCAAGTCTGGGGTGAGGGGTGGTTGATTTTCTTGTCTCCTATGATTTTATAATATGGGATTTGTACTTTCTCTTGGGCTGTTAGAAATTGTTAAAGAAAAAAAAAAAAGGAAATTGTTAAAGACACTGAAGTAGCATTAACTGCCCTAAATGATGGACCAGCCCCACCTCGTGCATATTTTATATAGAATCATGGCTGCTCTTGTAATATGCATTGACATTTTCACTATCTTCTTTTTTTTTTTTTAAGATTTTATTTATTTATTTGAGAGAGAGCACATGAGAGGGGGGAGGGTCAGAGGGAGAAGCAGACTCCCCGCAGAGCAGGGAGCCCGATGCGGGACTCGATCCCGGGACTCCAGGATCATGACCTGAGCTGAAGGCAGTCACCCAACCAACTGAGCCACCCAGGCGCCCGACATTTTCACTTTCTTTCTAATCTTCTTCTCACACCCAATAAAAACGAGAGCCTTCTAAGCATGGAGGTTATGGCTTCTTTTCCGTGAGCCCATGTCTAGCCTGTGCCTGGCCCAGAGTAGCCCTAAGCGAACACTGGTCTGGCTGCTTCATGGAATGTAGCAGCAACTGAAACCGAGCTGCCTGGGGGTGCATTTCGTGTCTTTCAATGGGATGGCCTTCTTCCCCTCTAAAAGCCATGGAGACTTGGTGGGCGGGACGGGAGAGGTCACTGTGCAAACAGGTACACAGTGACAGATGGGACTTCTGTTTGATAATGGGTACCTGAAAAATTACAAGTAGGTCATCACATTCGCTTGACTCAGGACATCTCTCACCAGACCATTAGCCTTTAGAAAACACAGATCTCAATTAACTTGCATGGAAATGAAATTATTTCCTGCCCATTTGAAGGCCTTCATTTATCCATGGGGAGCTTTACCAAGCAAAGTTTCCAGAGCGCGTATCTGTGGAAATCTTTGTTTGAGGGCCAACACAAAAATGGTATTCTTCCGGGTCTCAAAGTTCCGCTACACAAATGATCAATTGTCGTTTCGTAATGGTCCCGGGTGGTCGGTATGAGAGAAATCTACAGCGCCCAGAGCAATAAATGAGGCTTGGGGGTTAAGTGACTAATTACACATGATGCCATCAGAGTGAGCCCCAGCCTGCTGGATCCCAAAGCCTATGCTCATTCCTCCACACTGTGTAACCTCAATGGTCCTCGCTGCGCACAAGCAGCAGTGTCCCCTTCAACCCTGAAGGAAATGTTTCACACAAACCCAGATGCTATTAGAGGAGGGCATAATATGGGGAGAGGGAGTACTCTGGGCTTCCCTCCAATGGCAGGTAATCAAGGGGTCCTTCAGATGTTGTGAGTAGAGTGCTGCATATTACCACAACGGGAGAGAACCTGCTTCGTATCCAAGCTGTCTAGGTGCAGAGCCTCTCCAGGTCCTGCCCAGTGCTCTCTGATTTTCATGCTAACTCCCAGCCAGGTGAGCCATAGGGCAGACAGGACCACTCCGGGAACCAGGTATGCATCACTGTCTCCTAGCTGCCCAACACTGTTCCAGGCTCTGTGGAGATGTAATGATGACTAGGAACCTGCTCCTGACTTCATGCAGTTGAGAAGGTAGTGGGAGTGACCAGCCAAACTCAGGTCAAAGAAAGGAACCGACCCTTGTTTAAATAAAGTCCACTGGGTGCTGAGCACCACGGTAGGAAATTAAGGACGTGATTTCATTAATTCATCTAATAGCCCTATGAGGTCGGCCTTAGAGCCCACTTTTCAGATGTAGCAGTTGAGATTCAAGGAAGCATAAGTCACTTGGACAAATTCACCTGGCATTTAAGTGTCAGACCTTTGGTTCAACTTCAACACTGTCTAGCTCCAAAGCCTATGTTCTTTTCCTTCTGCTTCTGCCTACAATTCAGTGATACTAAAATAAGTGCAATGGAGATACCAACAGCTTTGTGATCACACACACACACACACACACACACAGCAGCTTGAAAACCAAGACTGAGATAAGAAAGGGCTTCAGAGAAGAGGGGGCAGGGAAGGAAGCCTTGATGGGCACAGATGATGCACAGACGGACCAGGGGCCGAGGGAATCACAGGCATTGGTGGAACATGAAGAGCAGCAAGGAGGCAAGAAGGAGCAAAGCGAGATCATCAATGGCTGGGGGAGCCGGTGTGGAGGAGGCTTGGATTCATCCCCCCTGCCCTGGTAAGCTGCTGCAATGGTTTAGCTGGAGGAATGATACATTTTTTTAGAAGAAAGACGATCTGTTAGTGGTACGAAGGAAGGATGAGACGAAGGCACAGGAAGGAAGGAGGTCGGGTAATTCCTGCAGTAACGAAAGCAAAAGGCGGTACAAGACTGAAATGGTGGTACTTGAGGGACCAAGGAACAGATCGTCAGAATACGCGGGGGGTAAAAACTAGCAAGACTTGATAAGGATCGCTGAAGGTGGAGCATGAAGGGGAGGAAATCAAAAGAGCAACACTATGCACATGAGCCTGGGTTGCTAAGTACCTGCACATAAGGAGCCTCAGGGAGCAGCAAGGAACATTCCTGCCTCCTATCAGGACCACCATCGACACGGAACAGATCTGTCCAGCGCCAGCACTTGGCAGACACCTTGCAACAGCGGAATTCAGGGTTGCCTTTCCGGGCTCTGTTTGGGATAACTGGGCTTTTCTCTTGCAGCTCCAAGCCCACCTCTTTATGCTCTGGGAGTCCAGAGCTGGGAATCTGCAAGCCACATTACTCTGACTCACGAGCAGGTTGACTTCCTATTAGAGGCTGTTAATGGAAGGTTCCAGAGGGAGAACAGGAAGCAACAAAGAGGAGAAATGTCTTCCTTTCATTTTTTGCTTCCAGTCTGGGCGGTCCTAGCAACAGAGCACAGCTCCACTCCACACATTGGTTTCCTTTGGCACCCCTCGCCTCCTCCCTTCAAAGCTACCACCAACAAAATGGACTGTTTCCCTGTCACTCAGAGTATCATCTGCAGGGAGCCCGCCCCAGAGGACAGAGCCATAGCTTTCTCCTAGGCCCTGCTTAGAGGTCAAGGACCAGCTGCCTGCAGTTTTCCCTGGAGGTCTCAGCTCTTAATTCTGGTCTCCAATTCCTCCTTTTGGTTCCCCAGTCTTAGCAACTATGGCCTCTTCTTGTACTATCATTCACCAATAAGTCATTAATAATCATAATGATTCATGATCAATCATTGAGTCATCTCAATCTTCTTGCTCTGCCAACTTTCCAACACTTACATAATCCATTCCCTATACTAAATCCCTCTTTTTGAAAAAACCACTGGTGATTCTGTGTTTCTAACTAGGCTTTGAGAACTACACTTCCGTTGGTACCAGAAGTAGTCCCAGAAAACACACCCACAATGACAGGTTTGCTTATGCTTCGGGAGTTGAATACAGTGCTGAGCTCCACATCAGTGAAAAATAGGATGATACAATAATCCATACCAAGAAGTGGTATGAAAATTAATTCATTTATTGCCTGTTCTTTCCTGGGAGGAAGTACCTGTTCTAGCAAGGGCTTTGAGGACCATGTGGCTGCTGAACTTGGCTACAGAGTTTAAGGACACTGGGTGGGATGGATACCTCTCAGTGCACCGGAGAGAGAACAAGAAGGAAGCAAGATCCGGGCTTCAGACCACCATATCACCTCCGCTCTGATCAGAGAACAAGACTGCCTCGGTAGCAGCCTTAACAGAAGCTCTTACTTCTTGTGGTCACAGGGCACATAAGGCTACAAATCAAAACCAAGCCTTATTTATGCCGGTTGCCTAATTATAAGTGAAGCGAAGTCACACACTCACCAAGGCTCTTATGGGAACTTCAGGCCACTAACTGGGAAGTGTGGGACAGTGACACTTTGAATGGGGGCCCTCGGTTGGGTTCAGACCAAACTGGGAATCTTCACTCATTAACCATCGTTACTATTATTATGTAAACAACATAAGACATTGCACTTAACACAGCCCGACACATGAGTTGCTGATTGCTTTTGTATTCTTTTCCCCACTAGCAAACAGACTTCATGAGAGCAAGGGATTTTTGTTTATTTGTTGCTTTACTCATTACGTAAGACAATGCCTTCACGTAGCAAACACTGAATAAGTGAACAAGGAAGGGAGATAGAAGAGGTTTGGGAGGTAGGAGGGAGGACGAGGGTAGAAAAGGAGAGCGCTCAAGAATTACACGTGTTTATACACTGAGGTATAGCCTGGAGCCAGTTAGCTGAAGATTTAACATAGCAGGTTGGATAAATAAGTCTCTATGCAGTGGGCGAAGGATATAAAAGATTGCTTAGCTATCTCTTCCGAACCATTTTACAGATGAGAAAATAGAGGTCTCAAAATATTACCTGACTTGTCCAAGGTGTGCTGCACAAGCAAGAATAGAATTCAGCTTGTCTGAGTCTAGTCTCTACATTAAAAATAATCAAGTGTAATAGAAAGAAGAAGATGGGAATTACGATAACGGTTGACAGCTGAACGTCTCTTTATAGTCACTATGTGTGTGTGTGTTTCTGTGTTTAACATTTCATTTGCTTAACACATATTTGCAGAGCACAGTTACTATGTGCCAGACACATACAACATCCCTCAGATAGATGAGATTTATTATCTCCTTTCAACAGGTTTTAAAATGTCAAATGATTGTATGTATCTGGGACTTGAGTTCTACCTTTCAGACCTAAAATTGATATATTTTTTCACTATATTATCTCCAAATAACCTCCACCACCAAACACAAAGCAAAATAAAACAAAGCTAAAGGACACACAGAGAGATAGGGGGAGAGAAACAATCAAAAGGATTCTGGAGGGTGGCCAGGACATTATGCCAGGCACTCCACAGAAAGCAGAATGTAAAAAAGTAATAGATCTTCAATTCACCAAGTCCCCGGAGTAATGAATTCCAAGCAAACCATATTGTGTCAAAGAGCCTTGCTGTGCATGGGAGTCCCCGCTCTTGGGGGGAAGGGCAGATGCACTGTAGCTGGGTCTGTAATTCGATAAGAACAGAACAGCAATGGAGTTTGGGAAATGGATCGATTTTAATGCAATGCCACTGACAGATCAGAAAGGACCAGACAATGGTTCTCGGGAGAGCATGCCTGCACCCCTGCTGGTTTACCTGGAGGATGGTCTACCTTGAATTAAGTTGGTGGACTGCAGCTGGCTGGCAGCTTCTGGTGATGAGGCAGGACCTGCACTCAGGCTTGCATGAAGTCCAATGTAACAACCCCATGAGGTCCTATCCCCAGACGGAACTGTGTCTTTGTGGAGGTGTGTGAGGTGGGGACGCAGAGGTCACGATCTACCACAATACTGGCAGTAAAAACCTCACTGCTCATGGCATCTGGGTGAAGGAGATCTCCAACCCCAAATAACAGAACAGGAGACTAATGTTCCCAAACTAGTAAGTGATTTGGACAGAATTTGAAATCTAGTCTATCTGACTCTAATAAACTTTTGTTTTGTTTTTGTTTTATTACTAAGTCATACTGGTTCTAAAGAAGTTCTCCAAAAGGAGCCAGGAAACGTGAGTCCATCTCATTAAGTTAGCTACATGGGCACAACGAAGTGTCTGAGCCTTTCACAGCAAGGAAGAAAAATAGGAAATAAAAAGCAAACAAAGAGACGTTGTGTGATCTTCTAAAATCTTACACCAAACCTGGAAGGCAGAATTCAAACAAATAAAGCTTCTAATTAGTCAATCCAAGACATCTTCATTTTCAAAACATCTTCATTCATCAAATGCATTCAGCCGATAAGCATTTACTAAGCACTGAGTTTGGGAGAAGCAGTACCCGAGGCACTGAGGACAGAAACAGCAACAGCAACCAAAGGAGAGCAGGACACATGCCACCTGTCAGGTGATATCCAGGTGACGTGAAGACACAGAGTAAGCGGGCAGTGTGCTGGGTGTCCACAACCTCGAGCACTCTGTATTGTAAGTAAGAGTGCTCCCTGGGTCTCTCTCCCCCAGTCCTACACCTGCCTGTCTGTAGCCTCCCCTGCTAGGATCCACTTTATTGAGCGGAATCAGGGTGGAGCTAATCCAAGGGTAAAGTCAGAAGCAGGGAAGCTACAGAACAAAGAGCAGTGGCTCCAGGATGATTTATCCCAGCTCTGTGAAAAATGGCAATGATATTTTGACAGGGATTGCAGTGAATGTGTAGATTGCTCTGGGTAGCATAGACGTTTTAGCAATATTTATTCTACCAATCCATGACCACGGAATGTTTTTCCATTTCTTTGTGTCTTCCTCAATTTCTTTCATAAGTGTTCTGTAGTTCTCTGAATACAGATCCTTTACCTCTTTGGTTAGGTTTATTCCTAGGTATCTTACGGCTTTTGATGCAATTGTAAATGGGATCAACTCCTTAATTTCTCTTTCTTCTGTCTCATTGTTAGTGTATAGGAATGCAACTGATTTCTGTGCATTGATTTTATATCCTGCCACATTGCTGAATTCCTATATGAGTTCTACCAATTTTGGGGTGGAGTCTTTTGGCTTTTCCACATAAAGTAACATGTCCTCTGTGAAGAGAGAGAGTTTGACTTCTTCTTTGCCAATTTGAATGCTTTTTATTTCCTTTTGTTGTCTGATTGCTGAGGCTAGGACTTCTAGTACTATGTTGAACAGCAGTGATGAGAGTGAGCATCCCTGTCGTGTTCACAGAGCTGGAACAAATAACCTTAAAATTTGTATGGAACCAGAAAAGACCCTGAATAGCCAGCAGAATGTTGAAAAAGAAAACCAAACTGGTGGCATCATAATGCTGGAGTTCAAGCTCTACTACAAAGCTACATCAAAAACTAATAATGTATTCTATGGTGATTAACATAATATAATAAAATTAAATTAAATTAAAAAAACAGCAAAAAAAAGAAAAACAAAACAAAACAAAAAGCTATAGTCATCAAGACAGTATGGTATTGGCACAAAAACAGACACAGAGATCAATGGAACAGAACAGAGAGCCCAGAAATGGACCCTCAACTCTATGGTCAACTAATCTTCAACAAAGCAGGAAAGAATATCCAATGGAAAAAAGAGAGTCTTTTCAATAAATGGTGTTGGGAAAACTGGACAGCCACATGCAGAAGAATGAAACTGGACCATTTCCTTACACCATACAAAAAATAGACTCAAAATGAATGAAAGACCTGAATGTGAGACAGGAATCCATCAAAATCCTGGAGGAGAAGGCAGGCAACAACCTCTTCAACCTCAGCCGCAGCAACTTCTTCCTAGACACATAGCCAAAGGCAAGGGAATGCAAGGGCAAAAATGAACTACTGGGACTTCATCAAGATAAAAAGCTTCTGCACAGCAAAGGAAACAGTCAACAAAACTAAAAGGCAACCTATGGAGTGGCAGAAGATATTTGCAAATGACATATCAGATAAAGGGCTAGTATCCAAAATCTATAAAGAACTTATCAAACTCAACACCCAAAAAACAAATAATCCAGCTGAGAAATGGGCAGAAGACATGAACAGACATTTCTCCAAAGAAGACCTACAAATGGCCAACAGACACATGAAAAAATGCTCCACATCACTTGGCATCAGGGAAATACAAATCAAAACCACAATGAGATACCACCCCACACTAGTCAGAATGGCTAAAATTAACAAGGCAGGAAACAGCAAATGTTGGTGAGGATGCAGAGAAAGGGGAACCTTCTTACACTGTTGGTGGGAATGCAAGCTGGTGCAACCACTCTGGAAGACAGTATGGAGGTTCCTCGAGAAGTTAAAAATAGAACTACCTTACAACCCAGCAACTGTACTACTAGGTATTTACCCCAAAGACACAAATGTATTGATCCGAAGGGGCCCCTGCACCCCAATGGTTATAGCAGCAATGTCCACAATAGTCAAACTGTGGAAAGAGCCGAGATGTCCTTTGATAGATGAATGGATAAAGAAGATGTGGTATATATATACAATGGGATATTACTCAGCCATCAGAAAGGATGAAATCTTACCATTTTCAATGACGTGACTGGAACTCAAGGGTATTATGCTGAGTGAAATAAGTCAATCAGAGAAAGACAATTATCATATGGTTTCACTCATATGTGGAATATAAGAAAAAACACAGAGGATCACAGGGGAAGGGAGGGAAAACTGAATGAGAAGTCATCAGGGAGGGAGAAAAATCATGAGAGATTCTTAACTCTAGGAAACAAACTAAGGGTTGATGGAGGGGAGGTTGGTGGGGGGATGGGGTAATTGGGTGATGGGCATTAAAGAAGGCACATGATGGGATGAGCACATGGTGTTATATGCAACTGATGAATTATTGAACACTACATCTGAAACTAATGATGTACTGTATGTTGGTTAATTGAATTTAAATTTAAAAAAAAAAAAAAAGAGCAGCGACTCCAGAGGGAGGTCAGAGGACAAAAACTCCTAAAGGTGGCTGTCAGGATGGTTTGGGGAGGGAAGTAGGAGTCAGAGAGAAAGTCCTTGGGAGACCGTCACTGTACCCATGATTCCAGAGATAGGCAGATAGAGGAGGTGAGGATTTTTTTTTTTAAATTAAGTAAGCTGTACACCCAATGTGGAGCTTAAACTCATGACCCAAAGATCAAGAGTCACATGTTCGAGTTTGGTGGGGGTGGAGCAAGATGGTGGAGGAGTAGGAGACCTGGATTTCGTCTGGTCCCAGGAATTCAGCTGGATAGGGATCAAACCATTCTGAACACCTACAAACTCAACAGGAGATCGAAGAAAAGAATAGCAACAACTCTCTGAATGGAAAAGCAACCACTTTCTGGAAGGTAGGACGTGCGGAGAAGTGAATCCGAGGCGATATTCGGGAGGATAGATGGCGGGGGAGGGGGCCTCCATCAGCCGCTTCTGGCAAGTGACAGAGCAGCAGAGTACAAAATCGGAAGTTTTAGAAGTCTTCTCCGCTGAGGGACGTCACTCTGGTGGCTAAGCAGGGGGTGGAAGCCTCGCGGGACAGTGTGGTCTCAGGACCCTCGGGGTCACAGAAAGACTGGGGGTGCCTGAGTGCGGCAGAGCTCCCAGGTATCGGAGCAGGGAAGCCGGCTGCAGAGACGGAGCCCAGGCGCAGGCTCTCAGCTCGGGGTTGCCATAAACCGTGATCCGCGGCACAGTCGGGCCACTGCTCCTCCAGCAGGGACCCAACAAGCAGCAGATCCGGGGAGACTCACCTTCTTCCCCCAGGAGGAGCGGCGCGGGAGCGCACCGCGGGGATCTGCTGGGTTTGGAGACTCCACCCGGGGTCGGGTGCCAGAGATAGAAATGCTCGGTCACAGGCCGGGTGAGCACGGAGTGCGGCCGGAGACTGGGGAGACGGGAGTGATTGCTTTTCTCTGGGGGTGCACTGAGGAGCGGGACCCCGAGTTCTCGGCTCCTCCGGGGCGGAGATTGGGAGGCCGCCATTTTCACTCTCCGCCTCCAAAGCTGTACGGAAAGCTTGCAGGGAACAAAAGCTCCCGAGAGCAAACCCGAGCAGATTACTTAGCCCGGACCGGGCAAGGGCGGGGCAATTCCGCCTCCGGCAAAGACATTTGGGAACCACGGCAACAGGCCCCTCCCCCAGGAGATCAGCGAGAACAGCCAGCCAAGACCAAGTTTACCGATCAGTGAGAACGGCAGAACTCCAGCGCTAGGGGAATACTGCACATAGAATCCATGGCTTTTTTACCGTGATTCTTTAGTCTTTCAAAGTTAATTTTTTTTAACTGTTTTTTTTAATTTTCTTTTTCCCTCTATCAACCAACATCTTATCAATTCCTTTTTTAAAAAACATTTTTATTTTTCATTTTCAGAGTCATATTCTATCCCTTCATAGTAGTGACCCTTATTTTTTGGCGTATACATACATAAGTTGTTCTCTCTTTAAAATTTTGAGATAGTTTCTTCTAACAGATCAAAATACATCCTAAATCTCTAGTGTATGGTTTTTTCCTACTCTCCTGCCTGATCACATTCTCTCCCTTTTTTTTTCTTTTTTTTTTTAAATCCTCTTCTTTCTTTTTTCAAACAACTTCTTATCAATTCCTTTTATAAAATTTTTTATAATTTTCATCTTTACAGTCATATTCCATCCCTTCATCATATCAATGCTTATTTTTGTACATATATAAGTTTTTCTTTCTTTAAAATTTTGGGAGGCATTTTCTTCTAACAAACCAAAATACACCCAAAATCTAGTGTGTGGCACTGATCTATGCACCAGCCTGATCATATTTGATCATATTCTGTTTTTTTTGTTTTGTTCTGTTTTTCTTTGTTTTTATCTTTATCTTTTTCTTTTTCTTTTTTCTTTTTCTTTTTTCTTCCTTTCCCTTTCTTTTCCCCCTGCTTCAGGTCTTTTCTGATTTATTTAGAGTATATTTTCTGGGGACGTTGTTACCCTGTTAGCATTTTGTTCTCTCATTCATCTATTCTCCTCTGGACAAAATGACAAGACGGAAAAAATCACCTCAACAAAAAGAACAAGAGGTAGTACCGACTGCCAGGGACCTACTCAATACGGACATTAGTACGATGTCGGATCTAGAGTTCAGAATTATCACTTTAAAGATACTAGCTGGGCTTGAAAAAAGCATGGAAGTTATTAGAGAAACCCTTTCTGGAGAAATAAAAGAACTAAAATCTAACCAAGTCGAAATCAAAAAGGCTATTAATGAGGTGCAATTAAATATGGGGTGCTAACTGCTAGGATAAATGAGGCAGAAGAAAGAATCAGTGATATAGAAGACCACATGATGGAAAATAAAGAAGCTGAGAAAAAGAGAGATAAACAACTACTGGATCACGAGGGCAGAATTCGAGAGATAAGTGATACCGTAAAACGAAACAACATTAGAATAATTGGGATCCCAGAAGAAGAAGAAAGAGAGAGAGGGGCAGAAGGCATATTGGAGCAAATTATAGCAGAGAACTTCCCTAATTTGGGGAAGGAAACAGGTATCAAAATCCAGGAAGCACAGAGAACCCCTCTCAAAATCAATAAAAATAGGTCAACACCCCAACATCTAATAGTAAAACTTACGAGTCTCAGAGACAAAGAGAAAATCCTGAAAGCAGCTCGGGAGAAGAGATACGTAACCTACAATGGTAGAAACATTAGATTGGCAAACACCTATCCACAGAGACCTGGTAGGCCAGATAGGACTGGCATGATATATTCAGAGCACTAAATGAGAAAAATATGCAGCCAAGAATACTATATCCAGCTAGGCTGTCACTGAAAATAGAAGGAGAGATAAAAAGCTTCCAGGACAAACAAAAACTAAAGGAATTTGCAAAGACGAAACCAGCCCTACAAGAAATATTGAAAGGGGTCCTCTAAGCAAAGAGAGAGCCTAAAAGCAACATACACCAGAAAGGAACACAGACAATATACAGTAGCAGTCACCTTACAGGCAATACAATGGCACTAAATTCATATCTTTCAATAGTTACCGTGAACGTAAATGGGCTAAATGCCCCAATCAAAAGACAAAGGCTATCAGATTGGATTAAAAAATAAGACCCATCGATATGCTGTCTTCAAGAGACTCATTTTAGACCCAAAGACACCACCAGATTGAAAGTGAGGGGGTGGAAAACCATTTACCATGCTAATGGACACCAAAAGAAAGCTGGGGTGGCAATCCTTATATTAGACAAATTAGATTTTAAACCAAAGACTGTAATAAGAGATGAGAAAGGATACTATATCCTACTTAAAGTGTCTATCCAACAAGAAGATCTAACAATTGTAAATATCTATGCCCCTAACATGGGAGCAGCCAATTATATAAGGCAATTAATAACAAAAGCAAAGAAACACACTAACAACAATACAATAATAGTGGGGGACTTTAACACCCCCCTCACTGAAATGGACAGATCATCTAAGCAAAAGATCAACAAGGGAATAAAGACTTTAAATGACACACTGGACCTAATGGACTTCACAGACATATTCAGAACATTCCATCCCACAGCAACGGAATACA
This sequence comes from Halichoerus grypus, assembly GCF_964656455.1. NCBI lineage: Eukaryota > Metazoa > Chordata > Mammalia > Carnivora > Phocidae > Halichoerus > Halichoerus grypus. Next base: position 4,908,907 of record NC_135716.1, on the reverse strand, counting down.
CATTCTTCTCTAGTGCCCATGGAACATTCTCCAGAATAGATCACATCCTAGGTCATAAATCAGGTCTCAACCAGTACCAAAAGACTGGGATCATTCCCTGCCTATTTTCAGACCACAATGCTTTGAAACTAGAATTCAATCACAAGAGGAAAGTCAGAAAGAACTCTAATACATGGAGGCTAAAGAGCATCCTACTAAAGAATGAATGGGTCAACCAGGAAATCAAAGAAGAATTTAAAAAATTCATGGAAACCAATGAAAATGAAAACACAACTGTTCAAAATCTTTGGGATGCAGCAAAGGCAGTCCTAAGAGGAAAGTATATAGCAATACAAGCCTTTCTCAAGAAACAAGAAAGGTCTCAAGTACACAACCTAACCCTACACCTAAAGGAGCTGGAGAAAGAACAGCAAATAAAGCCTAAACCCAGCAGGAGAAGAGAAATAATAAAGATCAGAGCAGAAATCAATGAAATAGAAACTAAAAGAACAGTAGAACAGATCAACAAAACTAGGAGCTGGTTCTTTGAAAGAATTAACAAGATTGATAAACCCCTGGCCAGACTTATCAAAAAGAAAAGAGAAATGACCCAAATCAACAAAATCATGAATGAAAGAGGAAAGATCACAACCAACACCAAAGAAATGTAAACAATTATAAGAACATATTATGAGCAACTCTATGCCAGAAAATTAGATAACCTGGAAGAAATGGATGCATTCCTAGAGATGTACAAACTACCAAAACTGAACCAGGAAGAAATAGAAAACCTGAACAGACCTATAACCGCTTAGGAAATTGAAGCAATCATCAAAAATCTCCCAACAAACAAAAGCCCAGGGCCAGATGGCTTCGCAGGGGAATTCTACCAAACATTTAAAGAAGAATTAATACCTATTCTTCTGAAACTGTTCCAAAAAATAGAAATGGAAGGAAAACTTCCAAACTCGTTTTATGAGGCCACCATTACCTTGATCCCCAAACCAAAGACCCCATCAAAAAGGAGAATTACAGACCAATATCCTTGATGAACATGAATTCAAAAATTCTCACCAAAATACTAACCAATAGGATCCAACAGTACATTAAAGGATTATTCATCACGACCAAGTGGGATTTATCCCTGGGCTGCAAGGGTGGTTCAACATCTGCAAATTAATCAACGTGATACAATACATTAACAAAAGAAAGAACAAGAATCATATGATCCTCTCAGTAGATGCAGAAAAAGCATCTGACAAAGTACAGCATCCTTTCTTGATCAAAACTCTTCAGAGTATAGGGATAGAGGGTACATACCTCAATATCATAAAAGCCATCTATGAAAAACCTACAGCGAATATCATTCTCAATGGGGAAAAACTGAGAGCTTTCCCCCTAAGGTCAGGAACGCGGCAGGGATGTCCACTATCACCACTGCTATTCAACATAGTATTAGAAGTCCTAGCCACAGCAATCAGACAACAAAAAGAAATAAAAGGCATCCAAATCGGCAAAGAAGAAGTCAAACTCTCACTCTTTGCAGATGATATGATACTTTATGTGGAAAACCCAAAAGACTCCACCCCAAAACTGCTAGAACTCATACAGGAATTCAGTAAAGTGGCAGGATATAGAATCAGTGCACAGAAATCAGGAGCATTCCTATATACCAACAACAAGACAGAAGAAAGAGAAATTAAGGAGTCGATCCCATTTACAATTGCACCCAAAACCATAAGATACCTAGGCATAAATCTAACCAAAGAGGCAAAGGATCTGTACTCAGAAAACTATAAAATACTCATGAAAGAAATTGAGGAAAACACAAAGAAATGGAAAAACGTTCCATGCTCATGGATTGGAAGAACAAATATTGTGAAGATGTCAATGCTACTGAGAGCAATCTACACATTCAATGCAATCCCCATCAAAATACCATCCACTTTTTTCAAATAAATGGAAGAAATAATCCTAAAATTTGTATGGAACCAAAAAAGACCCCGCATAGCCAGAGGAATGTTGAAAAAGAAAAGCAAAGCTGGTGGCATCACAATTCCGGACTTCAAGCTCTATTGCAAAGCTGTCATCATCAAGACAGTATGGTACTGACACAAAAACACACACATAGATCAATGGAACAGAATAGAGAGCCCAGAAATGGACCCTCAACTCTACGGTCAACTAATCTTTGACAAAGCAGGAAAGAATGTCCAATGGAAAAAAGACTGTCTCTTCAACAAATGGTGTTGGGAAAATTGGACAGCCACATGCAGAAGAATGAAACTGGACCATTTCCTTACACCACACACAAAAACAGACTCCAAATGGTTGAAAGACCTAAATTGAGACAGGAGTCCATCAAAATCCTAAAGGAGAACACAGGCAGGAACCTCTTCGACCTCAGCCGCAGCAACTTCTTCCTAGAAATATCGCCAAAGGCAAGGGAAGCAAGGGCAAAAATGAACCATTGGGGCTTCATCAAGATAAAAAGCTTTTGCAAAGCAAAGGAAACAGTCAACAAAACCAAAAGACAACCGACAGAATGGGAGAAGATATTTGCAAATGACATATCCAATAAAGGGTTAGTATCCAAAATCTATAAAGAACTTATCAAACTCAACACCCAAAGAACAAAGAATCCAATCAAGAAATGGGCAGAAGACATGAATAGACATTTTTCCAAAGAAGACATCCAAATGGCCAACAGACACATGAAAGAGTGCTCAACATTGCTCGGCATCAGGGAAATCCAAATCAAAACCTCAATGAGATACCACCTCACACCAGTCAGAATGGCTAAAATTAACAAGTCAGGAAATGACAGATGTTGGCAAGGATGCGGAGAAAGGGGAACCCTCCTACACTGTTGGTGGGAATGCAAGCTGGTGCAACCACTCTGGAAAACAGTATGGAGGTTCCTCACAGAGTTGAAAATAGAGCTACCATACGATCCAGCAATTGCACTACTGGGTGTTTACCCCAAAGATACAAATGTAGGGATCCGAAGGGGTACGTGCACCCTGATGTTTATAGCAGCAATGTCCAGAATAACCAAACTATGGAAAGAGCCAAGATGTCCATCGACAGATGAATGGATAAAGAAGATGTGGTATATATATATATATACAATGGAATATTATGCAGCCATCAAAAGGAATGAGATCTTGCCATTTGCAACAATGTGGATGGAACTGGAGGGTGTTATGCTGAGTGAAATAAGTCAATCAGAGAAAGACATGTATCATATGACCTCACTGATATGAGGAATTCTTAATCTCAGGAAACAAACTGAGGGTTGCTGGAGTGGGGGGTGGGGTGGGAGGGATGGGGTGACTGGGTGATAGACACTGGGGAGGGTATGTGCTATGGTGAGCGCTGTGAATTGTGCAAGACTGTTGAATCATAGATCTGTACCTCTGAAACAAATAATGCAATATATGTTAAGAAAAAAAAAAAGAAGAAGAAGATAGAAGGAGGGGAAGAATGAAGGGTGGGAAATCGGAGGAGGAGACGAACCATAAGAGACAATGGACTCTGAAAAACAAACTGAGGGTTCTAGAGGGGAGGGGGTTGGGAGGAGGGGTTAGTCTGGTAATGGGTATTAAAGAGGGCACGTTCTGCATGGAGCACTGGGTGTTATGCACAAACAATGAATCATGGAACACTACATCAAAAACTAATGATGTAATGTATGGTGATTAACATAACAATAAAAAATTTAAAAAAAAAAAGAGTCACACGCTCTACTGACCTAGCCAGCCAGGCACTCCAAGGATGTGAGGATTTTAAAGATGACTTCCAATTCTTCCAGAGAGAAGCCTTTTCCTAACACCCATCTTTGTTTGGGAAGTTTTCCTCATACTTCTTTTTCTTCCACATTATTGTTGGTATTGTCCAACTGTTTCTTTCCAAAAGTGATCCGTTTACTGTAAATAAACTGAGGTCACACAAGGCCCCAGTTTACTCACAGGACAAAATCATCCCCTGAGCATCTGGTACATGCCAAGCACTAAGGATGTAGACTGAACAAAAACTCATATACTCTAATGGCGAGAAAGGCATTCGGCAGCATATCCCATGAATAACCACTTCAAGAGGTTGTACTAACTGGGGTAAAAGCCACAGGTAGCATGCATCTCTTTTGAGATGACCATAGTCTGTAGATTAAAGAGGAGGAATAGCAAGCCAGGGAGGTTAAATGTGACCACAAGCCAGAAACAGATAGGTAACATTAGCCCTCATCTTCCAGACAGAAATCCTTTACATCCACATCAAGTGTGAGGATCTTCCCTGTGCTCTCAACAACCTTACACCCTCCTCATTTTGCTACAGAAGGATCTGATTCTCGGCAGGGTGAATGGTTTTTTCCAAGGGATGCAGATAGCAGAGCTATGACTGGAACACCTGTGTCCTGACTCCACGGCCTGGGGTGGGTGCCGAGCTCTCCAAACAGGTAGCAGAGAAGAACAAATCCACTCAGGCAGGAGGAGAAAGGAAGGTGATTGCAGGAGAGGTCCTTTTAAGTCCATGGCTTTTAAAATGGAAACGAATACTTTTGAGACTGCCTTTATGACAAGTGGCCTAAGTGTTTAAGCCATTGAGTTGGGCAAGGCTCTCTTCAAAGGCCAATTCTCCCCGCCAAGAAATGGGCTGAGCTAGGGTAAAGTGGATCACTGGAACACAGCCATGTTGTGTCCCACTTCCCCCTTCATCCCTCGCATGGAAAATCACTGCCCTCAGGGCTTCCCTGGAATAGCAACTGTTTCGGCATTTACAGGCTTAGCGCCACCGACCGGGGTTAAAAGATGGTGGTCAAATTCCAGCATCTTCCCCTGAAAGGGACCGAGAAGTTTATCCATCTGAACCACCTCATTAAACAGAGGAAGAAACTCAGGTCAAATATATGATAAATTGTCTTGATATTACAAAGCAAAAAGTGTAGAACCAAGACAGATACTAGGGACTGACTAAGCACGCTTCCTTCCTCTGCTGCTCAACACTTAACAATAAAAGGGGGGTAAAAAAAGGATCCCCGTAGCCATAGATTTAGTTGAAGCTCACTCTAATGCTACTGGAATCAGCAGGGGGTAGGAACAGCTCATTGCTGTGCCTACAACATGCCAGGTACCCACCTGTATGCCCAGGATACAGCTTGTATTCGCCACAAGACTGCAGTCTCCGTGCAAACAAGAACTCTGTCCACCACTTCTCACTTAGTATTATCAGCCCTCACCCCAGGGCTTGGCACATAGTAGGCATTCAGCCAACATGTTGAGGAAAGGAATGACTTCACTTAAATCTTAAGCAACCAGATGAGTATTGAGTTACATAAAGGAGAGAATGAGTCTCAGCTTCACTGAATGATTTGCTCAATCCAATCAGGGTGCAAATGTGGGAACTAGAAGTAAGTGTGTGACCTTCAAAAAGAGGAAGTCTTGGGGGGGTTCTATTTAAATGTAGAAGTAAGATTGCTTCGAATCCAACAAATACAGTTGTTGGTACATAGTGTTATGGAGGTTAAAAATGTCCCCAAGCAGTTATGTCAGTCTGCCTGTTTGCTGAGCAAATTCTTTTTTTTTTTAAGATTTTATTTATTTATTTAGACAGAGAGAGAGCACGAGCAGGGGAAGGGACAGAGGGAGAGAAGAGAGAGAATCTCAGACTCCCTGCAGAGCATGGAGCCTGACACGAGGCTCGATCCAAGGACCATGAGGTCAGGACCTGAGCCAAAACCAAGAGTCAGATGCTCAACCGACTGAGCCACCCAGGTGCCCCTGCTCAGCAAATTCTTTGACCATGGATGGCAAAAGCATAAACAGTCATGGGCCTCAGTGTGCACAACTATCACAGATTTCAAAGCCACTGATATCCCGAGTAACCAGGTTCTCATAGTCTATAAATACCAAGCAGTTGGTCTGACTACATCCCTTAATGTTTCAGCTAGCTACAGGAAATTAAGTATAACATATAGTTAATAATAATAAATAATCAAAATATTGATAATGATATAGTAATAATTAGAAGTGCCAGAGCTTTACAGGTTCTAAGAGTTTTAAGTGTACCACTTTATTTAATCCTCACAACAAAACTAAGAGGTAGGTTGTTATCATTGCTACAATAATCCCCATTTTACAGATGAGGCAACTGAGAGAGACAGAAGTATTTAAGTCCAACATACCAAGGACTTCTAAATAATGTCTGGCATTATTCTCCCTGCGAATGGACAGGTAGGTGGGTGGGTGGATGGATGGATGGGTGAGTGGGTGGATGGGTAGGCGGATGGGTGGATGGGTGGGTGGGTAGGTGGATGGATGGATGGATGGATGGATGGATGGATGGATGGGTGGATGGATAGATGGATGGGTGGGTGGATGGGTAAATGAAAGACTGGAAAGAGACAGGAAACAACTAAGACAGTGTCACTGCTATGGTATCCAAGTTGATCCATCATTCACAGTGTGGAGAACTGTTGTGTGGGCTGAGTCATGCAGGAATTGCTGCGGAGGCCAAGAATGGTGGTGATGAATTCAGCTATGCCCATCCACATGCAGGCTCCACCACTTACAAGCTGTTTGCCCTTGGTATGACTTCTCTGAGCCTCAATTCCTACCTCTATGAAATGGGGGAAATGACTGATCTACTCAGAAGAGCATATGAGAATCGAAGATCAGGCTGGCACACTGTAGGTGCTCTGTAAAGGTATACTGGAAGAGTAAGTGGATGAGTCAACAACATAATGGCATCCCACACATGAAAGGGATCTGAATGAAAGCCAGGATTCTGTGGGTCGGGTCTCCCTTATGTTATGATTTGAGCTACAAAATCCCCCAAATGCTACAACACTGTGAAAATGTCCAGATTTATATTTTAAACCCTCATGCATATCACTGGGCGTGTAGTTGGATGTTTTGGCTTTTGCTCACATTCAAGTTATCAAGAATGAACTAACTGTTAATTGTGATCCACCAAGCCAGGTAAACTTCCTAATCTTTCGTGTCTTTAAACTGCAGACTTACACTTTGCCAAAAATAAGTGCATTTCTAAAGTGGGTGAAGGGAGCTGGGCGAAAGCATTTTCACTCAGAGACTACAGGGTTGGGACAGGTATTAGCTTCTTTGTGTTTGCTCCTTAATTTAACCCCTGCACCCAGCCTAGGGAGAAGGCTTTAGACAGTGGTTCCATGGGAAGCTAACCCTCAAGGTCATGGGATTTTTGAGGGGTAGGTTTATCTGGGTCTCCTATGAGCAGTCCCACTACCTTCTAGGTAAAAATTAGGCACCTGGTCAGAAAAAGCAGATCATTTTAAAGTCTTCATAGCCTTCATCTTCACTAGATTATACACCAAAAGGTGGCTTCCCCATATTCCCTTGAAGCTCTTTAGAAGCACATTCTTCCCCATCAAAGGGGAGATGAAAAGGATATTCATGTTGTAAGAGTGAAAGCAAAGGACCCAGGTTATGCCCCACATAGATCAGTACTTAGTAAGATGAAGGGAAGCTGAGTGGTGTAGACCAGCCACTCTCCCTTCCTCAAATCATCCCATATTTCTCTTATCCCCCACATGGAAAGATGAAACAAATGAATGGCCAGGACACTCATTCTGGGGAACTTTGGGGAGAATGAAACTGGGACACAAAGAATATGTAAAGAGAAAAATAAAAGGAACACTAAGAAAACTTTAATGTAGAATGTAAAATATAGAGTAATAAAAGAGCAGCCAAAATGTCTCTGGAAAAGAGAGGGGATTGCAACCAAGGGTTGCAGTAGATCTTGGAAGATGACCAGGAGCCAGATAAAAGAGAAAAGGCACAGGGTATGTGTGTGCAAATAGGAGAGAGGAAGGGGCTTGGAGATGCGGGGAACAGTAAGAAGCCGGAGGCATGTCCATCACAGCACAAAAGAGAGCCATGGGATGCAAAAAGCTGCAGCATCTGGGCAGACTGTGGTCAGCACTCTGTGCCACACCAGGGTCTTACCATAGCATCATCCAGGCCAGAGGTTCTCTGAGTGTGATGCAAAAACCTACTGCCTCAACATCACCCAGAGACAGCCACTGAAAATTCAGATCCCAAAACCTTTCCAACGTGTTATGGACTGAATCATGTCCCCCTGCTATGGACTGAATGTTCGTGGCCCCCAAAATGCATACATAGGTTGAAGCTTAATCCCAGTGTGATGATGGTATTTGCAGGTGGGGCCTTTGGGAGTGCCTTGGTTTGGATGGGGTCATGGGGATGGAGCCCCCATGGTGGGATTAGTGCCCTGTTGATAGGATGCAAAACCCAGAGCGCTCTCTCTCTCTCTCTCTCTCTGAGGAGGGTACAATGAGAAGTCAGCCATCTGCAACTCAGAAAATGACTCTCACCAATCTGACCATGGTGGCACCATGATCTTGGACTTTCAGCCACTAGAACTGTGAGAAATAAATTTCTCTTGTTGATGAGCCCCCAGTTTATGGTATTTTGTTATAGCAGCCCATCTGACTGAAACCCCCCGAATTCATGTGAAAGCCTTAGCCTCCAGTACTTCAGAGTGTGACTGTACTTGGGAGATAGGACCTCCAACGAGGTAAGTGAAAATATGGCCATTAGGGTGTGCCCTAATCCAATCTGATAGGTGTCCTTATAAAAAGAAGAAATGTGAATGAACAAAGAAACACAAGGAATGCGGTGCACAGAGCAAAGACCACGTGAGGACCCAGGAAGAAGGCGACCACCTGCACATTAAGGAAAGAAGTCTTGGAAGACACCAACACCGATGACACCTGAAGTTGGACTTTATCTTCCAGAACTGTGAGAAAATAAATGTGTGTTATTTAAACCACCCGGTGTGGTATATTGTTATGGCGGCTCTAGCAAACTAATATATAAGGCTTACCCAATCAACATGGTGGAAAGCAAATGACCAGTTCTGGTGCTACCCACACCCCAGGTGATTCTCATTTATACTAACTCAGTGACCTTCCACCAAGTACTGGGGAGCCATCAGAGAGTGTTAAGCAGGAATCTGATGTTTGTTTTTCGTTTTATAAAGATCTTCATCATCTGCTGTGCTTTACAGTATTTACAACAATGGCCAATTTTATATATAAATTATACATTCTCATGAGCATTTTATGGCTCTCTTATTATAGGTTTCCACACAAAAGCATAAGCTCTGTGAACGTGGAGACCATGCCTTTTTCTGTTTACCTTGGAAAACTCAGCAGTTAGCACAATGGCAGCCTATCACATGGAGGAACTCAGTATTTATCTCATGAATACATGAAGGGATGCACAAATGAATGCATGCTAACAGGAGTCTGCATGGCAGATTAGAGGACAGGGATCTGAGATAAGATAGCAGAATCTTAGTTAATCCAGATGAGGGGATTATGGCCCGAACTATAATGGCCAAAGGTCACTATGGGGGAGAAGGAACAGAATCAAAAGTCCCTGGAAAATACTTCCTGGACGGGGTAGGGAGTAAATATGCCCAGAGAATTCTATGCTTCCTTCCTGGCACCAAACCGACTACAAACCTGGCCCACCTCCTATCTGTGTAAATAAAGTTTTATTGGAACATGATTGCAGCCATTCATTTATATATTGTCTGTAGCTGCTTTCTCACTACAAGAGCAGAGTTGAGTAGTTGTGACAGAGACCATATGGCCTGGGGAACCTACAATATTTACTCTCTATCCAGCCAGTTATAGAAAATGTTTGCTGACCCCTGACTTTGGGGCTCTTTTAAGTCTCTGCTGTTTTAGGAATTACACTGACTTCAGAGAGAGTAGTGAATGATTTTCCTGCCAGCACATCGCTAATTTAAGCAGAGGAAAAGTGAAATGTGGGATTTCTGACTTGCAAAATTGCCACCATGTGCTGGTGGCCACAGAGCACATGAGTGCGGAAATTCCTTACACAGACAGGCCCAGGCAAATACAACAAAGTCTTGGCTTCTGAATCCGCACAGTCCCCCAAAAATCTGCTGAGAGCAAAAGGAACTGGGGACAGTTATGACCACAGTGGCTGTGAGATTCTGTGATGATGAAGGATGGGAACTCAGCAGAAATAGTAACTGATGGAACAATCAGAGAAAGACATTACCGCACTCAAGCTCTTCGCCATTAACCTCAGCCAGGCTCCTAAAGCACCAGTTTGGGGACATTAAGGGGATCTGTTGATTTTGTTCCAGGGCCACTTCTCACAATTGCCAAAATGCTATAAGGGGAAAAAGCCAGATAAACAAGACAGAAACAGCAATGGGGAGCTGGCACGAAGACAAGCACGAGGCTGGGTATCAGGGACAGCTATAAACCTCCAGGACTGCAAGATCAGGAAATCAGAAAGTTGAAAAGGCACTTCAAAAAAATCCTCCAATTTCTTGCCCAGTCTGCAGCCAGAGAGGGCTGCCTTCAGATTATCAACAACTGTGAAGACCTTTAATGCCTTATCAACAATCTCCTTAAGGACCAGGCTGACCCTGAGAGACATTGACTGTGTTGATACAATATTCAAATACGGGAAACAGTGATGCATGGTCAGTCTTACCCTAGCCCATCCTCTTCAAGGACAGCTCCACCGTGAACCTCAGCTCTGCACAGACTCAGATTCAAATCCCGACTGAGTAGGGCCCAGACCCTGCAGAGGGGTTCCCAGCATCCCACAGTCAAAGCTCTTATATTCAGAAAGTTCAGGTTTTCCTGTCTCCTTTTCCAACCTAGTACACAGGGGACTGGAGAAATAATAACCCATCTGTAAGAGTCATGTCAACATCAAGATTGGATATAAGCCTGGGTCCAAGGCACCTTGATTTAAATCCCAGGTGACCCAAGGGGGTGACTTCATATCCCTCTGCTGGTTCCTTCAGCTGTAAATGAATATAATAAAGCACCTCCCCCCTGAGTTTGTTATAAGGATTACCTGATTTAATAGACACAAAAACACTTTGCAAGAGCTGGGCTCACAGCGGGCGCCCTATCAGTAAGTCGTAACTGTTGCCTCCCAGCTTCACCTGCCAGCGAAACACAACGCGAGTGGGAAACTGCGCTAAGCACTGTTCTTTATTATCACAGTCGTCCTCACAGCACTCTCTGAGGCAGGGGCATCACCTATGTTTCTCAGGCGAGGACCCTGAGGCACACAGAAGGGGACATAACATGTTCAGAGGCACACAGCTAGGAAGCAGAGGAGTGGGAATGGGAGATTCCGTGAACTGTCTGGCTTTGATGCCCATGAGTTGGACAACCCAGTGCCATCTTGGTATATGCCCAAGACACCCACAGTCCTGGGAGCTGAAACCTTCCTTCCAAGCCTGAAACACAAGTCTAGAGGGTGAAGCACATCCACTTGGAAGTGGAGGAGAGCAAAAGGCACAGCAGAAGTCCTGGGGCTGTTCACAAAACAGGGTATTAACCCAAGCATGGCAGATGCTATGGGCTGTCTAACCCAAGAGCTATTCATTCCTGGTCTCCTCCTCTTATGTTGGCCTCTGACTATAAAAGGCTAGGCAAGAGAAGACAGAGATCCAACCCCCCTAGCAATCCTTCTAGTTAAAATAGCCATGCAATCCTGCTTTGACTAATGAAATAAAAAGAGAACTATTCTGAGAGGCTCCTGGGAAGATTTTTTGTCATTTTAAAATGGGACAGATGAAGGAGGAGAATGTCTGGGGCTGCACTCCCCTTTCCTTCTTCTTTGAACACAGATGTAATGTTGGGAGCTGTGGTCATCCTATTGGGACCAAGAGGCAACAAGCCTATAGCTAAGGATTATAAAGGAGAACTTCATTTGGAGAACAGAGTGGATCCCTCTTCATAAGTATTGGGGGAAAAGGGTCAGCAATTGATCACCTCCAGGCTTGTTAAATAAATAACAGTTGAAGCCACCATGAGTCAAATCTTCTGTTACTTAGAGCTGACAGTAATCTTGGCTGACACTCCAAGGCTGCTCAGAACAACAGGGGAATTAAATACTTACCATGAACCAGGAAGTGGGCCAGGTGCAGGGGACAGGTCTTTGCTCCCCAAAACCATACTTACCCTCTGGGATATCAATTCTCATTTATAAAAAAGGAAATAAAACCAGATGTCAGACAAGGTCTGCTTCAGTCTGGAAATTTCACACCCTTTTGTAAGGAGGAACTATTGAAAAGGATTTGAGCAGTAGTGTGACATGATAAAGGCAGAGTATGCATACAAGAAATCACCTGGAAAGGCAGTTAAAGATGGCCTCAGGATTGACATATGACTCTCTCTTGGTTTCTGAATTCATGTTAAGGTATGCAAATGAAGTGTTAACAAATATCCCACTTCTACAGGGCTACCATATTTGGGACCCTTACAAGGTTTCTAGCATATATGTCATTTCTTCCTCACGATAACCCTATGAAATTAATAGGATTACTCTACTGAACAAAAGATAAAGCTCAGACTTCAAAAGTCTAAGTCAATCCAGGACCTCACAGCCAAACGTAACTGTGATCTAAACTCCTTCTATGGGCCATGGGCACAGTGACCTTGTTCCCTGATTCTTCTTGAAACCAGTACATACTCAAAATGATGATCTTTCCCCCATTGCAGTCAACCCACCAGGGTGGGAAAGAGTTGCTAAGAGCCACACACCTACAGCGGCATGACTCACGTGGCCATCATCCCGCTTGAATGACACAGATACCATTATGGAAACCTGGCTCAACTTCATGGTTGATCTGACAGGTACAAACACTAATAATGATTAGTATATATCTCCACCCATCCAATGTCAATACTTCCAGGATCAAATGTATACATACTTCAATTCTCCTCTTTCCCCCTCCACTGACTTCCACTTTATCATACACTGAAGGTTGTTTGGGGACAGCACAGTTTGTTCCATTGCTCTTTGCATTTATTTTTGTTCTTGTAGTTCTGCAGAATGCTTTCCTATTTGGTAGAGCAAGTCACATCCAAGTTCTTTCAAGGATTCAAGAAGGTGGGGATTAAGGCCCCAGTGTTCCACCATAAACTAAGTCATCTCCAAGAGAGGCAGTCTTACTGCTGAGCACATATTTGCAAGAAATCAGGAGAGAACTGTAGAGCTGTGGGTCTCTAACCCTCCTCCTGAGGGCCCGGAGCTAGAATGGTGCCCCAGGGCACAGGTCAGAGGTAGACAGGGTGAAAACCAGGGCGAGGAGTAAGGCTCTGGACCCCAACCCATGAGTCAATCCAAGTGGCGCTCCTGTCTACTGTCAATATAGGGAGTTTCTGTTCAATTTCACTTAAAAAACAGGGAGTTGGTGCCTTTCCTTAAGTATGGAAAAGGAAATGCTATCCATCTAGCAAGCACCAGCCTGTGACACAAAGAAGCAAAGTGGGTCAAGATGCAGACATAAGAGAAGGTGGATCCAGAGCACATCTGGATGAAGGGCCACATTGGGGCAGATGATTGTAGTAATACGGACAGTCACAGCAGATAATAGTAACAACAACAGTAAGGACCAGCATTTACTGGGCACTTAAAAAAAAAAGTTTTATACCACACCCTTAAGGTGTATTATCTCATTTAATTTGTTCTGCAATTATATGAGGTAAGTTCTTGCCACCTATTTTTACAGGCAAGGAGCCAGACGCAGAGGGCTTAAGGAGCTGTATTCACCCATTCCACACCAGATATTATCTGTCAAAACCGTGGGCCTGTCCCCACTAGATAAGACAAATGAAGAAGGCGGGCAACATCCTTGACTTCAAAAAGGCTGCAAGAGTAGCATGAAGGACAGGAGATGGCTAAGATATCACTAAGCAAAGGTCAACCAAGCAGATATGGGAGGTGGACATGATGCCCAGGAAGGGTTCTTCACTCCCTCCTGAGCTGGGCATGGGCATGTTCTTGGTCTGCTTGTTCAGTTCCCAGGGAGGGACCTCACAAACAGCCCCCCTCTCAGATCCAGACCTCCATCCAGAGCACAGCTTCTCAAAGACCTCCCCACAGGGTTCAGACGCCAACAGAGATCACACGTACCCCCTCAGAGCAAGAGCTCCATGAGCAACTCTGAGCCCTCCAGCCTCAAGAAAACCCAAAGGCAAGGGTCCCTTTCAGTGTCTTCTAAACATGTAAAGAGTTAGCCTTAGCATTCAAGTTGAGGGAATGTTCTGAGAAAGGAGACAAGGCAGCCAGGAGGTTTGCTGGAGCTGCAGTGTGACTCGAGATGGAAAAAACCAGGATGGAAGGGTTTCAGAATTCTCTGCCATCATCCCAACAGAGATCCTTGGGGCTGGAAGGCAGTGGGCCCGCTGCCCGGATCGCTAGAAAAACAAGCCAGAGCCTATTCTCGTGGAAAAGGCATCCGGACATTCTGGAACGCTGCATCAGGTGGCGAGACAGGCACACAGCCCGCCCCGGGCCCCGGAGTGGGGCAGCCGCGGTGGCGGGAAACATGTCCCTCTGTCCCCTGGTGCTCAGAACCTGCCTGCCCCACCGTAACACTTCAGCAAGGGCAGAAGAACGCATCCGGACGTGGGGACAAACTACGGGCTGTGCTCATTGTTTAAAGAACAATTAATGAGGAAATAGCAGCACACTGGAATCATCAGCTTGAGGGCAATTTTGCAATTAAGAAAATTAAAGGCTGCAGCTTCAGGAGACAAAGTGTCAAGTCGAAAGCAGGAAGAGAAAAGGATACACAAACTGAGCCTGGCTGGGCTCTCCTGGCTTCCAAGTAAATACTGGGACACCATGTGGGTGGTCCTGCATGGGGGGAAAGGAAGGAGCGGCATTTACTGATGCTCACGTGGCCTGCGCCCCACCCGGCATCGCTCCATGACCCTTCCTCAGCCCTGCGCAGTGAGTGCATAGGAAGCACCAGATTCTTCCAGACACGTCATCTCAACTCATCCCCACCTTCCTGGGACGGGATAGTTGTATCCCCAATTCACAGAGCCACGCTGTGGGCTATGTAAGGCCAATGACTTTGCCTTAAGATCCCAAAGTGAGTAAGGGGCCGCGTTACAAGAGGTACTCAGGGGCTGTCCACGTCCAGATGCCTTGTTCTCTTCACTCTGAAACCTTGTTCTTAAATTCTGTTGAGCTTCTTCTCTGGAATCCTTTTTCATGCTTGTGGGTCCATTCTCACCACCGGCAAATGCAATCTCCATTCTTAGGCCCATCAGGGTGCTGTCACTCAACCCTCTGTCTCCATCCAGCCCACTCTTCACTTCATGAAGCCACAGGCAGCCAGTGGAAGCTCGAGGAACTGCAAACAGCCGACACCTCTCTCCTGCCGGCGGACAGGGCCTGCCTGTCCGCCAGGCCCCTAGCTTCTCGCTCAGCCCTCATGTTCACCTGGGTAGTAGAGAGGAAGGCCCCTACAAGTCATCGAGAAGACTGGCCCCTGCTCTTGACACCTCGTTTCTAGCAATGCAACTAATGGCAGGTCAAAGCAAGCAAGACAGCTGCACTGTGACCCAGTTAAAGAGAGTGGGTCAGAATCTCAGGTGGAGGAAGTAGGTCAGCATCAGGCTGAGAGGGAAGGAAGCCCGCACGTCAGACTGGAAAAGCTTTGTGAGTAGGTGAGAGCAGGACGCAGTGCCCAAGAAAGGGCAATACCATCAGGTGGGCAGGGATATCCCGAGTTTGTATAAGAATCAAGAAGCAGGGGGCACCAGAAAGCCCACTCACGTGGAGGAGCTGGTCTCTGGCACCGGAAGACATTCACTGACGTGTGCTTGAGAAATTAATGATGGAACAACTGAATTCAAAACACTAAAAAAAAAAAAAAAAAAAAGGATGCTGTCTCTTCCAGGTTGAGAGGTAATGGGAGATAAAGACATCTACGCCAATGCAACTAGAGTGGGTTGTAAGAAGCCTCTCTACTTTCAAAGCTCCCGGTTAACTATACAGAGCTCTGGGATGTTCTGTTTCATTTACTTTGTCTAGTTCGGGAGAGGAGAGAATGTCATTTTTGCATCAATCTCTGCTGTGAAAGTGTTTTTCTTCCCTTAATAAGTATGGTGTGGCAAATTTATAGAAGCCTGGCTTTGATGATTCAGGATCAGGCAGTCGTGTCATCAGTGAAACCCTGCCTATTATCACACGGAAATGTGTATTAAGGAGGCATGACAAAGCAGGAAGAAGGGAAGCAGGTCCCAGAACTAAAAATGGTGAAAACGCATGCTTCCTGGTTGTTCTCTAGCAACTCACCCCTTCACTCAAAAGGCAAACTCCAAGTAAGTCCCTTGGTCATTAAAGTTCTATGGAATCATTGTCTTCCCCAAATATTGATCAGAAGATTGTGTCTGGCCTATGCTATAAATCTGCAGGAGGAACTAAAACCATAGTCTGTGATTCACCACATGCTACCTTATACTAGTGGTTGACCAGTCAGCCCTAGTGTTCACCTGGGGGTGAACAGAAATAAAACCTTTCTCCAGAAATGCAAAACAAATTAAAAACATCCTTGGGGCAATATTGCTGAAATATTGAACCTGAATATACTCCAGCCTCTAGATCTGTGCTATTCAATAGAGTAGCCACCAGACACATGTGATTTCTTAAATTTACATTAATTAAGTAAAATAAAAAACCCATTCCCTTGGTGGTACGAGCCACATTTCAAGTGCTCAATCATCACATGTGGCAAATGGTTACCATATTGGATAATGTATCTAGAACATTTTCATCATCACAGAAAGTTCTATTGGACTGTATTGCCTTAGACCTAAGTTTTAGCCTTTCATAGATACAAGGGACAGAGACCAAGGTAAATGACATTATAAGAAAAAAATCACCTTTAAAAAGGGCGGGGGGGCCTGGGTGGCTCAGTGGGTTAAGCAACCATCTTCGGCTTAGGTCATGATCTCAGAGTCCTGGGATCAAGCCCCACATTGAGCTCCCTGTTGATCAGGGAGCCTGCTTCTCCCTCTCTCTCTGCCACTAACCCCGGCTTGTGCTCTCTCTCTCTCTCTCTCTGTCAAATGAATAAATAAAATCTTAAAAGAAAAAAAAAGAACACAATCAGACAACTCCAGCATGTGGGAATATTTGTAACCCAACTGGCCTATACCCTCCAATAGTCAATGTTATGAGCAGAGGGCTGGGAAGAGAAAGTTGAAGGACCGTGATAGACCATGTCATGCAGCTGTGCAAGATTCAGAACCAAATGGTGGGGTGTAGCTTGCCAATATCCAGTGAGCTGTGGTACTCCGTGAGCTCACACTAAATCCTTTCACTAGCTGGTATATATGCATGTGTGTACAGTTTCCCTTTTTTCAACAGCCAGGCTACTTAAGACTTTATTCTTTAACTAAAACAGCCAGGCAGGCTATTTCTAGCACACATCTGTCATCTCATGGGACCTCAACTTTTACTCTGCTACACTTAAACCACTTTTCTTATTTCAAATTTAGACTTTTACCCAGCAAGTAAATATCAAGCATTACCATTCATTTCTGCCTACCAACTTGTTCACTTTACATAAAACAACCATCTCTGTATTATTGTTTGAGATCCATTCGAGTGCTTTATTCCATTTTCCTGCATTGTTTAAAATAAAGGAAAAATGGAGAAAATAAATATGCTACTATTAGCTATAATACAATTAAGAAACACTTGGATGAAGTAAACCAAACCTCTTCAGTGTGGTTTAGATGCATATTGGAAATAAGCTAGTTGATTATATGCATAATTCTGAGGGAAAAGAAAGTAACTTAAAAATCTATGAAACACTGGTAATTTATTATTGAAGATTATATAACCAAAAGGTAAAGAGTTAAAATAGAGGAAATGGAGATATTTTACAAAGTTATAGATTCAGAGTCCATATCACTAAAATGTTCTATTGATCCTCTAGAGAATTCCATAAGCTTATACATCATCTCATAGTTTTCTCCAGATTTTTAGTTAAGAAAATTTAAAAACCTGCGGGACGCCTGGGTTGCTCAGTTGGTTAAGCGTCTGCCTTTGGCTCAGGTTGTGATCCCAGGGTCCTGGGATGGAGACCCGTGTCAGGCTCCCTGCTCAGCAGGGAGTCTGCTTCTTCCTCTGACTCTCCCTCTGTGCTCTCCCTCTCTCTCTCACTCTCTCAAATAAACAAAATCTTAAAAAAAAAAAAAGAAAAAAGAAAATTAAAAAACCAGACCTAGTCCTTCTCCTGTCAACTTAAAAAACTAATTTGTATAGAGCAGAAATCAGTAAAATTGAAAACAAGAAATCAGTAAAGTAAATCAATGAAACCAAAAGTTGGTTCTTTGAAAAGATCAATAAAACCAATAAGCATCTAGCCAGGCTAAGGAAAAAGAAAATAAAGGACACAAATTACCAATACAAGAAATGAAAGAGAGGACATCACTACAGATCCCATGGATATTAAAAGGATAATATAGGAATCCTATGTTACATCTCCATGCCCACAAATTTGATAATCTAGATGAAATGGACCAATTCCTTGAAAGACACAATCAGCCAAAATTCACACAAAATGAAACAGATAATTTGAATAGGCCTGTATCTATTAAGTAAATTGAATCAATAATTAATAACCTTCCAAAATAAGAAGCACCAGGCCTAGATGGGTTCACTGGTGAATTCTAACAAACATTTAAGGAAGAAATTATTTACCAATTTCCAACAATATCTTTCAGAAGATAGAAACAGAGGGAATACTTCCAAATTGATTCTATGAAGCCTGCATTACCCTAAAACCATAACCAGACAAAGACATTACAAGAAACTATAGACCAATGTCTTTGATAAATACAGATGTAAAAGTCCTCAACAAGACATTAGCAAAGTGAATCTAACAATGTGTAAGAAGAAATATACACCACAGCCAACTGAGATTTATCCCATGTATGCAAGGTTGGTTCAACATTCAAAAATCAATTAATGTAATCCATCATATCGTTAGGTTAAAGAAGAAAAAGCATGTGAATAATATATCTATAGATGCAGAAAAAGCATTTGACAAAATCTAACTCTATTCCTGATAAAATCTCAGGAAATGAAAATGATAAAAGTCCTAGAAAATAACACAGGAGAAAATATAGATGGCTGTGGGTTTGGTGATGCCCTTTTAGATACAACCTCAAAGGCACAATCCATGAAAGAAAGAATGATAAGTTGGACTTCATTAAAATTAACATTTTTTGCTCTGCAAAAGACACTGTCGAGAGAATGTAAAGATAGCCAGAGAACGGGAGAAAATATGTGCAAAGGACATATCTGATAAAAGATTGCTATCCAAAATGTATAAAGATCTTGAGTCTAAAGCCCAACAGTAAGAAGACAAACAACCCAATTTAAAAAATGGGCCAAATACCGTAATAAATACCTCACCAAAGAAAATATACAGATGGCAAATTAGCATATGAAACCACATCATGACTATGTCATCAGGGATATATTAAAACAACTATGCATTACCAATGCACACCTATTACACCAAAACACTGACAAAACCAAATGCTGGTGAGGATGCAGAGCAACAGGAATTCTCACTCATGGCTGGGGGGAATACAGAAAGGCACAGCCACTGTGGAGGACAATTTGGCAATTTCTCACAAAACTAAACATGCTCTTACCATATGATCCAGCAATCATACTCCTTGGCATTTACCCATAAGAAGCTGAAAACTTATAGTCGCATAAAAACTTGCACGTGGATGTTTATAGCAGCTTTGTTCATAATTTCCAAAACTTGGAAGCAACCGAGATGTCCCTCAGTTGGTAAGTGGATAAATAAAATGTGATACAGCCAAGGTAATATTACTCAGTGCCAAAGAGAAATGAGCTATTAAGCCATGAATGACATGGAAGAACCTTAAATACATATTACTAAGTGAAGTAAGTCAATCATACTGTATGATTTCAACTATATGACATTCTGAAAGAGGAAAACTGTGGAAACAGTAAAAAGATCAGTGGTTGTCAGGGGTTAGGTGAAAGAAAGGAATGAACAGGAGGAGTACAGAGGATTTTCAGAACAGTAAGAATATTCTGTATGATACCATAATGGTGCATTTATTTTATTATAAATTATTATAAATTTGTGCAAACCCATAGTATGTCAACACCAAGAATGAACCTTATGGAAACTATGGGCTCTAGGTGATAATGATGTGTCAGTTTAGGTCCATCAATTATAACAAATGTACCAGTCTGGTGGGGGAATACTGATAATATGGGAGGCTAAGCATGTCGGGGGTAGGAGGTCTATGAGAAATCTCTGCATCTTCTCTTACTTTTGCTGTGAACCTAAAACTGCTCCAAAAAATAGTCTATTAAAAACATTTTTTAAAAAAGAAATACATTATACTTTGATTGGATTCTGCATAAAAACGTAGCTATAAGCAAATTTCTGGAACAACTGGGGAAATATAAATGTGGAATATACACTGAGTGGTATTATGGAATTGTCAACTTTCTTCAGTATGATGATGTCACTGGAGTCAGACTGAAGAATATCTTTTCCTAGGTAAAGTATGCTCAAGTATTTGGGTTGTACTGTCGTGGAATCAGCAACTTACTTTCAAATGATCTAGGAAAATACACATATATTCATATGCAGATAAAGCAAATATTCCAAAATATTAACAACTCTTAAATCTAGGTATAGGAAATGTGGGTATTCACTGCTCGTTTCTTCAACTTTTCTGTCTGATTGAAGATTTTCATAATAAAATTTTTGTGAAACCGCCTCCCTAAGGAATTTACAGAAGCTGACATGTGTCAAAACTCTAAGGCAGTTTGTATTTGAAAGTCCTTTTTGCTTTTCTTACCTAGTAATGGAACATTTCCATTCCTCTAACACTATTTTATTTACGTGTGTCAAAGAGATCAAACGAGAAGAATAACTTTATTGTGCCTTCTGACTCATCAGCTTTTCGCTTTTCATGACTCATTATCCATGGACAGAAGAAAGCCTGCACATTTTACTAACATGAAATTTTCATATACTTCTCCCAGTTCCGAGGGAATCAATTCTATTATGATCCCACTTCAACTGTTTCCTTTATTCTCCTTTCTCTATTCTTCCTTCTTCTTTTTGAAAGGGTGCTGCTGAAATTTACATGCAATATGAGTGCACCCCTTAATTACCATAACAGGCACTTCCTTCCTCCTGCACCTATTACAACTCACTTTGGATTTCGGCCAGCTCAAATAAGAAAGCCTCCTCTTAAAACTCCAAACCTTGAAATTAAAAATTGTAAGAAAATATTTTAATTGAAATTTAGAACAGTTTCCCCATGTCAGGAAAAGCTCTTGGAATGAATGAATTCCACAATAAAGAGTTTAAAAGGTGCTGCCATGGTCCGACCTAGGAAAGGGAAGGCAGGACTTTGTATAGGGCAGCCAGTGACCAGGCACATCTCTGAAGAGACCCAAGTAGCTTAGGGGGCAGCTAATTTAACACAAAACCTGGGTGCCAATCGGGGAACCTGAGAAGGCAACATGCATCTGTATGGTACACAGATCCCTCATGTTTTAGGACTAGGGAATACAAGTAGGGAGAGAAGGGTAAGGAAAACAAGAAAGCATTAAGCCCATCCATTACAGACAGACAATGGACTTATCTTGATACCAAGAGATGGACATAAAGCCCTTCACCCTAGAACTTTAAGTGTCAGAGATTCCTTGATTAGTCGTGTAACCTCATTCGCCTTGAAGCAGGGTGGCATGGCAGGACAGACACGGGATTAGAATGAGCAGATCTAATTTCTCTGAATCTACATGCTAACGCTACCTAATATCACTGAGGGAAGTAGCGGTAGGAATGTCATCCACAGGTTTTTTAACAGGCTTGGGTGACAGTTTCTAACATACAGCTTCAGGCATATTCTACAAGTAGCAGCATTAATTGGGAAAACATAGTAATAGCTGCAATGCAACCAGCACAAGACCTGACATGTATTCCTGGGTCCATGTATTCACTAGTTACGAAGTCAGCACCTGGATGTGTGGCCAGCACATATGGGCTGACGTTCCAGAGGTCAGCAAAAGTAGACATGCTCTCTTACACATGGAGCATGCAAGCTAATGAAGAAGGTACTAAAGTAACTACAGAAATCATTGTAAATTTAAAGATAAGGATCATGCAAAGGCACCTGGGTGGCTCAGTTGGTTAAGAGTCTGCCTTCAGCTCAGGTCTTGATCCCAGGGTCCTGGGATCGAGCCCGGCATCGGGCTCCCTGCTCAGCGGGGAGCCTGCTTCTCCCTCTGCTCCTCCCCCAGCTCATGCTCACTTGCACATGCGTGTTCTCTCTCTCTCAAATAAATAAATAAAATCTTTAAAAAAAGATAAGGATCACTGCTATGAATAACATTAAGAGTTGAGCTGAATTCTGAAAAACAAATGGGAAGAAGCCTGCTGTCTCTCAGGCAGAGGCCCTAAGACAGGAGAAAACATGTAGCTTTAATACAGTGTTTTCTATATGTTCTGGAATATGCATCACAAGCACATCATAAAAACCATACACACACACACACACACGCAGGCACATAAATATCGTATCCTGTGTTCGTGTTATATTTACACATTAAATAATAGCTCAAGTCTCAGTATATTTAGACGCCAGAGCTCACTGTGGGTGTGGGTAAGTGTAAATCTCTACTTCAAATGGTCTTCTTGATAACATTTTTAATTTATTATATTATTTAATTAGATCAACTTTGTTTTGTAACTTGTAATGTGGCTGGAAAAGGCTTCTATTTGATTTCATTCATATTTTAATTATCAACATTGTCTTCAATCTGTGGTTTCCTTGCTGCAATGTTTTAAAGTTCATTTGGTGAAGGCTGTTTAATTAGAACAAAATGTGATAACCCACAAACGTACATAACTGGGCCCTGTAAATGATCTAGTGCCACAATAAAGTGAATTTGAACAGACAAGTAAGGACACCACTCTAACTGGCCTTAGTAAGAGTACCCCCCCCCAGGACACTTGTCACACTGCACATGACAGGCAGACAGGTGAGGGCACCAATATTGTGCCAAATATTAAACATTAAAAAGCCCAATTTCTTACTTTATAATTACAAAACCAATACACATAAAATTTCTAGCATTTTCTGTCTGGGCTCCAATGAACTCCCTTAAGCAATCCTGGAATGTGTGCCTCTCACTCCAGAAGCCACTGTTTTGGGAAACAAAGGAGTAGAAAATAGGGAGAATGTGGGGCTGAGCGACAGAAAGATTGTCATAAACGCAATACTGAAGCACATGCTCTTAATGGCACCTGACCGTCTCCAAGGGCTTCCTAGTGAGAGGTGGGAGGTGTAGGATCATATCTGCATGTTGAGAAATTCCAGTGGACCTTAGACAGGGGAGAGGGTGTGGCTGGCATGTGTGGGGGGATCAGTCAGGAGACTGTCCCTGTAATTGAGCTGAGCCTCACCAGGCTCATGATGAGGAGGATGGAGATAGAAGATTCAGAGAATAGAGATGGCCTGGTGATGGGGTAGTGAGAGGTGTGAAAATTAATCAAGGGAAAACCTCCCTGAGGTGTAGTTGGAATAGCCAGCCAGCAAGGGCGCTCTCAGACTCCACCACTAGTCAACTGCAGACCCAACCAGAAGAGATGCACCTTGCAAGTCCTACCTAGCAAGTCAAGCCCATACTACTTCACTACCCCAGGAGGACAGATTCTCTTCTCCCTCAGCAACAGCCCAGCCAATGGGAGACTGTCACAGCTCAACCAATGAGAAGCCACTACGCTTCATTCTCCCTGACACTCCAATGGACTGTGAGTTTACAATAGCCCTCCCAACTCCCCCTTCCCTCTATAAAGAGCATTCCTCTCCTTTGTTCTGGGGCTTGCATGTCCCAGTTGCAATTCTCTGCCACGTTTGAATAAACCCATTTGCTTATAGAATAACTGAGGGTTTTATTTTTAAGGCTAACAGAAGCATATATATGAGAAGAGTGACTTCTGCTCCTGGCTGAAGAAAATGAATGGATGATCCAGTAGGAGAATCTGAAACTAAGTGTTAAGAATAAAAAGTACTGACCCATATCCAGCCTGACCCAACCCATAGCCACACCCTCACAGCGACAGAACAATCCATAAAAAAAAAAAAAAAAAAAAAAAGTCTAAAATCTTATCATGTCATTCCCTTGCTTAAAGATCTTGTAAGATGCCATGGTGCCAACAGGAGAAGGCACAGCATCCTTGGTACGCCAGACACAATTCTCTAGGATAAAGTCCCTGCTGCTTCTCCAGGCTTTTGTCCTGCTCCTTCCCACCAGAGCCTATATTCTACTGGAAATATATAGCTCAGGGAGCTCCAAACACTTATAACCATTTCCTTTCTAACTGCTAAGAGAGGGTCACTCTTGAGATAGGAACAATAAGGAATCAAAGCCATTGCTCCAAGCAGATTCTGCCTAATGTCTTTTAAAGCAATTTCCTAAAGGCTCTCTGGATACTGAAGGCACCTATTTGCTGCCAAAGAGAATAATGCACTAGTAATTCAGTAGCATACAACCAAAAGATCAGCCGTCATCAGAGCAATTAAGAAACAACAGTGAAAACAAATAAGAACAGAATTGTCCTTGACCAACTGATAGTTATTTTTGGATAACTTCTTTTTTTTTAACCTACCAATATGAGAGAGAGAGAGCAAGTGAGTGAGCACAAGAACGCGATTGTCTACTCGTTTGTAATTTTATTGTTTTAACTCAGTGCAAGCATTATGTAAATTGTGCATAAACCATAAACACAAGCCACCCCTGGGGATCACCTTGCTACAAAGAGTGCCTTGGGATGGAGTTGTTATGCACATTACATAAAGATCAGTATTTCATGTTTTATTTAACTTTATCAACTTGTCTTGGGGAAAAGTTTAAATAGATTCAGTGATTCTATCTGAGAGTTGCAAAACCATTGAATGGAGTCAGCCAGACAACAGGAAGTAAACACAGCCCTGGTTCCTTCTTTCCAGCGTGGAGAGCGGCAATGTGCTCAGTGGAATCCAGTGGGCGGTGCTGCCGGCGCCATTTGTGGAGGATGATGGAGACGGCTGAGCAGAGTGAGCACTTTGAAGACAGACTCCAAATAACATGCCAGTTCTATTATTCCTTAACTGCGTGACCTTGGGCAAATTATTTATTCTCTGAGTTTCAGTTCCTCTGCTGCAGAATGAAAATAATAAACCTACCTATCTCACACAGCTATAGGGACAAAGGAGAAAAGGTCAAGTTGTAAGTACAGAGCCCAGCGTCTAAAGGGGACTCAGTCATAGTTCCCTCTTCTTGGGTGGGTTTTATTTCTGTCTTCCTCTTCCTGCTTCTCTTATCTTTCTGTAGGAAAGAATTCAAATGCTCTAACTGGGGAGTCACATCAAATCTCATGCATTCAACTACAATCTTCACGCCAATAACACCTGTATTTCTGTCCTCAACCCAGACCTCTCCCAACAGCTACGGACTCTGTGGGTGGCTCCTGAGGAGACACCATATTGCAGCTCTAAAAGCTTAGCCCTTTCTCCTTTGTTCCTCTATGTTTGTGAGTAGCATCATTATCTATCCATCTTGTCTCCCCCAAAGGAATCCCAGAGTCATCCAGATTCACCATGCTCCCTTAACACCCAAAGTGAATCCATCACCAGGATTTGTCAATCCGAAACCTGCAACAGTCCTAGAATTTGCTCACTCCATCTCCAGGCCCAATATATCTTAACTTGGAAAACAAAATACTGACAACACAAGATCTGGAGAGGATGTGGAGAATTCTCCCATTCATTGCTCATGGGAATGCAAAATGGCACAGCCACTGTGGAAGACAGATAGGCAGCTCCTTACAAAAGTAAACATATTGTTACCCTATGATCCAGCAACCATGCTCCTTGGTATTTACCTAGTGAGCTGAAAAGAATAAGAATAAGAATAAGTATAAAAAGTGACCGCGTGAAAACCTGCACACCGATGCTTACAGCAACTCATCTCATAATTGCCAAAACTTGGGAACCCACCAAGATTCCTTCAGTAGGTGAACAGAAAAACTGGTACATCTGGATAATAAAATACTATTCAGCACTAAAAAGAGATGAGCTATCAAGTCATAAAACACATGGAGGAAACTTAAATGCACATCACCAAGTGAAAGAAGCCAATCTGAGAAGGCTACACGCTGTAGGATTCCAACTCTATGACATTCTGGAAAAGGCAAAACTATGAAAACAGTAAAAGGATTCATGACTGCCGGGGGTTGAAGGAGGAATAGATGAGAAGGCAGAGCATGAACAATGTGTAGGGCAGGGAAACTATTCTGTAGGATTCTAAGATTGTGGATACAGGTCATTATAAATTTGCCCAAACCCATAGTATATACACCACCAAGAGTAAACCCTGATGTAGCCTATGGACTTTCAGTGCTAATGATGTTGCCAGTGTGAGTTCATCAACTGTAAGAGATGTATCACTGGGGTAGAGGATGTGGAGAGTGGGGGATGTTGTGCATGTGGGGGGTAGGGAATATATGGGAACTCTCTGTACTTTCTGCTCAGTGTTGCCGTGAACCTAAAACTGCTCTAAAAAGTAAAGTCTCTTAAAAATAAACAAGAAACAAAATAGCCTCCCATTCAGCAATGTGGGCCCATCATAGCCCTTTCTAATAATCCACCACAAAGCTTAAGAATGATTCCTAAATAAAAAACCTGATCAGGGTACTCCGATACCAAACACCCTCCCATGCTTTTCAGTAGCCTACAAATTAAAGGGCTCTGGACAAAGGGTTTAGCAAGTGTCTTTCCCCTTCTGCCCGAAGAACGTGACCACTGGATAAACTTTCTAGTCTGTTTCCCTGGAAACAGAGAATGATGGTTTGTGTCCACTGTATCACTAACAACACTGCTTCCTGTGAAATGACCCATTGGGCAGACTGCACCTGGACTGGGAGAACTATGGATATTTGATGGGGTGCCTTACATGGGATTCCCAAAGTGTGGCAATACATCTGACTTCAGGGACCCTAGAAGTGATACCTATGGAGTTTCTACAAGAGATACATGGCTCCTGAAAAGCATGAGGCGCTTTAAGCCAGAGTGGACCTTGCGTCATCCAATGCAGGTTGTTCCTCTTGGCACCTGAGCTGTCTGCAGTGTGGTTGCTGCAAAGGCTCCTGCTGAAGAAGAACACTTATGGATCCTAGAGGCCAGGAGCACCTACAGCTCCTAGACGGCAGGTGCACCTACGGCTCCTAGAGGGCAGGAGCACCTACAGCTCCTAGACGGCAGGTGCACCTACGGCTCCTAGAGGGCAGGTGCACCTATGGCTCCTGAGAGGGCAGGTGCACCTATGGCTCCTGAGAGGGCAGATGCCAGGTGTGGTCTACAGTTGGCCTGTAAATCTGAATGTCTAGGCGAGACTAAAAAGATCCTCTGGTTGGCCCTTGCTTCTCTTTCAAGCCTCACATCTGCTCCCTTTCTACCCTACTCAGTAGGATGAATTACTGACATTTGCCAGTAAGTGTCATGTGATATCATTCCTCCAAACCTTCCTGCATGTTTTCACCTCTTCATTGTCACCTTCCCATGCTCTTCCTACGCTCAACCCCATGGTTACCTCCTTGGGGAACTCCTAGCCAGACCATGTCCCACACTGGGTGAAGCACTCCTTCATTTGGCTCCCACTTCACCACTGAT
Source organism: Halichoerus grypus (assembly GCF_964656455.1). NCBI lineage: Eukaryota > Metazoa > Chordata > Mammalia > Carnivora > Phocidae > Halichoerus > Halichoerus grypus. Next base: position 4,881,330 of record NC_135716.1, on the reverse strand, counting down.
CTTCTTTGCCCTATATTATCATCATCTGTTTATTTACCTGCGTGTTCACTATGAACCACCCCCCCAACCCTTGATAGTTGCAAGATCTGCCCCTTGGTGATTGCCAAAGCCATTTTTGTAAAGGTGAGCTGATCAGGTCAGTCACAATGGTGGGCATTGCCAGTTTCTTACCTAATATCCATCCTCATTAAAGATAACTCTGGTTTTTTTCTGGCACAATCACATGCCCAAATAAGCACCTCTTGAGATCAGTGATGGCCATGAGACCTAGTTCAGACCAAGGAGATGTTAGTGAAAGTCTACTGGATGGTATTATGAGAAAACTACTGTTCTCTTGATCAAAAGAGATAAACTTGGCTGACACACACCAATTCCTCTCCCCCCTTCTTGCTCCCTATACATGTGGAATATGAACACCATGCCCGATGGTAGAGAAGAGATCTTGCAAGCATGAATCTGAAAAAGAAAGCTCCACACCAAAGATGACAGAGGAGGAAGCTTGGGGAGCCTGGGTCCTTGATTTCCCATGAAAAACTATACAAGCCAGACCCATGGTTGCATGAAAAAAACACAACTCTATTTGACTATGCCACTGTTATTGGATTTCTATTGCTAGAGCTGAAGCCAGTTCTGACTGATGCACAACTACACATAGTTTCTTCTCCCACAACAAGCTACAATCTCAACCCATTCCCATGACACCTCTTTCCATCCCGATGCCTGAAAACCTTATCACTCCCACCTCCTGCCACCTCCTCATCACCACATATTCTCAGAGACCCAGCCATTCCAGCTGGTCTAGTAACAAGTCCCCGGGAAACCCCATCTTTAAGCAGGTCCCTATCTTTGCATGGGTTCTTCTTCTGCCTCAGGATGGCCCTTCCCCCACCAGCCTCACCTTGGCCTATCAGAACCAAGGTAAACATCACCTCCTTCACAGAGCCTTCCTTGATTCTGTAGTTTCTCCCTTCCCTGAACTTCCAGAGAGCACCCCATGGCTGCTTTTGCTATAGCAATTAATGAATCACTTTTAGATTATCTGTCTTAATCATCTGCCTTCTCATCCAGAACTTGAAATATATAGAGCAGTGGTCTAGCCTTATCGGGCACTCAAAGTGTGTTTAAAGATACTTCTAAATATACTACCTCTACCCACTAAAGTTGTGATCTTTATCTTCTCTAAATTATTTATCCGTAAAATAGAGACAGCCCTAGGGCCACCAGATAACACAACTCCAAGGGACAGTGTGCTGCAGGTGACAAGTGCCCCACCCTCAGGTGTGTGTAGAATAAAATGAATTGTATCCCCGGAGTCGAGCACTTTACAGATGAAATACTTAAATGCATGCAAAGTGCTTAACATAATGCCTGCTAAAATAAGTTCAATAACATTAGCTATTGGGATGACGATGAAGATGATGATTGTATCTTTCTTTGTATCCTCAGCACTAGACTTGGCCCAAGGTAGGTGCTCAGTAACATTTCCTGGATGAATAAATGACATGAAATCCAAGTTTTGGTTCTAAATTATAATGTACTCTGAAGTCTCAGCCCAAAAGGGCACAGAATCAAATAGTATCCCTGGGTACCTAATTTTCCCACCAAAATAACTCCTGATGTTTATTCCCTGGAGCTTACCCTATTAGGCAGGCTCAATGTCTGCTTCTGAGCAAGTGAGATGCTGGGGCAGGAACTTTCCGGAGAGGTTCTCCTGGGGACCAACTATGCAGGCTGGACTGGGCTAATAATAAACCAAGCTAAACAATGTGGCCGTTAGCTGGGTCTGGATGCCCAGACCCTGGGCCCTGGGGAGTGGAGCTCTGAATCTATCACTCCTGAAAATTTGATCTTCCCATGCAGCTTCCACAGGGACTCTCAGGGACACAAGAAGGCTGGAGCAAAGAAGCACCAATCCCAACCATTGTCAGCTCAGGGGGACCTGGAATGGGGAGCAGCTGTTGACATGCCTCAGTTGCTCTGATCCACTGGTTCCAAAACATCTGCACTCTGACGTACTGGGATTGCCCTATTTCTGTGGGCCCGTGCATTCAGATTGTACAATAAAATCCTACCTCAGCAATTAAATGACATCACTGTTTAATGTACACCTGTGGTAGGAAACCACTGCAAAGAAAAAGGACTGAAATGGGTTCTATCTTCAATTTCACCCGGTCTATTAGGGAAGAAGAACATAGGCAAATGCCTCTACTAAAAGAGAGGAAGCAAATGGGCATAGATGAGGGGAAGTGGGAATGAAACAGGATCCAAGAGGGGACAAATTCCAAGGAAAGAGAAATGATTTGTAAGTGGAAGGAAGCCCAGCAGAAAGGACACTAGGGATGACCTCTTCAACCCTTCTCATTTAAAAAATGGGGGAACGAGAAGTAGGACCCCTGGTCCCAGTGCACATTGTTCTTGGAGCACTCTGTGCATCTCTATTGGATAACTTAGCCTCAAGAGGGAGCTTTGGAACCAAATGGCCCTGAGTTGGAATTTAGGCTTTGAGACTGATCTCTATGATTTCTGGCAAGTCACCTGATCTCTCCCGGAGCTTCAGAATCATTTGTGGAAAGGGACAGGTAGGATGCTTTTATCTCATAAAAACGCTGTGAAGATTTACATGAGAAAATCCCTGTTAAGTGTCTGGCCCAGGGAAAGTGCTTGCACATTTGCTGAATGAATGCATGAATGAATGAATGAATGAATGAGTGTTTAAGAGCACTGTCTGGCAGAGAAAGAAAAAAGAAACTACTGCGTGCTATTTCTGGCTTCTCCCTACTCTACCCACTGGAAAAACACAAGTTCCAGGAGAGAGGGACTGAGTCTGTCTTGCTCTCAACAACAACCCCAGCCTGCAGCATGATACCTGGCACGTAACATGCACTTGGATCAAACTTCCTTTATGAATAAGTTAGCCATTCATTCTCCAGTCTTTTGCACGGTGTCAGACATTTAGCTAAGTACCCTGCATGCAGTAGGCATAGTATCTAATCGTCCAGGCGACCTATGAGAAAAGTGGCCTTATTTTCCCCATCTTACAGATGAAGGAACAGGTTCAGAGAAGTTCAGTAACTTTTCCAAATCAGAGCTAGTGAGTGGCAAAGCTGGAACATGGCCAGGACTTTCTGAACCCAAATGCTCTCCTTAAAACCTTCAGGTAAATGCGTTTGCACATGGCCACTAGGTGTGCCAGAGCCCGGAGTGGGGTGGAGCGAACGGGAACAGAGCTAGGCTTGGAGCAGAGCATGACCGGCATGCGCAACAGCCTCTCTTGGGCTGATGCCGGGGTCAAGCTAAGCCCAGTCACTGTGGGAGGCCAGAGGGAACGGGCGGATGCAGCCATCAGAGGAAAGGGGAAAGGCTTTTCCAAAGAGATGACAATTGAGGTGAATCTGAATCAGTGAAGAGCTTGCCCAGATGAAGGTGTGGTGTGTGTGTAGGCATGTGTGAGCGTGTGCGTACGTGTGTGTGAGGGACAATAACACATTGTGCTGAAATTGTAAACGGATCAACCATCCCCCTATTGGGGGACACCTCTCTCTCCATCTCCCTGGCAGCCATGATCAGGACCCCACGATTACCTGCCAAGGAAGCTTCCAGCCCAATGCACACTTCATTCCTGCCATGACTCTAGACAACCCTCACACTCCAGCCAACCCAGCCTCAGTTTTAACTTAAAATGAGATGCACATTAAAGTAATACATCGATTTTCAGTTTAGGTGTATACAATATATTACACCAATATCCCTGCAGTTTTGACACATACATTAGTCACCGAAGTTTGAATGAAAATATCCAGGGGACATTCAATTAAACCACACAAAGGAGAAAAGCCACATCTGCAATCCCAGTAAATGTATTTTCTTTCATTTTGGTCTGACACAGTCAATAAAGTATAACATGGAAAGGTAAACACCTAGAATTTTGACTACTTATCTGAACAACTAGGGAGAACACAGATTGCCCTGGATTACTACGACTACTACTTCATCATCTTCTTCTTCCTCTTCCTCCTCCTCCTCCTCCTCCTTCTTCCTCTTCTTCTTCCCCTCCTTCCCCTTCCTCTTTTTGCTCTTCTGCTTCCTTTTCCTCATCCTCTTCTTCTCCTTCTCCTCCTCCTTCTTCTACTTCTTTTTTTTTTTTTAACCTAAGCAGGCTCCTAATTCTATAAAGCGTCCTTCCAAGTAAACACGCTTGCAGTTTTCATGCATATTCCAGAATCAAAAGATGTTAGAAGCACACCTGATATTAGGGATCACCAAACAAATCCCCTGCTCACCCCCTTCATATTCCAAGTCAAACAGAGGCTTACCCACTTTCCCAAATTCACACACAGCTGAGTGGTTAAAAGCCAGATATTTTGACTGGATCGTTCTTGAGTTTTGTTCTGGGTTTTTGGTTTTGTTTTGCTTTTATGACCTACAGCTGACTTTTAAATGCCCTTCACAAGGGCCATCTGCAGGGTGGCTGAAAAGGGACAAGCTTCAGGATCAGACGGATTCGGGGGAACCTGTCCGGGCTTCATCTCCTGCTAGCTGTGGAACTGTGAGCAAATTACTTCCCCTCTCTGTGCCGGGTCTCCTCAGCTCTAAAGAGGGCTGGTACTAGCTCCTGCATGAAGATTAAATAAAAGTATCTCCAGGGAAAGGACTTACTATAGTCACCAACAGGTAGTAGGTGCTTAGAAAGAGCTTCCTAGCCCCTCCCATCTGCACCACCACCTCATTGGATCCTGGCCTGTCACTTAAAGATGATTTATGATCATTTTTGTCTCCAGCATCCCCATGCTCTCAGAAAAGAAGGGGAAAGAAAGAAAACCAAGAAAATCTCATTCTATTATTCAGGAGCAATTATATTAATATTCATTTTATTCTCGCAGAAGGCCAACACAAGTCAGCATGTTAAAAGACTGAGCTTGATAAATTCTACCTTGGGCACAAGATACCAAGGATAATCTTATCTTTAAACATTTCCCTTAAGCAAACTCAAAAAAAAAAAAAAAACCCGCAATTTATTCTTCAACATATTTTATATTCTGACTTAAAATCAACAAGTTTTCACCAAAACCACTAGTTCAGTTTCCCATCTGTTCTTACACTAATATCTCAGCTATCATGACATGTGCCCAGAAATTAATTTTCCAGAAAACTTATGCAAACCCCTTCAATACTAAATACTTTTATATTTAATTTTAGCAATTTCTGATGTAGCTCGTTTTAGAAAGTGTACTCCCCTGCCTTATTTCAGCAGACTATAATTTAGTTTTTCCTGATGACTCACTGTCACACTTCTGAACATAAGTGATGGCTTATCACTTAGTGCTTGATGCCCTCAAAGACCCATACCACGTGAACGTCTCCAATGTTCCTGCACTGAGGATCCCAAGGTCCTTCCTAATGGATATCCCTTGGTTCACCCCATGGAGATGTTCCATTCGAGGAAGGTCTCATCTAGCCTCCTCAGTTTTCATAGTAGAAGGTCAATCTCACCAATGATTTAGTTGACATTAAAGTATACACATTAGCCTCTAATCAGAATAAACACTGATTAAACACCTACTGTGTGCCAAGGATGACAAGAGATTTAACTTGGTTTATTTATTTTTATTTTTTCACTTAATCTTCATTAAAAATCCCTTCCGGGTTCCCTATTCTCATTGTTTGAAAGAAACTAAGGTCAGTACAGATAAAGTAGCACACACTATTCTGGAGAGAAGCTGAAATTATTACCAGGGTATCGGGAAAAGTATGGCGGAAACTGTATAATACAGGGCTAATGAATTAAAACAGGAGAGATCATCCACCAGAGATTGCCAGGAAATAAAAAATGGCACTAATGGAAGAATTTAGCAAGCAAGCTGAGAGAGAAAGCTGTGTTCAAGAGATGATTTGCTATATATATCAAGCATGATGTGTGAATGAAGGTATGCCTGAGTGGAGTGGAGGAAAAGCTCTCCAAGCTGAGAAGGTGAAGGCCAAGGTGCTACAGAAGTCATTGAGCTGGACTTGGAAGGCATCCAAGATACTAGTGGGACTCAGGGTGGTGAGGAAAACCAAGGTTCAGGCACCAGAATGATCAGGGCCTGGAGAATAGGGTGTGAGCAAAAGGCCAGTACGTGACTGGTCAGGCTGGTAGGTACCAGGGTAGCTGGCCCCTACTGCAATTTGCCCTGACCCATGATGCTTTCAAGAGTTGAGCAGGAGAAGGCATGGCTAAATCAGGAAGGGAATCCACAGCAGGGCTCTTTGGGTTTCAAGCACTACAAAGTTCAGGGAGATTTTTTTATAGTATGTTTTCGTGACTTCCTTAGGGCGCATACACTCTATGAGGATCACAGGGTCTTGTGACTGAATGTCATAAGCCCCAAAGCAGTAGCTTTGTCTTAAAAGAAGACTCAGGGGATTGTAGTGGAAATATCAGTTAGAATGTAGGCAACACAATGGATGCCCCACTGTGACGCCCTCTCCCAGGCTGGTGCACCCGTCCCCCAGCTGCTGTGTTAGCTGATAACAACCCATCGTTGCTCTGTTCTCCTGAGAATCTTCCTCAGCTGGTCCAAGTTGCTTTGCCCAGGAATACCTGGGTGCATACGTCTCCCGAAGTCAGATGAAAAGAAATGACCTTGCCTCAAGGTAGAAAATGTTGTGGGGCCACCTGTGCCCCAGAGCTCCCCGTGTGAGCAGGGATAAGGCTCTATATTCACGACGTAGGGGGTACATCGACATCTCAGGACCTAAGAGAGGGGATAGGTAGGGCTATCCACTGAGGCCAAGTAACTGTCCAGGGTCACTTGGCTAACAAATGTCAGAACTAGGGAAACCAGCCAATTCATTTCGTCTGGGACTGGGAGGAGTCGGGGGGGGGGGGTGTGTTCCTGGGAGGCAAGACGTTCCGTTTTCAAACAAGAACAGTCAGACCCAGGAAGAAAAGAGACTAGACAGGTCAGTGTCCTCCCGAACTAGAAGCCTAACATCTGACCAGGAGTTCTAATGGTACTCACACAAGGCTACAGTTATTTGGTTTTTAATTGAAAAATTGTTATTCCATTATTGAAGATTCCTGGCATTCTTTTCTCCCATACGTGCTTTGATAAATATTGGCCACGTGCTCATGGAGTGCCCGGAAATGTTCTAAGTGTTTGGGACCGCTGTAAACACGGCCAAGTCCCTGCAACCATGAAGCTTACCACCCTCCAGAGGAGAGAGCTGATAAGAAAGGCAAACAAACACATCTGTAATAATACTACCAACGCTTACACAGGGATGAATGCTATGGAGAAAAACACAGCGAGTTCTGCGTCCAGAGCGTGGAGGCAGCTGTTTGGCTGGTGGTCCAGGAAGGTCTCTAACAGGAAAGTCTTAGATGAGGGAGAGCAGGAGCCCCGGAAACGTCAGGCAGATACTTGTCCTAGCCAGCAGTGTGGAATCACAGGAAGAAGCTCGGAAGGCAAGAGGAAGCTAGTGAGTGCGTGTTTGTCTTTTGTGTTTTATTTTTGAAAGGGCAGTGGTAGAGACCTGGTGAGTCCAAAAGAACATCTTTATCTCCTCATTCTATATACTTCCCTTGGGTGATCGGTTCTACCCCCATGCTCTCAATCAGTGTTTCCATGCTGATGATTCCCCAAGTCTATATTCAGCCAAGAACTCTATTCTGAGCTTGACTGAAATCTTTAATTTCCTAAACTGTACATAGATGTCCTCAGAGACCTAAAAATCTACTTTCTCAAAACAGAACTCATCATTTTCCCCTTCAAACTCTGTTCTTCTGCCTGTGTCCCCAGGCCAGGGGACAGCAACAAGGCCAGTCCTTGAGACCAGGTCAGAAGACTAAGCATCATCCTTGATGCCTCTCCGCTTTTAGATACTGTATGCTGGGTCATCCAATACTTCCCAAGAACTACCACCTTAATATCTCTCGAGTTTGTTCTTTCTTTATCCCTATTACCTTAACCTTGGCTACAGATATCATTACCTCCATATACCCTGGATTTCCTGCAAGAGCCTCCCACCAAGTCTCTATGCTCCTCATCTTACACCCCTCCAAAGCATTCTGTATCCTGCAGCCCAAATCCAAAATGCCGAGGTGTCTCTGTCTTCCCAGTATAAAACATCTTCCCTGCTGAACAAAGCTAGAGGCATCACGTTTCCCAATTTCAAATTATATTACAAAGCTGTAGTAATCAAAACAGTATGGTACTGGATTAGAAACAGACACACATGCCAATGGAATAGAATATAGAGCCCAGAAATGAACCCATGCATATATGTTTAACTAATCCTTGACAAGGGTGTCAAGAATGCACAATGAGGAAAGAACAGTCTCTTCAATCAATAGTGCCAACAAAACTCCATATTCACATGTAAAAGAGTAAATCTGAACCTTTATCTTACACTATACACACTTATACATACACCTGGAACTGAAAATATCCTAAAGTAATAAATAGGGGAAAAGCTTCTTAACAGTGGTCTTGGCAGTAAGTTTTTGGATATGACCTCAAAATCACAGGCAACAAAAGCAAAAAATAAGCAAGTGGGACTACATCAAACTAACAGGTGTCTGCATAGCAAAGAAAACAATCAACAGAGCCAAAAGGTAGCCTACAGAATGGGAGGATATCTTTGCAAACCATGTATCTGATAAGGGGTTACTATCCAAAATATACAAGGAATCCATATAACTCAATAACATAAAAACAAATAACCTAATCAAAAAAATAGGCAAAGGACTTGTTTCAACATATTTCCAAAGAAGTTCCATTTGTACGTCTTCTTACCTGTCTTCAGTGGATACATGAAAAAGTGTCCAGCATCGCTAATCATCAGGGAAATGTAAATAAAAACTATAATGAGAATCACTTCACATGTGTTAAAATGACTATTATTTTAAAAAATTAAGGTAAGGCTCAGTGGGGAGGTACACTGTTGGTGGGAAAGTAAATTGGTACAGCCATTATGGAAAATAGCATGAAGGCTTCTTAAAAAATTAAAAATAGAATTACCATGTGACTCAGCAATCCCATTTCTCAGTATATGCCCATAGAAATGTAAATCCGGATCTCTAAGAGATAAGTGCAATCCCATGTTCACTATAGCATTATTCATAGTAGCCAAGATACGGAAACAAACTAACTGTCCATCAGTGGATAAATTAAGTAAAGGAAATGTGATCTACACATACCATGGACTATTACTCGGTCTTAAAAAATAAGGAAATCCTGCGATTTGTGACAATATGAATAGACCTGGAGGATATCATGCCAGGCACAGAAAGACAAATACTAAATGATCTCACTTCAACGTGGAAGCTAAAACAGTCAAACTCATAGAAGCAGAGAGCAGAAAGATGGTTATCAGAGGCTGGGGCTGGTTAAGGGGTACAAAGCTTCAGTTAGGCAAGATGAGTAAGTTCTGGAGAATCAAAGCGTAGCATGGTGACCACAGGTAACGGCACTGTATTGTATACTTGAAATCTGCTAAGTGTTCTCATCACATCTGATTTGAGCTGGACAAAGATCCCTCTAGCTGTCGTGTGCAGAGGAGACTGGGGGAGCAGAGGTGGAGGCAAGGATGTCAGTTCAGAGGCTGGTGTATTCATCCAGGTGAGAGATGAAGGGGCTTGAACCAGAATGATTATTGTAGGGACGGAAAGAAAGACCTGCATGTTGCCCTTGACCCTTCCCTCCCCTTGACCTGAACCAAAGGTCTCAAGTGTCCCATTGATATTTCTCAGATAAATGAGGTAGTGTGTTCACTGAACTGACGCTTCTCCCTCTCTCCCTCCTCACCATACCTTCTCTCACTAGTTCCTATCCATCGTACAGACAGGACGAGTCATCCCAACTCTCACTGCCTAAATTCAACCTAATATCTGCAAAGTCTCCTAAGAGGCCACCGTATTTCTTGGTTGATCCATCTTCTCTAACCCAACCTCTACTATGCAGCTGGGGATAATGTTCCACCTAACACCAAATCTTTCCGTGGCTCCCATGACCTTCCAGTTAGAACACAAGCTCCTTAGCATGGCTCCCGAAACTCTCAAAGATGTGGCCCCTATCGATCTCCCCAGCCTCAAGGGACACCATTCCATTCGTTGTGTTCCAACCCTGCTCATCCATTTCACTTCTCGGCTACCTCTTGCTTCCACAGCGCTGCATGTCACTTCCTCTTCCGATGGCCCTTCCCTGTAGTCTCCATTTGGAAATTCCCTCAGACCTCAGCTTAGGATCTCTCTCTTCTGTGAAGCCTTCCTTGGCAGCCCCTGCGAGGAAATGTGTTAAAAACACCTTCTCTTTTTTCCCACAGAACCCTGCATTGGCTGGTTTTCTTTTGACTGTCTCCATGTCTGATCCCCCGGCCACGTGGGGCAGATCCCTGTCTTGTTCACAGTTGACTCTCAGGGCCTGGAAGGATGAGTGGCACAGAGCAGACTACGGACTCCGATTTTCCGTGCTGGGCACACCACAGTGCCTCTCCATCCACACTAGAGGCAGAAGGGCACTGGTAGGAGTCCTGGCCCGTAGCACCAGTCTCCCTCACGGTGCTAAAATCCCCCTGAGGAATCACTCCTGAGATTGGTGTGCAGCCACCTAGAATTGATTCATTTTGAACAGAAACATTTGACACTGTGGAGCACCCAGAGTCTGGGAAGCTCAACGAATATTAGAGATGTCTGCGAATCTCCTCCACCTCTCTCAGGTAAGACTGGGCTTCAATCATATAGTTTCTTCTATTTTGTTTTTGTTTTGTTTTGTTTACAATTTTATTTACTCATTTTATTTGAGAGAGAGAGAGAGCAGGGGAGGGGCTGAGGGAGAGAGAGAGAGAATCCCAAGCAGTCTCCCTGCTGAGCTTGGAGCCCAATGCGGGGCTTGATCCCATGACCCTGAGATCATGACCTGAGCTGAAACCAAGAGACGCTTAACCAACTGAGCCACCCAGGTGCCCCTAGTTTCTTCTATTTTGAATGAAGGAGATCTTCCAAAGGGACAGAGAAGCAGAGCATCTTACCTGGGGTTGGATAAGAATTGGGCTGGGATAAGGATGGATAGCATGCAGCATTCAACGCTTCCTAAGTCCCAGGATTGCCTTGGGGACACTGGCCTTCTAGACTGGGGAAAATTCTAAAAGAAGAGAAATATGGCAGTTACAGTGAATTAAGATGTAGAGTTCAGACAAGTGAGGAGTCTTGACCGAAAGGACAGCCAAGAGCCACAGCTGTAGCTTTGGTGAGGAGAAACATAGACTGATGTATGGAAACACTGAAAAAGCAGAGCTAGATGGGCCATGGGAATCATCCAGGCCATTTATAGATGAAGAAACCAAGGCCAAGAAAGGTGAGGTGAGGGCCCAGGTCAATAGTCTTGTAAGCACTTAGTGTCAGAGCTGGAGTGACGATTCAGACTGCAAATCTAAATCTTTAGTTTATTCTATCTACTCCCTCATGGTATCTCGCATGAGAAACTCAGCTCTGGGAATCTTAGTGTTCTCCCCCTCCCCACCCCCCTCTCTCTCTGTGAGAAAGGTAGGTAACATACAAGGAGGAAGTGCACTGGGGGCGTTTCAAAAAATTCCAAGACGTTCTATGATTGGTGACTACATCTATCATTTGGAAATTACAGATACCACATATTAAGTGCCAGGCATGGCCCTGGTTTTAGTGTACATCTCCCCAAGACATCCTGAAAGGTTGCTGTCATTATAATGCCATGCAGATAAGGCAGAGGACTAACAGGGACAAAATGACTTACTGAAGGTCACACAGAGCTAACAAGCGGAGGAGCCGGAACTTCCAGCCCATCTTGTCTGCTGCTGTGTAACTTGACATAGAGATTTTGCTCATTTTCCATAACAAAAATAAATAAGGAAAATAAATGATGTATTGAGTAGAGTATTTTACAGTTTATGAACTGCTTTTAGTGCATGGCTACGCATTCACTCCAAGCACTCAGCATCGCCGTTGGATGGGCAACATCATCCACGTTTTACAAATGAGGAAACTGAGGCATGAGGCGATCAAGTGTCCTAGTTCCGGGTCCCCTTAGAACCAGATTCACATCTAAGCTCTCTTGCTCCAATCTATGTCCTTTTCCATAATACTAGAGCTGAAATCAAGGAAAGAAATTGAAAGGAGAGAAATGCGTTTTAAGTTTAAAATATTCCATCAGATGTTTTCAACAAATGTTATATGAAGGCCATTCAACACTAGATTACAGTTATTCTAAAGTACCCACTTGAAAAAAAATGAGCATTTTAAGGCAAAATATGTGTTTCTGTTCTCCTTCACTCTGCTTCAGTGGGCTGACCCTAAATAATGCACAACAACCCAGCAAGCATCCTTCAGGCTTGCTGCACTTACTGAGATGGGGGGAGGTGGCTGGGACAGCCTTTGTGCAAGCCTCTTCTGGTGCAGGTGGTCATGCTGCAGGTAAGGCTTTTCCATGGACTCAGCCACTCACCAGGGCAGTCGTCTGCCAGGTGTTGGGGCCACAACCATGGCGGAATAAGGCAAGGTTCCTACCCTCAGGAAGCATGAACTCTAGCGAAGGCAGGCATATGTTCGAGCAATGACAACATGACCCAGCACAGGTTGACACAGAGCAGGTCCAAAGTGCTGTGGGAGCACAGGGGACAGAGCTCAGAAAGGCTTCCCACCAGAAGGGGGATTTGAATTGCGTCATGAAGGGAAGAGGGAAGTGAGAAATGATCATTCTAGGCAGAGAGACCAGAGTGAGTAAAAGTTGGGGTATAAAAGAGCAGAGAATAGTAGAAGACAGTCCTGGCTCCTTCCAGAAATTATGGTTTCCTCGGCAATTACATCAAGCTGAAAGCCTTCAGTCAAATTGGGCAAACGTGGTAAGCATCTACCATCACAGTGCAGAGTTGTATGAAGGTAAATCCTTCCCACAAGGAGCTCACAACATATCTATGTATCCACCTAACCAACATTTAAATGAGTCCCTACTATGTGCAAATCCCTATTTACACTATAGACCACTCAGACTAACTCTGTGGTGAGCAGACCTCAGTGTTCCCAAACTAAAGTACTGCACTTGATGCCAAAGCTCTTGACCTTCAACATTTATAAACAAGGATGACATGCTGTGTTTCCCCTGATAAAGGCCTCTTTAGATTTCCCTGAGTGTATCTTGGGCCAGACTACAGCGTTTCAACTGTGAGTCACTGACCAATATTTCTACCCTCGTTTCACAGCTGATGTCTGTTTAATGATTTGCTGATCTGAGGAAGGGAGTTTCTTCAGAAAATGATAATCCGTCTCATGTGCATGGCAAGTTAGGTTTTGAAAAGCCTTTCTCCACCCATCCTCTCCATCATCCCACTCAATTGTCACAAGAGCCTGGCAGTGTGCAAGGATTGTTAGCATCCCCATTCTACAGATGAGAGAACGGAGTCTCAGCAAGGTGGAGCAATTCAAGGTCACACAGCAAGTGTATAGTGAAATGAGAGCTCAAAACCATGTTTTCTGACTCCCCGATCCTGTCCTCTTTTCTCTACACCTTACCATCTGCCTGGAATACAATAATATCATCCTCATTTATGACATGAATCCCAGATGAAATGCTGGTCAAATCACATCCCCTCAGGCAACATAACTACAGCATAAATTAAAAGCCCAATTAAAGAACATGGCCTTTTAACTGGGACTTACCACTGTCCCCCGGGGCTAGGATATAAAGAGAAAGCCCTATAAAAGTCAGTGGCTGCCCATCCTGGAAATTATCCAGAGACCCACTTACCCATATGCAAGAGCCTTTAGACCCGCATTATTCACCTAACTTTTATCAATCACCCTTCTCTATGTTCTTCTGGGGCCCCGGCCCCCACGGAGCTGTGTCTGGAATCATTGCCCAAACCTCTGCCCCTCTCTCCGGCCTGAAGACGCAGGTTTAACAGCAGTCCATCCCTCCATGTAGATAGGTGCCTCTCAGCTCTAACACATACATCTCTTAGTATCAGGAGCCTCAGAACCTGATGAAAAACCAATGATTCTCTAGTTCAAAGAGAGCACTGAAGCGAGATTCTCTAGCTGTCTCAAAGTGGGATAGTCTGCTAGAGCCCTGGGTGGCCAAGGGGACAAAGAGTGTTATTATACTCAATGGAGTCTTGTTTTGCTGACAATAGTGGGGGGGGGGAGAGCAGGGCTAGAAATGAGGTGAGGAGAAAAGGAAGGGGCATTTTGATTGCTCGCTTATAATTTTCTATTTATTCTCACTCTACCCCCAACAGTCAAAGGCAGTAATGTGATAAACTTCAGGGGTACCCCTGGGTCCCAAAATGGTAATAGTTACTACTTCCTCTGTCCAAATTTCCCCCTCCGGCTGCTGGGTTCGAAGCCGACTTTACAGCTCAAGAGCTGGTGTGCACTCTGGTCCCTTTCCATGTCATAGCTGAGCTGCAGTGCTCCCCCACCCCTGTCCCCAGCCAAACCACAGGGAGAACAGGTCTCTGGGTCAGCCTGGATCACAGAGAACCCTTACCGCTGCCCCCTTCACCCCAACACCGGCTTCTCCCGACCCTGCCTGGGGTTCACGGGCTCAGAGGACCTGCTTGCACAAGGGTCTGGATGTGCTCCCTCAGCCTCCATCTGGGACTTCTGCGGGGACCACCTCCTTCACCAGCGTGTCCCCCCACCTATTACCCCAGATTTCCCCTCTTGCCCTCTCAGACCTGCCCAGATGTGCCTGGAGACTAGAGGACAGAGAGACTGGGGGGAGACCGAAGGAGATAAACCACATTTCGCGGCGGAATCCCTGTTAAGTAACAGAAAGCCATCCAACTAGCAGCCACGCTTCCAGAAACGTCACTGCCACAGAGGAGAGAGTTTGCAGCTGCCGACCCCCAGCGCTCTCACCTACCTGTCTCCCACTGCAGGGCTCCCCTCGGCTCCGGGCCGCGCCGGCTCCCTCCCTCCCCGCTCTCCGCAGCGGCGGTGGGCGCTCCGCGGGGTCTGGGCACCCGCGAGCTGGGTCTCCGGTGCCCGCGGCGAGGCTGCCTGGAGGAGGAGCGAGAGCTGCTGCCCGCGCCGCCGCCGCGGTGCTGATGCGGTTGCTATGGTTATGGAACTCCGCAGCTGCCCCCTCTCGGCGCAACAGCTGCCCGGCCGCGGCCTCCGGGCAGCCCCGCGAGCCGGGCCGGGCGGCGAGGCTGGGCACGGGGCCGGCGCCGGCCGCCACCACTGCGGAGGAGGACGCGGGGCTGCTGCGCTCGCGCCTGCCCGCTCGGCTCTCGGCGGCGCCCGCGCTCCGCTCCCGCCCCCGCCGGGACGCGGCCGCCCGCCCGCCCCCGACCCCGCGCCCCGCCCCGGCCCTCTCCGCGCCAGCCGGCGCCGGGCACGCCGCCCGCCGGCCTGTGGGGGGCGCCCGCCGCCGCGCCGCCGCCCGCCCGCCGCCGCCGCCCGCCGGCCCGAGCATGCTCAGTCTGCGGCCCGGGAGGCGCCCTCCCGCGTGGCAGGGCTGGGCGGGCGGCGGCGCGCGAGGCCCTTCCCGGAGCCCCGGGGGGTCGCGGGTCGGCTTCTGAGGAGCGGCCTGGGGCGGCCCCGCAGGTGCCCCCGAGCGAGCTCTGAGCCCAGGAGCACGGCCAGCGGGGCGGGCGACCCCCCCCAACACACAGGCGAACCCATTGGTGCTGCCCACCCACTTCCTGCTGGACGTCGGCGGCTCAGCCACCTGCGGGATGTGGCCCACTGGGAGAGGCGAAGGTTGAGGAGGGATGGGACAGCTGCCACCCTCCGAGCGCCCCTCGCCACGCACGGCACACGACACGCGCGGAGGGGCCTCCAGTTCTGGGCATCACGGTGTTCGGAAGGCCTGGCGGCACATGGTGTTACAGCCGAGGAAACAGCCTCCGCGGGGAGACAGGGTGGGACTCCGGAGACCGTGCGCAGCCCCGCGGACAGACCGCGCTGCGCCAACTCACATCCCAACCAGAACCGCGGTGTAACCAAGCAATTGCAGCCGCTGTGACTCACGCCTAATGCAGTGGGGGAGGGGGGTATTCAAGGCAAGACACCTGAAAGAAGGCACAAGAAGAAGAAGGGGGGAGGTGAAGTCTAAGGAAGGAAGTTCCATCCAGAAGGAGAGCACCTAGCATGCAAAGGCCTGGAGGCGCGACAGCCAGCGCTGTTTTTTACCCACACTTGGGATCCAGTATAATGGAGCAGCGCCCACCGGGAGAGGTGCAAGGGAGGCGGGCTGCACATCAAGGGCCTTGAGAGCCAAGTGAGGAAGTTGGAATTCGACCCTAAAGACAACAGGAAGCCACTGAAGAAGCTTCCGCAGGAGAAAGGCTGGGTCACCAGTTTGGCAGTCACCCTGGTGGAAGTGTGTGTGGTGGGGGTAAGGTGGGTATTAAAGCTACAAGAAGGGGTGTCAGGAGGGCGTTGCTGCCATCTGGGCCACGGCAGTGGAAGGCCACCTTCTGTCTGCCTTGCTCTCCTTCCCACAGCACCCAGCCTCGCCTCGCACAGCACATGTGCTCCCTAAATGTGTGGTGCATGGCAAATAAATGAATATTTATTTCTCCATAGAGAAAATGGATTCCTTTCTTTCACAATTTTTTTTGTCTTTAAAATGTGATCAAAATCATGTAACATTTATTTTGCCATAAACATTGCATTTTTATGCAGCCTGATTTTTGAAAGTCAGTACAAGTCCCCAGCATTCTCCTCTGCATTTGTTAGTTCCGGGGAGGTAGGGGGTTTGCTTGTATCCTGGTAGGTTTCGAGTGCTGGATAAGAGATCTCTAGGAGATATTGTTACATGAAGGAGCAAAGTGCACAACAGTGTTTATAATAAGATAACTCTTGGGAGAGAAAGGGGGAGACACAAATGTATACTTGAATTTGCTCGTATTGGCATAAAAATACACTGGAAGGCTGTGTAAGAAACTTGTAAAGTAGAGGTTAGCTATGGGGCTGGAGTGGGTGGAGGACCGGGTGGACAAGGTCTGGGTGAGAGAGAGACTTCCCATTATACTTTTTTGAACCAAAAATAAATTACACACATGCATAATGTGTTACCATCTGCGTCTAGAATCTTAATGAACCTTGAGATAACTTTACATGCAACATGTTCCCAATGGACATATCCCAAGACCTACTCCTCCCACTGCCCCAATTCCTATGCGGCACAATAGTACTATGACTTATTACCGTTAAGTCTTCCTCTTCAGTCCTGCTATGCTCATGGACTGGAGGTGAGGAGAGAGGAGGACACCGATTCAGAAACTGAGGCCTCCAGGAGGCCAGGTCTCCAGTGCCAGCATGGACGTAATCTCTGTGTCCGCACCCAGGGGTCTTCCCCACGGTAACAATCATGGTGGCTGCGGTCCCTGGTGGCCAGCATGACACCCATCAATGGTCTGGCTGGAGTGATGCCGTCTGGGCCCAGAGATTCCCTCACCCAGTGCCCTCCTCATGGATGGGCTCCATGCCATCCCGCTCCAAACTGGTACATTCTCAGACCCACAAGGTGAGGCTCTGAGCAGCTAGGGGCCCATAGGAGGTCTGGAAGGGTGAGCCCAGGTGGAACTGACTCAAAGCAAAATAGTGCTCCACCGTCATCCCCCTCTCGGGGAATGACCCACGATCCATCCCAGCACACGAGCCAGAAACCCAACGTCAGCCTAGGCTTCCTGGTCCCTGCCTCGTTCTCTCTACCCACCTCATCTCCCACACATGTAATTAAATACCAACTTCTGTCAATTCCACCACGTAAATAGCTCTCAGAGTCATCTATAACAGGGGCCCTACGACAGTGTTGTTTTTTTAAATCTTCTTCAACAGGAGTCTGTGAGTGATGGTGTCTAGAGGAAGGGGTAGAATCTTAGCCTGACGCTCTGAGGTGAGCAGCTGCAGAGAGGACAGGAGGACACGGATTCTGGGACAGATGCAGAGCCTGAGGCAGGCTTCCGGTGCTGTTGGAAAGTGACACCCCATTGGAAAGAGCTGAGCACCGAGACGGCCAGCTCAGCAGGAGCTACTCCTGGCCAAGTTCGGTTCTGGGGGATTGAGGTTGCTTTCCCTCACAGGGCCACAGGGTCTGGGGCCCGTTCAGGATGAAGACAGAATCAGAGCAGAGTGGACCAGCATGTTCTCTCTGTCACAGAAGGCAGGTTTTCAATGGTGACATCCTGTGGCAACAAGGAGCAACTGTCCCGAAATGCTTATCAGAGGCAGCAGGCTCCACAGGATGGGGACGAAGTTGGAATAGCCTCCCGCTGGGGCTGGGTAAGCCCCCACTGTCTTACAACAATTTGGGAGAAGAGAGATCCCCAAGAGAGAGAAACTTCACTTCCTGCCAATAGAACTGGAGGACTGGAGGCAGCTTGCCAGGCCCTCCAACCTGGCTTTGCTCTTCCCTTACTGTGTGTCCTTTAAGATGCAGTGTGACCTAATTGTAGCTCAAGGTCCCCTTCTATAAAACAAGGATGATAACAAAGTATATGTCACAGGTTTACTGCCAAGATTAAATGGATTAAAACTTAGAGCAGTACCTCATGCGGAGTAGGGGCTATGTATGTACATGAGCTATTATTTTTTACTTATTTTTTTGAAGATTTTACTTATTTATTTGTCAGAGAGAGAGAGATTGAGAGAGAGCACAAGCAGGGGGAGCGGCAGACAGAGGGAGAAGCAAGCTCCCCACTGAGCAAGGAGCCCGATGCGGGACTCAATCCCAGGACCCTGGGATCATGACCCCAGCCGAAGGCAGATGCTTAACCGACTGAGCCACCCAGGAGCCCCGAGCTATTATTTTTTAAATGTTAGAATGAGTTGAGGAGATAGAAGAGGGGCTTGGGATTCTGGGTTATCAGTCACACTTTCTGCCCACGCCCTGTGCCACCACCTTGGCCAAGGACCACCCGATTTCTTATCTGAAATACCAGAGTAATTTCTTAACTGATCTCCCTAATTCTGATGTTATCCCCAGTTACCATTCTGCCATCTACATTCTATTGGTCTTTTAAAAATGTAACTCTGGGGGCACCTGGCTGGCTCAGTCGGTAGAACACGCAACTCTTGATCTTGGGGTCATGGGTTCAAGCCCCACATTGGGTGTAGAGATTACTTAAATACATAAATAAACTTTAAAAAAAAAATGTAAACCTGATACAATCACCCTGCCTCTTAAGATTCTTCCGGAGTGATTCCAGACCTTCAGAATAAGCTCCAAGCTTCATGGCTTAACATTCTTTGCCAGCTAACATCTGATTCCCGCTCACCAAGCACCCTTGCTCTGTTTGGTCCAGCAATACTAAACCTCCTGTACTTTCCAGAAAGCCCCAGGCTATCTAGCACATCCACGAATTCTTGTTCGTGCTTCAGAGCTGTGTCTATAGATTCCTTCCTTCATGGAACCTGCTCAGATCTACCTTTGCATTCATACCTCCTCCACTGAGCCTCTGATACACACTTGGATAATGTTCTCAGAGCTCCGTAGTGTAATTACTTATATAAAAATGTATTTCCGGGGTGCCTGGGTGGCTCAGTCATTAAGTGTCTGCCTTCAGCTCAGGTCACGATCTCGGAGTCCTGGGATCGAGCCCCGCATCGGGCTCCCTGTTCGGCGGGAAGCCTGCTTCTCCCTCTCTCACTCCCCCTGCTTGTGTTCCCTCTCTCACTGTGTCTCTCTCTACCAAATAAATAAAATCTTTAAAAATAAATAAATAAATAAAAAATAAAAATGTATTTCCTGCACTAGACTGAAGACTCTTAGAAGGAAATTCTTAAAGAAGAGCCTGAGTCTTTTTATCTTTCTTTACCCAACCCATAACACAGGATCTGGAACATAGAGACGATGCTCAAAAACATTTTAAAACTTTACTTGAATAGATTTTGATTTGATTTTCCTCTCGTGTATTTATCTTGCCCTGCCAACCAAAAATCAAAGTCAGCTTTAGCCATCTCTGTGCTTATGACAGGTGCTTGGTTACCATGTTCAATTTGACTGATGGAGGCAGCGATACTCACTTGAGAGTTTGGTTGGCACGGGGTGGGGAGGGGCGTCAGGAGGAGGCCGAGTCTGTTATGCCTTGGGATGGGTCTTGAAGGGAGCTACTTGGCAGCACATGAGCACCTCAGCCCAGGCGTTCACGTTTTGGTTTGATCACGTTCTGCTCTCGTTGCTTTATTTGTGAGAGACACAGACACAAGGCTGGGTTCTTGTAGCTCTGACGCAGTCCATATAGTAGCACTTCATCTGCACATCAGCCTGCCGAGAGCCCTCTTAGGAGGAAACGAGACCAGAGAGCAGCCCTTGACTAAAGGACGCAGCTTTAAGGGGCCGAGCCTGGATGTGAACAGCCAGTCCCTGCTCCTCGCCATGATGACATGCTGCCCCTATGCTCTTCATGAGCATTGCTTCCGTTATCTGTGTGGCTTCTGTTTATAAATTCTATAGGGATCTCACTACCATCGTCTAAGACCATGTTTCTCAACCTTGGCATTATTGATGTTTGGGACTGATGATTCTTTGTCGCGAGTGCGTCCCTGTGTGTTGTAGACTGTTCCACAGCATCCCTGACCCCTACCCCCTAGAGACCACTTGCACCACCCCACCCTTCACTGTGACAACCAAAATGATCTCCAGGCATTGACCACTATCCCCGGGGCACAAACTGGCCCTGTATTGAGAACCACAGGTCCAAAAATAGACTTAGGGCAAATTTTGTAACAAATGATAATGACTGTAAATCCAATTCAAATAAAATTATTGATACTTTCTTCGTAGGCCGGTATTTATTCCATGGGATCAGATCAACTGATTTTACTTAGAGATTGGCCTGGACAAACCTTCCTTCTGGCAAAGGTGCTCGTTCAACCTTTCTTCCTTGGTTTCTTGTGTTTCCATCATATGTACATCTACCTTTAATTCCTGCCTCTGTGTGTGTGTATGTGTGTGTGTGTGTGTGTGTGTGTGTGTGTTTCACAAGGGTCTTTCTAAGCCATCTGACCAATCTGTAAGGATCAGTTTAGTTAAAATACTTACATAATCATAATTCCATTAACTAAGCACAAAGAGTCTGTGGCATTTCCCATTACATTAACTGGGGTGAACTGATGTCACATTTTGCTCATCATGTGATCCTCGAAACCATCCCTCAGGATCAGGCAAGGCAGGTGCCCATCATAATGTGGACTGAGTTAGGGTGTCATCGTCAATCCTCATATGAAACATTAGTGCAGCTTTGTCATTTTTTGAAGACAGAGTTCAGTCTAAATGGATATTTTAATATGTCCTGGCTGCACATCCTAAAACATGGATAATCCTGCATCTGCCCCGTCCCAATCTGGAGGTCAGGAGTATTCTTGTGAAAGGCACACAGGCATTAGAATCAAAGGGACCCAGTTGGACCCCCACTTCAGCCGTGTGCCCCCTGTGTGACTTGCAGCCTGGCACACAATCTGCCTGAATATCTGTTTCCTCATCTGTAGGTTTACATGAGAATTAAGTCCGTACAGGAAAAGGCACAGAGAGAAGCATACATGGAACAAAACCCATAGCGGAGCCCTGGCCAGGACTCATAATGGCAGCCATACTGACCCCTTCTGATTCACTGCAACCACCAAACTGCCTTTGTCAGCCGTCCTTGTAGGATGGGGACCTCAGGCCCGAGTCCTGACCCACAGTCCCTGAGCAGAAGAATATGTCACTTCCTGTGTGAGGAGATAGAGCGTGTGGGTAGGAGATACACAGGTGCATATAAGCTCTCTTCCATCTGTACAAAGGAAAACAAAAACCAAACTGGGTGGGGGAAAGGCCAGTTTCAAAATGGAGATAGATCAGAACCGTGAAGACAGCTCTGAAGCTCCTAATGGTGATTGTCTTGGGTGTGTAAGATAGATGGGGAAAAAAAGTAACTCCTATTTATGTGGCTGAGATTTCAGAGTTTATCTGTTGACATAGCCCTGAGTAGCCAATGTTGCCTACCATAAATAAAGGGACACAGATTTCCAAACCACTAGACAATCATCTCAAAACCACAGCCACAGCTCACGGGGCCACATCCGGAGATAGGCGCTATTAATTGCCTTTTTTTCCCAGATGAGGGAACTGAAGCCCAGCTAGCAGAACTTCTCCAAAATGCCAGAGCCCGGGCTTGACCCTGAGCAACTGGCCCCAGGATCTGCCCACGGACTGCTACTCTGTTGGCTGGAAACCTCAGGAGCTTCCCACAACATCTGGACTGGCCTCCATGCAGAGGACAGGGAGCTACGGAAGGAAGGGGCAGGCCACTCCAGATGGACAACAGGGGTTGGATAACAGGAGGGCCAAGGCTGGTCTTGGCCAAAGGACCAGGAGATCTCTGTCTCTGGCCACCAGGATCTTCAGAGTTTATAGAGAAGCCTTCAGAAGGCTCAGTCACTGCATCATCCAAGGGTGGCAACACCACATTGTTTCCCAAGGCCTTGAAAATGGCTCCACTGTGGGAGCGGGGGTGGGGGGGCACACTCTAAGCACAGAGGAGGGGACAAGCCTCTGATTGCCTGGGGCCAGCCAGCTCTCAGGTCAACCTGTGGCCATGGCCTCCCCATGACCTCCTTCAACGTATTCTGAGGACTTGAAGGAAGGTTTCTGTAACGAATGACTGATGGAACTCTGGGCACAGGATTTATGTTTACTTATCACACTTAATGATGCTCATTACTTTACTGCTGAGAAAAGCTAGAATCACTACCAAGAAAAGAAGTTAGTTGGTAACAAATAAATCATTTGTGTTTTAGAATGTCAGCAACTCTGAAAAAAAAAAAGTGGGGACCATTGAGTGGAGAGCGAGTGTAATGACATTAACAAATACACACCCTTCCTAAGCTGTACAATAATGATACTACTCTTCAAAACAATAAGGGATTTATCTACATATATAAAATTAATATCCATCATTTTAAGTTGGCAAATCATTAAATTAAATGTACAGTAGTACTTTGGGGACAAATCCTTCCTTTTATAAAGGACACAGCCTTGGGAGTTGGCCAGGGCATTCTCACTCCTCTTAATCAAAGTGTTTGGGACTTTGATATCGCTCCTGTCTGCAGAAACTCCAGGCCCTGTTCCAAGGCCTTCCCTTGGTGAATTATAATGGGGAAGAATTTATCTTGAGCATGTTCCATCCCCTTTGCTCTGAGACTCATTTCTTCCTCTGTGTAATAGGATGTGAACGCTGCCCCTTGTGGGATCTTCTGAGGGATTCAATGACCGGCGTGCACAGGTGCCCAGCATGGGCCCGGCTCCTACGGGGTACCTCATACATCTTAGGCCCATTTTCTGCCCGACTCCTGCAGTCTCATGCTGGCTCACCTTCCTTCTCAGATTCCTGGTGGGGGATGTAAGAGGTTCAGTGACCAGGTGATAACATCCTTAGACTAATAGAGTCAGGGAGCCACAAGCCTTGTACCTATACTGAATCTATAAGTAAAGAGTTCTGTGACCTTGGGAAAAAATCACTCTGACTCGCTGAGCCTCAGTGTCCTCAACCCTGTAATGGGCAAGATTTCCAAGAAAACCACTAAGATCCCCTCTGATTTTGGCACTTCCTAGGTCACCAGACCCTCATTCCATCTCCTCTGTGCTTTTATTGGCTTGCATAAAAACAGACAAGTTGAACAGGAAACTCAGCTCAATATTTTACTCTTACTTGATTCCAGTGTTTTCTCCCTTAATTGAATGTTCCTTTTGTTTTAAAGGGGTTTTTTTTCATCTTAAGCAGATAAAAAATATACACACATACATTGTATACACACATAGAGAAAGTTTAAGCACACGTGTTCATTAAATTTTTTAATTTTTAATTTTAATTAATTTTTAATTAATTTTTTAAAAGTGGATGTAACCAATCCAGTTAAGGAAAAGAACATTGCTCATACCCCTTTTGTCCTTTCCTGATCCCTGTCCTGATCCCATGCCTCTGTTTTCACCCACCAGATGACCTTATTCTGAATTCTCTGTATTAACGCCCATGCTTTCTGTACATGTTAACACATATATTATCTCTTAACGGGCGTTGTGTAGTTATTTTAGTAAAAGGAATGAAGTTACAGGTATTCCTTTAAGAATACAGCAGGTTTCAGGGCACCTGGATGGCTCCTTTGGTTAAGCATCCAACTCTTGGTTTCGGTTCAGGTCGTGATCTCTGGGTCGTGAGATCGAGCCCCACATGGGGCTCCGCTCTGAGCGCAGAGTGTGCTTAACATTCTCTCTCTCCTTCTCCCTCTGCCCCTCCGTTTGTGCTATCTCTTTAAAAAAGAATAAAAAAAAGAAGAAGAAGACAGCAGGTTTCCACTAAGGGATTAAGACATTCTACTACTGAGGGATATTTGAGTCATTCCTTCTGTGTGTATGTGTACGCACTATTTCCAATGAGGATGTTATGAATATTCAGATGCTCAGGAATATTCATGAACATTCCAGGTATGCATCTCCTGGTGTACCCGTGCCCGTTTTTCTCTATATTTAGGACAATTGCTGAGTTATAGTACCACATCATTTTCCAAAACGAGTGCATCATATTCCACTTGCTTCAGCAGGGTATGGGAGGTCCCCCAGCGGCACATCTTTCCAACACCTGGTAAGGTCAGGCTGTGATTTTGCCAATTCGATGGATTTGGAAATGGCATCTCATTCAGAACTGGTTTTAATTTGCACATGTCTGATGATTAATGATGTTCAGATCTTTATAGATGCTTACTGGCCATTTATCTAAAATGCTTGTTACTTTGCCGATTTTTATTATTGGATCACTTATCTTTCTCTTATGGGTTTGCAAGAATTCTTCCTTTGTCTCTAGCAGTTCTTTTGACTTGTGGTTCTTGTTTATCCACGTCTCCACGGTGTCACTCATGCCAAGTTTACCCTTCCTTCTTTATCTTTGCTCTTTCTGACACTGTCTAGAGACTCTCTTCTATCTTGAAGCCATTAAGACCCTATGCTATATTATTATTTCTTTTTCTTAAAGATGTATTTATTTACTTTAAAGAGAGAGAGAGAGAGCAGGGGTGCTGCAGAGGGAGAGAGAAAGAATCCTCAAGCAGCCTCCCTGCTGAGCGGGTAGCCCAATGTGGGGCTCGATCTCACGACCCTGAGATCATGACCTGAGCTGAAATCAAGGGTGAGCCACTCAACTGACTGAGCCACCAGGCGCCCTTATATTATTATCTCTTAAGTTGTGTGTCTTTGCTTTTGACCTTTAGGTTTTCCATCCACTTACCCAGCACTGTTCGTCATCCAGGCCCCGTTCCCCCCATAATCGGCCATACTAGCTCTGTGGTGGACGAGGTTGGTGTCCATGGAGGGGACTGGCTCTGGGCAATCCACGGTGCTCTGCTGATACAGTTTTCTTTTCCTTCTTAACAAGACTATGCCACCTTTTATAATACTATAGCTTCGCACTGAACTTTTTTATCTAGTAGGATAATGCCATGCACCTGATTCTTCTTCAGGAACATATCAGCTCTTCTTGACCACAGACTGTAGGCATCTGAAGGGAATAGAACCAAATTTCTCTCTTTGTTTAAATTCTGGATTTTGTTAAGCTTAATGACAAGACCATTTAGGTTTTTTATTGGAATTACATCAAACCCATAGAGCAATCTGAAGTAACTGATATATTTATGAAAACGACTATGCTGGGGCGCCTGGGTGGCTCAGTCGTTAAGCGTCTGCCTTCGGCTCAGGTCACGATCCCAGGATCCTGGGATCGAGTCCCACATCGGGCTCCCTGCTCCGCAGGAAGCCTGCTTCTCCCTCTCCCACTCCCCCTGCTTGTGTTCCTGCTCTCACTATGTCTCTGTCAAATCAATAAATAAAATCTTAAAAAAAAAAAGAAAACGACTATGCATTTATTTCAGTCTTCCATTGCAATAAAACCTTATAATTATTTATTAAATCGTTTGCAAATATTGTGTTAGATTTAGACCTAGGTCCCATTTATATCTCTGTTACTAATTTAAATATATCCCTTTGAAATTCCCATGTGCTAACTATCAGCCAATAGAAATGCAATTGACCATAGCATTGTTTTTTACTGGCCAGATATCTATAATCTCTTACTAATTCTAATAATTTATCTATAGATTCTTTGGGTTTCTTATGTAGAAAGTTGTACAATCTGTGAATAATAGTTGTAATTCTTCCTTTTCCTGTTTTATACAAATTATTCCTCTTTCATGTCATCGTTCCCTGGCTGAGCTGTCCTGCAGAACCTAGTATAGAGGCATGATAGTGAGTGGTCTTGCCTTAATCTTTATTTTAAAGAGAATGCTTTTGAACAGTTAATATTGTATACATCATTCCATTATTTTATCTGTAGATACACATTAATTACTCGCTTACTGGAGTTTTCTTTGACTCTTGTCTTATTAAACTTTTAAAATAATAAATGGTTATTGAAACATTATGAAATATTCATTTCTATGTCTATTATGATAGGGAAGTGATTTTTCTCTTCACTTCTGTTAACAGAGTAAGTTACCTTAATGTGTTCCATAATATTGATGGCAATTTGCATTCCTGGAATAAACCCCAATAGGTCACAATGTACCATCTTTTTGTATATACTGTCCTCTCCAGACTGCCAATGTTTTACTTAAATTATTTCACTATGCTCATTAATAAGATTTGAATAAAATTTTCCTTGATTCTACCAGCCTTGTTCGGTTGTAGAATCAATGTTATACCACCCTTTAAAGTAAGTTGTGCCCTGGAATATTATTCCACCATAAAAAAAGAATGAAATCTTGCCATTTGCATGATGGAGCATGGATGGAGCTCAAGAATATAATGTTAAGTGAATAAACCAGTTAGAGAAGGACAAATACCACATGATCTCACTCAGATGTCGAATTTAAGAAACAAAACAAAAGAGCAAGGGAAAAAGAGAAAGAAAAAGAAAGAGAAGCCAAGAAACGGACTCTTAACTATAGAGAACTCACTGGTGGTCACCAGAGGAGAGGTGGGTGGGGAAATGGGAGAAATAGGTGTTGGGGATTAAAGACTACACTTATCACGATGAAATAAAAGTAAAATGAAAAATAAATAAATAAGGAACTTCATAAAAAATAAAGTAAGTTGTGTCATCTCCCCTCTCTTCTTTGAAAGACTTTATATAATATTAACAGTAATCTGTTTCTTGAACATTTAACTCGACTGTAAAATCATTGGTGTGGGGAGTCTAGCATTTTCTCTGTGGGAAGAGTTTTAATTATTGATTCAGTTGGTAGATGGAAGACTAGAATCACTGGTGGAGCCCCAAGGATGAAGGAAGGATTGTTTTTCAGGATTGAGCCTGTTTATAGACTCATAGACTTTATAGACTCATAGAGCCAGTTTATAGACTCATATTCCTCATATAGAGGAAACAACCATAAAGGGAAGACTGCAGATGAAGGAGAGAAGGGGAGGGAAGGAGAGGAGTTCCCCGCCGGGGAAAGAGGAGGTGATTTTAGTGTCTGGTGGGGAGCTAGATGGACTGGTGGGATCACCTCTGTTCTTCAGAGACAGGATGGAAATACAAGACAATGGGGTATATTGAAAGAGGATAGAGAGTTGAAGCAGAAGGAACTCTTGCCTGCTGGGCTTTCTCTTCTTTGGGAAAAAGAAAATAGGTTCGCCCACCTGGAGAGGGAGGTTTGGAATTAGGCTGGAGGAAAACAAGAAATGTGGAAAGGTGGAGGAGAAGGAGAATAGGATTGGCTTGATGTGATGGATAAAGGCAGGTCACTGGGCTGGGCTTGGCTTCCAGGGGGCTGTGGCAGGAGCGGAGGGGCTCTGGGGCTTGGAACTAAGGGTAATTATCTGACAGCGGTTGAAGAGATGGGTCATGACAGACTGGAAGGGAACGAGAGAGCTCGGAACTGGATAGGGCTGTGAAGCTGAAATAAAAATACTTAAAGTAAATGGAGGGAGGGAGAGAGGGAGCTGAAGACAGATTGGTGATCAGAAAGAACAGGTGTGAATGGAAGCCTGGGTGAGGGGGTGTCTGGGGCTGAGTCAAGTTTAGACTCAGTCCTCGTGACATCATGGGCAGAGACAGGAGGTGAGCCGGGGGGGATGGGCAGTGGAACCAGGGCTGCACAGAACCAACTACAGTGGAGGTGTTCCTCTATTTGCTCTGACCTTCTGCCCCACAAGGTGTTCAAGAATTCACATACCTTGCGCAATTCACATACCTTGTGCAATTTAGTCCTCACCTCAGGACAACGTCCTGGGTCCCCATAGTATCTCCATTTTACGGATGAAAAGTTGATGCTTGGACAGGTGGAGCACCATGCTCAGCGAGGACATTTCTCAGATAGGATTTGAACCCAGGTCTTTCTTTTTTTTTTTAAGATTTTATTTATTTATTTGAGAGAGAGAGAGTGAGAGAGAGCATGAGAGGGGAGAGGGTCAGAGGGAGAAGCAGACTCCCCGCTGAGCAGGGAGCCCAATGCGGGACTCGATCCCGGGACTCCGGGATCATGACCTGAACCGAAGGCAGTTGGCTTAACCAACTGAGCCACTCAGGTGCCCCATGAACCCAGGTCTTTCTGATCCCAAAGTCTTGACATGCCACGAGTACCCAACACTGCTCGAGAGGCCCAGAAGTGGATGAGTCCTTCCCGGGACATGGAATTCTCCCAGAGTAACAGCAGGACTTTGGGTGGAGAATGAGCCTTGGCGCCAGCACAGGCCAGGATGAGAAGTCGGGCTGTGTCTTCTCCTGGGTCCACGTAAGGTAGATTCTTTGAAAATGGGTGTTCCTGCGGGTTTGTATGGACATTGTGCGGGCATAGTGATGCTTGTGGTCATGGAGGTCGTCTTGTCTGGCACATCTGTGCGTTCACAGTGTGAGTCCCCCTTCCTTGTCCCTATTCTCCCTCCCGCCAACAAGCAGCCTCCTGATTCTTGAAGCATCTAGTTCCCGTACTAGCAAAACCTGAGTAAAACTTTTCACAGTTAGCATCTTTTCTGATCCCCATTGCCACCTTGAGTCAGATACCATCATCCCCATTTTACACCAAACAAAACTAAAACGTGGAGATGAAGAGATCTAGCTAGGTACAAACATCCCTTGCCATTGCAGAGCTTTTTGAAAAAGGAAATCACTTACCACATGAGTTTGTATCCATGATCTTCTCTTGATTTTGTTCTCCCCAAAGCCTCCTGGAAGAGACAAGTCCTGTTACCCTGTCGGCAGAGAAGTAGAGCTCCTTGATTCAAGCCTCATAACCAGTAAACCCTGGAGCTGGAACTAAGCCCTGACCCCAGATTTGCTCTCCCGTGATCTTTGCATGAGGACCAGGGTGCTTCCCCCAGAACCAGTGACAAAAGGCCAATCTCCAGGCTGGAATGTCAGGCAAACCTTGCTGAATTGCATCCATTCTGCTCAGGGCTCCCTGAAGTCCTTGCTAAGCTCAGCATCCCCTGGGGCTCCCCACGTCCTGAACCACCTCATCTGTAATGAATAATGGAGGGAACACCACAGGGTCCTGCAGAAGTGAGAGCCCAGGGCAGGCGCATGAGCACCAGGGCCCCTCACCAGATACTGTTGAACTAGCCCAGCCCCTCGCCCTAGACACTGCTGAGCTAGCCCAGCCCCTGCGTTGGACTGCTCGGTGAATTCCAGTTCAGCCATTCACCTGCTGTGTGCTCTTAAATAGGCACTGAAATCCTCTATACCCCAATGTCTTCATTTCTCAATGCTCATCGTGATATTCCTACTGTGCAGGGCTACCGTGCTATGTATTCCTCAAACGTAAGCATTCTACAATTGTTACTTGTAATAGATGTGATAAGTGAGGCCCAGAGAAGTCAAGAGAATACTTGGTAATATTGGTAATATTGGTAAAGGACTGTATCCGTCAGCTCAGGCTGCCCTATCAGAGCACCACAGACTGGGGACTGAAACAACAGGAAAGTATTTTTTCTCAGTCCCGGAGGCCGGAAGTCCTAGATCAAGGCGTCACAGGGTTGGTTCTTCTAACCTTCTAACAGCAGCTCTCCTTGGCGTGGAGATCGTGTCTTCCCCCTGTGCCTTCATTCGGCTTCCCTCCTTCACGTATGTGTGTCCCAATCTCCTCTTCCTGTGAGAACACCAGTCATGTTGGAGTGGGGTCCCTCCTAGTGATCTCGTTTGAATTTCATTCCCTCTTTAAAGACATTATCACCAAACATAGTCACGTTCTGAGGCATTTGGGGTTAGGACTCCAGCATATGGACTTTGGAGTGACACAGTTCAGCCCATACTAGATACTTAACAGATTCTGACACAGAGAAGATGCTCAGAAAATATTAACTATTATGGTCACGGCGAGTTTACAACTGTGCCTTATGTCTGGAGTTGGATGAATTTCCTATATTGAAAATGCGTCATGTCCATAGCAGAAGCCCCTCACGCTTGGCCCTTTGCACGTGCCCCACACCGTTGTAGGAGCGGGCTGTGCCCACAGGAGCCTTCAGGGAGAAGAGAACCCATGCACCTTTCTCTGCAGAGAGTTGCTTTGGCTCAAGCCATGAGCACTGAGTGAATCAAGCCCTCCCACTGCCCACGGGACTTTGTTCAGACATGGGTGTGGGGACGGATGCAACCAGGCATGGACCCGTAGGCATTGACCCTCTGTCTCTGTGAGGTTGGTGGGCCTCCAGGTGATGGTACACACAGTAGTTTGGTGGCTAGGAATCCTTTCTTTGAAAGGGACAAGCAAACCATACTTGAGTTTGATTTCTACACCCTCTCCATGTGAAGAAAAAAAAAGACTCTGAAACACCTTTCTTTATGTGTCTTCTCTTGAGTTTATAATGCACAATCCTTAAACACAGGGTCTTTTTAATCCCCTCTGCCAACTCCCAAGATCTTTCCCACTCCCTTCTTTCCAAGGCCCACCATACTTCCTTCCCAAGGAGTGCCCTCCTTATATATAAGGTATGGGATGGAGACAGGATTCCACATCTCCCGTTTGGTCTTGAGGTAATGGTCTCGGTATGAGGAACTGGACCAGGTCACCTCTGGTCTCCTTCCAGGACCAGTGACTGTAACACTGGGCGTCCTGTGAATGAGAGGATTGCACAGAATAGGCATGTAGGTCCTCCCCAGCTCTAAAGCTCTGTAATGCAATATACAGTGCCTGCATCTGGGGTGCATGCACCCCTGGCCATGCCTTCTCCCCTCAAACTACCGCAGAGCCAAAGCCACAGAAGGCAGCTCACGTCTCTGCAGGAAGAGAGGCATGGAATGATGGATGGAGATGGATTTGACAGGTTGATTTCAGTGAGTGTGTGGGTGGGAGTGTGTTTCCGCCTGAAGAATGCAGAAGGAAATACCAAGTCCATGCATTTGTTTTGCCCTGTATCAAACAGAGAGTGCTCTGGTCCCACACTGTGGTTGGCTCTGGGAACACGGGAGCGCTCAGCATCTTGCAGGGGCCACCAGTCCGTGAGTGGATGGGGAAGACTACAGGAAGCCCACCAGAGGGCAGCTCGCTCAGCCTCGGGGACAACTAAAGAGGCTTCAGAAGAAAGGCTCTGGTCATTTCCCGGCTGCATAGCCCCCAACAAGCCCATCCCACAGCACGGCTGGGAGGACAACCAAGGGAGTTAAGGAAGCACTCCAGGAACTGCGAATCACATTACACATGCTAATTATCATTAGGAGGGTGAGTGCTCTTGGCCTCCATAAAGTTCAAACCACTTAGCATGACAGCCCGGGCAGCTGAAACCTGACTCCTGTGAAGCCACCTACCTCCATGAGGCCTCCCGTGCTCCGGACACACCCGGCAGCTGGCCATCGCTCAAACCGCCTCTATCTCGTCATGCCTCCATTCCTCTGCTCCCTTCCTGCTGGCTGTTTGGCAGATAACTGCTTATTTATCGGACTCAGACGGCCATATCATCCCATACGCACACGGGCATGCTCGTGCGTGCACACACGCACACGCTCGTGCACACACACCTAACGAGACACCACTAGCTCTTCTCTCCTGGGCACATCATTCGATCTCAAGACAAATTGGGAAAGACCAAATTTATGAAGCAACCCTCAGCCCCCTTCTCAAGATGCCCCCTGATTCTGATAACCCAGGGGGTGTGAAAGAGTGAGGGGTCTGTTCCCCATACAACCTGCAAATTCTCAGGATGCAGTGCACGGTGCAGTGAACTCAGAGCTAACCTTTGTCCTGCAACAGAGCACCTCCACCCGCTCCAGTGCCCTGCCTACAGTGACAGGAACTAAGGGAGAACACTTCAAGGTCCAGCGTAGAGGGGACTGGCGGAGTACAGGAAAGGTGACAAGCCATGAATCCGCTATCAATGGATGATTTAAATGTATTTAAAAATAAAGGAACACGTTCTGTTAAATGGAAAACAGATTTTATGAGATTTTTATGGTGTGATTCCTTTTTTGTACAAAACTCATAAAAAAAAAATAACACCCTTAAAATATACAAAACCAAGATGGGCTCTGGGGGTTGGGAGTGCAGGTGATTTTAATTCAATTCTCCACTGTTGCCACGCTTTCTAAATATCCTACAAGAAATTGTTCTTTATGTCATCAGGTGAAAATAAGTGTGGTTCAAAACTTTTTTTTTAAATCACCTTGATTCTGGGGTACCTGGGTGACTCAGTTGGTTAAACGTCTGCCTTCGGCTCAGGTCATGATCCCAGGGTCCTGGGATTGAGCCCCGCATTGGGCTTTCTGCTTAGCGGGAGCCTGCTTCCCCCTCTCCTTGTCGCTCCCCCGGCTTGCGCTCTCTCTCTCTCTCTCTCTCTCTGTGTCAAATAAATAAATAAAATCTTAAAGAAAAATAAATCACCTTGATTCTGTAGGGACCAAAGGCAGGCAGCCCCAAGACGGTCCACTTTGCTGTGAAGATGATTTTGAATTAGAAAGCCATTGAAACCCAACAGATTCAAGAAAACCACTTTACCTCCCCCATCTGCTGCCTAAAAAGAATTTAGGGAGAGGGCCTGCTCCAGGAAGAGAGCGATCACCCCGATAACTACACTGTGATAGGAACTAAGTACTGCAGACAGCAAGCCCCGTGGACCGAGTCCTGTGTGTCCCACGGTTTCTGAGTGGCCCCAGCACACATTTGTTTACCAAACGTTGACTGTTTTCATCTTCCTTTAAATGGCGTTCCTTCTCTTTGAAGTCCTAGACCCCTAGTCGCTTCTCCTTAGTTCAGAATGGCCTATATACCTCATTTTGCCTGACTCTCTTCACAATTTCCCTGTCTGTGTGGATTCCTCGTATGTACAAACTGAACTGTATTTTCTTCTGTTAACCTGTCTCATGTATTCCTTGTCCTTCTGGAAGGACCTTGAGGGAATAGGAGATTCCTGCTCCCCGGCAATTCAAACAACCTAAAATTTTGAATTTTAGACTTTTGTGTATTTTAATAGTCAGCCATCCATCCATCCACCTTTCCTCCTGACACATCCATCCATCCATCCATCCGGCCATCCATCCATCAGTCCATCCTGGAAAGAATAATTTATCTGACTACTTTGGCCTCACTCCCTGAGGTTCTTGGGGTATAACCAAAGGCAGAGGGAGGGATGGAAATCCACAGATGTGGAGGGAGGAGGTGTTGGGACCGTGGAGTGCCCCTCCCCGCCCCCAGCTTGCTCTGCTTTACACTGAGATCTGAGTGCACATCTTCGGTTCCAAGCAGGTTGGGCAGATGCAGCCAAGCCCAGACCAGGAGAAGCAGGATGGGCAATCAGCAGGCCAAAGACACACGGGACCAGGGCAAAGCTGACTTCTAAGTCAGACTGTGCTGAGATTCAGAAAACAGTGGGTGTCAATGGGAAGTTTGCTAGATGAGGTTCTCAGAAGTTGGGGTTGGTTGCAGTAGATGATCACTAACACGTGTCAAGCCCTTTATATAAGTAACAGACCCCGTGCTTCACCAGTCCTGTGCAATCCTCTCATTTACACTGAGGGGAGACATGAAGCTCAGGGTGACCGGACACCCCAAGGCACTAGGAGGTTGAGCCCTGCCAAGGGCCCCCACCCCTACCTCCCTCCCCAGGATCCCACTGACCCTGGGGTGCCATTCACTGGTTTTGTGACCTACAGGGACTTGCTCAACCCTGTCCTCAGTCACAGCATCTGTGAATGAGGACAATGACCTCAGCATCGCCTGCCTTCCAGGTTCTTTCAAGCAACAAAAGAACTCAGAGCCACGGAAGCCCATTCAAAGCTTCCACTCCCTACGTGTGTGACCTGGGATGTTCATCGTCCAGGCAGGTTTCATGCTTGCCCACTTCATTTTGCAGAAACCCAAACCATCCCACAAACAGCAGTTTTCACGTAAATGCATCTTTGAGACCTGTGAACGTTCCAGTTAAGATTTTGATGTTTAAAAGAAAAATGCATACCATCTCTTCTGATGTAAAAGTAATTTACTAACATCCTACCCAAAGGATCCTTTTCATTTAAATGGAGAAGAAATCTTAATAATAGATGATTGCTTTATGAATATGAAAATTATATATTCGTTGCATAATCAACCGTTTAATTGACACATCATTGCATCTCCCCTGGAGTGTGTGGAGCAGATTTGAAACCATGAGACCAATTGTTCCAGTGTTGCTTTTAGAAAGCAAGAGGCCTGCTATTCAGCTGAGGGTGTAAGGAAGCATCAAATTCAGATCCTCTATTACTTATTTAGCACCTGCTGTATGCAAGGAGAGGCTGGTGCAGGGTTTACAATCTTCAGAAAGAAGCTCCCCCCACGATGCAGTGAGGTGCTCTGAGCTCACGCCCCTGCTGACTCCATGGGAGAGGAAGCTCACCAGACACTGGAGGCGAGAGGCCCCTTGGAAGGTGGTATCACCCTAGGACACAAAAACTGCTAAGGGCCCCACCGAGAGTAGGGGCAGAGGGGCTGGTTTTGGTTATCTCAGGAGAAATAACAGGCTGGGTGTGGGGGGTGGCAGTTAAAGAAAAGGAAAGAGTTGAGGCACCTGGGTGGCTCAATCGGTTAAGAGTCCCACTCTTGATTTCAGCTCTCAGGTCCTGATCTCAGGATCGAGCCCCACATTGGGCTCCATGCTTAGTGCAGAGTCTGCTTTTAAGTTTCTCTCTCTCCCTCTGCCCCTCCCCACCACACTCATTCTCTCTCTCTCTCTAAAATAAAAAATTAAATTAAATTAGAAAAGAAAACGAAGGAGTCAAAGGCACTCTGAAGAAACCCAGGACCCGCCTTCCCGTAGAGTATGGTTGCCAGATACAGCAAATAAAAGTAAGGATGCCAGTTAGGTTTGATTTTCAGGTAAACAAGAAATAATTCTTAGTATGAATATGCCTCAAATAGTGCACAGGGAACACTTCTCCTAAAAAAGTGTCTGAAATTCTCATTTAACTGGGCATCCTGTGTTTCATCTGTTAATTCTACCGGGGAGGACATAAACTCTAAGTGCCCCAGTGGATTTCCCTATAGAATGGTTCTGAGCACTGCATCAGCACCACCCACACACCATCTGCAGCTGGCTTAGCGTCAGGGGTCACGGGCGTGCTGCGCTGACCCCAAAACAGAGCCCCTTGCAGCCCCACTTCGCACAATCAATAAGGGCTCAGAATCTGAGTGCGGGCCGTGGACCATGAGGAAGAAACAAGAAGCCCGTGTAGGCAACAGCAGGATTCAATAAAAGGACACAAACCCCAGCGTAATCACTTGAGTTCTATCCAGAGAAGGGCACAGACACCAAGACCCGAAAGGGAAAATCAACTTCCGCTTAACCCGCTATCCCCTCCCAGCCTCCCATTCAATAAATATTTATTGACTTCCTAGGATGTGCCAGACACTGCGAACTGCAGTTGTAAAGATGAGTAAGGATGGTACCCCAAGAGGCAGCCTCGTGCACTGGGTTTCAAAAGCTATGCCACTTACAAGCTGTCAGATCTTTCACTGATTGTCAGTTTCCCCATCTGGAAAGTGGGTATAATAATGCATCCATGCAAGGTTGTTTTAAGGATTCATTTAAATGAGGTAAGCACGGGGGGCAGGGAGCGCCTGGGTGGCTCAGTCCGTTAAGAGTCCAACGCTTGATTTCAGCTCAGGTCATGATCTCGGGGTTGTGGGATTGAGCCCCATGTCGTCGGGCTCTGTGGTGAGCATGGAGCCTGCTTGAAATTCTCTCTGTCCCTTTCCCTCTGCCCCTTACCCCCTCTTTTCTCTCTCTTTGCCCCTCTCTAAAAAAATAAAACAAAATAAATGAGGTAAGCACAGAATACTCACCAAAATCTAGTTGCCTCTCTTGGACTCCATCCTCATTTTCTATTCATGGAGAAAGCCGATACTCTCATAATCACAAGGTTGTGAATAAATGATGCAATGTTTCAGGAGCCCAGAGGAAAAGAGCAAGCTCCTAAAGGAAGGGGGCACTCACCCGTGTCCTGAAGAAGGAATGGCATGTGCTAGACATAGGGCTTTTCGAAGTTCCATGTGCCCAGAGTCCTTCCTATGGAAAGCTACCCTTCTCCCATCCTTAGTCATCCCATTTAGCCCAGGTGGTTTGCTTGGGGCTCCTCGGGTTCCCAGGACTGGCCCAGTAGAGCCGCCCTGGGTCTACTGCAGGAGCAATCGGCAAAGGCTCGCTTACCCCTTCTCTGAGATCTGGAGCCTTCAGGATCGTACAAGCGTGAAGCTGCCAGGACACTCTGCCTTCACCCAGAGAGCCAACCACACTTCAGAACGAGGACAGAGAGGTGACACAGCTCAAGCCCCTGGGCTTCGTCGGAGCCAGACCCGCCCCTGGACTTCCCATTACGTGACCCCACAGACGCGGCTTTTTGCTGAAAACACTTTGGTCAGGGCTTTGTCACTAGTAATTAACAACTCTCGTGCCAGGTGAAACCTTACATTAATTTCTCAGATACTCAGTGTTGCCTACACCACCTGATAAATAAAAGAAATTATGTATTTTAGAGAAAAGTAGATTTCCATCTCTATTAAAACTTAAGTGATCCTTTCATTAAAAAGTTGTTAGCAGACTACTGGGATCTGCATCTCAAATGGGTTTTGTTTGTTTTGTTTTGTTTTTTGAAAGATTTTTTAAAATTTAAATTTAATTAATTAACATATAGCGTATTATTAGTTTCAGAGGTAGAATTTAGTGATTCATCAGTTGCATGTAACACCCAGTGCTCATTCCATCAGTGCCCTCCTTCATGCCCATCACCCAGCTACCCCATCCCCCCAGCCCCCTCCCCTCCAGCAACTGTCAGTTTGTTCCCTAGATTAAGAGTCTCTTACGGTTTTTTAAAAATATTTTATTTATTTATTTATTTGAGAGAGGGAGCATGAGCTAGAAGGAGGGGCAGAGGGAGAGGGACAAGCAGACCTCTCGCTGAGCAGAGAGCCCGACATGGGGCTCGATCCCAGGACCCCGAAATCATGACCTGAGCCGAAGGCAGATGCTTAACCAACTGAGCCACCCAGGCGCCCTCATCTCAAATGTTTTTAAGGTGAGACATTTCCATTTGAGTTTGATTTTTGAAAGTGGAAACTTCTTCAGATATGGAACTATAATATAACAGCAAATACCCTTATTACTCAAGATACAAATCAATTTCCATGTATTTACTCTAAGTGTTGATATTCCTGCAGATAATCAATGAGCTCTAGATTATGGCAAAATCATAAGGAGATTCAAACTGAGCTCATAATATAGATTGCAATTCATGATAAACTATCTTTTCTTTGCATTCTTAAAACATTTCTGAGTTAGCTTCGGTACGATTTTTTTTTCTAAGTTCTAGGGCACTTAAAGTATTAGAAGTTCACCTGTCTTACTTTCTGGAAATTTTAGGAATATTCAATATTTTTATTTATACAAGCACTTTCTTACCTCGATAAATCAATCAGAACAGAGTACTTTTAATTTTAATGAGAGACCTCATAATCTAGTTTATTAATACCATATGGACATGAGAAAGCCTAAACCACTCACATAACGACAATTCAAGGTCTTTCTGGATTCCAGACATACAAACACGGAGACCTTTGAGCCTCAGTTTTATCCACAGAATAAGACACACAAAAACACAGAACTCACACATCCAGATTTCAAGAGCAGTTCTCCTTCCTAATGGGCACAAAATACTTAATTCGATCTGAGCCCAAGTAGACAAATAGACACATAAGCACACAAACTAAAGACGAAACTCCGGATTCTTTGTCATTTCTCACCCATCAGTTCCTCTGCAGAGAGCACCAAATGGCCAGACCCAAAGCCAAATTCCCAATCATTGCTGCCCCTGGCGGGAAATGACCTCATGGGCGGTCAGTGAACCCAAAACAAGACACAAGTAGAAGAGAGGAAAATAAACTGAAGCAAGGGTCAGCAAAGTTCTTTTGCCGCTTGGAATTGCCTCTGTAAGCCAAGAAAACATGCATCTGGCCTTATGATATTCTTTTCTAACAACGTGGCTCCTTAACAGGTTTGTCAGGTAAATCCACAGGGCATCTCAGTGTATGATTTCCCAAATCATAAAAGGATATTTTTACAGGCTATTTTTTTTTTTTAAGTAGGCTCCATGCCCAGCATGGAGCCCAACGTAGGGCTTGAACTCACGACCCTGAGATCAAGACCTGAGCTGAGATCAAGCAAGAGTCAGAAGCTTAACTGTCTTAGCCACCCAGGCACCCCTTCAGGATGTTTTAGAAAGGTAAAATTGCAGGTCTCATACAAATATAAAGTAACCATATGTCAACCATTTTATTTAATTTACTAGCAACAAACAGACCCGTAATATGTTACTATAGGTTCGATTAATTGTTTTAACCTTAACGTGGACTGGAAAGGTACATTGACAAACAGTAGTTCGACTCATTGGTGACATCCGTCCTGCGTGTGGATTGTGTGAGTGGTTTTATGCAGTCCCCACAATAACTACTTTTATGGCACCAAAATGTGTGCATGTGTGTGAGCTTGTGGGGTGAATGTTGATTCTCGAGGGGGCTGTAAGCACGAGGTCCTAAGGCAACAGCCTGGAGTGACACCTCCTTACACCAGTTTCACATTATACCTGTGTATTCAACAACCTCATGACAGTCTGACATCCAAGTGCTAAATTCTCCGGGGTCAGGTGAAGTATTGGAAAACCAAATAATCCATTTGTAGGAGAAAAGTACTTACTTTTACCTGTCTCCTCAATAAGATGCTGTCTCAAGAGCAGGTAACCAGATGGGTCCGTCCTTTAATTTTTACTTTACTTCCCTGCATTGCCCTTGATTGGGGCCTTGATTTACCTGTTCTCCTTCCACAGGTAATAATACCCCTCTGTTCCCTCTCTAGTGATCAGCTTTGCATATTCTTCCCCCTGCATCAAAGGACACTTACTCATTTGCATTTCTGTGACTAACAGAGAGCATTCAAGTGATTCTTTGCAGAACAATGAAGATCTGATTCGAGGTAATTTTTCTGACTATTGTTGAGAAGTAGCTGGTGACTTACCTTGCTTAAAAAGCAAAACAATAGGCTCCTCATAAATCTCACCCCTCAGGGCATCCAGGAAAATTCGCTTGCCAATAAACAATATTCCAATCTAAAAAAATAATAAAAACAAAATTTTCTACCATCCTTAGCACTCTCTGTAATAGTCAAAACTCATTATTGCAAGTAGGTGGTCAACTTAATATAATTGAACAAAAATTTAAAAATAATAATGCAAATACATAAATTGGAATGTATTGGCCCAAATAGGGAAGCCCCACGATCAAGCCAATCCTAGGTAAAACTTAACTGTGGTCTGGTTCTGTTTGTTGTTACTTGACCACATTCATCAAAGAAGCTTTCCACCTGTTGTGGGCAAAATGGTCCCCAGGAAGCCCAGCCTGGAATACATTGTCTGCAATAGCAACAAAACCAGTGTTCTATAGGTTCTAAAACCATGACCTCTAAAGGTTATCTCCTACTAATGGACAGAAACTACTTGCATCATTATTAGAGAAAGTTGACAAATGAACAGGAAATGCCACACAGAACTGTCAAGTTTCAAAATGAAATGGAGGTAAATTCCCCTAGATCATTAAACAATCCTCAGATGCATTTGTTAAACAATGCCCCATGATGACACCGTGAGGATTTGCTGTACTCTCTTGGCCTTATTTTCATGTTTGGGGCATGATTTTCTAATCAAATATAATGTTACAGCAGATAAATCTAAGAATAATAAAGGTAACCAGAGAGGAAATCATTTGGTGTAGAATAATAAGATATTGTACTAATCTGTTAGTAGCCTTTATTTACTTTCTACTAGCTCATTCTGATACTGCAACGAATGCTTTCAAGTAATGTTCATAAGTTAATGTAAAGTGAACGATCCAATATATATTGAGTAATTTATTATAACATCAGTGGGTGTAGGGTGCAGGATAGCCATTACAGGGATGGCAAATTTAACCTCTTTTGACAAATATAGTTCATATAAAATGAACAAAATAATTCTCTGCAATAAAAATTCTAACAATTATGTTCCTATAAATAAATCCTTATGCTGTAAAAGTTACAAGTCAATAGGTCTGAAGATAATTTTAAAGCTAAATCTTGAAATATTGTAGAAAGTTCTTTGTGCTATCAGAAAGCAAACAGAAATGCAATTTTAAGATGGTAAGACATGGATCAAAATTCTATGACCATCTCTCTTATCTTTCTAAACAAAGAATGTCTCAGTAGTGCTTTACATTTCCATCTTTTCAGATTTCTTCATGAATTTCTGATATAAGCTGTGGTTTCTTATTTAGAATGAACTGTGAAACAAGGTATTGGGTCTTATATACTTGTTGCTACGCTTAGTAAGTAAAGAAGTCTCAGTAAAGGAAATGATTGCTAAATTTAGGTCTAAAAAAATAGTAGGAGCTAAGTTAATGAGGACTAGAGAAGGGAATTCCAGATAAGAGGAGGAACAGGTACAAATGTCTTATGATGGGATGGGTCATGCCATTTTTGAGGAATTCAAATATGGTCCCTTCTAGGACAAAGTGAGCCAGGATGGTATTGAGAAATAAGGTGGGGGGTAGGATTGGTCCTTAGTGTAAGGCCAAGTTAAGAGTTTTGTTCTTTATCCTACAAGGAATGGGATGGCATTGATAGTTTTAATATTGAGTCAGAGAGAGGAACATAGTTAGATTTGCTTTTTGAAGACAATAGTTTGGCCATTAGAGAAAAAGGACTGGAAGATTGTCCAAGATTGTCCGTGGCTACACCCTGTTAGGAAGCAGTGCAGTGGTCCAGGTGAGAATGTGGGATGGATCAGTATGGTGGTGGTGGAGATGGAGGTAAGTGGGCTAACTTGAGAGCATGAAACTCTGAGGATACACAAGGAGGCAAGGAGGCAAGGAGA
Source organism: Halichoerus grypus (assembly GCF_964656455.1). Taxonomy (NCBI): domain Eukaryota; kingdom Metazoa; phylum Chordata; class Mammalia; order Carnivora; family Phocidae; genus Halichoerus; species Halichoerus grypus. The sequence goes on along the minus strand of NC_135716.1, from coordinate 4,839,990 downwards.
CAAGGAAAAGTATTGAGTAGACATGGTAGGTCTTATAGGAGAGGTTATAAAATGATGAGTCTCGGGAAGAATTTAGCCCATTCCATTAGGTCGTTTGGGATTGCAAAGGAAATTTCACATAAGAATTCAGATTTTTGTCTTCTCTTGGAAAATCAGATGTTAATACTTTGATGGCAATCCTCCTTGGCAGCTCTCTGCTAAAATTGATAAGTGGTTGAGTTTTGGGCTGGAAATATGCTTTGCATGATCATTCCAACACCACCCCCGTCTTTATTGCGTTACCCTGTTTCCTGCACTCATTCGCTTGTCTGGCCCTATGTGTTAACAGGTCTCTTCTATCTGTCGAAATATTTCAAAAAGTTGAAAAATGACTCTTAGGAAATGTAAAGTGAACATGTGTCGAAGACAGATTTAGCCCATTAGTATGGAAACCAGCAAGATGGTAGGGCTAGTTCAAAGGACAACTCAAGAAACAGAAAAAAAACCCTCATATGTATATATACACAACCCAACAATCTTATTTCATATGTATGTATTTGTGTTTGTGTGTATTAATGAATTTATTTCGTATAAAGTAAATTAGCTAGAGTGGAGACAAAATTGGTTAATATCCTATAGGTCAATAAAATTTTGAGCTTTGTAGTTGTCTTCCTCACGAGGAAGAATCATTTGCTTTTCTCCTGGGGAACAGTCAACTTCAGAATCTGGACCCTAAACAATAGTGAGTAGTAAGTCAGAGAATTAAGTACTCCTTGGGTGTGCCTGTTAGACAATGTTCCAATATAACATCAAAAGGGGGTACGCAGTCCTTCTTTGTTTATTTCTAAGTAGTACAAAATTATTTTCTTTTTTAATTTTTTTTTATTTATTTCAGAGAGAGAGAGTGTGTGTGAGGGGGGAGGAGCAGAGGGAGAGGGACAAGCAGACTCCCTGCTGAGCATGGAGCCCCCCAAAGCGGGGCTCCATCCCATGACCCTGAGATCATGACCAGAGCTGGAATCAAGAGTCAGATGCTCAACCAGGTGCCACCTGGGATCTGAACCACCCAGGTGCCCCCAAAATTATTTTCCTAACATATCCTGGTTTGGATGAACTTGCATTGACGGAGTTGTATTATGCCAGGACTTTTGAAATCCATCCAGAAGGTTGCAACTGCTAGCTTCAAAGGTACATTATTCTGCGATTTGTTTCCTTAATTTTCTAAGAAAACCCAAGTAAATTTGGAGTACATGATTAGGAAACTCAACTCCCTGCCATTATTTCTAATCAGGCTCCTACCTATTACTCCCTCTTTATCCATTTGCAAATAGTGCTTTTCAATTAAGCTGCTTCGCTCCTTGAATGGAAATCGAGGCCCAGGGTTTGGCTGGAATTACATCATTTACCAGCCCCTCTATTTCTCTGAATAATGACTAGGTCCCATCTCTCCTTAGTTGCTTGTTGTCCAATTTTCCTTTGAGAGCAACAGCAAGCCATGGCTGTGTTTAAACACAATGAGTAAAGTGGAAAATTGACACAATTATTCCAATAATTTAGGCTAAGAGGAAAACAATAATTGAGTGGAAAGTAAGACGTGTCTTGACAGACACCCCACAAATGGGCTGTCTTCATTAGCCACACTCATCCTCCTAATGGCTTATTCCATGGATTCTCTCCAGTGGGCTCTGTGGTCAGCAATCTTATTGTACATGACATGTGAGTCTGTTCAATGTCTGTTTGCCGGGGGAGAGATCCCGGTGAAATCTTTGCCACATTCTCTGTGCAGTGAAAGAGAAGTAGGCTTAGTTGGGACAGACCCACTCTTTCCTAGCTTCAGCACTGGCACCAATCTCTCCCCTCCACCCCTGCTCTGTCAGATGGAGATTATGATGCCAACCCCCCAGATCATCATGGGGATTAGATGAAATTGTGTGCACGTGGTCCGGTGTCCAACATCCAGCAGGTTCCCATAAATGCATCCCCACAGCCCTGCCCTTCTTCTTCCAAGGGATCTTGAGCTGGAGGGAGGAGTTCAGAGAGGGCAGGGTATGGATTCGTAGTGTGTCCATAGGGGTCCTCCAAACTCTCCCGCTGCAAAAAACCCTTTGAGTACGAGTCAGAAGTGTGAATGAACATGCACCAGCCCAGACCCCCGAGTCAGATTCCCCAGGGGAGCGACCTGGGGCGGAGGATCCACAGAAGACTTCATGGAAGAGAGCATCTTGAATCTCGAATAGAAGAGCCCTTCATCATCTCAAACCTGTAAGTAACCTGGACAACTGACATTTCAACAAGCTTCTTCGTTCCTTTTGCAGAACTGTTTCCTAGAACAGATCTAACTGGAGGTGGGAAACGGAAATCATGAAGTGGAGCCCTCCGGTTAGGGTCAGAGAGCCAGCAGGAGGTTCTTTTGGGGTGCAGGCACTGTGGTAGACAGAACAGTGCTCCCCCGCCCTAAGATTCCCAGAACCCCAGGAATAGGTTGCCATGTATGGCGAGAGGGCATTGCACAAGAGGTTAAATTAAGGATGGGGAGACCAGGGTAATCCGCGTGGGCCCTGTGTAGAGTAACAAGGGTTACTCTAGAAAGAGTTCAGAATGGTCAGAGTCAGAGAGGGTGTCGGGATTGGAAACAGAGGTCAGACTGATGTGGGACATAAGCTAGAAATGCAGACAATCTTTAGAAGCTGCAAAAGACAAGGAGGCAGGTTTTCCCCTGAAGCCTCCAAAAGGAACACTGCTCTGCTGACCCAGTTTAGACTCTGACTCCCAGAACTGTAAAAGAATGAGTCTGGGTCGTCTTAAGCCACTGGGTTTGTGGTCATTTGTTACGGCAGCAATAAGAAACTAATACATAAGCTCACACCTTCCTCTTAGCACAGCAGCAGGCCGCTACGTTGGGTGGGAGATACTCTGTGAGATGCTGCCAGGGAAAGGTCCCCTTAACCCAGATCCAATCACATGGAGGGCAAAACTGGCCAAGGTCGCAGTGGGGCATGCCGGCAGCATCGACAGCCCAGCCAAATCCGAGACCTAGTTCAGCTCCACCACCCCCAATGCCCAATGCCCAAGGACAGTAAGGAGAGCTACCATCTACTCAGGGATGCTGCATGCAGCCACAGAGGTTGTGACCTGCATACCTCCGTGGGGCACCTTTCTCATGGTCTGTAACAATGAGTGGTACTCTTGGAGCCGGGTGGTGTTCAGCTTCCATGACCTTGCATGGGAATCTTGGCATCCACATCAACGCTGCTAGGCACTAGGGATGCCAAGATGGGCAGCGAACAGCCCCTGCCCCCAGGGCATTTGCACATCTATTATGCACCAGACACTGTGCTAGCCCAATACTGCATGGCATTTACAGCCCATGCTGTGAGATTTGGGAATTTTATTCCTGGTATGATGGGAAGCCCTCAAAAGACTTTAAGTAGGTGAGTGACATTGGTTTATTTTTTATAAAGATCACAGGTATGGAAAGTGTGGCCAAGAAAGATAAAGAGATGGACCTTGAAGAGCACAGTGACTTAGAGCCAAATCCAGGTCAGAGGGCAATGCAATTTCAAAAAGAGGAACAGGAAAATTGTTTTTCAAAAAGAAAGAAAAGGAAGGAAGAGAAAATAAAATTAAATTCATGAATGAATGAATGAATGAATGAATGAAATAAAGACAAATCCAAGAGGGGCAGAGAAATGAAATGAGTCAGCTCTTGAGACTTCTGGGAGGCAGCTCCATGAGAATATGGATCTTTTCTATCGTGTTCATAATTATTCCCTAATGCCTACAGCAGCACTCAGTTTATGGTGTTCTATAAATACTTGCCCAAGAGTGGAAGGAAGGAAGGAAGGAAGGGAAGAAGGGAGGAAGGGAGGGAGGAAGGAGGGAGGAGGGAGGAAGGAAAGGGAGGGAGGGGCCCCTGTGCTATTCAGCAGAGCCCTGCCCTCCCACTCATGGAAGGCAGACTCTCATAGCCTGTGTCACATCCCTCGCGGTTTACACTTCCCCGAGCACTTGCCCTCGAGTATGTCATACAGTTCCCCCACCTGTCAGCACGCTAAGCATCCCACCCTTTAAAACAGGGGGAAATGCATCAGTTATACAGGAAAGAATGACTGATGAATAAATGAATGAAGGATGGAAAAGTGAATGAAATAAGACAAAAGTTTGAATTCCAAATCGTGGTTCTGCAACTTCCAGTTCGCTTAGTGACTTTGTCCCTTAACTTGTGTGGGCACTGGTGAGATTCTCGATGCACACGCAGCTCTGACAGGCATCTAGCGAAGCCCTTGTAAACGGTGCTTGGCACAGGGTCTGGGACATGAGACTGGGACTCAAAATAGGGTAGTTACTATGGTATTAAAACAAGGCTAGGCCCCAGGGATACTGTGACTCGAATGAGATCATCTGCAGAGCATTTATTGCATGGTGACAAATGGCAGTGATTAGAAGTCTAGTTCTGAGCAGCAATGAGTCTGTGACACAAAGCAGATTTGTCTTCCTGGTAAAGGAGGTACAGCCTTTAGTGAGTGAGCATAAGAACACCAAGGGAGTGACCATGAAGAAAATACTCACTGTACGCCTCCTAATAAGAAACATTGCGGGGATTTTAATGGGTTTATTATTTGTTCCATTCCAAAAGCCATATATACTCATTTAAAAGGATTTGGAAATTATATCGAAGCAGGAAGAAGAAAATAAAATTATTCACCTACCAGCCATAGACATACTCTGTTAACAATGTAATATGTTTCCCTTACGCCTTGATTTTCCTCTTTACGGGTTTTAACAAGAAACTTTGTAGAATTTATTTTTGGACCCAGCAGTGAAAATATAATACATAAGAGTTAGCATTTTATATGTCGCTCACTTTTCTTTACAAGATAAACATTTTCTCCCTCTTTGCTTCGGTTCGTGAACACGGTCATTATTGCCTGCCAATTATCCCAAGTACAGGTGCCTGGTTTACTCATCACCATTAGCTTGCTTCCACTTTTTATTGCTCTCGGTAACGACGAAGTGAACATTTTTGTACGTAAAGTTTTCTTTCCAACTTTAGAAAATCTTTTGTATTTGATCAGCATTTTGTTGCTTGCAACACTCGTTCATTTTACCCCGTCATCTGAGAAAGATGGATTGAGCGTCTACCACAGAGCAGGCATGGCTCTCCGCACTAGGGATCCAGCACAGAAGGAGGTCCTGCGGATTCTGGAGATTGGAGACGTCTCATCAGCCATTGTATTTGCTTGGTGTTTGCAGGCACTTGCTACTCTTGCCATTTTAGGTATGAGGAGCTTGGAGGTTCAGACGGCTAACTTTCTGGGGCAGAATGATACTAACAAGGATTGTCCTGGGTATAGGTCCAGTGTGCTTGTCCGCCTTCCTGCCCCTGCACCCCTGACCTACGCAAGAGCAGATGGCTGGTCCCCTGCCTTCACCGCAGGGTTAGCAGCACCTTCCATGTGTGTATCTGTCGGCCCCGCTGGGCTCGGAGCTCATTAAGGGCCAACACCTGGTCCTCACATCTCCACGTCCCCCGTGCTCAGCTCCCAAAATGGCATTCAAGAAATGTTTACTGGAAAACTTAATGACTTTGTCTTCTTTTCTCCTCCCCAGTGTCTATTCTAACAAGGGTGCCCCATTTATCCTCCTGTCTGCAGAACCCAGTTCCTACGGTGCTGCTGGGAGCGCCTCCCCAACTCTGCAAGCATTTCCAGGAATCTGCCGTCACCACTGGGTGGTGCACTGGCGGATGGACACTCAGCCCCACTGTGAGCCCCAGGGTCCCTCCCGAATTCAAACTGCAACGCCCTCGCTGGACTGAGCCATGAATGCCCCAAGAGGTAGGGGTTGGGGGAATGAATCCAAGTAAGGGGAGCAGGGTTTGATGAGAACAGCAGGATGCTTTCTATCCGGTGTGAAATAGGGTTTTCTCTGGTTAATGAGAATGGCCTGTTTCCAATTTGACTAATGCCTTCCATTAGAGCTTTGGCACAGTCCAGCAGAGAGGCACGATTCGGGGCTTTGCCGTCCTTTCTTAAAAGCCAGAAACTGCTTTGTCATTCCAAATTTTCCTTTGATCCCACCCAAGAATCTAAGGCAAGATTTATTGAGGTGGATCTAACAAAGAGCCCACCTCTCCATTTGCTGGCTAGCTTGTGACTTTGGGCAAGATTCCTCAATTTCTCTGAACTTCAATTTATTCTTCTATAAAGTACGGAGCTTATCCAGAAGGGCCCAACGTCATCACAAGAGCTCTTAAAAATGGAAGAGTCAGAGAGGGGCGCCCAGGTCGCTCAACTGGTTAAGCATCCAACTCTTGGTTTCGGCACAGGTCATGATCTGAGGGTCATGAGATCGAGCCCCACATCAGGCTCTGGGCTCAGTGGGATGTCTGCTTCTGATTCTCTCTCTCTCCCTCTGCTTCTCCCCCTGCTCATGCTCTTTCTCTCTCTCTCTCTCTCTCCCAAAAAATAAATAAATAAAATCCTTTTTAAAAACGGAAGAGTCCGAGAAAGATGGCACCATGTAAGCAAGATCAGGGTGATACGCTGTAAATCAGGCTCTATCCGCAGTTGCTGGCTTTGAAGATGTTGGAAGGGTCAGGAGCCAAGGAAGGTGGGCAGCCTCTAGAATCTGGAAAAGGCTAGGAAATGGGTTTCCCTCTAGAGCTTCCAGAAGCAACACAGCCTGCTCACACCTTGACTTTGGCCACTTGAAACCTGTGTATGACTTCAAACCCACAGCAGTGTAAGATAATAAGTGTGTGTTCTTTTAAATTTGACGTAATGTGCTATAGAAGCCATAGAAAACAGTGCACTCTTACGTTTCCTCTTCTATTTATAATAGATGAGCAAACTGAGAATCAAGAAAATTAAATGCCTTTTCCATGGCCTATCAAATATAGCTAAATAAAATCCCCGTTCCAAGATCAGTCTCTGCCTTGCAGGCAATGATTATTGGTCACAAATGTGCCCAGGGGCATGTTCCTCTATATTGTTATAAAAGGATCCCAGCTTCTCCCTGGAGCAAAACCCACTGGAATGAAGCCCCAGGCAGCCCACCTTGTCCGGGCTGGGTTCTAACATACTGAGTGCAGACAGACTTGCATCCCTTGAGAGAAAAGCTGTGGCTCTTGAGCTGGTTAGAGCCCTGGGGAATGTTTATAGACCTGCTAACTTGTTTCAGAGCCAAATTAATCAGAGACATAACAGGGGAGGGAGATATTTTTTCATTTCTCAAGTTAATGAACAAATGGATTTTCCATTCATTATTCATTGACTTGAAGTTTAATGAATAGCTCAGGGACAATCGCTAAATTTTGGTTTTTATAGAAAATCAGCAGCAACCAAATTCACTCTGCATCAAGTATGCAACCATCAGTTTACTATATATAGTGAATTTCACATTACTTTATCTGGTATTTATCAAGTTTACATTTTTAATGAATGAAAAGGGATGAATTTATGAAGAATGCCCTCACTGGTCACTCCCCTTTGGTTTTATTCCTTTTTGTGAACCAGATGGAGGTTTCCGATTGCCTTCTATCTGTGTCTGTGTTCCAAATGGTTTTTTTTGTTTGTTTCCAGGAGAACTAATCTTCTCCTGGACATTCATCTACTTTTCCCGTCCATTTCTTCTTCTACTGGAAAATTAATATCGTTCCTTCTCTTCTCTCCAGAAAGAAAATCATGGCTCTTGTGCTTAATGACAGAATAAATAGTCAGAAGAAAAGATGTTTTAAGACTAATACTTTGTGATAACTTAAAATCAGCAGTAAAAATATAAGAAGAAGAATAAAGGTCCACCTCAAAAGCCCTCACTCATTCCCCTCAGTTTACAACTACAGACATTTAGAGAGAATAAACTTAGAGACACTTTCAAAAGAAAAAAAAAATAAGAGACGATATCACCCAACAGAGCCTTCTGATACACCATTATTATAATAATCGGTATTATAACCCTCGTTTTAAGGAGAAGTGTAAATATGCTGGAGGCAGAAACATGAAATTGTTTTACTTTTCCAGTAATGATTACCAGCTGGGTAATTAAATTAGGCAAAAAGAGGTAAAATTAAAATTTAAAATTTACCTTAAAAAAGGTAAATTAAAATTTCCCTTCCTACGGGACAGTGGTCTTCTTTACCATCTAAGTCAGATCCAGTGATATTTGAAGTCATTTTCAGCTACTGAAGCCATCTTGCTTAAGTTCCTAAGGCTCACCCGATCATTTTAACATTTTGATTCTGTATCTGACTCAAGGCTCCCTACATCCTGACTCTACCACCCCGCTCCCTGTGCAAACTAATTGGTGCTTAATTAGGACCTGGAAACCTGACGGGAAGAGCAGAGAATGTGGTATTCTCTGCTCACCACCTTCGTCCCAGTCTTAGCCTCTGATTTGGGGGAAAAGAGCAGAGAGAAGGGAGCTCCGTAGGTGACCGCCTGTGGTAAATTTGATGATGGTGGATGTTTGCTTCATTGTGCCCCCTCTGCTAGGAAGGCGCCCCCTCTGCTAGGAAGGCGCTCCGTCCCAACCAGATCATGTCTTCTTGCCGACCTGCTAAGGCTGACCCTCATGATGCATTCCATTCTTCTGCTACAAGAATTTCTTAGCTCCATGTGTAAGTGTCCTCAGCCAGCCCAATCTCACACCACTATGGACCCAAGCTCTGTGGCCTGTGCATCGGTTGTATCCATTTCTATAATTCTTGGGAATGGAAATATGAAGAAAGTGGTCAATTCTCTATTTCCTGCCTTAACTTGTTACCAGGCCAACCTTCCACAAAGCTCTGTTGCCTGCTCCAAGAAGATCAGCCAGGTCAGCCAGCCCTGTGGATAGGGACATCCAACTGGGGGATAGTATAGTCTCTCCCTCTTACAGAACCTCCCAACTTGTTCAGTTTTATGAGTCACTCTGGGGACCTCTACCCTTTGCTCAGGTGATGAAGAAACTACCCTAGGACCTCCATCCTATGGTAATACCCTTTGAAATAAGACATGGCAGCCAGCATCTCCTATCAAGTGGTGGTGTCTACTTTTCCACCTCTTGAACGGGGGCTAAACTTGCAACTTGCTTTGGCCAACAGAAGAAGGTGAGAATGGTGTGTTACTTCTGAGCCTAGGCTTTAAGAGATTGTGCACATTCTTGCTCACTCTTGGAATTCTCCCTCAGCACTTCCACTTTGAGGGGTGATGCTCAAGGATAATATTTTAGGATGGAAATATGTACTGTGAGTGTTTTAATGATAAACTGAACAACACGAACCCATCTGGTCTTCACTACTCACCTACCAACTCTTCAATAGGAGTCAATTCCTCTGACAAAGCTTATTATCTACTGGAACTTTGTGCATTTTTGTTTCCCTGAAGAGACAGGTGAAGGGATTGGAGTCACATCTGAATCAATATGGTGGAGAACCAGAACTTCAAGGCAGGAGACTCAAGGCGAATACGAGCTAAAAGAAATGAACACCTTTCATAAATTTTATGAATTTGGAGATTTGTGGACTACCACAGGCTGTAGGATTCAGAACACCAAGTCAATTTCACCTAGAAGGCTGTGGATATGCTTCACCCAATATCTGGGTTACATAAAGATGAATGAAACATGGTTCCTGATCTTGAAGAATTGATACTGTGGTCCTATGTGACCCTTCTGGGCACACTGGCTTTTCATGGTCAAATATCTCCAAGATGGAGCTCCTCCAAATGCTATGCCCATTGCAAGGGCAGCACAGGTCATAGGGACATCACTGATGTGGAAGAAAAGTCTTGAATGTTGACCTCAATTCTGGCACTGGATCCCGGGGTGTGCCCTAATCTATCCATGGCTCAGTTTGGGTGTATTAAACAGATATACTAGGAATATCCACAGTCTAAGAGATGATTTAAGTAAGGTAGAGACATTATAGAGTGGGGGGGTTCCTCTACGTTCCCACCTGATGTATTACTCATTCTTCCCACAGGGCCATTCAGCAATGACCCTAGGGAACAGAATAAATAATCAAAGCAGGAAGAGCACACGAAGCAGACTCATTCAGAGAGATTTGCTGATCAATAATAGTCGCTGGGGGCAGGATAGTCTTCCCCAGGAAGGTGGAAGGAGGAGTGCTGAGATCAGGGTCATGAACCACTGAACACTCTTCTTTTCTCAAGCAGGACGGAGCATGTGGTTTTGTGACTGGGTAACATTTGAGCGAGACAGAAAAGGCTAGACATTTCAATGGTTGCTAGGCAGCCTGAAGACTTTTCAAAATAAATATGTTGAGGTCTGGTGTTCCATCTTTCTTAATATTATATTTTTCACCCTGGCAAGGCTATGGCTCTGGGGGATGCCAGGGCAGCGTTATTAGCAATTACGAACTATGGCCATTTGGAAAAGGTCAACAGTGAACAGATTTTTAAATCCTGTTTTGAGATGGTTCCCTCATTAAACCACATAAAAGTTCTCGGACTAGCACCTAATGTAATCATTCAATTTGAGAGTCAATTAATATATACTGAGTGCTATATGCCAAGCACAAGCCTGGACACTTTAACTTGACTTGTGTTTCTTTCCTGCTCACCCAAATCCTTTGAGATAGGAAGTAGCTGGCCATTTACAGAAAATGCAACTGAGGCCCAGAGAAACAAACTGGCTTGTTCAAGGGCAGAACTAGGGCTGGGATCCCATTATCCTGACTGCCGAATGCTGCACATTTGTCAGCTAGATCTCTCTCCCTGTTTTTGACAGTCAAGTTTTGTTTCTCAATGTATAATCCAAACAAAATGTAGATTTTTTTTTTTTTTTTAGTTTTAATCATCATCATGTATATCTTTGTTTTGGTTTTTATTACATATGGGGCATAATGCAGGGATTTTTTTTTTTTTTCTCACCAACATACTTCCTTCCCCAATGCCTGGAACAGTATCTGGCACATAGTAGGTGCTCAATAATTTTTTTTTTCCCGTAAAAGTTTATTTGTAATAACATTTCTTTATGATTTTATCATAGCCATCACAATTGATGCAGATGTCTGTTCATCCCGTGTGACCTCTGGGGGTTTATTTAAAGAAAATAATGAAAGGTGCCTGCAGAAGAATATGATAGTGAACCAAGCACAGAGTTGCTCTTGTCCACACAGCAGTGAGACTCCAGTCCTCTCTCACCTCACTTCCTCTTAAAGACTAATGAATGGTCAAAGTCTAAAAAGGAAACTTATGAGCTAGAAAATGCTTTCCTTTCTAATAAATGTGTTTCCTGTGTAATTCTATAAGCAGGAAATTATATTTCCTTTATGCTAATATATGATCACATTCTATTAATATGCATTAGTAGCACTGAATTTTATTTGGGATTGCAACTAAAGATTCTTTTTTTAAGATTTATCTATTTGAGAGAGAGAGAGAGAAAGCAGGGGGGGAGGGGCAGAGGGAGAGGGAGAGAATCTCAAGCAGACTCCTCGCTGACCACAGAGCCCAACGCAGGGCTCAATCTCACAACAGTGAGATCATGACCTGAGCCAAAATCAAGAGTTGGATGCTTAACCGACTGAGCCACCCAGGTGCCCCTAAAAATAAGATTCTTAAAGAAATGAAAGACAGTGCTTTCATTTTAGGTGTGTGTGTGTGTGTGTGTGTGTATGTTCCAATAAAACTTTATTTATAGATACTGAAATTTGAATTTCTTATATTTTCACATGTCATATTATTCCCCTTTTGATTTTTTTTAAATTCCAGTATAATTAACATACAGTGTTATATTAATTTCAGGTGTTATATTAATTTCAGGTGTGATTCAACAAGTCTGTAATTACTCAGTGCTCATCATGGTAAGTGTACTCTTCATCCCCTTCACCTATTTCACCCATCCTCCCCCACACACCTGCCATCTGGCAACCACCAGTTTGTCCTCCATAGTTAAGATTCTGTGGCTTTTTTGTTTGTCTCTTTTTTTCTTTGTTCAGTTGTTTCATTTCTTAAATTCCACAAGGGGTGAAATCCTATGGTATTTATCTTTCTCTGACTGACTTATCTCACTTAGCATAATACTCTCTAAATCCATCCATGTTGTTGCAAATAGCAGATCTCATTATTTTTTACAGCTGAGTAATATTCTATTATATATATGTATATGTATATATGTATGTACGTATATACACACTTCTTTATCCATTCATCTACTGATGGACACTTGGGCTGCTCCCATAATTTGGCTATTGTAAATAATGCTGCTATAAACATAAGGGAGCATTTATCTTTTCAAATTAGTGTTTTCATATTCTTTGGGTAAATACCCAGTAGTGGAATTACAGGATCATACAGTGATTCTATTTTTTAATTTTTTGAGGAACTTCCATACTGTTCTCCACAGTAGCTGCACCAGTTTGCATTTAAATTTTTTGAATGGATGCAAAATCCTTAGATTCCTTTCCCTTTTACTCAGAGTTACTCTAGAGAATCTTTCCTCTCTTTTCTGGATTATAAGCTTTTCAAGAGCAAGAATCCTAATCTTTGTGTCCCCAGATCCTGCAAGTATTAGCGAAAATTTATTGAAATAAGTGGAACATGAGCAATACTCACCTAAATAATTTATATGGACAAGAGCCATCCACCCAAAACAACAAAACTAAGACGTTATGCCTCTAGGAGCACAAGAAACCATTCAATCAACCTCCTTAAAACTAAGGAATCAAAATACTTCCAATAGAAATGGCTCACACTAAAGGAATTATTTCCTTTTGTGTCTTTGTGGGGTTCTTTCTTTTTTATTTGTTTATATTATATGAGTGGGGTTTCTGGAGTGAACAGAAATAAACTTGTATCTTCAACCCTTATGGGGAACAAGAGGTCTCTCGCGTTCTGCCCAATGTCCTCTGAAGCATCATTCCCATGGTTAGTGTTCCCAGCTCTCCAATCCCTCTGATCCTTACCAAATGCTCCCTATCTTTTCAAGTACGAGGACCCGTTTTTCCAAAACCAAGTACTATTGTAATAGCTCAGGGATCCACTGATTGAGAAAGTACATACAAGTCGACATCTCTTATGGGTTTAACCTGTGCCTGGCAGTTAGTCAATAGATAGTAAACATGGATATGCTGAATTAGCTAATTAAATCAGTATTTGTTGAACGAGTCAACTCTGTAATCATCTATAACCCAACTATATATATTAACCACAACAGCCTCGATGTACGCTTGAGATGACTGAGTAAGGACCAGTTTGTACATAATATGAATTTTGGATTTGCTCATGTATGATTTTGTCTGTGAGACACACTCGGTGAACACAGAAAACAACCAAATCAGGCCACATACAAATACCAAAACACATACCCCCGAAACCTCTGTGTGCTGCCTCTTGTCTTTATGTGTCAGGAGCCATGCCCACCCCAGGGGTATGCCAACTCTCCATCTCACATCAGGTAACCCTCCTTGTACCACTTCCAACACCTCACAAGCTGTAAGCCTTCCCAGGCCCAGAGTCACCAGCAAAGCCCAGGTCTTTTTCAAGGTAAAGCACCATATTTATCTCTTTTATTTTTGTCTTTTCAAAGAACCATTTTTTTTAATCGAAGTATAGTGGACACACAGGGTTACATTAGCTTCGGGTGTACAATGCAGTGATCCGACGAGTCTCTAGGTCACGCTGTCCTCACGAGAAGTGTAGATGCCATCTGTCATGTACAACACCGTTAGAATACCAGGGACTCTCTTCCCTACGCCGCACCTCTTATCCCTGTGGCTTATTCATTCCGTCCCTGGAAGCCTGGACCGCCCACTCCCCCACATTTGTCCTATTAGTTATGTATTTCTTAACCATTTCTCGGGTATAAAACAATGCTGCTGTTTTAAGATCCTTGTTTGAAACTGTGTAACTCCTGAGGTTTTTGAGCACTGTGTCTTCAACCCCGTTTTCCTCTAAGCCCCGTGGGCTGTGTTCTGTGTGAGCAGCACAGTGATTTCTAGGAATGTACATACTGCATGATAGCAGAACTAGCTGTGCACGTATGTATAAAGCATATTAATTACCCAGTCAACTTTACTTTTCTATAAGCTCATGGATTTAGGCATGGTGTCAATTACAGTTCTTAAAGCAATAAAGTGGTAATTTGTTGTTTTGTTTTTCAACATTTCTGAGTCAGGGATCTTGTATCATTCGAGATTTGACCGAAGAACAGAACACCAATAAGTAACAGATCATAAGGCTTTGTTACGGAGATTAGACCTTGTTGTACCATTGCAGGAGCTGGTGGGGAAGCCGATGCAAGTTGTTGTCTCAACAACTGTCACTCTAGGTCCTTCGGGCCAGTAGCTCGATGTGAAGCCAAACCGGCAGTAGAACAGGATAGGGACAGGCCGAATCTCGAGGACAGACTGAGTCCATGGGGACAGCTGGTCCATGTTTGATGACTCAGTGACCAGCAAGAGTGCCTTGCCAAGGAAGTGCACTCATGCCTACCCAAGACTCAGAGAAGCTGAAGGACGTGGTCTGCTGGATTCTGAGAGAGCTGTGGGCCTGGGCTGTGCCTCCAGAAGATCTGTGAGGATGTGAGCAAGCTGCCACGGGGCCTGCTGCTCCACGCCAACCTTCGGAGCATCAACGTGGCTGCCATCCCAGTACCTCCTTCCAAGGGGAAAAGAGGTTCAGCTTTTAAAACAGTAGAAGTGAGCACAGTATTTCCCAAATTGGATCTCTCAGAGTGTCCAAAACACCCCTGTTAATGTCCAGAGATCCCCAGAACTCATTGGGAAAATACTGCCTTAAAAGCTAAATGCTGGGGCGCCTGGGTGGCTCAGTCAGTTAAGTGTCTGCTTTCAGCTTAGGTCATGATCTCAGGGTCCTGAGATGGAGTCCTCAAGTTGGGCTCCCTGCTCAGTGGGGAGTCTGCCTCTCCCTCTCCCTCTGCCCCTCCCCTACCTCATGCTCTCTCGTGCTCTCTATCAAATAAATAAATAAATATAATCTTAAATAAAAAATAAAAATAAAAGCTATATGCTATGATTTAGGCCCCAGGGTAAACGCGAACACAAACACAAATGCAGCCCTGGGAAGTTTCCTATAAGGTAGTTATCCAGGTGGCCCAGAATATGTTCATGTTAATTTTAGATTAAATTAGAAATAAAACATTTTAGACATCCTGTAGAGAACCTATGGAACCCTGAATTTACAATCCCAGTTTGAGTAACTCCACGTGTAATGGTTAAAAATTGGCTTGGAAGCAGAATTGCTTCTACCAAGTAGCTCTTTGACCTTGGGCAAGTACCGTTAAGTTCTCTGAGACTCAGTTTCATTCTATATGAAGTGGGGGCAAACAGCAGTAATAATATCATTGCATTATGGGGATTCAGCGAGACGTTGGAAGGGGTGTAGTGGGGTGCACAGTACCTCGATAGCACAGGGGAATGTGAGCTCTTGTTTCGTGGTTATCACAACTGTTATCATCATTACCACCATCATTAAGTGATTATTTCCATTATTTAGCTGGTTCCCTCTGACTGGGATAAGTTGCAAGATCCAAATATGTGACAACTGCCATCTGAGAAGTTGAAGACAAATCTGAGCTTGATGCCCCTGAGGTTCAGAATAAATGGAGACAGGACCAGTTCTATGAGCAGAGGTTTCTGGTCTGGACAGGGCAGTGAGCACAGTTTCCGTCTCCCTGGGAACTGCTGGCTTGTGTAGAGAAACAGTGTGATATAATAGGGGAGTTCTGGGCAGACTTTTGGGGACTCTCGATTAGTTACTGCTCTGCCACTCACCGCCATGAGACCTGAGCCAAGCACCTCTCTCCTTGGCCTCTATCTGCAGGAAGAAAGGCAGAACAAGGGTTAAAATCTGAGGTCAGACACTAGCACTCATAAACCATATCTTTTCTTTGACCTACAGACATGTCAAAAAACTTTTGATCAGCAATCAGAAACATGTACATGAAAGTCTTGTCCTAAAAAAATTAAATAAATAAGGTGTGCAATCTGGCATTTCTACCTGCCACCCATCTTCTTCTGGTAGATGATGAGCTTCACATGTCCCCACCATCCCCTCCCCACAATTGTATCGCTGATGAGGAGACTGTCCCTTGGCATTTATCATTGTCCTTGAAAGGATGTCTTTCTTATAATACAGATATGCTTTTCTGCATCTGATTCAAGCCAAACCAAGGTGGGGGAATGAAAGATGGATCGCCAGATACTTGAATTTCAACAAAAATGAGCTGGAGTATATTTCTTTATGAAAGAGAAGTATATTCCTACCAGTTTGTATGCAGAGCCAATGTGTGTCAAAAGCTACAACTTAAGAGGTCATTGTAAAACAAATCATTGAGGTCAAGGCGGCTAAATCACCTCCAGTGTGTGTTCTTCATTTCTCTGTTAGTATGGAAATGCCGGAGCCTTGGCTCAGGACACAGTGAACCTATAGATGGAAATGCAGCTCCTGTTGGGTTGGCTCAGTCACTAATCCAGCCATGTTTCAGTGAGGTCTGTCCCTCTTACGAGGTATGGGAGCAGTGTTTTAGGCTTTAAAACGGCATGCCCAGTTTTGATGGAGCAGTGTCTGAGACTTTGTCCCCCAGTAAGATCACACTTTGGTAACATTTGTTGGACTTATAACTTGGGGTAGACAGTGGGAAGGCAGGTCTGGGACACCTGCCCCATTCCCCTGGGCATTAGCCATGTGGTGAGGGTTTGTCTAAAGTTAAAATTTGGAAATCCGGGAAAAGACTTTGGCTCTTGGGAAATAAGATCCTAAGTAGGTCACCAAGTCTTGTCCTTGCTGTCTCCTTGGGAGGGAGAGACAGAGGGAATAGAGTTAACTTCTCTAATCATTCATTTCTCCATCTTTAAAATGTTCCACCCTTCACAAAATACTTAGGGGAAATGCATAGATATGCTTCATCCATCCAAAGTTACTATTTTTTTAATGATTTTATTTATTTATTTTAGAGAGAGAGTGCACGCGCAAGCAGGGGGAGGGGCAGAGGGAGAAAGAGAGGTTCTCAAGCAGACTCCGCACTGAGCGTGGAGCCCGAAGTGGGGCTCGATCTCAGGACCCTGAGATCATGACGTGAGCCGAAATCAAGAGTCAGATGCTCAACTGACTGAGCCAAGCAGGTGTCCCCATCCAAAGTTACTATTTAAATAGAAGCAATGCTGGAAGATTTTTCTGTTGTGAGAAAGACAAGGACTTCGAAATCTCTCAGCCCGTGGTCCAAGCTCTCTGGGCCACACGTACCTCTCCAGCCTTGGGAAAATCCGCTTGCTTCCCACTCCTTCATTTCCCCAAGTGTAAACCAGGATCCAGTACAGCGTCCTGAAACAATGCGCGCACGGACCCTGGCACATGATGGGAGCTGGAGAGATACAAAGTATTGTTTCTTTAAACCTCCAGTCCCCAGTACAGCCTTGAAACACATGACTGGGTCCAATTTTTGAGTCTGGAGTCTTGAACAGATACAGAGAAGCAGGAACCCTACCGCTAAAGAAAATATATTTGTGTCCTGGCGGCCAGAATGATTTGAGCTTCACATCATAGACAATTGTCAGACCAAAATAATCCTTATCAGGATATCAGCTTTAAGATATGGGGTTCTTTTTTTTGTTTTGTTTTGTTTTTAATCTTGGCCCAAAACGATTTGCCAAGCTCTAGTTATATATTTTTATTGAGAGAAAAAAAGAGAAAGAACCCTGTGATTTCACACTTTCCTGTTACTGTTTGCTACCTTCTGACAGCTTTCACTACTTGGATTGGAATTCTGAGTTTTTCATGGACAGATGAGGTGAGACATTTTAAAGCTGCTGATGTTCTCAGGGAGCACAGACGGATCTGCTCAGGCTCATGCTTTAATTTTCCACCTCGCCAATCCCACGTCCTGCAGCCTCCGAGCAGCCCTAGCAAAGGCTCCCAGGGGCCATCTGCGCAGCGTCACCTGTGCCTAGAATCCCTCCCCGCCTTGTGCGCCTGCTCTCATGCCCTCACCCTCACGAATAAGCCCCCTGAGTGTTTCCCTGGTCCAGGCCGAGTCGGTTTCTCCTTCCACGGGGCTACCGTGGGGCGTGATGTTCTCATCTCCTTCCTATGTTCCTTCCACCAACATTCCCTGAATGTCCACCACGTGCCAGAGTCAGAGATCAAAGCTGAGGGCTCCAAAGCTCTCCCTCAAGTCACAGAGCCCAGAATCTGGTTAGGGAAATGAACGGTTCATTAACGGGTAACGCCCAATGTGTGAGGTACCCCAAGGAGGCAGGTGTGCATCATGGTTTTACCAGTCAAAGGTGTAGATGACGCTGCAGGACCACCACTGCTAAAATAACCTTACTGCAGCCCAACACGACTAATACAACTACCTCAGTTTCCCATTGCTGTGTGACAAATAGGCAGGAACTAGCAGCTTAAAGCCATACATGTTTACGGGGCGCCTGGGTGGCTCAGATGGTTAAGCCTCTGCCTTCGGCTCAGGTCATGATCTCAGGGTCCTGGGATCGAGCCCCGCATCAGCAGGGAGCCTGCTTCTCTCTCTCCCTCTACTGCTCCCCCTGCTTGTGCTCTCTCATTCTTTCTGTCAAATAAATAAATAAAATCTTTAAAAAAAAAAAAAAAAGCCATACACGTTTGTCACCCCGTGTTTCTGTGGGTCAGGTGTCCAGCAGGTTCTGGCTGAGTCCTCCGCTCCAGGTGCCACAGGCTGAATGATGTGTCAGGGGGGCTGTGCCTTCATCTGGAGTCCTGACTAGGGAAGCTCCCTCAGGGTGTCAGCAGAATTGATCCCCTTATGGTTTTAGGACTAAGGTCCACATTTTCTTATTAACTGTCAGCCAGGACCACTCAGAGCATCTAGAGGACATCCAAGAGTCCTTGCCATGGGGCCTCCTCCACACACCCTCTCATGCTTCAAGTCTTCTCTTGAAGGACTCACCTGGTTAGGTCAGGCCCACCCAGGATAATCTCCCTTTCTATTAACTCAAACCGATTAGGGACTTTAATCGCATCTTCAAAATTCCTTACAGCAACACTTCTACTATTGCTTGATGAATCACTGGGAGAACGTGTGTATACCAGGGAGCAGGACCTCGGGGGGCCCTGCTAGAACCACCAGTGTATTTCTGCCTCTCGAAGCCCCTGGTTGTCCGTCCACTCTGTCCCAGGTGCAGCCCCCATATGTCCCCGCATGGTGTGCACTGTCCTCACCATGGGGTGAGCACCTGGCCATTACCCACTGAACAGACACAGTTCTGCCCTCACGGAGTTTCCATTTTAGAGGAGGGAGACAGAAGATAATAAACACTTGCATCTGAGGCGGATAACTGGTATGGAGGCAAAAAACCAAGCCAACAGGAAACTGAGATCAGGAAAAAGGAGTAATTTGCATACGATTCTCCAGGGAGAGTCACAGACAGGTGACACGTATGTGGAGAGCAAAGGAAGTGATAGAGCCATCTGGCTACCCCTGGGCAGAGCTACAGGCAAGGGGGGGGGGGGCTGCAGCAAAGGGACAAAGGCCCTGGATGTTTGAGGCCCATCAAGGACCCAGAGTGGAGACAGAGCGGGCGGTTTGGAGAAGTGACCGAGTACGTCAGGGTGGGGGCCGGGAGCAGGGAGTGAGGGTGGATGGGAGGCCGGCAGAGCTGACGTCAGGCTCTGCAACTCGTTGTCAGGAATCCTGCTTTGAACCAGGATGAGAGGGGACCCAGGGGAACGGCTGGAATGGAGTTGTGACATGATCCACATAGTTTCAAAGGATTTGGTGTTTGTTCTGAGTCCAGACTGCAAGGCTCTGAACTCCAGACTGACCTACGGCTCGTGTCTCTGGGGCTGGGGTATCTCTGACGGCCGCCCTACAGGCTCTAGCATCCTTCCTGTCTCCCCCCGTCAGATTTCCCCCCCACCCTGGCCCTGGGTCAGATGTCCCCCTCTTGTCTCTGAACCCACGGCTCCGGATGGATGGGATGCTCGGGAATTTTCCCTGGCTATGCGCTCCTTGCTCACCTGCACTGGAGAAGATCTCCCAGGCTGGACAAGGACGACTCTGGGTCAGGTTTCTCGACAGGGACTATAAAAAGACACTTAACCCCTGCACCCACACGGATGTGAAATATGGCTTCGTCCTTCCAACGGGGGCTGGCGTAGCAGTCGATTGCGTTTCTGAAGCCAACAGCACAGGTTGGTAATAAGCACTTGGGCGGGGGGCGGGAGGGGAGGAAATATTAACCATGATTCATGCTGCAAAGTGGAGGCAGGACCGGTAGTTCTTGAACATCCTGATTCGATTTTCATCTTGTGTTAGCCGCCGCAGGTCAAGTTACTGTTCGCCCCGTGCGGTGGCATCATCCAGATTGACACGCAGGTAATTACGCTATTTATCTTCGTACAAAACTCTCTCAACTGGGAACTGATTATTCGGGGCTGGAGAAGGCCGGGGACAGAAGTCCCTCCAGCAGGAGAGGAGAACATTCGTCCTTCACTGGTGGGTTGGTGCGAAGCCAGGGAGATGCACTCTTCCAGGCGGAAAGGTGGCTCCTTTCTCTGGGGTTTTGGTCACGTAGGTCCCATCGTCGTTCACACAGCCTGGTTCTGGGACCTGCTCCTGGGGCTCCTTTGTCCTCCCCGCAGAGCCTCTAGTTGGTTCCCCAGCCTCCCCACCGCTGTTCCCGCCTGCGGGGTGCTCTCGGAATGACCCGTCCATCTGCGCGTGCTCGCCTTTCATTCCTCTTAAGTATGTCCTTCCACAGTCTCTCTCCATCTCTCCCTCTCATTTTCTCGGTAGTTCACGCACCCTACGTAACAGCGAGCGACCGCTTTTCTGAAGCAGGAGCCAGATGACATTACTTGCTTGCTTCAAAGCTTTTACTGGTTTCTTATTACCTACAGAATAAAATCCTCAGATTAGTCTCATATTCAGATGCTGCCTGATTGGCTTCCATTTACTTTTGAAAAGCCTCTTGCGGCCTCACTTTGCAAGAGACCCAGTCGCTGCACCTTCCACTTACCCCTCCTTCACTTTTCTGTGGCGCGTGGACCGAGGCCCGAGTGAGTGACAGGTGCCACAGAGACAGGAAGCCCTCATTCGTGAGAGCCATGTGGAAGGACAGGAGCCACACCTTGGGGAAGAGACCAAAAGTAGGGCTGGAGACATTGAAGGACATGAGCTTCAGCTCCCAGTCCTAGATTTCAATATGTACATTGCATATTATATGTATTTTGATGTAGGTGTAGATGGAATGTGGATGTGGACACGGGTATGGACGTAGAGACACAGATATGGACGGATGCGGATCCAGGTAGATGTGGACGTGGACACGGATCCAGATCAACAGTTACGTCCATCCCCACATCCCTCCCTGATCTTCTTCCAGCAAAATCCCTTACAAAGTTCTCCACGTTGGGTTCTCCAAACTCTCACTTCCGATGTGTCCCCAACCAGCCCGCGGGGCACTCACACTCCTCACAACCAGGAAACGGGCCCAGCCACCTCGTGAGTCGCTTCTACCTGCTCAGTCCACAGTGCTCAGCCTCCGCCATGCCTGGCCCTTCAGCAGCAATCACACGGCGACCCCACTTCTGCATGAAGACTTTGACACCAACCAGGCTGGTTTCTGCCTACTTTGCTGCCTCTTTCCCAAGCTTCCCCTGGACGCCTCCTGGTCTAGGAACTCAGGAGCTGCCCTGTGCAGGGCTGGGCTCTCCCCTCCCAGAGTGGAGTGCAAGTGGAGCAGAGGTGGGCCCCACTGCCATGCTGTACATACCATCTCTGCTGAAAGCTCTCAAATGTTCACCCTCACCTGGGTCTCCGCTCTGCACTCCAGGGACACATGTCCAGCCCCACTGGGGGTCTCTTTCAGGAGTCTTCAGGCATCCCAGTTAATCCGTCCAAAGCAGAACTGTTGATTGCCCCACTCAATCACTTGCCAACTTCCCCCACACTCAGGCCAAAATATGAGTCCTCTTCTCCCTCCTGCATACTTCATGGTAGTACCGTCCTTTGGCGGGACCTCCAAAACATCCCAAACAGCCCATTCCACCCCCCACCCCCCGCTGCCAGTCTAGTCCCAGGCCATCCTCCTTACCTGCACTATTGCAACACCTCCTGCCTGGTCCCCTCACTTCCCATCTTGCTCCCCCAGATCTGCTTGAGGGTCATTCCTGAAGACCTTTCATAGGTCTTCATCCCTCTTAGAATAAAACCCAAGCCCCCTACTCAGTCTCTGAAGGCCTGATGAGGCTTTCTTTCTCTCTGATCTCGGCTCTCTTCCTTTTCCCCCAAGGACTCTCCATTCGGAGTCTCTCAAGTATGACATGCTGCTTCCTGCCACAGGACATTTGCAGTGCAGCTGGGGATTCCCTTTCTTCCCTGCCAGAACTTTGCTTGGCTGTCTCCTTCCCAATGTCTGAGTTTCAGCTCATGTGTGATCTCAGAGATTTTTCCGTCTAATCTCCCTGAGGCAAGTATTTTACCATATTACCCCATTCTATCTTATTTATAGTCCTTTTCAATACCTTTGTATTTTGTGTATGTGTGTCTGTGTCTTTAAGAGTTACATGGTCTCTCTATATCTCCACTGGAATAAAACTTTCTTAGAACAGGAATAATTATCCTTTACCTATCGAATCTCTTACGCCTTAAATGGTGTCTTGTTAACAACTGCTCCCTGGTAAGTTACAGAGCATATCACGTGTGCATGGAGCAGCATCCCAAGGATGTCAAGCCTGGGTGCAGCCCTCAGGGAGGGGAGGGAACTCAAGAGAGGGACCCTGAGGGGAGGGCAGGGCTCTGGGGACACAGAGCGGAAGCAGATCTTCACCCACCGTCCCAGAGTTGGTCTCCGCTGCCATCTGGGTGGTCAAGCAGCCTGGTGTGCAGAACCGAGTCCACTATCTGACTCCACTCCTGGGTGGTGCTTGGTATTAGGTCTGATTCTTGAGTAAGCATTCCGCTGGTCTTGGAAACAGATGAGCACAGATGCCAAGTAGAGTAAAGGGGCACGACCAGTGTGGGAGCCAGAGCCCAGCAGGGCTGAGGAGGGAATCCACGGAGGGGGTGAGGGAGAGGAGAGCTGGCCCAGGTGCCAAAGCCACGTGGTGAGGAGGACCTCCATGGGGTGGAGGGGGCTGGAGGGGTGGAGTGTCGGCATCTGGGCACCGGCCGACTGGCAGCAGCAGGATTGAGGTCTTGGGGTGTCCACGTGGGAAAGGGCCTGAAGGCTGTAATGCTCGGGGTTGCGGCTGAGGAGGTAGCTGCCACACCACACAGCGGAGACCAGAAGGCCATGCACGTGCAAGTGTCTGGGAGGAAGAGTGGGGAGCGCCAGTCATCCTTCTGCAGCTGCCAAATCTGGGAGAGGGCATGCTCTGAAACCTGGGGACACGGAGCCTGGGAGTTGCTGCCAGACAGAACTCAAAGGGACTTGCCTTCTCCACCCCTCCACCCCACCGGGCATCAGGGAGAATGGAGGCTGCTGGGACCCACCAGAAGTGGGGAGGAAACCCATCTCCATCCCACAGCCCCAAAATGTGCATGTATGAGAACATGGTCAACTCCATTAAAATTCCAGACACAGAGAATGTGGCTGTTAATAACCGTGTTTTATGAGCCTTCCTAAGCAGAGGCTCTAACAAATGGATTCTAAACAGAGAAAAGCCCTTGACGAGCATGTATTCAATCAAAGCAAAGAGCCCTGCTTTTTACTGGAGGGCAGAGAAACCCTTAAGTCTGTAACAGAACAGGCTTAGTCTGAGAGAGAGCCCATAGTGCAGCCCCGGGCCAGTGAGGGATGGGCTCCAGACCTCCCCCGTGTTCAGTGAATGAACGCCCTGTCGGGGCAGGCCACACTGGGGCTGGGACACTCGGAGCTTCTCTCCGGAGAGGACCTCTGTTCTCAGCAGGGAGATTCCTTCCACCTGCTGAATCAGTCCCTGGGCCTCTGTTACCTTGGCCCGGAGAATGGAGAAGGGAGGCTGGCTCTCTTTGGGCTCCAAGCCTGCAAACCAGAAAGCAGGGCTGGGCAGCCCAGAGGGGCTTTTCAGAGAGGGGCAGTCCTGGAGGTAGCTTGGAGTGAGAGCAGGGATGAGGGAGGGGCAGGTGCGGGAGGCGGAGGGGAGAGAGTCAGAGGCGGGAGAGCCAGGAGGAGGTGGGGGACGAAGCCAAGGGGGAGGGCCAAGTAGTCCAGTGGACAATGCAAGGATGACCATGTATAAAGGAAAAGAGAAAAGTAGAGAGAGAGAGAGAGACAGCTGAGTGAGGGAGAGAGGTGGATCTGTCAGAGATGGGGAACTGGACAGAGAGAAACAAAGAAGAGAGACAGTAAGGGGAGAGAAACAGGGGGTTGGGGGGAAAACAGAGGGAGAGAGACACACAGGGAGAGACACAGAGGGAGAGAGATATACAGGGAGAGATGGGAGAGAATAAACCAGAGTGGAAGCAAGAGGGAGAGGGGGCCGCCGGGGCAGGTGGAGAGCAGTCCACTTTGGGGAGGGAGGGGGGGGAAAGGAAGGGGAGAGGCAAACCCCAGGAGCTCTGTCCTGGAGAGAAATGAGGTAGCAGAGCCAGAGAGGAGGGGGATGGGAAGGGAGGCAGGGAGAGAGCCAGCAGGGAACAGAGGCCAGGAGGGAGAGGAGGACAAAGGCGACCTGAGGAGCAGCCTGCAGGAGAGGAGGCGCCAGGCTGGCCATGCTGAGCGACGGGGGGGGGGGGGGGGGGGGGCGGCATCTTCCAGGGGCCGCACCTGCCATCTCTCCCCGCACCTCCCAGTTCCCTGATGAGAGGACACCTCTCTCCGTTCAGGTCTGGAGACGGTGAAGGAAAGGAAGGCTCCCACGCAGAGAGCCTGAGAGCTGGGTATCCCTTTTCTCCCTGAACAGAGGGGAAGGTGGAGGTGGGGTGGTCGTCCCATCTCCACAGCTTAGCCTCCCTCCCTCCCTCAGAGAGCAGGCCACCAGCTCACCCCAGGCCTCCTGGCCGGCTGACCCCTGAAGAGAGGAGGTGGGAGAGCCCAGGGATGGGGGCCTGGCCGCAGACACACTTGGGGAAGGCGCTTCCATTATCCTGGGCAGCACTCAAAACCCAGTCTAGAATCTCCAGGGCCCTGCAGGCCTCAGGCTGGTTCATCAGGGCACAGAGCTCCCGGCCTGGTCTCTAGGGTGATGGTGACTATGGGAGGGTCCCCACTCCTGCAGCTTCCTGAGGGTCCCAGGAGCCAGCAATCTGGTGGTCGTGGGAGCAGGAGGGAGGGCCCACGGCCGGCACAGGGAGCCGGGCAAGCCAGGGAAGCCCTTGTTGGCCAAGGGCTGACCCTGCAGGTGCAGCGTCTTCTGGCCCCCAGCTCAGGGCTGCTCCCGCAGGGGGTGGAGTCCAGGTAGAGGGGCAGTGAGCCCCTCAGTGCGGGGCCCACTGTCTGTGGCTCTGCTGAAGGGCTCTCGTGGCTGTCCTGGTGACAGCCCCCGGCTCCTGGTCTCCAGGTGACATATCACGGGTTCTTCGTGTGTCACGGTGTAGGTCCAGATCAGTTGTGGGCTGTGCCACATTGGGCCCACGTGCCTCCTGAGCGGTGACCCCCGCTGCCCAGAGGAATCCCGCCGAGGAGGGGCTGTTCCTGAGCCTCCTGAGATGGTTCATCCCCCCGTGCGCCCCTCAGAACGAGACGACCCTTGTATCTGGAGAACTTGACGGAAAAACAGAACGGCAGGCTCTCCAGCGTGGCCTCTTGCAGGAAAGATGCGGTCGAGTTGCTGAGTGAGGGAACATGCAGCCCGGCCTGGAGCCCATCCAGTCCCTCCCGTCTGGTCGCTGGTGGGGAAGGAGACACTGGCCACTGCAGAGTCCCCGTCTGCATCAGTCCTCGCCTGCCCCCTGCCCTGCGACCTGGAGAGCATCGCATCAGCTCTAGAGGTGAGGCTGATGCTGCCTGCCCCCAGGGGGACAAAGCGGGCGAGGAGGCCTCAGGCGCCCAGTGGGCACAAACACCCGCGGATGATTTTTAAAAATGTTTACTGTAGAGTCTTCCATAACATCTCTAGATTTTGTCTTTCATAGCACTCAGGCAACTAAATTGTAAGGGTCTGTTCTCCTTGCGTGTTGCCCAGAAGTTGTGTTCTGGAATGAACTTCATCCAGGTCTCTCCCCACGGTGGCCTCCTTGAGAATGGGCTTCGTCCTGTTCACCTTGCTGTCCCTGCGCCTGGCGCTTTGCTGAGCTTACAAGAGCGAGCGTCCATCTGGGGATGGGCACTTCCAGCCCCGTCTCCGCAGTCCTTTGTCCCACTCCGATCGCTGGAGAGTAAGACCTGCTCTGAGAGCAGCCGGCTCGGTAATTCCTGCCAAGTTCTCTATTCTTGTCTATGGGGAACCTTCCG
Organism: Halichoerus grypus; assembly: GCF_964656455.1. Classification (NCBI taxonomy): domain Eukaryota; kingdom Metazoa; phylum Chordata; class Mammalia; order Carnivora; family Phocidae; genus Halichoerus; species Halichoerus grypus. Next base: position 4,813,694 of record NC_135716.1, on the reverse strand, counting down.
GAAGGGAACGAAGGTGAGACTGGGCCAGACAACCTCACATATGTCTCCATAGCAACAGCTTGTCCTGTCCTGTCACACACAAAGGAGAGTGGTTAATTACGCAGTCAGAGGTCAAGTTGTCGGCGTGAGGCCTCCTTGAAAGGGCACGTCTCAGAACAGGGCTGGCCTCCTGGTCCTCACTCCCCGTTCCCTGAACCCCGGGGTTGAAAGAGGTAGAGACAATTGGCCTCCACTCTTCAGCAGAAACGGCTGCAGCAACGGGAAGATGGTCTGGAAACGAGCTGTGTCTGGTAGTGCTTTGTTTAATGCGTCTTTTCAGGCCTCACATGCCTCGAGGACAGAATCGTCCCTTGTCCCCATGTTCTCTCCCGTCTTAAGTGAGCCTCCCAGCCAGTTCCATGGTTTTAAATGGTTTTACTACCTTAGCATCTGCAGCCACACGCTACACTCATCACCCTAACCGCACCAAACAGCATATAAATATAAAGGACCTGAAGATACGAAAGTTAAGGAAGGGAGGAGAAGCAAAATGATGGCCCTGAAATAGCACCTTCCTGACCATGTCAAGCCGAGCCAGGAATGCAACCCCCTTCCTTTTAGTAACTTAACAAATGGCACATTCTTTCCCAAGGAGAATGTGCGTGAAAACACCCATTTAGGGTTGGCTCTCGGCAGACAGCCTGCAGAAGGCACTCACTCCTAAGAAATAGCTGGTGGGAAGCAGGCCACCCAGGTCAAGGCTGCAGTTGGGGGGCTCCCTGTGCACCCCAGTCTGACCCGCCCCGAAACTGGAGAGGTGAGCCGTGTGTGTGTGTGTGTGTGTGTGTGTGTGTGTGTGTGTGACTCAGGTCCCTAATCGCTAAGGGTCAAAGAGCCACTTCCGGCCCCTCACAGGTGTGTTTTGGGGACCACAGGATAAAACCAAAGGGAACATGTTTTGAAAAACATGTAAAGCAACTATTTGGTTTGAAAAGAAGGGCTTCTCTAATGGGATTTAAGTAAACAAATGAGCAAAGTTGACTCTGTTGTTCTTAAAGAATGACAATGGGGCGAGGTTGCAGGTAGATCAGTCCGCCTTGTTTTTATGGGTCCGCCAACCTTACCGGCAGTCAGCTCCTGAAGGACCAGAGCGAGGCAAAGTCACAGCCGCTGAACTCAGACGGGGAGTTCTTGCAAATCCAGGCTGGCAGAAGCCAGAGCCCGAGGGCTGCAGATCAGAGAGCCCCAGCCTCAACAAGAACGCAGACTGCAGGACAAAGTGATCCCTGAGCCAAAACCGACGTTTCAGGCTTCCACCCCTGGAAGAGGAGCGAGCTTTTCTTACCAGTCCCACACAGAAGAAGCCCCAGGATCCCAAACACACGCAGTAGTCTTTGGGAAGCCTCCGGTCTCTGTCACTATTCACTGAGCATCCACCATGTGTCCACTGAGCGTCTGTGTCAGAGAGCTGGCCTTCTCCTCCCGAGGCACAGAGTCAACTCTCTCTGCTCCTTCCCCAGGGTGCGCCAAGGAACGGACAGAAAGTTGCAGGGACGGGTCCTCTGGCTGTAGCCGTTGGCAGGTGGAGAGTGAGGGTTCGCTGGAAAATACACAGCAGGTTTGGACCCAATACACTGGGCCATCCATGTGGGTTGTGTGTACCTTCCCAAAACGCAACAGTGTTCTCAGATGGTAAGGATGAAGCCCTCACCTTTGCAGCTCTGGAAATCTTTGGGGTGCTGGAGTCTGGCCAAGCTCTGGGTTTTCCTAAAGCTGGAGGCCCTGAGCTTGGGCTGAAACAAGTGTCACTCTAAAAAGTGGGCCGCATAAGGCACCCAGGGTACTCCTCCAAAGAGGGAAGCACCAAGGAAGGTTTGCGGGTAGGTAGACCCTATGGGGCTAAGCATCTCCTGGGGAGACCTTTCAAAACACATTACTGAATACCATCCCCAGAGATCCAGATTCAGTGATTCTGGAGCAGATCTGAGAATTTATAGTGTCAACAGCAAAGTCTCCCTGTAACATTGGATCACCTGGCATATTGGGGTTGTACTGAAGTAGATTGAGCCTTCGTACCCAAACACTGGGAAAAATCACTCTATCTTTCGGAGCCTCATTTTTTCCACTTGTTAAAAAAAAAAAATCAGGATTTGGACTACACCAGGGGTTCCCAGATGTGGGAATTATGAACTGGGAGCTTAAAAAATAATCTTGGGAACTGAGGTGAAGATCTGAGACCCCAATCTTTATTTTGGCAAGTAAAGATCTAAAAAACAAACACACAATTTTACTCCCTCACCCCCCACACTCTTTCTCTCACAGAATAAGACATTCAAACCCTAAAAGTTAGCCAGATGGCAGTCTCAGACGGAGCAAAGGATCATCCTTTAAATGCAATGTCCTGCCTTCTGCCCGCCGGGCGTGGACCAACAAACACTTGCCCCGGACCAGCAGGGGGGAAGCCCTGGGCCCCCAACCACCAGGCTGCCTGCCTCTGATTGGCAGCGACTCTCCACCGCCGTTCCTGGTCCTTGATTGCAATGTCCGTCGTGGTGGGAATCATTCCCCTCTGCATTTCAAAATGCCCTGGAGAAGTTTAATCATCCACCTCCTCGGGGAACAGTGCCCTCCACACACCCCACAGCCCTTGGCAGGCCCCACCGTGGAGATCAGATTCCCCAGCTGGCTGCCTGTTACACAGCTTGCCCTGTGTCCACCCCCATCACCAGATGATAGCTCCCCGACGGCAGCTACCACCCCAGGGTGCATAGCAGGTGTTGGAACAAAGGTCTATTGGAAGTGCCCCAGAATCTGCTGGTGCTTGTATGATCTGGAAATTTCCACCCCACTCTCCTACTACCCGAGGATTTCTATTGACCATCTCAGTTTAGGGCTCTAACTCAGGTGGCTCTGGCCCTATCCTTCACTCACATGCTGGGACTTCGTCCACAGGGTGGATGAAAGGAACACCAATGACCTCTCCGGGCCACTACCGGGAGAATCCCCGGTCATGGGCATGGCCCTTTACAGCATCCTGCTCTGTCTCACTAAATACACCATGCTCTTCTGGGGCTCACAGGATGCCTTTAGCATCCAAGGATCACAGAAGTGGATGTGACACGTATAGTTAATCTGGAGAGCCTTCACCCCTCCTATGGGAGGCAGGGGACACTGGAGCCCCACTGGTCACCCTGGTGAGGGGGGCTTCCTCCCTACTGTGGCTTCCAGACGTCACCACTCCTGAAGAGGTGGGGGAAGGATAGGCTAGAACTGCTTGCTGCCATGTGCTGAAAAATTTCCAGTAAGCCATGGAGAAGAGAAAAAAAACAAACATACCGAATTGAAAGCAAATTGGGATCCCAGAAGCAAGGAAAATAGCCAGTTCCTGGGGAGGGGGGCAGTCATTTCTCTATGTAGACCAGATCCGCGTGTTTCATCTGAGCCCCCGGGACGACAATGCCCTGGGTGGGGCCCGCAGAGGAGCCTGATTTAGAAACACCACTGCGGCATTTCTATATACATATATTTTATTCTTTATACACATACTAAATATATATATTCTTTATATATATTAAATATATTCATATATCTTGTAGTTGTTTTATTCTTTAAGTAGCCTCCACACCCAACATGGAGCCCAGCACTGGGCTTAAAATCACAACCCTGAGATCAAGACCTGAGCCGAAATCGAGTCAGACACTTAACTGACTGAGCCACCCAGGTGCTCTTTTTTATATATAGGTATATGTGTGTATATATATATTATTTATTTATTTATTTTCTTGTATTTCTTTACTCATAACTCCAACTTTCTGTAGTTCTTGGTCTAGGCACCATGAGCATCATCAGCGCAAGCATCATCCATCAACATCCCTTCCAGAGACCATTCACAGGGGGCCGTGTTCCTGGATGCGTGTCTCTGGAGGAGTGGTCCTGGAAAGGCTGATCAAGTTCTCTGAGGAAACTAAAGAGCCCTGTCTTCTAAGCCCACCCTCCAACCCCACCTCCCAACACACACACTCTCATCGTCTACCATATTAATGTGTTCTAAATTGGAAACTATGGAAATACCCAATCATGCTGAGGCTTTCATGTGTTTCCAGAAAAGCATCAAGTCCTATGCCTGGAAAAGGATCAGTACAGACGATGCATTCCTCCTGCCCTCTGCAGACACACCGCTCCCGAGCCACACCGGGGAGCTGAACATCTCCAAGGTCCCCAGAAGAGGAATGCCCAGACCCTTCTCGCTGTCCCACTCCAGTGTTTGAGAACCTCAATGATCAAAACAGCCTTTGGCCTTACCAGGTCATTCTTTCTGTGCTATAAGCCCTGCTTCTCGTTCCATTCGTAGCGCACGTGATGAAAGGCTTAAAATTCAGTAGCAAAATGCAATGTGAAGAGAAAAAGTGTTCAAGGCATCAGAGAACTGGATTCCACCCAAGGCTCTGAGGCCTGGGACAGGTTTTCTCTATGCCTAAGTCTCCCTCTAGACAAGAGTACTATCTTTCAAAACCACTGGTGGCTCATGACATCTAGTTAGTGGACTGAGAAATGAAACAGAACAGGAAATGTTATGGGGCATCGAGTGTGGTCAGGATAAATGTCCTATCCCCAAACGTTTCCCCTTCTGTATTTACGTATGCATACACTGAATCACAAGGAAATGTACTTCTTGCTGTGGATTGCGGTCAAAAATGTTTAAGTCACTGGATTAGAGGATTTCTAAGGTTGCTGACACTGTTTCCTCAAGTCCTTGTGTCTCACGTGGTTGTGAGGGTAAACTGAGCAGGTGAACATGAAAATGGCTCAGGGAAGAGGTTGTCTGTCTGCACGGACAGGCCCCGCAGAACGGCTGTTCTCGGACCCTGACAACATCCACCCCCATAACCAGCACCAAACAACTGAATGAGAGCAGTTTCAGACCCTATTTTAAAATCATTGCAATATACTTCTCTGTGCATGGAACCTTCCAGCACTTTTTGTCCCCAAATCAGAGGTGATAAAAAGGAAGTGCTTGATAAGCATATGCTGTGTTAGTCTGTGCCTGGATGAATGACAGATGAATGTATGGATCCACCAATTAACCAACAATTAGTTAAGACATGACCCCGTGTTTAACGAGTGACTCTCTCAAGCCATGGTGAATCAGCTGGTCTCTGGACACACGTAAGCAGGATGAGGCCCCGAGTCCCACTGAAGCCAACCTTCCCCCTTACTGCACTCCCTCCCCACTGTGACCCTATGTGGATGTGTACATCGAAATGGCTGCCTCCAAAATGTAGAAGACAGAGCTGCCCCAGTGGAGGGGATGATAATGTTAACCCACCCTCGTGTGCATCAGCATGGGGCCCGAACCTGTGGCTCTAGGCTCCCCAGAGGAAAAGGACTCATTCAGACCTTAAGGGGTTCACATGCAGATGGATGCTGGAGATAAGAAAGGAATTGTCAGGGGCGCCTGGGTGGCTCAGTCGGTGAAGCGTCTGCCTTTGGCTCAGGTCATGATCCCAGGGTCCTGGGATCGAACTCCGCATTGGGCTCCCTGCTCAGCGGGAAGCCTGCCTCTCCCTCTGCCCCTCCCTGCTCGTGCTCTCTCTCTCTCTCAAATAAATAAAGTCTTTAAAAAAATAAAAAGAGATAAAAAGAAAGGAATCGTCCATGCTAACTGAGGAGGAAACTCGGATTTATTGAGCACCTGTTTGTGCGAGCGTATCAGGTACACACATACACTCAACGCACTTTATTTCCAAGGCAGAGCCCTGGAGGCACAGATGTCCCAGCTCCGGCCAGTGCCCTGGCCAACTGCCCAGCATCAGGAAGACACGGCAGTGGTCACCGGACCTCTTTATTTCACAATTAAAGGGAGACCAACTGTGAGGAGCTTGAAGGAGTCCCATCCATGGCTCAGAAGCCGGATTAACACGCTTCCTCCATACCAGCTTCTGTCTTTGGCCGGACACAGGATGCCATGAAGCCTCACTGGCTTGAGTGCCATGATTTTGCATCCGAGAGCCTGAAGCAGTGAGGTGGCTGAGTCTGCTCCCCAAGGACCGATTCTGGGTTCCCTGTGTGCACTTTCCATCAGGCAGCGAGGACATTCTTCATGTCTGCACATTCCTTCGCTTCCTGCTTCACGTGTCTCTCCTGGGAAGTGGCAACCTCCGGGCATGACCGAGAATAGAAACCCATTGCCTCATGTTTTCAGTTTCCTTTTGAGGAAAGAGGTAAATCTGGCAAGTGTCTTCTGGTCAGGATTTCATAGCACCAAGAGTTTCCTTAAAATGGACAGCTCCACGTCACATGGGCGCCGTGAGAAAAACCGAGAAACAACCCACTGCCCCACGGTCATGTTCTCCCAGCCTCCGAGGAGAGGGGAGAACTCGTGGAGCATTATCATATGAAATAATAATAATAATAATAAACAATAATAATAATATTAATAATAATCTGACCGACCGGCAGCATCTGTTGGTTTTAATAATGTTGAGGTCTCTCAAGAAAATAAGACAAAAACAAATGATAAAAGAAAAAAAAACACGTGGCTGTAATGTTTCAAGACCTCTGGCTTCTTATCAGGCTCTGAGTTCAAGTTTCAGAAATCCACTGCCGCCTCTTAGTATTCCGGAATCTTCTAGGGGCCCTTCACGTTAGCGGGCTGGACAGCGAGGCTGGCGAAGTAGGCACACTGGGAGGGGTCACACTGGCCAGGGGGCCCGGGCGGGCCTGGGGGTCCGGGGTGTCCTGATGGTCCTGTCTCCCCTTGAGGGCCGGGAGCCCCGGGGAGCCCGTCTTTCGCATAGCCAGGTTCCCCGGGTTGACCTGGCCCAAGGAGAAGAAAAAAAAAAAAAACCAGAAAGTGTTCAGGATCCTTCTGGGGCAAACGAGCCCTGCTCTCATTGCTTCCATTCAGTACCAGCTGAGGACCAGAAACGTCCTCAGGGCTGGGAACTCTGCCTGGGGCGATCACGATGGTCCACAGGGGCACGGGGATGCCTTCACTGTTTGGACTGGGGCAGCAATCAGGGTGCCCCTGGAGAGAAACCAACAAGGGCAGATGGAGGGCAGGGGTATGGGGCGGACAAGAAACACGGCCTTCTATGTTCTCACATGGTTCTAGGAGATACAGTTGAATTGAGAGGCGGACACCAAGTCTTCAACATTAACCGTCAGCCCCAATCCACGTATCCTTAGAGATACCTGATGACGTTCTATTACCCAATATCCAATTTGTCCTAAATCTTCTGTAGTTTCCAGGCTGGTATCTATATGTTAAATGTGAACTACATACTTGGACCACATTCACCTATTCTGTAAATCATGGTCAAGGACAATATAAATAGGATGTAAGTCACTGACAAATAACCCAAAATTTAGACTCAGAAATATTACCTATAGACAAATGTTTATTCCTCCATTTATTAAACATCATAATTTCATATGTAATCAATCTATGTCCCTTTTTGCTTTGGCCACTGGGAAGCTCATTGCTAAGTATAGGCCTAACCCTATTACCTCTTAAGTCACCATGTTAGGAAATCTGAGTCTCCTTATAAAAGAAACAAAAAGGACATTTTCCCCTTAAAAAGATCTTTAGACATTTCATGAACTCTAAAATTCATGAACACTTTGGTAGTCGTTATTTAATCTCTATGGTCCTGTCTCGACCAAGCCGGAGGCCAGCAGTGTCACTGACTCCTGCAGAGAATCATTGAAGAACAGTCATTATCTCAAACTTGCACTCATACAAATATTTCCTCTTTCTAAACGGTTCTGTTCTGCCTTTTAATCTTTATTTGGAATTGCTTTATTTTAAAAATATCCTTGGGGCACCTGGCTGGCTCAGTCAGGAGAGCACATGAGTCTTGATCTTGGGGTTGTGGGTTCAAGCCCCACGTTAGATGTAGAGATTACTTAAAAATAAAATCTTTAAAAAAATAAAAATGAAAAATATTCTTAATATTAGAAACTATTGGAAAGTAGGCAAGTTGTCAAAAATAAACACTTAACATGTATTTTTAGTTGTCTTCTCTAGTGAGAGTAGCAACATGCATCCAGTGCAGGAAATTTGGGAAATCAAGATAAAAATACTAAATTAGAATGACCTATAGGTCTCATATTCAGAAATAATCTTAGGTGATCATATAAACTAGAACTAAATAACAAGAGGAACTTCAGTGCGGTGGAATTTGGTAATAATAACTCAGTCTAATTTCTTCCACCTTCTACTCGCACCCCTCATCTTGGGCCACCCCACTGCTGTGCCCCAGAGATCTTTCCACACAGCCAACTTGTCCAGGTTGTCAAACGGCGAGCCCCACGTCCCAGGGAGCCCTCACTCCCACCCTGCCTCCTGGCCAGCACATCCCAACGTACATTCGGAGAAATAGTAATGGGGTATCAACACGTGCACGGATTGGACTTTCAAGCGAGTTGAGAAAATGCTGCCGTAAACAAAATAAACATCATTTGTTCCTGCGAGGCAGGGTGTAGGAGAATTCATGAGTGTCGGGAAGGAGTCAAGGGGCGCACGGTTCCCCACGCTGCCCAGTCTTATTTAACCCCAAGTCTGTTTTCCTCAGGACTATTTCACAGGATAAACCTCAACAACTCATGGGATACAAACACTACAGGTTTTTTGGTAAGTCAAGAAGCTGGCGCTTTAGAAAGATTCGATAAAAACACATGAGTGATCCTCTCTCCTCTCAGATAAACCCAGCCTTTCTTCCCAGACACCCCTGCGGCGCTGCAGTGTGTCACTCCATGGCGGAGGGCCACCCGCCCTGAGACTCCGGACACTCTCCCTACCTGGGATGCCGGGCAGGCCCATCTCGCCTCGGAGGCCAACGCCAGGTGCACCTGGGTCTCCTTTGGCTCCTCGCTCACCTGTGAGAGAGACACGCACCTTTGGTGGGAGAGACCCACGGTGAGGGCAGAGGCAGGGAGTGGCCCCGGGAGCAGGTCCAGGGTCAGCACGGGGCTGCGGCAGCCTTCCGTCCGAACTGGCCTCGCTCACACGTTCTCCACACTGGGACTCCGAAGTTCTGTTCACACTCACTGACATGCACTCACACTCAAGCATGCACTCAATCCAGATACACGCCTGTGAGCACCAAAGTAAACAGACACCCTCTTAAATGCACGCTCAGCTACACATCAACGTTGGTTCAAGCACATAACTGGCTGATTACAGGCATACACATGCACATTTAGTTTTTTTAAGATTTTATGTATTTATGTGACAGACAGAGACACAGCGAGAGAGGGAACACAAGCAGGGGGAGTGGGAGAGGGAGAAGCAGGCTTCCCGCTGAGCAGAGAGCCCGATGCAGGGCTCGATCCCAGGACCCCGAGATCATAATCTGAGCCGAAGGTAGACGCTTAATGACTGAGCCACCCGGGCGCCCCATGCACATTTACACGTATGTTAGCAAACATATATGCACACTCATATACACACACAGACTCACTTAAACACGGGCACACGGATACGCAGAGCCGTACGCTCTCTCCCGTGCACACACACACATCCACACAGCCACACGCTCTCTCCCCTGTAATAAACATGTCCATCTTCATCCACTCATGCTTGCCTGCACTTCCCCCGTTCTCACAGCCTTTCATCTGAACCTGTAGGAACTGGGTGATGACAATAAACAGACTCAACACTCTAGATCCTACAGGCATTTACTACAACAGGTCTACCCTCAAAAAACTTTAAATCCAGTAAGAGATGAAACAGGGCACCAAGAACATTCTTATTTGAAGCAGACTGTGGGTGAGTTAAAATCACACAGAAATTCCAGAGAGGGTCCCTTCCCTCTGGGAGGAAATTCAAGATCATATTTGAGTTAATACCATACAGATTAGATTAAACTGTCTCAATTTCTCTCATCATTCTTTTTTTTTTTTTTGCCATGTTGTTTGCAGAAGTCTCCTTTATGCAACATATTTTTTTTGTGATCTAAATGGAAATTTTGCTAGTTCGTGGAGACTTTAGACCATTCTTACTTATTGTTGTAACTGCCACACTGGGTCAGTTCTGTCCGAGTCTGATGTTTCCTACACTTTATGCTTTCTTGTTGACATCTAGCTCATGTATTTTGTTTTATGAACCAAAAGAGATGGGACTTGAGCACAAATTTAACAAAAAAAAATTTCAGCAGGAGAAACATTACAGGGAATGAATAAATGAATGAGTGAAGAATTAGTAAGGAAGCAGTAGGTGAAAAGAGGAGAATGTTAGGGGCATCCATGTCAATACTCCCCAGTGGTGACCAAAATCTGGTGCTTTCTGTACCCCAGGCTCACCCCTCTCCTACCCCACACTCACCCGCCCACCTTGCACTCACTCCTCCCCACAGAGCAGCTAATAATCAGGTTGATGAGTCTGGCTTCTGTCCTCCCTCCTGCTTTCCTACCTGCCTGCCTGCAGAGAGCGTGCGCTTGCCTCGGTCACTAGGGGGGTCAGACGCTGCCCCTTGGAGGAGAGACCGGTTGTGGCCCAGATTGCCCACGTCCAGGTGAGAAGTCTACCTGAGAGCTGGAGAGGTAGCAGCCCTTTTAGCTGCCACTTTGTTCAATTCTAAAGCTGGCGTCCAACGCCCCATGGGCCTGGAGACTGCACGTCTCACTCCTCAGCGAGCCCTAATCTCGGAAGGGGAAAGAGGGCACTTTGTGTCGCCCCTGCTCTAGTGGAAAACCAGGAAGTGGGAGGGAGCTGATTCGCTCTTCCTGGCGGAAGCACATTTTACAAAAATGTCAAGTATGAAATCCTTCTGTACATATGAAAACATTACATGATGCCCAAACGCTCAGTGTTACCAAGCTGGAGGAGAGGAGAGTGAGATCAATTATGCACATTCAGCTGGAGCGTGGTCCCTTCCCAGCCCTCCTCTGTGCCAAGCATGGCTCCTCTGGGTCCTCACTCACCTTTGGGACCCATTGGTCCAGAGGGTCCTTCCAGACCCCCCTGCCCGGGCTGTCCTGGCTCCCCGATGGGGCCCACCCGGCCCGGAAGCCCATCTTTTCCAGGGGGCCCCGGGGGCCCGGGTCGGCCTTGAGATGACTTCACATGCACTGGGGGCCTCTGGGCCAGGAGGTAAGCGAGTCTGGCTGCAGAGGAGGGAAAACAGAGATGTTCACAAAGGAGGGCGATGGACAGGAGACGGGCCAGGACTCACTGTGCAGCTCAGAACTCGGGAGACTGTAAGCAGCACAGAACACCAATGAGATCAACCCCACACAGCACAGCCCGGGCGCCCGTCCCAGGGCAGCCTCCGCCGGCTGTGGGCCTCGGGCCAGCTACTCGACCTCTTTGAGCCTTCACGTCCTTGTCTGGAGAATGGAGACAATTCAATCACGGCCACCCCACCCAGTGGGCGCGAGGACAGGCACGTGAGATGAAGCATTAGGACTGTGCTCAGCAGATGCTGGTGGCGCCAGTCACGGCAGGACTGGCGGCTGGGACAGTACCCACAGCAGAAGGGGCTGCAGTAATTGCCAGCTGGGGAAGTTGAGACTGGGGGTGAGACTTAGGGGCTTACAGAGCAATGTAGAGTCACATTTCTCATCTATACCCCGAAGGGCTGGGTATGATGTCATTGAGGGACCTTACATGTCTAAAATGCAAAGACTACAGAACTGGTCAAAAACCCAGAGGTCCATGGCTTTCCACCACACTGGGGATACCATGCCCATCTGATGGCCACTGAGAGACTGTCACACGTAGTCAGGCCCAGCTCTTCTACCTGCAGGTGGGTGACTGAGCCCAGAGAGGCTGGAGGGTCTCCCAAGGCCCTGGTGTTTTGGTGATAAAACCAAGGCAGAGTCAGGGTCTTCTGAGCGCCCCGGGGATTGGCTTCCCACGAGCACCATCCTGCCATCTTCCTGCACGAGGCGGCGGGTGGGGTACGGCCTGTGTCTGAGGCCTGAGCGAACGGCTGAACTTCTCTGAGCTCTGATTTCCTCATCCTTAAAGTAGAACTGATGCTTGCTCTTCAGAAGGCTGCTTGAAAGAAAGGACCCTGCCCAACAGATGCTCCGTCTGAACTTCGCTCAAAACAGGTCTTGTTTCTGCTCTTGGGCTGGAAACTCCCCAAGGGCAGAAGCCATTTCTGTCGCTGGTAAATCTAAGACTCAGAAAGCAGAGCTCAGAGATGCCCACGGGGGAGACCTCGGGACACAACCTGCCCAGTGGCAAGTGCCATTCCAGCCTCTGGTTTCCTTCCTTTTTTCAACCCACGCCCCTGCCATGTTTCCCAGGTAATGGTCTTGGGCTCTCCTGTGTGTGGAGAGGGACCATGCTGGCCTGGCCACTTGAAGAGGGCTGGGATGGGGGGCACCTTGTCCAACGCTGTGTCCCCAGACCCAACCCACAGTCTGCCATACGGTTGGTGCAAATAACTCTGAGACGTGAGCATGTGAATAAACGCGCCCTCCCATTTCGTCCATCTGGGTCCTGGAAGAGTTATGGATGTCTGACCTTCCCTATCATAGGCTGCCCATGACTTTCCTCCCCTAACAGCTTCCAGCCCAGAGGGAGGTGGGGACAGCTGCCTGCACACAAATCCTGCTAGACGCTTACCAGATCTCCCATGTCCAGTAAGTTACTTGGCATCTCTGCTCCTAACACTCAACATGCCTCCTGCTCTTCCATGAGTTGCCTTGTGAGCGCGTAGGAAACCACCTGACCTACGGCAAGCCCCACATGCTGGCGTGACTGCTACCTCCCGACCTGGCTCCCTCCCTGAGCACCTGCTGTGTGCTAGGCTCATGCAAGACCGTGGGATTTAACAATAAGTCCAATACACTTGGACTGAAAGGGACCTAGTTCCATGAAAGCACTACGTATCCCCGCTGCCCTCGGGACTGAATGCACAGAATAAATGAGGGATGGAGGCAGAGCTGGTTCTGTGGATGGGAGCTCCCCTAACAGGGGGTATTTGAGCGGAGGTAAAGACAAGCTCTGGACAGGACTCCATGTGTCTAGAGCCTGCACGGTGTTCCTCACGGTTCTGCACGATTGCTACATGGGAGCTGCTCTCCACGAGCCTTCTCCAAACCGGGTTGGGGAAATACTGAAGGGTGCAGAAGGGACGGCTTCCCAGGCTCCTCAAGAGGCCCTTGTGTGCCCGGCTGTGGTCAAGTCCAGCTACTCACTTCCCAGCTGTTTCTCTAGCTCTTCTTGGATGAGCCGTCGCAGGGTGTCCATGGAGGGGGACTCCCCCTGCAAGGAGGGAAGGTGAAGGGGAAATTACTTATCTCCCCAGTAAGTCCAGCCACCCAAGACCCCTGATGGCTCCGGGAACCAGGAGGGGCAAGGCAACACATAGCACATCGTCCTGGTCCAATCCTTCTCACGCCCAGAAGCACCTCCCTTTGCCTTGGCCACGCGGGCAGCAGCCTCCTATTTGATACGGTGACCTGAGGCCTCTGGTGCCACTCTTTCCACGCCCTTCCCGCTCCTTAGCTGCAGCTTCTTCCTGCAGAAGCCACTTCCCCAGCGCCAACCTGAGAGCTCCGGCCCCTCACCTCTCCCTGCCAAAGCCCCGTCCACTTCCGGCGCCGCTCCCAGGCTGCCTCCTGCACGGACTCGTCTTTGATTTCCCTGACCAGCCGCTTGGCCACGCCGGCTCCCGGGGTCTGGTTTTCCTTGCTCTGTTCACCGTGGCCCTCCCCAGGTGCCTGACCCTCCTGGTGCCTGACTCATAGACGCCAGTGAGTGTGTGCTGCCTCCGGGCTCACACAGCGACGTGATTCCTAGAGGAATCCGTGAGAGCAGCCCTCACGCCGCATTGGCCAGACCCCTCCCTCTTGCCTGACTCCTTCAGGGCTGTGTCCCCACCCTCAAGGGCGAGGCTCTCCTCCCTGTGCTCCTGTCTGCAGCCCCAGCACCCGGGACAGTGCCCAGCATGAGCAGGACAAGAATTCCAGGTCCTTATTCTGTTGATTCTTTTCTGGTCCCTCTTTCATGCTCGTCCCAGAACCTCATCGCTACCCACAGCAGCAGGACTAGGAGAACTCAGCGAGGACCCCGGGGGCTGTGGAAGTGCCCCGCCTCCCACGGCCCCCCTTCCTGGACTTGGCTGAGAGCCAGGCTCTGGGAAGTGACAGAGCGTCAGAGCTGCCAGGGACACTGGAGATCACCTAGACCTGTGCTCTGAGGACGGGAGGGTCCCCAGGGGACCACAGGGCTGCTGAGAGGGGAAGGCGAGGTCACGTGGACCTAGAACCCACCCCACCCCCAACCACTTCTACCTGGGCGGCTCTGCTTTTTTCTCCAATGTGTGCTCGTGTTACAGGTTTGTGTAAAATAAGAGTTCTGTCACTAGAATAAACTATTTCGAGAAAAAAACAATAAATAAGCTTGTCCTTTCATGTCCCCCCAAGTTGAGGCAGCACTAGCATCCTTACCCTCAGTCCTGGAAATCCTGGCTGGCCCGGAGGCCCCGGGGGCCCAGCCAGTCCATTCTCCCCAGGAGGTCCTTGGGGGCCCATCATGCCCGTGTAGCCTTTGTGACCAGGGATTCCAGGGTCCCCAGGCTGGCCCTTTCCACCAGGAGGTCCTTTGTCACCTTTGTTCCCGGGATCTCCCTGGAGGAGGGGAAGAAACATGTCAGTGAGCAGAGGGCTAGCAAGTGCACCCAGTGTAGACGGGCCCGCTGCAGCGGTGTGCAGCCCCCTGGTCCCCAGGTCCTCTCTCCTGGAGCCCTGGACAGACCTCAGTTCTGGCAGACCTGTGTCTCAGAGCCAAGACACATGAGGACACGGGCCTCCAGACACAAAGCCACCTGTCACCATCACACAGGTAGTGTGCAGAAGACAAGATGAGAACTCTGACTTCCAATCCCAGTCCGTGTGGCTTCATGCGCGTGCCTCGGGAAGGCCGGCCGCTGAGCCTGACCGCCGAGCGGCCACTCCTCCAGTTTGCTCTGTCAGCTGGACGGACAGTTACTCTTTCGACAGAGGCGCCGCCACTTGCAGGTGGCCTCCCGCACCCTACTCTTGGCTTTCGTGGGCCCACATGGGATGACACTGACCAGACTCTTCTCCCCATCTCTGACCCAGCCCCTGAAGACCTGGATCAATGATTTGGGAACCACGGCGACCACCAGACCATCCGGTCCTCTGCCCGACGCACTGCTGTGGGTGTGACCAGCAAGTCCTGGTTTTTGGTGGGTCTGAAAATAGATGGCCACATTGGCGAGCTCAGGGTGTAACAGGACTCCCCTGTGGGCAGATAGCAGTCGGGGGGAACGAGAGGGGAAGCAAGATGGTAGCTAGAAATGGAGCATGGCCATGGACGTGACCCAGAGCCAAGGACAGGGAAGACTGCAGGCATGAAACTATGTCCAACCTATATGCTTGAAGAGAAAGAAATAACGGACAAAATTTGATATGTCCCAGGGCTTTAACAAAAGGCAGATACAGATTTATAGCACACATGGTTCTACATGCACAGACTCTAGAGGATGAAAGGAAAATGTCCCGCGACGGACTCTGGGAAGGGGATGGGGGCCATAATGGGCACCAAGGTAGAGGAGCACCTACTTTTCATTTCATCCACTTTTTGCAATGGTTAACTGTATGTCTGTATTGCTTTTTCAACAATAATAAAGGACAGTGGATTTAAAATGAAGTTATCCAGATCTGAGGGACAGTCTTGACTTAAATTTCTCAGATGTGATGCATTTCATCTGTCCTTTGTCATCTGTCAGTGATCAGGGGTCGGTGATGGTCCTGGCGCTCCGAGCTCCTGAATGCCGAGACCCTATCACAGCTGTGGTACAGCACTTCCTATTCATTAAATGTCTCAATATCATTTTGCGGGGGGAGGACTCGTCCCAGACTTCAAATGTCCCCAGGAGTGCAAAGGAATGAGGAGCCTGACGGCTCCCTGGCAATGTTCCATGAAACCACTTAACAGGGAGAAGGCAATTCTCCACTTATTGATTAGGTATTAGAGAGGAGATTCCTATTTGTGGTCTGAACTCCCTGGCTGCCAGCCAGAGCTCCCAGGAGCACCTGTGTGGCACTGGGGTGGGGGCCCCTCAAAATGCCTTCTCAGACACACCCCCCGCCCCGGCTCCATCCTCAGGAACCAACGACCAGAACGCAGAGGAATCAAGTCACTCAGAAGTAAGGAGGGAAAGAGATCTGGAGGGGTTGACAATCTCTGACACTCTCTGCTTCCACGGCTCTGTGTCCTTGGACCTGCAGGAGAAACCCAGCTCCTCACCCACCCAACTTGCAAAGAAAGCAGAGATAAATGCTCGGCAGGACCATGGCAAACAAGCAGGGGGGTGGGGTGTGGGGTGTGGGGTGTGGGGTGGTGGTGACATCCACATGGTGCAACAGTGTGATGGGGAACGGCTGACCAAATGGAGGGTTGTGGGCAAACGAGAAGCTTAATTCCTCTAAAGGGAGTGACCGTTGTCACAAGGGTGAGAACACCCCCTCCCCTCAATGGCATTTCTGGGGGGAAAAAAAAAAAACCACTAAACCAAAAAAAAACCTCCCCCTGTTGTTTTTTGGAGGAATGAAATGTAAAGAAAGGCTTCCTGAGTGTGGCGCCAAGGCGATTCATTATGGAAAAAATCTGTTCCCTTGTCACCTTCAGCGACAAATCTGGCTCCTGGCAAATTGGCATTTTGGGAGCTGAGCACGTCATGCCCGGGCGCTCGTACAGGGAGAGGGAAATCTGTCAAAGTCTCAGAACGCTCGCCTTTGAATTTGTAATTGCAATGATTTTACTCCTTAAAATAACATCCAAAAAGGAAAAAAAAAAAGGGAAAGTAACAACATTCACTACAACAATCCCTTCGTGGGCTAATGATTTTCCAGGGAGCGGCAGACCCACAAGCTCCCCGGGCTTGGCTGTTGTTCGCTGACCGCCGGGGACAGGGTCCCCATGCCGCCTAGCAAAGGTCACATTCGGTAACTACCTCCCTCACTTACCCTGTCTCCTTTGGCTCCTGGCTCTCCGGGCTTCCCGGGGGCTCCCTGCAAAGAGTCCAAAGGAGGATGATCACTGAACCAGGGCCACCCATCTGCGACCCTGTGTGCCGAGCACAAGTGGTATCCGGGAAATCAGACACCCCAGGAGCCCCTGTCTGTCTGTCCAGACGTTGCAGGCATCCCATCCTTCCTCCTCTGTGCACCCTGGACTGATGGCACCAGCCCTTTTAGGACTCCTCCTCTGCCTTTTCCAGGATAGATCCCTCTCGCCGAACACACTCAGGAGACCCTGCAGGACGTGGACTTTGAAAGGCGCTCGCTGCCCCTGTGGCCTGGGCTACCTCGCCTCCCACCGACCCGAAGGACCTCCACGTCCGTGACTGCCCACCGCAGGGAGCACACGGTTCTCCCTCCTCCTGGCCTCTGAGGCTCACCTTCCTGCTGCCTGCAGCGCACTCCCCTCTGCCCTGCACGGAATGTCTGTGCCCCCCAAGTGTATATGTTGAAGCCAGAATCCCCAGGGTGACTATTAGCAGGTGGGGTCTTCAGGAAGTACTCAGGTGTAGATAAGGTTGCGAGGGTGGCCCCATGATGGACATAGAGAGACAGGCATCGAGACCAGGGGGCCGGCTAGTGTAATTAGGGAAGGATCGCATACCATCTGCTGACACCTCAATCTTGGACTTGCCAGCCCCCAGAACCATGAGAAATATCTGTTTCTCAGCCACCCAGTCCAGGCTAATTGTGTGGCAGCCAAGCTGACTAATCACGATCCCTCTGTCTGTGATCAATCCCACCAGGCCTTCAGGCCTCCCTGCCAGGAAGCCTCCCCTGACCACCCAGCACCTAGGTACTAGGGACCCCACACCCCTCCTGGAGGGCGGTCACACAGCCCTGTAGTCCCCACTGCTAGGATACTCCCTCCTTGCTTCTGTGACCCTCCCCAGCTGGAACCTCTCTCTACCCCACTTTGCCCCCAGCCCCTCTGCCACCTCCCTTGCAAAGGAACACTGGCCAGTGTCTGATGTCATGCACGGGTTCCCGGGCCACCAGCTGCCCTGTAACTCCCGTTGTCCCCAGACAAGGTGACAGCGGTGTTGCCCTTGGTCAACAAGCACCTGGAAGGCAGGTCCTGTGCTTACCCACCCCTGGGCTCCACTGTGTCGACCCAAACTCCACTGTGCACTTAGTTCAAGAATACAAACTGCAGGGGCGCCTGGGGGGCTCAGTCGTTAAGCGTCTGCCTTCGGCTCAGGTCATGATCCCAGGGTCCTGGGATCGAGCCCCGCATCGGACTTCCTGCTCGGCGGGAAGCCTGCTTCTCCCTCTCCCTCTCCCCCTGCTTGTGTTCCCTCTCTCACTGTGTCTCTCTCTGTCAAATAAATAAATAAAATCTTAAAAAAAAAAAAAAAGAATACAAACTGCAGAGCAGTCAGCCCAGGGCTCACGTCCCATCTCCGGCTCCCGGGACAGAAGGTGTCTCCGGAGAAGGAAGTAAGGAGAGCAAACACTCTGTCATTTCAGCCCTGGCCCCATTCACTGCACCCCTTCACGCAGGGACCACCCACAGCCCCTGACTTGTGCAGAGGGAGGAGCAGAACACGGCCCTGTTCTCACAGGACTCACAGCCCAGCTGAGAGCTAGAGGTGGGCCCAGCTGATTCTTACAGACAGGCCACAGACCCCTTTATTTCTCTAATAGAAGTACAACAAGGTGTGTCGGGAGCCCCAGGAGAAAGTGCATGACTGTGTGTCGGGAGGCAGGGAGACAGGAACTGGGGTGTGGTATGCAGGGGGCGGGAGGAGGCAGGAGCTCACACGGGGGAGAGCATGGGGTCAGCTCAGGGCAGAACTCAGGGCCTGCTCTCAGACAATGAGGAGCTGGTGGTATTTCCCCTCTAGTCAATCCAGGGAGCGGGAGGAAGGAGGCATTGGTGAGTGAGCGAGCAATCTGCCCGTGAGTGGGAAGCATGGCTGGGACGGGGGGCAAATGCTCTTCAGACCAGAGCCCTTGGACCCGGCTCTCAGGGAGTCACCCACCTCCCTCCCTGAGCTGAGAAAGTAACCCCAAGATGCAGAGTGAGAAGGGGTCTTCCTCATGCAGGGGGCGTGCAGGCTTGGAAATGGACAAGGTGGTAACGGTAGCTTTCTTTCTCTATGTTCGTTCAGTCTCGTTTCTTATCAAATATTTCTGCTACTTCCTCTATGCTGGGCTCTTGGACTCTGGCGAACAGCGGGGTGCGAGGACACTGCATAGTGGGGCATCGCTTTGTTTCGTGGGTTGTGAAGAAAAGTCAAAAGAGGCAACATCTTGACACAGACCTCAGGACGAGCAGGGTCAGGAGCGCAAAGGGGTGTGGGGTGGGGAGGGCTTCTGGAAAAGGGCCCCCATGTGTATGAGAGCTCTTGGCATGTTTGGGGAGCTGAAGGTCCAGAGCACCTGGGGCCCGGAGGCTGAGGGGAGTCGGCGGGGCCAGGGCACCTGGACTCCCACTGCGCAGGGGTGGGCAGGGCCGAGATTGGCCTGGGAAGCAGCATGACCTCGTGTGTGCTCTGCAGGCAGCTACAGGCAGGAGAGGGCTGGGGGGGTGGCTGGACCAGGGGGCCAGTGGGTGGTCACTGCAATCGTGCAGGTGTCAGGTGATGGCAGCCGGACTGGGGTCCTCAGTAGGCATGGAGAGAGCTGGACAGAGGGAGGCATTTTGGACTGGCCACTGACAGGACTTGTTGACAGACTGGACCCAGAGACAGGCCACGGACAGAGGCTGTCAAGAAGGTGCCCGGGACCGGCTGCCTCCATGAGGGTCCCTGTGCAAAACTAGAGAGGATCCACATGGTGACAGCAGTGCACCGAAGCGAGGGCGGGACCCGGCCGAGCCTACGCGTGTCACCGCCCCCAAAGCTGCTCCCGTGTCCCCGCTCCCGCGTCCCCCACAGGAAAGGGGGGCCGAGGGGACGGGACCATGCGATACTTGCCTCCTTGCCTGGGACTCCCTTCTCTCCTGGCTCTCCCTACGGAACAGAACAGAGTATCAGGAGGCCTGTGGCATCAGCACATTGTCACCAGGACATTTTCACTCAAGTCATGTTCCGGCAAAGACGATAATCGATGGTCCAGCCAACCAAGGACAACTCAAGCAGGCTTCTCTCATCAGCCTGGCCACAAGGCGGCAAAGAAATGCCCCAGAGCGGGAGGGGAAGCCACAGGTTCTGGGCTCCTCGTCAAAGGGATGGCTGGGACTCCACCAAGAGGGCCTCCAGGATACGGGCTTTACAGAGCGTCTAGTTGTGGTAGGGGGTGGTCCCGAGAAGCAGGCTGAGAGTGAGAAACAAGACGCCAGTGACGCTGGGCTCTGGAGCTAGCCTGCCCGCGTTCAAATCCTGGCTGCTTCACCCACTGGCTCTGTGACCTTGGACAATGTCCTTATAATTTCTCAAGTTCTCTGTGCCTCAGTTTCTTCATCCGCAAAACGGGAGCAGAAGCTGGACCTTGCCCAAATACCGTCTGCTATTATTGTGACCAGAAGCACGAGTGCTATAAGTCTAGAAGTGTGGGTACCAGACTGCTGCTTGGCGGCAGGGTGTTCCTAAGGGGAGGGAGGAGGAGGCTGGGGCCTTTAATGGCTGGGCCACAGAGTGGAAGTGCTCAAGTAAAAATCAGTGGACAGAGCTACGTTAGGGCTTAAACTACATGGTAGAAATGGGCAAAAGAGAGGTTGCCACCTGGAGTGGCTGGGCTGGCTGGGCGGCAGGGGCACCCTCGGGGGTCAGAATTAACTAGATGGGACGTACAGGAACGTGGGTATGCTTCCTACTCTTGCATGGGACATACCACCGTGATCCTGTGGTCAGCAGCCCACGGTGTGGACCACGGCATGCAGTATGCACCGGGAACTTGGCTGGACATACTTGAGTCCCCCAGCATCCATCAGCCCAGAAACCGAGCAAAGATCCGCTGGCAGCGTCTCTGGATCCCACTTTCTAGTCCAGAGGCCTGGGCTCAAGCAGCAGCTGCAGCGCAGACTGACCACGTGGCCTCAGGAAACCACCCACATGTTCTGACCCTGCAGCCAAACTCGGTCATCATTACAATGGTTTGAAGGGCCCTTGAAGCTCTAGGATCAGAGGTGTGCGCTCTTATATCCCCATTTGAATAATGACAAAGCTCGGGCACAGAGGCTACGAGACTGGCCCAAGGTCCCACACTTTAGGAGTGTGGAGCTGAGAATCCCACGCAGCTGACCCGAGTGCACAACACTGCCCACCAACCGCGACATGAGTGTGACCACACAGCCGGTGATGCCACCTGAGCAGGTGGACCCGAGGACACAGTGGGTGGCGGGAAACATACTGCCCTTGAACCTCCCCCCAGAGCTAGGCGTCTTGGCCCCCAGGGAGTTCTCGGCTTACCTGGGGCCCCCGGGGACCCAGAAAGCCAGGGAGTCCCGGGTTGCCGTGGTCTCCTTTGTTCCCCTTCTGGCCCTGCAGAGGGAGAACAGGCATTGGTTCTGCAAGGTCAAAGGCTGGCCCAAGGAGACTCAGAAACCTCATAACCCCGCTGTACTCTGAAGGCCTGAGACATCAGCAGAGAGAAGGACACCCCTTTCCTGTATGGGAGGGCAGGGGGTCGGGGAGAGGCATGGCTACTGTGAGTCCTGACAGCACTGTGGGGGTGGGGCAGCAAGACTAGAAGCATCTCTTTCCAGTCAAAGCAACAGAAGCAACATGGGACAAATATGGCACAGAAACACTCCGCTGTGTGTGGCCTCTCCAAGGAGCCCTCCGGCAAGGTAGTGCACTTATTCCCAATAGCACAGCGAGGCTCATGGTTTGGTAGGATGGTTTTTTGGCAACAGCTCTAGGGACCCTTTCAGTTCCAGCCTTTCCAGGCATGTGTGAGTCAGCTCTTCTGAGGCCAGCTCTGCGCTGGGCGTGAAGCCAGGCTCATGGCCCTGTCCCATCCCATCCGCTCGGTCTCACCAGCGGTGACAAGCCCCACACCACGGCTTCTGAGGAACGTCATTACATGTGCTAAGGAGTTAAGCCCCTCTAGTGCAGCCATCCCTGGTCTAACAGAGAGACGTGTCCCTACTAGGGTGACCAGATGCCC
Organism: Halichoerus grypus; assembly: GCF_964656455.1. Classification (NCBI taxonomy): domain Eukaryota; kingdom Metazoa; phylum Chordata; class Mammalia; order Carnivora; family Phocidae; genus Halichoerus; species Halichoerus grypus. Next base: position 4,791,653 of record NC_135716.1, on the reverse strand, counting down.
GGTTTGCCTGCGAATGATGGGTTTCCCAAGATGCAGGATTTTCTGTGCTAAAACCAGGAAGATTCTTGGCCAACCAGGATGGGCCCGTCACCCTCATTTCCACAATGACAACAGCTGGCCGGCCAAGTGGTCTGCCCAATGCTTCGTGCAATCATTGCTCAACTCACCATGCCCCGAGGGAGGTGGTCTTCTGAACAGAGTTGCCAGTTTTAGCAAATAAATATACAAGAAGCCTGGGCTGGGAGGAAATTTGTGGACAGGATCTGACTCACCCAACCCCAGAACCCATCAGAGAACCATCTTCCCCACCATGTCCCCCATCTACCAGACCTAATCCCAAATCCAGGGACCTGGATTCTGATTATTCATGCCACCCTCTCTCCACCACCCATGGATCCTACCCATCGTTCCTTCCTGCTCTCCCCATCCCCTACCTTCTGACCACTAGGAAGACCCTCTTCAGCCAAGTCTGTCCTATACCCATTCCCATGTTACACACTTACCCTGTCATCTGAGATGGGAATGGCTGGGGACCTCACCCTGTCCTCCCATCCTCTAAAAATATGCAATGTTTATTGTGCAACCTTATTATACATTTTTTTTTTTTAGTCCTTGGTAGGTCTGTACCTTTGGTTGCCTATGGTAGTAGACAACAGAGATTCAATGCATAATTGTATGCATTTTAGACTTTGAAAGAGGTCCTTATTGGATCCTCTTGCCTCCAGCCTATTTCTATCATTCAAACCCCTTATTTTTCTCTTGATGCTTCTAGCATAGAGAACATACAATCTGTAATGTGAAAGGCATGCCCATTTCAAAGCTTGCCTTGATTCTACCATACAGCAGGGGGAGTACTCACAGGACTTCCTGTGGGGCCAGGGTCTCCTGGAGATCCCGGTGATCCATTCTTACCCTGGTAGAAGAAACACAAGTAGTCATCTGTCAGCAGCCTCCACCAGGACATCGAGGAGCAGGACGGTGGAACAGAGTGACTGCTGGATGTGCAGGACCTGATTTCATACTGGCAGCTATCATTCAGGCCCACATGGCTCTCAGCAAGCCATGTCATTACTCAGGGGATGTTTCTCAACTTCTAAAAGGAGCTCATAACATTTAACTCAAAATATTGTGAATTAAACGAGTTTGTGTACTTGATAAAGCTTAGCCTGGTGAGTGCTGCTCAGGGCACAGGCATAGTAAATAATCATGACCTCATCCATCCATCCATCCTTTATCCTTCAACTCAGATCCTGTCTTAAGGAGCAACACAAAAGTGCTCATATTACCGCAATGCTATTCTCAGTTTAGGATGCTTGTCCCTGTGCTGATTTCATTTTACTCTTCCACTAGGGGCACCGTTATCCTGAAGAGATGAGGATGATGACACAGACAAGAAAAGCGGCCGTGCAGAATCCTGCAGCTACTAAATTGAAGGTCCACTCAATCCAGACTCCAGGACTGACCCGGACGAGTTAGCATTCTCTGACTCTGGTATTTTGATAAATGTATTTCACCAGTAAGATCCTTGGTAGTGTAGAACTCAGAAAGTTTAAGAATTCTCCTAGCTATACCTTTGAGGATCAGACAAATTCCTATTAAGCCTGAAGTTCAAAGCTTGGCATCAGCAGACTGGGTTGGTCACTGCCTCTGCCCACCACTCTCCTCCCTCTTGGGAGCTCCCCCCACCAGATGGCTGTGTCTTCACCTGGCTCTTCCCTGCTGGGAGTAGCCCAAAGATCCGTGCATCTCCCCTCTCTGTCTAGGGCCAACATCTAGCACGGTGCCAGACACACAGAAGAAACTCTGCCGGAGAAGGAACCAAGAACATCACAGGAAACCACTCTCCATTGATCCTGTAACCAAAAGGTGCTAACGTCTTACAATCTGTGAAGCACAGTCACCAATGAGTCAGCTTCATGGAGCCATGTTACAGTAAAAAGCAGCTCACGCTGCCCGAGGACTCCCTCTACGCCAGCTTCACATGCTTGAACTCCCTGCACACGACAGATTCAAACGCTGCCATTTTATAAATGGGGAAACCAAGTCACGGAATGTCTACACCACCTGCCTGAGACAGAAGGGAAGGGGCTGAGACTGGAACCCAGGAAGCATGGAGCCCAGCCAGTGTTACCCTGGTGGTCATGATTAAATAGGGCTCACATCGTATGCCTGAGCAGTGTACGTGTGATCGTGGATGATTCACGCGGCGCATCTCCCGTAATCCTGCCAGGAAGCGTGAAGAGTGGCTGTCTTTATCCCTGTATCACAGATGAGGAGGCCGAGGCACAGAGAAAGCACAGCATCCACACGGGAGTGCTGCAGTTGGAGAAGCCCGTGGCTCTGTGGCTTCCCCCACTCACCCCTCCAGGGAACGTGGCGTGGTGGCTCCTCCCGGCACCTCCCTCCGCCCACCCACCAACCCATCTGTGTCCTTCTAAAAATATGTGCTTTGGCTCATCCCTATGGTAATTATCTCTCTCCTCCTGCTCCCTCCGGATTGCAGGGAGGCTAAGGGCCAAGACACATTAGCATGTGGTGCCAACACAGGGGGAGGACACAGGAGGGGCAGCTCGGGGCGGACACCTGTCACCTGTCAGGGCGCGGGAGGCCGGCTGGGGCTGGGACCTGGCTCCCTCCTGGGCTGCAAGCCACTCCTCATCCCCCACTTGTCCTGAATGGAAGCCACAGTCCTCTCTTCACCTGCTCTGCGCTCCAAACTCCTGTCCCGGACCCCCTCCTACCAGTTCCCATCTTCCCGAGAAGGGAACGTCAGCTGCAGACTTGAATCAGACTGCCTGGATGTGAGTCCGAACTCTGGCTCTGCCACTTACCTGCTGTGTGATCTAGAGCAAGTTACCTGACCTCTCTGTGCCTCCGTTTCTCATCGGGGAGCAGGGACAGTAGTACCACCAGCCTCGTAGGGCTCGGGGAGAACTCCATGAGTGAATTAGGCAAATGCTCGTGTGGTCCCTAGCACTGGGACTGCTAGAATTTCCTATACTCAGTGTCTGGTTCAAGGTGGTGTGGAAGGTTGCTAGGAACCTTCCCTTCACTGGGGAAGGCCGATCAATTCCAAGTGAGCGAGAGAGGTCGTCAGTGATAACCTGATGCATTCAAGGAAGTATTTGGCAAACTCTAGCAGTTTACTGTTGGTTACCAAGTCCTTATGATTGTTCCTCAGAATTGATGGGGGCAAGTTAGAAAAACACAAAACTGCCTCTGGGGACCTCGAGTTTTCCCTGCCTCCTGCGTGTGGCATGTGAGGCCCTGGGCCTCCTCCCCCACACACCCACCCCAGAGCCCTCGCTCATCCCCACATGCGGCTTTCCCTTCCCTCTTCCGTGCCCCTGGACACACTGGCATTCATCAGGGATTTACAGAGCATTACTTTGTGCCAGCAGACACTGGAGGGGGGCAGAGCCAAGCCCCCTCCTTCTTCCAGGAGCAGAGCCCAGCATGGAGCCCAGGGTGACCACTGACCACCTACCAGGCCCTTTCTGAGGGCTGGACACTATTCCAGCATTTCACCAATTTAATTGCTGGATCTTGCAACTTCCCCTCACTTTCCAGATAAGCAACAGGCCCAGGGGAGGTGAAGGAACTCACCCCATCCACAGAACAAGTAAGACGCAGCTTAACTGCAGAGCTTAGAGAAGGAAGCTTGATGATGGGCCAGAAGGGGCCCCAGGGCCTGCCACTCCATGCCTGTGGGCTCAAGAGCTGGGTTTCTCCAACTTTCTGTCCTTATACTCCTGCTTAGTCTCCTCATCCCGTATGGAAGTTTAAGACCACAGGTTTACTGGGTATCTGTTTCTGGTCTGCATGCATATCTGTGTGTGATATATAAAGAGGAAGGGGTTTCGGCATCCCAAGAACCAATGTTTGCCCCCTGGGGGTGACAGCACCCCCACTGGGAATGCATGCCCCAGAGGGCCTGGGCTTTGGGGCCGGCCCCCAGGGACTGTCATTGGTAAAGAGCCCAAACTGGGGGTAGCCTCCTGGTCCCTGCATATCGGGATGGTGCTGATGCCCCCAGGATCTGCAGGTGGACCCCACCAATGGGAGAGTGAACGCAGAACACACCACTCAGATCCGTAAGCCGGTGCGTGCTGTCGGATGAACAAATGCCACATTCTAGAAAGAGGAAATGGACACGGTCAGTGAGCTGCCGCTATAGAGTGGGAAATACGAAGCCAGGGCTGAGATGGAAACCCCAGAAAGCACGAATACTCTGCTCCTGAGCATGGATGTTACCCTGGAGCCAAACCCCCAGCACACAATGTATCCATCACTACACACAGGGGACTCCTGCCTCAGGGCTGAAAGGTGGCCTGTGTCCTGGTCTGAAGACTGTCCTTCGTGCTCTTCCTCAGCCCCCTGGGACCCAGGCCCGTGGGTGTGGAAGGCGTCTGGAAACCCTGCCCCCACCACAGGCTGCTGAGTTAGGGTGGGGAGCGGGGTGTGAGCCACTGTGGCCCCATCAGGGGAGAAAGTGGCTCCTTCTGGTGAGCTCCAAAAAGATGCAGCATTCCAGGGCCTAAGACCCGCCCCGGGTGCCTCCTGTAGGGTCCTGAAGACAAAGAACATGGCCATGGTAGGTGTAGGGCACTGAATTTGGTGTCAGAAAATCTTGGGTTCAAATCCCACCTACAGCTCTTACCAGCCACTTACCCTAGACCCAGGAAGCCCATACATATCTAGGTTACATGTTATCCACTCATTGGTTTACTCCATACCTGTTCCAAATATACATACAAACACATACACCATACAAAACAAGCCAGCCACCAAGATGAAGTGCTGTGTAACAAACACATATTCTATCGATACGCTTATAGTTGTGTTGGAAGTAGTTTAAAATATACACAAAATGCTATTAACAGTGACTCCCTCTGGAGTGTAGGGGGCTGGGGTGGAAAGGGAATCTTCTTTTCATTTTAACTCTGCACGATTCCTTTTATCATTAGCATGGATCACAATTGTGCTATCTCAACACAGGACCTTATTTGGAAATGAAGTCACTGAGGATATAATTAGCTTAACGAGGTCATTCTGGAGCAGGGTGGGCCCCAATCCAACACCACTCATCTTCTTATACAAGGGGGACATTTGGACATAGAGGCGCACCCACGGGGAAGACACCAAGAGGGAGGCAGAGATCAGGGTCGTGTTTGCACAAGCTGAGGAACATCAGAGATTTCCGGGAAACCACCAAAAGTGAAGTGAGAGGCATGGAAGTGAGATTCTTCCTCACGGCCCTCAGAAGCAACGAACGCTGCCCACATCTTGATCTTGGACTTCTGGCTTCCAGAATGGTGAGACAGTAAATTTCTCAGACATTTAGCCTCCAGAATTGTGAGGCAATACATCTGTCGTTGAAGCAACTAAATTTGTGGTTCTTTGCTACGACAGCCCCAGCAAACTGATACGCAGATCACGCAGCAGATATGAGAATGACCTAAAGGGACGTCGTCCAGGGCCCCCGCCATGCCAGGTGGCCCCTCTCACATGTCTGCACTGTGGGTAGGTGGTCCTAGAAAACAGCCTGGGGTGTGGGTAGGAGGCACTAGTGGGGCTTGGGGCCGTGGCTCTTTTCCACCTGCTAAGACATACTGCCATTTGTCAACAACACCAGGGTTGATGCACCAACCAAATGTCACTGTGGTGACAGGCTGAAACACTCACCGGGGGCCCCCTCAGTCCTTGGGGACCCTGTGGCCCTGTGGGTCCAGAATCACCCTGGAACAGAGAGACATCACGTTATCAGAGTGGCTTCCTGGAAAGGACAGAGACAAAGTTGCAAATGTGGACCAAACTTCTTCTAGTTCCCCACGAGAACTGGCTAGCTGTCCAAATGCTTCATCACTAATCTCTGGAGGTTCCAGGTACGGACAGACTCATCTCCCGTAGATGAGTAAATGCACACACACGGTTTATTTATTTTCTGGCTTCGACATTTTGCACCTGATCCCACAGTGATTTCCGGTAGCGCCATCTTGAACTAAGGGAAATGACCAGAGAAGAGAAGCCGTCTTACAGTTCTGTTCCTGACTCACTGGACAGTGACCTGACCCACACTTGCTGCGCAGTCACTGGAGTAAGAAAAACACTACCCATGCAGCCGGCCCCTGGCAGGGTATAAAGTGCTGGTGACGCGGTACCACCTCATCTTCCGAGCGGCCTCACGGCATGGGGGTAAGTCTCTCCCACGTTATGAAAGAAAACACTGAAGCGTGGCCGTGGTCCTTACGGACTAGACTCAACCACTCTAGGAAATGGAGCTGTACAATGAAGAGAGTTACACCTGTAGCTGAGACGGAGGGGACGAAGCGTTTGGCCCCTGATCTGGCATCCTGGGCTCCCGTCCCAGCTGCTGCCTGACCTGGGGGGGAGCTGAACTCCGCCACACCCCTGCCTGGGGAGCTCCTTTCACACACGCTGCTGTAAGCTGAACTGAGGGGGGATGGATTTTCAAGCTGCTCTTTGGCCTTGAGAGGCCGGGGTGTCTTTGGGGTCAGGGCTGGGGAGAGGCCCCGCCCAGGTCTACGCAGCTGCTCTGTTTTTAGCTGCACACAGGGTGTGACCGGTTTTATCAAGCTGACTCTGCTACTGAGAGGAGAGACATGGGAGCTGAGTGGCACTTCCTCTAAGACCCCTCCCAGCTCTACCATCTCATGGTGGCGGATCAGCTGAGAAGACCATGCGCATTAAGAGACGCGGGCGGCTGGGGCGCCTGGGTGGCTCAGATGGTTAAGCATCTGCCTTCGGCTCAGGTCATGATTCCAGGGTCCTGGGATCGAGCCCCACATCGGGCTCCTGGCTCAGCAGGGAGCCTGCTTCTCCCTCTCCCTCTGCCTCTCTCCCTGCTCATGCTCTCTCTCTCTGTATCTCTGTGTCTCAAATGAATAAATAAAATCTTTAAAAAAAAAAGAGACGCGGGCGGCATGCCCTTCACTGGGGTTTAAAGGCAGGTCCTGAAGGAGGTACTGGGGTCCCAGGACCCTGTGCCCAGGCTCCTGACCAAACACCCACTCCCAGGAGGTCAAGTGCTGTCCACACATGTCGGCCTGGCCCTGTAGGATGTCACGTATGATGTCTGCTCTCCCACGGGGTGCAGAGATGACAGAGCCAGCCCCAGGCTGCCTCCTCCCACCTCTGACAGCCCGGGCGACCACCAGTAAGTCCCTGGACCTCTCCGGCTCTCGGGTTTTCTGTCTGTATGACTAGAGTAAAAGACCTCTTGCCTGATCCCTACAGCAAGCCAGTGAGAGCAGGTGAGAGGTATGAAGTGCCACACAGCTCGTGGTAGTGGTGGCCATGATGGGTTCCTGAGGCTGCAGAGCAGTGCAGCTGGAGAAATAACCTAGGAGAGACTCTGCAATTCAAGCCCACGTGAGGCCGGACCCAACAGGCCTCCACGGATACCAACAGCTGGATCACCATGAAGTCAGCAAAGCCTCCTTAGCTACCGTGTGCCACAGGCGCCGGCCTGTGAGGCCGGACACCCAGATCCCAGGGCCCCCTCAGGACTCCAGGGAGGACCCGAGGGGCTGGCAGGAGAGACAGCACTGACCAGTGCTGAGAATCCACCTCTGCAGGCACCAACCCCCCTCCCCAGGTAGTTTCACCTGACCCCTAAGCGATGCACACTTTCCACTTTCTCTCCACCCCCGCCCCCCGCAGGCCCAGCCAGGCCCCACAGGATACCCACACTTACATCTTTTCCGGGTGACCCTTCCCGGCCAGGGGGCCCCATGGCACCAGGCTCTCCCTAAAAGGGGGAAGCAGAAACAAAACACCTGCTGTGAGGGAAGAGAACGCAGAATGCCACCTGCCAGGTCTCTGCACACCTGCCGGGGAAAGACCCAGGAGCACGGCCCACCAGAAAGAGCCCCATGGAGTCCTGGATGGAGCCGGGGTCTGCAGGGCCCCCACAGCCATCTTCCAGAGCCTGGACCCTACTGTGCCTCTCTGACCTGCAGGCACACCAGCAGCCAAGGGTCAGGCAAACGGGCTTGGAATTCTACCTCCTCACCCGCTGACCCATCAGACATCTCAGCTTTCCCATCACTAAACAGAGCACGGCCGGGGGTCTAACCAGTGGTCCTCCGAGGTTCCTTCTGTTTGGGGCATCTGAAGGTCAGGGAAGAAGCTAAAGGGTAAGAGTGTGGGCTCCGGGGTCTCTCCACCCGGGACGCACCGAAGCTCTCCCCACATTAGCTCAGGGCCTGTTGCACAGCTTGTGCACAGCACAGCCAAAAGGGGCGCCCTGACTCCAGGCTGATTGGGTCAGACAGGTCGCACCTCAATGTCTGGCCCCCAAAGGAACGTTTAGAAAAACCAGACCACGACTGGGGGTGATGCTTCCCATGATGCCCACTGTCTTCTCTCAGGGGACCAGGTGCTGTGCTGGCCTGCCCGGCCAGGACCCCCCGTCTAGAAGCACCAACTCAGTTCCGCCTGGGCTGACCTCCACGGCTAGACGCCCACTTACCCGGGGACCGGGTGCGCCAGAGTCGCCGGTGCGTCCTTTGAAGCCCTAAAAGAAAGAGAAGTTATTCCACCCAAGAGCAGGCTGATAAGTTGAGAAGTGGGTAGTGGTCCAGCCGAGTCCTGCCCCCGCTCACCGTGGCTCACTGGACGCCTCCCATTCCGGACCCCAGGCTAGGCCAGGCCCTCGATGCTGGAGGACAGGATGATCAGGGGCACCACGGGCGGAGCTGCAGGGCTAATCCCACAAATGCTCCAGAGTCGAGGGGTCACCCTACGTGTCTCCTGAGCTTCATCTTCCCCATCTCACACCACCTGGCTTGCAACCCCTCGGCCTGGCCCCTGGGGCAGGTGCTTCCCTTGTAGACAACAACACTGCCTTCACCCCAGAGGTGGGTCTCGGGTGCCTTCCTTGTTCCTGGGGCTGTGGCCGGTCCCACCCAACACCCTCGTCCTGGGCCACGGTGCTGGGCCTCCCTGCACATAACAGCAACCTGGAGATCTATTACTCGAGCACCGAGCCCTGGGAGCTGAGCAGAAGCTGTTAGCAGAGCTGACACGATCATTTCTAACAGCCAGACCAAGCTGATTGTGTAATAATCCCCATTTCACACATGAGAAAGCTGAGTCTCTGAGAGAGAAAATACCCGCTCAGAGTCCCAGAGCCAGAAAGTAAGCTGATTCAGATCCAGCGGCTCTGCCCCCACCCTTTCTCCACTGTTCTCCTTGCTCGGTCTGGGGTTCTACTCCTGGCAGGTGGGAATGGCCTCTCTCCAGCCCTGGTCTCAGAATGCTTTCCCCACCTGCTGAGACCCAGGGCATTCATGGTCTCCACCTGAGGGGCACCTGCCCACCTGGCCACCTCACTGCGCCACATCCCAGACCCAGTGTCCTCGGTGGACTGCATACTCCACACCTCCCTTCCTGCTCCATGTGTGTCCTCTCTTCCTGGCAGACCCCTTGCTCATTGGGACATTGCTCCTGGCTGGAGGCCTCCTCCCTAGCAGCCTCCTGTCCCCAACTCCATCTCCCTCACTGCTCACATGGTCACTCTCAAAGGCCCTCCTTGTACCTTTGTCATTAGGCATCCTTGCCAGAGCACCACTCTGAGCTCCTACAGCCCTGAGTGCCCTAGCCAGCTGGTCCCCAGCCAGTGGCTGGCACAGAGCAGGGACCTGGGTGGGCAGATGCCTGTGCACATAGCTCAGTCAGGGGGCCCCTGAGGCGGGGCCCGGAGTGAACCTCCCTTGTCCAGCACCCTCACACAGATACAGACGGGCCGATGCGGCACAGGGAAGTGGTTAGGAGAGACTGGGCTGAGGGCCTGTCCTGGCTCCTTGCCCGCAGTGGGGAGGGGAGGGAGCAGGGCAGTAGCAGGGGAGGAGGAGGAGGAGGCAAACCCTTGCGTGGAGCCCCTGCCACATCCTGGGCCGCAGGCGTGGCGCCCTCATCGCCCTGTAACAGGGTCCTGGGAGACGCATCTTATTTCTCCCATTTTCTGTAAGAAACAGGAGGCTCGGGCCTCTCTAGCACATTTAGAAGCAGGAGAGTCGTGATTCAAGCCCAGGTCTGTCTCTCTGCAAAGCACGCCCTCCTCAAAGTCACCCCTCAACTCAACGAGGCAGCCGTTTGTGGCCAAATCGGACCCTCCAGGGCCAAGCCCAAATACCTCCTGGCTGACCTTGCCAGGCTCTTCTCTGACCTTATGCCCTGATTTTAGGTCCTGGTTCCAAAAAGCAAATGAAGACTCTGCTGAGGAGAAGACCACACCAGGGCCTGGCCATCCGAAAAGAGAGACAACCTAGCGGCCTCCCTTATGTGGGGGTTCTTACCCTGGAGATGTGTTATCTAGCCTGCCTCTCCGGACATGGGGAATAAGAAAGTAGGACCTCTCCTGCCTCTGGGAGGGGGGCTCTGGGGATGCTTCGCAAGTAGCAGGCGGTGTGGTGACAGGTGCATGCTCTCAGAGGTCCAGAGATGCAGGGGACAAAGGAGGTCAGGAGCCCCGCCAGACGTTTCACACCCCTGCAAAGCCCCCAGCTAAGTGGCTGCATTTCACCTCCCCACTCTGAGCCTCGGGGGCCTCAGCTGTAATGCGGGGAGGTGTCCCCTGTCTGATGCGCTACAGTAAGGATGAGATGAGACGCTGCCACCCGATTCAGGCCTGTCACGGTAGCCAGGACGTGTCAGTGGCAGGCGGAGGAGGAGGTGAAGGGAGTCAGCTCGGATTTGATCCCAGATTCAACCGCTGTACCTTGGAGAAGTCAGCTTTCCCCTTAGAGTCCTAACATCATCTATAAACTGAGAAGAATAAAGTACCTGCCAGGCATCGCTTTGCAGAATTAATCTATGGAAAAGGGCCTCATGTACCATTAAGGCTGACTTTGGAGTCAGGTATGGAAGAGAGCCATGGCTCCCTACTTTGTAGCTGTGGATCTTGGGTGCTTTACTTCTCTTCACTGGGACTCAGTTTCCACATCTGTAAATGAGGATAGACCCTACTTCTGCAGAGTTGCCATCAGCATCGAATAAGAGATAAACCGTGCTCACCGCTGTTCAAAACAGGCCACTTTTCTTTCCCTGGAGAGGGGCAGGGCCTGCCTGGGTCCCAGCACCATCCTCAAAGACACTAGAATCCCCAATCCAGCCAGCTCAGAGCCGGGACCCTGGTGTGCTCTCCTCCCGTATGATCATGGACAGAAACACCAACTGAGGGAGCTTAACAGACTGTGCCAGGCACTTGACTGATAATTGTACCTTCCATCATCTCCTTTAATGCATACAACCACCCTACAGAAGGGGGAGACATTCCGACCCCCACTTCATAGAAGAAGAAACAGAGGTTCAGAATGGTCCCTTGATGAAAGTAAGTGACCAAGTAAAAGCTGAACCCACATTTATCTATCTCAAAGACTGTGTGGTTCTTCCAAGCTTGGCTCTCTGACCTACACCTTGCCAGCCAGAGGACCTGGGTCTTCTTTCACCTGTTTGGGTTTCTAGCTTCTGCCCCTGCACTGAGGTAGGATTCCTTGCAAGTCTCAACTGAGAAAGGGGTCTTGCCTCAACGTGGGTCCCAGCAAATGGATCCCCTTGGCTAAAAGGAAGACCCTCTCCTCCAATAAGCCAGGAACCACCTTAAAAAAAACTGGCCACTAATTCTGTGTTTTAATTCTGACACAGGAGGTAGTATTCCCCACTCTTAGATTTGCTCTCCTAGCACAATCAGGTGAAAGGCAAGGAGATTTAGGAAAAAGGAAATTGATTTTTGTGTTTCAGTTCCTTCTTACTGAATGCTGGCCAGGTGAGTTATTGATTTTCACAGAAAAATACATTAAGGAAATAGAAGTGGCATTTTGATCTCCTACTTCTTGCCAGATAAGTGGGTTTTAATTGTCATTAAAAATAATATATTTTTTCCTAAAAACAAATTTATGGGATTATGTAAGCAATTTTTAAATTATGAAGAAGTAAAGCATTTAGCAAAAAAAAAAAAAAAAAAACCCAACCCCAAAATATACAACTCATTTTTATAGAAAAATTATCTATGCATGTTTACATGTACATTAGCCTGGAAGCTGGAAATAGATGGATATATAAATATAAACGTCAGAATTCATACATAGAAAAGAGTCAGAATTCATACAGACTTCATAATACATTCCTAAGATCTAGAAAGAATATACGTAAATGTTAACAGAGCTTTACCTCTGTGTTGCAGAATTACGAGTAACTCTATTATATTCTCTATAACATTATTTTTCTTATTGTTTTTATATTTTTGCCATCATTGTCATTGGTATACAATGAGAATGGGTTACTTTTATAATTGGGGGAAAAAAACCTTTAGCCACGGAAAGTGTTCAAAAATAAGATTTATTTTTAGGTCCTATCATCCAGAGAAAGCCCATTAAAATCATACTAAATAGGTTAAGAACAAAGAAAACTTAGAATAACAAGATGGCAACAATGGTTGTAATTTTGAAAATACATTTTATAGCCACGCTCGTGAAAGAACTGAATTTATTACTTCGTAGAAGCACCGACGTCTTGGAAGAGAGGTACTTCTGGAAATCCAGGGTGGGGCGGGCACAGCGTATGAGCCGTGCGGCTGACGGCCGCGTTCTACATGGACAACGTGCACACGCACACACGCACACACACACACACACACACACACACACACACTGGCACTTACAGGTGGGCCTCGGGCTCCCTCCAGTCCTGGCAGACCAGGCTCTCCCATTTTGCCCTGAGAGTAAAGAAGAGAAGAGTTTGGGGCCATCGTCATAAGGATCTCCCTGCTTGGCGCCTGTCACACTTGCCCCAGACCGTTTCTGACCCCGCTGACCACCTCCGCGGACGCTGTGCCCCACTGCAGTGCCCACGGATCACGCCAGTGTACCCAGCTACCATGCTCCTGGTTTCCTCGGACTGTGCTCGTTGCACAGGTGCGTTCTCTGAACCCACTGTTCCTAGTGGCCCCTGATCGTTCTCAGAAGCATTCTGGTCTGGATGCAGAGTCATGCAGACATCCTCATTATGAATGACTCTGTACTCATTCACAAAAGCACCTCAAGGCAGCCATCAACTATCGCATGTGACAACAGGGGACACTGAGGCTCCAAGAAGCTAGCGCTTCGCCGAGTTAATGAACAGCACGGCCAGACTGAATCCCAGCTGCGTGCACCACCCCAAAGGATGTCTTTCTCGTCCAGCAGCTGCTGCGGACAGGGAAGCCTGTCATCTACCCCTCCTTTCCCCGGTCCAGCTTCTCCTAATGCCGAGAAGTTATGGGGACACTCGGGCTATTCAAAGTCCTCACCACCAGCATCCCAGTGCTTCCGTGGGCAGAACCAGCCACAAATAACAGCCAATGGGAGCCTGGCTGCTGAGCCCAGGCGATGTGGTCAGCGTGGGGGTGTGGAGGGGCAGGGAGATAGTGACAGGGCCTGTCAGACTGATGGAAGATGGGGCAGCACCTGGCCCCACCTTCACTGTGACAGGAGGGCAAATCCCACCCCCCAATTTCCACTCCTTTTCACATCTTGTAAACCCCAAGGATCAGACGGAGCCCAAGAGCAGGGTAGGAGAGGGAAAGGGGCGTCCTTGGTGGAGGGGAAATCTCAGAAAAGAGGACACACAAAGCTCTAACTTCCAGGTTCGTGTGTTTGGTCCAAGCACTGCTGTGTGATCTTCAGTGTCCCTTCCCTTCCCTAGATCTGTTCTCAGTTGCAAACTCAGCACAGTCGCCCTCATGGGACTCTGTGACTGAGGGTACATGGCCTAGCCTGGTTCCCATGCTTTCCGCAGTCAAGTGACATGGTCATCGTTGGTCCAAGTCACCAGCAGGAAAATGGTAACGCACAGCAACTCTTGAGGGATTTCCACATTCCAGACACAAAATGAGTGCCTCACACGGTAAGTCGCTGGGTCCTTACTACAACCCAATGAGGGAGGCGCCATTGTTATCCACCAGGCAAAACACTGAGGCACAGAGAGGTTAAGTGATCTGCTCAAGGTCACACTGCTGGGGTTCTAATCCAGGTATTTTGGCTCTAGAGTCTCCGTACATCATCCTACACCACAATTATAGCTCAAATGCCTCCTGATAAAGATTACACAACACGCAACTCAAACAGCTGCCTATGTATCTACACATCTCTCTATCCACATCCAGTCATCCATCCATCATTTATCCACCTATCTACTGCTGTCTGTCTGTCCATCCATGTCCCTAACACAGAGGAACTTGAAGGACTACGCCAACGTGAAGACGAACTGCCTACTACCTGTAGTGAATGCTGCTTCCCAAGCAGGTCCCCTTGGCTCACCGAGGAGGGCACCTGTCAGCGCTGAACAGCTCCCGCCCAGGCTGAGGCCCATGCACAGATCGGCCTTCGGGGGTGTATGACACCGAGGTGTGCAAGTTAATGTGCGAGTTGCTGCCTCCCGGAGCAATCCTCAATTTCAAAAGGGCTTCAGGTCTATGGATGGATGAATAGCCTGGCCGGGGTAGGAGCAGGACGGCAAGTGTGCTCCTCACCAATTCTCAGAGGGTCTGCAGTGACCGTGGCCCAGCTGCCCGCCTCACTCGCCTGACGTCCGTGGCTTTCCTTCTCTCCTTGTCTCATTTCCTCCTGCCCTCGGTGCTTCCTGAGGTCACTTCCCAAAGACCCCACCTGCAACATAATCCTTGTCTCTAAAAGGGCTGCTTTCATGCGACCCGACACCGCTCATTCCTATGCCAACTTCCTAAGCAGCTCAGACAGAGAAGACATCACACTGGCCACAGGCTGAGATTCCAGAATGCATGCCTGGAGGACTCTGGCACGCCCCCGGGTGGGAGCTGCTGGGCCACCTCTTCCAGCAGGACCAGCCCTGCCTCCTCAGGGACTGATGTCCCCCCCATGTACCCAGTACAGACCTGGTCTCATATTGCTCTATGCCTGAGGCCTACCTGGAGGAGGTGATCCATAAACAGACCAAATGAAGACCACGGGCCCCAGTCCTCCATAAACGTCAGCTCTCAGAATAACACTCCTGCAGAAAAGCTGACTTCCTGTTCTGCAGTACTGACCTTTGGGGTCAGCCTCTGGGGCGTGAGTCCTGGCAGCTTCATTTACCCGCTGTGTGACCTCGGCCAGCCCACTTAACCTCTCTGTGCGTTTCCTCATCTGGGGCAATAATGACACCATGCCCCATGGGGATTTTCTGGGGATTACTGTAGAAAATGTAACAAAGCGTCAGTACCCCAGCCCTAGGTGGGCACCCGGTGGTGATATCTGTCCTCTCTCGCCTCCCACATTTTCACCCCGCTAACTGCCACGTGCCCGCCACAGACCACTCTGCTGGGCCTCAGCCTCCAGCGGCTTGGCGGGCGCTCTGGACTCTGCTCGCTGCCACGAGCGCTTTCTTTTGCTCTCAGCAGTGTATTCTGGTTCCAGCATCTGGCAAAGCTGAAAAATGTTAAAGAAGGTGCTTCTGGCAAGTTGCGTAAGATGCGGAACGAGTCATAATAGTTTATGACCAAACAAATTAAATGGAACATAAACCTCGCTGTAGAAAATTTTATGTTATCCCAAGCCGCGGCTCTAAGGGCTCTGGAGCCCTGACCTCACCAGGAGTCACAGCCGGGGGCTTGGTGAAGTCATCAACAGCAAGGCAAGCCTGACGCCTTCTGCCGGTTTCTCACCTCACTGGGTTCTCCGGCAACTCTAGCGAGTTGCTACTATGACTCTCGTTCTATTGAAAAAGCATCTCGGAGACGCTTCCCGACTCACCCCAGGCCCCGGGGCCGGTCTGGAGTGGAGCCAGCGTCTGGAGCCAGGGTCTTCTTCTGGCTGTGCTGTCATTTTGGCATAAAATATTTCGGTTCATTTTAAATTACATGTTATCAGCAAGCAATGCATACTAATGGCTCGATAATAAAATCACTCACCACAGAGCACAGACTTGCCTTTGCGCCCCTGCGCCCCTTCTGCCCAGAATCACCCTACAGTGGATGGTGACGACCGTTAGAGGTGCTTTTGGAGTCCCCCGGACTGCCATTATGTAAACACTAGAAAAATACACATAGGCCTGCTTTTATACTAAACAGGGCAGGCTACGCACACCGCTCTGTGCCTTTGCTTTTTTACTTAACAATCCATCTTGGAGGAGTTTCACGTCCGTGTCTGGAGGGCGTCCTCCTCCTTCCTCGGGGCTGCTTAGTATGCGACTGGGTGCGCCCCATCACTAACTACTCTCCTACTGGTGGGCATGCGGGGAGCCGGGTCTCGAAGCCCAGACACCACCTTCCAGCTTCCCCTCGAGGCTGAGGCTGTGGAAGGGATCTGGGGAGACCAAGGTGCCATCACCACGGGCCCCGACCCACAGGGGAGAACAGTGGCCAGCTGTGGCAGGACAATGATGAGGTCACAGATCTGGGTGTGCAGAAAGCCCTCACACTTCCAACCAACAGCTACTGAGGCAGAGACTTGCTCACGTGCACTCCGTCTGCCTCACTGTGTCCTGGACAGGTAACGTTAAAGAAAAAGAAAAAACAAAACAAAACAAACCCTACAGCTCTATACCAGAATTGAAGAAAGGGCCAACTCCCATCACCTGGAGCTGATGGGAGAAGCTCAGGGCTTCCGTGGGGATAACGGGCTTTCAGGCATCAGGTTTCTACTCCAGCGGGGCCTCACCTGCCCCAGCTCCCCTCCCAAGTCAACGGGATGGAGGCTGCATGGGGCAGTAAGAAAAAATGCAGAGGATGGGCAGAAGCCCTGGGATCAGTTCTGGTTCTGTCACCAGCCCACTGTGTGACTTTGGGCCCATCACTTCACCTCCCTGAGCCTCAGTTTTCTCAGCTGTATAATGGGGACAGCAGTGTTCACCCTGCAGGGTGGTCAGGAGAAATAAATGAACTAACTCTTACTATGCCTGAGTCATAGTAGCTCCTCGACACAGAGCGGTTGTTGCTGAGAAATTACTCATCTGGCCTGTACAATTGTAAGAAATTTAGAGCCCCTTACCGGCTCGCCGGGGGGACCTGGTTTTCCATCTCTGCCCTCTTTCCCTTCTTCTCCCTGCAAGAGAAATCAAATTAACCGTTATCTCTGGCCAAGGGTGCTGGGTGGAAAGATGGGGTTCTGCTGGGGGTGCACGCCTAGTGTGTGGCCACAGCCGCCCTTAGGGGCTCCGGGGGCGTGTCCACAGACAGAACTGGTTTGACATCGTGGTTCCTTCCCAACACCGCAACTCTGGCTTGGATCTCTGATCCGCAGAGCCTGGCACAGAGTGGAAAAGAAATGAATTGCAACAGCATCATTATCAGTGCTATTGATCTAAAGAAGCCCTGCACTGGACATTTCCCAAAGTCGAACTTAGGACAACGGCGCCTCATAGCTGGGCCTCCTGGATTGAACGTAGTGATGAGGAGGTAAGGACGCGGCTTCCGACAGAGATGGTGAGGAGATGTAGGAGAGCACGGGGCATAGCCCCGGGAACATACCGGGGCTCAGAGAATGACAGCAAGGTTTCTGCATGGACACTTGGCCTTTCTCTCTGTGAAATCTAGCTGTGATGCCCCTCCCTGTAACCAACCTCCCGCTCTAAGGGAGGACGCCATAAGCCTCGTGTTAATCCAAGAGACCAGTATTCTTCAGGAGCCTCTGCAAATGGGAAAATAATTCTGTACAATGACTATGACATCACACAGACTTGGGTTCCAATCCTGGGCCACCTGCACTGGGTGGGGTCTGGGGAAAGAAAGCCACAAGGCAGCAGGACAGAGGGGAAACTGAGTCAAACCAGGCTAGGTCTGAACCCTGCCTGCACTACTAGGCATATGATCTTGGGCAAGTTACTGGTATTCTCAACTCCTCAGTTCCCTTCTCCTAAAAAGAGATGGCAATCCTGCCCCGCGGCATCGCCAGGCGGCTCAGAACCGATGCTCCAGCTTGCGAGGCTGAACAAACCAGGCATCGATAAATGGCCCCAGCAATGGCGCTCCTCCTGCTGCTGCAGGCATTCGTGAAACCGTGCATGATTCCTCACCAGTGCCTTCGACGTCAGCGGCTTGGCACTGCTGGGAAGCCACTGGGGACAGGAATCTTAAGTTTACTGGCCACCTGGGCTGCTGGCCGATGCTCAATGGCACCCGTAACTCTTCACGAACGCTGCTCCTGGCACAGCCGCCTTGACCACATACACCTGCAGGGCTGCTGCCAAGGCCAGGCTATAATGATCCTCTTTTGCATTCTTTTTTTTCCCCAGAGAGGGCGAGAGAAAGGGGGATGGGGGTGGGGGCAGAGGGAGAGACAGAATTCCAAGCCCGCTCTACACCCAGCACAGAGCCTGATGCAGGGCTCAATCCCAGGACCCTGGACCCTGAGATCATGACCTGAGCTGAAACCATGAGTCAGACGCTTAACCAACGGAGCCACCCAGGCGCCCTTGTACTGATCCTCTTTTCAAATAAGAGTTTAACCCTGAAACCACTCCTCCCCAGGCATGCAGCAGCAGCAGCCGTGCACGGAAGACAAAGCCGATGCCGCAGGAAGAGACACGGGCAGACCTGCAAACTCTGGCTGGAGGCTGGCAGAAGACACCAGGACTCCTGGCACAGACATGAGGTCGCTGGGAAAGGCGCGAGCACCACTAGGGGAAAAGCAAAGGTGGGCTGAGTGTGGCCTAGCGAATCGTGTGAGAAGGAAACGTGGCTTTGCAAGAGAGAAGGGCTGCCCCTAGCTGACGGGCTGCTGACACCGTCAACATCTCAGGGCCTGTTTCTGCACCTTCAGTAAACTGCAGGGACGCTCTCACCTCCTGCAGGCAGAGGAATATATAGGGTCTTTCTGGTACAGAGCGTGATGCGGAGCTGGTGCTTAATAAATGGTGAGGTGTGTTGTTCCACTTCACACAACGTCATGTGGGTGCTCAGTGAGTGTCCGCAGGAGGTTGCACTGCAGCCCTCACAGCCCCTGCCAGACGTGGAAGCCACTTCTTAACGTTCAACACTTCTTATAGCCAGTTCCTCTACGTAAATACGTCCGTGTCTTTTTTTTTTTTTAATATTTTATTTTATTTATTTATTCATGAGAGACAGAGAGAGAGGCAGAGGGAGAAGCAGGCTTCCCGCTGAGCAGGGAGCCCGATGCGGGACTCGATCCCAGGACCCTGGGATCATGACCTGAGCCAAAGGCAGACGTTTAACCATCTGAGCCACCCAGGCGCCCACGTCCGTGTCTTTTATATGTTGTTCCTTCTACCTGAAAGACCTTCTTCCTGCCCCTTCTCATCTTTCTCTGCCTAGACTACTTGACCTTGAACACTCTCCTTGAGTGTCACCTCCCCAGATATCCCTTCGGGTCTGGCGTGGGTATCCACCCCTGGGCTCTGTGGCCCCTGGGTCCCCCTCTATCATATAGCGCATCATGTTTTGTGTCAATGGTTTCTTCCTTTTCTCTTTGGCTTCTCCATGAGACTTCAGGCTGCACGCGAGGGGGATGAGGGCTGGGTCCTTCTGGTACCTCGCATGCTGGCCTGGGTCAGTACTCGGCGCTGTGCTGGCACGGGCGTGGTGCAGGTGGACAGAAATGAACAGGCGTGTGTGGTCGCAGACCCTCAGTGCTGTGACGGCACAGGGGCTGAGTGCTCCTGAAACACAGCTCAGTTCTACCCAAGCCACTGCGGAAGCTCAGGGTGCCTCCTGGAGAAAACCTTCAGCTGGGACCCCAGGATGAACTGCTGAGGGGGCCCGAGGCGTGGGGTACATGCATTAACGTGCGGAAAGCTCTCTGCACGGAGCCCGCCAGGGGGTGAGCACCGTGCACAAGAAAGCGATGAGGATTCTTATTGTCCAGGCAGAGGGAGAGGAAGCGTTTCTGAGGCAGGAATGCTATGGAAGAAGCAAAGGACGTTCAGGGAGGCTGGGAGTGGGGGTGGGGTGAGAGACAGGAAAGCAGGGTCCATTCACGGGACACCAGGGAGGCACACACCCAGGCTTGGCTTAGGTTTGAGCCACAGGATGGGGTCTGCATAGTACACATAGTCACACCTAAGGGCAGGTCTCTCTTCTCCTGCACGCTAAGACTTTAGTGGTAAGGGGTTGGCACAAATCCAAACCGGGACTTTCTCTCCCTAGCTTCACTATTGCTAGAATTAAATAAGTCAGTTCTTCCCAGCTGCCAGGACAGACTAGGCTACTGGGCTGCCGTTTAGACCAAAAGGGGTTTCACATCCCTGCACAGGTTACTCAACCTCGGGGTCTTGTGGCTGTAGGGACCATCGATGGTGCCCAGGAAATGCCTCCTGGGTGGAGGGGGGCACTTATCAGCTACTCCAGGAGGGAGGGCTCTCGCAGAACAGTTCATTCATCCACCTGTTTCTTAAATTACTATTTGCTGAGTGTTCACTATGTGTGGGAAGCAAAAGCCTGGTCTTCTAGAACCCATGGCCTAGAGCATCGCCCCATGATTAGCAGGCACTCCTCTCTATTGTCCCCAGGTCTAGCAAACAGTAGGCTCCTAAAGATAGTTGGTTGAATGAGCGAATCAATTAATGCATAAAGGAGGTGGTGGTCACTAATCAAACCACTACACAAATAAAGATGTGCTACGGCTCAGATGCGTACTCAGGAAGAAAGGAAAAGAAACTAGGAGAGCGGGCCCCAGCCTGGGGGGACAGAGAGAACTTTCCAGGGCTGATGCCTGAGATGGGATGGGAAGAATCAAAGGCATCAACTGGTGCAAGAGGTGAGGAAGGGCATTCTGTGTAGACAGAAATGCATGTGCAAAATTCTGTGGTCTGTAGAGGAGAGGATGCAGAGCATTCTAGGAACCAAAAGGAAACCAGTATGGCCGCAATAAAGCCCATCATCATGCAGGGAAGGCGTGGGAGACTGTGGCCAGTAGAGGCCCCAGCAGTCGGCCCAGGCCAGTCCACGAGCCCCACAGGGATTCATTCTCCACAGAGAAGGTAGCACATGGCCTTCTCTGGACCAGCCTTATTACTAACACCCTGAAGAGCTCCAACCCACTGGGAAGTAGAGTGAATGTAAAAGTCCAGAACAGTATTTGTAGAAAGTAATCTGGAGGTATGTATCAAGAACCTCAGACATTATCGTACCTGACGAGTCAACCCCACCTTTGTGGACCATCGAATAGAAAACAGAAAAGGGCCATGCATGCGGACGAGCTTATTATAGTTTTCTCCAATAACTGTACAATTTCTGAGGCCACAGAGGAATGATCATATATATTATGGTATATTTATTGGGTAGAGCCTATGTAAAATTTAATGAGCACATGAACATTTAACACCAGTGTGGGAAACAAACTGTTTCTATTCTCACAGATAGTGAATTGTCACAGCTGTGCACGCATATGTGTGTGTGTGCTGTCTCAACTCTGTACGTACACGCGTGTGTGTGTGGACAGAGGCAAACGCCATCTACACAAGTCAACAACAGCACCTACTGCATGAAAGAATGAGGTTAAGACTGACCCCCACCAAAAACATACCTGGCTTTGGTTAGTGATTATCCTTCTCATTTTCTGGAGCCCTGAAAACTCCCCTAGGGACCATGCCTTGCTTTAACAGTTGTGGAATCTATTTTTGTTTGCTCATTTTTGTAGCGGAGAAACCATTTTTTTTTTAAATGCCACTTACTGGGATTCCGGGTAATCCAGATGGACCTTGGGGGCCAGGAGGACCTTCTTTCCCCTAAAAGATCCAAGACATAAAAACACCATTAAATCTTAGATCAGCTTTTCTGGAAGTACATGATCTCACATAGAATTGCCTTCATGGACTGGAAGGGGTCTTCGGCGAGAAGCAATGGGTGCTTCTGTCTCCCGGCTTCCCAGGCACTGCCTCTCCCCCCCACCCCACCCCCAGCACCACCACCACAGGCAGAGCATAATCACGCAGGTGGGTACGCAGACAGGGTCTCATTTTGGCTATGTGACATAGACTCGGGGGGAATTAAAGATGGAGAAGTCTGGGGGGAAGAAGATATTCAGGTCCTGGGGTCCACAAGACCTGGGTCCAGCTCTGCACTCTGTCCCTACACTGCCTGAAATTCCGGTCCTCACCACGCGGCCCAAGACCAGAGCATCTGGAGCTGCTGTGCACACAGGACCCAAGGCGAGTGAAAGGCTGACCAGGGCCTGAACAGATGGTCTACTATTACCATCCTCTTGTCTGGAGGGTCCCAAATGTTCTACCACCAGTAGCTCGCTTTTAGTATCTCTTTCCCCCCACGAAACAGAGCTTGTGTTTTGAAAGACTGTATTTGCCAAACCACATTAATTCATACTTCATTTTCCATTTTATGCACCAAAGATACACATCACTGCCAACCACAGCTTTACATCAGGTGACGTCATCAGTGCCTTCACGTCTCTCTGGATGAGCATTCTGACGTCATCTGTGTCTCTACCATGTTTAGAAGCCCCTACAACTTTATAATCTCTCCCATCACTGTTCCCTCTGTGATAAAATGATGATGTCAGGTTTTACATTCTCATCCACACAGAGTGAGGTATTCTTGAGGGTTGTGATGTTAGCTTCTTGCAAGAAAAGCAAAAGGCAAAACTACTTTGATATTTAATTCAGATTTATGCAGATTTTATACATTGTCTTGTGAAAAGGGTCCAATCAGGGGACCCAAAGCACATTTCCTTTATGAAGTGCTCCTTAAACTAATAAAAACTCCACAATTGAGTCTTATCTCCCCACCTGAAGAAAATGGAAGATATTAGCAATACGTCATTAAGAGATGAGAACTTTTTCATGACCCCTGGGAATTGAGGAAGGTTAGACCGTGTTTGAGGTTTACTACTACTTGGTTAAAACCTTTTCTCAAAATCAAAAGGAATAGCACTTTACGCAGTCACGGTTGAAGGGTTACTCTTAATTTTAGAAACTGGAATGCTCAGGTGATGCATTTGCACTGACAACAATTTGGCATGCCCTGCATCTCTGTAATGTGATGAGCCATGATAGCTGAGGTCGCCCAGCCATCATGCCACTTAGACCAACACAAAAGAGCAACAGTAAAGCAAAAATATTCACCGCCTCCCATATCACAAAACCTACAAACACGTAACTGAGTGGGTATTTTTGGGTCAACTTGGAACAAATAGTCATCTTTACAGATTTTTAAATATTGATAATAGAGCTCCCTGGATTCCTTCCTGAATGTCTATGGTTCCATAGACCCTAGGGATAGAGCCACTATTGGTCAGCAAAATGCAGCCCTCTGCTATTTTTGCAAAAAAAAGCTTTATCAGAAGCCTTCTGTTGACCTATTGACTGTGGCTGACTTCACCTTACCAGAGCAGGGCTGAATTTTTCCAAGAGAGACCACATGGCCCATCAGACTAACATATCTACTGTTTAGGGATTTTTTTGCTTCCATCTGATGAGCTGAAGACGCACAAGGAGTCAGCATGCTCGTTCCTAAACCTGTTTGCATTGTACAAGTTGTGGTTTGCTAGGGAAATTACACAATTTAATTATTCATTAGGTAACCCCATTAAATTTAGGTGGAAAAAGAAAAAGAACAATTTTTAAGTGAAGACTTCAAAAATATTTTATAAAGATGACTCACTATCTAGATCGCTGTAATAGGATAGCTATGAAGGTTTAGAAAAAAAAATATCCTAACAATCCAGGATCCAGGATTCTACATTCAAATTGCTCCACAGGTGTTTTTACATTCTCAAACCACATAGCAAATGAGTAGATGTTCCTTTTACAAGGATAATGACAAGAGACTCCATGCTGAGGACCCAAAATCAAGTAAGGCCTTCATTTTATGTCAAAAAGATTGGCAAATGGTTTGTATGCTTCAATTCAAAATATAATGGTAATGTTTTCAGTTTTTATGTATCTTTTTTTTTTTACTACGTCCCACTTAGCGTTCCTTATTTCTTTTTTTAACTACCAACACTCATTAGTTATGCTAAGAAAATCTGGGGTATATTCTGGTTTGATGTATACAGTGGAATAACAGGACCCCAGACAGCTCCAAGCACAGCCATCGCTTGCCTCAGGGTCCCCCACGACAGAATCAACGTCTCATTCAATACAGTTTAATTCTGAAGTACCTGATGATTCCTATCTGGGTCCCGCAACTGATTCTCCTCGAGCACACAGTCCATTTGTTTTTATTGGGGAGATCTTTTGCCATCTGAGAATCAGTAAAAAGCAGGTGGGCTGCTTGGATAGGACTGGCCAGATGAGGAAGGTAAGACAGTCCACGTGGCTGGCAGTTTTCAAATCCAACACCCCTGCAGCCCCACCCCAACCACCCCAAACAGCCGGTCAGTGAGGAACGGCAAGAACATGGAGTTGGGGGTTTCCCAATTGACTTCACTCCCAACTTGGATACTGATTTCTTGTGTGGCTTTGGACTAGTGAACGAGTCCCACTGGGCTTTGTCCTCCTCGTCCTAGGATGGGGAAGCTGTCCTAACTGATCCCTCAAGTGTTCTTGGCACTAGAGTCCAGACATCCCAGGGCAGGGCTGACCTGCTTGCCAGCTAGCCAGCTTGTGGTGTGACTCCCCTTTCTTACTTCCCTCCCCTCTTTGGAACGCTTGGGTAACAGGGGCTACTCCTGCCCAACGTGCCTCTTGATGCACACAGTAGCCTCAGCATGGGTCAGCTCCAGCTTCTCTACTCTCCTGGGCCTGTGAGGAGAGAACCTGACACAGGGCCTGTGTGAGCTGGTTGTAAACCAAATTCTGGAATCACGGATTGCCACATCATTCAACCAAACCTTTATTTTTGAGGCAAGAACCCGGGGCTCCAACAGAAAGCGCCCCCCTCCTGCAGTTTCCTTGCAAGACCGTTCGTGAATACTTGGGATGAGTGAGCCAAGGAGGTAGGGAGGACCAGGGCAGGGATGGCAGACACCTGGGTTCCGGGGATGCCCAAACACAGACTCAAGGCAGATCCAGTCCACTGAGGAACTTACCGGCGGCCCTTGGATTCCTGGAGGGCCAGCAGCTCCAGCAATTCCGTCTGCTCCCTACGGATGATAGAGCAGGAAGTTAGTTTGTTGTACATTGCACCATGGTCATTAGCGCCTCTTTGTGCACGAAGCACATGGTGCACAAAGGTGCATCCTGAGCCCCTCCCTGGTGGCTGGAACCATAAGTACTCCGACGTGCTTCTGCCCTCCCCAGCAGGTGGGGCAGGACTCTGGGAAGACAAAAGATGTTGGGAGCACAGAAGCCACATTGCACAAAGCATTGCACAAAGGACCAGAGCATCCACAGTCATCCCTAAGACAACGGTAAACGGTCTCACTTCACAGTGGACGTTTTAGCTAATATCAGGGAACATTTCAGGACAGAGGCAAAAATGAACTGGATTTATGTTCCAGGTCATCAAGGAAGGCACTTGGTTGTGTCAACCCAGGGATGAGAAATGCATGGACAGATCCATGAACAAGGAGCTCTACACAGGTGAGTAAGTGCAGCAGAGTGAGCCCAGATCTGCCTCTGCTGAGGGCTCTCTCCCATGCTGCACCCCCCCACCCCCCGTAATCCAATCTCCCGGGGCTCAGATTTCACAGCCTGCCCTCATCCCCATCCCAGCTCAGTGAAAAATCACCTGCCTCCCAAATCCAAAACCCAAGTCCCTGCCCCTTCTAACGTCTTTATGCTCCTCCTAGCCTTGTCGCCTTCTGACACCCTAGTGTTTGTTGACTATTTGCTTTATTGGGAGCTAAAACAGTGCCTTGGAGATAGTGGGTGCTCACTATTTCTTGAATAAATGAATAAATGAAAAGCTGGGCTGGCTGGCAGATGGGGCAGAGATTCTTTAGACTAACGAATACACTGCTTCTTTCTAGCTTTGCTCAAGTGGTACTTCAGTGTCCTTGTTGGCAAAAGGCTGGAAGTGATATGATTGCCCAGGCTGTAAGGAGGGTAAGGAGGCATTGCATTGCCTACAGCATGCTTAGCACAGAACAGAGGGTGTTGGTTGGGGTGCACCCTCCCAGAGCCAGAGTTCCTGGGTCCATGTCCTGGTTCTCCATGTTATTTTACTCCTCTGTATCTCTCAGTTCCTTTGTGCACTGGAGAGAAAGAGAGGACCTATTTCACTTGAGTTGTTGAGAGAACTGAGTAAGGTCCTACCTAGAGTTAGCCAGCCCTGGCACTCACTAAGGGCTCTCCCTAAAGGGTTCTTCGTTATCACAAGCACTGATAACAGCAGTGTGTCTACTGGCCAGGCCATGACTGGGAACGCTGCAGATATGAACTAAGTATGGGAGGACAAATAAGCAAGGTCTTGTAGTACCTTTCCAGCAGTCTTTAGGTTTTTTATATACACTTATCAAGTGCCTATGTCATACCAAGCGCTGGCCAATTGTTAGGGTTACAGATATGGCTACATCATGGGCCTCAAGGAAATTTGATACAGCTATGGAAGATAGGTCTTGCTGGCCATGTAAGGTAAATCCCCAGGGATAAGATGCAGTCAGATTTGCCTCCACCTCTTTCACTAGGTGAGGAGCCAGTAAATGTTCATGAAATAAAGGGATGTTGATAATACCTGCATACATAGCCCAAGATTCATGCCGCTGCTGGGAACCTCCACATCTAGTTCAAACCTAGCAGAACAATGGCGTTTCTACTGGATTCTTCTATATAATTTTGCCAAAACCCCGCAGCACCCTATACCCTGGAACCCAGCTATGTTGGAATTAAATTCCATACAGCGGGTTGGGAACAGGGTAAGGGCTTTCTCCGAAAGAAGGAGGCCAGCTGAGCACCAGGAAATCAACTTTGAAGTAAAAATAATAAAGGAGCCTTATCTGCTTGGTATCTATATCCCTGGTTACAGCGTCCGACATGGAAGCACGTGAAGAAACAATGCATAAACGACCAGGAGGGTTTCCTGCTCTCGAGTTGCTTCTGGATGACTGGCCACTGAACCTGAATGGACGGGCGACTGGCATCCACTCCCAATGACAAAGAACAGTACAGAGCATGGCACAAAGCAGAAGCTCAGTAAACATCAACTGAATGAACTGAACACATTGATCA
Source organism: Halichoerus grypus (assembly GCF_964656455.1). Lineage (NCBI taxonomy): Eukaryota > Metazoa > Chordata > Mammalia > Carnivora > Phocidae > Halichoerus > Halichoerus grypus. Next base: position 4,764,614 of record NC_135716.1, on the reverse strand, counting down.
GATGGAGACTGTTTCTGAATCCCAGATTCATCATCTAGCATGAGAACCATAAACCAGGAGCCATTTCCTACAGCTGTCATAGAGTCCAAAGAGCAATTTCCAAGGAGAGGAGAACATGGTTTCATCTGCACTGGAGATGTGTTATACGCTTTGGAGCGACCAGGGTGGGGTGGGGATGGGGCTTTTACTCCACCTTCACTTCGGGAGCCCCTCAGCTATTAGGTTGCATGGAGAAGCTAAAGTCGTTGTGATATGAAAACTGTAATATGAAATTATTTCCTTCTCAAATGTCCCTCCTCAATTCGCACTAACCATTATCTGTAACATTGCCATCTTGATCAGTTTCTCTTGTGCCTGAGCATCAGATGCCACAAAATCCAGGAACACAAACAAATACGATACAAAGGAATTTCCCATGTGAAATTATTTCTTTAAAGAAAATGCAGAATTTCATGAACCTAAATGGCAACAGACTGACCCATCCCCTGGCAAGGCAGTTCGCAATCTCGCTCATGGCAGAGACGCAACAGTGAGGCATGAAGTCTTGAGAAACTGAAAAGGATGCTAACAGCACAGGCGCTGGTGGGTGCGGGGGGAAGGTGGGAAGTGAGCTGAGGATCCAAGATTTGAGGTGAGCTCTCCAGTAAACTGGGAAAGCTTTCATACTTTTGTAGTTAATGTACTTTTTATGAGTTTGCTGTAAAAGTCAGTTTTGAAGTAAAAGATGCAGTTTCATGCTCCTGTATGATTTTATTGAAAAAAATACATTTAAAACAACCTAATTTATTCTAAGAATTAACATACTTACAATTAGAAGTCATTTAGGGTTGTTAAAAAGAAGACAAGGCAAGATTAATGGCACACATTTTTAACTTCATGATCCTAACCCAGCCTCTGCTTCTTTATTGATTATGTTAGGTTGGTCCCGATTTGAAGTGGGTTCCCTTCGGTTGTCCTTTAGCCATTACCAGTAATCCCTCGTTCTGCAAGGTCTGGGGGTGGCCAGGGCTCCTGGAGAACACATGGGAAGTCGCAGGGGACCGGTCCTGGGCTTGGTGAGGATGCTCATTCGCGCTGCCCGTTACCGTGGTTACCCTGGCTGGATACGTGAGCATCAACTACGGTGGACTCTGAGCACAGGAGCAACAAGACTCATCTGTGGGCAGTTTAGACCAAAGGGAGACGGATTTGCTAAGAAGTGCATCAGTCGGGGTCAGAGATACAATTACTACCAGAGCAAGGAAGAACATTTGCTCAGGGGCCCAATGGGGGCAAATGGGATGATAGTCACAGTATCTACAGTATATTGATGACAAGTGCCTTAGAACGATAATGAATGAATGGTTCAAGATGGTAACAATGATAATAATATTTTTTAGTGATTTATTATTGTCATTAATTGTAGTAAATCCAGGAAAGTCTGTGCTTATGGAGACACTCTGTGATTCCCAGAGCCTCTTGCCATGGGACAGGATCCTACGGAAGAGGGCAAGCTGCTTCTCCATTTCTCACAAAAGATCCTAACCTTGCAATTATCTCAGGTTTCCCACCACCCCAGATAGATGGAAATTAATAATACATCAAGCCTGCCCATCCCTGCCAACGCCGCCCTGGTCCCAACAGCATTCTAACTGCACTGCCCAGCAGCTCCACCTATTCAAGTCACTCCATCCTTGACCCCACTGGGTCCCTTGGAGTCAAGTACCCATCCTTGACCCCTTGTCCCTCTGGGACCTGCACCTTCTGTTCAGCCCTGGACACCTTTCAGGTGTCAGCCTGGTCCTTAAAGTAAGAGGCAGGTCCAATGAGTATGGAAATGCGTGCAAATGTCAAAGCCAAAAGAGGAGGGGGTTCAAAATCATCACTTACCCGTGGCCCAGGGTTCCCTAGGGGCCCCATGAAACCGGGAACTCCAGGATGACCCTAGGAAAACACAAGAGGCAATTGTTCAAAATGACTCATAAGAAGTTTTTCACTTTGGTGACTACCAAATTTCAGATAACAATCCAGAATCTGACTTCTAACTCCAGTAACAATTTTGGATAAAGGCACTGGCCACAAAAACACTTTCTTTTTTTGTACATATTGCTGGTGTTTCCATAGGTTGAGAAAGTATCTAACAATATTTACAAAAACGAATCTCTCCTGAAAGTGGATTTGCTTCAACAAAAAGTGAAGGAAGACGGTGTGGGGAAGGGGTTGAGGACACAGACGAAAATGGAAGTGGCCATAATGGCTGCAAGATTCTGTGGCTAGGTGATAGGTATGGGGGAGGGTCTTTTTATTATGCTTTCTAATTTTTGTGTATGCTTGAAACATCCCATAATAAAAATCTGAAAGCAAATAAATGCATATGCACACACAACATACGCTCACAATGGAAACTGTTGGGGTTACCGAATCATGGCATCCTTACTATAACAGTGTTGCAGTTACTTTAAGAAAGAGAGTCATGTCTCCATGCAGAGCAGAGTCTATGTGTATTACAGCAGGAGCTAAACAGCCAGAGGGAATTGCATTTAATGTTTAGTCTTTGTAGGACAATGTTTTATAAAAGCAGACACACCACCATGGAAAATTTCCCTGCCCTCCACCTCTATCTCCTGCTACTGGGAAACACAAGCTGTAATAGTCAGAATAGAGCATACTAGTTCTGAAAATTCGCTGTTGCAAGAATAACCCAAACACATTTTGTTTTTCCAAATACAGAGGGAATTTTAGCTGAGCATGTCGTTCCGACCTTGAGCATAGCTCTGAACTCACTGCTTCTGGAGTGCTTGCTCACCTGCTTCACCCTCATGGAGCAGAAAGCCCCTTGAGGTCAGGGATTTGCCCATTACTCCCTCTGCATCTCAGAGCCTGGTGCCATGCCTGGCATGCAGCTGGTTACAAGGAGGACCGATGGGGAGATGCACAGAGGAGTGATGGGCAGAGGGCAGGTGGGAGGGAGGAAAGGGAAAGGGAAGAGAGACAGCTGCCAAGCAGGAGCCAGTTTAAATGGCAGAAAGGCTGTTGGAGGCTGGGGAGCTGGACTGCAGAATCAGCTGGTAACACTAGATAAATGATGATGGCGATGCCGTGTTCAAACCCAGAGAAAGAGGAGTATGTTGCGTGGGCGCTATCTTAAAATGCATTTGGAGAAGTGGTCCAACAGGGCTGGCTGGGCACTGAGCACAGAAGGGGCATCTGTGTAACATTTCAACTAGCACCGTGAGTTCTGTGATAGGTACTTAAAGAGTAATAGGAGGGAGGAAAGAAGGGGGCATTGTGTAATGGATGACAACCATTTTAGTGAACTAGAGCTCTAAGTGTAAGAGAGTCCAGAAAAACAAAACAAAAGGAAATCAGAAAAGGCAGTCTGCTCAGATAACTGGGGAAGGAGAATGTGACAGTGAACCACAGGAATCAAGATGGAAACCATGAAAATGTGGTTAAAAAAAAAAAAAAAATCCTACTGCAAGCAAAGAAGATCCAAGTGGTGATGTCAGAAATGGCAGAATGAAATTCATCTAGGAGAAATAGTGATGTCTCTTCAGGTTCATTATAAAGTAAGTTCTTACCTGGTCACCTTTCTGTCCAATTTCACCATCTGCACCACGTTCCCCTTTACTTCCCTTGGGAGAAAAAAGAAAGAAGCTCACTGGAAATTTTGCTAGAACTACATTGCAAAAGAAAAAAGTTTGCATGCATTCATCTACCTATGTATTCATTTATTCATCCATTTACTCTTTCTTCATCCAACTCTTACCAAGTTTGAGCTGCAGGCCAGGCATGGTGTCCGCAGAGAGAAGCAAGGGAGTCTGGTTGAGGAACTGCTGATGGAATGGCTTAACTGGGTTGTGGGGTGCTGATGGGGGTCAGTGCAAAATGGAACTGGGGAGGCAGGCAGTACCTACCTCACTGAGAGCCCTGGATGTTTACCCCTTAAACCTGGATTGAGCTGCAGACACTGGGAACCATGAGAAGGATGTATCACTACTCTTGGTTTCAGAAGGGCTCCTTGACTGTTGTACAGGGTGGGCTGGAAGGCCCAGGACGAAGAGAGGAGGGGCAATCAGGAGGAAACTGGGATGTTTGGGTGTGGGAGGGAAAGGAGCCGAGTCAGCATAGTGTCTGGTGTGAGGTGGGAAGAGGGAGAAGCTGAGACAGTGGACAGGACAGCACTGCCCAACAGGCTGAGGAAGAAGACTCCATCCATACATATGTATGCTCCTTGCTCCCTCCCTTACTAGCTGTGTGACCTTGAGTGGGTCACTTAAACTGTGAGTTATAGGATTTCTTGTTTATCTATAAAATAGAGAAAATTATGATTGCCTATCTCATGAAGTGTTGGGAGAATAAAATCGACACAGCACAGAGAACAGAACATAGCAAGAGCTCAATAAACATTAGTTATAATTATTTTTGTAAATTATTTTGTATTTGAACCCTGGCTTTGTCATTACTAACCCTGTCATTGGGCAACCTGCTTCAACTCTGTCTCTTTCTTTTATTTTTTTAAATTTTATTATGTTATGTTAGTCACCATACAATACATCATTAGTTTTTGATGTAGTGATCCCCGATTCATTGTTTTCGTATATAACACCCAGTGCTCCATGCAATATGTGCCCTCTTTAATACCCTGTCTCCATCTTTTAAAATGAGAATGATAAAAACAGAACCTTTGTCATGGGATTGTTGTGAGCATTAAATGACCTAAAATCTACAAAGTGCATAAGCTAGTAATGAATTCATTGTTAGCTATCATCCTTCTCATCATTGTAATCACCACCATCATCATCACTGTTACCATCACCATCATCATCATCACCATCATCATCCTCACCATCACCATCACCATCATCACCATCATCATCACCATCCTCACCGTCACCATCATCATCATCCTCACCATCATCATCACCATCATCATCCTCAACATCATCATCACTATCATCACCATCATCATCCTCACTATCAGCATCCTCACCATCATCATCACCATCATCATCATCCTCACCATCATCATCACCATCATCATCTTCACCATCATCATCACCATCACCATCATCACCATTGTCATCCTCACTATCAGCATCTTTACCATCATCATCACCATCATCATCATCACTATCAGCATCCTTACCATCATCATCACCATCATCATCATCATCCTCACCATCATCATCACCATCATCATCCTCACCATCATCATCACCATCACCATCCTCACCATCATCATCCTCACCATCATCAAACTCACCATCATCATCCTCACCATCATCATCCTCACCATCATCACTATCATCATCATCATCACCATCACCTCTATCAACATGATCACCACCATCACCATCATCATTGCTGTCATTATTGTGGTTAAGACACTCATGATATGAAACCTATCAAAAATATTTTTCACAGACTAACCTTGAAAGTTACATTCAAAGGTTCCAATCTCTCTTAACTGTCACCTATTTTGGCTCTGCATTTACTGTGGCAACAAATATATTTCAGTAAAATATTATTAACCAAAAACATGTCAGTTCCTTTAAAAGTATGCATTATGCAGTAAAATAAGTCTTTTGCAATAAGTCAACCTTGGCTCTGGCTCCAGGCCTGTCACCTCTCGTTTCTGCATCCTTGAGCAGATCACATCCCCTCTGTGCTCTGGGTTTATTCATCCAGTAAATGTAGGACACAGGGGGGCAGGTCAATCTAGGAGAGTCCATCCAGGTGCAGAGCCCCACAATTCACCCCCTGAAACATAGGGTCCAGCCCTCTTCCCATCCACATGGCCATGCCATGTCAGCAGCTCACTGAGGACCTATAACATTCCCCGGCTGCCTCCCTGAGCCGTGCTGGGGGCCAAAGGCCAGTGTGCAGAGGAGAAAAAAAGGTTCACAAGGGGAAAAGCATTTGTTCCAACATTTTTACATGTAATTAGTTCTACTGCTTTTCAATCTATAAAGCCAGCAAACTGTCTGCAGGCCGTATTATAATCTCAATGAAAAGAAGTGACATAGAATAGCACACTGCTTCTCTGACATTTAGGACAATTGCCTTAAAAGTAAATGGTTTCTTTTCAAATCCCAGTCCTCAGTCTGGGCTTAGGGTGGTTTCAACCTTCAACTCCCAGCAGTGAAAATGTCAGGAGCTCAAGGATCTCCACAGTTGTCCTGTCTCCTTCTCTGCTGCAGCTAAGGATCAAAGCAAACACAGCCACCCCCAACCCTGACTCACTTCCTTCCAGAAGAGAGGACTGACATTTACCAAGCCTCTACTCCTCTGGGCACACTGCCGGGCCTTTCCACATGAGATCCCATTCCGTGTATTTCTTTGTTTATATCCTGAGCTGATGCAAAAAAAAAAAAAAAAAAATTTAACATGCCCGGTTATTTAATTTAGCCATTAAGACTACTCTGTGTGGTGGGGGTCTGACCAGAGTGTATAGATAAAAAATCTGAAGACCAGAGAGGTTAAGTCATTCATCAAGGTCACACAGCTAACAAAAAGCAAGATTTGGAGCCTAATCCAGATCTATCTGTATTCAAACTGCCTCTTCCTGCCCAAGTTACTTTTCTGGCTATTTCCATAGGCATGATGCCTTGTCCCACTGGTTTTATAATGTCAAGAGCATAGCATTTACAGCCTAGAAGTCTGACTGAGAGTGCTCCAGGAAACTTTCTAAAAGCACTGGAGATACAGCAATCAAGGAAACAACAACATCCCTGCCTACCTGGAGTTTATATTCTAGAAAGATTACTAGTTCATTACTTTATAGCTCAGTTCTCTTAGATGATGTTTATTCAGAGCCATTGTCAGGGCTTAAATCTCCCCCATAAAAAGAAGGGAAGAGATTCTCTTCCCAAACCTTTTTTCTTAGAGCATTTACTTTAGAAAACTTGTCACTGTCTGTTCTCTGTCTCTTTGAAATGTATGTAAATCCTCTTAAAAGCTAAATAAGTCCTGCCAGATCCAGGACTCAGAAAAGTCTTTCTCTAGGACCTGGCATCCGTCCCTTTGAAATATAATCAATCATCAAGGAAGAGAGCTCCCCCAATCCCCCAGTCTCCATGGGGAAAGGGAGCCTAAGGGAAAAGCAGGTTTCTTGCTCCAAGTTGCAGAACTACCTCCTGTCGTAAAGATGAGAGCTCGTTTTTCCTTTCTATAAAGCTAATGAACTAACACAGATGATCCCCTAATTCCCAGGTCAACTTAGGATGAACATGTCTGGAGAATGGTGCTATCAAGTCCTCTGACTTGAGGACCAGTTACTGTTTATCTTGAGGACTTGTATGCAGCAGGTACGGCTGCCGGGCTACAGAAGAGAGCGAGAGGTTTTCCTGGGTTGGGAGAAGATTTTCTTTAGTTTTTAATTATATTTCCTCAATACCATCATGTGCTAAGCGCACAATGTAACAATTACTTAGAGGCTGTGTTCATACCAGGAACTGCTCGAAGGATGTCGGTTTCTGTGAATCCACCAAAAAGGCAATTTTCTCAAGGGGTTTACAAACTGTGGAGGGCAGGGCCTAAACCTTCTCAAATTAATGATTCTCTGCTACTAGCAGAGTAAGTCCTGGCCCTGAATTTTTGTGTGCTGTTTCACCGCCTAGAAAGCCATTCGCCAAGGACGTCTGACAAATCCTTGCCTCACTTTCCAATGCAACTAAAATCCTACCTCTTCCAGGTGGCCTTCATAGGAGACCCCTTGCCCCATGGCATTATTTTCCTTAAAGCCATTTACTCTTCTCCTGACCATTTGCTACAACTGCTATTCATTTAGAGAAACAATTATGAGGACCACTTGCGGTTAGATGTACCCAGCTGGTTCCACGCCTGGTGCTCTGTAAATGTTTCCTTGTTCAATCCTCACATCCTCTTTGTGAGATAGACCATATGGCTCTTCTTTTACAGATGAAGGACCCGAGGTTCAGAGAAGTCAAATAAACTGCCCAAGTCCTATAAGTAGTAAGTGAAATGCACTCAGCTACCAAGCAGCAGAGCCAGATGGGGAACCACTCACTGACCTCCAGAGCCCAGCCTGTGTCCGCCCATCTTGATTGCCCCCAGCCCCAGTCTGACTTTTGTACAAACCACCGGCTTGTAGATCTTTCTTCTCCAACACAACATTGGGCCCTAGGAGGCATGGTCCATATCTGACCTACCTCTACACCTCCTGACCCAGAAGGGAACTTTGAAGGGGATGCTTGGTGAGAATCTTCCAGGATTGAGGCAGCTCTGGATGAAAGAGACCTATGCTCCTGAAGACAGCATAAACCAAATGGCATGGGGTACCTTCTGGGCAGGAACGGATTTGAGAGCCTCTTCTGGTAGTTCGAATAGTAGCAGAGGAGGTCTTATCTCTGGCCCCCAGAATTATCCAGAAGGTCCAAGTGGGGGCTTCTGCTCATCTAGTGTCTCCAGTCCCTGCAGTTCCCATTACCTGGCTGGTGGGCACATGAATGAGAAGAAACCTAAATGCTTTTCATGGAGGAGAGAATAATCAGCATTTCCTACTGGGAGAGGGTTTTACATTGGACTCTGCAGAAAAGCACATTCCCAGGGTCTTCACTCTGATTATCATCTTGTTCCTTCTTCCTCCTCAGCATGGATCATAATCGTAACAGCAGCCACTATCTCCAGACCCCATCCCCGAAAGTCGGTGTTTCACACAGTTTGAAAGTTCTACAATGAATCTGTAATCGATTGTGGCATTAACCTCCCCAGACCCAGCCACCAGTCAGAGCAGCTGCAAATCTGCAAAATAAATTTTGGGAAAGCTGATCTCCCAGATGCAGGATCACAATTGCAAACAAACAAGCAAACAAACGCCCTTGGAGAGGCACTGGACCAGTGAACACCTGGTGCCTCTGGCTATGAAAGCACAAGAACAATAATCGTAAGTGCTCGGCCACTGGTAGCATTTTCAGTGTACAAATTCATCTTCACATCCGCAGGTCTAGCTGAGAGCTCATTTGATAAGCAAGGTTCAATAGAGAGAAAATGAAACAGTCCTCCCGTCTGTTTTCTGGAGAGTGGTGTGGGATGAATGAAGAGCATGGAGAGGGACTTGGATTTGAAGGCAAGCCTGTGAGTCCTCAAAGGAGACAATTAACTCCTCCCTGACTCATTTCCCCAACAATAGGTGGTGGACCCAGGAAGCCGCCTGGGAGCTGTCCTTGGTGCTGATGCTGGTCCCACTGTTAACTAAGTTTTGACAGCATACTAAGGGGGCTGGGTGGTCCTACAGCTGGGCCAGCAAGGATCCCCCTTTGCTGTATCACCTAGTAGTTTGGGAGTACTGGCTTTTAACCTTGCTAAGCCTTCACTTCCTTGTCTGTAGAGTGGGATAATATCCCTACCTCCTAGGATCATGCTGACCATTGCAAGAGACCATGCTGTAAAACAGGTAACCTGGCCCTTGGCCCTTAGAACACTGGGTATACTGCCCACTGTAACTGCCTGAGGGCTCATTATGTAGGGTGGACCCCCAGTCCTGCCAACTTCTCAAGGTCACCATGGACTCCCCAAGTGGAGACAGCTAGAACCCTGTCTCTCACCTGGGGCACTAGTTTTTGTGCTTTTTCTGGATGGAAGCTTTCTTTGGCTCTCTCTGAATATGCAAAGGAACAAACCCTCCCTGGAAGCGAATTATAAAGGAACAAAGGCAGAGCCATTGTCCCAAGATACCAGTACTTCAAGTGGGATTGGGCTGATAAAGAAAACAATCCTTACTCAGTGGAGGGAACTCCTTATCTGTTTAATTGATTTGCTTTTGTTTCTCTGAATAAAAGCCATTCCTCAGCAGAGGCAAACGCAGCAGCCCAGAGTTGACAGCAAAGGTTACTTAAAGAGGATCAGCTGAAACTGGCTGCCTGCAGATTCCTCCAGGCAAGGAGCTTAGCCCCAGCTGATAACCCCATAAAGCAGGGTAATAGCGCAGGTGATGCTACGCTTTATGGTCATCTCTTAACCTAACACTGACCTGATGGGCGGGGAAAATCTCTTGTTCCAGCTACACTGAGACCTGACATCTATAGTTCCTGAAGCAAGAGCTCTGGGTACGTCAAAACCCTGTAAGACTTCACCGAGTCTATGGGCCGCAAACACTCGATGTCTTAGCCTGCCAGGCAGTCCTGGGAAGTCGGGATGTTTTCCATCCTGATACCCAACAGCTCCAGTGAGTGCTCTATTACACCACAGTATTTCTGTTTGCATCCTAATATACTAGTAAGAGCTCCAACCCCATTTTCCAGGGCTGACCCTAGGGTAAGGCAAGTGAGCACTTACCTATGTGTAAACACGTAAAGGATTCTAGAAACATCAGTATCCAAAATAAATAATAGTCCAGTGTCGTATTTAAAAAATAAAAATTAATGCCAAATAATCCAAGATGAACAAAATATAAAAATGTAAATAAATGGGGCTCTGATGGGCCTGGGATTAGGGGGAGTGAGGAAGGTGAGCAGTTCAGTGGAGGGTTAGGTCCCATCTTTATTTAAAATTGTGACATTTTGTTCCTTGTGGGTCAACTGCACTAATTTTAAAGTTCTAAAAAATATTGCAATAAAGTCTTATTTATCTTGGTTACTGACGTCTTGGGCTCCCCTTACATCTTACGTCCAGGTCCTCATCCCAGTCCTGGCCCTGCCGCTGGCTGGGACCCCACGGGCTGAAAGAGCAGTAGAGCTAAGGTTGGCAGAGGGCCTGCTATGTGCCAGGCCTGGTGAGGGCATCTCCTGAGCAGGTTTTAAGGCCACAGGCCTGGAAGGAAGGTCACTGCTTTGACATCCCCTAGTTTGTCGGCAAGAAAAGGAAGGGCAGAAGTAAGACGCTAGACCTTGGGAATGCCAACCCCGGAGGTGTGGCTCCTGAGCTCTCTCTCCTACTGACAATTTTCTGACGCATCTTGTGTCCCCAGGCAAGCCACACTGCTGTGTCCCAGCCAGGCCACAGGGAGAGACACAGTGACACACCTGCCCCTGAATGTGGGGGGAGGGCAGCCTGCATAGCTTGCAGAGGCACAGAGGCCCCAAGGCTATCAGGGACAGCCCCCCCCCCCGGGGGCGCTGGGGGGAGGGGAAGGAGGGTGAGGGCTGGGGAGGGTCAGCTCTCCTCCCCTCCTGCCCCCATGTCAGCACTCACACAGTCTCTTCTGCTTAGAGCTACCTACTGTCACCACCAGGAACCCAACCACCACAGCCCAGACACCTGTTTCGGCAGCCAGAGCCTCCCCTCCCGTTCTAAGGCTGAGATCACAGCTCCTTCTTCCCAGACCTGCCTCCCTGGCCTTATGAAAGCACAGAGCTGTCCTGCCCATGGTAGGTGGGTGCCTCGTCACTCCTAGGAGCAGCAGTAATGCTCACCCATGCTGGCTTAGCACTTTCCTAATAACATTGTTTATTGAACAACTAGCTCCTTTTATGTATTATATTGTTCAACTCTAACAAATCTCTGAATCTTGCTTTTATTCTTACCATTCGTGGGTGGTGAGATTGAGGCCCAGAGAGGTCAAAGATTTTGCCTAAGGTCACACAGCTCTGACTCCACTCAGGGCTGGGAATCAAATCCAGAGCCGTCTGACCCCAAAACTCACATCTTAACCAGTGACTGCTACCTATTCCAATCCCCTAGCTCATTTCATTATTCAACCACTGAGGCATTTGTAGATGAGTTCCCAAGGTCACTGAGATAGTCGAGGTCATGGTCAGCCCTTGAATGTTGGTATCATGATTTTTAAAGCATCCTTCCTCCACACCAGACATCACTCTTCCTCAGATGTAGATTAACCAGTGAGATGAGCAGAGTGGATGCACACGATGTTAATGAGGGCTCACTGACCTGTGGTCCGGCTATTCCTGGAGGCCCTGGGAGGCCCCTGGGCCCAGCATCTCCCTGTAGCAGGAACAGAAGAAAAACAATCAAGAATGAGTGTCTGGAGCTCATACCGAGAGTCATCAGCATGTCATTGCCCTTGCACACCTATTCACTGATTTCCCACTGAAATGTCCCTGTCTCCTCCCCACCAGCATGTCTGAGCAAAGGGTGTGGGCCGGTGGTGCTGCTCAGTGTGACTGTGCATTCACAGGCACAGCTCATGACTAATGTGGTAGCCAGTCCCCCAGATGACCCCTAGACCTCTGCCTCCTCCCATTTGTACCGAGAGGCAGCACTGGGATCTCTAAGATGATGTATCTCATCGCAGTGATGAAGACAAACTGTCCCCTTTTCTCCTTACCTTTTTCCCTTCTGTGCCTTCTCTCCCTGGCTTTCCTGGGAGACCTTTGTCCCCTTTAAAACCTGGCAGACCAGGGAGGCCCTGGGGGCCAGGAGGGCAGTCATTGCATATGTCCTGAGAAAGAGAGAGAATAAATAATAGTCCCTTGTAAAGCGAAAGGTGGCCCATGAAAGTGATAGAAAAGCAAACAAGTGCATCAGGTCATTATCCAGAGTGTTCGTGTCAAACTGCATTTTTCTCTCTCTTCATCTGAAATCAGATTTTAGTGCTGATACGTCTGGATCATTACCTCATTTCTCCCTACTTCTAGCCAGCCAGACTGCGTGAAGTATTGCCCCCAACAGTGATGTCAAAAGTGCACCACTATCTGTGAGCATTTAAAAGCATTAACAGTACAGACTTAAGGCAAACATTCAGGGTTGTTACAAATAACACATCCACATCCTGTTCCTAAAGCTGGAGACGGAACGAAGCTGGAAGCTGAGCTCTTTGTCTCCTGGGTTTGCCTAAGTGGGTTGTGAACAAAGAAGTAACAGGCACACAGCCTTGGGATTTTCTGGCCGTGACACACACACCCGGTCTGACCACACACGCCTGGCATTATTCTTTGTCCCAAGTAGGTGTTTAATAAATGTTGCCGGTCGGTGAGTTGCCCAGTGAGGCAGGGGAGTGCAGTTCCTGGTGTGATTTTAAAGTCCTCTCAGCCCAGGGAACACGTTTCCTAATTTCCTAATTCCTAACCCTGTGTCATCCTAAGACCTTACAGTCTGGAGTGCAGTGCGGACCCAACAAAACTCACTGGCTTGAGCACACCGCGGCCTGTGTCTTATCCCAGAGTCCTGCGGTACTGTTTCTCAGCAATGCTCCCTCCCCTCTCCTTGGGATAAAGGTTAGAAGCGTTAACACAGAGAAGGCACTTAGAATATTATCAGATCATCCCCAGTGCACTTAGCTAGGATCCTTAACTCCCACCTGCACTCATTGACTCCCTCAATGAAAAACTACTTGTGAAGCATCCACTGTTAGGCTCTGTGCCTTTATTTTTTTTTAAGATTTTACTTATTTTTATTTATTTGACACAGAGACAGAGATAGTGAGAGAGAGCACAAGCAGGGGGAGCGGCAGGCAGAGGGAGAGAGAGAAGCAGGCTCTCTGCTGAGCAAGGAGCCTGATGTGGGGCTCCGTCCCAGGACCCTGGGATCATGACCTGAGCCGAAGGCAGCCGCTTAACTGACTGAGCCATCCAGGCGCCCCAGGCTCTGTGCCTTTCTGCTCTGAGACCACAATGAGCACGTATCTTGAAGAGTTCTGTGCTTAAATGGTGTTAATTGGCACAGAACAAATGCACTGACCACGGCCTGGGGAATGCTCGGCTGGGGGCATCTGCACAGGCCCTCGGCAGCTACACTCCGTCCTAGGGGAGGTGATGTTGCAGGTGACAGCAATCACCTTGGTCTCTAACTCCAGACAGAAGGGTTTTTCCATCACAAAAGTGACTCTGAATGACTCACCTTCCTTTCACCTGCCTCACTCCTATTCAACCTCTGAAGAGTCTTCAGAAGTCTCTGAGACCAAGAAGCCATCCTATTGCTTCAGACTGGGGACGGCTTCAGACCCTGCACCCACAACCCCAGAACACCTGCCCTTGCATCACTGCTGAAGTGGTCCATGTATACTCCATTCCCTCCCCACCAAGCACAAGAAGGTGTGAGCTCTCAGAAAACAGAGTAGAGTTGCTTTACCTTTCCACGTCCAATTCAGAGCAAAGGGCCTTCCACAGAGCAGGAGTTCAATACATGAATGAACTAACTGACCCAATCCACCAACCAAATGCCCTACTGACCACCTGACCTTTCGGTGTCCTGCACCATCTCCTTTTAGTGGGTGGTTTGAGAAGCTGGGTGAGTATTTTTAGAGGCTGGGGAGTGCCAAATGTCGGGATATACAAAGTGAGGGTGAAAGAGATAAACCAAAGCATACTGGTTTGGGTTGCTGTTTTTTGTTTGGAAGAGCAGCGGAGCTGGGAGGAAATCCCCTATTCCTAGTCCTTCTCTTGTTCTTTAAAACAAGGTGCATCCATGAGAGAGTGCAGCATTGGGTGTATGACATGTGGAATGGGGCTAGCCTGGGGGCAGCAGGAATTCCCGCCACTGAGATTCTGCTAGCATTGGAGAACACGGTGGTGATCCGGAAACCATTCTTTTTTTTTTTTTTTTTTCACGTCATAAGTATTTATTGAGTACCTGCGGCATATCTAGCACTGTTTGGAGAGCTGTAAGAAGAGTGAATTGTACAGACATAATTCCCGCACTGACAGAGCCAACAGTCAAATGGCTCAAGACAAATAACACAGAAGTACATCTAGAAGGAAGTGGACATTAAATTGAACCTTATAAAATTGCTAGTATTCAATCGTTTCACTTCAGAAATGGCAGTGTTTCAACGTAATTGTTCTGAACTGGGTGAAGGGATATCAAGGAAGAGAGACATTATGTGGACTTGCCCTTAACAACTCCGAAATCTGCAGAACTGACATCCCAGTTTGAAGGCTGTCCAGCAGGAAAATTCCCTTTTACTCAGGGGAGGGTCAGCCTTTTGGTCTATTCAGGCCTTCAACTGATTAGACAAGGCCCACCCACACGATGGAGGGCAATCTGCCGGAAACCATTCTTAATGGTGGGATCCACACCATAAAGCAGTTATATCTGCATAATACAAAATCTCACCACCTATTTCTTCCCAATTTCTGGAGGGCTAACTCAGCCTGGGTCTGTCTTCATCACAGATTCTGTGTAGGAATGTTCCTTGAATGGGGCACCTGGGTGGCTCAGTCAGTGAAGCGTCTGCCTTCGGCTCAGGTCATGATCTCAGGGTCCTGGGATTGAGCCCTGGCTCCCTGCTCAGTGGGGAGTCTGCCTCTCCCTCTCCCTCTGCCCCTAACCCCAGCCCCCGCTCTTGTGCTCTCTCTCTCTCTCACTGGCACTGGCTCTATCTTAAATAAGTAAATAAATAAAATAAATAAAAAGACTGTTCCTTGAAGACGAGCTGTAGCAGTGCCCAGACTTACAGTGTGGGTGCTGGATTACAGCTCTGACCCAGCCCCAGAGTCCAGGGAACACAGGGAGACCAGCCCCCAGTCTGCAGGCCCACCCACGCTCACTCTGGCCCCCGTGCTCCTGGGGCCCCCCATTCCTCTTGACCCTGGACTACCCTGAATGCCTTGAGACTAGACAGGGTTCTGCTTGTAACCAGATCACACGGAAGCCTCTGTCCCCTGGGATCACGGCTTCACCCCTCTGAGCCTCAGCCTTCTTTTTTTTTTTTTTTTAAAGATTTTTTATTTATTTATTTGAGAGAGAGACAATGAGAGAGAGAGCACATGAGAGGGGGGAGGGTCAGAGGGAGAAGCAGACCCCCCGCTGAGCAGGGAGCCCGATGCGGGACTCGATCCAGGGACTCCAGGATCATGACCTGAGCCGAAGGCAGTCGCTTAACCAACTGAGCCACCCAGGCGCCCTGAGCCTCAGCCTTCTAATCTGTGAATGGAGAACCTCAAAGTCCGGTGAGGAAGAAATGAGCTAATGGATGAAAAATGCCTGATGCCATGCCTGGCACATGGGGACTGCATGGCGAATTTAGCTGTTAATCTGCCATTGTGATTTCCATATGATTTCCCTCCCCGAATTTTCTGCTTTGCCTCATCTGCCCATCGGATGCCCTTGTCCATCAATACCGGTTGCCAACTCCTCTACTTAACGGAGCTGCTCAGGTAAGTCACTCAGGTAAGTCACTTAGAAATAAGTCTATTTCCTTATCATAAGGTCCTTCTCCTTCCTTAGGGGATTGTTGTAAAATCTAAATGAAGTAACGCATGCAGAGCACCTGGTGTGTTGCAGGGTTCCTTGGAATCTATAAATGTTGCTTCCCTCTGGTCTCTGTCCCCTTTCTTTTGTCTGAGATGTTCTCATCAAACCCAGCTCACTGGGCTGGTAGTCAGCATGGTGCAGCATACCAAGTAAGCACACCACCCAATGCCTACCAAAGGGAGGGGATGCCACAGTCCTTGCTACTCGAAGAAAGCAGCTGTTGTTTTCCAGCAGCAGAGGTAACCCCCAGGTCATCTTATCCAACCTCTCGCTGGATACCTGAATCCTCACTGCAGTATCCCTCCAAAGGGCCGTGCAGCCTACCTCTCAAACCTCTAGGCGGCAGGCAGGGAACTCACCACCCACCTGTACTTCATCAGGGAGCTGGCAGCCGGTTCTGGCCCATGCAAGATGAAGGCAGGTGACATAGGGGGTCAAACACAGGGGTCTGCAGTTGGACACACTGGGTTTGGGTCTTGGCTCTGCCGCTATCCAGCTCTGTTACCTTGAACATGTGCCTTGCCCAGCTGCGTTCAACCTCCTCCCTGTAAAATGCAGACCTAACTGCCCACATACTGGGCTGTCTGGGAAGATCAGATGAAATAATATTTATCCAAGGGAGCCATCTGATGGAGACATCCTGAGGACGACCTTGCTGGGCACAGATCCAACTGTGGAAGTTCATTTACCAGGGACTCAGGAGATGAACTTTCTACCCAGGCAGTGTTCCAACTATCAGAATGAAGTATGTGATGCTATAAAATTCCTTGGGGCAGAGATAAATATTCTGTAATAAAAGATGCCTTCTCAGCAAGGGAGGGACCTGCCACCAGCCACCTGGGCCAGACCAGCAGGCTTTACCCTACATCAGAATGGCAGCAGGTGATAGAAAGCTTGGAGCAGTAACAGGCTCTGCTGACCTGGGAAACCCACTTGGACCCAAGCAAAGTACAGCTCCATGGGACCAGCAAGGCTTGGGCGTCACCCTGGATGTAGGTGCCCCATCCCCTCTGGGGTTCCCAGTTGCTCTGATGAACACAGTTGCATCCCACAGCAGGTAAGGAACACTGATGGGACTAATTGTCTGCCTCAGTGCGGTAGCCGTGAAGCATGAGGCTCCACACTCCTGTTATCATTGGCAGAAAGACTGGGACATCTTGAGGTTAAATTCTTTGTGGGGGAAGGACAGCTTCCCAGGTCTTTCTAGAGCAACGGAATTATGAGAAATGATTGAGGCTAATAAAAGCCTCCAATAAACAAGGAATTTAATCAATAGGTAATGATTTCTTGTCATGTCCTTGACTATGAAAAAAAGCTTTCTCTTGTCAATTAAAATCAGGAAAGATTTTCTACTACTAGTTTTTTTAAAAAATAAAATAAAATGTATAGCTTTCCATCAAGGCATCTCATTGTGTACAGAGATGAAAAGTCTCGGGGTTCTCTGAAAAGGTTTTCTTTTCTCTTTTGTTTTGCTCCCTCACTCTCAGGCATGAACTCTGTGGCTTTGACATCACCCAAGTGCTTGTTCAGAATGCAGGAAGCGAGGAAGGAGCTGATCACACAAATGTCAAGCTTCACCCTAAATTAAGACAAAGGCTTGACACACAGCCAGCAAAAGGGTCCTCCCTACTCACTGCAGCGAGACTGTTCTTCCTGAAACATAGACCTTACCCGTCTGTCTTGCTCACTGCCTGTCCCAGCCCTCTGCCATGTCAGAGCTGAGGCCCATGGGCAGGGACCTGGGCAACCTCACAGTTTGCCCAATCTTGGCAGAGGGATGCCCAGCTTCTCAGGGCCTTTAGCAGCCATGGACAAAGTGAACAGGTTCTGAAAACCAGCGGAAGTCTGCACCCAGATCTGGTCTCCTTCCTGGCCAAAAGGCCCGGCAGTGGCCTTCACCTCCCTGCCTTGTGCTCTGGCCCTTGCACCAGCAGGATGCATACCCAAGCAGTTTGACTCTGCCTATGGCCCCCTTTTAAGAACACAAGACAGCTTTGTTGTGGGGTTAAAGTCAGTCTCTGAAATCAGTGAGCACCAGACTGCATTCCCAGAAAGCCACGGACCCTCAGCGCCTCACGTTCCTTACACGCAAAGCAACAACAGAAATAGTACCAACTTCAGAGAGTAATCGTGGAAATCAGGTAAGAGATGCACACCAAGCATTTATCACAGCCCTGCAGAGAACTTTCTAGAAGGATGGAAATGCCCTGTATGTGCACTGTCCACTAAGATAGGCTTTGGCCACATCTGCCCATTACGTACGTAGACTGTGGCCAGCATGACCAAGGACCTGAATTTTTAATTGTATTTAGTTGTATTTAATTTTAATCAACTTAAATTTAAACTGACACACGTGGCCAGTGGCTGTCAGACGAGATGGAGGCTTGAGCACATCGCCAGGCACACAGGGAGTTATCACCAAATACTGCTGCTGTCATCATGATACTAACACACAGTTTTCAAGCACAACACCCCACAACTTACTGAAATGTCCAACCCCCTCCCCGCCGCCACCATTTCCCAATGCATGCACATTGACTTCATGCTTTTACCTTAAAGAGATTTATGTCCCCTGGAGACAGTAGTGAAGCGGGGCCCTGCCGAAGTAAAAGCAAGTAAATACAGACATACACACATGCATGCAGTAGACCCTGTCCTTGCTCAGACGGCACAAGGCCTTCAGAGCGTATCCCAGATTCAAACAGCGCTGTCTACATCCCAAGCCAGGGAGGCACGGGAAGAAGTCACTTCGGAGGCAGCAACCATACATGCTGCCTGTCCTACCCATGTCTGACGGACATCAGCCTTCCTGGTCCCCAGTCTCCTCCTGCTGGTCTCTCCTCCCCATCCCCCATCACAACCTGACAGGTCTTGTCGGTACTGTGGAAGGCCAAGGGACAGACTGTCCTGGATTCCCCAGATGGGTACCACTTGCAGCCATCAGCCATTCATGACCTAGTATGAATTGGAAGCCACTTGCTCAGCTCTCCCAGATGAAACTGCATTCTAAACCTCACCCATTATACAGGCTGAAGGTGTCCAACTCTGGGAAAGAGATTTCAGAAGTCAGGAGTAATTACAAAGCCTCTGAAGGTATGTAGAAGTCTGCAGGTCACCAGAGTCACATTCAAACCCACTGAGTTGCAGTGTGCTGTGTTAGGATTATGACCAGCCCGGAGCCCAAGGTTGTATGCAGCCTGGGTTCACGCTGGGGTATAAGAACATAGAGCTGGAAGGAAAGCCATAATTAACAGGCAGACGCTGAAGGGAAGAGGGAATTCTTAGGTAGAACTGGAATAGATTGACAGGGTATTTTGCAAACTTCTAAATTTCGCACAGGGAAAGAGTGCCAGAGAATCCATTCTCCAGAGGAAGGTGTTAGATCTTCCTCTAGAATATGGGAAGCCTGTGGCCACAAGTGAATGTGCAGGGGCTGCTTTCTTCTGATTAAGTTTGCATTTCAGCTTATTAATTACGGATTGACTCTAGCATCTTGGGGATGCTGAAACCAACACAATTTTCCTGGCTACCAAACCCCTTTTCCTGACCCCCCTGGGGGCTTCTGCTGCACCGTACGGCCACCCAAAGCCATGTGACTGTGGCATCATGTCAGCTTGCTCAGGTAGGTGTGTGAAGTTTCCTGTGGCTTCTGTGCACGGGGCCTCTCTCGACTCTCGGGGCTAGGACACAGAGATTGGGGCCGAGATTGGGGCTGACAGGCTCGGATCTGGAGGTGCCCAGGCAGTGCCGGCCCCGCAGGCAGAGCTCACCCTGCATGCACCTGCTGCAGCCGAAGCCCAGAACCCCCTGGTTCTGGGCGAGACCCTCTGGAGGAAGGCCAACCCCTGCAATATTGTTTATTGAAACTTTAATTTAAAAGCAGAAAGAGGTTTTATCCTGGAGCCTTAGGTTTTTCCCTGGGAAGTTAACAACCGTGGAGGATCCATATTGCTCAAATCGGGCCATGTTTGTGGGGCTGGTGCTGTATTAGCCGGGGTGTTTCCGTGCTGTTGTGTGAGCCCCCTGTGTAAGCAGAGAGGCCCCACTAGACCACATGGCCAGGAGCACTCACAGAGGCAGAGAGAATGGGGAGGGAACGTTCAGCCCAGGTACAGTGTGGCCTTGGGGAAGAGTTTCATGAATGTCTTACGGGGGGGGCGGGGAGGAGACACAGGCTGTTTAGCCACCTGCCATGCTGGGCTCCGAGGAGCAGCTCACACAGGACAGATCAGTTCAGGCACGATGGACAGGTAGAAAAACAAAGGGTGGGAAGCGTGGAGGCTGTAAGAGCCAGTCTGCACCCTCCCAGGCCCCTCCCGCCCTCCCGGGGTACCACGCCACCAGCTGCCAGGGACCCTCGCTGGAAAGGCAGGGACTGACTGATAGGGAGGTGACAGACTCTTAACTCCAGGTGGGACAGTGAGGTGGTGCTGTTCACAGACCTAGCAGCCCCTGGGGTCAGGCCGAGCCTGCCATGCCCTGCTTCCCTTGATCCTTGTGGGCTTCACCCCCAGCCCATCCATCGCACAAGAGTCCCCGCCAGAGGCTGTGCGTCTCGGGGCCCAACTCTCGACAGGGACTCCCAGCACAGGAATTCTGCGGGTGCAGCCCCGGAGAAATTGTCCGGGTCCCACTCTCCACCCAGAGGAGCAGGGACTGTGCGGGGCAGGCTGAAGTCAGCTGGCAGGCAGCGAGGGGTTCAGTGGGCGTCTGAACCCACTCACTCCAGAGAAAGTCTGGCCCTGCTAGCTCCTGACGGGTCACCTCTAAGCCCTCAGACACCCCGCCTGATGAAGCCTACGTGAGCATCCCTTGTTGGCCGCACGTCCTGCTTTTCCCGAGCACCTACACCCCTCTCAGGCATTCGATCCTGGGAAATGGCTGGGGAGGGAAGTGCTGTCTGCACACACTCACCGGGGGTGGGGGGGTGGGGGGCACTGGAAGCTCTGGACCTGGTCTCCCAGGGGCCCTGCTTGTGCATCTTCCAGGGCCAACTGCTACCTGTGTCTTCCCTCCAGAACCAAATGTCATCATGAGCAGAAGAGTGTTCCCTGAGTTCCGAGGATCCTCCCAGTGAGTCCTCCTGATGAATCACTGAGCCTGAGGGTGTCTTGGGGGCCCCTGGAAAATGACTTATCTGACCAGCAAGAGCAGAGAGACCCTGATGGCTACTGGGCTGTACTTGGGACCGTTTGTGGGCAGTGCGTTCAGGGAATTTAAAAGTGATCAGAAACAGACCTATTCTCCCTCCTGCTCCCGCTGCCCCTCCTCCTCCCTCTTTCTCCCCCTCTCCTTCCAGATTCTGTGGGTGGCCTGCTATGGGACAGTCACGGTTGTCCACATTGTCAGTGGACTGTGCTGTCTTCTCTTTGCAGAGAGCTGTCAAGGTCTAGATTTGGCAGAGGTCATCTCCCGTTTAGCCTCGGGTCTGAACCTTGCTCTCCCCCCGCTGCACCAGGGCCTTGCACGGGGCTAACGACGGGGCTTCCGCGGGGCTCGCTGTCTGCCGCAGAGCTGGCTTCCGGGCAGGAGGAGGGTAAGTGAGCGGTCCCTGACCTCTCACGTGACCATCCTCTGGTCCCACAGGTAGGTCCCCTGCCGAACAGACCGGGGTCCCCACCCAGGTCTCTGCTGGGCCCAGCAACCCGGATGAGGGTGCGACAGTTGTTGGTGCCCACGGGGGCCTCTGCCTTGGGTGCTTGTCTGGGTCAGGCAGCGGGCCGGGCCTGCAAAGGAGACTCTGACTCTCAGGTCCAGCTGGAGGTGAAGCTTCTGCCAGGTGAGCATCCCGGTTTCAGAGCCAGACTTACGGTCGGTCCCACCAAGGCCTCAGAGTCCCCAGTCCTGACACTACTGTCTCTTCCCTCCGTCCTTCAGTGGGGACCAGCTTCTCCCGTGTCTGCACTGCCACTCCCCCCCAGACTGCTCATCCTCACCGTTCCTTCCCTAGAGGGTCCCCCCCGCCCAGGCTGTGGCCTGGTCACTTAGTCAAGCCTTGGGGCTTCTCTGGTAACAGCAACTTAATCAGCGGGGGGGGCGCTAAACACGCACCTGAGGGAGCCCGTAGGAGCCTCGGACTAGACCACCAAAGGAGCGAGCACTCAAGACCAGCCTTTCCCCTGCAACAACCCCCCTCCGGCTTCCACTGTTCCCACCAGGAGAGGAAAAAGTTTTTGCCACCGTATGAAGGGGACAACTGGGCAGTGCTGGCATCCCTGGACATCCCTGGACAGGGGCAGGAAACGGGCCAGTTAGGACTTTGCGATGTACACTGGGGTCCAATTGCTCACCCCCAGACCCATTCTCTACCCTTCCCTGTCCTGTTCCATGCCGGGGAGACCACACCCAGGAGCCTGCCATGGGGCTCACTGCCTGCAGGCCCTGGCTGAGGTGGACGAGGAGAGGCCCCATCAGGAAACTGGAGTTGGGGAGACCCTGCTCCACCCCTCGGGCCCAGCTCTCGGGCAGCAGCCTCGCACCAACAACTACAGCTCCTACCGGCAGCCCCTCCCCACCCTCGTGCTCTCACTTGGCACTGGAAAGAGGTTATGGTCCTGTCGGCCTCCTGCTGTGGCTTATCTTTGGGCCCCCCAGCATCTCAGATCAGCCCCTGCCCACGGCTCTGTAAGAAGTCCCTCTTTCAGCCTCTTGGACCATCTGAGTTGTGTTTTATTCTCATTGGAGCCCTGACTGAGAGTTAATATTCATCCAGAACAGTGAGATGACATACTGGCTTGCCAGGAGGCCCTCTTTCTCCTGGATTTCCTGGTACGCCCTAAGAGAAGAGAAACAGGACACATTAATGGTGCTAAGCACATCACCCGGAGCCGCTCGGCCCATGCCCCCCAACCTCTGTCCACCAAGTGTAACTGGGTGGAAAAAAAAATCACCCAACGGTGAAGACTGGTACCAACAAAAACACGTGGTTTCCAGTCTCAGCTGAACACTCAAGTCTTCCCAGGAAGAATTCCACTGCGGCAAACATTTAAAATAAGCCACCCCTCCTGAAACTCTGACCCAAAATGCAAAACTGAAAATGACGCATGCACACAGAGCACGTACTGTATATACATACGTACACACCTATCTTAAATTTCCACCATCCTTCTCCAAACACAGGTGGGAGGACCAGCTTTGAAAGGAGGGCTGGTTATAAGAATGTCACATTGAAAGTGGGGCGGGGAAATGAGAATAGTTGGACAGGTTCTAGAGGGTAACTTTCTCCTCTACAGGGGAATCAAGGAAGGGAAGGGGAGGGTGATTTATTGTCCCTGCTTATAGTGAGCTGAATCTACGGATGGAGCCATGCATGTCTGAGAGTAAGTACTACTGCTTCATGGCGCCAGACAGCTGAGCCTCATGGGAACTCATCGCCGCCATCCATCCACTGGGTCAGAGTATGCAGTGAGCAACATCCATGCACGTGGCATGCTGCCAGACATCAGGGACCTCGAGATGCATAAAAGACATGGTCCCTATCTTCTTGGAGCTCAGCTCTATCTAGGCAGAAGCCAGGCATGGAGATAAGAGATGATTATCATTATCACCATGTGGGAAGGGATGCAATTCTCAATGAGCATCAGGTTAAGTCTGTGGGATTCTCGTGAAGGGAGAAAGCCATTGCAGGGATGGGTCAAGAACAAGTCTGTGAAGAGCAAGTCCAGGGCACGGGATCTGAGCAGAAATGACCTGCTAGGGATGTAAGGAAATTGACCAAAAAAGTGGGAGTCATTGTCTGGGACGCCTGGGAGCTAACAAGATTCTGAAAACGCGATACAAAATCATAGCTCACAAGCAAGAGAAGAGCAAAAATCAAAATAAGATCCTGGGGAGGGGGAGAGGGATGAATGGAGGAGAACTGCTCCTCTGGGGGTTTCTGGGTCAAGGGAGGCTGGGAGATGGTGGAGGTGGGCTTCCAGGGGAGTCTAGAAGAACCTCAGCTGAGCAGATACCATTGCTCTGTACTTACATCCTGGCCGGCGGGTCCCTGGGGGCCAGGGAATCCAGGTAAGCCTCGGGATCCCTGAGAAAAAGAAGGCAAGACACTTGCCAACAGTTTAAGCTAAACTAGACAACCCCCCCCCCCTTGGCAACAGTCGGTTCTCGTTGTACAAATGGCCCGTTACTATGAGGAATCTGATATAATAATGTGTGTGCCAAGATTCTCTGCTCAGCGCTTACTCATTTCCCCATGCTCATGGAGGTGGGCATGTTACACACACACCAAGAACGTTCTGGAACACCTTCACTCTGAGCCCTTCGGCCCAGGCCCCGGGTGTGGGCTCCTTCCTTGAGTGGAAGGGTCAGCTCCTATGGTGAGCACGTCGTGGTTCACCCCTCCACATCTGGTGGGTGGCTGGCTGGCTTAGCACAGTACCCGGTACTTAGAGAACATTTACTACTTTTTATTAGAAAATCACTCCCATTCTGTTGAAAGTTTCTGGACAGTATCAGGAATTCTCACACATAGCTTTCACTGTGGCTCCCCCTTCCTGTAGGAATCTTCCTGAAGTAGATGTGCAGGGGGGAATCAGCACTTTGTGATGGCAGGGGCTGGAACGGGGCCAACCCAGCCTCTCTGAGACCTCCTAGATGTCCCCTCCACAACCACCCCTCCAGAGGAGCCCCATCCGCATATCCTCCACCTTAGTGCTACGCTACAGTAACTCACTCTCCGTGAACTGTTCTGGGCCTCTGGTTTCTCATCTATAAAAAATGGGTATGCAAACCCATTTTCTTGGTTCAGAAATTACTTGAGTGCACAGAATTTTACATATAAAATATGTCATCATAGGTGTTACTCTTGCACGGGGGTGAGTTTATAGAAATTCACATTTTCCTGGTGAACACATACACTATGCTTATCATCAACGGTGGCTACTCCTAAGAACAAATGTTTGCTGAGCTCTCTGTTGCTTCCCAGCATTTAGCCCATCAGACGTCCACAACGGCCCAGGGGTCTTGCCAGGCCCACTGTACAGATTAAAGAGAGATCCCTCCCTTGATCAGGACAATGAGGCTTGGGGTAGTGAAGCCAGGATTCAAAATTAGTTCTGCTGGTAATTAGATTAAAGTCATCAAACCACGCTGTCCTTCTGTGACACAGAGATGCCAAAGAGCAAAGCCTGTCTCAGTCTGCCCAACTATAGAATGGGCATACTGGATTAGATGACCACCCCTGCCCTTCCCACTCTATCATTCCAGGGGCCGAAGGTTATATCCTAGAGAGTCTGCACTGTTTAATGTTAGGGATTTGCAGAAACCACTTGAGTTTGGCCCCTCCACTTTAAAACTGCTTTTATTAGAACAGAATTTCTCCCTTAAGCCCAACCCTTCATTTATTCATACTGTACCGGGGGCCCTTTGTCTCCTGGTGGTCCAGAAGGGCCCTGAGAAACAAACAAACAAGACATTAAATAAGTCAAGTCAGAACGAAAATTTTCTTTAAACATGCTGTCGTGTTTATTTCTAAGGCAGGTCTTTAACTGTCTTTGAAGGAGTAGCTAACTCCCCCAACCTTCCAGCCACAGTCACCCCTACTCACCCCACCCAGGAACTCCGCACCTGGAGGTCTTCCTGGAGCTTTCTCCATCTGCCCCTGAACAGGTACCACCCTATCCTGGCACCCACTTGGTTCCTGACGCCTAAGCTCCTCTCTAGTTTGTAGCTCTGGTGCAGGGTGGGACCGAGCAGCCCAGCATCCTTAGGTGGTGCCTCCCTCCTGCTTGGGACAGGCTGGGGGCCCACTCAGGGCCAGACTCCCCGGCATGGCCTGCTTTGCTGATAATGCAATGGTGCCCCCCAACTCCTAAAAGGGGGGGTCTTTCTCTCTCTCTCTCTCTCTCTCTCACACACACACACACACACACATACACACACACACACACACACACACACACACACACACGGGTCTGTCCTCTAAGCCCTCAGCTTAGAATGTGGCTTCTAGATATTGCATCTAAGATGTGGCCGTGGACTAAGGCATTAGTGTATATAGTTTCAGGCCCTGCCATGAGCAGAATGCTCCCTTGCCCCGAGTCTTCCCTATGCTGCATTTCTGCATGGACGATTCTGCCGCACTTCTACCTGGACACATCCCCACAACTATCCTGTCAGTACACTTCTAAGAAATATCAAAGTGTTGGGCGCCTGGGTACCTCAGTCGGTGAAGCATCTGCCTTCAGCTCAGGTCATGATCTCTGGGTCCTGGGATCGAGCCCCGCACCATCGGGCTCCCTGCTCAGGGGGGTGCTTCTTCCTCTCCCTCTGCCCCTCTCCACCCCCTCCTTGCTTGTGCTCTCTGCTCTCTCTAATGTTCTCTCTCTCAAATAAATAAAAAATCTTTAAAGAGAAAAAGAAATATCAAAGTGTTGAGGAGGAGGGATTGTATAATGGCATTCCTAAATCTGAAGCCTAAACAAGTTTTCAACAACCACAACCCTCTTTTCCAAGATTATGCTCTCTGATATATTTGCTCAAGAGCCACTTTACTCCAACGCACAGATATTGGCCTTTGACACCATTTTCCACTAGAAGGAAATACAGCTCCTTGGAGAAATGACTACTTCCAGATCTGGACAAGAAAGGTACACAAATCTAGGGCACCCTGTCATTCCAAAGAGCAAGGACACTATCAAAGATGGCTAGGCTTGTGTCAAAGGTACTCAGGGTCAACTGGGATAAGCTCCTACCAGCTTCAAGGAAGACAATCTGCACATCAAAGGGAAGAATAACTGCACTGTACGGGAAACACGTCAAATGTGTTTGAATGCAGGAGTTCGAAATTATTGATGAAAAACAAAACACCGAATTAATCACCTTTGTGAGATGCAAAGGAATCGAGTCATTATTTGAAAATAATTGAAGGGAAAGACTGGAACAGTCATTCATATCCTGCCTTCCATATGAATTGTACCACTGGGTATGTCGATTGTAATTGAGGGATCTTTCCTCCATCTACAAGTATTCTAGCAGATAGATAAAAAAGAACTGGTAGAACAAGAAAGGCATCAATTTGCAATCCTTGATGTGCTAATTGATCTAAGCATTGGACATCAAAGAGTGTGAACATCACAAGAGAGACCACCAGACACCATATGCCTCCTAAAGGAAGAACACAGTCCCTGTGAAGTCTTGCCAAAAACATCAAGCCAGAATCTGATCAAGGCTCTAGGCCCAATTACGGATGTATAGGAAACTCAGGGACAGAGCAATGTGTTAAACTATTAAATTAGCAAATTCCAGACTTGGGAAGCTCTAGGAGACCAAAATTAAATCTTGCTCCATCAATAAATTGCAAAAGGAAAGAAAAAATAATGCAAGAAAAATCCAGATTACAGGGGCACCGGGGTGGCTCAGTCTTTTAAGTGTCTGACTCTTGATTTTAGTTCAGGGCTTGGTCTGAGGGCTGTGAGATCAAGCCCCATGTTGGGTCTGCACTGGGCGTTGAGCCGGGGTAAGATTCTCCCTCTCAATTCCTCTGCCCCTCCCCCCCACTAAAAACAAATCAGCCAATTACTATCTCTATTTGGTTCTTGATTCAAACAAGAGAACTGCGTAGGCATGGCATTTATGGAATAAATAGAAACCTGACCACTGACTGGGTATTTGATGATGTTATGGAATTACTTAGGGGGGTGTAATAATGAAACTGTGGTCACATTTAAAAAGGCCTTATCTTTTAGAACTATACTGAAATTATTTACAGATAAAATGGTATCTGTCTGGGATTTGCTTCAAAATAGTGAAGGGCAGTAGAGGATGAACAGGGAGCAGTGGCCTTGGACAGGGATCCTGGTCACTGGCACTACGTGTGCCTGCATGGGGTTCACCTGGCTCTTCTTCCAAAATATTCTTTTGGTCTATTGAAATTTTCCTTGATAAATGTGAGTACATATATAATGTGTGTGTGCACGCTCGTGTGTACATGCTATATACAAACATGCACCACAACACTTGTGTCACTTGCTGAAAATTGCAAATAGTGGAAACTCACAAAACAGAAAGCCCCAAGGGGTTCTGGATATGCTAGACACTCCCCTCTCTCTCCGCCATGCTGCTATGCTGACATTCCTCTTTCCTTCCTTTCAAGGTTGGTCATCTCTCACTCCTCCCCCGACTGACATACCTAACACCAAGGTGCATTTTCTGCTCCATAATCTTTTATCTGAGTGCTAATATGTACCAGGCTCTGTGCTGGGCTTGGGGGAAGATGCAGGTGGTCCTGGAGTCTGCCTACACTCGGTGCTCCAGTAAGGACAACCACCCCTTTGATAATGGGGACTCAATGGGTCTGGGTTGAGAGATGCCAGAGGTGCTGGCATTGCCTGAGTTTGGGGAGGCTTTACCCAGAGGGTGTCGGGTGAGAGTAACTGGAGGAAGAGGCTGGGAGGCTTCACAGTCAGAGAAGGGAAGAACAGGTTCCTTTCCCTGACACGGGAATGCCTGCTGTCTGCAGCCAGGGTTTCCAAGGGCAGCTGGCGTCTGTCTGGGTGAGAAGGGCCGGCAGGGCCCCTCAGGGGAAGCCTCCATGTTACTGATGAGCTCAGATCCAGGCTCTGGGTTGGTGTGGGGAAGCTACTGGAGAAGGCCAGGCAGGGAGACCAGGGTGGAAATCCAGGAGGGATGTAGGAGGGAGGCCGAGAGAGGCCAGAACCAGAGCCTGGCCCATTGGAAGTCCTCAGTAGGCACAGGACTTAATATTAGCAACAGAGATTAAAAGGAGAGCTTCCAATCAGAAGTAACACTGGAAACTTCTTTCAAAACATTTTTTCATCAACAGAAAAATCCCAAGACTTTAATCTAAACATCAAGAGTGGAGTACTCAGCTCCTGGTCATCCGCAGAGCCCTGGGGTCTGAGGGGTAACGTGCTATCCAAACCCTCCCCACCTCCTTCATCTGCTGCCCGTGGGGCCTCACTCTGCGCAGAGAACAGGATGGGAGTGTGTGTCAGTGAGCCAAGCCCTGCACATTCCCGGAGCTTCAGCTTGGCACTAACTACTGAGAAGTGCCTGGTGTCCCCAAGCAGGGCCAGAGAAGTGGCCACAGGGCCACACATACTCCTTTCAAGGGAAACTGGCCAGCCTACTTCTTGGGAAGGCCTGAGCTGCGTGGCTCTCTGAACCAAACAGGCAGATAAGACATATGCACAAAACCCAATTGCTACTGTACAAGCTGAAACTAACGTGCCATTGTGTGTCAAGGATACTTCGATAAAGAAACTGAGAACATTGTTGCTAAACTCAGGAGCCAAGATGCAGGCAGCCAACACTATCTCCAGAAAAGACTCCTGAGCATGACCTCATCACTATCGTTGCCCTGCCCGGAGCGCGTCAGAATGCGGGGGCGCCCAACCTTAACTCTGCCACGTCCCAAGTGTCACTTCGGGCAATGGTGTGCCCTCTGTCTCATTTGTAACATGACAAGGGGAAAGGGACCCACCTGGTGTGGACGCCCTGCTCTCTGCTGCCCCCTGCAGGCCGACCGGCGTGCCGGCTGGGATTCTTTACCTTTCAGCAGCTTTCATCTCTAGTCTAATTATTTCCTTGAGGATGGGGAGTTCAAAACACACCTCTGTGAGGACCCTGACACATTATATTGCACATAATCAGCTCCACGCTCCCTTCTTCCATCAGGCTGTCAGGCTAACAGCGAGCCAGTCCTGTTCCCATGTGCGCCTCTGCCTAAGCCAAGCGAGGCATCCGGACGAGAGACTCCAGACGGGAAGGAAAGGCGAGGGAGGATTTTGATGACATCGAAGGGTCCAAGGCAGGATATCAGGTGTTGTTACCAGTATTATCGTGTTGTAACCTCCCAACACCCCTGTTGCTGCTGCAAAAATGGCTGGTACTCGACCCATGAAGAAGCTCACAGAACCGGAAGACCCAAGTCCCAGGGAGCCCGGCTGCAAGTGGGAATCCCGCCCTGGCTGGCCTCGAACTCCTGGCTTCAGTGAGGTTCAGCGGCAATTTGATCTGCCCTCAGGCCTAGGCTGGATCATTTTTTAAGCGTTTAACACCTTGCTAAAGGAAGATCAGAGACAACCTGGAGATTAAAGGGATTTTTTTGTGAATGTCTTGAAGCGAGAGGCCAACATTAGCAGCCACTGCTCCCCCATCCACGCCCCTGTCCAGTGAGGGTGCCCAGCTTGGCAGGAGAAGCCAGGGCTCCCTTCCAGGGGTCAGCACTGCTCCTGATGGCAAAGGCCTCGGAGCATCATGCCCTGAGAGGGAAGACGTGAAGAGGAACTTCTAAGCTTCCATCCTTAATGGAAATGAATAACCCTGCTCATCCTGCTGAAGCCACAGGCGAGGAGAACTGGCTTGGGAGGATGTGGGAAGTGATGTGTGTCCTGGCCCTGGCCCTGGACTAGCTATGTGGCATTGGCCACGTCACTCTGCCTTGTGAAGCTCAGACTGTTTCCCGGGAAAACTGTTGTAGCAGACACCATCAGCATCCGTCTCCAAGTGCCCTGAACACACAGCAGCCTGGGCTTTCTGGAGCCACAGGAGGACCCTTGGCCCAAGGGCGGGGCAGGCTGGGAGCTCCTGGGGATCAGCTCCCCCCCCCCCCAGGGAGCAGCCTTCACCCACCGGCCAATAGGCGTGGGCACATAAACACCCCCGCCTTGCCCCCCTGTCAGAGGACAGCTCCGCCATGCACCTCGCATCTCCTGGGCGGTCCATGGAGGGGAGCCCTAGTCGTCCACTGTGGAAGCCTGCTCATGAACACACCCTCCCTTGCTTCCCTTCCTTTCCCCACAACACAGCCCTGTAAGTGGTGATTTTGGGAGCATTTCCCAAATAAACTCCTGGCCCTTGGATCCTGTTCTCAGGAGAGGCTTCTGCAGAATCCAGCCTTCAGCTGGTGGTAAGGCGACTTCCATGGAACTCCAGGAAGTGGTGGGTGTGCATGCTTCTACACGCGGCCAGACACACACCACCCATGGCCCTGTTCCCGTGAAGGGGCAGTGGCGTCCCCAGCAGACCCTCACCCATGGCTTCACCCCTACTTCCCCTCCTCTGACTCTCAGGGCACCCCTGCATCCTCTGTGCAGAATCCCAGGCCATCAGGAGCCTAGGCAAGGGGCCAAAGACAAGATTTGTGAAAATTTCGTAAGGTTCTGTCTGTCACAGAAGCTTGTAATAAATTGAAGTGGAGGAAAGACAATATACAGTTGATTCACAGCCCCTTGGTTGCAGCCAGCCAATTACTTTTCAGGTGCAATCACTTAGGCACAAACATATTTCATGGCTCATTTTAGGCAGCTCTGAAGGGGGAGGTGGGGAGGACAGCATCCACCTCTGCCCACTGACTTTCTGACTCAGGGCTTGACATGGTGAGTCCTTAGGTAACAGACCAGGACCTACAGAGACCTGCTGAGTGACAGAGGGGCCTGCATGCAGCTTACGCTTCCCTTGCAGAAAGTGTTCTAGTCTAGAGGGTCATTCCTGCAGGATGCAGGATCCTCACTCGAGCAGATCAGGCCCCACGAGGAGGAGGATTTCAGCAATAACAGTCTGAACTACTATGTTTCTTCACTGCAATCTTTGGCCAGAGTGTTCCTTCCAGCTACCAAAAGACTGAAAAAAAAAAAAAATAGCCAAAGACAAAGTTGATCTAATGACGTAGGGGGGTTTGTGCTACCTGAGAATTCTTAAGAAAAACAAATTAACAGTACACATTCCCAATGGGATTCTAGACACCTGCTCCATCCACGGTTTCCGGGGACATTTGGGAAGACAGGCGTCCCACTGCTATGGGTGTGATAGAAGGGAGGCGGTCATTTCTGGTGGGGAGCGAATGAAGCAAGATAGGGGTGGGGGGACAGGGCAGGGGTGCTCTGGAGAATTTCAGGGACAGAGTGAGGAGCCCAAGACGAGCATTGGGGTGTCAGAGGACCACAGAGGGAAGGAAAGGGGGTTTCTGTTTGACAAGTGATATTGTGGGGGAAGAAACTGCATTTTCTTTCAAAGTATTTGAGAGACAAAGGGTGGTGTTCCTTGAATTATTTTTGACTATGGTCTGCATTTCTTGAATGCAAAACCAAGCAACGACTGGGGTCATATGCTGCTCTGGTTTATGTTGGGGTCACACTGAATAGGGGCAGAGTTAGATTGCACGTCTGGGTTAAGCAATGCTAACAGCAACAACAACACATGGGTGGATATTGTGAGGCTTAGTAATAGCATTTGAAAAGGACTGGGTATTTGAGCCTTTTTTAAATAATAGTAAGACTGTGCTATAGACTGAATGTTTGTGTCTCCCGCAGATTCTTATATTGAAAACAAACCCCCCTTGTGACGGTATTTGGAAGTGGGGGCTTCCAGAGGTTACTAGGTAATGAGAGCAGACCCCTCATGACTAGAATTAGTGTCTTCACAAAAGAGACCCTCGAGGGACACCTGGGTGGTTCAGTCAGTTAATCGACTGACTCCTGATTTCAGCTCAGGTCATGATCTCAGGGTCATGGGATCGAGCCCTGCATCTGGCTCAGGGCTGGGTGTGGAGCCTATTTAGGATAATAATTAGAATTCTCTCTCTCCCTCTGCCCCTCCCCCCACTCTCTCTCTCTCTTAAAAAAAAAGAAAGAAAAAGTCAGTGCAATTTTAAGGTGCATTACTAACGTACTGTGTCTCTTTAGCAAAGGAAGGACCAAATCAGAAGATAAGTCACCAGGATTGAAAACTAGCCTTAATTTCTGAAGGCTGTAATTCAGTAAAAGGGAACAGGAAGTGTCCTCTTTGGGAAGAATCAGACGCAATGGGTGGAAGACACAGAAGACCATATTCCTATTCTCGGTGAGAAAAATTTCCAATAAATGTCAATTCTCTATGGAAATAACTGTCTAAATTTCAAACCCAGATATACTGGCTTTGAAAGAAGTGTGTCTCCTATTTCTAGAGATATTCAGGTGGAGTCTGGTTGAAAAATAACAGCTCTCCTCAGCTTGGGCTGGGGTCCAGACATGGTCCTTGCAATCTCTTATAACCTCTAAAGTCACCACCTCTAAGAAGTCTGCAGACTCACGTCGATCAGACTAATGTGACTTGTTCATCGCCCTACCAATGGGAGGACCACTTCACGGATTTCATTTTGGAGACTGTATTAAAACCTACCTTGATTCTGTTTATGTCCTCACCTGTATCCTAACTGGAGGCAGAGGGGTAATGAACTCATTTGGCCTAAAATACACAAAAGCATGCTATCTCTCCCACATCACACCCCTTCCCCGGACAATTCGGTTTCACTGGCTATACCTCAGATTTGCAAGTTTGGCCAGTGAGTCATTTTTTTCTTTTTTAATTCTAATGAGTTTTGTTCTTTCCTCTTTCAGTCAGACAAGCCTTGGTCTCCCCAAAAGCCTTATCCCCATAGGAAATACACCAAGTTTTAAAACAAAGCCAGTGGACAGGTCTACACCCCCTGACTGACTCGAGGACTGATGAGCCACTCCTAGGTTGGCTGGAAAGGGTGACTCCTTGCAGGCAGGCCCAGGGAGCCAGCAGGGAGTGGCTGTGTGGCTCAGAGATGGGGGAGGAAGTTCTGGAAGAATAAAGACTCACAGGAGGGCCATCCACCCCGATGCCTGGGTCACCACGGTTGCCAGGAGAGCCAGGGATCCCAGGTGCACCTCGATCCCCCTAGAGAGAGGAAACACAGATTAAGAGGTCAGTTCTGGGCAGGAGAGAGCCAGTGCACAAAAGGAATTATGCCCCTCCCGCCATCCCGAATGCACAATCCATCAACACCTCTTCTGCCACGTGAACTCCGCATGTCCCTCCACAGCCCCCCAGGCAGCCCATCACCCACCCAGTCCACCCCACACGCGCACAGCCACCAATGGCCATCATGCACCTTTCAAAGCTTACCATGCCCCAGCCTTGACCATGGCTCCAAATGTGGTTATAACAAGATGGTACCTCCAATGTGACCACAGTTCCAAATTTTACTGTGCTTTCTCCAGACCTCATCACGCCCCCATCCTGACCACACCCCAGATCTGACTGCGTACCTGCATTTCAAATCAGGTCCCAAATCACCAATAATTTACCAATAATTTGCCAAGTACCTATATTTCCCCGGCCCCTTCTCCAGGGTTTGGGAAAGGCAAGAATGACTGAGCTGTAACCTTTGAGCACAGGGGTGCATGGACTGTGGGTCTCAGGTCTGTCTTCAACACCTATTCATGGTTGACTCAAGAAAGTGACAAGTTCCCTGAGCTTTAGTTTCTTCATTTACAAAGGGTAGGTAACCACAGCGGCGGCCACATCAGCTGTGCTCATGAAACAAGGTTCTGCGCGCCGAATGCCACCCTGACACAGAGTCTGGCCCGGTTCTACATGCCAGTTAGCCCTTGTGGCAGTGGCCGTTCTCCTGCACCTGTCATTCTGGACTTTGATGGGAAGAGTAAAAGGGAAGAATGTTTGCCATTTCCTGTAGAAGGAAGCTGAGACTGAATCATACCCTTTTATCCACAATTTCAAAATCCTCAGCCTCCGAAAACAAGGGCTTATCCTAACTCGCCTGGATCTGACGCGGGCTACGTACAACCTTCAGTGATCCCACTGTCTATGGATGCTTACACATTCCTGCTGCATCAATATTAGAGTTTGATTAGGAATGCTGGCCCACAGACCACAGTCAATGTTACACCTATGGTTTGCCAACTGCTACCTTTCCAATTCCAAAATAAAACCGGCCCAGAACACACATAGCCCAGAACACACATCAGTGCTGTGAGAGAGACTGCGCACCTGTATGAGGTCAGCTGAACTCAGCCAAGCCTCACATGAACCGGTGGCTGATCTCGTTCAAGCTATTTAATATCCCTGGAATGAGTTAACTCCTCTGACAAATGAAAAGAGCTTTAGAAGGTTGGTGCGAAGAGCCAGTGAGATAATGCACAGCAATCTGATCTCAGGTGGAACTTGACATTGCTAGGCAACACGTTGCTTATTAAGGCTTATGTTTCTAAGCATGAAAAAAATCTCATTAATAATCAGCTTACTCTCTAACCATCATTTCAATCAGAAAACTTTACATTTGGGCCTTTAAGAAAAGTAACATTTCTAAGATGATTCGTTTTCCTGCAGTAGGACTCTGGCCTGGGTGAGTACCTAAGTCACGTATTCGTTCCACCAACACTTGCTGTTTATTTCTAGCAGTGATATGGGCTCCTGGACCAAAAGATGCCCATTTCCAACACTCCGTGCTGAGTTCTGAAGAGAAATCGCATTCATGAGATGCGGGAGGGAGGGGGCTTGTGCAGGTCTCACAAAAGAGATCAACCAGACCCCAAACCTCTCTCTGGTAACACCGTTGCTGGGCCTTATGCTTCCAGGCCCACCGCAGCCATGCTTCCTGAGAGCCGGGGCACCCCTCAGCCTCTGTAACAAGGTCCCTCCTGAAATTCTCCTTTAAGCCCCAGCTGGTACATTATGTTTCTTTAGGAAAATGTGCTATGGCTCATTCTGCGAAGTACAAGATGCTTGGGGCTGCTAGGAAATCTAATTTGTATGCAGGGGGAAGGAGGGGAAGGCAGGAAGTCCAGAAATAAGGCAAATACGGGGAAAAAGCGTAACAAACAGAGGACAAACCTGTTTCTCCTCATGCCGGTTGCAAGCACACTGAGGCAGTAAGAGGGACCCGTGGGAAGATTTCAAACAGGCAGTCAGGGGACTCTAGGTCCAGTGTTAGGACAATGTCCACCTGGTCCTGTAACCCTGGGCAAGTCCCATAACCTCTCTGTACCTTGGACCCTCATCAGTGAGAATGAAAGAGAACATTCGACTGAACTCCCATGTATCCTGTGAAGATTCATTTCAAAAGGAAGACACTATTTAGCATGGAGCATTACAAGTATATTATTACCACTTTATCAGTGGAATTAGAAGACAGAAAATAAACCAACCACACATGAATGCCAGACTAATCCACAGCCTTTTGCCTCTTTAAAATATTTAATGTAGATTTTCTTACCACTTTCTGTTTTAGCTTGGCTCCCCTCTTCCTCCCAAGGCTGCCTCACACACCAGCAAACCCTAGCCACTGCCAGCTAAACCACGCCAACTGTCCATGTTCTAACCTCCCAAACACTGACCCATCAAATAAGACCAGCCCAATTGTTCTACTTCCATAAACCCACCTCTGCCCTTACTCCTCTCTGTCCTCCTCCACATATTTGTGTAGACCTTCATTAATCTTAACACCTTGTTCCCCCATTGTGTCTTTCTGACCCTCTGACTTCTGTGTAAGTATCTTAAAAGTAGAAACTATCCATTCATTCATTTATCCAGTAATTGAGCAAGTGTTTGTCAAGTACCTAGAATGAGTAAGACCCTGCGTTGGGTACAATATCGATACAATTTTTTTTAAAGATTTGTTTTAGAGAGAGAGAGAGAGAAAGAGCATGCGCAAGCCAGCAAGGGGGAGGGGCACAGGGAGAGGGAGGGAGAATGTCAAGCAGACAGACTCCCTGTTGAGCGTGGAGCCCCATGCGGGGCTCGATCTCACAACCCTGAGATCATGACCTGAGTGGAAATCAAGAGTCAGCTGCCTAACCTACTGAGCCACCCAGGTGCCCCAATATCATTATACTTTTGCATCCATAGTGCCCAGCTTAGGACCCAGCATTGGTGACAACTTTTAATTGCCATTTCCTGAGTGCCAGAATGAGTGAATCCATCATTGTCCACATTTTGTCAGGTACTAAATTCTGCCTTTGAGGGGAAATCAACTTTTTACAGAGGAGGAAGCAGGACAGAGCCAGGAGGGAGCACTCAGCCCAGCCTGGAATCTGGAGTCTCTTCTTTTCTGCAAGGTAGCCATGCCTGGCTCCTTTCCCTTGTTTATGGCCCATTGTGATGCTAACATTTTCCCAAAGCAACAAAATTTCACAGCTTAATGGGCTGAGACTTTTAGCAAATAGCCCCCAAGAAAAGAGAAAAAGACCTTAATGCTCTGTCAGCAAAAGGAAAAAGGCTCAAGATTAAGAAAAAAAGGCGGGGGGGCACGTGAACTAGAATCTGAGATACTGACTCTAGAAAATATTTTGGCTGTAAGACATTCTGGGCCAGTCCAACAGTGTCCAGGGAAGAAATGTGAGTAAGTGTTGGTCGTGGAAGGAGAATGACATCATTTCTTTCCACAGGAGCCCTTCGGGAGTTAAATATGCTTTACTCATTTAAACAGAAAAGGACAGACAGTCTCAGACTAAACCACTTGCTTCAAGTCATCTATTCTGTAGGTCGCTGAGCTGGGATCCCACCAGTTCTGTATGAAGGCAAAGCCTGTTCATTTTGCTGGAAACAAGTGCCACACAAGAAAAGGAAAAGTGTCTTTAAGGACCTTCCTGCAGTTATGAGTAATTAGAAAGTGAGGCTCCCCTCCTACCCCAGGGGATTCCCTTCAGCACCATGGACAGCACTTGGGGGGGGGGCGTGGCATTCAGCAGGCTCTCTGGCTTCTCTACATCCCTCCCTCCTTCCACCCTAAGAGCAGCCCATTCTTCAACTAAAGACCTCCCAGCATTCAAACTTACCTTCCCAATGCCAATTAACTATGGAAATCTTTATCTCTAAACCACATTCTAACTTACAAATGTATACAGTATCAACACTGGAATGGGTCATCCCTTCCCATGCCTCGCATTTTAAATAAGAGTAAACATTTGGCCAAAAGGACAGCATGACTAACCATCCCTGGGTCCCCTGAAGTTGACACTAGTTGGTCAGTTGGACCCCAGGTCAAGGCTCTCTGCACTCCTGTCTCTAATATTCCTTCAGGGGTGGATAAGGGCTCTCTAGATCCCCATCTCCTTGCTGCAACCCTAAAGCTGACTCCATAGGGTGATCTCATAATAAGGACCACGAATATTTATTAAGCATGGACCTAGGACACCATGAGTTAGGCAACTATTTTTATTTGTGTTATATCACTGATTTTTCCCCAAACTCTGCCTGGGAGTTGAATTTATTGAACTCATAAATAGTTATCACAGGGAAAGGGCATCTTAAGGCATTTCTGGTGCCCTTGCCTTCCTCTCTTCTAAGAGGCTGGAGGCTCCCTGTTGGGGAGGAAAGCGAGAGAAAAGGAACACTGCCAATGACACACAGGGGTCACAGCATCACAGGGGGCCTCAGAGACCAGCCTCGGGCTGGTGATGGAGCCACAAAGCCCTCCAGAGTCTGGATCCAGCCTCCTGTTCCTCTCCACACATGCCCATTGCTCCGGGCATATGGGACTATTTTATATGCCCCCAAATTCAGGAGAAGTTGTTTCTAAAGGTTTTTTTTTTTCTTCAGAAAATAGGAAGTTGCCATACATTTGCTCAGATCACTCTGAGAACACCCCCATTTCTTTTGACTTTGACCGTGAACAACAAAATCACTACCAGGGATTCACAGGAGCGATCATGACCTCAATCAGTGCAAGCTTAGGAGGCTTACAGAGGCTATCTGCCTGAATAGGGGGAAAACCAGGAAGCAAAGAAGTTTAATGTAGAAGCAGCAAGCATTCCTGAGGCCTCAAACTTCTATCCTGGATCTTATTGTCAATGAGCCTTTTACATACAATTGTAAAAAGCAACACCCTCTGTGGCTATGTTGTTGAGATCCCGAAGATACAGCTCTAGCATAAAAAGGAAAACCTCTCCTACTATTAAGTGGACAGGGATCTGGCGTTTGGCATAAAGCTCCCCGGAATAGCAGCATCTATGGTTTTCAGAAGCACTGTATCCTAACTAACACAGCTGGGAGGGATGGGGATGCACCGCAGAAGAGTTTGGCTGACTCAGAAAGTGGCTCTGGGGCTGGCAGGCAATGAGACTGAAACCACACAAGAAGAATTTTTAAAAACTGTTTTCATAAATACACGCAAGTGGGCAAAAAGTAATATAATGATACAACATTTTAATGTGATTTTAAATATACATGTTAAATTAAAGCAAAAATATATATAAACATTCCAATGTCCATCAGCAATGGACTGACCCACATTCTTAAGTTCAAGCAACTGAGATGGTTAAATCATGTTTCATTGGATGTGGGTGTGCTCACAGTATGTGCTTGTCTCTGAACACATTCCACGTCCAGCCTCGGTGTCTCCTCCTGTGTTAGTACCCCTGCAGAGAACCCCTTCCTCACCTCTTCCCCTTCCAAATGCTGCATGCACTTTAAAATCAGGATAAAAATCGCCTCCTCCAAGAAGTCTTCCACAGTCAAACCAGGCTGGGCTGGGGAGCCTCCTCCTAGCTTACTCATGCCTTAAGCTTCTCTCTACCCTAGCACTTGTCTGCTTCTGTCGACTCCTTTATCTGTTTTCCCCTCTGGTCCCTGAGCTGTTGGAGGGCTGGGAACATGTCCCATACATCAGTGTTGTCCCATAGCCCACCTCAAGGTCTGACACGTGGCAGCCTAGTAGATGGGCAGCAAATGCAATCATAAATGCATTCACTGGTGATCGGAGCATAAATGAGTCCATGAGTGAACGACTCCATGTAAAGGTAACTTCAGGGAAGAGTCCCCGGTCACTCAGGAAAGCTCTCCTAAGAACAGTCCCTGCTGGGGGCGCCTGGGTGGCTCAGTCAGCTAAGGCCTGCCTTCGGCTCAGGTCATGACCCCGGAGTCCTAGGATAGAGCCCCGCATCGGGCTCCCTGCGCAGTGGGGAGTCTGCTTCTCCCTCTCCCACTCCCCCCCTGCTTATGCTCTCTCTCTCTCAAGCGAATTTTTTTTTTAATCTTAAAAAAAAAAAAAAAAAACAGTCCCTCTTGGGCCAAGTCAGCTTTTCTGAGTTATGGTTGCAAGTGAATTGAGGGTGAGATGACAGGTATTTACCAAAGCTTCCCCCTTTCACCCCTGGGCACAGAGCTAGCCCACAAACTCAGTTTCCCCTGCTGGCAGTGTTGAGAGGTTGGGGGAAATGAATTGCTACCTCCAGGTCTGGCCCACAGTCTGTCCACTGTCTTTCCCTCATTTTCCATTGCACACCAAGGATTGGTAGCAGACTCGGGTCCTAGATGGTGGGACAGTCACTGGACTGAGGTGGCTGTGTGGGTCTGAGCTCTCCACCCACCACGACTCCCAGTAGGCTTACTGGGAATGACACATAAAAGTTTAGTGTGTTAAACATCTGAAATTTGGGGATCATGTTACCACGATTGACTAAAAACACAAAATTGCTTAGATCTATTGCTCTGCCAGGTAAAGACGAGTGTCTTCTGCAACTGCATTTACCAGCAAGCAT
This sequence comes from Halichoerus grypus, assembly GCF_964656455.1. NCBI lineage: Eukaryota > Metazoa > Chordata > Mammalia > Carnivora > Phocidae > Halichoerus > Halichoerus grypus. The sequence continues at coordinate 4,724,277 of NC_135716.1, read as the reverse complement.
TTATGAGGTGCCAACTCTATGGCAATGACTTCAGGATCACCAGGATCACCGTTCAGAGCCCTCGAGTCTCTAGTTAAGCCGAATGTGATAAACTGCAGAACGGGGAAGTGGACTGGAGTGGCCAGAGATGGTTTACAATGAAACTGGGCCTGTTCCTTATTTCAGGCCAACCCATGACATCACAATTTGCTTGGATACACACTCACCTTGATTCCTAGAGGTCCAGGTAATCCAGGTGGCCCACGAAGCCCCTGGGGAAATGAAGGATACAAGGACAACGATGAAACCACGGATGTGCATTTACCCATCCACCACAAGCCAAGCTGTGTACGTCCTATGCTGCGGGCCCGAGGAAGACAAGGATCTCACCGTGGCCTGTTGTTTACAGAAGAAAGCACAGTTTTTGAGCTACAAGTCTCCTATGTGTGAGTTCTGCCTCGGCCGCCTACTGCCTCCATGTGACCCTGAGCAAACCCCTGTATCTCTTAGCTTTCTTTCCCACTTACGGTCTTCTGCCATAGGCTCCCGCAAACATGGGAGGGCCAGGCTTCAAAGGAGAGCTCATGGATTCCAGAGCCTGGTCCCTTCCTCATTTCCCACGATATCAAGACCTGGGGGAGCCAATGAGAAGAGTCTTCAACTTCAGGCTGAAGGGCTTTGCTTGATGTAGACACATGGCCAGATTTTAAAAAACCACAATTCTACATTTGGTTGTATTGGCTGAAAGCCAGGGTGAAGGAAGAAGAGATGGTCCAGTCCCTTGTGGGTTCGCAGCCAAGCTCTGTGACTTTGGCAAGTGATTCACCTCTCCAAACCTCATATTCCCCCTCAGTAATATGGGGTTGATAATACTGCCCTGTTCTGAATGCTTGTTTCCCTCCCAGATTCGTAAGTTAAATCCTAAGGCCCAAGTGAAGGTATTAGGAGACGGGGCCCTTGTGAATGGGATTCCTGTCCTTGTAAGAGAGACTCCAGAGAGACCACTCACCCCTGCATCCTGTGAGGACACAGTGAGAGGTGGGCATTCTGTAACCCAGAACAGGGCCTTCACCTGAACTTGACCATGCGGACGCCCTGACCTTGACCATGCAGACGCCCTGACCTTGGACGCCCAGCCTCCACAACTGTGAGAACTAAGTTTCTGTTGTTTAGAGCCACTAATCTATGGTATTTTGTTATAGGTGCCTGAATAGACTAAAAAAAAGTACTCACTTCTCAGGGTAGTTGTGAGATTAAATGTATGGTGTTTAGTGCCTGATACCGTAGTTAACATAATGAACACTCACCCAGTGCCACATCCTATGGATTTATGCATATTCTCTCACTTAATCCTTGGGAGGTCAGCCAGTTTCTCTCTCTCTCTTTTTTTTGTTTCCTTTCCTTTTCTTTTCTATTTCTAGCCTGGTCGAATGAACACAGAAACCTCTGGACCTGACACTTACCGGCTCTCCGTCCTTTCCCTGTCCAGGTGCTCCAGGTGCTCCAGGGAGCCCGGGAGCCCCAGGATCACCCCTGGGACCAGCTGGTCCTGGATTCCCTTCTTCACCTGCCGCTCCCTGGAAAGAAAAGGGGACAGTTTCCAGGATCAGTGACATGCAGAAGGTAAGCTTCTCAATGGTGAGCCTGAAGGGGTCGGGAGGCTTCCCGGTGATGCTCTGACTGTTCTACACAATGTGTGTAAGTTGGCCTGGGTCCCCCCAAATATGTATGCTGAAGTCCTAATCCCCCACACCTCAGCTGAGAAACAGGATCTTCGCAGATGCAATCTGTTGTTAGGTTGAAGTGGTCCCTAATCCAATATGACTAGTGTCCTTGTAAGAAGGGGAAATTTGGACACAGGCAGGCACAGAGGGAAGAGAGTGTGAAGACACAGCGGGGAGGCAGTCATCAATAAGCCAACGAGAGGGTTCTGGAAGAGATGCTTCCCTCATGGCCCTCAGGAGGAACCAGCCCTGATGACACCTTGATTTAGGACTTCCAGATATGGTGAGAAACGTCAGGCAATGCATTTCTGTTGTTTAAGCCACCTAGTGAGTGATATTTGTCACAGCAGACTTGGCAAGCTGATACAAGGCAGAACGTGGGAATGGGCAGGATAGTAGTGCTTTTATGGTCCAGTCGCCTACCCTGTGCAAAAAGCATCAGGTGCATCTCTTGTGGGAGGTCCTCCCATTTCTGCTTGAATTCCTCCAAGAGCAGAGAGCTCATCACCTTGCTAGGCCTTATTCCTTTATCAGGCAGCCCTGTTACACACTGTTTCTTTCCATTCAGCCAAGACTGCCCTTTCTGGAATCTTCCAGACATGTGACACTCAACCTTGGAGTTCCGTGGACAGAATCTAACCCCTCTTTACAGGGTAGGCCTCCAGCAATAGGAACACAGCTCAGGGCTCCAGAGTGGGGGGATGAGAGAAACACCAGAGACAGAGAGCTTCCAGGACCTGAGGAGGGAGGGAGCTACTCTTCACAAATGCTCACCATTTGGACCACAAAGTCTAGAGCTCCATGTGGCAGCCCTGGCTGTGGAGCTTGGGTGAAACCACATGAGCCACAGGGGCTCCTCTTCCTGGGCAGGGCTCCCTGGGGACTGAGCTACAGCGTGAATGCCTATAGACATTCCTTGCTGGAGAGAGGGTGCGATAAAGAGCAAGGGCTGGGAAAGCAAGGGCCCCTCTCGGCAAGCCTAGGGCAGGATCGGCTTCCCCGAGCCTCAGGCCAGCCACTGGACATCCGGAGAGAGAGAAAGAGCCTGCCCTAGCAGCTGGGCTTCTGACCACTTTGCAGAGCATCCTGGGGTTCCCCTCCCAACGCAGCCCTGGCTCTGGGCCCTTACCCAGGCTCTTGCACAGCCAAGGAGGGGTGTCTGGCTCCCTCTAGTGGTGGATATGCTAAGAGCTCACTGATTTCCTCCTCTTGGCTCTCAACCGGACCTCAAAACCTCCAGCATCTTGGTCACCCGCTTCTAAGGTCATCAGTGCCCTACTTACTGTGTGTCCAGAATAGAGCGCAATCTTCAGACGTGGTATAATCAAGGCAAAGCAGATGGGCCAGGGTTATTTTTTCCCCTGGCTTCATCTGGGTGCTCTACTTTTATTACTGTAATCTACGATGGCATTATCTTCTTTCAAAACAAAAATTAGCACTTGTACCACATAAGGGTTATTATTGGGCTTATCATCAACAACACTCCAAAAAACCTCAGGATATGTCCTATAGGTTGGCTGATCATTTTCCTCCACGCTAAACCATTTTTATCTGAGACATGTATTTTAAAATCCAGCCTCCCTGCCAAAATGCAAATGTACCATCTATTCTTGTTAAATTCTGCCAAAATAGAAAGGACAAAATGATCTCTCCTTTAAAAGGTTCTGGCTAAAGTGGACTTGAAGGTATTCCTAGCAGGACATTGAGGGACCTGCACTTAAAGGGGCCCCGGTGGACCGTCTGCCAGGTGGAGGATGTCTGGGGACGGGACACTGCTCGCGGAGGGAGATGGGGCAGCAGATCTCCTCCCCGGCCCTCTGCTGAGCCCTCTGATGGGTCAGTTCTGCACTTCATCTTGACAACCTGCCACTGACATGTCATTGTCCTCACGTTACAGACGTCAGGTGTCTCCACACCAGCACACTGGCATTTGGGGGGATTGTGGTGGGGGGTTGCTGTCCTGTGAGTGTGAGATTCTTGGCAGAACGCCAGGTTCTACCCACTGGAAGCCAATAGCAGGCCCTCAGCAATAAACCCCAGAGACACTTTCACTTTCTGAAATGCAGGTGAAACAGGACTGGGGACCTCTTCCCCTACCTCTGGGGCGTTGGTGTTCTGTGGAGATACCATGTCTCTCTTCCCTCTAATAAATGAAACTCTTTCTCAAACTTGGGAAGGCTTCAGGGTGCACACAGAGGTGTGGGATGGATATGCTGGTGCACCAAATCGAGACAAAGTGGGGCTTGGAGTCAAGCTCCGCTATGCGAGGTGGGGCGAGTCACCTCCTTTCCCAGAGCCTCCTCGAGCCCCCACCTGTTCCCTAGGGATCCGTCTGACTCAGGTCTGCTGGGAGCCTCCCAGAGGTGGCTGCACGGCCTTCTCTCTCCTCTACCTAGAAAGCCCCTTTGGATCCCGGCGCCTGAACCCAGTCCCGAGCGGCTGGGCCTCCGCCTCCACGGCTTCTCAAGAACCCGAGTACAGATGCCGCATGCTGAGAGCAGCCACGTCTTACCTTCTCTCCACGCTCCCCGTCTTTCCCAGGGGGCCCTCTGATGCCAGGGGAGCCCTGAAAAAATGCAGGTTATGCACATAATAAGTTCAAGATGGCCTGTGGCCCCCAGAGAAAGGTGATCCTACACCCTCATAGCCAACCGTCTGTCCCCATGGGCGCCCCATCCCTGACTTAATTCCCCAGGGGGGCCCTCTCCTCCCCGCCTGCCCGCACGGCCCCTCCCTGTCTGCTCACATGCCCCTGTGCCGAGCCTGCCCTGCCTGGCGGTCTGCCCCGCCCCAGGCAGTGGCTCTCAGAGGGCAGGGCCCGGCCTCCACTGGACACAAGGGAGGAGGAGGGTGACCTGGGAACACAGGCTCCGCATCAGGGACCTGCTCCACCCCATGCCCTCGACATCACCTGGGGCTTGACTTGGAGCCAAGGCTTAAGTGCAAGTGGCCCAGGGATACCCCAGGAGGGAAACAACGCAGTGAGAAGGGGAGGGCGGCGACAGTCCACACGGGTGGAGCTGGAGCCCAGCTCTGCAGGTGCTCTCGGAGCTCGTTCAGGACGCGCCCTCCGGGGCTGCCCGCGTGAAGGAGCCAGGGGTTTACACAGCCAGCAGCTCGGGCTCAGGCTCATCACCACATGTCCTATAGCTGGACAACGCCGTCTCCGAAAGCCGGAGAAAACCCTCAGGCAAAGGAACGCAGGGTTGGCAGGCACCTCCAATGGGAGAAGCAGGGAGAGTGACGAGACATAGGCCATGTTCCAGCACCATCTCGGGCGACCACTAAGGACATGACTCAGTCTCCCTGTGTCTGCTTTTCCTCTTGGGTAGAATGGAAGCAGTGAGAAAAATCACCTCCCCGGGTCAAGGGGATTCCACGAATTAATGCACGCAAAGTTCTTAGAAGAGATGCCGCCATGTGTAATGATCAGCATCCAGGGACCCTAAGGGTCGGGACCCCTGGGAATCCTTTAGGTTTGTCCCGTCTCTTCGAAAGGCAAACTCGGAAGCTGACCCCAACATCCCCAACGTTTACAGGCTTTCTGCAGTTTTCTGCAATTCTCACAGTTTTGTTTCCCACTTGGAGGTCTGATGAGTGACCTCGAGCCTTAGGCTGGTGAACTTTCTAGGTGACCTTGTCTGGGACGCCCATTTCTCCAGCTGTCAAATGGGAGCAAGGATTGCCTATGCCTACACACCCCCCCACTTCAGGGAGGAGAATAAACATGTTAACCTGGGGTGGGGGGGCTGTGGATCTGCAAGCAGCACTGGTGCCCGGCCCCCCCATTACTCACCGCACTTCCTGGGGGGCCGCCGGTACCAGGTGGGCCCGCAGTTCCAGGACTGCCCTATTCAGAAGCAGAACTTTAGAAAGGCCCAATGTATCGATGACAAACAGTTACCCCAGAGTCTCTCCAAAACTGCCTTCTCCTCAGTTCACTGTAGCTTGCTACTTCCGACCTGACGTTCCCTCCACGGGCAAGGTGAGCCTCCTCCCGTGCCTATGTGGTGGCGCCCAGCCGGCCAGACCTCCAGTAGGTGGGATGCTGGCACAGACGTGGGAGACAGGAGGACAGAAGGGCTCTTGGAAGTTCCTTAAGACCAAGGCATGGAGGTGGCAGAGGGGATGTGTGCGTGTGCACGTACGTGCGTGTGTGAGTGTGTGCATGCCTGTGTGTTGACTTTGACAGATGAATCAGGGAATGCTTCCTGGAGGAAGTGGACTTGAACGCAAGGATGGTTAACAAAGATTCCACGGGAGGAGGCGTGGGGGTCAACACCCATGGAGATGGGAAGCAGGGAACTCCCCAAGGGCTGGAGGCTACTCGTGTTTCTCCCAGGCGTCCGTGCCTGCACTCGGCTTCACTGCCCTGCAGGCTGCCTTCCGCCCAGGGCTCTGTCTGTCTACTAGCCGGGAGGAGCCTGCCATCTGCCCCCGCCCTGTGACATCCACGTCGGTCATTGCCTTGGCTGACCCCATTCCCACTCCGCCACAGGCACAGATGACCTGGGTGTGCAAGTGCCCTCCAGCCGGGGGCCTCTAACCCACGGTCCAGGACCTCTAACTACCACCACTGCTTCACACAGAGCCGCTGTGGAGGTGGCCTCATTCCACCAGCGCCACACGGGAGCCTGAGCTCTGCGGCCCTGCACCAGGACACTTCACTCCATCAGCCCCAGGGTCCAGTGCCCACCCCACGGAGATTCTGGCCCCGCGGGAGGTGAGGCAGAGCAGCGCAGAGCTCAGGAGGTGTGTGCATGAAGGCACCTGTCTGCCCGTGTCCCTTGCTGCCCCGTGTGCTGGGAGTTTCTATAGGGGTGTGTACATCACTGTATGTGTGCAGGCTGGTTTTAGAGCACGTGTATGTGTGAGTGGGTGCTGGCGTGTCCCTGTGTGCTTCACCCCTGTGCGTGTGGAAGGACACTCCGTTTGTGGGCTGGGCATGTGGACAAAGCCCTGAAAGGCTGGGAATGTTGCAGAGACCAGGATGTCTCTCCTGGTCCTCGCTGCTCCAGGGGCGCCCGGCCCTGGCTGAGCACCCCGCCCATCCCTCCCATCGGCCCTGAGCTGTGAGCCCAGGGGCACGTGCCCGGCCCAGCCTCCCTCCGCGGCCCCCAGGAGGCACGTGGGGCATGAGGACTCACAGGGTTTCCAGCTGTTCCAGGTGCCCCACGTGGGCCTTCTTGTCCCTTGGCACCCTGCCCGGGACACAAAGGGGGAGGTGAGACATCTTGGGGAAGCTGCCCACGTCCCCCCATGCAGGGCCATCTCGGGACAGCCTGCTCATCAGAGTCAGTGGATGCAAACAGCAGGACAGGGGGCAGAGTCTGAAGCACGCAGAAATCACAACCCCCTGGCCATGGGGCTCGGCCTGTTATCTCGTCCCGTCCTCACCACCCCTGGGGACAGGTGTCAGCGCTGACACATTATTAGATAAATAGGGCTCACAGAGACAGGACGGCCCAGGCCCATAGAGCCAGCCAGTGCCCCCCTGGGGTCTAAGTCCCCACAGGTCACTCCAAAAGGACCTCTCCAGAGAACGTGCCTGAGAAAGGCAGTTTCTAAGAAGCCCAAGCAGAGAAAAATGACAACAAAATCAAAATGCTAAACCGCATCAGCGTCCCTTACACCAGAGCTGCCAATCAGAGCTGGGAAGGAGGGCATTCCTGCATCTGAACCGCCCTGTGCTCTAGCATCGCTTCCCCATCCAGGGGTCCAGAGGCAGCACCCACCCCCAGGGCTGCGTTCTGGGGGTGCCTTGTGAGGGCCTTCAGCCCTGGGGCACTGGGCTCACGGCACCTATGGCAGCGCCCCCTGGTGGGTAGCCCCCAAATGCCAGGCACACTGACCAGTGGGGACAGGGAGGGACGGGGGGCTGCTGGGGATTCCTGCACCTCAGAGCCCACAGGTGGAGACAGGGCTTCTTACCGGTGCTCCAGTGGGTCCCCGAGGCCCCAGTTCTCCAGGATGGCCCTGGGATCCCTGCAACGCAACAACCATCAAGGAACTAAGTCATCACCTTAGCTCTTAGCAGAGGGGAGTGGGGCAAGGACACATGCAACGGTCTGATTTGGGATCCACGGTGAGGACATCCTCGGAGCCCTGAGGAAGGAGGGAGGCGCTGCATTCAGTTAGCGGGGATCCTGTGGGTAGATCGTACAGTTCAGACCTGCCGCCACGCGGCCCTTGGACGCCCTGTAACCAGTGCACAGGCTGAAGGGCATGGGGTGCGGGGTGCAGGGCACTCACCGGTTCCCCAGGCACACCGGGATCACCCTTCTCTCCTTTTGGCCCTTGTTCTCCCTGTTGGAGAAGCACAGAGTATAGTAGACATGCCCTGCCCCGCCCACAGATCAGCCACACTGCCCCCACCCCGCCCCGTCCTTTGTCTGCACCTGACCCATTAGCAAAGGCTGCTCCCTCAGCCTCTCCCCTGTGACCCCCTTGGACTCTGATGATTCTTACTCATCCTTCGAATCTAAGACCAAGAATCGCTTCTGCAGGGAAGCTGACCCCAAACTCGGGGACTCGCATGGCAGCGCGATGCTGTCCTGTCCTGCCCTGTCCTGCCCCATGTCCTCCACACACTTGACCCACAGCAGTTTTACCCTTCTTTGTACGGTTTGGGTTCGACTCCCACCCCCTTCAGCCCCAAGCCCTGCAAGCGCAGATCATCAATGAATAATGATGGAAGGAATGTTGAGGGGAGAGACTTTTTTCAGACTCCGAGCTCTCCCCTTCCTTGTCTTGATGAAGAAGCTGGGGAAAGGGCTTTGCTTGAGGGATCTGGCAGACTGGAGACTGAATGCTGCACTCTTGGTGGCCAGACTGGGGTGTCTAATTTTGCTGAAGAAGAGATGGGCCACAGACAGGTAAAGGGGTGCCACACTGGGAGCTGCCCAGAATGGAACAATCTAATGTTGGGAAGAGACAGGCCATTCCCCTGATCTGCTGCTATCACATCCAGGACTCCCAACACACCTCCCAGGAGGCGTAGAGAGACAAGAGAGCCTCACCCTGCTCTTCACAAGTGACAGAGAGAAGGTGGGCAGATAGGAGGCTCCATCAGGGGCAGACCTGGAAGGGCTTAGGCCTCTATCTTTCAAGAGCTGAAGGGCCATCGTGGGAGAAGGGTGGAGACAGTGGACCAGAGTGAAAACAGCCTCAGCTCTAGATCCGTAGGAACTGACCTAGAACTCGGCTTCTCCAGTGAGCTGGCTCTATAACCTTGGGTGAAGCATTTAGCCACAGTGTCTTCTGTGACCACAGCTGCAAAATGAACAGGTGTTCTCTCTTGCACACGGCATGAGGATTCAGTGACACAGAGAAGGGGCAGCAGAGATGAGCCCCAAAGGGGAGAGCGGGGGTGGGTCTGTGGAGCTCTCTGGGGAGACCAGGGTAACCACGGAAGCCTGTGCGTCAGAAGGGCCGTGCATGGCTCCTTCTACAGAAGCAGGACCTAGAGCTGTCCGAGAGTGCCACGGGCTGTTTAGGGAGACACTAGGCACCCCATCTGCAGGAAGGTCCTGGGAGAGATGGGATGAGCGCCGCCTGAAGTGGAGAAGGGAGACCTGCAAAGGCAGGGTTTTGAAAGCACAGGCTTCTGAGACTGGGAGGCCTAGAGAGGACCCTGGAATCATCTAGAAGGCGAACTCTAACATGTGCGTTAGGGAACCTGGGGTAGGCTAGTGGCATGAGACACTGGTGGACAGGCTGCTTTCTCTCCCCATGCACAGGCAGACTCGGGAGACCTTGCCCCAGAGGTTCCCGCCTGCCCACCTGTCCCGAGTGACGGGTGGGTGCCCCAGTTAGCATCTGCGTGGCCCTGGCTGGTTTTCTCTGTCTGCATCGTGTGTCACACTCAGTCTGCATGGTCTTCCTCGGGGAGCTGTGGCCAAGACTCACTGAGATTGCTCTAGGAAATGCTCTGCGGCACCAACACAGGGGTGACCTCACTCTTTCCTGTAGAGGCTCCATCGCAAACCAGCTCAGAACACACTCTGGCTCCATTCACCAGGGACAGCAACACCTTTCTCCCAGCACGTTTTCCTCCTAGGAAACTTTCCACGGGGGGATTTTCCAAACTCTTTGGTTCTCCAGTCACTGGCCATACAACCCGTAAAGACAAAAGGGCTAACAGGATTATCTTGGGTGATGCCCTGGGGCAAGGGACTGTAGGTGGCAGGAAGACAGGCTCAGGACCCACGAGTGGTTGGGCCAGGCCAGAGGAGGGACCCCTGGGGGCTCACAGGCAAGGTGTTCCAGCCATTTCCAGCCCGGGGCCTGGGAGTCAGTGGGGAGGCAGAGCCTTCACTCCAGGAGCACATAGTGGGTGCTCATCAATCATCATTGAATGCATGGGTGTGACTGGCTTCTCTTCCTGACTCTCCCGACTGGTGAGGTCAGCCACATCAACACCCTCTCTGCGCTCAGTGTCATCCCAGCAAACTCAAGCTCTGATTGGCATCCTGAAGATTCCTTTGCAGGCTGAGGGGTCAGAGTAAGGCTGCCCCAGACCCCTCCCCAGATAACTGCTTCTGCACCACCTTCTAGCCAACCCCCTCCAGTTGCAAAGGCCCTCTGAGTTCTTAGCTGCAATTTTCCCCAGCCCCAGGCTGCTTGTCCCTCCTTCCTCCAGCGAAGGACTGGATCCCCCCTCCAGACCTGCACACTGCCTCAAGGCCTCCCCAGGCGTGGTCTGCAGCCAGCCCCAGCAGACTTCTCCATCTCCAGGCAGAGGGAGGTGGACTTTTCCTTCCAGGCCTCCTGCCCCGCTCTGTTTCCTTGCTTCATTATGCCCCGAACTTTGCCACCCGTTCCCTGTGCAGGGACTCAAAGGAGCGGGCCTCTGGAGAGCAAGGAGATGTCAAACAACACTTTTCCAAACCATCAATAAAAATACAGTTACCATGGCGACGAGGCCAGTCCAGAGAGATACATGCAATAATCCCCAATGAATCTTTTTTTTTTTCATAGACACAATTTCCTCACTTTGCAACCTGAAGTCAGTGGTTTCCTGGTTTCCAGAAATCTCAGACCCTGCAGGAAGTGTCCCCATTGGGGGACAAAGGGGAAGCCTGGCAGACCCCGGCTCCCCGTCATGAGTCTTCTAGCTGGAATGCCTTGAAATCATCTTTAATGGAGCAATTCCTTTAAGGAGAGGCTGGTCCTGTAGGCTGATCTCCAGCTCAAGGGGCTCAGGGTGGGCCCATGGGAGGGAGACCCAGAGGACAGAGGGAAGGGAGGCAACGTGAGGTAGCGTGATATGAGTGGCTACCATCTGGGTAAGCCGAGTCTCAGTAGCAGGTGGGGACAGCCGCTCTGGCCAGTCACAGCCTTACAGCTGAAAACCCCACCTCAGTTCCTATCTCCAAGGCAGGCCCTCTGCAACTTGCTTAGCTTCTCTGACCCACAAGGCATCATCTGTGAAATGGGGGCACATCTGCATCCCTCAGGGACACTCCGCGCTGCCTTCCCGGCACCTGCCATGTGGGATGCTCTCCTGCTCTGTCCCTTTGAATCTTTTTTTGTCGGAAAGTAGGGGACACAGCCAGAGCCACACAAATCTGTTCTCTCCAAAAGGCAACTCCCAACAACTTCTGAAGTCCACGCCGCCCGGTGACACCCTGTCCACCACTCCTCCTCCCCATCTCACCTCTGAAGAAGCTCAAAGGGCTTCTCCTTCTACCAGGATCTCAGCAGAAGGAGATCCTGGCTCAATCCCCCTGCTCCCAACTTTCCCGTCAAATACAGGATTCGCTGCAGCTTCTTATGTGTAACTAGTTAACAGCGAGCACAAGGAGAAAGCAACTACAGAAACACGGATGTCTGCAGGCTCTCAGCAGCTGTGTGGCCCTGAGCAGTGAGAAGCCCATCCTGAGAGCAAAGGGGACCAGCAAGCACATGCCTCTGGCTTCAGTGCTGCTGACAGCAAGAGGAGAGCCCGGAAACACTTCTTTCCCCAAGCGACTTTCGCTAATGGAGGAAAAGCTTCCTAGCGGTTGCAGTGATGGTGAGCCTCCCTGTCTGTCAAGGGTTGGTCTTCATGAGAAGCCCCAAGTGCTCCCTCCGCCGCCACCCCCGAAGCTGGCCAGGTCTCCGCTGTCTACTCTCAGAACAGCCCCTCTTAGACCCAGGGCCCCACCCCTGATGCACTTCAGTCTCCGGGTCCCCTTCACGGCCCACATCCTCAGTAATGCTCCTTGGGATTCTTCAGTTGCCCGCCACCGCACACAGCCCTGTTCTCCTCGAGACCACCAGCTTTTTGTGCAGCGGAGAACCAACTTCCCCCAAAGAGAGGGCTGGCCCTTGCCCTCAGCCTGCAGGAGGTGACCTCCAGGCCGCTGGACCGCCTGCCTGACACTGGAGCCAGGTCCTTGCAGGGCCTGTCCTCACCACCCCACCCTGGCTGCCAGGACAGATCTGGAAGTGCAGCCACTGGGAAGCCCCGCGTGGTGGGGCCAAGTCAGGACCCGGAGCACGCAGGCATCGTGGGCCTGGCTGGGGGCCACCTGCAGCCCCGAGGGGCCGTAGCTACTTACTGGCATCCTTGAGTGTGGTGTGAACAGGGACGTCTGAAAAGGAAACCACAGAAATGAGAAAAGCGTGACTTGACTGTCACAACCTGCCTCTAAGAGACGGACCAAGTGGGAGAAGGGGGCCCCAGGGCTTCCTGGAGTGACTGTTAATGTGAACAGGCACCATGACTGATTGCTCTCCAGTCCCTGAGCTGAGGTCGAGGCAGGGCAGAAAAGCACTGTGGGTAGATGGGGGACCCTGGAGTTTCACCCCCCCAAAAAAACTGTGTGACCACCTGTCAGCTTCTATTCCCTCACTGTTAAAGTGGGGCAGAAAACTCCTCCACCCGGGGTGCTGTGAGCTGAAATGGAGAGGCCGTGCAAGTAATCAGAGCCTGGGACCCCGGGCCTCCACCAGCGTCCACCACCACCAGCATCCACTGGCGATGATGTACGTGAGGAGGAAACCAGGGGAGGTGCGCCCTGGGCACCAGGAGCCAACTTATGCAAAACTCTTTATCCCAGCACATAGAGCGCCATGGGCTGGCCCCTGTGTGCCCCTCCAGCCCCACCCCACGTTCATGCCGCAGTTAGCGTGTCGCAGACTTCAAGGCTTCTCAGGCCACAGGACGTCTTCCGCTGCCACTCCTCCGGCCGGGAACGTGCTCTCCTCCTCCCTTTATCCAGCTGACTATGGTCCATCCTTCAGGCCTTTTTCAACATCATGTCTTCAAAGACCTCACCTTTCCTCTCCACCACTCAAATATAAATTAGGTCCCCTTGTCATTCTCCCTGATTGAACCCTGTTCTTTCCTCTGGTGGCATTCACTATAATTTGTCACATATGTGTATCAGGGCCACCAGGTGACTAGAGTCTGCCTCCCCTACTAGGCTGAAGCTCCAGGGCTCCCAAACCCTGCCAGTGCCTGGCTCACGGCAGGTGTTCAAAAAAATAAGTGAATGGGCCAAAGGACATCATGGATTCTAGTCCAAAAACACAATGAAGTCAAAATAGAAGGATAAAAACAAGTTTTTCAAATACACCTTGCCTTCCAAGTAACCCAATACTTGTCTCTTCTCCAGAAGAAACCACTGTTTTTCAGTTTAGTAAATTTTTCTATATATTTCCACATAATTACGAATGTATAGAAACACATGACTTTGTACAAGAATTACACAAATACCACCAGCAAGCACACAGCTATTCATCCTTATATGAATAAACCCCCATATTCTTCACAACAACAAAGAAGCAGATCATCTATATTCCCTGCATCATGGATAAGAAAATTGGAGGCAGGTAAAGTGCTTAACGAAGCTCCCACCACTAGTGAATGTGCAGTAGGAACCAGCCCCACCTGGGTGGGCCCTGGAGGCCATGCTGGTTTCTCTATGCATCTTTCCTGAGCATCGGTACGTTTCCAAGGCCACGTACATTGTGTGTGTGTATGTGTGTGTGCATATGCACGTGTGTGTATTTTTATAAACTAGGATTCCATGACATGGATATTCTGTGGTTTACTTAATTCTATGCTTATGTCATGTGGGTTGCCTATAATATTTCATTATAAACAAAACTACAATGTACATCCTTGTACATGCTTTTTCAAATACACACAGTGTAAATATTTCTCTGGGATAGATACCTGGGAATGAAATTTCTAAGCTAACATGTACATACTTTATATGTGACTACTGAGGAACTTCTCAATTCAGTGTTACTGATTTGCCCTCACACTAAATAACAGTGCTCATTTCCCTGCATGCTTCCCAACATAAGATGTTTCCAGTATTACACAGTTTTATACGAATGGTTCCGACTCTTAATTTGGTTCTGAGATTCTTCTGACATCCTTATAGAATGGTTGAGTCTCATTTTGATAGGCATGCATATGGGGAAGAGATTGAGCTGTGGAATAATAATTTAACATACATAAAAACCACAGACTAAGATTCTTTGTCACACTGTAAATGGGATTTCTGGGTGTTCAGGCTTTCAACTCCTGGCCTCCATATTTGCCCAACCAAAGCCAGCAATGAAGACATGTTCAATTTCCCTGAAATCAACTGATCAAAGCACAGAATATTAAGGCTGGGAAGAAACATTAAAATGAAAAAAAAAAAACCCAAAATATGCTCCCCTATATATAGCAGTCATTTTTAATTTACTGTTTATTATGTACCAGAAACTGGACTACATACTTGTTATGATCTCAGTTAATTTTCACTAGAAATGTACAAGACAGCTGGGTATAATAGTTTTTCTTAACAGATGAAAAGACGGGGTCTTTGAAATTAAACAATGTATCTAAGACAACAGTGCTGGTGGATGGCATAGCATGGACTCAGAAACTCAAACCCACTTTTTTCTGGCTCTGAAGCCCATAGTCTTACTCACTACTCAACACCAAGTACAGTGACTGGGTGGAAGCATGAGCCCTGGTTATATACCCATTTTGCAGTCTTACTCTGGATGAAGTGTCCCCCTGTTTCTTGTCTCTGGACCTCATTTTCCCCACATGTAACAGGTGGGGACATACTGTGTCTAGCCAATGTTCTGATAAATAGTAAGTATGCTTGCTGCATAAAATAAATCAATAAGCACAAGGTGGTTCTTAAAGAAGCTTATGTATTTCTGGATCACAAGACCTAGGAATAGGCCTAGCTACTGACGATCTCCATTAGAAAGATGTTTATAACTAAGTGGTACAGGAGGAAGGGAGCTACCCAATGCCTGAGCGATTCAAAGAAAAAATGAGGATAAGAAGCAGAGTAACTTACAGTTCCGGGTAATCCAGGGGGGCCTGCAGGACCAGCTTCACCCTAGATGAAAAAATGGAACATAAAAGATCATTAATCTTCCTGCCAACTCTGCTTATCCTGGGACACCTTTCCCCAGACAACAGAATCACCCAGCCAGTATCTACTTTGACAGACAGATAGACAGAGAGATTCTGAATTATAAAATATTTCAGACATAAGAAACCTTATGTTTTGAGAATTATTTATGCTAATGTGGCTAGCTGTAGATCATTTATATCACACTACACTAGTCCACTGTGAATATGGAAATAGAGTGATCCATTATCCACCTTCTTGTTGACGACACTTAGTTCTTGCTTACTAATGATGTAGCAAACATCCCCGCTCTGCGCCCTTTGGCACAAAGACGGGAGCTCCCTTACAGACTCCATGGGTCCTGTCCCAGCCCAAGTGGAGGGGATGGGCTCTTCTCAGGGGACTGAGAGGACAAATCTACATTCCTGTAAACAACGCAAGTCTGGGAGTTAAGCCTCCTGAGCTTTCAACCTCAATCTAACATTTTATACGTTATTTTACCTCATTGGGCTTGTTTACCTCTTTGTAAAATAATGATAAAGGTACACAGTAACACAGGGACATTGACAGATCATCTTCAGCAGGGGCCCAATAAGGAGGAAATTGTTATACATTTGACCTGAAGGAAGGGGGCCACTGGGCTGTCCATGTAGGAGGAACCACAGGGAGCAGACATGGTCCCCAAAGCCTGCCACTCCATGTGCGCCACAGGATGCCAGGACATGCATGTCTGTGCCCACGTGTGTTCCAAGTGGCCCGGGGTTAGGTCTGTTGAAGGCCTTCCATGCATGGTTAGTAAACAAATAAGTGAATAAAACTGGCTTAGAAAGGGACAAGGCCACTCTTAGTAAGCAACAATAATAAATTAATATAGCTACACTGTTTCTATCTTATTTCTATTTTTCTACAGTATTTAATTCCAGTTACTGAGTTATGTTTTTATACGTATTAACTCATTTAGTCTCCATAGAAATGGCTATAACACAGATACCCATTTCAGAGATGAGGACACTGACGCCTAACGTTCATTTACCTGCTCAAAGTCACGGCCAGCACATGGCTGAGCCTGGTTTTAAACTCAGAATCCAAGCAGCATTGCCTTCACTAAAGTTCCAGAAGTTTTTTCAGAAAGGAAAACACTTTCTCAGTGTTATTTGCATTACCCGATTTTACCTAATTATCCTCCTGACACTGACATCCTCATGTTCCAGAAACAATCTCATTTAAACCAGTTTACCCCACATTAAAAAGTCTGAATAATCAAAGTTGAGTGTTTCCTGGTGATAAAGGAAATTTTCAGCGTTTCAGGTCTCTGGGCCCTGCTCCTGGGCTCCCAGGGAAGCCATCCTCCGACATTTGCCAACATCAAAATGACTCAGCAAAACTTCAAAGCATAGGCTCTATTTCTGCCCCAGCACACAGTGTACATCTACCTCGTTAAAAAAAATAAAATAGAATAACCAAAAGGGAACATTCCAAATGTAAAGATAAGAAAAACAATACAAAACCTCCCTGGCTCCCATAAGATGAAAGTCATACAGGCTTGCACATACTGAAAACAGAAGATAAAGTCTGTAACTTTCTGGAATGTCCTTCATCTTGATGATCATATATAACTCTGCCCCAAATGTTTCTTCCCTGTAGCAGTCTCTTTTTTGTGAAGATTGTGTATCTCGGCAGCTGTCCTAACTTGGGCTCAAATAAAACTCTTTTTTCTCTTTTAAAAAATTTTAAAGAAAGGTTTGTTCATTTGGTGTTGACACTAGTGAATGTATGGATATGTATTAAAGAGGAAAGGGCAGGCAAAGAGACTAGGTTCTCTCTCCAATCCAGAGAGCCTAAAGACTGCCTTTTGGGTAGAGCTGGCCCCTCCCTAGCACTGTGGGGTGAGGCAGGAATCGCAGGTGGGTTGTCGGGAAGACCCCCGACGGCTGCTGACCTATGAGCTCTGGAGTTCACTAGAGGATGGGTTCAGATCCCAGATCTTCCACGAAAACATGAATCCCCAGCAGCCCTTGCTGAGAAAGGAGAGGATTGTACCCACTTTCCAAGATGCCACAGGGCTAAAAACATTCATAGCCAGTGGTGGGAAGGAATGAACTGGGAAATGGAGACAGGGAAGTGCAAGACACAGTCAGAAGGGGACAATGTTGCTTTAATGTCCTATTTTGGATTTTTGACCAGATTTGTCTATTATTACATATTTCTCTGGAGAAAAGAAAGGCAGGCCGGATTTTCTGGAACCTTGAATGTGATTCTGCCATGGGCCCAGCAGTTCTGCCAAAGCAATAAAAGGGGCTTTAGGATCTTGTGGAGCCCTTTGCATCCTGGAAATGAGTTTCTCAAATGAAAATTGCAATTCCAAAAAATCCACCAGGGCAGCAGGCCTGGGCAGCTTACCACACAAAGCCCTTTCCATTTCTGGCTCTCCATTTCTAGATAGCAGGTCTGTCCAGAGTAAAGCCCTCAGCCTCCAGCCCAAGAGAGAAGCTGGTGCGAGGCCCCTCCCGGAGCCCAGAAACACCGGGAGGGGTCAGGGGGGCACCGAGAACGGGGAATTGGAGGGGAAGACCATGCAAACATGGGGGGATGAAGGCAGGGGGAGCATCGTGCGGGAGAAGGGGAGAGGAAAGCCCCTTGGGGTGTGTGCTGCCAATGCTCAGGTGCCCATGGGCCAGGCCAGCTCAAGGCACAGCTCTGCTGGAGCCAGGACGCTGAGCTGACCCACCGCTGGGGTTTGGATCTAGACTGCAGTGCATTCCATCCATGTGCCCCGGGAAAGCAGTGTGGCTTCTCTGTGTCTCATTGTTTCTTTATCTATGAAGCGGGCATGCTATTGGTAACACGACCCTTCTCAGGGTCGTCCTGAGCATCACCGAAGTCACTATATGAGCGGTGCTTCGGCCATCCTGGCACACCATGAGTCTGCAGCGCTCACTCCACTCACAGGACCTGAGTCACGCTTCCCAGCAGCCCTCGGAGGAAGGACTAGTGGAACCATTTCCAAGGCAGCAAGCCAAGGCACGGGGAGGTGGGGTAAGGGGCTCAGAGCCGCCTGGCGGGTAGAAGCCGACTGTAACCCAGGCCACAGCTTTGACTCAGACACCGAGACCCTCTCCACGGCCCTGCAGGCACCGCACATACACACGACGTAGGAGGGAGGCTTGGCCAATCCAGGCCCCTGATGACCAGGAGGCCAACGGCAACTCCTACCTTTTCACCTGGGTCACCTTTCAGTCCTGGGAGGCCCAGTGTGCCTTTCTCTCCCTGCGGTGAAAGATGAAATTAGAATACACCAGAACTCAACACCTGCCTTTTGCACATAAGAGCAAGTGGACCTTGGGCAAAATCCCTTTTTTCTCTTGCTCTTCTCTGGCCTTATCAGTAAATGCAAAGGTGAAGTGCAGCTCCGGGGGCTTGCCGTCAGTTAGGGGTGAAGCACCTCCTCCCCATCGGGCACCTGACATGATGCGCCCACCCGTTCCCATCCACTTCATCTGAAGATCTTCCACCCTTGCCGACTGATCGCTCAGTCCCTGTCCCTTTGCTGCAGCGGACAGACCGGAGCAGCCTGAGCCCCTTCCCTTCCTCTTCCGTAAACCTGGCCAAATACTCCCAAACCCCAGCCCAGACCACCCATTGCCCCAGGGACTGAACCCCAGAGGGGGCTGCTTTGTGAGAGCACAGGTGCAGTGCCACCACTTACCCGCTCTCCTTTCTCTCCCCTCACGCCCGGGAATCCTGGAGCTCCCGGGAGACCGGCCTCTCCCTGTGGAAACAACAGGATGCCTCTGTCCACTGGGCTCTCGGTGAGGAGGCTCTCCTGTGGGCCACACCACGCCCCAGCCGTGTGCTCTTCCCTTCCTGCTCTCCAGCCCCCAGAGAGCTCTAGCTCAGCGGGGCTGACGCGGAAAGCAGTGATTCTAGAGATTTCTGCTCACTGGGGCGTCTCCAAGCTCTTTCTCACTTCAGCCGTTCCTTCACCAGGAACCCATTCTGCCTGTCTGGGGGTTTCCTCCTCCTCCTTGTCCTTTAGGACAATTATCACTGCCTCGCCACCTTTCCTGACATCCCCCAAGTCTGAACGAGGAGCTCTCTCCTGCCCTCCCACCCACACCTGCATGCCACCACTCATTGCACCTGTCCCTGGCTCTTGGTTGATGGTTGTGACCCCAACACAGCGATGGAGGCATAAGACATGCTGATAATCATTGGGTAAGTAAATGATTACATGAGATGAACGTAGTGAGCCCCCAGAGGAGAATGGATACAGGCCTAGGGCATAATAATGAATGAATGCATTGAATGAAGAATGAATGAATGAATGAAGGTATGAACAAACAGACCTTCTCTCCAGGTCGGCCCGCCAGGCCCTGCTCCCCAACTTCTCCCTGGAGACAGAATAACAGACACCCTATTATTTTTCACTCACATTTGCAGAGACGTCGTTCCCCAGTTGGCCCCACACATTCACAGCACCGGCCGGCCACAACTCTGGCTTCCCAAGCACGTGCGTAGCTCTAGGCAGCAGACTCCACACAGCAGTTGGGCTGTGGAAACCCAAGCGTGTGGCATTTCTAGAGGGAGGGGCCCCACACTCTCTCATATCCTCTCTCACTTCCCCCAAAATAAACCTCTGCTAGAATCGCCCTGACAGCATTTACACAGGTGAGTCCATTCATCCTGAATCTAAAAGTGTATGATTCAGAACGAGGGGCCCAAACTGTGCCTCGAAGGTCCATCCCACTCGGAGCTGTTAGCACACATTGTAGGGAGCCCAGGCCCCATGCTGGGTCCAGCGATGAAGGAGAAGTCGTTCATGAGCATGTCCACACTGGTCGCTGTCCCATGGTTGCTGTCTGGACTTTTTGGAAAACACAGGCAGCCCCATGGTTAGAGGTGGGGGAGAGCTTTATGTTTCCTCTCTCATGGTGTGTTACAATAAAGGCAGGTCTTGGGTGAAATTCTGGTAAACATCCAAACTTATATCAGAAAGCAAACCCCCAAATATACACTGGTCCTAGCAGCTTGGATGCAGTTTTGTCCTCAGCCATTCGGTTCCTGACTAGCATTTTGTGGTCATGTTGAAGTGGGAGGCACAGGACCAGAGGGGCTTGGTCCCTGGTCCTAGGACATCTGGCTGCTGTGTTAACCAGATCCCTACAAATTACTGATGAAAATATGTGTGGGGGGTAGTGGGGAGGGACTGTAATTTCTAACTTAGGATGTGTCTTGAGAAGCACTAACTTCCTATATGATCCAGCAATTACACTACTGGGTATTTACCCCAAAGATACAAAAGTAGGGACCCGAAAGGGTACGTGCACCCCGATGTTTATAGCAGCAATGTCCACAATAGCCAAACTGTGGAAAGAGCCAAGATGTCCATCAACAGATGAATGGATAAAGAAGATGTGGTATATATATACAATGGAATATTATGCAGCCATCAAAAGGAATGAGATCTTGCCATTTGCAATGACGTGGATGGAACTGGAGGGTATTATGCTGAGCGAAATAAGTCAATCAGAGAAAGACATGTATCATATGACCTCACTGATATGAGGAATTCTTAATCTCAGGAAACAAACTGAGGGTTGCTGGAGTGGGGGGTGGGGTGGGAGGGATGGGATGACTGGGTGATGGACACTGGGGAGGGTATGTGCTCTGGTAAGTGCTGTGAATTGTGCAAGACTGTTGAATCTCAGATCTGTACCTCTGAAACAAATAATGCAATATATGTTAAGAAAGAAAAAAAGAAGAAGAAGAATGTAGCAGGAGGGGAAGAATGAAGGGGGGGAAATCGGAGGGGGAGAAGAACCATGAGAGACGATGGACTCTGAAAAACAAACTGAGGGTTCTAGAGGGGAGGGGGGTGGGAGGATGGGTTAGCCTGGTGATGGGTATTGAGGAGGGCACGTTCTGCATGGAGCACTGGGTGTTATGCACAAACAATGAATCATGGAACACTATATCTAAAACTAATGATGTAATGTATGGGGATTAACATAACAATAAAAAAATTAAAAAAAAAAAAAAAGAAGCACTAACTTCCTGAATGACAATTTCTAATACCCATGATGCTATTGAGCAGAACCTTAGTGTAGATTTCCACAAGGAAATGTGGTTTTCTGGTAAGTGAATGGACACATAAATGAATAAATGAGCAGGTACGAATACACATAATGATTTTTCCCCACAGCCATACCAGACTCAGCTGGTGGTGAAGGCTAACATTACCACCACGTCTCAGAGAGGAAGGTAAGAAAGAAAGAAAAAATAACCCAGAGCATTGGTTAGCATTAAGCAATTAAGCACACATCTGATGCTATAGCTCTGAGGCCACCAGGGGACCCAGCACTGGAGTGAGCACATATAGAAATTCTCCATGCATTCCGATCCCCCATGAATTCCCAGTATTTACAGGCACAATTAGGAAGAACTTCTCTAATCAGAATTGTGCAAATACCTGCCACTCAAACTGTCACTTTAAATCTGCTAGGATGATTACACCTTAGCCATGGGAATTGCTGCTTACGTGCTGAGAAAGGCGCTGTGCATCTGGGTTTGGTGAGAAGGCATTTTGAAGAGCCTCGGAAGTGTCCCCTGAATTCATGCCATGAACCCTAAGTCAAAAGCAGGGTGGACAGAGGGCTGGATGGTGTCTTGAATTCTTGATCTGTGCACACTGCAAGCCAGCTGCATTCCCTGATGGACTCAGAAACCCGCTGTCTACAACTTACCCGTAATCTTGGGAGATGCTTATCTTCAGTTGGGCATTTTGTCAAAAAAAGTAACAAGACCCCAGACCAGATCCTTTTTGAGGCTACAAAGGATGTTGTAAAACTACTATAACTGCAAAAATTCAGTTTTGAACTTCCTAGAGCCATGTTTTACACGTATTGCACTAGAAATCGGGCAAAAACACCACATGTGAGCCGGAGTAGTGGGCTTCTCTGTTCAAATCTTCCAGCCATTAGAGATCACCAGAAATATAAAACACGCAGATGGAAAGACCACAGAAATCCCCAAGAGCACCTCTGAGTTCAGCTCAACACTTCTTGAGATCAGTGGCCGCCTTCTGCAGACCCATGCATGGGGGCGAGCCTGCTTCCAAAGACCACCAGACACAATGTTGGAATTCACATGCACAAACCCAGGACTTGCCATTTTACAAATTTGAGAAAACAGAACTCTTAAGGTGTGGTTCACACCATAAAATCTACCAGGTCAAGTCAGCCAACCTGTGCAAATGTGTTAAGTCCTTTCCAGAAAATGACAGAATTTCAACCAAATGCTGAAAGGTTGCCTGGGTGCTTTTAAGACCATGAGATTCACCCCACACAAGCACCTCCGGGTGTGCATGGACACAGCTTGGTAAATTACTTATTATTGTATTTCAACGATTTGGGGATCATCATAGGTATTTTTTAAAATGCATATGTTGCTTCTTAAAATACAAAGGAGCACAGTCTTTTAAGTGGCAAGGGGACAACTCACTGGGCACTAAGGGGGGCATGAAGCTGAGCCTCTTGCACCTGGAATCCTGACAACAGGAGGTTTCCTAGTGGACCTGGGGAGGTTCTTTCCACATCTAAATCAACCTGGGTGTGCTTGACTTTACCAGGTGTGTTTTAATCTGTGCTTTTCCTGCTCCGTTTTCTGTTGGCCTTCTAAAGAACAATCACTTTATGAAACAATGAGGCAAAGCCAGGGCCCCACATCTGCCCAGGAACACCTTCCCTGGCCAGCAAGGTGATCGGAGTCCTGCCTTCCAGAGGGGCAGGTGTTGAGTTCAGGCCACTGCTGTGCTCTTGCTCGGCTGAATTTGATATCCATCCTCTGTAGAGTAAACCTTTACTGAGCACCTGCCGAGTGCCTGACCACAGGTGGGAATGGGAGAGCATAGGTGACAGAGACCCAGTCAAGGGTGCTTCCCTTGACTAGTTCATAACCCAGCAAAGTGCAGGGCACTGATGGGGGGGCAGCGCCCTGGCAATCTCCTGTCCCCACAGACTCCCCTAGAGCCACAGCACCTGCACACATACACACCACACACACACCCCACATACACACCGACACGCACCACACACACACACCCCAGCCACACACAGAGCACCATGCACACATGGTCCAGCCCTCTCTGCTTGGTGCTCACTGCATTCTGAGCCCGGGCCAAAGCTGAGATCTGAGCTCAGGGCCTAAAGACAAAGTAAGACCCTGTAGCCCATGATGTGGGGCTCTGAGGGACGGCCATCCAAACCCCCACAGGAGGTGCCCTGTCCAAATGCAATGGGGAGTGGCCTCTGCCTCTCCCATAGCCCCTGGCCAGGCATTAGGGCGTGCCAGTGGGGAGGGGGGAGGGACACAGACAGACAGACAGGCAGACAGCGAGAAGGCCCTCTCGCTCATCGCTGCCAGGATAAGCTGGACAGTGACGAGTTCTTCCCAAGGCCACAGCTACAGGTCTCCCTAGAAACCCACTCACCCCTGCTCCGTCTGTCCTAGGCATGGTGTGACGCTTCCCACCAGGTGTGGCTATCCCTGTCGGAGCCCCCACCCTGCCCTCACCCCTTCCAACAGCCCCATGTTCATGGCGCTGCCAGACCCCCGCTGACAGTCAGTGCTCACACCATCCACTGTGGTTCACACAACCCCAAACACACCGTGCAGCAGAACCCACTGGTGGGGAGGAGATGGGATCCATACCCTAGGGCCGGGTTTTCCAGGCAGACCGCCTTCTCCTCTCTCTCCTGGCTGGCCCTGTAAGGAACACACAGAGAGGTTGGCAGGAGAGTGCTGGGCTCGGGGAGTCCCACTCAGCACTCGTCACAGGCTGGTCAAGGCGGACAATCACTCCTTTGGTGGTGTTGAGCTCCTTCACTCTGCATGACCACAGTGACCAAAAACGGCGGCTGGTACTACCTCTTAGATTCCATGTTCCATGCCTCTGCTTTTGTTTAATTTTACAAAAATGTCACTGAGTAGAAAAGGTGCTTTCCTCTCACTGAGAGACTTGGGGTACGGGAGATGTTGTGTGAATGATTTTGAGAATACGAAATACTGGGTTCGCCCTTTCCTTTGTTGTGAAAGACAAGGGAGAAAAAATGGAGACTATTCACATAAATACCCATAAAATGAAGTTAAATCCATACTTATTCAGTATTTGGTCTTGAAAAAGTTGAGTTTCTAAGTTACTTATTGAAGAGGATGATGGATGTCCTCATAATATCGAATAGCTGCCTTTCACGGACTGTTGCCCCACACACTGAGCGTATGTGTTTGGTAGGAAAGAATCAAATTCACCGGTGGAAATATTTATTGTGTGGTCTTGTAGCTGTTCATTTGCCATGTGTGAACTGGGAATTTGCTTCCCAATTTTATGACACTTAACCCCAGACTCTTTTCTTTTCTTTTTTTTTTTTTTTAAGATTCTATTTATTTATTTGACAGAGAGAGACACAGCGAGAGAGGGAACACAAGCAGGGGGAGTGGGAGAGGGAGAAGCAGGCTTCCCGCCGAGCAGGGAGCCCAATGTGAGGCTCGATCCCAGGACCCCGGGATCACGACCTGAGCCGAAGGCAGACGCTTAACGACTGAGCCACCCAGGTGCCCCACCCCAGACTCTTTTCTTAATGATCCTACCATAAGGAGCCCCACCAGAATATTTTTAAAATTAAAGTCTCTTATGTTAAGCATATCTGAAAGTTGTTCCTCCCTGCAAATATGTAACATATTTCTAACAGCTTCGTTTTAAAGCCTGAGGCTTCCAAATCCTTCCCCAGTTACCTTAGCAGAAATAAAGGACTTGCCCACGTCTGACCTGGTGAATCCCAACATTCCCGAGTTCCGAGCCCAGGGTGAGACTATCAGTGGATTTTAGCATTCACCAACGATCCAACATCTCTTTCCTCCTGCTCTTTGGGTCCTAAACTCCTGCCACCCCCATGAACACCAACCTTGGGTCCCGGCAGGCCTGGTGCTCCATGCTGCCCATCCTTTCCAGGTGGGCCCTGGGCAAGAGGGAGAAAACAGAACAAAATCAGAGGCCTGTTTAGGGCGCATTGCACTGAGTGGCTTCTACCCAGGAGCTGCTTTGTCGCCAGCAGCTGGGGCATCCCAGGGCACTCGCTCGCCAGCGCGCTGTGGTCTCTGTGGGACCGGGCTGTCCCCCACACTGCCTTATGAGGGGGATGGCCCTCACCCTCTGGCCGGTGTCCGGTGACTCTGGACCTGTGTGGTCAGCGAGAGGAGGCAGGACCCAGATGGTCAGCTGATTGGCTCACGGTCCTTCTCTACCCCTGCTTCCTGCTTCCTCCAGGAAGAACAATGCCCATCTTGTGCCCACTCTCTCTGCAAAATCTCTGCCAACATTTCCTCCCTTTCCAGTCCTGGTTTGGAATTCGTCAAGTCCTCCTTTATTTCTAAGGACGACACTGAGGGGCTCCATGTCCTAGTTCCCTACAAGCAGCCTCCTCCTCCCCCAGCCCCTTTTGACCAGGTCACGACAGGTGGTGTCCTGGGCAAGGGCAAAAGGCTCAAAAGTCCCCGCAGCCTCCTGGCTCCACCTTCCATTACTCCAGACCTGTTTGCTCTGCTGCTTTTTCTCTGATCTTAAGTGACCTATCAGGTGCACACACACACCCCCATGATAGCTATGAGGAAAATCCTTTCCCCACAAAATATTGTCCATGTTATTACTTTGGCAGCTGGAAGTGCTATTCCAAAGTCATTATTATTTTAGTAAACCTGGTAATTTTTCTGGCAAGAGGTCCCCGGACACCCAACTAAAGACTTCTGTGTCCTTGCGTCTCTAGCCTGGGCTGGTGGCCAATTGGGAGGACAGCCCTATGTTCCCAGAGCAGGGGCTCCAGAGTCAAGACCCCTGGAAGGGCAGGAGGAGGTCCTCCTCTGGGGGCTGAGGGCACTCGGGTCCATGGGAGTCTGACCTCGTCAAAGAGCAAACACTAAAGCCAGAAGCATTGCCTCAAACTGTCAGTGGCCATGACCTCACGCTCTATAACACAAATGTCTTCTTGGCAACGGCGTTTTCCTCTTCCAACGACTCTCCCGCCTCTCCTGAATGTTCAACCACCACGCATACGTGTTGATGAACCCCTTAGATCAGATGTGATTGTTAATGTGTTTGAGCTTTCCTCTGACACTGTCACCTGAGTACACTGTTCGCTGGGGATGCCGCAGGTGACCGTGTGCTCATGAGTGTTCGCTGGGGACGCCGCGGGTGACCATGTGCTCGTGAGTGTTCGCTGGGGACGTTGCAGGTGACCGTGTGCTCCTGAGTGTTTGCTGGGGACGTTGCAGGTGACCGTGTGCTCCTGAGTGTTTGCTGGGGACGTTGCAGGTGACTGTGTGCTCATGAGTGTTCGCTGGGGATGCTGAGGGTGACCGTGTGCTTGTGTTTGCTGGGGACACCGCGGGTGACCGTGTGCTCGTGAGTGTTCACTGGGGACATTGCAGGTGACCGTGTGCTCGTGTTCGCTGGGGACACCGCGGGTGACCGTGTGCTCATGAGTGTTCACTGGGGATGCTGAGGGTGACCGTGTGCTCGTGTTTGCTGGGGACACTGCAGGTGACTGTGTGCTTGTGAGTGTTTGCTGGAGACGTTGTAGGTGACCGTGTGCTTGTGAGTGTTCGCTGGGGACGTTGCAGGTGACCGTGTGCTCATGAGTGTTCGCTGGGGACATTGCAGGTGACCGTGTGCTCATGAGTGTTCGCTGGGGATGCCGCGGGTGACCATGTGCTCGTGTTTGCTAGGGACATTGCAGGTGACCGTGTGCTCCTGAGTGTTTGCTGGGGACGTTGCAGGTGACCGTGTGCTCGTGACTATTTGCTGGGGATGTTGCAGGTGACCATGTGCTCGTGAGTGTTCGCTGGGGACGTTGCAGGTGACCGTGTGCTCGTGAGTGTTCACTGGGGATGCTGAGGGTGACCATGTGCTCGTGAGTGTTTGCTGGGGACACTGCAGGTGACTGTGTGCTTGTGAGTGTTTGCTGGAGACGTTGTAGGTGACCGTGTGCTTGTGAGTGTTCGCTGGGGACACCGCGGGTGACCGTGTGCTCGTGAGTGTTCACTGGAGACACTGCAGGTGACCGTGTGCTCGTGAGTGTTCGCTGGGGACGTTGCAGGTGACCGTGTGCTCGTGAGTGTTCGCTGGGGACGTTGCAGGTGACCGTGTGCTTGTGTTTGCTGGGGACACCGCGGGTGACCGTGTGCTCGTGAGTGTTCACTGGGGACGTTGCAGGTGACCGTGTGCTCGTGAGTGTTCGCTGGGGATGCTGAGGGTGACCGTGTGCTTGTGTTTGCTGGGGACACCGCGGGTGACCGTGTGCTCGTGACTGTTCACTGGGGACGTTGCAGGTGACCGTGTGCTCGTGTTCGCTGGGGACACCGCGGGTGACCGTGTGCTCATGAGTGTTTGCTGGGGACGTTGCAGGTGACCGTGTGCTCGTGAGTGTTTGCTGGGGACGCCGCGGGTGACCATGTGCTCGTGAGTGTCTGCTGGGGACGCTGCAGGTGACGTGTATCCGTGAGAGTTCGCTGGGGATGCCGCAGGTGATTGTGTGTCCATGAGTGTCCATTGGGGACGCTGCAGTTGAGCAGGTGTTTCAGGTTTGGATCAGGCCCCCTTAGAGTGGGCATCACACCCCTGCATGGACGTCCATATCCATCGGTATTCTGCAGAGCTCAGAATGCCGCCATTCTAGCCATCAGCCCCTGTCACCTGCGGGCCTTGATGTACAGCCACCAGTGGATCTGCCAAAGGTCCAATGACAAGGGGGCACCGCTGCTGGACCTACACAGTCTCAGTTACCGCTTTTACCTTTTCTCCGCTGTCTGCATCCCCCTCCAGGGCTGGGGGTTCCACTGGCTTCCCCAGTCCCTGGCCCTCGGGAGAGACAGCCAGCTGTAGGGCAGTATCTTCCAGTGAAGGGAGGCCTCGTGTCACCCACAGGTCTATGAGGATGACGGCGGTCCTGTGGTGTCACCGGCCACCCCCACCACTGGGCCCTGCAGAGCGTAGGGCCCCAACTAGGAGACACACCCTGCTTCCATGGCACACCCATTATGCACGTGCAGACAGGAAGGTTGCTGAGCCCCAGCCTCAGGATTTAAAAGACAGGAGAAGGCCCCCAGATCCCCAGGATCTTCTGAGTTCGGGAGTGAGGAAGCGCAATGAGGACAAGAACAGGGAGAGTCCTGCCATGTCTGTTACTTCTGCTGCCCCCTGCACGTGTCCCGGAGGCACAAGAAGCCACATTTTAAACAGCAAGGGCTTCTGAATTTGCATCTGGGAAAGGAGACCAGAGGTGGTGGCCTGGGGAGAGGGTGCCCCCATCTGCACCCTGGCTGGGGCCCCGTGGGGAGCAATCCCAGGGGACTGACCTCATGGAAGGCACCACAGGAGGAAAGGGTCAGGCGCCAGGGCCTCAGTCCCCCTGCCAGGGGAAGAAAGGGCACAGCGAGTGGCCAGCAGCCCTGCTGGCTGGCTGGAAGGGCCTGGCCATCCGCAACATAGACCAATGGAGGACAGGGAAGCATGGGGGTGGGGACACTCCGGGACACTCACCGTTGGCCCGGGGTGCCCAGGTTTTCCTGGGAAGCCAATCTCTCCAGGTAAACCCTGAGAAGGGAACCACATGGAAACGGTCAGTCTGGCCTCTGTGGAGCATCAGGGCCTTTTCCCCAATGCCTTGCCTGGCACTGTCTAAGGCCTCTGGCTCTGATGAGGACACGCAGCGGCAGATACACCTCAGGGCCTCTGAATGCCCTTACTGAAGGCCACTGTGGAGCACAGAGTTGTCACTCCGTGTCTGGTCTGCATTCAGGGCCACCACCGCATCGGCTCCAACCTGGTAGGATGGGCAGAATGGCCTCCCTGGGTGCTGGGTGCTGGGTCTGCCCCACCCTCCCCCTCTGCCCACAGGGGCCCTTTCCCAGCTGCACAGAATTGTGTGTTGGGAGGATGTGACCAGTGTCTAGTCTCAGCACCAAACCACAAACCAGTAATGGGCATCGCCAGACTAATATACCTCCTTCTACGTGTCTGTCTTAGAAGCAGCCAACCAACCTGCTACATGAGCTCAAGAGGTATTTCTAGTCTCCTCTCAGGGCCTGAAAGCCCAGAGGCTAGAGGGTGGCTGTAAGAGTCCTCCTCGTCTATGCCTTTGCTCTCCTCTTGGACGAAGGACAAACAGATGGCCACACACAGAGATGTTCTTATTCCCACGGGCCACGAAACCCTCCCCTAAGTGCCCCTGCAGAAGAAAATCAAAGCCACGCTTACCGGGGGGCCTCCGGGTCCAGGGGGGCCTGGGACGCCAGGCGGTCCTGGAGGGCCCTATAAAGAAAGAGCAGGGCATGGGTTACAATCATGTGTGGAGCAGCCTCCTGGCGACAATACCTTAGAGGGGAGGAGGGAGGGGGACATGGTGACCCCGTGAGGCCTCATCGTCGCAATGCTTTATTTTCAAACAGAGAAAGAACAAAAGCAAAGAGAAAAAACATCTGAAGTAAAATCTGCAAAACGTTGACACCTGTCATACTTGGGTGATGGGTACATAACTGTTATGTTGTCTATTCTTTCCATTTAAAATACTGGAGTATTTAAAATAAATACATATGTGCCTGCATGTTTACACACATGTACACACACACACATGCACATGCACACACACAGTGGAATAAGCCAGTAACAAAGATCTTGCAACACAGTGGTTTCCCAGCACTAGTCAGCATGGAATCACGGGGCGTGAATGACATGGGCCTCCTGCCCCAGACCCCTGATTCAGTAGGGTCTGGGGTGGGGCCACGAGCTGGTTCTCGTGAAAGCTCTCTGGACGATTCTATGGAGACCAGTCTTGACACCCACTCTGCAGCTTCATTCATTCATTCCCTACACCGATACTCGGGGCACCTTCCGTGGCCAGAAACAGACGCAGGTCCGGCCCCACAAGCAGAACAGAACCGCAAGCCAGAGCTCCCGCCGGCATGCGCCCCGGTGGGACTGAGGGTGAGGGGTGCGGGTGGGGAGGACAGAAGCACCGGGCCAGGTCATCCTGTCAGAAACAGGAAGTTATGGGCCTCTGGCCGTCGCGCAGGTCCAGGATCATGGAGAGGGAGAGGAGCTGAGAATCCTAAGTAGTCACAGGTTCTGGAGAGCCCCCCGCCCAGGACCCACTCATTTCACAAGGTCCAGCTACTACTCCATGGATTAAGAATCCTCAGCGGCGCCACAGTCCAGACGATGACCTTCTTGCCAACGGCACTGTGCACCCTTCCAGGCCCTTCCCCCACCTCCCCCTCTGCACCCTCACGCCGGTCACTGCCAAGCGGGGCCTGGCACACGTTCTCAGAGACGAGCTCTGGCTTTGTTGCTCGGGTCTCTCTCCAGGTGTGCGTTCCCTCCTTGCCCCCCTTCTCCATGCCTCCACCTCTGACGCTCTCCAGTTCCACTGGTCTCCATTAATCACTCCCTCCTCCATGCTCAAGGCTGGTATCACCGTGTTCATCTGACTCACATGCCCTCTGAGCCGGAGGCCCCTCTTGTTCCTTCTGCATCTGTCACAGACACAAACCCAGCCCTTGGTATACAGCAGGTGCTCAATGAATGTTTGAAGACTTCAACCGAATTTAAGGGGCACTAAGGAGAGAGCTGTGCGTCCAGGGAGAATGATGCCACGTTGCCACTGGAGGGCGATAAATACTAACAAGTGGCTCCCTTGGCCGTTGCCTTGTCTCCCGCTGGGGGCGCACGTGAGTCAGCAATGGGCGCAGACATGGAATTTTTGGGCAGCATCGGCACCTTGGGGTCCCTGCAGCTGCTCAGTCCCGGTGCATCTTTGGAGGTAGCATCTACTTTTGTTGGGAGATGTGTGCTTGAAGCAGACACAATTGAGGGGCCCTCCAGAGCGGGACGGTAGCCTGGGCAGGGTCCTCCCTGCTGCATGTGGGTCCAGGAAGAGCACGGAGAAGGCTCGTGCCCTCACCCCCTACTGCCATACAGACCCACCACCTGGCTCACCGGCTCAGCTCTGCTCGCCTCTTGGCCAAGCAACGGCCCTGCTGGTGACACTTCCAGGACCCCCTCCAGAAGGCACGTTCCAGGTGACCTGCTCGAACTTCAAGATGACCCCTGGGGTCTCATACTCCCTCCACACCACATGGCTCCTCTGAGTCCCTCCTCTGCTTGCAATCTGAACACATCAGCCTTCCTCCCTCCTTACACTCCAGGGCCCGTGATGGTCCCTGGAGTGCTTCATGCACTATCAAACAGATTCCTCCGGGAAGCTGGCCTCCTGGCTAGCTCGCTCCTCTGACTCTGTTTCCCCTTCCTCCTTTGCTTCTTGCAACCCCCCTGCAGGATGCTGTGACCTCACAGCATGCTAGAGTAAGTGGATCGCTAGTGAGCATCTACTGGAAACTAAACCTCCTTATCTGGCGATAATGAAAACTGAGACCCAGAGAGGGTAAGTGCTCCACTTGAGGCCAAAGGATCCCGATAGGCTGGCTGCTGCAGAATCACTCAGAAAACTCGTTACAAGTACAGTACCGGGCCCTTGTTTGGACTCTGAGACAGGTCTGGCACAAGCCCAAGGGGCAGGGACTTTGGAAACATTCCCCCAGGGATTCTGAAGCGCTGTCAGGTCTGGGAATCACTCACCTAAAATAACTCCAGGTTATTTATATTCTAACTGCGAGAATACTAGAAGCACAATGAGAGAAGCAGGGACCCATGCAAGGAGGAAGCAGAAAACACAGATGTAGGAGAAGGGCCAGGGCAGGGGCGGGGGGTGGCCACCCCCCACTCAGTGCTTCATCTGCCTTGCACTTTATACCCTCTGTCTCATTTCTGTCTGCCACCAATCCTGCGAGGTGGGTCTATTCCATCCCATTTTACACAGGAAGAACTGGAACTCGGGAGGAAACTGATATGCAACAAACGCATTCAGACGCAAGGACCCTGGTCGCTTCATCTGCCATCCCCTGTACTCACCCCTGCAGAGTGTCTACGTAGCTTGGGAACGCAGGTCTGAGCCCTCTGCCCCAGCGCCCCCTCGACAGTGTGCTCTCCTAAGACTGTGTGCGTATTAAGTGGGACCAGAACTTTCAATACGGGCTCAACCATGTCTGATCCACCTCCTTTGTAAGGACCGACAGCACCTGGTTCATTGCTATGCACACAGTAGGGGCTTAATAATGACCTGCTTGTCTGATGCCATAAACTCAGGAAAAAGAGCAAAATCCCACACGGTAATTAAACTCAGGAACTGTAGTGGCCGTTTGCAGAGAGAAGCTGAAGCCTGAGGCAGTGCAGACAGCCGCCAGAGGGTCTGGGGAACAATTTCCAGCTGGGGGCCACATAGAGGGCGCAGGCTGTTCACCCCCAGACTCCTCTCACGGACAAGGAGCACCTTGTAAGTCCAGGTGAGAAACACGTAGTGAGGAAGGAAACAGCAATCAGGACCCAAAGTCAGCCCGCCCACTGCTGGTGCCCTGGGGACCCTGCTCAGAGGGCCTCACCGTGCCTTCTGACGACCATGCGGGGACACAGGGTGGGGGCAGAGGCTCTTCTCAGCACAGCCGCCTGGCCTTGGGAGGTTCTGATGTCCACATCCTGGAAGGCTGCGCCCAGCCTCCTCCAGGGGACCAGACACCTCTCGCAGAGTGGACCTCCACTCTGGGGGAGACTCAGAAGGTCTCGGATACGGCCTCTGGCGAGCCGCGGGGGAGGGTCAGTGGGGCAGGAATGGGGCCTGGGGAGGACCTGGCCACGTGGGCCCATCAGCCTGGAGGCCAGGGATGGCCGTTCATACCCGGAACTCCCCCGACAGAAGACAGAAGCGCCTACTGTATGCCTGGCCTTCTATGAGGCCTTTACACCTATGGCCCCATGACCCTGTATCGGTCCCTATTTATTGCCAGTCCCTGCGCTTGGGGTCCAGCACACGAAACCCCCATCTGCTAGTTCCCAGCCAGATGTCAAGTCCCTTGCTTTATGAAGGTCCAGTTCCCCGGTCTCTAAGGTGGAGTCATGAAGCCTCCATTCCTCAAGATTGAACATGGTAAGGCAGACAGGACAACATGCCCACTGCCACCCCCTGGGGGGGGGGGTTATTACTGTTTTGGCCTCCTGCATGGCGTGAGCCCCCGCAGGAAGTCTGAGTCAGTGTGAAGGGGCAAGTCAGAGGAGGGCGGGGAGAACGGGGGTGAGAAGTGGTGATGGTTCCTACCTGGGCTTTTGAAGTGGGGACAGCAAGAACTGGTCTGCCCTGGGATATGTTTTGAAGGCCAAGTTGACAAGATTTAACAGCAGTTAGGGTATGTGACGGGAAGAGAAGCATCAAGGACCGCCCCCCCCGCCCCGACTATGTTGGCCCAGAACAAGCAGGAAGCTGGTGGCGCCATTGGCCAAGATGGGGAAACCGGCAGGGCCACAGCTGGAGGATGAGGGGGGCATCCATGGCTTTTCTGCAGGACGTGAAGTGTGGGATGCTCGTGCAGTTCTTTTAGGACGTGGGAAGACTGGGAAGATTGCAACGCAGACCCAGACCCAGCGGCCGGACTGTCAGAGAAACAAAGGTCTGTCCTGTCAGAAACCTAGAGAAGAAGTGCTTCAAGAAGGAAGAGACATGGGGCGCCTGGGTGGCTCAGTTGGTTAAGCGACTGCCTTTGGATCAGGTCATGATCCTGGAGTCCCAGGATGGAGTCCCACATGGGGCTCCCTGCTCAGCAGGGAGTCTGCTTCTGCTTCTGACCCTCTCTCCTCTCGTGTTCTCTCTCTCATTCTCAGATAAATAAATAAAATCTTTAAAAAAAAAAAAAAAGAAAGAAGAGACACGATCATTTGGGAGATGGGGCAGGACGAGCCCGGAGATTGGACTCCATCTGCGATCAGCACTCAGGCGCCGCCGGCCTGGGAAGGAGCTGTGTGGGGGCGTGCAGAGAAGAATGCAAACGTGAATGAACTTGGGGGAGATGCAGAGTCACAGAGGACGCTGACCTGCAGGGGAATCACGGAGGGCCACCTCAAAGCCCACTCCCCACTTCACCTCCTTCAGGAAACCCAGGCAGGAGTTCAGGCATCCTTGACCCTCACAGTGTTTCTGACCAAGGGCACAACTTCTTGTCTGCTCTTCTAGTATTTGAATTACAGACCATAAATTAGGTTACTTTAAACTAAAGCTATTTGACTATGAATACCTTTATTGGTGGTAGTAATGATGGTATAAAGAGATTAAAAAATAGGGCTTTGGTTTTGGGGGGCCTGGGCCCAACGCTCGGTCGCCTCACACAACCTCCACGGACTTGGGCAACGTACTTCCGCTCATGCCTCGGTCTCCACAGCTGGAAGAGAAAGGCTGGAGCCCTTTGCTCTCAGCGCAGCGTGGATTCACAGGGGCGTGGACGTGAGCCCAGCACACCAGAGGTTACACAGTGTTGCTCCACTCTCTTCTCCTTTTCCCATTAATAAAAATATACAAATAACCAGTTAATCTAATCATTACCGAGACCGACAAGTTAGCTAACAGATTCGAATGTTAACAACACAATAATGATGGTTCTAATTGTTATCAACAAAAACAACGAAGTTGTAACTCCTGATAAAAATGAACCGCTCGGTCTAATTAGTATTAATGAAATAGCATTTGATCCTTCTAATTCGATGGTGGTGATGCAGCTCTTTGACATACTCCATAATGACAATGATGGTGCAAAAACAACCAATTAACCTAATTATCATTAATAAAGGAATGGCAAATACTTATCCCCAATAACCACCTAGTTCCAATTGGCATAGATTCATGAAGCTGGATGGGACTTGAAGATGGATGAAAATTACCTGCACCAATTAGCATGGCACTCACTCGGCTTATATGGCTTAGAAATGTTTGCTTTTGGGAGGGTTTCATAATCTGTGCGTTCTCCCCCTCCGGATGTGGCTCCTGGGGGCAAAGCTGTAATGACTACCTACCTCAGCAGATTTCTGTGCAGAGGGCTGGAGCCACAAGCCCACCCCGCCATCCATCTCTGGGGCCAGCCCCTCCCCTGGCTACCAATCCAAGGGACATCTGTCCATCCTGACAGCCACACCAAACAGTTCTCCCTTTGCAAACACTTGACCAGATGAGACACAGATTTCCATTTTTCCTAAAAGGTTCTCAGGATACAAGAGCCACTGTCTACAACATCATGGATGTGTCTATTTATTCTAAAACATGCCAGCAGGTGAAATTTTTTTCATCTTGGAAAAGAGGTACCCAAAGCATCTTCCAGGATGCTGGCCCCCCTGGGGCCTAGTGCACTCTGCGGTGAATTAAAACCTTAATTCCTTAGGTTTTATATGGGATCCACATTCTTTTCTCACAGGTGGTTCTAAACAACAGTCGCAATTATGTATGAGCACTAAAGAGCGTCTGACAATGGCAGAAACAAAACACACTTTATCTCCCTTCCTTCTCATCAGAGCAGAAAACCTTACAGCAGAAGCAACCTGGATTTTCCAGCTCGGCGTAAGTGGGAGCCCCCTCTAGGTCCTGAGAGAGGCTGACTAGCTCACCTCTCACCCAGAATCCAGCTCCCTGGACTGTCTTCTCGACCTGCAAGTCTCTCTGCCCCACTAACATATGGCTCCTCCAGGCACGCACGGTGGCAGCCATATTTCACACCCCACTCCGATTCACAGAGCCGAATCGGGCACACAGTGGGTCCTTAATAAATCCTCGTTGAATGGATGACCCAGTGAATCTCTGAACAAGAGGAACTGCGGCAACGGCCAGGAAAGGTGAGCATGCAGCTTGTTGAGAGGAGGGAACCAGAGGAGACAGCCAGAAGTCTGCCCCAGCAGCCTCTTAGATTGGGGGTGGTTGGGTGGAACGTAGCTTAGGGTCCACTGGGCAGTGATCCGATCAAGATGCTGGCAGTCCACACTATAAGCTCTACGTTGTCTGGCTCTGAACCGCTGAGATCCCCAGATATATCAGAGTGCCCTATTTCTGGCAAAAGTCCTGCTGTGGAGAGCCTGATCATATTTATATGTATGGCATCCAGCTCAATGCCCGGCATTCAGTAAACATTCAATGAAGAAAAGTGATTTCAAAGTTAAAGTGAAACGAAGGACTATATTTTCCAAGGTAGCAGGAAAAAAAAAAAGTTGTAGGTAGGGGAAAAAATTGTAGCTTAAAGTAATTTGATGGAGCTGCATGTGTGCCGAATTTTTGAAATACACAAGCTTTGCTCGCTGGAAAGCAAGGTAATAAAACAAATGCAAAAGCACTCTATTTTTCACTATTAACATCAAAATGCCACAGTGAATGTGGAATCTTTAGAAGCCCATGAATTATGATTGATTTTATATTCCCTTATTGCATGCCGTCTCCGGACTGAACAGGAAGTGCCAAAGTGAGGTCTGACATCGAAGGCAAGGCGCCCATCACTCCCCAGGACCCTTCCCATGTCAGCGAGCAGTAAAAGCGGGTTTCAGAAGTGCAGAGAGCCCCGTCTCTGGGGTGGGTGCCTCCCTGCTGGTGCCCGACACATGCAGAGGGAGGTGTCCAGGAACAGGTGGGTGCTGAAGCCCACTGCTTTGCTGCAGCTCAGGGGAGAGCCAGAGGGACCAGCCCGTTAACATCCCTGCTGGCTCCCACTGCCACCGGAAGAACAGGACAGCATCCCCACCTGGTGCCCCCCAGGCCTCGGGGACCTCATCACCTGGGCCACATCACTGCTCTTCTCTCCAACTAGAGTGTTGCCCTCCTTTTGATTTTTATTGGTATTTCTCGCAAGTGGCATAACTCAAGTTCAGAAGGTTAAATAACTTGCCCCAACTTTGCCCTGGCCGCAAAGTGGTGAGGCTGGGATTGGAACCCGGCCTCTGATCCCCCCGCTCACGGTACTCTTCTCACGAGTTTATTGATCCAGGGAGGGCTGGGGCAGGAGGACGGGGAGGAAGCTTTGATGCGGGAGGCAGAGAGAGAGAGCGTGAAGTGCAATCTGAGCACCTACACCCACCAGGCCCCGGCGCCCGGCGCTCTCCCACTTTGTCCACACTAAGGTGGGGCTCATCGTGATGCGGCATCTACAAGTAAGGGGGGCTGAGAGGGCTCGGGGCCAAGGTCACCTGGGGAGTGAGGGAGGCATCTGCTTAGCAGCCGGTGGCCCTGAGCAAGTCTCTCTGGACCTGGGAGTCTTGCCCCGCGAAGTGGGAAATGATGGTGACCCTGAGTCGGTCCATCTAGCGGGTGGCTGTGGGGTCCACTGCACGTGTGACAGTGTGAGCTGGACAGAGCTTGGGGCCAGAGAAGTCCCGGCAGAGCGGAGTCTGAAAGACGGAGGTGGTGAGGGGAGCAAGGAGGAGGAGGAGGAGGGCATCTGGGGAGCGAGACAGCACAGAGCAGAGTGTGAAGGGGGCTCTGACCCCAGCATTTTACAGGTGGGTAAACTGAGGCCCAGAGAGGGGGAGGGAGTTGGGCAATGTCACAGTGTGGAGGAAGTCAGACGCTAGAACTCGGGGGTGTCGTCTCCTAGAGTAGGGAGCCCCTCTGATTGATCTGGTCCCTTGGCCGAACCCCTTCCAATCCTGAACGCACGGTCCAGCCACCCCGTGCTTAGTGCAATGAGCTCCAGCCACACGGGGGCCTGCCCGCACCTGCACACAGGCTGTGTCCCAAAGCAGCCATCCCTGTAGAGCTGAGCCCCTGCCCGGAAGGCCCCTCCTCCCGCCTCTGCCCTGCCAGCTGCACGCTGTCCATCATCAGACGCCTCGTCCGGGGCACCGCTCCCTT
Source organism: Halichoerus grypus (assembly GCF_964656455.1). Lineage (NCBI taxonomy): Eukaryota > Metazoa > Chordata > Mammalia > Carnivora > Phocidae > Halichoerus > Halichoerus grypus. The sequence continues at coordinate 4,686,414 of NC_135716.1, read as the reverse complement.
TCTCAGCATGCTGGTCACCATGGTGTCACCACCACCTGCCCTCCGACAGACCGAAATTCCTCCAGGGGAGCACAGGGTGGCCATTCTCCTAGCACAGGAGTGGCAGGCTGAGGGAGCCAGGGCAGACGGGAGGGCAAAGGACCCTCTGAACATTCTTTCTGACGAGCTAACCATACAAGACCAGTTACCAACCTGAGAACTGCGACCCGATTGCTTCTTCCACCAGAGGAAGCAGAGTCCCTAGGGAAGGGCGTGCAGAGCTGGTAGTTACCTGTGGCCCCAGCAATCCAGGGGTTCCCGGCGGGCCCACTTCACCTTTCCTCCCCTGCGTACAAAAGAAGAAGCCAAAATCAACAGCAGGCAAGTAGCACCCAGAATCTGTGTAATAACACGTCAGTGGAAATGTCCATCTTGATTTCTCAAGCTCGCAGGTGAACAGGGGGCCCCCCACCGGCTGGGATGCCCTCCAAGGGAGCAGTATGGGATTGGGGCTGAAGACTCAGGCTTTGGGGTCAGGCAGGTTCAGCTTTGGATCCCAGCTGCATGACTTAGATGGATTTGCTGACACGTGGCCCAAAGTTTAAAAGGTACAGAAGGGGATACTTGAGAAGTGTCTCCTTATCCCACCATCAGCCACTCAGCTCCCTTCTCTGAAAGCAACCAACCCTACCTGACGTTGGCTTGTCTTTCCAGAGGTGTGCTGTGTATAGGCAAGCATCTCACACACACACGCACGCACACACACACACGCACACATTCCCTCGGTCCTCCCTTTTTCTTTACAAACCATAGCACATCCTTCAATCTTCAGATAGCTTTGCTTGTTCCCACTCCCAGCTGACTCGGGGGCATCCTGTGTGAGCACGCGGACAGTCAGCCTGTTCTCACCGCTACACAAGGTTCACCGTGAGGGTGAAGTGGGTTGCACAGACGGGCGGGGCGTGGCGGCCACTTCCCGTCTGCCACTGTCAGACTCGACCTGCTGCCATGACCCCGGCGGGTCATTGTGTGGGGCTCACCAACCTCATTAAACCTCAGAGTCCATCTCTCTGGACGGTAAGGGTGTGCTGGTCGGTTTGAGGTGTCCAGCACACAGTATGTGTCATATAAGGCAGTATCAGGATGACGGAATGACGGCCTTTTAGTTTCGCTCCTTACAGTTTCCCTCGTGAGGTCAGATCACCCATATGAGGCCTCCCCGTTGCCTCGGTCTGTGCCCAGCCGGGCCCAGGGGGTGTGCCGCTGAGCCCCTCCCCATCCTCCTGTCCACGCTCCACGAGCACTTAGAGCATGCAGAGCCCAGGATACGGCATCTGGGACCCCTCCGTCCCCCACCTCCCAGAAGTGGCCCCATCCACAGGGCAGTGGGGTGACGCCGAGCTGCCGAGCAATCCACCTCTGCGTCAGACAACGGCCACAAAACAAGGCGCCTCTTCCACAGGACGCCGTGGCAGGGTCTCATCAACGCAGCTCAATTCCAGGCTCGGGGATTTACGGCGGCACAAGGCGGAAGTCTGGGTGAGCTGAAGAGGGAATGTTCTCTAAGGAGCTTCAGATACACTGCCGATGTACATATGTATTTGGTCATTCCCTGCCTGCCTGTCCTGGCTGCGAGCCTTCTGGAAACAAGGCCTGGCTCTGTTTTTGTTCAAAGCTCTCCCCGTGGGCCCAGAACAGTGCCCATCACATGGTGGAAACTCAATAAACATTTGTGGGCTGGCTAAATAAATTGTTGCTTTGGGACTGAGTCTAGACAATGGCAGGGGAAGCAGCCACAGGGGTAGGGAGGGGCTGCACGAGAACAGGAAGGTACAACCTGGTGATCCGTGGGCTTGCAGAGAGAGCAGGCCGACCCAATTCAGAAGCCCCGATCAGCAGGCCCTGAGCCACGGAACACAGCGGCCCGGAGGCGCAGTGAGGCCTAGGTCAGAACGTGTTTCCTGACACTTGTCGGGTAGAATTCAAACTGTGGTCCCAGACACCTTCAGAAATGAGCCAGGCCTGGAGGCATCTGTGTCTGCCTCCATCCTATCCTGCTCTGATGAAGGCAAACATCGGGGAGCTGATAGCAAGAGAGCTAAGAGCTGCTAGCTCCCCTTCCTCAGGGGATGGAAACCAGACATCTTCAATTTGGTATCTAGACAGGCACCCCCTCCACTTGCTGCCACATTATTCCACTGAGAGTCACGAGTTATTTACAAGATGAATAAACCATTTTCCCTCAAGGTCGGTGGAATGGCCTGGTGAGGAGCCATCAGAATTCAGAACCTGGGCCAGCAAAGTAACTCTGTTAAGTGGAAGAAACGGAGAAATGGATCATTGACTGGTTAGTACGAAAAGATCAGAGGGAAGCAGGAAGGATGTGAAGGTCTGGGGTGTGGTTGAGCAGGATTACTAACTAATGGGACGATTTGATTGGGGTTAATGCCGGTGTCTCTCCTCAGATGACTCACCATCTTCAGAGGGGGTGCAAGCTCTCAGCAGCTCCCTGCTTCCCTCAAGTTTGGGGACCTTGTGTAACGACACTGCTAATGCTCAGAGGGATGGGCCCCTGAGATGCTCATGAAATCTGTAGGAGGCGTGGAGGCAGGAGTTGCTCCTATACCAGGGAAGTAAAAAGATGTGATCTGGAAAAGGAGAATTATGTGCAGACAGCAGGGGTCCAGGGAGGGAGAGAAAGACAGAAGCAAGAGCACCTAGAGAAGCAAACATCCCGGCATTAGGGTTTCAGCAAGAAGGAAAAAGCAAGAAGGTGGGAAGAGACCAGAGGAAAAGAAGAAATTTGTGATCATAGTTGTGGTCACAATGTGGCATCATCTTTCATGGGTCACCCATGAAAGGGCATCACCCACAGAAATATCAGGGTAATGTCTCTGGCCAGCTCCAGCACTCATATTCACATCTTCTCCACCCATAGCATCCGGAGCTGCCCCCAGTGCCCTTCGAAGCCTGCCTGCCTGCCTTCCTTCCTTCCTTCCTTCCTTCCTTCCTTCCTCCCTCCCTCCCTTCCTTCCTTCCTTCCATCCTCCCTCCCTCCCTCCCTCCTTCCCTTCCTTCCATCTGTCTATCTGTCCATCTGTCCGCCCATCCTGCCTGCCTGCCTGCAACCACAGTAGTCAACCCTGCTCACATGCCCAGTACCTTCCCTCCAGATGTTTCTGGGCCAACCTGTGCCTTCTACAAATTTCATTACTTGTCTATACATTTACCCTATACTGGCAGGCGATCTTCCTAAAGGGAGAAAGTTCTGTCCAAGTTACCTTCTGCCCCTAAAGCAGTCAGAGGTTCCTCCTTATCTGAAAGATGTAACATTTGAAATGTTTTATTTGGAAATTGATGACCCTGTGACACTAACATGTCTTTTGATCTAGTGTCCAGCATCCATGGTCCCATCCCTAAGCAACAGCTCAAGTGAGCTGCTCAGCTTGGTCCCAAACAACCCCTTAGGACTTCTGGCCTCGGAGAATCGGCTCACGCTGCCACCTCTGTCTGTAAGACCCACACTCCATTTCAACCTGTCAAAATTCCACCCCAGGCCAGTGCCACCTCTTCCGTGAAGCCCTAGCAATACCGAGAAATGTGACAAAAATATATTGGATATAGAGAGTCCCTGGTGCTGCCTGAGAGCTAATGAGTTGGAATTGCCAGGATGGGACGCAAAGCTCTAAGTCAGCAGTTATGAGGACTTGGCCACTCACTGCAAGCAGAGGAGCTCTCCTGTGTTCCTTCCCGACCCCATTCCTCTACAATATTGTAAGAAAATGAGTTCGGAATCTAAGGTAGATGGGGGAGGGCAAGTCACTTAACTTGCTGAGTCTCAGGTTCCTCATGTGGAAAATTATAATTATTGTAATTATTTGAAAAGATAGCAGTGGAAGAAATGATTCAGTATTTGAGGAAGTGCTTTATAAGGAATAATAAAGCATTACGCAAACATGACAGATCACCACAGGAATGAGGAGGAATAGGATGGTGGCTGATGAAGAAGAAATGGTAATAGCAGGATTCTGGCTCCTCTGAGTCTCTGAAGTGGGTAAGAGACCATGTGTCCAACAGATCTGGTTTCAAAACTGCTACCTCCCAGCAATGCCATAGAAATTAAATGAGAAAATGCCCACAAGTACTTAGCACAGGATCTAACATTAGGAAATGTGTAGTAGTGATGGTGCTGGTGGCAGTGATAGTGACGGTTATGATGATGGTGATGATGATGGTGATGATGGTGGTGGAGGTGATGGTGGTGGTGATGGTGATGACGGTGATGATGGTGCTGATGATGGTGATGATGGTGATGATGGTGGTGATGGTCATGGTGATGGTGATGGTGGTGGTGGTGGTGGTGGTGATGATGATGGTGGTGGTGATGATGGTGATGATGGTGATAGTGGTGGTGATGATGGTGGTGATGGTGATAGTGGTGGTGATGATGGTGGTGATGGTGGTGGTGATGGTGGTTGTGGTGATGATGATGGGCAGGGGTGAAGGTGGGAGGTCTAGCAGTGGTGGACACAGCAGCAGCAGCAACTATGTAACCTCTGCCTTTTGGACCTATGATCGGCTGTGGGGATTTGAGAAGTGCTGGCCAGAGCAAATTTTGCAGCAATAAAGAACTGTTTTACTAACAATAAGCCTATGTCTTGTCATTTTTCTTTTCTTCTCTTTTAAATTGCTACCCAACACAATATCTGGGTAAGTGTTTGTAATTTATCACGAGGGCAGATTTTTCAAGCCATTCTGACTGAATGCCAGGATGCTGAGCGGGAATGATATCTCCAAGGCTGCCTATCTGCCCACAAAGAAGAGGAAGCCCATAAATCCAGAAGAGCAGTGACCCCTCCCCAGCCAGGACGAGTTACCACAGCCGTGTGCGGGCCCGTTACCAGCTGAACTCATTGCTAGCGCAATGGATTCTAATATGTGCCGTATGGTCTTTTGCTCAGTTCCTGTTCTCCATGCCTCCAAATGTCAAAGATGATTATTTTCTACTGGTTAGAGCTGAAACCAGGTGCTCAGGGAAAACCTTGGGTGTCCTGACATAAACCCTGGCTCTGTGCCTCGAGATGAATCAAACAGTAGCCTGTGATCAAAAAATGCTGTTACCATCTGGTAGAGAAGGGAAAAGCAAGAAAAAAGCTTTAAAAATTGAAAAGTAAAACAAAGTCGACCTAAGTTGCCAATGACAGAAGACCACCCACGTTCCTCTGCTTGAATTACGAGAAGCAGGAGCGGATGGATCTGATCATGGTCAGCGCTAGGAGACCCTCGGCTCCAAGGGTAGTGGCCAGAGATTAAAGCAGTGTGTAACAATGCATCCTCCTAAGTAGGCACCGGCAGGGAATAAGGGGTCCTAGATCTCTCCAAGATGCCCACCGCAAGGACTGCTAATGTCCAGATGAGAACCGTGGTGTGCACATGGACGCACACACCTACACACTGCCTCCTGAAGCCAAAACAGTGAACGTCTGGAGAGAGGCAGACCTGAAGGACCTGAGTTCCAATCCCTGTACCACTATTTATACTCCGTGTGACACGGAGCAATTGGATTTACACCCCTAAGTCTTGGCTTCCTCATTTGCAGAATGGGAGTAAAACTGCCCTACCTCACAGGATCCTTGCAGGAATTAGTGAGAAACAGGAGTGAAAACAGTTACCTCCCTGTGTGCCTGCAGTGCATCAGTCCATCACTCAACCACTGCTTTTTCTTTGCTACCTTGTATCAGTTCTACACCTGTTAAACTCTGTCTTAAAAATATGTTCTGAAAGCAACAGACTTAATCAGGCACATCAGGAGACATCTGGGGATCACTCCATCATTAGAAAGAAGGGAGGCATCATAGTTGGTAGGTTACTTCTTCGGTTCTCACCTATTGACAAGAGAAGAGAATCCAGAAGGTACTGAAAACACAGTCAAAGGAACCAAAGGGATTGTCAGCAGCTGGTGGGAAAGGCAGGGACAAAGTCCTGAGGGATCTGGAGCAGGTCATCTGATCTTTCTGGACATGAAATGTCTCACTATCCATCTCAGGGATCCTTTACCAATATGATTTTATAATTTAGACGTTCCAAATTCTGCATTAAATTTAAATGCCTGACGACATGGAATTCTCTTAAGCAAAAAATCTCCCCCTGATTTGTCCAGAAAAGAGAAAAGAAAACATGTAGGCTATTTCAGATAGGACTCAGCAACACAAACATGCTGCAGGTGAAGCAACTGGAAAGGTACAAACGGGACCAATTTCTCTTCTTTATAACAGAACATGGGGGCGCCTGGGTGGCTCAGTTGGTTAAGTGACTGCCTTCGGCTCAGGTCATGATCCTGGAGTCCCGGGATCGAGTCCCGTGTCGGGCTCCCCGCTCGGTGGGGAGTCTGCTTCTCCCTCTGACCCTTTCCCCTCTCATGCTCTCTCTCTCTCTCTCTCTCTCTCCAATAAATAAATAAAATCTTTAAAAAAAAAAAACAGAACATGCCCTGTGGAAGGTCAGGTCCCGGGGGACCAGATGCCCCGTTCCGGGTCCCAGTGTCCTCCCAGCACCCACTGAGTCAGCCGCCCAGAGAGCAGCAAGCGAGTACGATCCACTCACCCGTGCTCCCTGACTCTATGAGATGCTCACTGTGACATCACACACGTATGCTTAGCTTACACGCCTGGACGTGTTGTTCGTGTGCTCTTCATGTGTGCATAAAAATATATACATTTTGTAAGTGTGACATGCTCTTCTAAGTGCTACAGACACAAAAATAAAGAAGGTTCTCACGGGCTTACATCCTAATGAAAACAAAAATAAACAAATGCCAAAATAAGAAAAAAATGTAAGTTCTCTACAAAAATTAAAACAAGCCTGGAGTGAGTGTGGCAAGCTGCAAGGGTGAATGATTAGAGCATGGACGATTTTGGTTTTTTTAAATCAACCCTGTGAATGCTTTTCAGTGTCCAAATACGTCAGTGGCCTGGAACCAGGCGGGTTCTACTCCCAGAACATTCTGGGTTCAGATGCAATTGTAGCACTGCCCGTTTTAGCTAAGTAGCAGGGCTCATCCACCTCTCCCGGATGCCTGGCTCAGACATGCAGGAGGAAAGGAGAGCCTCAGAAAGAGCAACAGGGTGGCATCTCTACCTCCCGTGGAAGGCAGGGAGCCCAGCCAGGAGTTGATGGCCGAACACCCCACACTGGGTGCCTTGTGTGCCAGAGCCCTGCGGGATGGGGATGGCATGGGGAGTGCCCGGCTCTGTTCCTCCCACTTCACCATGTCATTGTGGAAAAATACCAGCTTTGTCCAAAATGAATGTGTTTACCTTTCTGGGGATTACACTGTCTGCCTGTCACTAATCTCGAATATAAAGGGCCGGATCGCCTTCCCTAGCTCGTCTATTAGTCTCAGTGTCTCAGTTCCTGGGTCCCGTGGCTTGTCATTGTCTTGTGTCTTCCCTCTTCCAGCCTGAGTGTGTGCCATGACACGAGGGAGTGATGTTTCAGTTGAGGTTGATGAGGAGGAAATGACAGGTCCCCGCGAGGGAAGGAGAGAGAGCTAATCTTCTGAGTAAGTCATTCTGTCTCGGCTTTTCCTGACTCAGCCAGAGGCTGACTGAAAAGGAAGCTGCTGCTGAACCCACACCAACATCAAGATCAGTCTCTGCAGTGCGTCTGCCCACAGGTGCAGCCACGGGACTAGCAACATCCACGGGATACAACACAGCCCAAGTCAGAAACTCACAGAGGACGACACACACACATACATGGTCACCAGCCTCCATTCCCTAGAGGGAGCAGGACAAGGGAGGAGCCCTCCTCCGTGCTCCTGGCGCCCTCTCTGTTAATACATCGCCCGGCCCGTGGCCGTCGGCTCAGCTTCCTGTGTCAGACCCCGTGTGTCCCCACCGCCTGGTACACCATCGGGCTGGGATGGGGGCTCCTGCAGCCCCTGTCCCTGGTCTGGGCCACCACCCTCCCTTTCTGCTCTCTGCAGCCTTCTCCTAACTGATCTTCCTTTCCTACAGTCCGTTCTCAGAACAGAGGCCAGACGGATGTGTTACCGTGAGCCGGCCCCTCCGCGTCTGTCCCCCAAATCCTGCAGTGACCAAACGGCAGCCAGAAACCCAGGAGACCGTCAGGGGCCGCAAAACGCATACATGATGAAACTTTTTCATCAGTTTTGGTTGGGATGATGGTTATTATGGTTTTATTTCTTTTACATTTCCTTATCTTTGAGACAGAATGATGTAATGACGTTTGGGGTCTCTTCAAAAGGACCAGGGCTGGCTGGAGGTGGGCTTGGACATAAATTAAGCAAGTTGGCCAATGATGTGGTAAGTGCTGAGATGGATGTGGGGCATATGAGGGTCCATTTTACTATTCTTTCTACTTTTGTATATTTTTTTTCATAGTAACAGTTCTGAAAACATCCAGTAGCCCCACATTTTCCTCACAGTAAAAGCCCAAATCCTCACAATGGCCCCCAGCAAGCGACATGACCTGGCACCCAGTTCCTCTGACTGACCACCTCCCGCTGGCCCCTGGCTGGCTCCAGCTGCAGGTCTCTGCTCAAACACCTGCCTGTGTGGCCTCAGCCTGGGGTCTTAGCTGCCCCCTCCACCTGGCACGCGCCCCCTCGGCTACTGGCCTGGCCAGCTCACCACCTCCTGAGAGCCTGCCCAAACTGACCTTCTCATGGGCCCTTCCTGCACTAGGTAAGGGCTACAGGGATGTGTCTCTTCCCTTGCCTGCCTGGAGGTAAACATCAGGGGGCAGGGATCTCCGCACTGAGGGATCTCACTCCCCTACAGCACTGCCCAGCACCCAGCAGATGCCCTGGAAAGACCTCCTGAATGGATGACCTTGTGGAGGGGAGGAAAGGGGAGAAGGGAGGGGGCAGGGACGGAGCGGGGCTGTTGGAAGGAAAAGGAAGAGGGATTGGTGCCGGATCCCTAGGATGACGGATGCCCACAGAGCTCCAACTAGAGAAGCCGCATCCTCGGCCCTGTCCCTTATACCAATGCATCCCCGGAGCTGGAGAACAGGGAGCGCAGATAAAAGCTGAAAGTAGGAGCAAGTGTCCAGAGGCAGGATGTCCTCTCCAGGGGGCACTTCCTGAGTCTGCATCACCCTCTCCGGTGTGCCCATCAATTCCTGCTGAAATGCCCTGGCTCCTGCAAGGCCAGCTCAGACACCCCCTTGCTTGCCCCCAGTGCCCACTCTGTCCCAGCACCCCCCACCCCCGCCCAGACCCCTCCCTGCTCAACACCGCGGTGTCCCCACTGAAGCATTTGGGTAATCCCTCCCTATTTCTCTAGTCCCTCCAGTTCTGAGCTCCTGGCGGTTGAGACAGTAATCTCTTCAGACATTCCCAAAGCTTTTAACTGAGTGCTCTTGTATCCTAAGAGCACGACACGAGGTTTGTGGACAGACACATGGGAGGACTGAAGAAGTCAGGCTTTAGAGGGACACAGTCCTGGGTGTGCATCCCCGAGAGGCGGCCAGTGGTGGTGTTTTCTCAGAGGCTGCCCTTCCTCTCTGCAAAGGGGGATGACAAACACTTCCCTTGGACTGCTGAGGTCTGGCACGTAGAGCTCAGCACCTTCAATACGTACCACTCTCCTCCCCTCTGGTTCCTTCTCTGGGTCCCCTTGTTTTTGCCCTCAAATCTCCATTCCTGGGGCACACATCCAACTCCCAGGTCCCCTGGCTGGTGTGGAGCTTGGAACACGGTGGCTGGTATTACTCTGAGGGGTAGAAGGTGTTTCTGGAGATGACAAAAGCCATCCTGGGGAGAACACGGACACTCCCTGGGATGCCAAAAAGTCACGGCCAAGGAAGCATGAGCCTCGGTAAGCAAGCTCCAAGCAAGAGGTGTCCTCACCCCCTTTTTAATAAGAGTCAATCAGGTAAAAATGTACTTTAAAAAAAAAAAAAAACTCTTTGCAGTCATCTTTGTATCAAGAGTTCCACTCAGCATCTAATTCTACGTTAGGAAAAGTAATGTTTGCAGCAGCTCAACACAAGATGAATTCAGGTTCACCTAAACATCAATTACATAATGTACAAAGATTGCTGTTTTCTCTTAAAAGACTGTGCGGGAACATGCTGGGAGAGTGGGATTCATGACCACTGCCCGGTCTTGCTGCTCACCAAGGGTGCAGCCGCATCCTGAGCATGTTTTCTCCCAAAAACCAGGCCGGTGGTGATGCCTTCCCATTGTAACAGAGTAAACACACTCAGAGAGGCTAGGTGACTTGAAGGGTCACACAGCTGCTCAGAAGTGGGGCCAAGTTTCAAACCCAGGCGTTCTGCTGCAAAGCCCAAGATCCTTGCATTATACAGAGGAGAAGGCAACCTGGCTTTGACCGGGAAACTGAGGCCAGGGCTGGTGATGCTGAGTGGGATGTGGCACATCCATGTCCTTCTAATGGGATAAGTGACTTCCCACCTTCCCACCTAACCCCTCCATCACGACACCTTTCCACATCTCAGCTAGCCTTCCAAATAAGTTCTTCTTAGAATCTTTAGGGTTTAAGACAGTTATAGAGTGCAGAACTGTCTGAAAACCAAGGAAGGAAGTTCACTGGGGGGGTTAGGCCAGGTGGGAGTCTGTTGAGTCATAAAGCAGGTCCCCCAGTTTCAGAATTGAGGATGTAAAGTGTGATCAGAGGGTGGGTTCAACCCCCTGACACAGAATGAAGCCAGGACACATATGTAATACTGTCCATGCCGATGAGCTAGAGACTTTCCGGGCTAGAGAGGCCACAGATGGGGCTGGACAACCTCTGCCAGATGCAAGACCCCCATTTCCACCCATCTGTCACGGTCACCCAGCCTCTGACGAACACCTCCGGGGGCTGCCCACCCCATCTTGGGCAGTTGTACCCCCTTGGACAGTCTATGAGAACCAGTAAGAGATGCATAGACTTGAGTCCCTACTCTGTGCCAGGCACCATGCTAGGAACTGGGGGGACACAGAGTTGGGGGTCAGTCTCAGTCACCGCAGGGACCCTGAAGAGGGCACCTAACCCAGGGGTACTCCTCCATCCCCCTGTCTTAAGCTATAGGACACTATGTCAGGAGCTGTGCTTACTGGTGAATAAAACGCATAAGGTATGTACAATCTGGATTAAAAAAAAGACAGGTGCTTAATTAAATTAAATTAGATTAAGTTAAATTAAATGGAATACCATGAGATATTATGATATTCAATAATGATACGGATGTTTAAAGTAGCTAAGAGCCTACTGGCAGCTCTCTATCTTTTTCCTTGTCCCTATTTTTAATTCTTTCCTGGAGACTTGGCTCAATTATCACCTCTGTCAAGAAGTCCTGGCTGCCTTGCAGGCCAGGTCAGCTGCCCCTTCTGTTTTCTCAGCACTGGGCTTCCTTCTGCTGGGGCTCTGAGCACACAGGGCTGTGGGGTTCCATATATATCACTCTCCGCAGCCAACAGTCTCATCTCCATGTCCCGAAGACCCAGCTCCAGGTTGAACTCAGAGTAGACCCCCCACCATGTTTGATGAACTAAATCTAACCCTTCAATCAGCTTCCAATATTCATCTCAAGCTCATGAGGCTGGCACCACATCCTCTGTCTGAGCTGCTGAAATGGGGGGCCCCAGTGTGGGTGAGCTGGGGATCGGAAGGGAAAGACATGTTACTCACCCGGAGACCTTGCAAACCAGGAGGTCCGTCCTTGCCTCCAGGACCCATCAGACCCTTTAGGAGGAGCAGAAAGGAAAAAAAAAAAATAGAAACAATGGTCAACACAGTTCAGCACTACAGGTCGTACTTTGCCTTCTCATGCTCATTAAATAAGAAAATACCATCCCGTTTCAATGGGGAGACTGGGAGATCAGGAGGAGAAAAAGTCCTGTCCCTTCAAATCTGTAACATTTTAAAACATGGCACCTATCTGGCCTAATTTTAGCAACCAAGAGGTAGGCAACATCATTCACACTTTAAAGATGAACACGTTAGGGGTCAAATGCCTTGCATTAGTGCCTCGCATAAAGCATGCACAGAAGTCTCTGGAACCCAAGTGTCTTCAGCTGTAAGCCCAGTGCCATTGTCCCTGTATGTTGCTGGCTCAGCAAGAACTAGCTTGGGCTATGTGACTCAGTCAACAGTGATATGCAACATAGGGCCGTCTGGACAAAGAAACAAAATTGTCTAAGACAGATCAGTTTCAATTAAGCAAGGAACACTGGTGTAGGAAGGGGTCCTACTGACCAGATAATTCAAGACACACTCCCCAAGACCTCCCCTCCCACACACACATATCTGCTATATGACCTCAGACAAGTTCCTTGGCATCTGTGAACCTCAGTTGGCTCATCTGTGAGGTCAGGACGATATACCTACTTTCCAAGTGGCCGTGGGGACCACATGGAGAACGGATACAAGAGCCCAGACAGAGCATGTCCCCACCCAGACCTCCTGACCATACTCTGATTTGCACCCACGTGATGGGAGCTCGAGGAGGAAGGCGAGCAATGGGAGTGGGTGAATGAGGCCCTCAGCTCTGTGATGCGATCATCAACTTCCCAGGTGAATTCTGGCCAGAAGCTCCCCGTCTGCACTTCCATTTCTTCAATAAGTATCATCATACAAGGAGCTACTATTGCTGAGTGTTGCATGACTATGAAGTAACTGGACTATATTTAGATCCAAATTCTTCTCTCTTAAGAACACCGTGGAAACACACACATGAACAGAAAACCCACAGGAACTATAGGCCTAAATCTCCTTTCCTCACAAGGATTATCCCGATGAGCTCAGGGCACATGGGGAGGGAAGACCCTACGTAAGTGAGTGAAAGTTCCTTGAGCATCAGGAGACACCTCACATTTGATCTGTGCAGCTTGCCCTTCTTTATTAGGCTCCACCAGACGTTGATGAGACAGCCAGAGCCTGTCTCATCTCAGGGGAAAGATGAAAGCTGCAAGCCTCCTGGACCACTCTGGCATTTGGATGCAGAATGCTGCACGCAGTTTTCCATTTGGAGAAGGGGAAACATTTTCCTCTCTCTGGGACTGCTGAACACAAACTCCAAAATTTTCCATTCTCCCCAGAAGTCACTGACTTGATTGATTCAATCCAATGAATATTTAGGGAGCAACGGCTCTGCGGAAGGCCCTGGGCCAGGTGCTGCTGGGGATTCAAAACAGAGAGACACGGCAACTAATATGGGTATGGGGCTTAATAGGGCTGCACCAAGCCCTGGTTTTTGCACATTAGCTCGTGCGGCCCGCGCAGCACAGTCATGCGCATGACGATGATGATGACAATGATGCTGATGGCGATTTCCGGGTAGGACTAAAGCACAAGAGGATCAGAGAGAATGAGTAACATCAGCAAAGACACAAAGCTACTTGGTGGGAGAACTGGGACATGAGACCGGATGTTGGGGCTCAACTGCAAGCTCCGTCCTTCCACGCCCATGCTGCTCTTTGGGAGCTCACACTGCAGTCAGCCCCCCCCCTTCCATGCCCCTCTTGAACAGCTGTGGTGGGGCCACTGCTCCATAAGCATGCACTAATCCCCACCATGATATCTCATGATATCTCACTGCCGATTTAGAGAAGGGAGACACGTTGGTCCTGGCCTTCAGAATCTTCCAGTCCTGGTCTCTCCTGATGGGGCCCCCTTTCCACAAGTCTTGGGGCAGGCTCTTGTGTTTCTGAGCTCCCTGCAAGGGTTCCATCACCCACACCAGGTACTGCTCCAAGCCCCATTCTAGAGAGAGCATCGAGCATGGAGAAGAGCTTCAGAACATCGGACAGCTCCAGGGCTGAGGCACTCTGGTGTCTGAATGTGCTGAAGATTCCAGACCTTGTCCTTGCCCCTGCCCCATAGGATGCACCGCAGGAACGAGACACGCAGGGAATCTCATTAATCATCTAGAGCCTGCAAGTGCTTACTCATGGTTATTTTTTCCTATCTCCTTCATTCAACTGGGAGATCAGCCCATGTGTTTTCATCCCTCTACCTCCAGCATTAATATTTGGCCACAAAAGTTTAAGGTTTCTTCCTTCTGTCCCCCCCCCGCCACATTCATCATAAGAAAATCTGCATAAAGGGGAGGATCCAGAGTGAGAGGTCAAGAAGGCTGCCTCAGGGTCAAGCAGGGCTGGGCACTGTTAGCTTCTTATTCCTTAGTGGGGGCCATGGAGGAAATAATTCTCCTTTACACATTTCAGGGGAAGTATTGCTGCATTGTGCACTCACGGGCTTGACAGTCAGACCCATCTGGGTTCAAAGGTCAATTTCACTTCTTAGTAGCTGTGTGACTTTGCACAATCCACTCAATACCTTTGCACCAAGGTCTTCATTGGCAAAACAAAAAACGCCTTCACCCTTGCAGATTTAATATGCATATGTTTGCACATAATAACACCCACCCTATAGTATAAGGGTGGTTCAGTCGGTTGAGCGTCCGACTCTTGGTTTTGGCTCAGGTCATGATTTCTGGGTCATGAGATCAAGCCCTGTGTCGGCTTCTGCACTCAGTGGGGAGTCTGCTTGAGAGTCTCTCCCTCCTTCTGCCCCTTCCCCTCTGCATACGTACGCTCTCTCTCTCTGAAGTAAATAAATAGATCTTCATATATATGTATGTGTGTGTGTATGTGTGTGTGTGTGTATATATATATATATACACACATACCATAGTATAGACTTCCAGCACTTGCCAGTTTTCGATCTGCAATATATATGCACGTATGCATTGAGATCCAAGCACGAGAGCATAGTGTGCTACCTGCCATTTCTACTGTAAATCTCCCAACGGTTATCATAATGGTGAGGAGCTCTGGAAACCAAAGCTTGGGAGATTAAACAAGACATGCAAGGTTACAGAGACAAAAGGCAGCTCTTCTGACCTGAACTTTTTGGTATGAAATTGCTTTAGTTATACTGGGCTTAAACGTCCGCTAGATTTCTTCTGGTTTTACCCAAAAAAGAACCATACACACTTATCCTAATGAGGGATGGGCCCTGATGGCTTTATATAAACTTGATTTATGGACATTTCAAAGTAAGACTTGTCTTATTTCCTTAGATAAATACAGTCACTTGAAAGGGGGATCATGTTTCTAGGAGGAGCATGGTGAGATCACTGACCTGTGGAATTTACTCTATGCTCATTAATTATCCTTAGTATCTGAACTCCTATCACAGAATGATCAGAGTCCCTTTGAAAGGCCTCTTCCCAAATGGTTATTTACATATCCCTAAATTCATTACAGTGGAGAACCCAAAGGCTGAAGCTTCCCCAGCCACTGCAAAACCAGTTTGAATCAGAGACATGGGGGAAGCAATATGCACTGGGAAAGACTCGCCTACCACTGCGACATCCAATGCCCTGACTCCGTTTTATCTACAAGGAAACTAGGGGGGTGCCAGGATGGCTCAGTCGGTAGAGCCTATGACTCTTAATCTCGGGGTTGTGAGTTTAAGCCCCACATTGGGACTGGAGCCTACTTAAAAAAAAAAGAAAGAAAGAAAATGGAACCTAAAACACCAGACTGCCTACCAAAAACCCCACTCACAGCCTGTTTAGGACCGGGGGCTGTGAAGGTGGGCTTGCTGGGTTTCAAGTCCAGCTCTACACTTGGGAACTGCCTAATGGAAATTTCACTTGACAGGGCTCAGCTTGCTCCCGTGCATGATAGCGACATCAGCACCTTTCACCCGAGGGGACGGGACCAGCTCCTGCAATACCACAGAGCTCAGCAGGGGAAAACCACTGTTTTCCAGACCTTGAGGTGTTCAGAGCAGACCCCAGCCTGGGGGGGGGGGGGTGACTTACCGGAGCTCCTGGTGGCCCAGGTAGGCCCTGGTGACCCCGTGGTCCCGGAGCTCCCTGGTAACAGAAGCCAAACCTGCATTAGACACAGCTCCCCTTTCCCCATGATTCATGACTCTTTGCTTACTCAGAGTCTACATCCGGAGTTCCCAAAAGGGACCCAGAGATACAGAGTGGGGATTTGCATTCCTGGTGGAAAATCAACTTGACCCATCTCTGGAAGGCTCCATCTGAGCTCCACAAGCAGCTTCAACCCCATGGCCTGGCCTTTCTGTCCCTGCTCCCACCTGAAGCCCCACTTGGGGAGGAGCTGTATTCCTCTTACCTGCTCGCCCTTCAGGCCCTCTCTCTGCACCTGTGGGACAAACCACGTGTCAGCAGAAGTGGTGGTGTTTTCTCAACAGTCATTCCCCGCAGCTCCATCAAGGGTATTCACACAGCACGCTGTAATGCAGCAATTCCTGACTTTTCTCTGATTTTATCCTACTTTTAGTGTTGAAAGCCTTGTATCCACCTCATATGGTCGGAGGAGTACCTCCCCATTTTTAGAGGCAAGGACTCTTCCAAATACGCAATCCCATCAGTGTAAGGTCTATGTTTCCACCCCCCGGGAATGCGTGCGCACTTACCACGGAGCCCGGCACACCAGGAGGTCCTGCAGGCCCCACGTCACCCTGTGCAGAAATGACAAACATTTCAACGGCGTACCTTCTGCCACCTTCCTCTGCTGGTCCCCACCCCTCTGAGGCCCCTGATTATCCACACAAGCCCATTGGACCACTTCCTCGTCTGCGCTCTGCCTCATGTGGCTGCCATGCTGGATCTCCCTCTCGCCTCCTGATTTTCTCAGACTTTCTGTGTCTAATTCTTATGTCTGTGTCAGGATCACAGGGACCTTATTTTCTCTTTGGTGCTGGATCAGGGCCTAGATCTGGTTGGTGCTCTCAGAGCCGTTTCCTGCTCAAGAGCAGCTCTTGGTCCACTACTCCGTGAGCACCTGCTTGCCCCAGGCACCGCATTGGACCCGGCCAGAGCGATCGTTACACCTTATGGAGCATCCTTGGTGCCAAGTCCCTGGTTGAGCATGTGGTCAGCATTCAATGTTTATCAAATAAGTCACACACAAATCACTCCCATCCATCTTCACTAAGTTAGGATGTACAAAAGACTTGTTTTGTGTCCAGGTCACCCGGCCCATGACGGCTCTGGGTGCATCAGATTTCCAGGGTGTGAGCTACATCTTGGTTCTACATGGGGCACATTCATCCACTGCGCAATAGAAAACTCTTCATTGTTCTTATTCTCGCACCCCATAGCTAAACCAGGGCCCCACCTGCAGCCAATGTCCCCACACGTGGCTTGGGGACAACACTTGTCATTTTCCCTCGAGGCTAGCTCAGGGAGCCTGGGGAAGCATGAAAAGACTAGCGCTGAATAAGCTGGCAAAGAATGACAGAGTCACTGGAGAAATACGAAAGCATCTCTTAAATCCCAGGGCAGGGGTGTCAGAATGAGTGGCTCCAGACACACATGTTGTCCTGCGCTACATTCGAGGTCCTATTATATGGACAGGCCAGGTTTTTCCTGACACTGAACCACCCTACAATCCCCACTGGCTGCCCAAGACTTAGAAAAACATCTGTTTACCTAGCACCAGGAGTTTTTCTAAGATCCCAATTAAATGTTCTTTTAATAGACTTTATTTTAGAGTGGTTTTGGCTGCACAACAAAATGGAGGGGAAGGGAGAGTTGATGAGTGTCACCCTTCCTCGTTCTCCCTTCCTCTTTGTCTCTCACATACAGTAACACGTCCTGTCTCAGAAACACCTTTCCATTCTAGTTTTTTCTCTCCATGGCACCACACACACACACACACAAACACGCACACATGCACGTGCTCACACACAGCGTTTTGTACCATTGTATATCCTCTCCAGATATACACATGACCATCTATCTCCAGGCCCTCAGACCCCGGCTGGCTCATCTCTCCATTTCTCCATAAACATCTCTCAGCTCCCCCCCAAGCAGGATTACATTTTCCCTATGCTCCCACAAACCTTATTAATATTTTGGTAATATGATTGTTAGAAGCCGTTCTGAGCTCTACTGTAATTTTTGTGTGGCTATCTTATTTTATATTACATAAACGGATATGAAGAAGAGATAATTAGCTGTATGTGGGTGCACCATGAATCTTTTGGGATTCATGACTGCCTCCCTTTTTTTTTATTTCTACTATGTCTCACTACCACATTTACTTTTGCTGTGTTTATTGTTGTACTCATCATCATTTTTATACCACAAAGGTGAATTTTCAATGACAGTTATGAAATTAACCAATACGGGCTTTCTCATTTGCTCAGGTCATCTACAGAATAGGAAAGCCGAAGTCCTGACACACGAAATCACTCTTAAGGAAGGCTAAGATCCTGTAGTTCATCCAGAATAACTGTGTGCAGGTAGCTAATAGATACTGGAGCCTTTCCATCTGTCTGGCCTTGTTCGAAGGACTTAGAGTCAAGCTTGTCCCCTCTGATACTCTTTCTCATCTTAGAGACAAGGAGACTAAAGCACGGGGATGAGTAGTAACTTGTTCAAGGTCAAAATGATGTAAGTGATGCATTTTTGCAACGGTCCTTTTAGCTGTTGTGGTAGTCAGCCCCCCAGATGGCCCCCAGCGGCCCCTGCCTCCTTGTGGGGACCTCCCACCGGGTACCGGTGCTAGGCTACGCGACCAAGAGCACACAGAGGAGGGATGCTGCGTGGCCTCCAAGATGAGGTTATGAACATGACGGTCGCTTCCATGTGGGGCCCCCTCCCCTCCCAACCTCAGGTCACTCACCACTCACTCCAGGGGAGGCAACGTCCCCTTTTCTGTGCAGCCCTATGGAGAGGCCATGTAATATGAGGAATCAAAGCCTCTGGCCAGCAGCCATCGAGGAGCCTAGGCCTGACAATCATGTGTGTGAGCCTGGAAGCGGATTCTTCAGCTCATCACAGCCTGGCTGGCAGCCCGTCCACAGTCTCGCACAGAATACCCTGGACCAGGACAACCCAACAGTGTGTACACCGCGTACCTAGATCCTAGCCTTCAGAGACTGCACGAGACCACGTGATCGTTGCTTTACACTTTTAAGTTTCAGGAAGATTGTCATGAGCCAACAGATAACCGACACCAAGCATGGAGTCTTGGCTTGGCATGAACACTGCCTCCCTGACACGGAGATCTACGGTGAACCGCTGTGTGGGCAGGCGGATCTGCGGGCCTTGCTGCGAGGCCACTCTGGGGTCTCAAACAAGACACCCTACTTTTCTGGGCCTCCATTCTCTCATCTGTAGAGTGAGGGGGTAGAAAAGACCAGCTCTGTGGTTCCGATGACTTCCTCAGATTGTAAAACATCTGAGATTTGTCTCCATGATGTTCACTTAGAATGTGCTGAGACGCATTGGATCACCTGAGCATCCCTGGTTTCCTGGTCCTTCCAATGAATGACCCAAATACTACCATGACCCCATGACCTTGTCCTAGCACTTCTGCATCGTTCATCATAATAAGCACTAACTCAGCTATTGCCCAAACTGTGGGGTCCAAAAACATCTACAAATGAGGTGGAAGGTTGGGATACCCCCCCGCCTCTCTCTCTCTCTCTCTCTCTCTCTCTCTCTCTCACACACACACACACACACACACACACGGGCAACAGCAGAAGTCACCTACATCCAAACTTCAAGGATCGTTCCCTCTTAGTAACTTGAAATAAACTACTTATTTTAGAATTTAGCATCCCCTGTCAAGGAACTGTGAGAATATATTAAAATCCCGATGCCAAGATAATATAACAATATAAATCTCAAATCTAAAAATACTTGGGAAAGAGAATAATTTGACTCAGAACTGAAGCCCAAGTGAGCAAGTTGGGAAGACATCAGTGTCCTTCCGGCCACCACTCTGCAGGTGACGGTTCTTTAGCCTATGGGTTTATTTATTTATTTATAACACCTACTCCGTCTGCTTCTGTAAAGAGCAGAGCAGTCTTTCTCTCCTCCTTTATTCTCCACCATTGCTGGGACTAGTTCGCGTCAGGCAGTGACCTTTGCTTGAGCTCTGCAGAGTGACCCTGAGTCCAAGTGATGCTCCCTGGGCTGTACCTGCCTTAGTTTACCTGGATTCCTCCTCCTCTCCCTCCTCTCCCCAGATATTCACAAACCCAATGCCCGATGTCCTTCCTAGGGACGTGTTGAAAAATCTGGAACTCGTGCTCTGGTCCTCCTCTTAGAACCCAGGACACACCGTACCTTCGTAGTTTTCTCTGCCACCCGGAATGCTCTGGAAGGCTATTATCTTCACATACATTTTCAGAGCACTTCACAATTTGCCAAGACTCTTCACATGCGTTTTTTTCCACTGAGATACAGAAATTCTAAGCAGCGAATTTATTGAGTTAAGCCTTCTTGAGAGAATGTTCTAAAGGAGATGGCCAGTATGATGAGATGCAATCTTTATTCTGTTTATGAAAGATCTAGTACATTTTCAGAATTATGATTCTGGTAAAAAAAAAAAACAACCACATTTTTTAAAATGCTGCAGAGAACAGAGGAGAAATGGAGGAAGAGGAGGAGGAGTCGGTAAGATTTTGTTTGGTATTTATTCACAGCCTGCCTTAGTCCAAAAGGCAATTTAAGTAGCATAATATTTTAATATGTCTGGATATTATATAACAGGGATTTTGTTTTGTTTTGTTTTTAAATGGGTTTTTATTCCTCAAAGTAGAAAAACAAAATTTAAATAAAATAACCAGAAATTTCTTGGGAGACGAGTTCCTGAGGCCCAGCTCATCACCTCTGTCTGCACTTTGTTCCTGGGCCCCTCACTTTGCCCTGGGGCCCCAGGTACCCACTTGCCCAGAGCCCAGACCCCTCTTGCCCCAGGCCTGGCTTACCTTCTCTCCCTGGGGTCCTGCCACGCCAGGAGGGCCAGGTCTCCCCTGGAGGAAGGAAAGGGAGTACTGTCAGTGGCAGTGAGTGGAGAAGGAAGAGGTCAGGGCCATGTAGCTGCAAGGCTATAATCTGCCATTGCCTCAGATGGACAGACCACACTTCCAGACAGTGCTTATTGCTTGAAAACTCTTTCCCAATGACTCCCAAATGCCACATCCCTTGTGGTCCCCTCTGGACTCAAGCCGGTACTGCGGTGTGGGGCACCCATTCTGAGGGACAAGGAGTGCTCTTCGAGGGATACGAGGGATACGAGGGATGTGTCAGAAAAGATTCCTGGCTAGAGGCAGGAAGCAGGCACCCACAACCCGCTGGGTGTCATGTGGACTCCTCAGAGGGTGCTGAGGACCAGCAAGGTCCCCAGGGCCGAGGGAGGAGGGACAGGGCTGCCTGGACTCTGGACCAGGATCAGTTAGTGCTGCAGGAAAAACCCAGGACCCGGAGGGCTGGAGTAGGACATGCTGACGATGAGCCTGGATCCTCCTCAAGGTTCCCACTGGGCAGCCTTCCACGGGGGTCCCAGTGGAGAACCAGGCAGGGAAAGCTCCCACCGGAACGGAAGTGAGGAGGCGCCCCAAGCCACCACACCCTGGGGGCCTCCTGTGAGTCTCCTTGTAAGAGGACGAAGAGCAAAGAACGGGAACATTCATCCCGTTGACAAGTGACTTTCTCTGGAATTCATCCTAAAGGCACAGGTGTGCTCAGGGAGGTACACACGAGCTCTCTCCCTTCCTTTCTTCCTGTAAACAGCCACGATCAGAACAGACCCAATGTCCCCTCGCAGGAGGAGACCCTCCGTGACCCTCCGTGATGCTCGCTGCTCCTCTGCTTCTCCACGCCCCTGCCCTGCTGTGTCCACACCATCAGTATCTTACTACGCGCTGGCTCCGTGCACGCTGCCATCCCCTGCCTTCTGGGCTTTCACCATGTGGGGACTTCCAGTGTCAGGACTCAGCCCTGGCGCGGGGGCAGCGTGCAATTAATATGAATATATGATGGCGAGTCACACCACAGAACACTAAGTGGTCATCTGAGTCCCATCCCTGGTGAATAGTTAAGAAAACAGTTATATGTTTATGACACCATGTTAAGGGAAGGGGCTAAGACCTAAGAAGGTATTAGTCCAATTTGTTAAGTGTCAATAAATATAAATCAAGACATTATTTTGGAGTGATGGGATTATCCATAAATGTAATTTATATTAATATAATGAAATCAATATATTATAATGAGCTTATATATCAAGTATAATTAATATACTTACTTTATCTATAAGCTACTAATATGAATGCATGAATTGACTGATATATTAATGTATTAAGTTATACGACACAAGTATTTTCCCAACTGTCTTCAAGCAGATGTAGAATTTTATGTTTTATTTAGTTTTAGCTATTTAAATATTTAGATGTAGTTACTCTCATGGATAACACATTCCCATGGTTCAAAATGTATGTGCGTAAAAATCCTTTTCCGGTCCCATCGGCCAGACCCTGAGGGGCCTCTTACAGAGGCAAGGAATGAAGCAAGCAGGTTATCAGCTTCCTGAGCATCCTCCCATAGAGAGTGCGTGTCCCCGTAAGTCCTAGATGCCATTTTCCACACCATTCTATGCTTTCACTGGACTTTCCATTCAACCACATAGCTTACAGAACAGCCCTGTCAGTGCATTAGGAGTTTCATCAATTTCCACGGCCTCGTGTTATTTCCCTGTAACTCCACACCCTGATTTGTTCGACTAGCTCCTTACTTATGAGCTTCTAGGTTGTTTGTAATCTTTTACGCTTGCAGAAGAACCTGCAATGAACACATCACTTTGAACACGTGCACGTCATCCATGGAATGGATTGAAAGAGGTGTGTTCTCTGCGATCCCCACACCCTGGTGTAAGGGAAGGTCTGGTCCTCAGGCCTCCCGGAGCCTCCAGCTGAGCCAGAGATCAAGGCAATCAGGCCCTACGGAGCTTTGTGTCAGGCTCCTGTCCTCCAGTAAAGCCGAGCCCACCAGATCCAATGCCCCCTTACCTGCTCTCCCGTCTCCCCATGCTTCCCGGGGAATCCATCCAGGCCTCGCTCCCCCTGGCAAGAGAAAGAAAATGAAGAGATGAAGACAAATGGGCATCCTTGTGGTCAGAGCCACGGGATGCAAAGGCCGCTAGTGTCCAAGTGTGCTAACCTTTACTCTCTACCTGGCATCTTTGGATACCGGGGGAGCCAAACACACACACACAACAGCCTAGAATTTATGTGTACTATGGCTCAATGCGCATACATCAAAGGTCAGAGAAACCAGATTCCGAATCTGCTTTGCCTTTCCCAAATCTGTGACCAAGGCCAGGCCATGCAGTCTCTCTGAACCAAGCCATCTCTTCA
This sequence comes from Halichoerus grypus, assembly GCF_964656455.1. Classification (NCBI taxonomy): domain Eukaryota; kingdom Metazoa; phylum Chordata; class Mammalia; order Carnivora; family Phocidae; genus Halichoerus; species Halichoerus grypus. Next base: position 4,663,261 of record NC_135716.1, on the reverse strand, counting down.
TCTCATGGGGTCAAACAAAGTAATGGACATGTGGGGTTTGTAACACAGTTCATAAAACCGTGAGCATATTTACTCATCATTCATTCATCCACTGGATATGTATAAAATCCGCTACACTCCCAGTGCTTGGAATGAAAAGTTAATTGCTGGCCAACAGTAAACAACCATCCACACATCCCGCCAATGCCCACCCATCCATCTGCTTGTGTTCAGAGCTGGGCTTGTCTCTCTTAGCTCTATAATCTTGGACAAGTTACTTCACCTGAGCCTGTTTCTGTTGACCATGTGTCATGGGGATGATGATAATCCCTTCCTGGGAAGACACCTGGGATGAAGATACCCTATCTAAAACACCTGCTTATAACAGATGGGGAGTAGGTGCCACCATCTTTCTCCCAGCCCAGCTCTGTTTTCTTGAGCCAAAGCCTATAGATGTTGGTGTGGTCCTCTCATGGCTAGTGTCCTTGTCCAGTGTTCCCAGTGGTGTTCTTCTCCCCACTGGGCCCCAAGAACTCGGTTGGTGGAGAAAGGAGACTCCCACAGGTGGGTCCATGCAACGAACAGTCTTTTACGTGCCACCCCAGCAGCCCTGGCTTTCTTCTCGGAGTCCCCCCAAAATGGCAGCTTCTCGTTTCCATGTGCTGTGCCCACTGTTGTCTCTGCTGGCTTCTCAACACCCTTCCAGGCTCAGGTCAATGTCCTCTCTTTGGCTTTTGAATCCAAACTAGAGGCCCATCTTTCTCTAGCATGTCCCATTTCATTTCCCTCACTCCTGTTAATTCGATTTGCATCTGTGATCCGCATTACCATCCTTCTCGCTCATGTGAGGACATGAAGGGCGTCTACTCTTCTCGTGAGGGCGTCCCGGTGCCCAGCCCAGAGACGAAGTGTGGCCCCAGCTGACATTTACTGAATGGCCAGAAGACGCACGTGAAAGTTAGTTTGACTCTATTTCTCTATAACTTTATCTCTTAGGTTGTTCTTTCTTTGCCTTTTTTTTTTTTTTAAGGTTGGTGTGTCTTTCAGGATGTTGTTTTCTTTGAATGATTAAAGACTCTTGGTCTTCTGCTCATTTTTCCTGTGCTAGTCTCGCATGCCTGCCTGTGGGTGCTGACCCACTTCACTGGAGACCACTGCCGGGGACCACAGGGCCAGGTGGACTCCTGATGGGTGGGGGACATCAGTTTTTCTTCTTGGTCTGGAAGCTCCCTTTCCCTCTGGGAGGTGTTGGCCACCTGTTCTCTCTCTTACTCTGGGGGCAAACACTGATGCTTCCCACTGACCAGTTCAAGCAGAGGTCAGGGGAGGAGCCCCCAACTCAGCTGCTCCAAGCACAAGGCCCCTGTTAACCACAGACAGCTGCCCCAGGCCCCCTGCCGCCCACAGCCACGGATCAGAACCTGGGGCTCCTTCCAGCACCTCCCCAGCTCCAGTCTGTCCTTTCCCTCCTGCATCTATGTAGACTTAGGAATACCTGCTTTCTGCCCTTCAGAAATTATTTCAAAAATTCTAGAACAATGATGGACATATTTCTGTTTTCAAGCACTATTACATAGTAATTCTCTAAAAACCTCTTTTCATTACATGAGTTTTGGGTGAACAGAGAGGGTATTTCTCTGCATTTTTTTCTCTCTGCTAACCAATTCCACATCGGTTAGCAACATTCTCTTCCTCTACACACCATGAGTTTAGCAGGATGGAGGGCTGACAGCAGATGGGGAAACTGAGGCCCAGATGGAAAGCCACTCAACCCCAGTGGGACATGCTTGCACAGGCACCAGAACCTGGATTTCTGGACCCTTCTTCCTTTATTTCTATTACCGACAGGGCCTGTGGGTCTCTTCCATTGAGCTGGCAAGATCTCAGAACCCACGGAATCCCATGCCCTCACTTTATAGGTGAGGAAACTGACCTTAGGAGTATATCTAGACCAGGGTCACACAGAACCCTTCTGACGGGGCCAGGACTGAAGACAAGGGCTATTGACATCCCAGATCTCTCTTCCTTAGAGAGGGTCAACCCACTAAATGTCACTCCTGAACAGGGCACTTCCTTAGGATTCAGCAGAAAAATCATGTTGGCCATGTACAATTTCATAAGGTCTGCCTCCAAGGAGAGGGCTCTATCTGTTGCTCAAGCCCCATTTCTTACACCCTTGCACACGCAGGGCAAGATCTGTGAGGCCCGGAAGCAAGATGCCTTCCAACGGCAACTCAGGACAGCTGCAGGTGCATGGCTAGCATTAGCCACCCGTGTCCCTGGCCACCGTGCTAGAGAGTGGGGCCAGCTGGGGCACAGCTGGAGTGCCGACAGATGTGTGTGCTCCCTGGTGCGGGGGGGGTACGGGAGGCAGAGAATGGCCAGCACAGGGTGGATGACGGGAGAGAGGAGCTGAGGAGAGCAGAGACAGAGACAGACACACAGGAGACAGACGTCTACAGAGCAGGGTCTCTAACTGAAATGTCTACAGAAGCCCAGCTGGGGCATGAGGTGGGTAGAAGGGGGTGGGAAGCAGAACTCGAAAGGGTAGGTCCCACTGAAAGACTTGACACTTAGTTTTGTTGTGTTGCTATTTGTTGATCTCGCCCCCTGCACCGACCACATGAGCATGACAGAGGACAGGGAGTGGACACCTGACCAACCGCTTGGTTCCCGGCAGACAGTGGGAGCCGGGGCCCTGGGGGGGGGTGCAGGGGGTGCAGGCAGCCACAGCCCACCCCAAAACTCAGACTCAAAGCCTGGTTCTCCCACTCCTATGCTGTGTGACCTTGGACCAGTCACTCGGCAGCTCTGTGACTCAGTTTCCAACCTACAAATATGGCAGCTCCCTCTTACAGCTGCTGTGAGGATTAGGTTAGCTAATATATTCCAAATGCTTACAACAAGATGTGGCACGTGGAAGGTGTCACGTTACAAGCTGGTGAAGCAAAACAGGGACGACGTGGCACAGAGAAGGAGAGAAAAATAAGCCAGCAATAAGGGGCCAGCAGAGAGGAAGTTCACAGGCCAGGAAGGGGTGTGACGTGAACAGGGGACGGAAGGAAGGGAGGAGAGAGACAAGTCAGAGGTCAGGGACCAGAGTCCTGATCCTGTTTTCTGCCAAAGCGGGCTGCCGCCTACAGTCTACCCCGCTCTGAGATTCAACTTCCTCCCTGGGCTGAAATAGTGAAAAGCAGGAACCAAAGAAAGACAGCTGTATTCCAAGGACCCTAAGACCTCTTCGGACACTCACAATCTTAACGGACAGGCTGGTGTGCCTACACGCAAAGGGAAGGGGACCCTGCCCTTGTCCTGAGCACCTGCAGGTCCCAGGTGGGGGCAGGCTCTGTCTCATTTGACAGTTCTGTCAATCCGACGAGATTAAGTGTGTCATCCTGGACGTTCGACTCCAAAGAGAAAGGCGTTCATGGAATCACTCCTGCCTGGGAAGCTCCGGAGGCCCCTCCACGCCGCATCCTCCTGCTGCGGTTCTGGATCTCCGACACCAGGGGGAGCACGCGCCCCATTAAAGCAGAGAGCCACCCTGGCCATGGCATGGAGGCTGCCTTGTGGCCTTGACATCTCTCAGGTGTGGGTGGTGGTGGAGTGCACGTTAGTATGGGAAGGACGTGTGCTGTGTGTCTGCCGGGCACCTGCCACTAAGCCTTTACCTCGTGAAAGAGGGAACGTGTTTCCGTGCCCCCAGCACCCAGGGGGTGTTCACCAAACACTTGTCACAGTGAGACCTGGTGGGCAACTCTTCCCACCATCCCAGAAGGAGGCGGATTGGGGGGATGTCTCCCTGACGTCTTTCCTACAGCGGAGAGGGGGGCCAGTATTCCCCAGGACGGATCACAGCTTTGGGCACTTTGAAACTCCCACTCTGTCTCAATATTTCAGGAAGTGCTCCCAGGGGCCAGGTTCTGTACTTGCCTTCACAACGTACTCAATGGGACTCGCGGAGCCCCCATCTGAGACAGGTGCTGCTAGACAGGACGTGAGCTTGTGTGAGCGCCCAGAGCTAGGCGACACAGAGCCAGTGTGAGAATCTGTTTCCTCTGATTCCAAAGCTGGTGTTCTTACCAGTTTCCTGGGGCTGCCGTGCCCTGGCTCCCCTATCCCCAAGCCAGAGCAGGAACCCTGGGGTCTGGGAGTGTGAGCATCACATCCCCCCGAAGTTGTCCTGGGAGCTCAGTTTTCCAGACAGAGCGGGGGCCACTGCATCCCCCTTGTGGCTCCTCAGTGAGCGAATGGGCTCCTGTCTTTCTGACTGACTGACTCCCCTTGCACTCTGCCCGCTGTCCCAAGCTTAGCATCTCTGCACAGGCCACTCGGACCTACTGCCCCTCAGTTGTCGGGACGCGCTCATGCCTGCAGAACCTCCCACCTTCTGTGCCTGCAGAGACACCTTCTGCAAGATGCTTCGAGCGAGGACAGTCCCCCGCCTTACACCGAGCACCCCGCCATGCCTCTGTCTGGAGGCAGGCTCGGTAATGGATGGATACCGGCTCTCTGTGGCCTGGCTCCAAGCTGGGCAAGGCCAGGCGACCAATGGGCCTGTCTCAAAGGGAGATGGAAACTTCCTTTTGGCTGAGGTAAGAAATCAGAGAGGCCTGCAAGAAAATAAACTGTTTTAAGTACCCATCAGATGTAAGAACTGGAAAGGAGCCTAAGGGATGATGGAGTCCAGGCCTCTTGACAGATGGGAAAGTAAAGGTGCAGAGAGGGGACCAGCTCTTCTTAGAGGTGCCCAGTAAGTTAGCAAGGAAGTCGGAAACATACTCAAAGCTGAGCTAGCAGAACCCAGGCTCACCCTCTCCCCACTCTATCTTTCCCTGTCTCTCTGTCTCTGACCTTTTCTTTGTCTCCACACCCTCCACATATGGCAAATGTCCCCCAGCACTGTTCTATCCATTTTATAAATACTAACTCAATTTATCTTCATGATAGCCTTATGCAATACAGTTACTCTCAAAATCGTTAAATGTTAAATAACTCTCCAAAGGTAACGCTGTTTGCACTGCTCAGAGCTGGAGTCAAGCACAGGCAGGCTGGCTCTAGAACCATCTTGCAGGCCTGCCTCTATGCCACGATGAGCCATCTGGAGCAGCCTGGAGAGATGGGCCAGTGGGGACACTGGCTGGACACCCTCTCCTGGGCCTCACCTGGAGGTGGCCCTCCATTTCCTGAGCTTCTCTGTAAGGTAACACCTGCAGGGGGCAGGGCTGTGGCCAATCTGCAGAGAGAGTTCAGGGGAACGTCCCTTGCCCCACATTTCTGGTAACACTTCAGGCCTGGTGTGCCATGGTGGGGAAGGCCCATGCTGGGAATGAGATGTGTCCAGCACCTGCTGTCTTTATAGTGGGCCACATGGCATCAGGAAACAGCCTCTGGGCTCAGTTTCCCCATCTGAAAATAAGGCAAGCTCTCCAGGCTTCCCTATGGTCATTTCCAAATCGGATAATTTAGGCTTTTGATAGAAATGCACCATTTCGTGGCTGGACACAAGTCGTAACACAAGACTCCAAAAGCTTGCTGGAAAAGCAAGCCGATACGGCCTGGGGGGAAAGCGGTTGCTTCCAAGCCGAGGTTTGGCAAGAACAAGGCACTGAGTGTGCACAGACTGACGTTCCCCTGAAATGTGGGCGGGGAAAGGAAGGACACGTGGAAATGTGGGCTATGTGCTGGACACATTGCATCTGTTATCTTGTCCAATCTTCCAATGAGCTTTGGGGAAGATGTGAATACTTCCACTCTGCAGATGAGCAAACATAGGCTCTAGTCAATCCAGTGGCTGTCCCAGCCCGTAAGTGGCAGAGCCTTCTGTCACGAGGCTTGTGAAGATCCTCAGCTCTGGACTGCAGCCTTCACTGAAACCCTGGGAAACCCAAACTCCCTGGTCCTCAGAAGTGCGGCTAGAGCTGATGCAAACAGGAAGCTGAGAAGAGCATCTTTCCGACGGTGCTGTGGGCCCCCAACACCTTCCATCTGCGGCATTTCCTAGCTGATATGACGTAAGAGCAGCATCCCGTTCACCATCCACTCCTGCGACATCACCTAAGCCTGAGTGCTAAAATGCACCTTCCAGATCCATCCTGCACATTCTTCAAAAAAGCCCAACTTCATTCACCTGCTAGTGAAGGCCTTCTGTAACCTGAGATCAATCCTGGTTCCTGCATCACTCCACACCGATGCCCAGGGCCACACCAATGTGTCCATGGAGGAGGACTGGCTGGGGGCTTGCTGGCAGGTGCTCCCCCAGCGAGTGAGGATGCAAAGATGAATATGGCGAGAGCACTGTGCCCAAGTTGCAAGGGGTCTACATGTGTATGTGGGAGAGACAGACGAATCTGATATAAATGACCAATCAGGGTGAAAACTGCAGGCTTCCTGGGCATTAAAGTGGACAGGACTCAGCAGGAGCTCGAGGGAGACTGAAGGTGCAGGCCTGTTTTGAACCCCAGGCAGGTCTCTGTGCCCTCGGGTGACAGCCAAGACAGAACTCCACCCACCTGGGCTTTTGTCCAGAATCAATGCTGAGTTCACCACGCACTCTGGATGCCAAGCCTGAGCTCCCCTCTTACTGTTCTTCAGCTCAGCCCTTCTCCGGGGCTAGTACCCCAGATCCTGCCTGCTCTTCTTCTCTTGGGTACCAGCTGCCCATCAAGCCGTGTCACCCTGTGCCTGAATCCCCAATTATTCCAAATGCCACCTTCAAGTCCCCACAATGTAAAGAAAGGGGCAGAGAGTCGCAGAAAGGAGATCTGGTAAACCAATTTGTGGGACCATGTTAAAACTCTCAAAAGAGGGGCACCTGGGTGGCTCGGTCGTTAAGCATCTGCCTTTGGCTCGGGTCATAATCCCAGGGTCCTGGGATCGAGCCCTCCATCGGGCTCCCTGCTCTGCGGGAGGCCTGCTTCTCCCTCTCCCACTCCCCCTGCTTGTGTTCCCTCTCTTGCTGTGTCTCTCTCTGTCAAATAAATAAATGGAATCTTAAAAAAAAAAAAAAAAAAACTCTCAAAAGAACCGAGAGATGCAAACCCCAATGACCACGGGGTAAGCAATTTCGCTCTTTAAGTGATAATGATTAAAATTTAATCTGCAAATAGAAATTATGCTTCGGGGACTGAGGTGGGATACCACGCTAGCCCCAGCTTCCCTTGATTCTAAAGCACCTTTTGGAAAGCAACGTGGCAGAGTGCTCCCAGAGCCATGCACAGGTTCACATTCTTGCCCTGGTAATCTCGCTGCCAGGAAAGCAGCCTAAGGAAATAAACCTAAATTTGAAAACTAAGTAAATAAATATAGTGGTCAGTTTAAAAATATTCACCCGAGCATTATTCTTAATCATGAAAAACTGGGAACAACACGAAGCGATCGTTAACAGGGGGATGGACCCATAAATCTCGGTCTGTTTGTGCACCACAGTGGTGTGCAGCCACTTAAAATGAGTCATAAAAACTCTACCGCAGCATGGGGCAGACACACCGCTCATGGGGACAACAGGCAGGACAGGTTGCAAAGCCGAATAGATTATGTATGTCTATGTAAAACGAAATCAGATCTAGGAGAACAAGTCCTACAGAAAACGGACCAACACACCCCCATAATTGTATCAGTATGGCAGGACTGCAGGATAATTTTTGCTATTTTCCAAATATATTGATGTAAAATTAAAATAATAATTTCAAAGCTTCCTATAAGATGAGAGGAACACGCACCCCTGAGGACAGAACAGGGGTAGACTCTGAAAAGCCACCTGGAATGTGACTCGGCTCGAGAGGGCCGCATCCCAGCTATGGATCTGAAGGATGGGCCTGGGGAGAGGCTCCCAAGGATGCAGTGCCCACTGCTGTGTGGGCAGGAGGAGGGGTCTGCCGTCCCTGTCCCCTCTCCAGCTGAACCCTGAGCCATCAACGACAGGAGCTCACATGGAAGGGTCTGGTCTGAGGGTCACCCTGTGGTATGCTGGTGTGTATTATGAAGGAATGGTGACCCCCAGCCCTCCTCAAGCATTCTGGCCACTGTGGTAGTCTGCGCCCGAGAGTCTCAGGGTGGGTCAGTTCCCAATGCCTGGTAAGCGAGGCTGAATGTGAGTCTCCAACACAGCTGTCACCACGCACCCTCTGTTTGGTTTAAGAGTCAGGGTAACTGAGGAGCAGAGAAGTTATATAACTTGCCAAGTGAGATGTGAGCCCAAGGGCACCAACCAGGACTTTCTGAGTCTCATTCGGTTTCTGTCAATACCTACCCTCCCATCCTGCAGCCTGGAAACCCTAAACTCTGTGTGAGGGATTGTAATGTCTGCGGGAGCCGAGCCCACACTCCTGGCCCAGAGCTTACATTTAGGGTGGGAAATTAATGCCCCATCGGCACCCGCCCTTGTCCAGCACACGTGCATGCACACCATCACACACGCACTTGCAGCACACACATGCGGGGACCCATGGGCATGCACATGTATGGGCACCCGTGTGAGGCAGAAGTAAATACCTTTTCTCCTCGGGCTCCCTTTTCACCGCGTTCTCCTTGGAGACCCTGCGGGGAGAGGTGAAGAGCAGGAACACATTTCAGTCCCGCTTCTCTGTTCTGAAGGTCTGAGGGACACGGACAGCCTGTCCGGGAAGGCTGTGGAGATCTGTGTCCCAGAACTCTCTCTCTGCACAGCAGCCTGGGCTCCTCCCTCCCGGGCCTGGGCAGCTACGCCCCCACCGGGGTGCGAGGTGAGCTCCTGGGGTTGGTCTCCTGGCCCGGATTACCCAGGTCCTCCTGGCCAGGCTTGAACACACCCTGGTCCCTGAGCTTACCTGGCCAATGGTAGGAGTGGAGTCAGTCCCCCCTGCCACGCAGAACCTGGATCCCTTCGTGATCATGACATCTGGATCATGAAATCTAGGTACCTTTAAGCCACATTCCTCCACCTCCTCTGGAGAGAGGGCTCCTGCCCTGTCCTGCATCCACTCCACCTTCCTCAGGAGCAGCACCCAGATCCTATGCTAGGGACTTCCTCCACTCTGTGAGCAGAGCTGCCCAACTGTCAGCCAAGGTGTGGGCTTCTCTGACCATAAGATCTAAATGCAATCACTAGCCCCCACCCTGCCCACAGCCACTATCTCCTTTACCATGCTTTGCTGTCCTCCAGCACTAAGCCCCGTGTGACACGTTCTCTGCCTCCCCCAAGGAGAATGGGAGCCCCCTGAGGGCGGTGCCTTCATTCCTTCAATACCACGTCCCCACAGTCTGGAACGTGCCTGCCACTTGATGTTCATGAGCACTTGCTAAATGAACAAATGAGTCAGTCAATGACTGCATCCATCATTGGTTAGCACAAGAATCTTGTAGAAGTGTTGCCTGCAGGCTCCTGCCCCACAGTGACATGCAGGAGCAGAGAAGGACGCACGCATGCACCTGCTCTTTTGCCACATGTAGGGTATGGAGCGAGATGCCAGGGCAGGGCCACCAGCACCCATGCAGGACCCCGCAGCTGCTCCCAGGCAGGCTCGAGGGCCAGGCCAACAGCTCGGTGCACGGCCCTGCTGGAGAGGCTTAAACGCATCCTGTGTTACTATGGAACACCCCCTCTCTCCTCTCCTTTCCTCTCCTGAAGAAAGGACCCTTGGACATTCTGTGCTGAATATGCTGAAGAGGACAGAGACTGCCCAGGCCCAGTTACTGATTCCAGGAATAATACCTACATCCTTGTCCCCAGAGAAGAGGCACAGGGCCAGAACCACACGCTGCTATCCCAGAGGGCAGAGGCTCTGTGGACCACCCAGGCCCCTGGTGGGAGCTGGACATCCCTGCCGTTTTAATTCCATCCAAGTGTCTTGGCCAGACACACACAGATCGGAGGTGTTAAATGCCCCCCAAGGCAAGGCAGGCTGCCTTGCTTGAAAATGACCTTTTACACTGCTTCTTTCATTTGGAGATAATCTCAAAGCTCTTAATGAGAACCAAAAATAGGCTCAGACACCCAAGAAGCCACCTTGCTCCTTACACACATGTCTATTTGCTCACTGCTTACTTCAAGGGGCACGTGGTTACTGAACATTCATCATGGGTCTGGCACTGTTCTAGGGGCTGGGAATTAACAGACTCCACACCCTTCTGGACTGGTGGCCTGGACAGCTGGTAAAAACGTCTTCTTTAGGTCAAGTCTCAGAAACACCTGGGCTGCCGGGTAAAAATGCAGATTCCCGGACTTCAGCCAAAGCTGCTGCATCACTGTCCGGGAATGGGGTCCTGGGAATGTGCATTTAAACCTGATCTCCAGGAGGTCCCCAAGTGCCATAACATTTCGGCATTTCTGGTCTAGAAAGAGACACCAACACTTCATTGCTATTGACACGTGCAAGGCAGTGGGTCCTCCGTGTACAGACACGGGAGGGGGATCTCTCGGGGGCCTGGGTCCCAATCCCTGCAGAAGGGAACAGGACCCCTTCCTGAGGCATGTCTTTACTTACAGGAACTCCAACGTGTCCAGGAGGCCCGGGGAGTCCAGGTGGTCCTTGGAATCCCTGCAGAAGAGTGTTTACAAGAACAGTGTGGGCAGGGGAAGGAGAAGCAGGGGCAGAGGCAACACCCAGAGATCCCTGCTTCTCCCCTGGTTGGGACAGCAGGAGTCACCAGGATTCTCACCCCCATCTGCTCAACTTCAGGGAACAGCTAGAGTGTGTTGCCTCTGAGTTCTAATGAGGCAGGTATAACAATTTCCATTTGTACCTGCCCTGTGCCTCAGGGCCTTCCCACAACCCGGCCAGGATCTGTGCCAGCTTCTGAGAAAGCTGTGTGCGTGCATTAAGTGTGGGGCGGGAAGCCATGCACACCTACTCTACACCTAAAGCCACTAGTTTTGCACCAAGATTTATCCCCTGGAGACATCGGAGGAAAGCAACACTTACCCGCATGCCCACCTCACCAGGCAGCCCCGGCTCTCCTGGGTCCCCCTGCACACACAACACAGTGCTGATCAGAACCCAGTGTGACACAGGCCCAGGCACGCCAGGGCAGCCCAAGCCTCGGGGGCATCCGTGTTGGGAACGCAAAACCCATCACAGACACAAAGTAACGACCAATGAAAGGAGACCCAGGCTGCCCTTGGGAGACGTCCCACGAGCAAAGGAGCTGGTCGCCTTCATTACAAGGGTCACAGCTCAACCCCCTCACTCGGGCTGCTAGAGGTCAGCAGAACCAGCTTCAGACACAACAGTGGAGGAAGCAGTTACTGGAGTGACAGGGGGGGCCTTCTGCATGGAGGAGCCTGGCCATCCGGAGGGGAGCCAGAGGGGTCTGTGGAGTATGGAGCCCCCCTTTCTCTCCTGCTCTCCACCCCAGACCTCCTGTCCTGGAGCGCTAAAGGCTGCAGACATGGAAGGGGCTCACGGTCAAGGCTCCCGCTCCGAGGCCCGCTCACATGTGGCGAACATCACCAAGGGAACACCGAGAACCCATTTCCCTTTGGGTTCTTGGTGAGGAGGATCACTTGGCCCTGGAGTAGACTACCCTGCCCAAGTTGATCACTTTTGGCCTGGGTTTCTGGAGCGTGTTCCAACTCAGAGGCAGGGAGTGGAGAGGTGGAGTCGGGGAGCTGATAAGAGGGAGGCTGGGGGCCACATGCAGGGGACGGGGTGCTGCTTGGTCCCACCCCAACTCCTCAAGCTATGAACTAGGGACCCCGGGGAGTCCAAAGTGCATCACTTTGGGCCTGGACTTCATTCCAGGCCTGGGCACTGGGACAACCAAGACCTCCCATGCAGAACTGCTTGTCAACTGAGTGAGAAACTCACTTCCCGTGCGCATGGCAACCACTGCGGCTGGTGTCATTAATATGATTAGGCTGACCTCCGGGGACCTGGGAAGGTCCCGGTACACATGAGCCCCAGCTCACGCCTGGCCCCAGCAGAGGCCGCCCCACTCAAGGACACGGGCTCTGACCAGGAGCTGCCTGTGGGGAGGGCGGTGGGAGCAGACGTACCCGCGTGCCTTTGCTGCCGTCTCTCCCAGGGGGACCGGGCAGGCCCAGGGAACCCTACAACAGAGAGAGAGCGTCAGTCAGTGCAGGATAAAGAGCACAGGGAATGCAGATTCTCAGGCTTCACTGGAGACCTACCGCATCGGTCGGGGTCCACATTTTAACAAGACCCCCAGGGTCCGTACGCACCTGCCAGCCCCATGTCCCCCCCGCCCCGCCCAACTCATAGCGTGGCCCTTCCTTGCTCCGGGCTCAACATCATACACCCAAAGCACAGTGTTTTCAATCTGGGCCGGATGGACACTGGGCCGGATGCTCCTTTGTTGGGGCTGTCCTGGGCACTGCAGGATGTCCAGGCACATCTGGCCCTACCCACCGGTGGCACTCCATAGTGGCGACAACCAAACGCGTCTCCAGATACTGTCACAAGTCTGCTGAGGCAAACTCGCCCCTGGCTGAGCACCACTGGGCGACAACAGGTGTCTAGAAGGATTTCTTAAGCTGGTGCACACTCCATGCAGAAGCCTGTGATAGGCATACTTATGGGACAGCTGTGGGCAGGAAGGGGGACACGGGCCAGGCTGCTCGCCTTCCACACACATCCTGGAGAGCACATGGAGGGCATTTAAACCCAGGAACTCCAGGATCTCTGAACTCCTGTCCGACTCAGACACTCTTCAATTCAAATCAAAGGATTCTGCCAGGACCTCCAGCCCAGCCTCCCCTCTCTGTCAATTTTCTGTAGGACACTGAGCAAGTCAATGTCTCTTTCCAGGCTCTCCCATCTGTGAAATGAGGTTATTGGACATTCAAACGCATGTGCAAGCTGGTGAATCTGTAAGTAATAGTAAGCAAACACTGTGTGCTGCATTACGTCTTCTGGTTCTACCACCTTATGCAATCCTCAAATAACCCTGCGGGATAGGTCTCCCCGTTTTCTCAAAGGCGTGTCAGACCTTGTACGTTCCCAGTGTTCACCTATAAATGAAGACGCGTGCATGCGTCCATACACATGCACACACAGACATACTTCTATAATTTCTATGAAGTGCCTTCCACGGACGCGACATTCCTTCTAAGTCAGCGTGATATGGAAAAGACAGACCGATAACTGGGGCTCTGATGTCAGACAGACATGAGTCTGCATCCCAGCTCTGCACCTTTCCAGCTGTAGGACCTCATACGCAGCCACCCTGGATGGCCGTGTGCGTCACCGGCCTGTCCCTGTGTGGACAACGAGGCCAGCAGCAGCATTGCTCCCGTGAGCGAGGGCTTGGCAATGCAGCGCACGGTCAGCGGTGGGGCCGGCCCGGGCTTCCGGGCAGCCTGCGGTCAGCACAGCTGTCCTGCCCGCGATCACGGAGGGAGTAGGCAGCACCACACTGCCCAGGCAGACTCATGGCAGGGAAATGAGACCGTCCCCTGTGTGCCACGCACATAATACGCTGGCGGGGGCGGGGGGCGGCGGGTCACAGGAGATGCACCCTCCCGCCCTCACGGAGCAAGTTCACAATGCAGACGGGGTGCCTGTGCTCACGCAACACACCCATCTGCTGGTTAGTGGTGTTTGGTTCTTAGACTCGGACCAGGAGGCTCTAGTCCTGGAGACTGAAGGGACTGGTGAACGTGAGGAAGCTTCCAGAAGGGATGTCTCCAGGTGAGGCAGCCTGCGGAGGGAGGCATCAAGGACCCAGCAGACTGAATGCCAGGTCCTGCCACCCTCACTTAGCGGAAGGAGGGCCACCTGAGGCAAAGGACTTCATGTCTGGGGGGCTCGGTTTCACTTTCCGTGAAATGGGAATAATCACAGCTACTGTGAAGTTTTTTAAGTATTAAATGTCTCTGCAATGCTCCACATAACATTGCCAAAGTTGCTCTGGATGATACCAGTTCGATGTGTAATTAAATTGTGAGGGGTTGGGGGAAGGTGGGGGTTCTTCAGTCAAATAGGTTTGTGAAATACAGAGTTAAACCCAGTTAAACAGGGTCCTTTGCAGCAGGCTTCCTGGAAGCCTTGAATCTGCTTGGTGGTGGTGGTCGTCCAGTGTCCTCGCCTACCCACCCGATCTGGCCACGGAATGCGTGAGGGACTGCAGTGGCTCAGTGCACGCACAGGGAGATGCGCCCAGGCTTTTCTGCATCTCATCACGGGCAAAACCGAGTCCTTTTCCACCTGTGTCAGGGAGACCGGGCCACCATTGTCAGGGGCTTGAAAGTGCTGGAAAGGAGAGTTATTTACAGACTAAGAGGAGGAAATATGGGACCGTCTCCAGTGGGCAAGCATTGTACTCAGGTGCGATTCAGGGAGCGAGACTTCCTCGTTGGTCTTCAGGTAAGTGTGGCTGTCCTTGGTTGGATACAAGGGGCAGGCGAGCAAGCTATGGATGTTCCACAAGAGGACGTGTTGTTCAATGTTAGGGACCCGGGGTTTCCTCGGCACCAGTGGGAGTCGGGTGCTTCCTGGGGTCAAACCTCCGGTGGCATCCTTGAGGGAAGGGCTGCCCCAACAGGCCATGTCTCAGCCACAATTTACATATCCGCACAAGGGGGATGAACCCCCGCCCCGCCGTGAGTACATGCCTTCCAGCGGTGCCTCGAACTCGTCCCAGGACACTCCGACAACGAGGCAGCTATGATCTACACTTAGTAGTTTATCAAATGCAAGCACAGAGATTCCATCATGTGTCCAAAGTTGCAGTGTCTATACCCAGAAGACCCACTCGGGGCCCCAGGACCTGCCTCTCTGCGGCATTTGCACGCGCTGGGTCACCGGATGCTCGCAGTCCTGTGGGCCAGGCAGTCCCCACTCCATCTGGAGCACTCGGGCACAGAGGGCCGTGGCTTTCTCGAGCCCACGCAGCCACTAACGTGGCCGCTGACACTGCAAGCAGCCGTGCTTGCACGCCCAGCCCAGCCCCACTGCCCTTCTCCAGGGACCCTGTCCCTCCCCCTCAGCCTCACTTCCCAGGAAAGCAGCAGAGCTCCTTCAACTGCCTGCCTGGAGGCGGGCGCCCCAAGTCAGGCCAGGACGCTGGTGGTCAGGAATAGGGCGGGCTCAGCTCCCCGGCTGCCCGGTCTCCAAGTTTTATCCCCTGCCGCGTCCTGCACTGATCTGAGCAGATGGCATGGACATCTGCAGATGGCAGGGACCGCAGCCTACTTAACTCTTGCTTCTCTACAACTCTAGGGCTAAATTAAAGATTTCCCAAAAGGAGGGATGTCCGAGAAGAGTAAAGACCTCCTTGGAGGAAATGCCCTCGATGGTGCTTCCCCCCCACAACCAGGCCTATTGCGGGACGTGTGCAGAGCTCCCCCTAGGTGTTGGTTACCCAGTTAAGACGGCGGGTCCTTGAAAGGCCAGTCTGTCTTCTGGCTGCTGCAGCTGAAGGCAGGGGAAGGGGTGTCTTGGTGGGCTCCTGCCTCAGGAATAAAGGGGGGAGGGCAGCAGGGCATTGGAGCTCCCAGGACCGTCTAATAAAGGGGGCCGGGGAGGAGACCAGAGACAATGCCAGAGGGAACTCCAGAGAGTTCCGGAACCTTCCCTTTGCCCAGCTGTCACATTCCAGCCTTGCTGGCACTTCCCAATACCCGCCCAACATGTATCTGGATGAATCTGTCTCATTCACTGACAGGAGCTCCAAGAGGCGGGGCGTCAGGGCTCCAGCACCTACCTCCCTGTCACCACGGCATGCTCTGCACAGGACCCCACAAGTGCTGTCTGCTCCAATCCCTTCCTGAGCCGTGTGGGCTCCTAAGCGAGACAGCAGGGACTTTTAAGTTAGCCTTGCAGGTATGAACCCCCAGGGACACAGGGAACAGCAGGGCGTTGTAGAAAAACAGTGGTCTCAAGAGCCAGCCAATTGAGGCTTCAAACTCTCCATCACTTAGTACTAATGGCCATGGCCTAGTTAGTGAAATGCTCTAATACCCAGTCTTCATCTGTAAATAGGGACCACAAATATAGCTACAGGATCCGTGCTTCCCGAGGACATGGGCAGCTCGGCAAACTGTTTGAAAGCAGCAGTCACTTCTGCTTTGTGATGAGTGGGCCACCCTTGTTTTGTAGCCTAAGGAATTGACTTGAGGCCTCTTTAGAGGCGAATATTTCCTCTAAGAGAATAGCATCTCTTTTCAATCTTATTTTACATGGTTAGGATAACCAAGCCAGCACTGCAAAAAAGATCCTGAAAATTTCCACTTGCAAATCCTCATGAGATCCAGGCATTTATTAGACGGGTTCCTGCTCTTATGAAAATTGTCAACCTGAACCAAATATTTCATGTTTCCACATCACCTCAGCTTGGCCTCCCAGAACACCACCACGCCCTATGATACACCTTCCCAAATCCCCCGGGGGGGGGCTCCCCATTGGCTGCCTGCAGCAGCTTTGCGAAGGGCAAGTTACAGCTCAGGGCTGCAAGCTCTATCCCCTCAGGAAACTCACCCACCCTCTCTGAGCCTCATTTCATGGAGACCTATGCTGCTTTCAGATTGGGAAAAAGGGTGTGGACATAATTAAAAATGCCAGTTGTTGGTATAGTTCTGAGAATGAGGAACACATTCTCCAGCCCATGGGGTGGGGGTCAACTAAAGGAGAAGAATGGAGTTGGTCCGGGAATTGGTCAAGTCAGGCACAGAGGGATTTTTAAAGGGAATATGTGTCACTAAGGATCCACTTTTTCAGAGAAAAGAGAGAGCAAGCATTTCCCCTGTTCTTTTGGTTAATTAACTATCAGGGCTTTTTCTAAATGTTGACAAAGAGCTCGCTTCATCCCTAGAGGTGCACATTAGTATCCCTTGCAGTTCACCTGTAAGAGACAGAGGAGGTCCTGCAGGTGGGGTCTGAGGAGTCCTCTGGGCAGTGGTCCCCAAAATGTGGCTCCTGGACCAGCAGCATCAACATCAGCATCCCCTGGGCCTTGTTAGGAAGGCATATTCTCTCGTCTCCCTCCCAGCCCCACCGAACCAGATGCTCTGGGTGTGGGGCCCAGCAAGCTGGTTTAATAAGCACTCTCGGTGATTTGGATGCTGCCAAGTCTGAGAACCACGGCTCAGCACTGATAAATGCTGGCCGTGCGGTCAGAAAACATGAGCACAGCTCCTGGCTCGGCCACACGGAGAGAAAAACTCACTTGGCTCCTGGTCACACGGCTAATATGCTTATAAAATGAGGGCAGTGGTATTTACCTCCAAACTAAATAGCATGTGCGTGAGTCCTGGCAGTCCACGGTCTCTATAAATACCAGGTACTGTTATAATCTCAGATACTCTACAAATTATTCTACGAGAACCAAGGAAAGGAAAGGACACCCCATACTGTGATCAGCCCACGTGGAGCACATTTTCTAATAACTCTCTAGGCTTCATGAGGCTTGCAGAGCTACAGAGGCCCCCTTGGGGGGGGGAGGCAGAACCCCGACATTTTCCAGCTGTCATCTGTCCCTGGGGATAAGACCTCACCAATGCCCAGGACACAGAAGACGTCATCTGGTGTATAAAAAATGGAACACTACACTGGTGTAATGGTAATTATACTTAACATTTATGAGCACTTTTTACAAATAGAAGTCATTTATTTTCATTAGCTCATTTCGTCCTTACAGCAACCCTCTGAGACGAATAGTAGTATAGTTGTCAATTTATAGACAAATAAAGTAAGGGCTAAGGGGTTAAGGAACTGCATGGTGGTCCACAGCTGCCATGTGGCCGAGCAGGGTCAGAAGCCGCCAGTCTGTGTCCAGGGCCATGCCCTCAGCCTCCCTTCTCCCCCCACCCCCTGTCCCACTGTCCAGCAGCCCAGCATTTGCTCTTCCCACAAATACTCTCCGCCTCCTATACAAAGCCCTAGGTCCTGTGACTGGTCCATTAAGCTTGGCAAGTGCCTGAGTGTCAGATGGAGGTGGGGAAAGGTAGACTTTCCTATTCCAGCTCTGCCTGGGGCTGTGAGATCCTGTGAACTCAAAACTTCCCAACAGCAACATGTCATTCAGCACCATGGACAGAGTCTGTGGCGCCATGATTCTCTCAGCGTTTTGGCCCCAACCCCACAAGGCTACTTGAGGGCACATAAGCAGCTAAACTCATTTTCCCCGAAACCCTTTAATTATTATAAAAATAGAAGGCCTTCAACCACAGTTATCCAACTCGATAACCATGAATAATGCACATTAACGCACAGGCTAAGAATAGGAGATGGGGCTGCTGATTAAGCCAGCCGTGAGCAAAGGGAAAGAGACCCAGAGCTAGAGGCAATGGCATGAATATATCTTAGAAGTTTCACACATACAAACACACACGTACAATTTATGGATCAGAAGCTCTACGATGTAGTCGTTACATAAAATAAGTTGAGGGTTAAGTTAAGAAGGTTGTTGGGAAGTGAGGGACATGGTTTTTGAGGGTCAAGGCTTCTCAGATACCAGCCCTGCTTTCAGGGAAGGGCAGAGAGCTGGCAGTGGCCATGCAATGGATAGGAGTGGGTCACTCTGTGACCTCGGGCATGCCCCAGACTCCCTAAGGGGTTGCAGGAGGCTGATACCAAATTAAACAGCCTGGCACATAGCAAGAGCTCCATAAGAGCTGTTATGATTCTTTCCACTACGTGGCACTTTCTTTGAGACCAAGTCACCACACCACTCCATATAAAGTCACTACAGGTTGGCCACTGAATTCTGCACGGCTCCTACTGCTAATGTCTCCATCCCATTCTCAGAAACAATCAGTGAAATGAAAGTGTGCCCACTACCCCTTGTTGTGCCGCACTTTTCACTTACACCAGAAACCCCTGATGTGTAGAAGCATCTTGTGGTTTCTGGAGACCTTTCTTGGGCCCTGGTCTGGAAAAGAGGCACCAGGAAGAAAATCCCTATTTGGCACTCTTCTTTCCCCACCAATTCTGCAATCCATTCTATAAAGACTCCATGAAATCTCATCTCGAAGTTTCAAATAAAGCCTGCCCTGGAAAGACACCCAAGGAAGAACTAGCTCAGGGCGGCGGGGGAAGGATCTGTTCTTTTACTTTGCAGACAGCCCACGGTGTGTCTGTCATGTTGGCATCAGAAGGGTGCCATTGTGAGAGCTGGTCTGCTGTCCCCTGCAGGGGGCTCCAGGCACTGCTGTGACTGCCTCACAGAAAGGGCCCTCGGTGAGCTAAGACCAGGCTCGAATGGGAATATCACTTCCAGGTCTTACCAGCTCTGCCCTATCAGTTGTGCAGTGGCCAGAGTGACTTTCTCCTGGACACTCTTCATCATCCTCTGAGCACCCCACTTTTGCCATCAGGTGCAAATAGCTTGCATTAATCATACCTCAAGGCTCATGTCCCTCATTTTGCTGTCCCTCCCCAGTCCCCAGGAGCCCTGCCTGCCCCTAAATGAATAGCTGTTAGGATTTTGAACAAGCCAGAGATATTATAAACTACACTGTCCTCTTCCTATAGCTTCTTACAGTGAAAACATCAATGTGTGTATTTTCCAAGTACCAGTGGCTTTTCCACGAAATGGGGAGAATGCCACCTTCCACCTGTGCTCACTGGAAGGAATGAATGAGAAGGTGCCCTTGGGACTGCCTGGCTCCATGCATGAGGGCTCAAAGGTTCCTGGGTCAGTAGCATCCCTAGTATTTCAAGAGGCAGAGGGCAATGGTGGATGCACAAGGAGGAAACCAGTCTCCAGGGAGAGAAATACTGAGACAAGGCCCCGGGAAATATGAACCCAGAATTGGAAGGAGACATGCAGAGGAAGGGTCTCTTGGGGCCCTGTCACAGCAGGTATGAAGTGCACTCCAAATACATGGACTTTATCTGCCACGTAACACGTGGCGCTGAGCAGTGGTCAACAGGGGATTTGTCACAACGGCATTTTACATAAAACGCAAATTCACGCGCACATGCATGTTTCCAACAGGATGGTGAGCGTAAGCCAGAGGAGGACACTTCTTTGGAACGGAGGAAGTCCAGGCGCCCTCCCCCACTGCTGGAAGGGACTTTTCGGCAGGTGGGCCCCCAATGTCCCTCAAGCCAGCTGCCTTTCCTGAGAGGCTGGATGCTTCATGGTCCACAGCGAAGTGGAGGGCCTGCTTTGTCCTCGAGGGCCATGTGCAGAACCTGCTGCTCTTCTCAGACCTGGGGATCAGGCTGCCTCTGCTGACTGCTAGGAACCTCGCTTCCCAACAACCCTTCTTAATTTCATCATGATGGCCTTGGACTCTCTCCTCAGTTTTCCATGTGGCATCTTCTTTAGCTTTGTGATGGCCCAGCACATGAAGACTCTCCTATGCGAGGACACTCGGTAGGACACTCAGGCTTGCTGCTCATGGCTCTGGCATCCTCTTTAGGACATTCAGCTGAAGTTTCTAGAAGGCAGCACCTGGGCTACTTGTTGGACTCAGATTCCTCCTTTACCACGTTGTCAGGCTTATGATCCCGGCAAGGATTGAAGAAAACCATAAAAGACAAGGAACTGATGTTTGTGTGACCTAAAACTCTGTCTGCTACCCAGCCAGCCAGCCCAATAAAATTCAGCTGAGTTTCTGATATTCGCTCCCATATTTTTTCTGGTGCACCACACCGTGAAATCTGAGCACAAAATCCATATGAGCTTTTATTTATTGCCATATGGATTTCTGTGGAAATGCTTAAGGAAGGACTTTCTGGTGGTTGTCGTTTCTGAGTTTCTTCGCTTCTACCAACTGCTGAGTGCTGAGCTGCTGACCCAAGCATGGCTTTACAGGACACTCTGCCCCAATTTCATCCCCTGTAGGTCTCAGGTGCCCTTGCTAGCTATAGGGCGTGATCGGGGCTGAGGAGGGGCTGCAGAGCCCTCTCCCTATGCTGTCCCCTACTGTGTTCCACTCCAGGGAATTGGAGCCCTGCCCCACCTCCCCGCCCTGGTCCTGGCCCCTCCTGCCTGAGGCCCCCTCCCACACCCCAGCCCCACTCTAATTGCCACATTAACACCAGCTGCTGGTCATAAGGAGGACAACGCTGGCGGGAAATGCATCGCGTCGTGTATCTTAGCAGCTGGAAAGGTTGCGGGCACGATCACTCAGCAATATCACTTATAAGGATCCATTTCAATAGGCCCGACCTCTGAGCATCACCTCACCCGGCTCCAACTGGCTCATTTCACCACAGCAAAATGGAGGCAGGGATGTCAAGGCTCCATCCTCACAGCCGTGGGCCCAGGGGAAAGAACCTCTGTCTCTGGGCTTTGAGGCAGAAGTACTGAGTTTGTCTGGTTTGAGCTAACTTGGATAATGTGCTTGAACTGATTACCGTGCTCAGGGAAAGGCTGGGGCCCGGATGGCTGGCACCCGATTCTTGCTAATGCTTGCCCAAGTCATTATTTAACAGGTGCCGTCAAAGTTCTTTCCCAGATACCCTCACTGGACCCTCACGTCCGCCTGAGGAGAGCACATGGTGGGTTCTAGTATCTTCCATGCACAGGCGAGGAAATCAAGGCACCAAGAACTGTGGAGAACCCTCCCTATGCACCACAGTTATGCGGCAGGAGGGGGCAGCACCAGGGTCCCAAAGCCTGACCCTCAGCCACTGCCACGTTCTGCCTTCTGGACCCACCGGCCGTCCTGCCGTCCAGTGCTCGGCAGACCCTTGTGCTGGGAGACAGGGCGCTTTTTCCAAAATCACACCACTTTGGGATTTCCCGCATAAACAGTTGTGAAGATCCTATACTTAAAAGGATTTTCATCATGTTAAGATTAGGACTTAGTCTTTGGTTAAATGCTTACAGACCTTGTAACACCAGGATGAGTAATTAACAGTACACATGAAACACCCCAAATCCCACTACCCCAGTATGCTGGTGGTTTGCCCTGCGCACGCGCCCTTTTATGAGCGAGCACATAGGGCTTCCTAGGCTGTATCTTATTTGCATTATGTTGCATGCCTAGCTCCCTATCGCAAGGTGTTCCTAATTTTCACTCGTGCCCATCTGGTTTCTGTAATGTGATGTTCCATTAGGTTGTTCCCATTTTTCGTTGCTGTTGTAGTTGTCAAGAGTTCTTATAAAAAAACAGAGTCAGCTTGTGGTAATTTTGTTTCTGCTTCTGTTTCTCCCTTCATATGAATTATGCTCATGATAATTTCCTAGACATTTTTTTTTTGGTTTCATTTCTTAGCACCCCCCACAGTAGAACACCAAGTATCCTAGGAAACCCTCAGGGTGCTCTGCTGATGTGACCATCCTCTGCTCCTCCGTCCCTTGAGGCCCAGGCAGGGTCCTCAGTGTGCAAACAGCGTGGGGAATGGAGGCCACAACCTGGCTCCTTAGGGACCAGTAGGAAGAATCACACTCTGGATGGCATGACTGCGTTCAGCACGCCTCCTCTGCAGAACAGGTGAATGAGCGCCTGGACGGGGGCCCAACCTCCTCTCTCACATACTGGGTACTTAAATACTATCTATTAAAGAAACACATTCACTCTTGTATGGATTTTAGCAATATCTTCTAGCAGAAAAGACAAGAAAGACAAGGGACAGATTTTTACACGTGTTTATCACGTGCCAGGGACGAAGCCAGGTGCTTTCAATATCAACCTCCTATAATCCCCACAACAGCCCTACAGGGTAGGTATCCATGTTCCCATTTTACAGATGAGAAGCTGAAGCTCTCAGAGAAGACACCAGCCAAAGATCACTCGGCCACTGCAGAGCTGGGATCCAAACCATGTCTGCCCAGCTCCCCAAACCTGCTTTCTTTCCATCACCTGAGCCCACGTGTGAGCACAAAACCAAGGCTTCCTCTTCCCTCCTTCCTCCCAGATGCCAGATTTGCAAGGAAAAGAGGCAGAGATGTCCCCAAAGTCCCACTGGGCAGGAGGCCTGCAGAGAGAAACTGGAGCGGACGCGCTGGCTTGCAGACACCAGAGGGCGCTATGGGCCCAGGAAAGGGACACAACCGAGCAGCTCTGGGCTTCCTCCTTGGCGGCATTGGTCCCCAGAGCAGAAGGACCCTCAGGATGCTCACCGGAAACTCACATTTTGGACTTGTTTCTGTTGTTCCTAAATCTCTTTCTACCAGTGGGGCTCACGACCCGGCTAATGCTACAGACTTCATGTCCATGGCTCAGTGCCCATCGGAAGGAACCCTCATGCCAGCGTCTCACTGTGCTGGTCAATCTCTGCAGGGAAGAGCCGAGGGCGGAGGGTACAGAGGTCATCACCCCTCCCTGCTCCCCATGACTCCACTGGAAATGGTCCCGACCAGCCCAGGGCTGGGGCTCTACACCCTCATCACCGCCACCAAGACAGCTGCAAAGTGACTGGAAATTGCGGGTGTAACAGAAACAGCATCACCAGCTCGAGCGCTCCCTGTGCCAGGCGCTGTGTCACACCCTTCACGCGCCTTCTCTCCTTTAGTCCCACCCAGTTCTATGTGGTGGAACCGGGATACTTCCCTTTTCCCCTTTTACAGAAAAGGAAACTGACGCTCAGAGTCGCCCCAGGACAGACATGCGGTTAGAACGAGGCGGAGCCGGATTCTGCAGTCGGCGACCCCTCCTGGGTCCAGCTGGCCCTCAGTCTTGGATGGCGGGGGTCAGACATCCACTCATCAATCCGCTCGTTTGGCAAGCGCGTACTTAACGTCAGCTGCCTCCCAGATGCTTGGGAGGTTCATCCTCCCTTCCTCTCCTTTTATGGTCCCAATGCCTGGGCTGTGGGCAGCATCCCCTAAAAGGCTGTCCCCCTTACTTTAGCCTGATTTCATATATATATTAAAACACTGGGGGAGATTGGCCCCAAGGACCCCACAGTGAATATGGGAACCAGAGAGGAGGCTAGCTTCCAAGACAAGGGGCAGAAGCAGCCCAGGAACATGGCACCACACAATGGTCTTGGGCATCTGACAGGGGAGCCGAGGAGAGTCAGGAGGCCAAGCGCTCCAGCAGCTGTTCAGCTGTGTGACCTGGGGCCAGTCACCTACCTTCTTTGAGAGCCGGTTTCCTCAGCTGCTGGGGAAGGGGAGCCTCAATCAGCCCCGCAGCCTCCCTTCACTTAAGTAATAACCAGAGTTTGTGTTTCCCATCATCCGACTAACTTGTGACCTTGGGCTGGTCACTTGACCTCTAAGCTTTGCTCTCCCCATCTGTGAAATGCGCATAAGTTGCGCCCTCTCTAAAGCGCTGGCTTCATCATGAGACATAAGGTATGGGGCACATCGGCCCTCAAGAAGGGCAACACACATCATCTCAGTGGTTAATTACACACCAGAAATACAAGACACACAACCACAATCAGAGAAATATGATTCCTGGGCCCACTGGGCTCCAGTCCATCCAATCCCCTTGCCCAAGGCAACTGCTCTGGAGAGAATATTCGAGTGGAGAAGCCAGTTTTTTGGGCCCTGTCCAAGTACATTAGTCACCGTGGCCTTCTCTTTCCTGTGGACTCTATCGGTCCCCTTGACCCACACTGGCCTCACCTCATCCTCAAGGGGTAATGCGAAGCAGAAGACTCTAAGTTACGAGTTAAGAGAGCCCCAGGGGCTCAGGCTGGGGTGGGCTGATCACCAAATCCCAGAGCCGCCGCCTGCGAGGCCTTTATGCATCATCTCATCCCACCCCCTCGTTTTTGCAGATGAGGAAGCAGAGGCCCAGAGAGGGAGGTGACTCACCCCAAATCACACAGCTAATATGTGGCAGAATCTAGACTCAGACTTTGCTAAAAATGTTCAACTGCAAGAGAAAGTCAACCAAGGACAGTGCTGGAAGTGCTAGAGTCTGTTCTGCTGCCCATCTGTCCTGCCGCATCGAGGATGTGAGGAGGTCTCCCTGGCTGCCGCCGTGCCTGGCAGGTCCTGACTGTGGGCCTGCAGGCAGGGATCCGGGCCACCAGGGAGGGGCCTGCACCCTCCAGGAGAATAAGGCTGCCCGTTCTGAGCTAAACCAGCACAGACAAGGCCCAGATGCACCTGCTGCTCATAGGAGAAAGAGGCCCATCACTTCCTGCCTGGTGACACCAACACAGGAGGACAGCTCATCAGTCAGAGGACATGCTGGTCCAGGAGACACACGTTGGTTCACCCAGCAAGCATCGCCCAGACCCAGCTCCCTGGATTCGAGGGCTCCAGCAGCCCCAATCCTGACAGGAATATCTGGGTATCCTGCTAATACCTGTGCTCTGGGCCCACAGGAACCTAGCAAGCTAGCGACGATAGCTAAAAGCAGTTGCTGAACTTGAGCACCTAGACTCCAGGTGCCGTGCTTTTACGCCACACAGGAACCGTGGACGGTGGCCACCACCAGCCCCGTCTTTCAGGTCAGGAGACCCAGACTGGAAAACTGATGGCAAAGTCACACTGTGCTGTGTGTCCATCCCGCAGCTTCTCAGACTGCTCTGTATCCTTGTGTAGGAGTTACTGTGTGTGTGTGTGCGCGCGCACCTGTGCTTCCAATGGGGATAAAAAAGAACTTCTCTGTGGAACAAATGAAGACACAGAGAAGTAGGGGAGAAAATAAATACCCTCCACATGGCCACCCTGTTTAACAAAGGGGCTCCACCTCCAGAATCAATCTCTTTCTGTCTCTTGCTCACACACACACACACACACACACACACACACAAACTGGGGTCATACCGTATATTTTCCCATGTGCTTTAAAAATTAACAAACTATTATTTTCATTTCCTAGGTCATTAATTATTTGTTGAAATGTGGTTTGGCACTCCCGAGTGCCGCTGCATCATTTAGCTGTGCGGTAACGCAGTTCGCCCTCTGCCCGCTCCACAGCACATGGTTGTTTCCAGTCTCACTTATGAATGACACGGAGTGAAACATGGAGTAGGCACTCTGTGCATCCTTGATTTAGCTCCACAGAGTACATCTCTGGAGTGAAAGCACGCAATGAGAGGGGACCTACAGGGAGAGAACGGGCTGGCCACGTGAAACTGTTTCCACGGTAATGGAACAGAAAGGCACCTGCACGTACAGCCCTGCACGAGGGGTGGAGGAAAATCCTCCAGGGTCCATCTGCACTGCCTTCTGAGCCCGCGCTCTGGCGAGATGTTAGCGCAGATGCATGCCCGAGAGTCCTGTGGCTGTCTCTCCTGGGACACGGAAAGTACATTTTTAATAGCTGGTGGGAGTGAAAAACAGCATTTTAGCAACGCTCTGATTTTTATTTCTCCTCACAGGCTAACAACGCAAGAAAGCTTTCCTCCTCAGAAGGAACCCCTATGTCCTAGGATCTGTTGGGCTTGTCCTGCTTACGATGAAGGTAAAAGAAGGTACAACATTCATATTTGGGGAGAGCACGTACGGGCCTGCCTGCCTTGTCTGGCTGCTCACCATCTCCCTTTGAAACTTCTGCAAGTCTTCTGGCGATTCCCCAAATTCCTCTGGTCTCTCCCCTCACACCCACCTGGCACATCACACTCAAACATTCCCGGCATGTCTGACCACGCGCAGACCGTTCGATGCCTTCCCACACTGCAGACGAGGCCTGGACATGCCCGGATATCTACCGCCCTGCACGCTGGTCCTCAGACCCTTCGGCAGCTCTGCATCCTGCTCCCTATGAGCCCCAGCGAGTACCCTCTGCTCCAAGCACCGTCAATCACCCACGGCCCAAACAAACACTCCCGCCGGGTTGTGCTCACTCATGCTCATCCCTGCCGGGCAGCACTGCCCACTGCACCCACTTCAAATGCCCAAGTCAGGGGAGCACCTGCACTGAGCCTCTTTGCTCCGCCCAGGAGACCTCTTCTCTCCACTCAGATGCTTCCAGGCAGCACCCCCCACCCCATCCTGCTCCCTGGCCAGCTACACAGCCCCCGGAGGAGTGATAAAAGGGAAATGCTTACCTTTTCACCCTTCTCTCCTTGGACAAAAGGCCCTCTGCCCTAGAAAAGGAAAGGAGGAGGCACAGGTTTACGACAGAACATCTCCACGCATGACGTCAGACATGGTAGCAGCGCCCTGGGGTCTGCAAAGGTCGGAAGCTTTCTCATCAGCTCTGCGAACGCGCTTCCAAACGAGATGATAACCTTACTTGTTGAGCGTTCATTCTCGGGGGTAGTACCCCATTTAATTTTTCCAACAATTCAGTATTACTATACTTGTAACTTTTCCCTTGTGAGCTTTACTAAGATATCATCCACCTACCGTATCATTCACCTAAAATATTCAATGTAATAGTTTTTAGTATATTTATAGAGTTTTGCAGCAACCACCATAATCAACTTCAGGATGTTTTCATCAGCTGAGCAAGAACTCTGCACCTGTTAGTGGTCACACCCCATGCCCCCCACCTCCTGCCCTAGGCAAACACTAATCTATTTTGTCTCTGTAGATCTGCCTCCTCTAGACATTTCATATACACAGAATCATACGATATGTGGGCTCTTACTGCTGGCTTTGCACCCAGTGATTTCTCAGCAAAGTGTTTTCAAGGTTCATCCATGTTGTGACATGTACCAATATTCCATCCTACTGCAGAACCACATGCCACTGCATGAATGTAACACACATCCCGTTTATCCACTCACCACGTGATAAGCACTCAGGTTGTTTCCACTTTTTGGTTATTATGAATAATGCTGCTCTGAACATTTCCCCACAGGTTTTGTATGAGCATATGTCTTCATTTATTTTGGATATGTATCTAAGAAGAGGATTGCTGAGTCACACGGTAATTCTGTTTAGCCTTTTAAGGATAAGGACTGTTCTCCAAAGCAGTAGCACCATTCTGTACCAGCGATGTCTGAGAGTCCCAGTTTCTCCACCTTCCTGGCTACTCTATCCATCACTAGTGAGGCGCTAGGGTCTCTAACCATCATCACTGCCTTACCTATTTCTCTCTTCAATTCTGTCACTTTTTGCTTCACGTATTTTGGACTCTTGTGAGGTGCACAGATGTTTGTAACTGTTCTTGATTTCTGAAAGACTGACACTTTGATCGTTCTAAGACACCCCTCTTCATTTCCGCTAACGTCGGGTTTTAGAGTCTATTTTATCTGATATTGGCACAGTCACTCCCAATTTTTCGGTTTTCTATTTTCAGAATATCTATTTCCCATCCTTTTACTTTCAACCTATTTGCATCTTTGAATCCAAAGTATGTCTCCTGAAGACAGGACAGAGTTGGGTCTTGTTTTTATGTCCAGCCTGAAAATACAGCGTGATTACTGATGTAGCTGGTTTCACGTAAGCCATCTAAATTTTCATCTCTGCCTCCTGTCTTGTTGCTCCTTTATTCCGCCTTTACGGCTTTTGTTTATTTGTTTGTTTGTTTTTGCATTAAGTATTTTCTAGTGCTATGTTTTAATCTCTTTATGGCATTTCTACCATATATTTTTGAACTATTTCGGTAGAGGTCGCTCTTGGGTTTCCCATACACAACTCAGCTTCTCACGACCTACTTCCAATTCATACTTCCTCCGGTGAGATTTATAGACACAACCCTCCTTACCTGGTTCCAGTCCCTCTTCCCCCAATCTTGTGCCATTACTACACCTGCTTGTTTCATGCCCGATTGCACACTATCATGATGATGCTTTTGAGCTTGTCATCCTGCTATATACTCAGGTCTCCGTCACCCCCGACAGTCAGTCAGCGAAGGATCTTACTGGCCTTTTTTGGTCCACGCTGACTCCTTTTTCTCCCTTTCTGCTTTCAAAAGTTTCTTTGTCTTTTGGCATCGGGGCTACAATCTTTCTGAGAACGGCTCTCTTTGTGTGATCTTGATTAGAGCTCACTGAGCTTCCTGAATGTGTAGATTACTGCTTTTCACCAAATTTGGGATTTTTGTTTTCACCATTATTTCTTTGAATACACTTTCTGCTCCTTTCCTCTCTCCTCCTGGCAGCCCCATTAGGTGCATTCTGGTGCATTCTGCTAACTCTCCGACGCTCTGTTCATTTTCCGGCCTTACTCTTTGTCTCTAGTTTTCAGATTACAGAATCACTATTGATCTGGTGGCTGGAATGCTGGCTCTTTCTTTCAGGAGGCTGGTTCCTACCTACCATTGGGCCTCTCCACTGATCCCCATTTTCCTTTCAGTTATAATTTTAAGCTCTAAAATTTCCATTGGAGTCTTTTTTTTTTTTTTTTTTAGAAACTTCTATCTCTTTACTGATATTCTGTATTTGCTGACATGCTGTCGTAATATCTGCCTTTCCTCCTTTAAGAACGATACCCCTTTGTCCTTTGACTGTCACTGTGATGGCTACTCTGCAGGTTGTGTTTGCTTCTCCACTCCCCGTGCCCCATCACCTCACTCCCTGCTGCTTTTCCTGAGGGTCACAGGGATATCCTGGAGAACCACACACAGTTCAGTCTGAATCTGGGCAGATAGGAGCGAGCCAGAAAGGGGAAGGGAGGGGAAAATAAGGCATGGAAAAACAGTATAATTCTTCCTGGTGGAGGAAAGAGCATGTGCAGCGGCCAGTGAGAAGTGGCCAGTGTGGAAACTCCGAGCTGCCAATCGGGGCACCCAGAATCCAGGGGTAGGAGCGGGGCTGGTGTGGGACAGGGCTAGAGTGGCAGCAGGGGCCACCTCTGGCGGGCCTCCCGTGCCCAAGGGAGGAGCTTGGGCTCCATTCCAAGGGCAGTGTGAGGCTCGATGTCTGGCTCCCACTAGGTGTTTGGTGCATTCTAGCTGACATGCACGCCTAGGGGAAGCCCGGGGTCTCCCACGCCAGCCCTATACTCACCATGTCACCTTTTTCTCCCTTGGGTCCAGGAGCTCCAACCAGCCCAGTGGCTCCCATGTCCCCCTGCAGGGTGCAAACCAGAGAGGAGCACTGGGTCAGGTCCCCCAACGGGGCTCCCCCACTCAGACTGCCCACTGCCCACTGCCCACTTGGCCCTCGACGCCCCAGCAGTGGCTGATTTTGTCCCTGCCAACTTCGCAATGAGGCCATGCTTCCCACCCCCGGAGAAGGAGGAAGCATCTAAATAATTTCCCCAATCTCTTAATTCCACAACTAAGGACATCCTAAGTAAGTGAGTGGGAGAACGCATCATGTGTTTGTGCCCGGGAATGGTCCAGCCCCACAAGGGGCGTGAGAAGCCCCAGGGTTCAAACCCCCGCTCTGCTGCTTACTGTGAGAACATCATTACTCTTTGGGCCTTGGGCTCTTCCTCTGTGAAATGGGCATGCTGTCCTGAGCACACGTAAGACTGAAAGCACGAAGGTGCTTTGAAGGCCGCCAGAGTTCAACCAGGGTCCCCTGATTACGCCATTTGTATGCCCTGGGCCCTCCCAACTCTCCATGAAGACAGGGAGGGCAGGCAGAGGAGAAAACAGTGTTTGCGAGGGAAGAAAATTCACCAAGGGTCGAGTGCGGGACTGGAGCAGTCTCCTACCATGCCGTGAGCCAATCCAAACAGGCGTGGGTGTCCAACACGGGAGCCCTCAACTTTGTCTCTTCTCTTGTTATGCAATTTCATCTGGGTCTACTCCCACCTTGCATACTCTCAGGACAAACAGCTAGTTGGCTTTTGCTGCCCCCCTTGGTCTGTCATGCCCTTCCCCTGCCTTCTTTATCCTAAGCAGCTCCCATGCATCCTGCTGGACCCCGGGGCCCCTCCACCCTGGCTCTCCCCGCAGGGGATCCCACTCTTTTCTGTCACTCTTCTCTTGCCACCAGCCTGTGAGCACTGGGGACAGGGCTCTCTCATTCACTGTAACGTCCCTGCACCAGAATGGGCCCTGGCACCTGGAGTCACCAGACCATTACTGTTGACCAGACCTGAGCTGTATCTGGGTAAATGGGGCCACTGGGAGCCACAGCTGTTGCCCTGGAGTCTTAATCTCGGGCTGGGACAATCTGACCTGTGGGGCCGAAGGGCAAGGACTGCAAATCATCTCCAAGGGAGCCAGGCTGGTGTCCAGGTGGCTGAGTCCGAGTCCCTCCCTAGCATTCCCTCCCCCTGCCTTGTCCTCCCTGCAAAGGTCACCTCTCAACCCTGGATCTGTCCAATCACAGCACGACATGGTCATCCAGTAACCAACCACTGCCTCAGACAAATGTTCTCCACTTAACACTTCCACAAACCCCCGGACACCTCTGCTCTCTTCTTCCCTCTGACAGCCGAGAAGCTGAGGTTACTGCCCAGGGGGTGCTCAGTGAGGCAGGAACCCCTGTGCTCCTTCTCGAAAGGACCACCTGGCACTCTGGACCACCCGAAGCTGCTCTCCTTTGGCACCACGGGAGGGGATCCCATCAGGGGTATGTGTGTGTGTGTCCAGGCTCCCCAGCCCAGCAGAGTGGGGGTAGAGAGGAGAAGGGGGAGAAGGGAGAAAGGGAGAGAGAGAGAGAAGGGAAAGGTATCACCTCAGGGTGTTTCTACCACCACACTCAGCCCCTCTTTCACACACCAGACCAGGTAATGGCCTCTGGATCATGCTGACTTCTTCCACCCGCCCGTGTGACCACGGGCAATTCTCATCTCTCTGGGTCTCAGCTTTCTGAGACCAAAGTTAAGGATGTGAGAAGACAGCTCTGTCCAGCTCTGTAAATGCTAATAACCTAAGGAGGGATGGAGACAGAGAGGTGGCTGCATGACTGAGGAGCGGGGCCCCTCGAGGAGGCACCTGGCTTTGAGCAACGAGTGAGTTCAGAAAATTTGTGCTGAAAGAATTTCATGCAACTTAAAGAAACCTTACGTGCAGTCTAAACAGACAGACTCTTACCAGCCCAAGCCCCAAAGTTTCTGGAATATAGAGGACTAAAAGGACTGACACAGAATTAGCTAGCCACGGAGAGGTTAGCCCATTGGAGCAAACGGGATGGGAGCCAGGACTTTCTCACCCAACCCCTTCTAGCTCAGGTTTTCAGAAACAGAGGTTCCGGACTTCACGCCACTGGCTCAGAGGCAAACACCACAGACTAGTCATCCAGCACGACGCTTCGCCTCCACGTGGGGAGCACAGCAAAGGCGAACCTGGGCCCCAAAGCACCCTGAGCCACACCTGCACTGACCTTTGGGCCGGGGAGTCCCATGGGGCCATCAGAGCCCTTTTCGCCCTAAAGGAAGAAGGACAAAAGAAACAAGAAGTAAGACTCTAGTTAATTCCCCCACGCCCTCTGCCTTCAGCAGTCGGTTACCCCTCCACAGGCCCCTAAGCCAGTCTCTGAATGAGCCACGTATGGCCAGCAAGCGGGACAAGGTTTCCTGGAGCCAAGAACCACTCTTCTTGAACTCCATGGGACACTTTGGTGTCGCCTCTATGTGGCTGTTGGTGGAATAAAGACGGGGACAAACAAGATGGTACCCCGTGGGCTACTTTTTCCCTGACACTGCCACCCCTGGAGGTCAAACTATCACGTGGCCCGCTAATGGTTCCCATAGTTATTAGTCACCAGACACCAAAGCAATGCATGTTTGTAACCTACCTCTAACCATCGTTCACCTGCTCACACATGCTGCTCGTGTAAAAGATCCAGTTTCCAGATTGAAAATTCTGATCTGTTAAGTTGTGGGTGCGTGTAAATACTGCCACACTAAAAACCAATGTAACACGGTTCATACACTCGTCCACGTGTAAATCTCACCACATTAGTGAAAAGGAAGCGACACCGTATCCATTTATGTGTGCGTACCGCCCATCGCTAAAAGCACCCCAGGTGCGGTTGTGTACTCAGCTAGTTCAGGAACAAGTTTGTTTTTTTAACGCATTCATAGATGTCATTTACACACGCAAATGGAGGTAAATAATGTTTTGTGTATTTGACCCCACATAGTGCCCATCGGAATGTCTGGTACACAGTTCACATGAACCATGTTTGGGTCTAGAGATGGAAACATGGACCCAAGAGGCACGTTGACCTAGGAGAATAATGGAAGTTTTCTGTAAACTGAATCCAAGATTTAAACCACTGGAAGCCAAGTCTGCCTGTGGCCTCCTCCCAGGAGAGAACACTCAAATCTCCTGAGCCCCCATGTGCCACATCATCTATGGAATTGAAGATGGCGAGACAGAGGCCAGCCCTATTTAATGAGGGGCTTATTGAAGCTCTTTCGTGTGGGAGGCAGAAGAGGCCCCCTTCGCACCCACCTGTGCGAGCACCCCAGGCTAGGTGCACCTCTGCTCTCCTGGGCATGGTAGCCAGACCGCACACTGAAGCATTTCTGAAGATCATGTGCTATGTGTCTTAAAACCTCAGTGCTCAGCACACAGTGGGTGCTTACTGTTTACTGTCAGATAGAAGGGGTGGTTGAGGAATAAAGGAATGGGTTATTGGGTGATGCCCCCCAGAGTTTGAGGCTGAGAATCTGTAAGGTGATTGATCATCTTGAAGAGCGAGCCCTTGTCCTGCCCGCAAGAGAGGGTGTGTTCCTTTATCTGTCCCTACCAGCTGTCCTGCCACCATCCGCCCATCATCCTTCACACCCTGATCCACGTATCCATCAGTTCAACCACTATTTAATAACGTTGGGCTAGACACGATCAGTGGCTAAGAATACAGACGTGTCAAGATCCAATCTCTGCCTCTGGAACTTACCTTATGGAAGTAAAAACAGGTAGACATTTTTAGTCCAATGTGATCACTGTTATGGTAGATGGCAGCCCAGGGATAGGAATGGGTCATGGGGTCTTGGAAATAGCAGGTGCATGGCCACATGGGGAATGAGGGAGGAAGGGCTGGAGGGAGGGAGGGGGGAAATCACATAGACAACAAGGTGCTCAGGAAAACATTCCTTGCGGACATCTTGAGAGAAGAGCAGGCATGAGCCAGATAAACGAGGGGGTCCAGGCAGATGCTGTATATGCAAATACCCAAAGACAAGAAAGGTTGTGACCCCTCCAAGAAACCAGTAGTTCTTGGTGTCCTGGAAATTGGGGGAGCAACACGGAGAAAGATGGTGCTAGAAAGACAACTGGGGACCCTCTGTGACCATATAGGGTGGTGTGGTGGGGGTGGGGGTGGGAGGGGAGTGCCTGGGGGTCTTTGAGTGGGAAGATACATGGGAACAGGAGGTAGAGACTCCTGAGTCTAGACTTCCCTCCCAGGGGTCCTTCCCCCATGCCAGGGGCCACAGGAGCCTTGGCGGGACATGCCCAGGGCACAGCTTGGCTCAGGGAAACTTCTGGCCAGGGCAGAACTGGCTTTGGCCACCACCCCAGCAGTCTGTCCACACAGGGCTAGTACCCAAACCTCACAACAAGTTAGCCTTCTCCTTTGGGGTTCTTATTCAAAACCCAGGGACAGGGGAGGGGCTGAGGTCCAGCCCTGGGTGCTCACCCTGGCTCTCTACCTGACGTGTCTCATTCTAACCCAGCGGGCACTGGGCCAAGGTACCTCCCCTTCACACCTGCCCAGAGAAAACTTCAGCTCACAGCCAGGCTGAGCCGGCTCCTTTCAGCAAGTTGGGCCAGCATTTGGCAGCCTCACCTGACTGAGAGTTCCTGGGGGCTCCCTGTCTCCCCAGGTCTGGTTCTCTGGGTAGAAAGGAAGGAGGGAAGGGGAAGAAGAACAAGGTGGGGGGGGGAGGGAGCCTGCCAGCCAGGACATGTGCATTGGAAGTGTGTCCATTCCAGTGAACTCCACGGTGATTTCACATTCCTCCCTGTCTGCTCAGCCCCGTACAGAGCCACTGAACCCCTCCTGTATGCTGGCCCCGAGCCGGGAGGGCAGATACAGCACGGGATATGACCACAGGCTTCAGGGCAAGGCCCCGGGCTGTGGGCTCTGGCAGAACCCCCAGGACCTTCCCCAGCACAGCTCTGCTTTTTATCATCCTTGTGTGTTTGGTTAACTTGTTCTGCTCAAACAGTAGAAGACTTCTTTCTTCTTACTTATCAAAAAGGCCACTGGTCTACGGGAAAACAGGACAGATGAAGGCCTCGGGCACTCAATGAGACACTAAATCTAGGCTAGTGGATGGTGCCGGTGGTGTTCGCAGAAACACTAGTTTGTACATTAGAAACTAGGTACACACAACTCTACTTGTATGTCACCTCCTCAGAGTCTTATTCGCAAACCAGGTCTGTTTTGATGAGTGGAGAGATAGCAGCAGGGGTGAGGAAAACCTCGGGGATACATTAACTCCAGGAAAACATTAACAGGTCTCAGGGCTCCCCTCCTCGGAGCTGGAACATCAAGAAACAAGAGGTCCGAGGAACAAGAAGGACTCCCTGTCCTGCAAGTCCCCCAGAGCCCAGGGCCATCCTGCCCCGGCCACCCTGGTGCATGATGAGAAATCCCCACCTCCTCTGCTCAGCTCGGGGGCTCCGGGCTGGGGGCTGAGGGTAGACTGCTGGGGGTACCTTTTCTCCAGCTGGGCAGGAGCAGTTGATGGTCTTCAAAAACCCGATTTGTTCACTGCCGGAAGTGGGAGGCTGCTGGGGCAGGGGTGATGGCTCTGTCAGCACGGTCACCTGGCACTGGAAGGAAATCCCAGTGAGTCAGAAGGTCAGAACCTGGCTTTTCACCCAGCACAGCTCCCCAGCAGGCAAGGGACCAGGAACCCAAGAAGCCTGAGCTTGAGTGGAGGGGAGATCGGGTCATGCCCAGCAGCAGGTCCTAGGCTCCTGAGGCCTTGGAGTCAGAAGGGCCTGGGCCAACCTGCTCTCAGCCACATTGCTGGCTTCTCAGCGGCTACAGGAACCACGAACCCCTCTAAGCCTCAGTGTTACCCTCTGCAGAATGGGGACAAGGGTGGGTCCATTGTGATGCAGTGAGGAGGATTCGATGGGACAGCTCACTGTCTCACACCCAACAGGTGCTTGGAAACGATGTGCTTCCCTACCATCACCACTTCCCCACCTCCCTTCCCTATGTTGTCCAGGCCCTCATCTGACCTTCTCTCTTTTGCTCAGTCCACAGTCAGGCCCATCTGACTCCAAACCCCCAGCGCTGGGGGTTTCCACCACCATGTCTTGGGCACAGGGCCACTGAGCACCGTGTGTGGACATCACCCCTCTGCCCCGGGAAGCGGGCTCTGTCACTAAGACCACCTTCCAAGCAGCCCCGGGACTGGGGTTTGTTAAAGAAGTTGGGGAGGGAGAGCCTTGAAAGGGGGCAGAT
Source organism: Halichoerus grypus (assembly GCF_964656455.1). NCBI lineage: Eukaryota > Metazoa > Chordata > Mammalia > Carnivora > Phocidae > Halichoerus > Halichoerus grypus. Next base: position 4,627,316 of record NC_135716.1, on the reverse strand, counting down.
GCAGAGAGGTCCAGGGTCAGGGGAAAAACTCTGGGTTTTCTCGATCTCTCCAGTCCTGCCTGCAAGCCCCCTCCTCCCCTCTGCCAACCAACCCAGTGTGCCAGGCCTCCATCCACTGAGCATGGTCCGTCCCTCCCAGGGCCATGCTGCCAGCCTTGGCCTCTCCTCCCCAGAGCCGGGCCCCACTGCTCGGCCTGCAGACTGGTGGTGTCAAATAAGACCGGGACCACGGCAGCCCCCTAGGGAGACCTGCCTGGCCCCCAACCCACATCCTGGGGGCCCAGGAAATGGAGCCCTAGCCCCAGATGGTCACTGGACTCCTCTCTGACCACATTCTGAGGGTGGGCACCCTCTGACCCCTGAATGCCCATTCCTAGGACCTGGACACCCCCGTCCCTCTGGAGGCCAAGGACCAGTTTCCTCCCCACCTCTGCATGTAGGAGTTTGCTCACCGGGCCCAAGGGGATATCACAGCAAGTCTCCAATTCTGCGTGTCTGGAGTCACAATAAATCACAATCTGCTGCAGGTCAAACTGGAAGGGACATGAGGTCAGAGTGAGTCTGGAGGACTCGGCAGCCCGAAGCCTCCATGCCTCCAGTAGGCCCGCACAGGGGTTGGGCCCTGCTTTCTCCTCGGGGTCCCTCCCTGGCCTGAGCTTCAGGGGAGCCTACAAATCTCCTGTTTACACACCCCCTTCTAGAAGGGACAACCCAAGAGCGAGGAGGTTGGAGGCTACGGGCTTGCCGGCACGGATGGCGCTGGTTCTTGAGTCTCCGAATCCTTCCCCGGACACCTCTGCCCCCGGGCACTGTGACTGTGCTTTCTGAGAGCCCCTTCCTGGGTGCTCTCACGACAGGCTCCGAAAGTCTCCGGGAAGTGCCCCATTTCCAACCCTCCAGACATCTCCACACGGTTGCTTATGTCAACTTTGTAAAGTAAAAATGTGCCTTTATCACCCCCTTGAATACACAGTCCCTTAGTGTGACTTACAAGGGCTCTGGTGTCCAACACTCACATGCGTATGCACACACACACGCACACACACAACACACACGCTCGTGCACATGCACACGTACGCACACCCGCACACACCCGCACACAACACACACACACGCACACACACACCACACACGCTCGTGCACATGCACACGTATGCACACCTGCACACACCCGCACACAACACACACACACACGCACACACACCACACACGCTCGTGCACATGCACACGTACGCACACCTGCACACACCCACACACAACACACGCATGTACACACACGTGTGCACATACCCTCACAACACACACGCTCACGCTCACACACGTACACACACCCACACACATGCACGCACACGTGTGCACATACCCTCACAACACACACGCACACGTACGCACACCCGCACACAACACACACGCATGTACACACACAGGTGTGCACATACCCTCACAACACACACGTACACACACCCGCACACACCCACACACCACACCCACGCATGTACACACAGGTGTGCACACACCCTCACAACACACATGCTCACGCACATGTACACACACCCACACACACATGTGCACACGCGTGTGCACATACCCTCACAACACACATGCTCACGCACATGCACACGTACACACACCTGCACACACAGACCCACACGATATACACAGGCACATCCATGCACACGTACACACATCCATGCACATGTGCCCATACAATATACACACGCACATGCATCATGCTGATGCAACACCACCCAAGCAGTACACAAACACACACACATACACACACCTGCATACACAGCGCCCACACAGTACACACATGCACACACGCACACGCATATGCACACACACACAGTACACACACACACACACGTACATACATCTGCATACACAACGCCCACACAGTACACACATGCACACACGCACACGCATATGCACACACACACACACACACAGTGTGCAGATAAAGCCCGGGCCTCCTCTAGGACAGTCAAGCCCTCCAGGGCCTGGCTCTGCTGCCCTTCCAGGTGTGTTTCTCTTCATTCCTATTCTATGACATCTGACCTCACAGAGCCCACAGCCATGCCTCGCCATGTGTGGTTCCATTTCTAGGAAAGTCCCGGAAAACCCAGCAAGCTCTTAGTCACCCCCCAAAACTGTACTTGCTGCTCTCACGTCCCGGCTCCGTAACCACCACGTGAGTGCCGGCCCCATCGCTGGTCACTCTGCACGCAATCCCGCACGTCTGCAGCACGCGGACCACAGACGCCCTTGCTTCCTAGTTTACTTCTAAAATCTGCTTCCCTACTAGCGCATGAACTCTGCAGGCAGGGCTCTCTTTCCTCGTCTCCCACGGGAGCCCAAGCAGCAGGACCACTGGTGCACGGCGAAGGCCCAGAGCACAGAACTAATGGTTGGATGGATGCACGCGTGCACGCACAAACGTTTTTTGAAGGGAACTCGAGCTGCACCAGTGGAAGGAGGGATGCTTATCTTACTAAACACTGATGCTAAGTGCCCATGGCCTTGTACCTCCCTCTACCCTTCTCCGGCTGACCTGTGCTGCACTTGGAGTGGCCCAGCGAGCTGGCTGGGCAGGTGGTCGGCCGCTTGGCCTCATCCTCCTGGCTGTATGACATGCCCCAGGAGTATGACTCCCTGCCTCACTGACTTGGCTCGCTACAAACACTTAACCGTTCCACTCATCTGTCTGTTCTATTTCCTGTAAGACACTAGCCCACAGACAGAGGAGAAAATGACAAAATGCACAATCGTGCTTTTGAACAAGGCCCATTTTAAAGAGAGGGTCCTGCTTTCTGCATTAGCGAGCGCATACACTCAGCAGCTGGGCCGTTTGGCAAGGCTGCAGGGACAGGGATGGGGAAGAACGAGGCAGAGGAGCAGGGTCAGGGACAGAGCACAGACGGCCTAGGCCCGACAGAGGTGCTCCCAGGTGGGGTGAGCGGGTCTGGGAGCCAGAGGGGCCCCTTTCCCTGCCACCCTGCTCCTGCCTCTCCCCTCCTCCCTCCACCGACCAGGGAGTCCACCTGCTGACGTCCCTCTGGCTCCCACTCCACCTGGCGACCTCTGCTCAGGCCTACGTACCCTGTAAACCTGGGTGGTCTTCCCTGGCCCGGCTTCCCTCCAGGGTCCACCATCTGCAGCTCGGTGACCCTTCTCTGGTGACAGCAGGGTAACCAGCATGGGGGTGCAGGGAGCTTAGAATCTGGTTTAGGTCCTGGCCCTGCTCCTCTCTCATGACAGCTGGACAAGGGACCCCAATCCCAAGCCTTGCTTTCCTGTGCTGTAAGTGGGGGTGGTGCTGAGCACCCGCAGAGCTGGGTGAGGACCTGGTGAGGACCAGGTGAGGACCAGGTGAGGCAGAGAGCTATCTATGGGTCCCAGGGAGGATTACAGGTGAGCTGTGGTGCTCGCGCCATGTCCAAGGCGCCAGACCATGTGGTTAAAAGTGCCCCAGCCCACGCTTTGGCAAGATTTATGACAGGCTGAGGAATTCACTGATTCTCCTGCCACATACTTCATTAGGATTTGTTTTAATTCTAGAAACCCAGCAGGAAACAGGAAGTGGGAGCAGTATTCTGTTGACAAACATCAGAGGTTCTGGGATTCCCAGTATTGGATACAAAGTGGACGCTCAGCTACAGCCGTGGGCAAAAAGAGGAGAGAAAGGGACACACCCAAGCCCCCAGACTCCATACAATGGGTTAAAAGAACCCAATTAAGGGCCCAAAGTGGCCGTCACATTTCAGAGTCAGGCAGGACACAAACCCCGGGTTCCAGACGCACGGTAAATGCAGACCTTACAAGCAGACTTTATTTTATTTTGCGTATACTTTCTATATTTGCCAGATTTTCTACAATCAGAGAAGAAAAAAAAGCCTCTATTTAAATGTACAGAAAACTCTGTAATTCTACCCCCCTACCTACAAATACGTGTGGAGATCTACGTCCCCACTGCGAGCACAGTGCCTGGCACGCAGCAGATGCTCAATGTATGTGATCAGTGACCGGCTGCACGGACGAGGGATGGTGACCCCGGCGTCCCATATGGTTTCTGAGTCAGGGTCCTCCCTCCTAAGGCAGTTCAAGGCGCTGTCTTGATAAATGGTACAGACCCGTGAGGGGGACCTGGGGATACCCGACTCCCGAGGCTGCCCCCCGTGACACCAGGACCTTGGCTGCAGAGGCCCCCGGGACTCACATCGATGGGCACGCTGTCGTGCAGGCGCTTGCCGATCACCGTCTTCCCCTGGATGTCGATGTTCTCCCTCTCCTCGATGGGCAGCGTCTGCACCGGCACACAGTCAGCGTACAAGGACACGTTCTGGGCCTGGATGCTCAGGGCGATCTTGTGCCAGTCCCGGTCAAAGAGGTCACTGACCCGGGGGCCTCGGAAGATCACCCTGACAGCATCCTTCACGGCACCCACAGCATCATACTCGACTGCCTTGTTCTCGCCGTCCAGCCGGATGGAGACCTGGAGAGCAAAGGACCACAGGCTCCCTGAGCTGCGTGGGACCAAGGCGGGAGAGTGCAAGAGGGGAGAGGGTTGCGGAATCAGGAGCCACATCCTGGCCGTGACCCTCACTGCTGGTCACCCTTGGATAAAGCCTCGGTTCCCTCCTCAGCCTTGGTGCTAACAATACTACCCTGCAGGCTGTTCCGAGCACCTGCACTAGATGGAATAACTGGGCTCAGACACTAATCCAGGGGTCATACACAACCCCATGCCTGGGGGTCTATGCAGTAGGGGCACTTTTGTGAGTCTGCAAGACAAATGGTGCAGAAGGGCTTGAGTCTCAAGCCCAACGAGAAACCCCAACTGGTCTCCATGTCATTGAAAACCCTGGCCCGGCAAAACAGGCCATGTCTGACCAGATGCCAGGGACCAGGCTGAGACCCCATCCCAGCCCACACTGTCTCCAACCGTGAGGACGACCTTGAAGCTCCAGTAGGATAAACTCCTTGGCGGCAGGGACTAATGGGTCTTGTTCACTGGAGGACCCCCTGCCCTTTGCAAAATGCCTACGCAACCCTGGAAGAAAGTTTTACTTTTGTTTTTCTTGGAATGAAAGAATGACTGGGGGCACCTGGGTGGCTCAGTCGTTAGGCGTCTGCCTTCGGCTCGGGTCATGGTTCCAGGGTCCTGGGATCGAGCCCCGCATCGGGCTCTCTACTTGGCAGGAAGCCTGCTTCTCCCTCTCCCACTCCCCCTGATTGTGTTCCCTCTCTCGCTGTGTCTCTCTCTGTCAAATAAATAAATAAATAAATAATAAATAAATAAAGAAAAGAATGATTGGACACTTTCTCATCCAGGTGCTCATTTCTACCTCCCTTACATGGTACTCACTAAACACCTTCTATTCCCTGCCCAGCTCCCTGCCTCGAGTCTGGATGCTTGAGGGCTCTGCCTGGGCTCCTGTGTCCCTCGGCATCTCATCAGCATGGCCCACGGGAAGGCCACGGAACAGAGACCGTAGGCAGGAGGACAGGGTCCTAGGGCTGATTCTCCCTGCCCCTCCCTGCTTCTCTGCGGTTCTAGGTGGCTGTGTCCCCACACACACTCTGGCCCTTTGGGGACCCTCTGTCCTTCCTGGCTCCAGAACTCATGGTCTCCAGTAACCACCAACCACCTCCTGTCCCGGCCACCCAGGCCTCAGGTGGTAGTAGCTTCTTCTTGTCGCTTAGCCCAAGATACCTCGATACGCTTTGCTGGGTTCCTTAACCCTGATGCTTAACCTTATCAGCAACCTTAACTCTGGCCACTTTCTTAAAACACTCTTCAAAAACTGGGGCTGTCTTAAAAACAAAAAAAAGAAGAAGAAGATAGCAGGAGGGGAAGAATGAAGGGGGGGAAATCGGAGGGGGAGACGAACCATGAGAGACGATGGACTCTGAGAAACAAACTGAGGGTTCTAGAGGGGAGGGGGGTGGGAGGATGGGTTAGCCTGGTGATGGGTATTGAGGAGGGCACGTTCTGCATGGAGCACTGGGTATTATGCACAAACAATGAATCATGGAACAACTACATCAAAAACTAATGATGTAATGTATGGTGATTAACAACATAATAAAAAAAAAACTGGGGCTGTCTAGGGCGCGTCTACACTCAAACTGGCAAGTCACTTTTGAGCTGTGTGTCATTTAACCTCTCTGTACCTATTTCCCTATTTATAAAAGGGCACCAACGACAGCACCTACATCACAGAGTCATTATGAGGATTAAATGAATTAGCATATATGTAAAACACTGACACAGAATTCATTAGATGCTGCGTGCTGCTCCAAGTATTAGCTATAACAAAATAAGCAAATAAATCCAAAAGCATCCCCGCAGGGCAGCCTTCTCTGGCACACACACATGACTCACCCTAGCCCACTCACTTGCTCTCACATCCCCAGGCTCATTTCATTTACTTTTTCTCATGCGCCTGGTCAGGGTTCATTTCTTTTGTTCACCCGTTTCTTGCCTGCCCTGCCCCGTCCTCATAAGTGGGCACTTCATCTCGCTAGTTCCTCTCTTCCAGGGTGAGGACCACACCCAGCACATGGTGCCAACCCCTAAAAAGGCACTGCATGAATGAATGAGTGAATGAATGAGAGCCCTCAGTTCAAGGAAGACCGCCGTGCACTGCCGGGCATCAGCCACAGTGTTAATAACAAAACCCAGGTTCTGACTTCTCTTTCTGGGCCCCCGTGACCTCAGTACAACCGGAGGGGGGGCTAGGATCTGTTTTTACTCGCACTGCCCGCTGATAAGCTGTGCTGTGGGTAAAGAGGGAAAACTATGAGCCCCTGGCCAGTAACCTCGTGCACTTCTAATGCACACACCCGAATAGTTCTATTATTAAACGTGGTCTTCTGCTTCCCGTTTGAGCCCCGTGTCCCCAGACCACTGAGGGAGCCTCATGAGCACAGGTGGCTTTCCCTTCAGACGGACATTTTTCTAGCAGGACACAGAGCGAGGGACAGCGCCCGGCAGGCCTGAGTCCTTTGTCTACTGGTGCTGGCTGGGGCCTCAGGAAGGCGCCTCACGGCTCAGATCCATCAGCAAATCCTGTTGGTTCTAGTTTCAAAAGACATCCAGAATCTGATCATTTCTACCCAGTTTAACTATTATTGCCAGTCTGGGTCAGTATCATCTCTTGCTTCTATTACTACAATAGTCTCTGAATTAGTCCTCTCATTTCTGGACCAGCCTGCCTCCCAGAGCCTGGTCTCCAGCAGAAGAAGGCCCTACACCAACGCCCCCCCACCACCTCTCGAGCCTCATCTCTGATGAGCACCCCCCACGCTCTGCTCCAGCCGAACCTGCCTCCTTCCTGTCCCTTCATGGTATCTGGAATGAGTGAATGACAAATGGAGAGAAGGCCAACTTTCGAGTGTGGTTGTAAATACTAAATGTGGTGATGAATATGAAGATCTAGGTCGGTAGGCCTGACAGAATGCGTGGGGATGCTGTGAACACACATCACTTCCCGCAGGCCTTTCTCCATTTTCCCTGTGTCTAGCCAGTACTTTCCCCCGGGGCACGGAAGTGGCCACCATCAGAGGGCCAGGGAAGAGCACTCCACCAAGGCTTTTGCTCAATGAAATTGAACTGCCAGGTGCCTCTGAAAATGAGCCTCACGTCCCCCTAGGCGGGCTGTCTCTGCCTGGCTCTGTCCTGTCCCAGCCCACGGCTCGTTCCGGCAGGCGGAGGGGAGGGCACAGACATGGCAGACGGCTAGCCCACACAGCTCTGCAAATGCCATGAGGGGAGAGAACCCAGACAAGGGGGTGGGGGCTCGCCCGCAAGAATGCATGGCTGGTGCCCAATCCCACTGCACCAGCCCCTGAGAAACTGGAGAAGCAAGTCCCGCGTGCCTGTGGATGGAGGTGGATGGCTTGCGTGCCCTCCAGGAAAACGACCTTTGGAGAAGAACCTCGTCTGTCCCATCCAGCCTCCCACGCTCAGGAAATCAGGGCACTCAGCAGTCAGATTGCATCTCAATCAGACCAGGGGTGCTATGGAAAAATCATTCAATAGGACTAATGGCGGGAGACAGGAGCCAGCTGAGCATGGTGGGTAACAGACAGACTAGGAGCCCGACGCCCCGTGTTCAAATCCCTCTTTTCCTTTTTCTCACTCGTGACAGCGCAGGCAGAAGCCTCCCCTCCTGTACTCACCCCCCACCCCCCCCAAGATGGCAACAGGCTGGGAAGGGGATGGGATGCACTCTGATGTGTGAGGTGCCCATCCCTCGCCCCTACGGAGAGCAGGGCCGTGTGGACGAGCCCGTGCAGCGTCCGAGTCCAGCTCTCACCGGGGCGCACGGCTCGCTGCATGGAGGGTGCCAATCCTTGGCTGCAGCCCATGCATGTGGTCCCCACGGCTCAATTGCTTGAGCACATTTTCATTTCAGCTCCAGTGAAAACAGAGTCTGTATCCCTCAGCTCAAGGTGAGTCATGTCTTCCAAAGGGAAGAAGGGTAATGACAAAGACAGAAAGAGTCCCTAAACCCTGAGAACCAGGGGACGGGGATTTGGCAGGGCACAAAAGTAGTGTTGCTTGCAACTCCAACCAACGTGTGGGGCTGATGACTCTGATCTGAGACCCTCTTTCCCCACTGGGCTGCGTGCCGCCGAGGGACTGCTCTACCCTTGTGGGGACACAAAGCCAAAACACACCTGAGGGGTCACAGACAAGGCCTCAGAACTTCCCTCAGGGTAAGAACAAAGGACGTCAGGTGTAACAAGACTGTATCATGTGTGAGGCACTTTCTAGACGCTCTAGAGACACGGTTCACCCCACCGTCCCCAACCATTCACGGCAGCTCTGCTGTTTCCATGTGACAGCTAGGAACGTCGAGACTCAGAACACTAACCCCACATGTCTCAGGGCCGCACCAAGAAAGGAGTAGGCACACGATGGGAACCCGGGTCTGCTGACCCTGAGCGAGTCTCTTCTGCTACATCACGAAGCTGTGCCAGTCACACCGCGAACAGAGCATAGGCCGCGGGACAACAGAGCTGGCCGCCACCTCCTGGTTAGGCCGAGCATCCCTGGGGCAGGAAGGAAGTTGGTCTCCGACTCGCCAGAGCGCCAGGCACTGGACCACCCTCAGGGGAAGAAGCTGCATCTCTCACAGGACCCGCAGCATCCCTGGGGCTTCACACACCAGACTCTTGATCTCCTGGGCCCGGGACGGAGGGCCATGGAGAAAACATGGCAGGTGCCGCCGGCCCCACGAGAAGGACACAGAAAGCTTCTGGCCCCTGAGACACAGCACGCTACCCTTACCTGCGGGATCCCATACTGGTCGATGACCTGCCAGATATACCAGTCTTCTTTCCGAGACATCTTCCGGAAGCGGAAGGTGGTGACAAAAGCATACTCATCAGGCAAACCTTCCGGGAACACATCCCTGGAGGGGGACAGAGACGGAGGACAGCGGGCTTAGCAAGAAGAGCAGGGGCTGCAAGGGAAGCCTAGGTGTCCCGTGGGTCACTAAGTCCTGCCAATTTTACTTCCCAGATGTCTCCTTTGGCCGGGGTCTCAATATGACCCTCTGCAGACCCGTGCTGTGGCCCCTTCCTTGTCCCCCTGCCTTGGGCTTCAAGTCCACCCCCATGGGGTGTGTACGCTTCCGTGTCTCCACCATCCCCATCTGACAATATCGATGGCAGATGCTGAGTTGCCACCCATCCCCCCCCTTTCTGGGTCAAGTGCAGCTGAGTGTACCCGTCTTTACCTCTCCCCACTGGCTCCTTCTCAGTGGGGCCCAGCCGCTCTGTCTCATCCCGCTTGATCCCCTGCCCTGCACCCCAGGACGTCCTCCCATCTTCACAGAGCAGAGCCCTGCGTCCCCGCCCAGTGTGGCCCCCTGCCCAGATTGTCCTGTACCTGCCTTTCCCCTGCACACTCAGAATGAAAGCTGTTCCTCCCAGGAGTTACAAAGAAGGTGTTGGCATCCTCGTGGGGTAGCCAAGGGCAGCCAGGGTCTGCGGGTTAACATGACACAATCTGGCTGCTACGTGTCTGGACAGAGACCCGCACAGAGAGGGGGCCCTGTCTCAGAGCTCTCCTCTTAACCATCAACACCCTCACCCCGAGGCACCTGGCCACGGTGGGGCCACGTCCTGCTCTGGGGGCAGGGACCTGCCTGAGGAATGTACAGCACTGATCTCTCCCTGGGAGGGGGTGGAAGCCAGTCTGGCCAGAAAGCTGGGAAGGGAAGTGAGGAGGCGTCTGGGTTCCTGGTTCCCGACTCGCACACCCTCTGGGACCCTTGGTTTGGCTGTCGAACCTGTGAGCTAAGACTGGCCCTCATTTTGTGATTCTCGGCTCCCAATCTAAGCTGGGTGTGGGCCCTGTTGTTCAAAGTCATTCTCCGAGCTGACCTATCACCCAGCTCACATGCAGGCACTAGGAGCAGCGTCCATCCCTCGGTGCTGGGCCCTCGCAAGACTGAGGGACGCCCTTGGTCACTGCCCTCACTGGACGGAGACGGGCCCCCCCACCAGGCTCTCCACACAGACACACACTTTGTAGCCACAGTAGATACTTTCATTTTTCTTATTTCCTTTCATTTTTCTTATTTCCTTTCATTTTTCTTATTTCATTAATGAGTCAAACCAGGGGACTGTTTTTGTCCAAACGCACTTTTTTCTTATACCTTTGAAATAACACACACATATGTGTGCACGTTTGACATACATATACCTAGATAAACACCGATGGATCCATATAGTTAGGTCCGTATAGCATGGATCTACAAATCTGCATTTATATTTCTCTATATATATTTAGATAAAGAGAGAGAGACTAAGGCTTTTTCTGAGAGCATACATATAAGTATAAGCATACACATATATAGCTTAAGAAAAAGGTACTATAATCAGGAGGGGGAATGGTCATTAACAGAGAATATCTAAAGGAAACCGAAGTGGCCCAATCTAACCTATTCCACAAATAACACAGCAGATAACAAGATCACAGTGGGAAACACCAAGGGTGTGGGGCTGGAAGACCTGAGTTTGGGGCCAACCTCTGCCTCCTACAGACTGCGTGCAAGATGGTGGACACATTATTGTCCTGTTCCGAGTCTCAAATGTCACACCAGATAAATGATGAGAGGAGTACCATGTTCACCTCACTTTACTATAGTGAGAAATACATTAGACTAGGTGTGTAAAATGCCCATTAGACAGACGTTACACATGTGAGAAAAAAGTTAATATTGAAAGTGACATCCCTTCCCATTCTGAACAAAATTAACCTATGCATTAAAATTACACCTGTCTGTGTGTTTGTGCATACATACAAAAGCTTGAAAAACTACAAGGATACTATTCTTCCTTGAAATGTCAGAGCTCTGTTGGGATTGATTTTGTTCCCAGTGTTTTGCCATCAAAACCAAGTTGGAACCGTATAGAAATCCCTTCTCAGAAGGCCTCGGTGGGCCAGTACCTCTGAAGATACTGGCCCAAACCTTCTCAGAAGGACTCGGTGTACGCCGAGCCCAGATCCTCTACTCCAGAACCCCTGCACAGAGCAGCCTCCGCAGCTGTCCGTGCTCTCCACGGGTCTCTGCCCGACCTCCCTCCCGCCCTCTGCCAGGTGTCCAGGGCAGGTCTGGGAAGAGAAGGGAGCACTCACTCTGTCCTCTGCACCACAGGGAAGGATCCCATCCGGACATAGGAGCTCTGCATCCCATTCTCTCTCCTCCCCAGGATCTCCTTCACACTGAACAGATCCATCAGGTCAAAACCTGTCAAAGAGAAGAGCTGGGGTGAGTGGCGGGAGCTGCCCCGGTGTTCCGGAAACCCCCACGGGAACACTTGGCTTGCTCTGCAGGCAGAGCGGTCATTGAGGGCTTGCCCTCCTGTGGCCACAGTCCTGAAATTCACGTGAATTTTGCTTGGATTATAGGTTGGCAGCTTTTAAGTTTCACGCTTTTAAAGAGTGAAAGGTCAGAGAGAAAAAACCTGAATGATATTGCATTCATTGGCAGGTCCTTGGTTCTGGTTTGTTTTGGCTCTAAGAGAGGACCTCATGTGCACTGGCAACGTCTGTGATGGGAAAGTCATGACCTTTGTGCTCGGGGCGCTGGTGGGGCGAGGGGGTGATCAGCTCAAGCACATGCACGTGTGACGCTGGGCCGGCTACATAACCTGTGGGATCCTTGGCACTGACCATTTGGTCGTAAGGGGAGGGCGGATCACCGCCCTGTGGGTAGAGCAGGAGTGATAACCAACCCCACCAGCACATCCCGATCCACATCCCTACAAAACGGTCTGGACTGGAGTCCCACAGGCCAGGACACCCAGTTCTCAGGGGAACCCAAGCACAGCACTCAACCCGAGGCTGACGTACTGGCCCAAACCGTGTGACGTACTGGCCCAAACCATGTCCCCTGGGCAATGAGAAAGCTCAGGCAGGTTCGAGGGAAACCACCAGAGGGCAAGCACGGGGGCTCACTCGTTTCTGCATCCCCAGGGCTGACACGACTCTTGGCCCCGGCGACGCTTAACCCATGAGACTTTGGGAAGATTCTTGGGATCTCTAACTTTCTAAGGCACTGTCATGCAGGTGAGAGTTGAGCTGGCAGGGCTCACGTTATGATGATGAAGACATCCCACTAATCTTTGCTGTAAAAGATCATTTATTCATTCAACACATTCTTGAGAGCCTCTCTGCTACTCCAAGCCCCGTGTAAGAAATAGCAGGGACAGAAAAGGTTAGCACTGACTGAGAGTTGGGGTGGTAGAATGGACAGGTCTAGGCTGTGCTCCTGACCACAAGGTCCTTGCAGTGTGGCCTTATGCAGGTTACCTAACATCTCTGAGCACCGGTCTCTTCATCTGTAAAAAGGGGTTGTTTCAGTATATACCTCATAGGATTGTGGTAAAGCTTGAATGATAGGATACAACGCTCTTCATATAGTGTGTAACATACAGGAACCCACCGAATAGTTTTCATATTGATTATTTTCCCATTATAATGATTACAGCCTCTTCTACCACTAAGTTCTGCCCACAGATGCCCTTTATTCATTTGATGCATGTTTTTGAGAGCCTGCTCTGAGCCAAGCATGTGTGAGCACAGCACTTAAAGCAGGAGGAGAGACGAAATCCCGGTTCTGGGGAACTGGTGCCCTCGTGGGGGACCAGAAATAAGCAAACATACAGCAGGAAGATAAGGGGCAATTGCAGGCAGAGGCAGAGCGAAGCAGGCGTGGGACTGCACACGAACAGAGGCTGTGCCCAGCCCAGAACAGAGCCTGCCACGGTCCAGGAGGGTTGCACGCACTGTGAGGCTCTGCCAGGCTGGAGCTCTGAGTGACTTTTTGGAGTTCCCAGCCCCTCGCCATGCTGAGATCATTTCATTCTGGAAAATGACTAAGAGTTGCCATTATGTCATTTTAAATAGCATTTCACACTCTGGCTAATTAATGAAATCCATGATATAATGTTCAATGATATTTAATCCTTAAGATAGAAAACATGAATCCAGAAGCTTCCTCATGGGTGAAAAACATACACTTCAAGCTTTTTCACGTGCCCTAGGGCGAATGATCCAGGCCCTCCAGAGACGGGGGTCTCCTCCAAGGGGCAGGCGCTCCACATCTCCCCCGACATCAACCATGTTATATGGGCCATGGAGGGTTCAGCAGGCCTGAGCGGGGCACAGGCTGAGCAAGGCCACGTCCCTTGGCTTACATGCTCAGGGAGCTGAGTACGCCACCCCATTCCTTGTCCACAGACCCAGGCCTGGCCCATTGCACAAACTCATGCAACTATTCTTCCAGCCAACTTCAGGCTGGCACATGCCCTTTACCGTAAAAAGACTGTGTAAAAGAGAGAGCACCTAGCACCTAGAAGGCCAAATACTCATAGGTCAAGTCCCACTTAGGTCATGAGGGTAGTAGGGCCCTTATGGATGGTATCACTGCTCTTATAAAAGAGACCCCAAGACCTCCCTTGCCCTTACACCATCTGAGGACAATAAGAAGAAGGACATCAACAACCCAGAAAGCAGGCCCTCACCAGACATGAAATCTGCAGGTGCCTCGGTCTTGGACTTCCCAGCCCCCAGACCGTAAGAGATAAATTCCTGTTGCTTATAAGCCACTCAGTCCATGAAATTTCTGTTATACTGGCCAAAGGAAAAAGACACTGAGTGACTTTGAAGAAGTTGTCTGATTTCTTGAGTCTGTTTCCTTTACTGGGAAGGTGGAGGGAATAATCCCTTGCGAGGCTGTCGGGACAGTACAGTGAGGTGAGCTCAGAGAGCACGTGCGGGGAAGACAGCCCCGGACAGCTGCTCCATCCCTACCACCAGCCCTTGCTGGGGACCACGAAGGGACCTCCTTGACCCACATCCTCTGTGAAATCCCATCACGGGAGGCTCATACCCTGGCCATAGCTCCGCCACTCCCCCCAGAGCCCCACTGCTATCACTTGGTAACAGAGGACCAGGCGTGTGGCAAGAAGCAGCCACCTCCTCACTCAGGGAGGGGTCCCGGGGAGCCCCTCCCCCCAGGTAGCAGGTCGGGGGCACAAGATATGGGGAGACACCTGCTATAGAACAAGGACAGAAGCCCTCTCCTTTCAGCTCCCCCTCGGCACTTCTGTTGGCCCGGCCACAGCCCCCTTGAGCAGGGACTGGGCCCTGTGGTTTGAGCATCACCTGGGGACAGAAAGCATCAGGTGCCCCTGCAGCTCTGGCTCAACACCTCAGAGAGCCCAGCAGGCCCAGCTGGGGGCAGCTGGTAGAACTGAGCAGGCCCCACGAGAGACCTTCTGAAGATCCACAGGGCTGCCATATGTGCTGGGGCCCTGTCCCTGGACATGGCCTGGCAGTGCTGGGAAGTTCCCAGCACTGGGGGGTGGGGGCTGGGAATGGGGAGACTGGCCGAGAAGGCTCTGGAGGTTCCATGGAATGGACACCAAGTGGTAAAGTGTGTAGAGCCTGTTTGGGCTCAGATTCTGTTCCAGGCAGAGTAGGTTTTGGAGACAGTCTGTCCTGGGTCCGAAAGCTGGCCCAGCAATGGCCACGCACATGGGTGGCATCCTTGTGCATCCTCTACCGAGGAGGCGGGGATAATGGCCCAACTCGCAGGCTGCCACCTTGAGGACTGGGCACATCCTTGCAGGCAGGGCTGCACTTACCAGGTGCTTGTACCTGGCATCTCTTGCGGCTGGGCGCTGGTGGGCCCCTATGGGCTCTCCCATTTGTGACACTCTCTGACTCTCCTGCCTGCCTCCTGTAGGGGAGGGGGTGAGGTTGGAGGGGTGCAGGTTGTTGCTCAAGAGAAGCTGCCCCAGGTAAGTTAAGGGAGAGAAGAGCATCTCAGTCAGCACCCCAGGCCCTGTCCCTGTCCTTAGCTTGCAGCTCCACAATGCAGGCGCAATTACCACGGCCCCCACACCTCCCTCCTCCTCCGTACAGAGGGGAGGGTGCACCGTGGGCAGGTCTGTCCGAGGCCTCGCATGGACATCCAGCCCTGGAGGCTCTCAGGGAGCGGCGGAAGCGAGTTCACGATCCAGTGGACACGTGCCCGATGCCTTCCCCTTGACAAGTGAGTGGTGAGAACAGCAAAGGGGGCCTGCTCCTCTACTTCTCAGCTCTGTCCACTCACTAGACACTGCCACCTTGAGCTCGGTTCCCCTCACGCCGTTATACGTGGGAGAATTCCTTTTTTAAGTTTTAAAAAAGCAAACATATGCCCTGCTTTCTGGTTCCACTTTTATTGCTTTCAATGAATAAAAAAAATGACTACAAAAAAAGACTTAAACACAACAAAACTTTGAACAACAAGCAATTAACAAGGGGCAATAAAGGGCACGGAGAGAAAAGATGAATTGCTTGCAGGAAATAAAAGGCTTGGAAGGAAGACGAAAAATGCTCCCGAGGCAAATGGGCTCTGATGCAAGGCACCTTGAAATAAGGAAGCAATTGTTTAGTGCAGGAATTGCGAGGATTACCTCCCCAAAATCACGGAGTCAGCTGAAACAGGTGACATCAGGGACACCGTTAGCCATGGCCCTGAGTCCGCTGGCTGCACCTGTTCCATGCCAGCGCCCCCTGGGCGCTCTCCCCCACGGTCTCCCCGGGACAGAGCTTTGCTGGGCTCTCCAGGCACGATGCTTCCCCCAGGTCTTTAGTGGGTCTGGCGATGGCTAAGTCCCTTATCTAGGGACTGCTTCCCTCATCGGATGGTGAGCAATTTGATCTCATTCATGTTTCCAGCCCTGAAGAAGCCAGGAACCTTGGTTGTTTGTGGCACAGTTTGTAGAAAGAGGGAAGGAGAGAAGGTAGGATGCCTGTTGGTGGCTTGGATCCCAATAACGAACAGACAAAATCCCAGCCCCGCAGAAGTTTAGTGTCTAGGGAGAAGCAGACACATACGCAGTGTTAGCATTGTGGCTGAATGATTAGGAGGGGGGATGACAGGGCTTGTATAGGAGCACAGGGAATAGCTCCCTCGTCCAGCTGAGGAGCAATCAGGGAGGCCTCCCGCAGGAGGCAAGGCCTGGCCCAGAGTTGAAGAACAAATAAAAGGTGGGCAAACAGAGGAGGAAGAAAGGGCATCCAAGGTAGTTGGATGTGCACAGGTCACTGGGCTCGGGTCAGCTAGGTTCCTTCTGAGAATCTTGGCTATTCTGGGATGTCAAGAGCCAGGGTCAGGGGAACACTGGCTGGGACCGGGGTGGGCGGGGGCAGATCCGCCTGGGTTCTGTCGGCCACACAGCGAAGTCTGAGTGTCCTTCTGCAGGCAATGGGGAACCACGGAAGGGCGTCAGAGCAAGAAACACAGTCCTGTTTCTATTTTGAAGGTCAATCTGGCAGCAGGGAGGCAGGACAGGGAGACGAGGGAGGCCGGACTTGCTAAGGCAGGATGGGACGGGGAGAGAGCAGAGGAGGCCTCGGGCCAGAGTCCACTTGACAGGTGCAAGGGGCATGCCTCAGCGAGTATCTGGACGCAGGAGCCCAGGTAGGAGGAGAGAGAGAAATCCAGGATGTCTGTGGCCGTGTTTCAGAGCTGCTCGGAGCCTAGCATGTTGCCCAGCGCCACACCGCTCACCTCCCAGAAAGTTGTGTAACACCTGCTGTCACTAAAACTCCCAGGCCACTCGGTCATGAGCCTGAGAGGGATCCTCAGAAACAGGACGCGGCACGCACAGTTATGCAGGCAGAGAACCTGAGCCTCGGAGGTGTTGGGAGGCTGGGAGCCGTACCAGGCTAAGACCTACGCCTCCAAACCACCTGCTCTCTTCCCTTCCTGGCTGTTCTGGCCTGGGAAGCCCTGAAAACTCCCGAAGTCATTGGAGGGAATGCCTGGAAATGAGGCTTTTGGCAACCCCATTTTTCCCAGAGAATAAAAGCCATTCCAATTACCCAATTGCATTTAAATTGGCAAGTCTGAAACTCTATCTCTCCATAACCCCCCCCCCTCCAGCTTCCACACAGCTGGGGCTTTTTTCCGGGCTGGTGATAATTAAAGGAGAGGACAGATCCTGCAGGTTCTCCGTGAGCTCGGCGCCGCACAAACAGGGCATCTGTGCCACGTGATGGATGCCTGCCTGGCCCTGTGATTATTTCCTGGGAGCCTCGGAGCCTACAGAGGGGAGGGGAGATTTCAGGGCGCCACAGGGTGCAGACAGACACACCGGATTCCTAACAGAGGAATCCGATCCCCTCCATCCATCACCAGACAGCCTGTCAGCAGGACCCTTCTCATAGAGCAGAGACGAAAGAATTCATTCACAGCTCTGCAACTTGCCAGAAACTCAGGCAAGTTACCGCATGTGCCCGTGCCTCAGTTTCCCCAACTATAAAATACAGACTTGTGCCTCTCATACCTCATCCGGGTTGAATGAGAGCACACGGGCACAAGGCTTAGCACACCGTAGGTGCTCAGTGTCGATTCTTACCATTTTGGGTATGAATGCCACTCTTGTCATCTCTGCCGCCTTCTGTGGACACACACACCACCAGATAATGAGACGCTGCTCTGAGGGATTTGCTGCTCACAGAGTCAAATATGGACCATGGAGCAAGTAGGAATTTGTTTTGAAGAGCGACTTCAGTGGCTGTGCTTAGCTGGGGATTGCCGAAGCAGGGAGTGGGAGCAATGACGTCACACTGCCCAGAAGCTTCGCCCCACCCTGGGCAGAGCTACTCAGCTATAAAGATATCCCCTGAAAGGTAAGTGCATTAAGGAAGGGAAGAGGATGAGGGTCACCTTTATCTCCCGGGTTGACAGAGAACCCCTGGGAGTGAGAGGTCCTCACGGAGAACCAACCACACAAACCAGGTGCTCCACCAGGAGAAAAGAGGCGACTAACTCCACCTTCTTTTGGGTCCCTCCAGAACTGCTGACCTGGGAGGGGCTTGATGGGGGACTGAGCGTTGGGGACAGGCAGGAAAAGCAGTTACAAAGCGTGTGGCACTCAGCCAGCCGCCCCAGCAGGTGACTGCAGCTGGATCCCACTGGGAAACGCCAGGAAAGGGGTCAAACGTGGCCCTCGGAATAATCCCCCTCAAAAGGGCAGTAGAACCAGGGTGTTTCTTCACCCAAGAAACTGCCTGAGGGCTGAGTCAGTCCTGAGGACACATTTCACCTGCCGTGTGAGCAGGTAGGGCAGCCTTCTACCATTCTAGAAATATCCCTCAAGCACAAACATGCAGATGCAGGCATCTTCTTGTGGGCCGGGCACCCTGACATGGCAGCGGACCAGGACGGCATCCCCCAGACAGCGTCTGCAAAGCATCTGCTCCTGACACCCCCTGGCTCCATGCTGAGGATGCAGACCCCCCTCCGGCGCTGCAGATGCAGGGGCCCCGGCCCCTCGGGCAGTGGGCAGGAGCAGGGCTGGTGTCCTGGAGGTGGAAGAAACTCCCCTGAGATTTGCAGGGGCAGGAGGGAGGCCACGGGGAGGAGCAAACCCTACTCCCACACTCATGGCTCTCAGGAGGGTGGGAAGCCTCCTCAGCCACTGCCAACTACCTGTCTACCCCATCACGCGGGGACAGGCTGGGAAGGGGCTCTGTGGGGTTTATTTCTACTGCAGGGTCTGCAGCCAAGTGTCTCTGCTCTCTCTCTCTCTCTCCCATCATTCCGTCCTGTATTTATAGCTCTGATTCACGCTCTCACCCCGAATGCATTGATTTCTCCACTCATTTGCTCACTCCACCGATCATTCGCTTACTCATCCCCCAACTCATTTGTTCTGATGTGTTATTTAGAGACTCCCATAGAGTCACTGCCAACTCCCAGATGGAAATGCTACTGCTGTTCACGGTTCGGCAGCTCGTGGATGGGGGCTACCGCCCTCACAGCTCCAGCCGTTCCATTAGATGTCGGTGAACAGATCAGGGAGGCCAGCCCTGTGTCAGGGAGGGCTGCGCTCAGACCCAGCAAATAGCGCAGCGGAGCTAGCCGGCAGCTGCCCTCTCTCTCTCACCTGTGATTTCCTTGGTTTCACCGTTGGTGTGCTTAAAGCGGTCTCCTTCCACTCGGACGCTGGGGCACAGCACGTCTGAGGAAGGCAAGAGAAAACAGAGAGATGGATGAGCAAATGTGACCCACGGTCCCTCTGTGGAATATGACAGCACCCAGCACCCCCAGCTCCCGGCACGCAGCACCCAGCGCCCCCAGCTCCCGGCACGCAGCACCCAGTGCCCCCAGCTCCCGGCGCGCAGCACCCAGCGCCCCCAGCTCCCCGCGCGCAGCACCCAGGGCCCCCAGCTCCCCGCGCGCAGCACCCAGGGCCCCCAGCTCTCCGCGCGCAGCACCCAGCGCCCCCAGCTCCCCGCGCGCAGCACCCAGCGCCGCCAGCTCCCGGCACGCAGCACCCAGGGCCCCCAGCTCCCGGCGCGCAGCACCCAGGGCCCCCAGCTCCCCGCACGCAGCACCCAGCGCCCCCAGCTCCCCGCACGCAGCACCCAGCGCCGCCAGCTCCCGGCACGCAGCACCCAGGGCCCCCAGCTCCCGGCATGCAGGAGGCGGTGCACACTACGGACTGGTTCATTTACACGGGTACTTGCCAAGCACCTACTCTGCAAATACTGTGCTCTGTCCTAGGGGTGACACTCCAACAAGGTAGTGTACCTACTCACAGGGAGCACACAGCCTCACCCTTTAGAGAGAGTCAGACACCCAAACTGACAGGGTCAGCAGAGTGTAGTAAGTGACAGAGCAAGCGTGGTTGCTGGGGGATTCGGGACACAGGTCTGACACCTCGCCAGGCTTGGGGAGGTCAGGGAAGCTTTCCTGGAAAGGTGATGCTTGAGGCTTTCTTAAGGGAAGAGTGAAGACCTAGCTAGACTGACAAAAGAACAAGAGGGGCCACAGGCAGGGGCGCCTGGGTGGCTCAGTTGGTTAAGCGTCTGCCTTCGGCTCAGGTCACGGTCCCAGGGTCCTGGGATCGAGCCCCGCATCGGTCTCCCTGCTCCGCGGGAAGCCTGCTTCTCCCTCTCCCACTCCCCCTGCTTGTGTTCCTGCTCTCGCTCTCTCGCTCTCTGTCAAATAAATAAATAAAATCTTGAAAAAAAAAAAAAGAGGGGCCACAGGCAAAGGGAATGTCATTTAGAAAGGCATGAACATACGCATCAGGATTCTGAGTCCACAGGTGTCAGTGAAACGGGAAACGTGTGCCGGGGGCCCCCCACAAAGGTGTCTCTTGTGCTTCTGCCCACCCTAAGGAGCTTCAAGTACAATTCCAGAAGCAAAGCTGCTCAACTATACAAAGGCAATAGAGTAAGTCTTACAGCAAGACAAATACTTCATTATAAGATAGTACATTAATGTCTTAACGTCTTCACGATTCCTCACTTAAGAAAAAAGTTGGAAGCAAAAGAGACTCTTCCAATTGCCCCCCAAATCCCAGAAAGAGCACCAACTTGGAATTTTAAAGTCCTCGGTCCAAGTGTCGGCTCCCTGACAAACCAGCTCGCTGTCTTGGCCAAGTCTGTAAACCTGTCTTGGTGCGAGTGTCTCTGGCGGGGAGACCTTACAGAGCACACACGGGCCACGGGGCTGCCTGGGGGCTGAGCAAGCTCAAGTTCATAAGGGGACTGGAACAAGGCAGGGTGGCCCTCCAATTCAGCGCCTGAAGCAACTCGCTTACCTTAGTGGAGACCCTTCTCTGTGCGCGTCACCATCACAAACCCCCCCCCTTATTAGATAGTTCTGTCATCTGTCCCAGTGCAATGACCTGTTTTCACATTCGGGGCACAAGGGTCTCAGTGAGGGGCCAGTTCGGGGCCCCTTTACCAATCAGCAGTGAGGGAAAAGAATGAGATCTTCCCTGGTGTGGAGGTATTTTTCATGTTTATCCTAAAAGGCACCACGAGGTCTGCCAAGCCCCATGCAAGGGGTTATTTTGGAAACAGCACCGAGCTGTCTGTCTAGGACCAAATACGCAAGAGGATGCAGGCACCTCGCAATATTTAGACAGCCCCACCCAGGACAGCGGCAGCTGTGGGCTGACCACCAGTTGCTCTAGCCTTGGAAGGCTGCCAGAGAGACTGGCTGTGGATCATGCATTGACTCAGAAGGTTCTATCCTTGATGATGAGCCAATCCCTGGAGACCGATGGCTGGAGCTCAGGACACAGGCAGGGACACGGAGCCTTGTCTCCGAAAATACCCTAAGGTTGTCACCTGATTCCCAAACCCAGATGGGCAAGGACAGTCCAAAGACCGTGAACACAGGTAAGATGGGGCTTCTTTTCAAAGACATTAGAACTTGCCCAAACTGCGTTAAGGAATCATTCCCCGAACCACCTGCCAATCGCCTGGTGGGGCCATCACTAACCCTTATACATCCAAGAGGCTCAAGGGGCCATTTATTTTTTTTTAAAGATTTTATTTATTTATTTATTTGACAGATAGAGCCAGTGAGAGAGGGAACACAAGCAGGGGGAGTGGGAGAGGGAGAAGCAGGCTTCCCACGGAGCAGGGAGCCCTACACGGGGCTGGATCCCAGGACCCTGGGATCATGACCTGAGCCGAAGGCAGATGCTTAACGACTGAGCCACCCAGGCGCCCTAAAGGGCAATTTATAGCCAACTTAGTATGAAGTCAGGACAAATGGTTCCTAAAATACCCCCTCCAGCCAGGCTTCACAGGGGTGAGATGCCGGGGCCCTGTGGGTTCACCTGCTTGGCAGGGAGGTGGGGTTAGCATCCAAAGGCCCGCTTAGCCTAAAACTGTATCTGTTTGGCCAAGATATTTCCACATCTTAGATAATGATTTATTTATTTCCACATTAACTCATTTATTTAAACTAAAATATCTGAGAACTCCAGATATGTTCTAGGCACAGAGCTAGTTCTAGGGACACTAGAACGGGAAAAAAGACAAGTCCCCAGGTGCCTGGGTGGCTCAGTCAGTGAAGTATCTGCCTTCGGCTCAGGTCATGATCCCAGGGTCCTGGGATCGAGCCCCGCATCGGGCTCCCTGCTCAGCGGGGAGCCTGCTTCTCCCTCTGCCTGCCACTCCCCCTGCTGTGTTCTCTCTCCCTCTCTCCCTCTCTGATAAATAAATAAATAAATAAATAAATAAATAAAGACAAGTCACCGTCCCCGCCTTCAGGGCACTGGTGGGCTGACTGTGGCGACAGACCTGAGACCTGGAAGCACAAGAAAGTGTCACAGCTGCCATGACATCACTGTCTCCTTGCTCTGTAGGCTCCCCCCTCAGCCGTTGAGACTGCCCACCTCACCCCAGGGCTTGTTCTCAGTCACAGAGCCCCAGCACCCCGCCCCACGTCCCAGAGCCGATGGCACCACCTGGAAGTCACCGACTGGTGTCTGTCTCCCCAGAAAGTGTGAGCCTGCAGCCCCGGGCGGCTCCCCGCTCAGCTCCGTAGTGTCACTGTCTTCCCAGCCCCAGACACGGACAGGCCCCGAGTTCACGCAGACCAGAAATGACCAGTGACACCTGAGCCGAGAAGTCAGCCCTGGCTGGCCTTCCAGCCATGGGCTCCATCATGACGTGGATGAGCAGTGAGATGCCACAGAGCGGGGCTCCTGCCGTGGAGGTGAGACAGACCCCATCGGCCATCAGTCCTACTTCTTCCCTGCTAAAAGAATGCCCCTCAACTCAATGGCGGGCCGGTCTTGGCTAATGGAGGTAATACTGTCCCCCATGTTTCTAGCCTCCCTCGCTGCCAGGGACACACGTGTGACCCAGTTCTGGACAAGAAAATGAGTAACAGAGTTTGCTGTGGTTGGCTGAGGGGTGGTTTCTTAAAAAGCTTTTGCTTTTCCTGATGAAGTGGGACAGAGAGGCGGATGGGGCTGCCGAATTCACGTTCCCTTCCTTCTCCTTAGACTGCGGGGACATAACGTCCACGGGACTGCCAAGGACAACTGAGGAGACAGGGATTCCACTCCAGCAGCCCGAGCCTGGGTGAAAAGGGTAAGAAAAACACACTTCTGTTTGCCTCGGCTACCGTACTTGTTTTTGTTTGGTTTGCCTTTGTTTTTAATTTGCCACAGAGTGTATTCCAAACCTGCACGCATTCCCTTTCTGGGAGCAGCACTGATGAGCCAGGATCCAGGACTGGAAAGCTGCTCTCTTTCCAGCTGCCTGAGCACAACTCAAGACGGTGGTGAGGACCAGCACGTTATTTTCCTGGTAAAGGAGCCACGGACGGACTGGGGTGTCTTCACTATCCCAGGAAAGATGGGTTTACCCGGTAATCATTCGGGATCGACATGAGAAGCAGCTCTGGGATTAGAGATGGGAAGAGTTCTCAGGAATGGAAATGTGTACCTAGTTCTTGCATGAGTTGGTCAATGTTCCTTTTAGAAAGGGTAGGAACACACAAAGGCCATGGCTGATCACAAAGACCTGCTCCCTTGGAGCTGACTTACTGTCACTCACTGACACCCGTTCTCCCTTGGTCTTTGGGCAGGTGGATCCTCTGTGAGTTCTAGAGAGGAAAGAGATCTCTCTGCCCACAGAACCAGTTCTGCTTCACCAGAAGCTTTCAAGAGAGCCTAGCTACTGAAGGATCAGAGCTGCTCCAAGGGGGAAAAAAAACCCCAGGAATTCACTGCAGTTTCTGTGGAAAAACACTTCAATCATCCTCAGTTTACCAAATGGCAGAAGGGGAAAGTATGCTTGCCCAGGATGCCCTTTGGCTTTTCGCTGACACATCCACACTTCTATCTAGAAAACACTGAGCCATGCCATCCCCTGGTGTCTTCATTTGGGAAAAGAGAGTGCTGGTAATTACTGAGCACTACTGTGTGCCAGTCTCCCAGCTGGGGATTTTACCTGCAACAACCGTTCCAGTAAGTCGATTTTTTCTTCCCATTACGCAGATGTAGAAACAGATGCTAAAAGGTTAAGAAACTCACCAGGATGGGAGGAGTACCTGGATTTGAATAAAGGTCTCCGTGCATCTAGAGTCTGGGAGAAGACATGGTAGCCCTGGTCTAGGGAATCAGCAGGACCATGGGAGCAAGGGGCAGAGCCAGGGGACTCCGCGGGCCACGGACAGGAAGCGATCACTGCTCACCCAGCACCTCACAGCGGCCGCCACTGAGCGCAGCCGGCCATGGAGAAGATGATGGTGTTCCAAGAAGGGGGGGAAGACGCGGAGGAGGGAGGACATGAAATCAGGCGCCAGCAGACATGCCGCCCAGCTTCTCCGCTGCTCCAAGGCCAGCCAGGAAGGCACCCTCACAGTCCCACTCTGGAGAGCCAGCAGACGCTGAGCCAGGCCCGGATGGTATGAATGGTCCCGAATGCAATGCCAGCGGCTGCCGGGGACTGAGGGCCCCACGGCCAGCTCTGCGCTGGGTGTGCAGTATAGACTGTCTCCGCTCTGCTGGGGATGGCGGCATCTCAGTGATCAGCAGACGCGGGTACGCCTGCTCTGCACCAGACGCTGTCCTAAGCACGGTGAACACGTTGACACGTTTAATCGAGTCCTCCCTACAGCTTCAAGGGACAGGTGCTATTATTTACAGATGGGGAAAGAAAGGCCAAAGGAATTAGTAAATGGATCGCCCAAGGCCACAGAGCTAGCAAATGGCAAAGTCAGCAGGACGGCTCTGGCATCGGGCTCCTGACCACGGCGCCACACGGCCTCTCCGAAAGTCACCCGCCCCAGTCACCCAGCCAACAGGGAGCAGAGTCTCCAAAGCCTGAACAGACGGACGGCCAGCTGCTTCTGCCTGAGGCAGCCCCTTCGCCCCAGGAAGAGCTCAGACTTGTAGAGTCCTCGCTCTGCACCTATAGGATCCGGGTGCTCCCCAAGTTCTGCCCGCCGGGTCTGCTCGCTTGTGCCAGTTCACACCAGGCTCCGAGCGGGGCACTGTGACCCCAGGGTGGACAGACAGCAAGGTGGGTACCAAGCCCAAACAGGTCCCCATTCTCTCTCACAGAAGCTACTTAGATATTCCAAGGCAGCCAGGGTGCTCCTTCCACTGTCCGGTCTTCTCCAGCGGAGCCCCCCGGCCCCCTACTCTTCCCTCACCCAGACAGGCCAGGGGAGTGGAGGGACAGGGCTCCCCTGAGCCATGAGCACACAGGCTTGGATCACAGCTCCCGCGGGCATGGCTGCATATCTGCCGCTCACTGAGGCACTGTTTGGCATCCTGTCTGGCCTGTCAGGACTACTCATCGTGCCCATTGTGCAGACGAGAGAACTGACGCTAGGAGAGCCAAGAGGACCCACTTAAATCACGCAGCTAGTTAGTGGTGGAGACAGGAGTCAACTCGGTGCGACTCCAGCACTCTCTCGCCTGCTCCCTCCCACACACACACATGCTGGGGCATCCAGAAGAACATGGAATACTGAAACCGTGGTTACCTCTGGGAGGCAGAACTTAAAGTGATACCTTCATTTTTGCTTTTTTAAAGATTTAGACATGATTTATAAGTTATTTACCATTATTATTATTATTATTATTTTAGATTTTTTTTTTAATTTATTCATTTGAGACACAGAGATAGAAAGAGAGAGAGAGAGAGAGCATGAGCAGGGAGAGAGGCAGAGGGAGAGGGAGAAGTAGGCTCCCCGCTGAGCAGGGAGCCCGATGCGGGGCTCGATCCCAGGATGCTGGGATCACGACCCGAGCCGAAGGCAGACACTTAACCATCTGAGCCACCCAGGTGCCCCATGATTATTATTTTTTAAAAGCAGGTCTGAGCCCTGCCTCAGGGTGCTTGTTGCTAAGGCAACAGGAGGCTCAGGGGGAGGAGGCAGGAAGGACAGCAGGGGCGGTGGGGCGGGATGGGGGCGGTGGCTGGTGGCCTTAAGCAAATGCTGTTTGCAGACTTGAGCTCGGGAGTCCGGGAGGCCTGTTGGGCCTGCACCAGCTGACATGCCCGGGGCGGCCTGGACAGTGGCAGATTGCCTCACACCGGGGCCGTCTCTCCTCTCCCAGCCCGAGCCCAGGCCTGCTCACTGGGGTAAGGTGAGGCTGGAACAGGGCCAGAGGGAGACCGTGCTCTCCAAGGCTGATGGGGAAGATGGTCTGGATTCTGCAGACCTTGCCTCTCTCGAATCAGCTGCCCCCGTGTGTGCTTCCAGATCCGGAAACAGGGATGTAAGTTTGTGGGGTTTTCCCCATCCAAGGTCATCCTGCAGCATAAATGGGATACTGAGTGGGAAGTTGGTGGCATGATGCCTGGCACCTAATTAGTGCTCATTCATTCATTCACTCATTCAGCCAGTGCATTTTTGCCAAGTGCCCGGCACCAACCTTCCAGAATAAAGAGCAAGCGCAAACACGTGCCAACCCCTGGCCTCTCGGTGGTCACGTGCTAGTGGAGGAAGCAGACGGCAGACAGACAGACACAGAGAAGCGAGCTCGTCGTCAGGTGTGATCAGGAAGTATGCAGGTGGTATGCCCAGGTGCTGGCTGTGGGGGCCACGATGCATGTCGCACACACGGGTCTGGGAAGATCTCTTGGCTGAGTGACATCTGGGCTGAGAGCGGAGACGGGCACGAGCCAGCCACAGGAAAAGCAAGTAGGCAGATGGAGCACCAAGTGGTACAGAGCCCCGAGGGGGAAGGGGCTTAGTTCGCCCTGGGGTGGGGAAGGGGACCAAGCCCCGAGCTAAGTGAGTGAGGAGGCAGAGGGGAGGGAGGGAAGACGCCAGCTCAGGGAAGCCTGGTAACCCAGGGCAAGGTTTGGAATTCAGGGCAAGGAAGAGATCGATGGCTCTACCAGGGAGTCCGGAAGAGCAACTGAGACCAGGCAGAAGGCAGTGGTAGTTACTGTGTGAGTGTGGCCATCCAAGGAGGGAGGGATTTCACAGGTCCCTGGGGTCCTCGGACCTCCTTTCCCTCCCAGGAATGTCCCGTGGGCTGAGCGCCAGCAGGTGTCAGCAGAGGCCAAGAGGACCTCCTCTAGGAGGGGACAGGAGAAGAGGTGCAGGGGGAACTCGGGAGGGCAGCAGAACCCTAGGCCAACATTCAGGTGCCACGTGGGTCCTGGCTACTTCGGCCCACCGGGCTCAGCCAAGCAGTGACCTTCAGCCGTGGGCATCTGAGATGCATCAAACCTACCTGCAAACTTCCTTTCCTTCATCCCATGTCTAATGAATGTCTACTATGTACCTGGCACTGACCTGCTCTGGGATGTAATGGGCACGATGACCAGCTCTCTGTCCTCAGGGAGCTGCTGTCCAGTGGACAAGATGGAAATTGGCCAAATAAGGCACTGACCTCTCCAGCAGGTGATTATAACCAGTGGGAAGCTCTGGGGTGAGGATGGGGGCAACACAGTGGGATCCAAGCTAATGGCTGGAGAGTCGGGGATGTCTCCATTGAGACCTGAAGGGTGAGCTGGAGGGAAGGAGGTAGAAGCAGCAGGAGAGTGACCCACAGCAAGCTCACAAGACTCAGCGACCTGTCCCCCAGTAACAGAACTCATCATTCGGGATGCAAAATCCAAACCCAGGTTCATCTGACCCCTATAGCAGACCGCAAGACCATCATGGGTTAAATGATCCATCTGTAGAACAAGGGTTCTGGGGACCTCAAGAATCCCTTAAATGAGCAGAATTGGTGAGGAGGTCACATGACAGATGGGGGCGGGGTCAGCAGCGTGGGGTCTAGGGCCAGTGGTGGGCAGGGGCTAAGGTGGGACACTGTCAGGACCCTAAGACCCCTGTGTTCTGCTGGAAAGTTAATCATTAGGGAGCGGAGCAGGACATGAGCCAATGTTTCCGGAGTGTCTAGCATGGCAGGGACATGATCACTGCCCGGATGCTAGGGAGGCCACAGGAACAGAAAGGGCAAAAGTCCCTGCCCTCCTGAAGCCCACAGTCCAGGGGATTTCACTCAAATCTCTCAAAGGCTTTCCTGGGGGGCTGGCCACTCCCAGCATGCAGCTACGTGGGGGCTCAGAGCGGCTGCACAGCCCATCCACGTCACCTTGCAGGGAGTGGCAGATAAAGGATACAAACCCAGGCCTGGTGAAATGCACAACCCACACAACCTGCCCAGCGCACCCTGAAGTCTGGCAGGGGAAGAGGCACATGGCAGGAAAGGTTAGGGCTGAGTTGGCTGCCAGGTGCAACGGAGAGACGCACTTCTAGAATCAATATTCTTACAGCACATGGCCAGAGCTGAGGATCAGGAAGGAGCCTGAAGGATGACCCTATGGTCCAGACCTCTCGTTTTACAGGGAAGGGATCTGAGGCTACCAAAGGGAAATGCCCATGGTGCAGCCCCCACCAGAGCCTCCCCGTGCCAGGCACATGGCCACAGCCTTGGTCCCACTCCTCAAAGGTCCTCTGAAGCCAAACCCAGGAAACACCAGTGGCTGGAGTGAGGCAGGAGCTTCTCAAACTGCAGTGTGTTTTACGGGACAGCTGGTCCTGGGGACGATGGGGTACGGCTTCTAGTGCCAAGCTTTTCTCCCCAAAGCTTTGCCCTCTGACTTGGATGCAAAACCTCTGATCCAAATTTGCTGCTGGGGGCGATTTCATCAGTTCCCCAGGAACAAACGTCTCCTCAAGCTCCCTCTTCGCTGTCTCTGTTCTGTTTGTCCCCCGTAGGCAGTGAACAGAGACCTTCTGTGTACGGCAGCCTCTGTCTTTTCAGACTCCGAGGCTAGTTTGCTCAATTCTAGAATTGAGTCCACACTCTTGACACCTGCCCTTCAGGGTCTTAACAGGGCTTACAGGAGAGAAAGTGCAGGAAGGGCCAAGTTCAGTGCTCAGGCCACCTCGGTCTCACACAGTGGCCATCTTGCTTCCCCTCCTGCCCATTCTCACCACAGGACCTGGTGCTGAGGGGAACCTCACCTGCGCCCAGTCTGGGCTCAGTCACCCACAACCCTGAGCTTCTGCAGTATCCGAGGTCGAGGGGCACCCCCAGGGCTGCATGACAAGGTGAGGGTCCTAGGTGACAGGGCTGCTAAGCAGACCCACAGGTAAGGAAACAAAGCCTCCTTGTTACCCCCATGGATTCTGAGCAGACAGAAATAGGAAAACAAAGTGAGTGGCAAAATGCAAATTGATCATGTGAATCCAGGGGAGTTTTGAGAAGATATTTCACTTCACCCCATAGAGAGGAGACAAGACATCCTGGAGGAAAGGGGGAGGAGGTAAGGGACAGGGTATGAAGAAGGCCCGGGTTCTGGGGGCAACACTGACCCTAAGTCACCCCGTGGCCAGGACATACCACCCTCCCCATGCAGTCCCAGGAAAACAGAATGAGCCCAAAATGCCTCCCCGCAGGGACATTCTGTGGTTCTCAGCAGAGATGGGCAAATAAGATAAGGTGCGATTTACTCTTCTCTAGTCACGGCCACGTTCTCTCCATTAGCATGTGGTCTGGGATCAGACCTATCTGTGTCCAGACTCCGGGTCATGTCCCCAGAATCAGAGCCCCAGTGGCCAGGGCAGTCCCCAGGGACGAGCAGGGCGCCCTGGCTCAGCCCACTGCTTTACCAGGCCCCAAATGCCTGTGGGAGCAGACGGCTCGCCTGGGGGCCCATTCACTGCGGCCCAGGTCGTGGGGCAGAAGCGGACCTGGCCAGCCCCGCTCCTCATGTGCTCCCACCCTCTCCACAGAGGCTTGGTGGAGGTGGGTTCCCGGAATGGCCACCGGCTGCATTCCTGCGGGGTGAGCTTTGGTGAGGCTGCTGGGAAATCACAGCCAGATGTCAAAGAGGCAGTCAGGCAGCCTTCCCACCGTCCAGCTGGCGAAGGCACAGCGGTAACTGGAGAGGGGCTGAGGCCTGGGGACAGGGTGGGGACCCTGCCCACACGCCGTCCTTCTGTCCAGGGCGCCCACTGGGGCTGCACCTTCCATCACCTCTGCGGGTTGGCAGCTGGAGGCGCCAGCCTGGGGTGGGGACAGAGGGGTCACCTTGCCTGCAGTCCTGGGCTCTGCTGCACCTGCCATCCCCACTCCTGGACAATAAAGCTGTGGGGGGATCTCCCAGTTGACCATAAACCCGCTGCCCAGCCCCTCCAGCCTCTGGTTCCTCACGAGAACCCTTTACCCACATTTCCCACTTTTCAGCCAGACCCTCCACCCCCCGCCCCTGCCCCTAAATCCTCTTCTTGGGGAATGCCTACCCATCTGCCCATCTCTGCCAATTCCCCTCTGCACTATATGCCTTCAAGGTCCATCCATGTTGTCACAGAGGACAGGATCCCCTCATTTTTTATGACCGAATAATATTCCCTTGTAGTGAACACCACAGCCTCTTGTACCCATTCATCCATACGTGGACGCTTACACTGCTTCTACATCCCGGCTTTTGTAAATAATGCTGCAATGAATGAGGCAGGTATGTTTTCAGGTTACTGATTTCATTTCCTTTGGGTATGTTTCCAGAGGTGGAGCTGCTGGGTCATACGGGAGTTCTGTCTTCAATATTATGAAGAACCTACATCCTGTATTCCTAGTGTCTGCGCCAGTTCACATTCCTACCAGCAGCCCGCAAATGTTCCCTTTCTCCACACCCTCGCCAACACTTGTTATTTCTAGTCTTTTCCAGAGCCATTCTGACAGATGTAAGGTGGGATCTCATTCTGGTTTTCACTCATCATTTTTATGTGCTCATGTTTTAATGGTTTTTTTTTTTTCTTCTCCTGAGATAGAAGCTCTGTGTGAACAGGGCCGTGGAGATCACATTAAGCCCCACACTCCTATAACCTGCAGCCAGAGTTTCCGGCTCCTGGGAAGCATTTAATCAGGATTTCCTGAACTGATGAAGAAAACCCTGTAGCAAAGCTATCAGATGGGTTTCTCATCCCCGTGTTTCGGATGAGAGCTCATGCGACTTCCCCAAGTTCGTATGGGCAGCAGAAAATAGTGACAGAGGACACGTGTCCAGTATCTGCTGTGGGCCAGGCGCTGCTCGGAGCACTTTCTGTGTGACCCGCTCAGGAAGAGGAGGGATTGTGGAGCCATTGTACAGATGGAGAAACCAAACACAGGGGTTACATAATCAGTAAGATGATGAATGGCAAACCCAGGACTTCAACTCTGGGCTTCCAGGAGCGGGGCAGGGAGGGAAGGGGGGAGAGAAAGAGAGAAAATCCTCGATAGCCCAGAGTTTTAACAGGTCCTCACTGCAGGTTTATTGGATCCCTCTTTCTTTGCTTTTCTGTTTTTTTTTTCCCAGTGTTTAAAAATTAAAGTATAGTTGACAGAAAGCACTATATTAGTTTCAGGTGTACAACATAGTGATGTGACATCTTTATATATTACGAAATGATACCCACGATAAGTGTAGTCACCATCTGTCACCGCACACGGTTATTACAATAATATTGACCATATTCCCTGTGCTGGACTGTTCATCCCCATGACTTACTGACTTTATAACTGGAAGCTGGTACCCCTTAATTCCCTCCACCCACTTCACCCAGCCCCCCACCCCCCCTCTGGTGACCATCTGTCTGTTCTCTCGCCCCGCACCTGTTCAAGCTCCTAGACTAGGAGGTCAAAGCAGCCCATGGGGGCTCCACTCACTCCCACCCCCCTGCTCACCTATTGTATATAACACCTCTGATGATAATAAATTATTTTTTATTAAAAAAATATTTTTTAGGAGGCATAAGGCCCTTTGTGGCTTCCAATCAACAAACGTCTTGCGGACCACGGTGCCTTAGGCTCCCCTGGGCCAGTCCCTGTCGCCCACCTCAAGACAATGGAATGTGCTGAACAGGTTGATTACCTGTTTGTCGCTGGAATAATCTGCTGCTGAGCCCACTTAGACGTTTCTAGTCACCCCTCCCTGAACATGGACCATGCGGTGACTCTCACACAAAGCAAGAAGGCTGGGGAGGAGCTGGTCTGCATCCATCCCAACACCCGCCAGCCAGGGTCCCTTTCCCTCCCATTCCCACCACCTCCTCAGCACAGGTAGCTGGGCCTGGTAGGACAGGTGGAGACTTCTGCGGTCCATTTTACCTCTAAGTGTGCAGAGAAATAGTGCCAAACGGCTGATTTTCACTTGCAAGGACTACATTTCTGCATCAGGGATGCCAGGCATGAGGAGCTGGCTGGGGACTCTGCCTCCTGCATCTTTACTCACTAGTCCTGTGCCTTCGCGGGGCTCTGGCTGATGCCTCTCCGAAGCAGGGAACGGGGACAGTGGGGACAAGGTCTACAACCACTCACGCCATACAATCTACAGACATGCACAGAATCTTTGCAATGTGTGTATGCAGGAGATTTCTGCATACCATTTTCCAGATGAGGAAACTGAGGGTAAGTCTTCTGCCCAAATGCACACAGTTGGTAAAGAGCAGAGTAGTGTGTGTGTGTGCGCGTACGAGTGCGTGCACACAGAGTGTGCCTCTGAGTGAGCATGTGTGTGGCTTTGTGTCTTAGTGTATGCGTTTGTGTGGGGGAGGGGTGGGTGCCTAAAACTCAAAGAAGACAGAGTCTATAATTATAAGGACAAAGACAGACATGTTTTACAGCAAAACAAGTCACCCAGAACACACTGCGTTGACAATGGATTTCTTTCAGTCCTCCAGTAAGTGTGAAGTTGTGTCAGAAACATTGCAATTCTAGTACTATGTTGAATAATGGGCAGAAGACATGAACAGACACTTCTCCAAAGAAGACATACAAATGGGTAACAGACACATGAAAAAATGTTCATCATCATTAGCCATCAGGGAAATTCAAATCAAAACCACATTGAGATACCACCTTACACCAGTTAGAATGGCAAAAATGGACAGGGAAAGAAACAACAAATGTTGAAGAGGTTGTGGAGAAAGGGGAACCCTCTTACACTGTTGGTGGGAATGCAAGTTGGTACAGCCACTTTGGAAAACAGTGTGGAGGTCCCTCAAAAATTTAAAAATAGAGCTACCCTATGACCCAGCAATTGCACTCCTGGGTATTTACCCCAAAGATACAGACGTAGTGAAAAGAAGGGCCACATGCACCCCAATGTTCATAGCAGCAATGTCCGCAATAGCCAAAATGTGGAAAGAGCCGAAATGCTCTTCAACAGATGAATGGATAAAGATGTGGTCCATATATATAATGGAATATTACTCAGCCATCAGAAAAGATGAATACCCATCATTTGCATCAACATGGATGGGACTGGAGGAGATTATGCTAAGTGAAATAAGTCAAGCAGATAAAGTCAATTATCATATGGTTTCGCTTATTTGTGGAACATAAGGAATAGCATGGAGGGCATTAGGAGAAGGAAGGGAAAATGAAGGGGGGAAATTGGAGAGGGAGAGGAACCATGAGAGACTATGGAGTCCAGGAATCAAACTGAGGGTTTTAGAGGGGAGGGTTTTAGATGGGTTAGCCCGGTGATGGGTATTAAGGAGGGCACGTACTGAATGGAGCACTGGGTGTTATACGCAAACAATCGGTCATGGAACACTACATCAAAAACTAATGATGTACTGTACGGTGACTAACATAACATAATAAAAAAATTATTAAAAAAAAGAAGCATTGTAATTCATCAGCCGCATTTCTTGGAAAGCCCCTAGACATTGTGTAAGCCCCGTGTCCCACTTGCCCTCTGGCAAGTGTGAAGTAAGTTCAGGTAGAACAAGGTCAGCTGCAGGACGTGAGAGTCACTGAGAAATGCAGAGTTTCTCCACGTCTTTAATTATATGGCTGCATATTTATATATAGACATATATATATATATAAACATTGTATATGTACATACACCTTTTGCAAACAATACCAATTTAGCTGTGGCCACTGTACTTTATCCCTTTACCAACCCTAAATGAAAACCACCATGTGAAACATGGAGCCCAACCTCCATGAGCTGGAATGCTTGGCATGATATGGTTCCAGTAAATGGGACGGCCACGCCCGTGTCATGCTCTACGTGGGATGGCACCAGGAAAGGGTGCTGGGGCTGGCCCAAGGCCCTCCAGCCAGGCAGTGGCAAGGGGACGATGCTGATTCGTATGTGACCCCAGGGCCCCGTCTGGTCCAGTTGGGACATGAATCCTTGTCTGAGGCCAGGGAGGGAAGGAGGCCTTCTTAAAGATCTCGGGTGAGCCCTCAAAATGACAAACAGAGGAGGCATCCACAACAGTGGCACATGGCGGGGGTAGCATGATGGTGACCAAGGCACAGAGGAGAGGGGAGAGGGGCCCTCTAAGGGGAATCCCACCCACCCCACTCAGCACCCGAGGGGGAAACTGAGGCCCCCATAAAATATCCTACCCAGGGTCACAGAGGAGTTAGTGACAGTGACGTCAGATTTCCAGCCATCATATCAGAACACACTGTCAGGGGTCAGCAAGCTTTTCTCTGAAGGGTCAGAGTGCAAACAGCCTTTGTGGGCCACGCGGTCTCTGTCACAACTACTCGGCTTGAGGCCGTGGTGTGAACACAGCCACACACAGTATGTGAACAAGCTGACATGCCGTATTCCAACAAAACTCAATTCGAAAAACTGGTATCTGGGCAGATGTGGCCTGTGGGCTGTAGTCCGCCGTCCCTTGCATTCGATCCAGAAAGATCTCGAGGTCCTGAACAGGCCAGCGTCCTGCCCAGAGCTCGCGATCCGTGAACTTCGAGACTCTGCTGGACTCCCTTCCTGGACAGGGAGCTCAGATCCTGACATGTCAGGTTTGGGCACTCTGATTTTTGGCATGTTCTATTTCATATAGACTTGACATAATTACTAAGTATGATAACACAATAATAAGAACCACAATCAATTAGCTGCCAGATCGGTGATTTATCATCTCAGTTTTACAGACAAAGAAATCAAGTCTCTGAGACATGAAGTCCCAGCCAAGGGGCCCCCAACTGGCAGGTGGCAGGGCTGGGATACCAGGCCAGCCCCTCTGCCCCCGGTCAGGGTCTCAGGATGCACTGACTGTGACTCCACTCTGGACGAGCCACAAAGGGGGCCTTTTATGTACGTGTTCCCTCTGCTCTAGAGGGTACGTAGCACGACTACTGTTTGCATTTTACAGGGAAAACTAAAGCTTCAGTGAGTAATCTGTCTAAACACACAGAGAAACCTGGATTTAACTCAGGCTCTTAGATCCCAATCCCTCTGCTAACCATGGAGGCTCTGAAGTCACAGCTCGTGAGGGAGAGAAGGCAGGATCTGAACCCAGGCCCTCCCTGAATGCTCGTCCTGGACTCTTCCCCTCCACCCTCAATCATGCCTTCTCACAGGGGCCACATCTCCAGGGAGGGGGCAGGGAGAGGGCGAAAACTGCTTCAATGGACGGGGTGAGCAAGTCTAGGAGACCCACTGCCTTGGGCCCTCTAAGGCTCAAGCAGCATAAACAGACAGCTAAAGTATATTTATATTCTATTTCAGAGAAGGAGGCAGTTGGGGGGAAATGCAACATTTATGTAGGGTCCTTCAGAGGGACATGACAAAAAAAACTGGTCGAGAAACACTGCCCTACGTGAAAGGTATTTAACTCAATCACCTTTCTGGAAAATAGCGTATGTATGCATGCACACATACATACAATAAAATGTATATGTATGTATAGTGTATGTAATTTACATATGCATATGTGAATTATACACAGATATACCTGTATCTATGTATACGTGTGTATGTGTATATGGATGTATACATACCCGCGTGTACGTGTGTGCATGTATGTATATGCATGTGCACATGCCTGTATGTGCGTGTATGCATGTGTGCACACGTGTGTGCATGTGTGTTTATGTGCATTCGTGTGTGTGTGTATGTGTATACAGTAAAAGCAAACAC
The DNA here is from genome assembly GCF_964656455.1 of Halichoerus grypus. Lineage (NCBI taxonomy): Eukaryota > Metazoa > Chordata > Mammalia > Carnivora > Phocidae > Halichoerus > Halichoerus grypus. The sequence goes on along the minus strand of NC_135716.1, from coordinate 4,591,114 downwards.
TGCCTAGCAGGTGCTCAGGGCCACCCCTGAGCCAAGTGCTCCCCATGCCCCATTACATCCTCACAACACCCTACAAGGTAGGCGCGGTGCCAGGACCCCCTTTGTATGGCCGCATGTGAGGCCAGTGAGAGGCTAGGAAGCTGAGGGTCGGGAAGCAGAGCTGGGCACGCCGGGTGTCGGCTGGGGCGAGGCGTAACCCCCCGACCGCACCTCACTGTCGATGCACACCTCTTGCAAGAACGGCCTGCAGGAACATACACGCACGGGCACACGCAGAGTTCAGCACAAGGAAGACACTATTCCACCATCACCGGAAACCAGGACCCAGAAGCCACGTGGGGGGCGGTCCGTTCAGAGAGCGGAGGGTATGTGGGTCCGTGCGCCCCCAGCCAGCGGGACACACCCCCCCGGGCCCCATGGAGGCTACAGGCAGCACATCTGCGTTTGACACAGGAGTTCCCTGGTTTTAGGAAAAGACAGGAGTCGGGCAGGGACATGCTCCAAACAGCTCCCAGGGACGCGCTCCAGGCCTGGGCCTGGCTGGGCACAGCTGGGAGACAGTTCCCCTTTCCCTGATGTATGCCAATTACATAGAACTGATGGCTGGATTTCAGTTTTTCATCATTTTCAGTCACTGTCTAATAAAATTCCCCAGCACATAATCAGAATTAAGTAACCCCGTTACTGTTTCTAGGGGATGAGCTCAATCAGGACAAGGTTTCCCAGGAGGAACTCCCAGTGACCCTTAGGCAAAGGGCGGGCCCGGCCCGAATTGCTGCTTGAGGCTGATGCGGTCCCGAGGGCCAAGCCACAGACATCCACGTGGCGGCTCCAAACCAACAGCTGACGCTGCCACGGACTCCTGCCGGGCCTTTGGGTCCACCCAGAGGACTAGCTGGGTCTGGGGGCCACACACACACACACGTTCCCAGGTGTGTGTGTGTGTCCTGACCTCCTGACCTCACCACCAGCCTCTGGGCAGGCAGAGGGACGTGGGGATGAAGGCAGAGGAGTGGTCAGGAAGACCGGGCCACTGGAGACAAGGCCAGCAAGAGGCGGTGCCTTCTCGGATGGTTAGAAGACTCAGGTTCAGAGGGAGACGGGGCCCAAAGAAATTCTCAGGCTGGACCTGCCACCCAGGCATGCCGACAGCCAGCCCCCAAGCCCTTCTCTTGGGCGTTACTGCTGCGTCTTCAAGGGGACAGATTATTCCAGGGGTTTGAGGTGGACTCTGCTTCTGGCCAAGGAAAGACTCATGGCTGGATTCCTTCTACTGCATAAACTTGGGAATGTTAAGCCAGCAAACTAAGCCTCAATTTACACCTCCTGAAGCAGGGGATGACAACAGTCTCCTCTCACACTCCCCTCCAGCACCCAGAGTGCCTGCCTACCCCAGGCCCTTGGCTTTCACCGCTGCCTCTGCCTGGAACTCGGGATGTGGACTGTTGCTGCTCAACCCAATTCTTCACGAGGGGCCTCTGGAAATGTCACTCTAAAAGCAGGATCACAGATGTCTCATTCAAGGAGGAACCCTGTGCCTCAGAACAATGTGCGAGAAGAGGGGATTGATTAAAATGTGTTAGAAAAAATAACCCAGTACTACAGAGGTTCCTTAAAACACCCACGGTTGTGACTCGGTATGGTTAAAGGTCTACCCAGTCCACTCCCAATCACATCAGTAAGTTGTGTTATTTACTGACGATGCACTACGAAAAGAAAAGAAGGACACATTTTCAAGTGAACCTAATAATTCACTCATTTAGAAGGTGAAATTTCCTGTTGATGACCACAGTCAAGAGCACAGCGAGCCCTCGATGGCCAGAACACCCAGGCCGGGGCTGCCCTGCACACTGTCAGAGCAGAGGAGGGCGTGAAGAGACCCTGGCCCCCCACACAGGGAGCGGAGGCCGCAGGGCACCCACTAATTAAATGCAGAGCTGGGGTGTAGATGCTGACCTTTTCCCAATGAGAGCCACAGGTGAACAATAAAATTTATCTCCCTGCCACACGAAGTAAGTCAGTGTCCCTCTGTCTCCCCCCCCACCTCCCCTGCCACTTCCATATTGGTAAATAGAACATCCAGCCGTCCAGACTTTCTCTGGAACGGCAACACAGCTAAGCACAAACACACCAGCAAGAGAGAGACAGACGGAGAGAGGGTGCCCACGTGTCATACGACAAAGCACCACAGGGCACGGGAGAGGCCACTCGGCCCCAGCCCAAGCCAGCACCTCAGCCTCGCTGTCCGAAAGCTAGAAGACAGAACCCAGGACAGTGCCTCCTGCTCGTGGGGAGAGGGGAGAGAGGACCACCACTGGCTGTCCCCAGAATAGAAGGAGGCGGAGGTCTCTCAGCCGTGGCCGGCTAGCATTCCACAGGCTCACCCCCGGCCACCCGATAAGCTATATAAAGGTTGTTTTGTGGCTACGACCGAGCCCGGGGTGGAGAAAGCTCTTAATTACAGCCCGTGCTCTGGGGCTGGGCCCCGTCGGCAGCCTCCGCCCCACACACTGCAGGAAGCCAGGCTGAGACTAAGTCCCCTGGGGACCTGGTCAGGCCACAGAGGCAGGAGTTGATGCCATGACACAGAGGCCCCTCCCTGCACGAGCCCGAGGCCGGGGGGACAGTGAGCCGCATACCGTTAGCTTCATTCACGGACTCGGCACACAGCCACTGGTCACCGTGTGCGCCGGGCCGGCGAGAGGCACCAGCACGCGTCAGTATTAGAACTCCAAAGGACCGCAGAGGGGCAGCCTGACGGGCCCGACTCCCAGGCAGTGGGCGCTGAAGGGAACGGACACTGGAACCCCTGTCCCCACACTGCCCCCTCCTCAGCTCACCCGGTCACTTCCAGCTGGGCTTCTAGACCAGACCAGCCACAGCTCACAGCCCCCAACCCACGCTGCCTCAGGGCCCCGGGGGGCTACTGCACCCCCACCCCAGACACAGGCCCCTCACTTCCTGTGCACTGACCTGGGGTTCTGCTTCCCCTTAGAAGGGCAGCCCTGGCGAGCCTGCTGTCCCTCAGACCCGCCCCTCCACCCTTCTGCAGCCAAGCGCTGGATGGAAAAGCATGGGCTCTGGATGCAACTGGACCTCAGCTCGGCAGGAGCAGCAACAAAGGAGAGAGCTGTTGGGGGGGGGGGAGCCTCACATGTGGACTTCGTATGTAAGAGTAAAATTTCTAGCAGCCACATTTGAAAAAGTAGAACCAGGTGAGATTAATTTTACTACTATATTGTATGTATCCCCAAATCTCCCAAATATTCACATTTAAATACATGATCAATAGAAAAGATATTCGTGAAACATTGTCATTCTGTCTACAAAAGCCAGCGTGCGTAGTCCTGCGGCACTTCTCAGTTAGGACTAGCACCCGACTGGTCACGACCCCCCCGGGCTGGCCAGCGCAGGTCTGGGGCTCCCTGTGTGCAGAACTCAGCATCGACACCACCTCACAGGGCTGGGTGGGGAGCGGGGCAAGAGTGGGATGCAAAGTGCCGTCGACGTCTGGTGCTCAGAGAACAGCAAACTCCCTGGTTCTGTTCACGCCAGTGGAGCCCCGTCAGGGTCCTGCTCCTCTGCATCTGCCCCACCCGACGAGGCAGCATGATTCAGCCCATCCCAGCCAGCCTGCCTTTTCCAGACCCTCATCAACCTTCAGAGTCTAACCATTTGTCTCTGCTCATCAATATATAGATAAGTTCAATATTTCAGTTCATGTTGGGTATGATTTCAGGTTTGCAGAATATTCTGAACCTTTGCATTTGGAAGGGGCTAGGCCATTGCATAGGTACGTCTAATGTGTACAACGCAACAGCAAGCACAGAACGAACCCCAGGTTCCCACCCTTGATTTCCTTTAAACAACATTTAGGCGGCTCCTTCACACCCCAGGCTCTGTTCCGGGCACTCGGAAACCGCAAGGAACAGACTTTGCCCTCGCGAAGCTTGTTCTTGTGTGTGAAGGCAGACCCCAGGCAGATAAACCAGACGTGAAATTGCAGGTGGTAACCAGGGTCCACATTCCATCATGTAATTAGCTGCCACGTTCCTGCTGCCTCGAGTAGACAAAAGCTTCTTGAGGACAAAAAGAATGTCAGATCCCTCACTGCATCCTGGGAACTGGGCATGGACCCCAGCAGAGGAATCACTCGGTGTGCAGTTGCTGAATGAACGAATGAATGAATGAATGAACGAACGAACGAACGAACGATTACTACAATGCTCTGCTGGGTTGCTAAAGACTGCATGAATGAATGATTTGTTCGAATCCAATGACTGCTACAACGTACACCCATTGAATGAATGTATGAGTAGGTCAGATCGAATTGAATGACTGCTACACCAAAAACCCCACACCGTTCGTCTGTGATTTTACAGATCATCAATATGAGGCCCCGATTCAGAAGAGCCCCTGTTTGGGTTCCAAAGTCACCCAAAGATCTCTCCTGTGTGTGCAGGGACTTCTGGTCATGTGGATTTTGTGATGCTCCTTGATTTAATCTTACTAGATATATTTCAGCATGTTACTGTTAGCTATTTTATTTTGTTTTGCCTTCTTTCTAATTGAAGCAATTGTAAGGGGATTTTGTTTCATTTGTCATCAGAATCAAGCAGGCCCCTAGTCAGCTTACAGCTGTATTTACAAAAACGAATTCCCTTTAGACGACTGAGCATAACTTACATCTTACATCTATTTAGGTTTTTGGAGGAGCCTGGCTACTGTGAGTTTTCTTAATGTCATCATGGCGGACATGTGGTGTGCCCGGCTGGCTGGCATCTGGTTCCCCTTCTCTTGGTTGCAGCCCCCAGTGTCCCTTCATGGGTCAATGGTGGTGGTGACTAGGACGGGGTCATGTGGTTTCCACCCCAGGCAGCCTCTTTCCACTCCGAAGCCACAGTGTTGGTCTGGGGAGAGCTGCAGGCCCACGCTCGTCCATCAGACTGAATCCAGGCCCGCTGGGCCGTGGTCTCATCCCTCCTGGCCCTAAGATTCACCACAGGTAGCCCCAGCGTGCCCTCCCACACCTGTTCTCGCTTCCTCTGCCCTCCCACCCCAGGAGGCTGGCCCCTGGGATGACATCACCTGGCCCCTTGTGGGATGGTGTCAGACAGGCTTGGGCCAGGGGAGGAAGGGAGACGAGGGGAGGGGAGAGAAGGCGGGGGCTTCCTTCCTGCTCCCTCTAGGCCACCACTGAGGAAGCAGCTGTCCTCCATGAGGTGACTCCAGCCCCCTCCCCATCTTACAGGGCTCTGGGCACATTTCCACCCTTGCCATCAGCCCGCTTCGCCCGCTGCCCGTTCCCGGGGGCTCAGTATCGCTCAACGACCTCAGCCGTCTCTCGACAAAGCCTTCATCAACACCTCTGCAGTGGACCGTCCATGCGGGGACCCGGACACACAAGCCTGCCAAGAACAGAGTTAACGCCAAGGAGAAACCCAGACACGGAAGGAGTGGAATGAGCCCTGGTCTCCTCATTCAAGCCCGCCTGACCTCTGACCTTTTTGTCATGCGTGATATGAATCTGCAGGTGGGTCCTCTACGGCCTGTGATGGAAAGCACTGTCCCTGACTCAGAACCAAGGTCAGTGAGGGCGCCGCCTCAGTGCGGGGCACAGCGGGATGAGGCCAGCACATGGAGGCTGAAGGCCTGGATTCCGTCCCCAGCCCTGCCCTTCTATTAACTGGGCAGCACAACCCAGTGACTTCACCTCCCCAGGGCCGTTCCCACCATTCCCAGAAACATGCCCTGGGCACAGAAATTCTTCAAAATCGAGATTTTGCCTGGCCAACGTCCAGAACCTGTCTGAACCAAGGCTGCCAGTGGGCAGGGTCTAGAGGAGTCCTGCTTCCCAGTGCCCTGCATCAAGGTGTTCTGGGATCACAGCAGGTGCACACACTCCTGAGCCACCACGTTGGACTTCTGCCTCCTGGCTGGGCCTGGGGCCCGGTATCTAGCTCTCATCAGCCCAGAGGCCAATCCTGAGCCCTGGCCCTCCCAGGCTCTCTCCTGCCTTCCTGCCCTCTCCTGTCTTGGCTGTGGCACCCCGATGGCCTACTGCTGAAGGCCTAGCAGCTGCCCTTCCCAGGAGCTCAGCATGCTGCATGCTCGTACCCATGAGAAGGAGATCACCATAATCTATGTGATTGTAATGAGGGTGAAAGTTCACGGCCGATGCCTCACACACCGGATCGCTCTCCTTCACCTAGCACTCGGCAATTTCCTCATCTGTGGAACAGGGGTTAGTCCTCAGCGCTCTATCCCCAGCACCGTTTGTTCTCTGAATTTCTCCAGCAGTCCCATAAAGGGTCTCCTTGTGTCCTGCTGTCCTGCCAGCATTCCATTCTCACAGATCTGACGGCGTCATACCCCTGCACAAAACCCTCCCACACCTCGTCTTAGCACACAAGCCCTCCTTTATTGAGAGCCTGACAATCATACAAAGCCACCAACCCCAGGCCCCTCCTTGACCCCAACCCCAGGGCTCCATTACACTTCCCTGACTGTGTCATGCCATCCCTCAATCCCTCATCCTATGGCTCAGATGTGTCCTTCTAAAGGGTCTAAGCACCACCTCCTCCAGGAAGCCCTCCGTCATTCTCAAGGTCATCACTGAACACAACCATAGTAGGACCCCATGAGAGTCTGCAGCACCTTTATTAAGGTCATCCCCACAGTATTATATCCCTTTTTATGTGTCTTTTTCGCCATCTAGACTATGAACACTCCAAGAGCAGGAGTTTTTGTCTGATCTTTTTCCACAGGCCCAGAAATCAGCACAAGGCCACACAAAAACTAGATCCCCAATAAGTATGTATGAGTAAGTAAGTGGAAGTGGAAATTAAGTGAGCCAAGGGAGAAGAGTCACAGAGCGGTACAGAGCCCAAGGGCGTCAGGTGTCAGACACAGTTTAGCTGTTTTCTCCCAGGGCTGCTAGCGAGGCCCGTCCCTGGGCCCAGGCCCCTGCTGCTTGCCAAGTCACACCCAGCTGTCCCCACCGCCTGCCACAACCCCAAGGCTTCCCTGTCCCCGGCAAGCTGTGACCCTCTGAGCTTCTCCCACCCGAGGAGGCTCAGTCCCCAGAAGGAGTCAGCAAGACAGAGGCTGAGACCCTGCTCCCAGCCCCCACCTGCTGGCCCTGGGGAGGGGTGTCACCAAACAGTGCTCATGACCCAGGAAGGACAAATGTCACCCCAATGAAGCAGGCAGAACAGAAGTTGGACACAGACTGATGCACAGAAACCCACTTCACCCTTCTTGTCCTGTGCAGGAGGCTGTCCTGAGAATGACCCAACAAGGGTCTTGGAGGTCAGCCTTCAGGGTCAGAAGCCCAGGGGCTGCAGCTCCCTGCCTGCTGCCCAACCCCCCTCATCGCCCATCCCCAGCCACAGTCAACAGATTCCAGACCACCTCGGGTTATCTCAGAGGGCACCAGGTCAACAACACTTGGCCTCTGGATAAGCTGGGCCTGACCATCTCCAAACTGCCGATTGGGGATCACAGCTACAGTCCAGAAGCCTGTCTATGCCTACCTCCTTAGACCACCTGTCCCTGCAGTCCGTTGGAAGAAGAAAGGGGCCTGATACATTTCACCTGCCATGAGCTTTAGGAAGGGCTTGGAGCTGGCTCTGACTTGAACAGCCCTGCAGGTGAGATGTGTTCCCACTACGCAAACAGAGATGGGACTCCCAGGCATTTAACCCCCTCCAGGTCTGTCGGGGTGGGTGGGGCCGAGAACCCGGCCCTCTTTAATTTCCTTCCCGCCTGCGCCCTGGAGGCGGAGCCTGGGAAGGACCCAGGTGTGCGCCCTGCTGCGTGCAGGCAGGACGGGTTTCCGCTTTCCTCGGTTACTGAGCGCCGGGCCGGTGCGCTCTGGCGCAGCCCCGACACCTGCCAGCCGCGCAGCTCGGGGGCTCCCCACTGCTCGGGCCCCACGCCCCGCGCACACTCACTTTCACACAGGCGCCGCCTCAGCTTGCCACGGATCTTGTCGATGGCGTTGAAGTCGGACACGTGGAAGACGTGGGCGGACTTGGGCTCCGAGGCGATCTCCTCCAGCTCCTCCTTGAGCGCCTCCCCGACGCCCACGGCGAAGATGCGGATGCCCGCACGGTGGGCGGCAGCTGCAGCGTCCAGCACCAGGTCCTGGCTGCGGCCGTCGGTCAGGAGGATGGCCACCTGCTTGACGGCGTGGTCCCCCGGGCGGCCGCCGGCCTGCGGGGAGAAGCTGTGGCGTGTGATGAAGCGCAGCGCGTCGCCCGTGTTGGTGTTCCCGCCGTGGTAGGCCAGGTGCCGAGCCGCCGCCTTGACCGCCTCCCGCGAGCCGAACAGGCCCAGCTGGAAGGCCGTGGTGGGCTGGTCGCTGTAGCGCACGACCCCCACGCGGGTGCGGTCAGGGCCCACCTCGAAGGTGTCCACCAGGTTGGCCACCCACTGCCGGACCTTCTCAAAGTCCTCCTTGCCCACGCTGGAGGAGGTGTCCAAGAGGAAGACCAGGTCGTAGTGGACAGTCTTGCAACCTGCGGGGGGGAGGGGGGAGAAGAAGGGTGACCTGGGGCAAACGGATTGGGAAAGGTCACGCTGGCTGGGGGGCCTTAAAGGTCCGAACCTGGCTTTCTGAACTGGCTTATGATGATGAGTGTCCCCAAGGTTGCTGTGAGGTCCAGCTGCCAATATGTGTTCTTGCATATAAAGGGTTAACGTTCATGGAACACCGCTCTATCAGTTTCTCCAATAGTTTTTATTTTGGTTACCAAGTGACTTGTTTTTTAAACCTACTGCAAATAACGCATGCTCATTTCAGAAAAGGCAATCGAAAAATGTTTTAAACACTTAAAGTTCCATCTACAGAGAGGTCACGCTGTTAACCCACAGTGTATATACCTAATTATTTTCTATTTCCACATAGTTACTAATGCACGTGGGGCTGTACCAGACGCACTGATACATAGCTGTTTTCCCCACATCTGGCAACATGCTGGAAACCCTTTCCCAGTGTGGTGATGCCGGTTTCCATGGATGCAAGATGCCATTGCACAGAGCATGTAATTTATTTAGCCTTAGATGTTTAAATAGTTTATAGTATTCCAATATTATAACTCATATAAAATATATTGCACTCATGTTTTAAATATAAATTTGTAGAAATTCTGTAATGCTTTATAAAAATAGCATATTTTGATGTATAATATGCTTCTATTTTTATAAACTTTATAAGTTTTATATAAACTATACAATGCTTTTGATTAAACAAAATAGGACACTATGTAATTTATTTCTGATCCTCAGGGCAACCCTGTGCTGAGAGCTTGCTCATCTCCATTTCACAATTGGTAAGATGAGGAAAAGGGTTTCTTTCTACACTCCAGAGAGCTGCACAAACATATAAGGGAACCATCAAGAAGCCTTGGTCTTGAATCTTGCAGAATCTGAGGCTTGTTCATACCACCAGCAGCAACTGACCAACGCCTGGCAAAAACATTCGTCTAGTAAAAACAAAATAAAAACAACAACAACAACAAAACAGTTTGTTAAACTATCATGTTGGCAAAAGTATAAAAAATCCCATGGTGGCCAGTGTGCGGGAGAATGTAGCCACCTCTTCTACCACTGGCCATGGGATCTGTCACACCCATTTTCAGGGTTTTAGAAGCCTTATGAAGGAGAGGGTTTTGGATCCATCACTTCCAAATTTAGGAATTTACCCTAGTAAAACAATCAGACGAAAAGGAAGAAAAATTTTTAAAGATATCTAAGAAGTTCATGCAGCACGGGCAAGCAAAATCCTGGAGCCCAGCTCCATGCTCCCCCTACGGAACTGCTCACACGACCGTCGGCTGGGCTCATAGGGCACAGAGACCAGCAGCCGTGGAGTGCTGGCTGGAAGGAATTCTTATTTACCAACACAGATACATTCTCCCAGTGTCTTGCTGGGTCTGAAAAGCTGCGTGTCAGTATGATGTCTGTGTGTGGGCTTGTGTCTGTATGCATCAGAGGACCTACAAAAAGGAATGTTGCCTACCTCTGGCAAGCAGAACTGTGGGTAAAATTTATTATTCTGTATTTCTGATGTTATATTTATAAGTAATGAATTAATTCAGAAAAGAGGAAAATAACCCTGTATTTACACACACACACACGCACACACACTTCTCCATCCCACCCTACACCAATGCCTCTCGTAAATTTTCCCTACCTACCTTTACCCCGAGTTTCTAAAATCCAAGTTGCAATCTGCTCTCGGGAGCAGAGGTAAATCCCCGCCTTCCCAGGATTGCTCCCTAACAGGATTAGAGCTTTTGGAGTGTTTGCCCAGATGTGTGGACTCAAGAGATAATTCCTGGGGAGTTTTCCTCCTTGACACAAAAGGTCATCCTTTTGTCTTCGGGACAATGATGCCCCAGCCTGTGCAGGGTAATTGCTGCTGTGGGCCAAGCAGGACCCAGCCTGTGGGCTGTAATCCCTGAGCAAATTTGGGTTAAGGCTGCAGACAGTTCATTTGTTCTAGAGGCCTCACCCAGGGGCCCTCTGGCACTCTGGTCCATGCTCTCCTGGGGGTAGGGAGCAGACTGCATGGTGTGTGCATGAGAATTAGGTGTGCTGTCTCGGGAAGGGCTCTGACCTCAATGGGGGTGCCCTCGGCTCCGCCACGGGCAAGAGCCACGTGTGCGAGCCCTGACGGTGAACGCTCTCCACTGGGCTGCTGTTTTGCATGCTTTAAAATGAGGGCTGGGAGGGGATGGTCCTTGGGCCCTCCCTGTGTGTCGGCTGTGTGTGCTCTTGGGCTCATCTCTATGGACACAGAACCCGACACTCCTCCCGTGAAGACCAGGCCATGCATGGTCATCACTGTCTCTCCAGCTAGCTGGGCTTTGAGAGGCTCAGGCAAAGTGAAATACAGGAGGGGACTTGGGAAAAACACAGAAACACAAGGTCTGGGGTTTTTGCCTGTGTCTGCTTCCTCGGCAGGCTCAGGGAACACAGCGTGGGCTCAGGCGGGCGCTTCCTTGTGGGCACCCTCCTCACCTGCTGGGGGCTTTGGGCTGTCTTGGCCTGTTCCTCATCTGCAAAACGGGGTGGTTTCGCAGCCAGGTGCTCGCCCTGCCGCCCCGGGGCCCGTCCCAGGAGGGGTCCACCTGTGCCCGGAGGAGCCCAGCATGCAGCCTCTGTGCGGGTGCCGTGACTCAGACCCGCTCGTGTTCCTGAGCCCTCCTTCGCGTCTCCCCGCGGATGGCGCCTTCCCCAGGAGGCCCTCAGACAGGTGGGCTGGACCACCATCCCGTCACGCCTCACCCCTCCTGCCCCTGCGGCCTCTTCTCCAGCGAACTTCCCACTCCCCCATCTCCTCCAGAGGCGTGTTGTCCTTGCGGTCCCGGCCGCCTCTTCTGGCGGGCCTCCAGTGTGTCCATTTCCACTGGAATATGCCCCAAAACCCTTCACAGGACAACGCGACACAGTTCTACCCCTGCCCTCTGTCCCCAGAAGCCTGCAAGCACTCGACAGAGACGAGCTCACGGCACACTGTGCGGTCCACTCGGGATGTGGGTTCCGACAGCTCATCGTTCTCCCGCACTCTCCCGCATACACACTCTCACACACTCGCACAGACACACTCCCCTCAGACTCTCACACTTATACTTTCACATACGCTCACACTCACACACGTGCTGACAGTCCCACACTCTCACTTTCACTCAGTCACACACACCCCTCACTCTCACACGCCTATACTCACCTTTACATACACTCACTGTCACACGCTCACCCTCAGACTTTCACACTCACATACTCCCTTTTATACACTCCCCAGCTCTATCACACTCACACACACATGCTCCCACATTCACACACTTTCTCACGCCCCCACACACTCACCACACTCTCTCACACTCGTGCACTCTCGTCTACACACACACTCCGACAATCTCATACCTCACACAGGGTCACACATGCCCTCAGACTCTCACTCGTACGCACACTTGCACATACTGTCCCCAGCCCTATCACACACTCACACACCCACACACTCTCGCTCACACAAGCACATGCCCTCGCCGGATGACTGGCTACCCCCCGCGCCGGCGAGTGCAGCTGACAGTCACACCTGCTGGGTGGCCCACCTCCCTCTCTCACGCCGTCAGTGCCCAGCGCACTCACAGGCCACGTCTGCACCCCACGCTCTCACACGCACACACACTGCACTCAGACGCTCACATGCACACTCGCTCCCCCCTCACACGTGCACACGCATGCTCACGCGCGGACACCCACACTGGCCCGGCGGCTCGGCGCCCAGCCCCGGCTCATTCCTCGGTGGCCCCACCTGCCCTCTGGGCCCGGCAGCCGGGGTCCCGATGCCACAGCAGCAGCAACCAGAGAAGGCAGGCCACGGCGTCACCTCGCAGGCCCGCCACGGCTCTCCCGCGCTCGGGAGCACGCATCTCTCGGCCGGGAAGGGACGGTGTTGGGATCTACTGGAACATGCCCTGTGTGGAGAAGAACACACCTTCAGAGAAGGGTCTTGGGGCCGTGAAGCCAAAGAAGCAGCCCCAGGCCTGTGTGCGAGGAAGGCCGCGCCCCGGTCTCCCATCTGCCTTCGGCCCCCAGCAAATGCGCACCGAGGACCCGCTGGGCCCCTCAGTCCCGGCCACGCAGGCCCACCCCTTGGCAGCAGCACCACGTTTTGATTGGAATCTCTGCTTCTGGGCATTTAACAGCCTGTTTGTTTGTTTAATATGCTGTAAGAGGGCACCTTGGTACCTAAATCGTGGCCCATATATAATTATTTTCCTAGAGCAGGTTTGTAGGAAAACACTTAGGGCATCATATGAAATCTTGTAAAAGGACCCTGACAGAAATTCTCGAACTTCTTTCCGAAGAGGTTGTACGGGCTCTCACTGCCTCCAGCCGCGCGGGAGTGTGTGGGGTGTGGGGGGCCCCCCTCACCGCATCCCTGGCAGCTGGGACACGGTCGTTCCCTCCATCTGCCGGCTCTAAAGGAGAGACATTGCTTTTTCCTTTCTATGCATTTCTTTGACTTAGGACGCTTATTAGCTAGGTGTAGTTCTCTTTGTGTATTTTATTTTCATGGGGACATCCATTTCAGAAAGTAGTTGTCACTGTTAAAGCCAAGATCCAGGAAAGGGAAAACAGGTTATAGAAGTCTGAGATATTTATCAGTTGCCCTCACGTGCCGGGTGCTGAGGGCAGGCAGATGAAGGACACTGAACCCCCACACTCAAGGGCAGTCAGTGACACCTGGAAAACAGTAAGACGTGGGCCCTGGGCACCAGCACAGGGACGTTCAGGGGTGACGGGAGCACGGGGACGGTGCCGTCACATGACCATTTCAGGGGTAGGCCAGGCCTCCTGGATGAGTGACAGCCAAGACAAGTTTAGAAAACTGAGTAGGACTCAACCAGATAAAAGCAGGTGATAGTTTCAGTCAGAGGGAACAGCATCTGCAAAATCCCAGAGGAAAGCCAAGGCATGGCACTAGGAGAACGTCCCCCAAGCAGGACAGGTATGTGGGCTCTTCTCTGGGCAGATACCTGAATTTTCGGTCCTGTCCCCACCACCCTCAGGGAAAACTACCCTCATCACTAACGGCCCCCCTGCAAGTGCACAGGGTATATAATAGCCCCCTGACAACACCCCGAAAGTATCATACTAAGGAGGCAGCCACAGGAGCAAGAAGAAAGGCACTTTCCTAAAACAGTACATGGAGGGGCAGAGGCCAAGGTTGACCAGAGGGTGCAGGGGGAGGAGAGACACAGAATCTCAGCAAGTCCAGAGGGCCGCCCACCCCTCTCATCCTTCAAAGCTGTAGGTAAGCATGGACTCATCTGTCTCATTCACTCTGCTGCCCGAAACCTAGAACAGTTCCTGGCACACAGTGGGCGTCTGACGAATAAATACTAGATTTAGTGGTGAATGACATGGTCATGTTGTTATCTGAGGTGGCTAGGGGCCCTTCATTAGAAGAAAACAGACGGGGCACCTGGGTGGCTCAGTTGGTTGAGCGTCTGCCTTCGGCTTGGGTGGTGATCCCAGGGTCCTGGGATCGAGCCCCATGTCAGACTCGCTGCTCAGTGGGGAGTCTGCTTCTACCTCTGCCCCTCCCCCTGCTCGTGCTCTCTCTCTCTCTCTCTCATGCTTTCTCTCTCAAATAAATAAATAAAATCTTAAAAAAAAAAAAAAGAAAACAGACATAACCATAGTGTCCAGTATTTTCCAGGGCTCAAGAAATGTGGTCATTTCCCTCATTGTTGAAAGTGGGTGGAAGCAGGGCAAAACCAGGGTTTCTAGAAGAATCTTGGTCATGCATCTTCCCAAATACACACACGAATACAGAAAACTGCAGACCAACATCCCCTATGAATGAGATGCAAAAGTACTTAACAGGAGACTAGAAACCCAAATTCGGCAGCACACTGGAAGGGTTATACACCATGACCACATGGGATTCACCTCAGGAATGCAAGGCTGGTTCAACGTACAAAAATCAACCCATGAGATCCGAAGGGGTACATGCACTCTGATGATTACAGCAGCAATGTCCACAATAGCCAAACTGGAAAGAGCCAAGATGTCCATCGACAGATGAATGGATAAAGAAGAAGTGGTATATATATATAATGGAATATTATGCAGCCATCAAAAGGAATGAGATCCTGGGGCGCCTGGGTGGCTCAGTTGGTTAGGCGACTGCCTTCGGCTCAGGTCATGATCCTGGAGTCCAGGGATCGAGTCCCGCATCGGGCTACCTGCTCAGCAGGGAGTCTGCTTCTCCCTCTCCCGCTCCTCCCTCTTGTGCTCTCTCTCTCTCTCACTCTCTCTCTCAAATAAATAAATAAAATCTTTAAAAAAAAAAAAAAAGGAATGAGATCTTGTCATTTGCAATGATGTGGTTGGAACTGGAGGCTGTTATGCTGAGCGAAATAAGTCAATCAGAGAAAGACATGTATCATATGACCTCACTGATATGAGGAGTTCTTAATCTCAGGAAACAAACTGAGGGTTGCTGTAGTGGTGGGGGTTGGGAGGGATGGGGTGGCTGGGTGATAGACATTGGGGAGGGTATGTGCTCTGGTAAGTGCTGTGAATTGTGCAAGACTGTTGAATCACAGACCTGTACCTCTGAAACAAATAATGCAATATATGTTAAGGAGAAAAAAAAAGAAGAAGATAGCAGGAGGGGAAGAATGAAGGGGGGAAATTGGTGGGGGAGACAAACCATGAGAGACGATGGACTCTGAAAAACTGAGGGTTCTAGAGCGGAGGGGAGTGGGAGGATGGGTTAGCCCGGTGATGGGTATTAAAGAGGGCATGTTCTGCATGGAGCACTGGGTGTTATGCACAAACAATGAATCATGGAACGCTACATCAAAACTAATGATGTAATGTATGGTGATAACATAACAATAAAAAATTTTTAAAAAATCAACCCATGAGTCGCACTGAACCAATAGAGCAAAGGAAAACACACATGGTGAGCCCAAATGTTACGGAAGCACTTGACAAAATCTCACTCCCTTTCATGATAAAAACACTCGTTACACTAAGACGGTAAGGAAACAACAGACCCTACCTCACAGTGGGTTGTGGCAGGGGATTGCTGTAGGGATTGAACACTAAAACTGAACGTAAAGCCCTTAGCCTGATGCCTCAACCTCTCAAGGCCACACGGCTGACGTGAGCCAGAGCCGGACTCCGTCACAGGCCTATTTCTTGAGGCCACTGGCCATCCATAGGGTCCCGCCACTGGGGCAAAGCCCGGCATTGGTAAAGAGCTTCTATGCTGAACACACTGCACCTCTCCATCCTTACAACAACCCCAGCGGGTGGCTATCGACATCCCCCTTTACAGGTGAGCAAGCTGAGACTGGGAGTGGGGGAAGACCCCCCAGGGCACACCCTGCTGGTGGGTGAAAGCCCACCCAGGGCACTCAGAGACAATCACCCCTGACTGTAAGCTCCCCTGGGGGTGTCTGTGCCCACCACCATCCCTCTCACCAGCCAGCTAGTTACCCCATCAGGGCCCAGGGAGGATTTGTGGAGTTAAAAATCCACAGTCTGGTTTTTCCCTCTAGAGAACAGGCCGGGGAGAGCATGCTGACCATGTGCACGGTGAGCGCGGTGCCGTTACCAACCCCCTCCCTGAGGTCTCAGCAGACCTGCAAGCTGCCCTGTTCCCCGACCTGGCCAGTGATGGACCTGGCGTGTGCCCATAGCACAGACAACGTCGCTCGGTGCAAGTGGCTCGTAATGGCAGGGATGGACTGGCGTCAGGCCCAGAGGACACCGGAGCCCACACTCTCTCCCACAGTCGCTGTTAACAAGGACCCCGCGCTTACGAAGCACCAGGAGCCACCTAGGGCTTCACAGGTAAGAACTCATTTAATCTGAACAACAGGTATCAGGAGGTGCGGTTTGCTGAGTAAGAAACTGAGCACAAAGGGCTTAGCAACCTGCCCAGGACTCCATACCTCGGAGCCGGGACGCAGTCCCAGGCAATGTGACCACAGGCCAGGCTCCTCATCACTCAGCAACGTTGCTTCTCTCGGGCTGTGGAACCCGGCTGGTGCAACACTTCCAACTTAGGCACAGAAACAATGTGAGAAACGGGCAAAGCATATAGTCAAAACCCAAATTCTGATCACCCAGTTCACAGGAAAGAAGAGAACAAGGACACCAGGGGGAAAGGCAGGGAAGAAACCTGATAATAACCAGAAGGAAGAGAAGCTGGCTAAATCAGTCTGTTCATTGATGTTTCAAATGGTGAGCTGACCTTACAGACCTGGGGGAAACCCTACTTGGCTATGGTATAGAACTCTTTCTGTATATATGTTTGTATTCAATTTGCTAATATTTTGTTGAGGACTTTTGCATCTATATTCATGAGAGATATTGGTCTTTTTCTTTTCTTGGAAGGTCTTTGCCTGGTTTGGGGAGGTAGAGTAACACTAGCTTCATGGGGTGAGGTAGGAAATGTTCCTTGCATTTTTATCCTCTGGAAGAGACTCTAGAGGACAGAATGGCCTTCTGCCCAGGAATATACATGGAGTGTTCACAACAAAATGCCCACTGAGGCAGGCAGGCCTGGTATGGGATCCCAGCTTTCTTCCTTAGCCGTATGAATGAGCATTGCAGCCCCATAAAAAGGGGGTGATTTCTACACCATCAGGGGTGCTGTGAGGGTTACACAACATGCTTTCTGCAAAGCACAGAGCACAGATGCTAAAATAGACCAAGTGTGCAGGAAAGGTGAGACTTGGGAGAGCCTGTCTCCCCACCTTCCCCAGCCCACCTCAGGTGGCAACCCCATCAAGCATGGGTGCCATGATTCTAGCTCTCTGTCTGTCTCCAGGCTCTGAGCTCTTTCCTGGGCTCAGCTGCCCAGCTGGCATGATGCAGGCCACACCCTGTCCCTGGGAGGCAGAGCCTGGCCATTAGTCTCCAAAAGTCCAGCAATTAATTTGCTGAGCTGAGTTCCTGCCACAAGCCAGCCCATTGCCATAGTAACCAGTGTTCCCTATCCAGGGCCCCAGAGAGAGGGGAGGGAAGACACTGAGCAGAACACAATTTAAAGGGAGAAAATGAGATCTGGCGCATTGGAGGGCAGCCCGGGCAGAGAGCGCACTGGGTCTGCACAGAGGGTCTGGCCACTGCCCACTGCGGGGAGGGGCTGGGGGACCGAGGGGCTGCTGACATGTTGCCAGGGTGACGGGCGATGCTCTGGGCAGGAATCCGCTGGAGCCATAAAAGCATGGCTCGGGGCGTCCAGACTGAGCTCTGAGCCTCGGGGGCTCACCTGCAGGGCTGCGGGGTGATGTCAGCTACACCTGCTGGTCAGATGGGGAGGAGGGAGCTGGGTGGCTTCCTCTCTGCCAGGGGAGCCAGGGAAGCACTGGAAAGCCTGAGTCCTGAATTCGAACCTGGCTTTGTGTGAGCTGGATCGAGTCCTCCTGGGTCAATAAATATGTACCGCGTATCTCCTGTACGCTGAGGATTATCAGGGGCGCTGGCTTCTCCCAGGGCAGCGAGCATCGTGATGAAGCTCCTCAACCAGAATCCCTGGGTTCAAATTCTTAAGAGCTGTGCAAACCAGGGGAGTCACTTCACCTCTCTGGACCTCAGCCCTTTCATGTAAGAGAGGGGATAACAATACCTATCTCACTGGAAGAATTAACTGAATCGCTACATGTACAAAACTTAGGATGATGCCTGACCAGAGTGAGTACTGAAGGCACATTATTTTTGTGATTTTCTAATCCTTTGTTTTCTGACCTATAAAATGGAAAGGAGATCCCCTCCTCCGTGGATCTGTAGAGGAGATGAGGCAATGAGTGGGGTTCTAAGCTTGTATAAAGCCAGATGTTGGCCAACAGGGCCACAAACAATGTTGAGGGGAGATTCTCGATCTAAGCTACTCAGCATTCAGCTGAGGGTGACTGCAGGGGGCACCGGGAATCGCACTGTTTTACCGTCTAATTCAAGTATGCCCTAAATGCATGTTAACACTGACTAAGCACCAGGCACGTAGGATAGGACACTCTGTCCAGAGATGGCAGCCTCATGGTGGAGACAGACAAGCAAGAAGATGCTTACATTTCCATGCAATCAGAGCTCTGCTAGAGGGAAGGACAAGCACCTACCTCGGGCCTGGGAGGTCAGCAAAGGCTTCCTGGAGGAGGTGACATCTGAGTTGAGCCTGGGAAGATGAGTGGGGAGTAGGCAGGAGGACAAGGGTTGCCTTCACCAGCGATGACCGGCCTCCCTTTGAGGAACATTCATGGGATAAGCAAGAAGTACAGTATTTTGGAGGAGGGAATGAAGGCTGAAGGAGAAGGTAGGGATTTGGGAAGAGGAAGGCATTTAAATTTGAGGAAAGAGTGTTCATAAAGACAGCCTAGGGACTTGTGTGGTGACCCAGAGAAAGCGGTCAGACTGCCTGGAGACTTCCTGAGACCAGTGGATGTTCTCATGCACGGGAGCAGCATCTACCCTGCGGAGACGGGTGGACGAAGCAGAGGGGCCAATGCGGAGGGGGGTGCAGCATCCAAAGAGACATAGACCACCTTCCCCAGGATGACCGCGGACGCCATGATATGCGTGACTGGCAGGGAGTGGAGGGAGAGAGGAGGATGTGGAGGAGGGGAGTCCAGATTCCCATTCTGAACACCTGGAGCCAGTCACTGCTGGTGGTGGGGATGAGGAGTTCCCACTGGACACACGGAATGAGTCTGAGGCACCTAGAAGGCAGCCAGATGGAGAAGTCAAAGACAGACACTTGAGTCTAGAGCTCAGAAGAGGAATCGGGGCTGGGGAGACCCCTGGAGATGAGCAGAGGGAGTGCAAGTCAGAGATCTGGGGTACGGTGTGTCGGCGAGGGGCTGAGGACAGGAGCCGATCTCTCCACCTCCCATGCCACGTGGGCCCCTTCTCATTGCCACACCTAGTAATCGAAGCGGGCACACAGGGCACCCCTGTATTTTTAGTCTGTTCTCTGATCCAGTATTCTTCAATGGTGAGAGCTCTGTGTGTGGTATTTTTAACTAAGCAACAATGACAATAAACCTCAAGAGAATGGAAAGACAAGCCACAGAGTAGGAGAAAATATCTGCAGAAGACCCAGCTGCTGAAGAACTGTGATCCAAAATATACAAAGAACTCTTGAAACTCAACAATAAGAAAACAAACAACCTGATTTAAAGAATGGGCCCGGGGCGCCTGGGTGGCTCAGTCGTTAAGCGTCTGCCTTCAGCTCAGGTCATGATCCCAGGGTCCTGGGATCAAGTCCCGCATCGGGCTCCCTGCTCCGCGGGAAACCTGCTTCTCCCTCTCCCACTCCCCCTGCTTGTGTTCCCTCTCTCGCTGTCTCTCTCTGTCAAATAAAATCTTTAAAAAAAAAAAAAAGAATGGGCCCATGTTCTGAACAGGCACGTCACCAAAGAAGATACACAGCCAGCCAGTAATCACGTGGAGAGATGCCCCACGCCACGTAGCATCAGAAAACCATAAAATAAAACTACATCCCACAACACACCTATGAAAATGGCCAAAGTCTGTGCACGGACAATACCAGATGCTGGTGAGGAAGCTCACTCATTGCTCGTGGGAACACAGAATGACGCAGCTACACGGGAAGAGAGTTTAGCAGTTTCTCACAAACTAAACATGCTCTTCCCATGTGGTCCAACAACCATGCTCCTTGGTATTTAGCCAAAGGAGCTGAAAACGTATGTCCACACTAAAAACCTGCATGTGGATGTGGACGGCAGCTGCATTCACAATTGCCCAAACCTGGAAGCATTCAAAATGTCCTTCTATAGGTGAACAGATCTGTAAACTGTGGTCCACCCAGACAAGGAAATATTATTCAGCACTCAAAAGAAATGAGCTCTCAGGCCATGAAAAGACATGGAAGGACCCTAAATCCTTATCAGTGAAAGAAGCCAATCTGAAAAGGCTGCACACCATAGGAGTCCAACTCCGTGACATTCTAGGAAAAGGCAAAATCATGGAGACCGTAAAGGGACCCATGGCTGCCAGGGGGCTGGCGTGGGGAAGGAGAGCACAGAGGACTCCTAGGGCAGTAAAAATATATGTCAAAACCTATAGAATGGCAGCTGATCCAACTGTCTGGGCGGTAACAATAAAACAACCTTACAAGGACACAGTCAGATACACGCAAACAGAACGGTGCTGGTTTCCGCTGCAACGTGTTCTCTCTTCATAACAAACTGGCAAAGGGGTGTCAAGTTCAGGAGAGTTACAGTATGTGCCCCGGATCACACAGCCAGGGAGTGACAGAACTGGGGTTCAATCCCAGGCCATCGTGAACCTAGATTTGGGGTCTGTTTCACTGGAGCAAAAAAGACCGGTCTCTGTCCTCTGACAACAGCAGCGCATGCCTGGGTGCCTGGAGGGAGGGGAGGCAAGAAGGAGCCCGTGCCTCCTGCAGTCTTTGGTCCTGCTAACGAGCAAGAACATCCGTCCAGTCCTGTGTCCTCCTCAGTAGCGCATCGCAAGATTTAAATGGAATCTGCTTAAACCCTACATCGCCAAAGCGCAGGATTCATCTGGCTGAAGGAGATGGAGCTGGAGTGAGGGATGTGGCCTCCTTCTTTATGCTTGGGGATTCAAAAATATTTCCTCTCTGTTGTTGGGTTTTTTTTTTCCCCTAAGAAGAGGCAGGATGCCAGTCATTTCTCTCCCAGTTGCTACAATTTGTGAATGAAACTCAAGCTCTGTCTATTCTTCAAACAACGCATATTTCTTAAACTGGCCCCCGGAGGACTTGGAAGGCGACCCTCACCCTGAAGCTGGCACCTGATGCTTCACTGTTCTGCATGGTCGGTGGAGTTGTTAATTTATTAACCCAGCAAGGATGCACCGCATCCCAGACCATGTGCCGGGCATTTTCTAATCATTCAATCAATATCCCTGTCTCCGCGGAGCATACTTTCTAGGAAAAGAGGAGAACGCGAAACAAGGAAACAAGTAAAGCAACAATACGGTTTCAGAGAAGAGCCGATTTGGGCACAACGGGATGAAGTGATAGATGTTGATTTGGGTAGGACAGTTTTTACACTTTGTTAAAAGGACAGTCTCCGATGTGGGGACATTGAACAGAGATCTGAATAACGGGAAGGAGCCAGCCATCCAGAAAGAGGGGTGTGGTGAGGGGTAAGAGGCCTCGCTCAGTTCCTGGATTCCTGAAACCAGCAGCCTGGGAAGTGGCCTCAGCCCTCAGATTCCCCCGTACCTCATGGTCTGCACATGCTCACAAGAACCCAATAAGGCCCCTACTGCACAAATATGATCCATAACCTCGTGGATGAATCCTGCCTCACTGCCTCTGGACAAAGCTCAGAGTGTCCCCCATCACAGACCTTCACGGGCTGGCTTGGACCCACCTCTCTGGCCTCCCCTCTGTCACCTGACTGCATGTCAGCTCGGCCCTATGTGACCTGTGACCCAGGGAGAAGGGAATGGGCGAGCTGGCAGTGTAGGAGCAGGGGAGGGGGCTGCCCACACCCCCATGATTCCATGGGGCATGAGTGAGTGAGGTCCCGAGTCATACCACAAAAGGGAGGCAGGCTTGGGTTGCTCGGTTGGTACCCAACCAAGGCAGCTGTTTGCACGACGAGGATGCTCCAGCTGTAAGCACCCCGAAGACGCTGCTGGGCAGAAACGCAAGGGGCAAGGTTACCGGCTGCCTCCAGAAGGAAATCGAGAGGTAAGTGGGAAGGACCATCCAAGGCGGACTGTGGGCCCTGGAATGTCAGTGCTTGGAGTTTTGTGCTATAAATAGCACGCAGGGAAATGCTCATCAACTTTGAATCATTTGCTCCGTTCCAGAAAGGTGCTGAATCTAAAGGGCTATAGGGGAGTTGGAAGAGAAGGGCCATAGAACTGGGCACCCTGAGACCGCTGCTGTCTGTCCTCCTCTGCGATCCTGCACCCCAGGGAATGTCTCCTGCCTGGTCCCACCTCTGCTTTAACCCTTCTAGACTCCCTTCTGCTGGAAGTAGAATTCACCTCTTGCTTTTGCCAAAAACTCCTCTCCCACGCTCCATTGTGTGGTTCATGGAAGGGGGCGCCATCCACCTGGCCAGTGGGGTGGCACCAGACCAGACTAGACCAGTGTAGAGACCACATCCTCCCGGATGCTGGAATATGACAAGGGTCAAGCATTTAAGTAAGCCGGGCCATCTCTGGGACCTCTGCTGGAGTTTCCAGAGAGAGGTACATTTCTACTCCAGGTGCCAAGTTTAGAGATGCTGAAGGCTGTCACGACACAAGGGACCCTGATGGAGAATGAAGCCGCATACGGCGGGGAACAAGATAAGATTCATCACTTGAGCACCGAACCCAGTGTTGCCCAAAGTCCAAAGGCACCAGAGCTGGCCTGCCCGAAGCAAACGCCTCCCCACCTTCACTTCTTAAACTCAAGCCAATTTGCACTGCGGTTCCTTCTCTTGCAAACCCCAGAGCAGGTGTGTGCTTAGGCAGGCCAGCAGGTACGGCCCCTGCTCTCTGGAACTCACCCAGCCTCCTGCACGCGGCGGCCCTGGTTCCTTCAACGTTGTCCTCACTCTACATCTTGCCTCCGCTTCCCCTCCTTTCAGCTCTGATTCTCAACCCAGTTTAGACAGGCTTTCCCGGAATGACCCTGTTCAACCTCTCCTCCAGGGCAGACTTCCAAAATCCATCTAGATCCCCCACCCTCCGTCCCTCCTAGGCCAACAGGGCAGCAGGGACAGGAGGCCGCCCTCCCTTCAGCCCATGCAAATCAAATGCTCTTTTTGCTCCATTAGCTAATTCCAACATCTCAGGGCTGCCACACCCCGTTCTTATTTCTTTCACATCTTCGGTGCTGAATTCTTCCCAATATTTTCTTCTTTCGTTTCTTCCTTTTCCCCCTCCGAATACACTGTCTTGGGGCATTTCACAAGAGACTGTCTCAGATTACAGGGTCCTGAGGACACAGAAAGATATTTCTGTTTAACTTATTTTGAGCAGAGTCTGGCCTGATGAAGCGATGGGTATAAATAGTGCTACAGCACCCACACTGATTATGGAGGTGCTGTCCCAGCAGGCTCCCCTTTTCCTAGGGGAGAATGATGAGGTCCTGGGCCGTGCGGAGCAGTTGGGTGCTTGGGAGAGCTGTGGACGGCATTTCACCCGCCTCCATCACTCCCTAGCTGCCTGATCTTGGTCCTGTCTCCCAGCTTCAGGGGCCGCGTCTGTAACAGGGGTAGGGGGGTTAACCTACTTCACCAGCTGAGGGGAGGCATTACCCAAGCTCAGCGCCCTAAAAGAATGGCCATAAAAATAAAAATTAAAGAAGCTGCAAGCACTCAACTGAAGGAAGTTATCATCACCAAAGAATCCTTTTCAGTATTTAATTCATGCCAACAGGGTCTCTACAAAACCACATAACCTGGATCGAGATTTCTGAGAGTGGTCCATCCCAACACTTGCCACGGCCCCAGGCTCCAGTCCCCGCTCTGCCCCTTTCGCGTGCACTCCAGTCTAGACGTCCTGGTAACCAGGCGCTCACAACTCCGCAAGGCACTATGCACACCTCTAATTTTAAAGTGAGGGAACAAGAGGGAGTTAGAGAGGCGTTAGCCATATTCAGATGAGGAAGCTGAGGCACGGGGCGGTTGCCAAGGGGGACCAAGCACTTGACTCCCCTTTCCCAGGGGAGCGTGCCCCCACCACGTGGGCTCCAGCAAGCAGGTTTTGGGTGTCCCCACCTTTAGAGACCCTGTAGTCTCTGATCCCCACTCGGCTGGAGGGCACACACTCCACACAAGCTCTGAGGACCGCTTCCCTTCTGAGAAGGAGACTCCTACATCTGGACCAGATTATAAATCCCCGTGTTATACTCTGAGTTTGCAAAGGGCTTGCTCACCCTCAGCACAGAGGTTACCGGACGAGACAGGTCTGTTCCTGTCATTTCCCACCTTCAAGTCTTCTCTTTGTGGCCCTTCTCAATTTGACCCCAATCTCCTTTTCCAGGTTCAGGGACCCCACACCTTACCTCATGAATCTTATTCTCCAACCTCAAATACTTTTCTTTCTTCCTCCAACACCCCAGTATTTTCTTTTCCTGTCTCTCTGACATTGCCTCGGAGATGCTTTCTTTTCCTTGCCAGGCAGACTCCTACTCATGCTCCAAAACCCAGCCTATGTGCTTTCTCCTCCAGGAAGCCTTCCCTGATTTCCCAAGCAAGGAGTGTGTCACTATCTTCTTTAGGCTTCCACACAAGTGGTATTAAAACTGACCTACTTAGGGGTGCCTGGCTGGCTCAGTCAGCAGAGCATGGGACTCTTGATCTCGAGGTTGTGAGTTTGAGCTCCACGTTGGGTATAGAGATTACTTAAAAATAAAAAATCTTTAAAAAAAATAAAATAAAATTGACCTACTTATTGGCCTGCCTTTTCCACTGAGCTCCTTAGACTCAGGGATTGTGTCTCTGGTCTCTCTTGTTCTGTGCCCAGATTGGTGACAGGCACATAGCAGGCCCTCCACGTTATCAATGTCACAGAAACAAACCAATCAATGAATGGGCTGAGTGTCTGAACTATATTTAGCTCTGTATTTCACTTAGATAATAATGGGAAGATCTCTTTTATGTTTTCTAAAAAAAAAAAAAAAATTTCTTTTTAAATAACCTAGAACCTTCTACTCCTGTGAAAGAGCAAGCCTGTGGATTCGCGCAGGAGTTATGGTCCTTGCCTATCCACTAAGAGTGTTTCTTTTCTTCCAAGGTACTGCCTCAGACCCCACCACGTCCCTGTCGTCCTGCAGGCACAAGCATGTGAGAAAGGTCAGGGATGCACGGGGACGCACCAGGCACGGAGGCTCTGCAGGATCAGCTTGCTTTCCGTTAGAGGGCTCCGAACTGTCGCAGTATGGGGCTCTCCAGCTCCGCTCCTAAAGGAGCCCGGGGCTTTGGATCGCCGTGCCGAGGTCCCAGGACAAAGCCGAGGGGAAGCCCCAGAATGTCTCCCCATCAAGGGGATCTGTGGGAGGAGCCCCCTTCATTTCCACTGCGCTGAGCGGTACCTGGCAAAGCCCAGTTTGTAAACACAGCCCGGGCATTCTCTGGTGGGAGTTTGCAGCAAGAGGGACAGGAGAAAAGCCTCTTGAAAAGTTTTGTTTGAGCAAAGGATGATCAAAAACCAGTCCTCTTTCCTTTTCACCTGAAAAACCCATCCAGGCGTGGCTGATGGAAACGTGACGATGTGGATTAACTCTCTCCCTCCCTCCCTCATTCACTTTTCCACTCGTGTATTTGCCTTCTCATTCATTCACAGTGCCTTGCTTTTCTGCGCTCCCTCCCCTCCCACCCACACAAGTGCTCGCTCATGCCACAAACACCGTATCCCCCGCCCATCCCAAAGCCACACCAGCGTCCCCAAGATGGAGACAAACAAGGCAGTGTGTCTGCCTCTGGGACCCTACACCATAGGGGGATGGCCCAAAGGAGAAACAAATAAAAACGGTGTGGTAAATTCTCTTTCCCCAAGACTCAGCTTAGGTGTTCTGGCTTCTGGAAGCCTTCCATGAAACCCCAACCCTGACAAGTCATGCTCTGACACAGAAGGGATGAGAAGAAGGGAGGGGAGCCGTGGGGAGCAGAGGCATCTGCTCTTATCTTGTCCTTAGACTGGTCTCTTAACCTCTCTAGGTCTCTCCGCGTACGTAAAGCAATGACTACATAGCTCTAGGATTGTTGCAGAAGTTACGGGGGTGGGGGCTGCATTTAACCACTCAGTGCTGGTGCTAGGAGTACTTGGTGTCTGGCAAGTGGTCGATTGCGGGGTGAAGTGTTCCTGTGTCCTCCCCAGCACAGAGCGCCTGAACCCTCACCCTTAGCACACCCAGCTGTCTGGTATCAGGGCTGTGCTGCATCCTCCTTCAGTCCCTAAGAACATCTAGCATTCAGAGCATGATAAATGGTAACTGGATGGACCCCTGCGGGAAGAGCTATTCTTTTAAGATTTTATTTATTTGAGAGAGAGAGAGAGAGAGAGCGCAGGAGCAGGGGGGAGGGGCAGGAGGAGGCTGACGCAGGGCTCGATCCCAGGACCCCAAGATCATGACCTGAGCCAAAGTCAGATGCTTAGGGCGCCTGGGTGGCTCAGTCGTTAAGCGTCTGCCTTCGGCTCAGGTCGTGATCCCAGGGTCCTGGGATCGAGGCCCGCATCGGGCTCCCTGCTCGGCAGGAAGCCTGCTTCTCGCTCTCCCACTCCCCCTGCTTGTGTTCCCTCTCTAGCTCTCTCTCTCTCTGTCAAATAAATAAATAAAATCTTTAAAAAAAAAAAAAAAAAAGTCAGATGCTTAAAAACCGGCTGAGCCATGCAGGTACTCTAGGAAGAGCTATTGTTAAATGACCAAAGATGCAAGGGATTTTAGATATTTATATTTACGTATATGATACACAGCTACTAAATCACTTTAGAGAGGGGGTGATCAAGTGGGTTCAGACACTTTCTTTCCTAGTCTAAGAACAAGCTAGTGTCGCTGAAGGGAAGTCCTGGGGCCTCTATGACCTTGTAAAGGTAGAAAATTGACCTACCAGGAGCTAAGGATGTCAGACCTACTCATCCATCAGAGATCCCAGGGCCCTAGGCTGACACTCAATATGCTATCAGAGCTCCTTCCCTGGGTTCTTGCAGAGAAATGTTCTATTTTAAAAAAAAAAAAAAAGCTTGTATTTATTTATTTGAGAGAGAGAAAGAGAACAAGCAGCGGGAGCTGCAGTGGGAGAGGGAGGAGCAGGCTCCCTGCTGAGCAGGGAGCCCGACAGGGGGCTCGATCCCAAGACCCTGGGATCATGACCTGAGCCAAAGGCAGACACTTAACCGACTGAGCCACCCAAGCACCCCTGCACAGAGATGTTCTAAATGGTGCTGGAAACCACACAGCTAGCAAACAGGAGGGCCAGATTCAGACCTGAGCCAGACCTACCCCCACCAACATGGCCCAGTCCCTGGGTTCAATGCGGGCCTCAACAACGCGCAGGTGCCAGAGCTGCCCTCCCTGAGCCACAGCTGTTGAGCACACCTGTGTGTGGGACACAGTGCCAGGTGGCGTAAATATCCCTATGACTTCTCCAGTACTGATATCTCACTCACTTAATTGTGACTTAAATTAAATTGTAATTTCATTAATTCAATACCTCTTATGTGCCCGGCACTTGATCAACACCATTTTGAAATGACTTTGTTCCACAAAGACTTGTTGAGTTCCCACTGTGCCCAGCATGTTGTAGACACTGGCAGTTCATAGATAAATAATGCGAAACCCGTGATCTCAAGGAATTCATTGCCTAGTGGCCGAAACAGACAAGCCCATAGTGGGTTACAGTAGCTGATGATGTGGAGCATCAGCAGCATGGGGTGCTGGGGTCGAAGAACCCAAGATGCACGGAGAGCCCAGGCTGACTTACCCACCACAGCTCGGGAGCAAGGAAAAAAAGTTAGGTTGCCATTAGGTGTTTCTCCTGAGGCCTGGAAACAATCTACCCAGGGCCACATTCTGTCCATCAGTTTTGCCAAAAGCAAATGGGGACCACTGCGCCACTGCCCAGTGGACTCACAGCAAGCATCAGACCAAGCAGAACAGAGTACAATTCAACCTTTCAATTATTGATGGAGTCCAGTCCTAGGAGCCAGACATTGTGCTACATAAACATGTTTTAGAATTCATTGTTATTGTTCCCAAACTGTTCAAACACTGGATTTTGATTGATGTGGATGTTTGGATATAATGTTGCAAAAGGCTATTTGCCACAATATTACTATGGGTTGGGGGCAGGGGATAACGGGGGGGGGGGGGGGGGGGGGGGGGGGGGGGGGGATGCAGGGGTTTGCTAATCCTTCCTCACTTGTAACAATGCGCTTTCATTACTTTTATAATTTAAACTATTCTAAGGAGAAAAAATTTTTTAAAAGTAAAAAGCACTTCTAAATGGTCTATTTGCCTCTTTGTATCAATTCCATACATTTACCTTATATACTCAGTCTGGAATTTTGGGCGAAGGCATGAGATTTGCCTAACACATGGGTTCAGATCCCAAATCTGTTGCAGCTTACTCATTGCAGGACCGTCCTAAGCCTCAGTTTGCCCATCTGCACACCCGGGAAGAGCAGAGCTAATTCACAACAGTAAATGGTGGAAGAATGCCAAGCACCCAGTCTGGTACCAGTTGGCACTCAATCTCAGATAGGCTCAGGGGCACATTATTTTTGTTTTCGGAAACAGGATTTAAATTATGCTAAGTAGCTCCAAAATCATGAAACAAGGACTGGCAGATGGAAGCAGTAAAGACAACTCTCATTTCAATAAAAGAAAGACTTTTTCACCAGATATTCAACAAGGCATTAGAGGCTGCCGTGGGAAGTGAGGACTCCTCTGCCCCTGGAGGGGGACCACAGGAAGGTGGGCAAACACCGGAGAGATGTGGGATGCACTCATCAGATAAGGAGATGGGGTGAGGTGGCTGGGATGCTCCTAGAACCTTCTTCAGGTGAAAGAGCTCTTAGAAGGAGGGATTATCTGGCAAAGACATATGCAGACACTCTGAATCCACAGTCACAAACAAGTTTGCAGTTGTTTTATTTTTAAGTGACACGTTCTTTTATTGTTTAGGTCCGTTTGCTTTTTCTTGTCTTTGTGGACTCAGGAGCATACTGTCGCCCAACAACCTGGCTACCAGGCAGTCAAGGCCAGCTCCAATGTCCTGGATCTGCCAGTACACAGAGCTGAGGCTTCTCCCTTGAGTGAGTTCCAACCAGAAGATGGTGTCAATTCCTTTTTTCCCCAATATTTTGTAATGAACCAAACTTTAAAAAAAATTAAAACGATACTCTCATCTCTACCAGAACATAGCCAGAATTAACTAGAAGGAGCCAGCTTCCAGGAACTGGGAGTACACTGCCTGAGGCACCTGGCCTCCGTCATGGGCAGCAGGAGGAGCTCGGTGGCCAGATAGCTTTGTCACAGAAGGATTCTAGCATCTTCAAGAGCACAGGGTTGGCAGGTCCAACCTCCCCAGATCCCTGGGTTATTTACCAAGACTTCCCTTATTTTGTGCTATGATGCTACCTGGCATTCAGCTTCTCATGAATGCTCAGTCCTGATACCGCCCAAAAACATGATCACGCCCACCTCCTTTGACCCAGAAACCCTATTCCTTGGGAATAATCAGAGCACAACATACGGCAACACGTGGGAAATCGCGTGCACAGAGATGCTCACTGCTGTAGCACGCGGGAATGGTTAGCTCACCCGCTTGAAGAAATTTTAAGAAGCAATACAAAATGGTACCAACCCTGCCCAACACACACGTACACACACGTGCTCAATGCCAAGTCCTGGGCAGGAAGACCAGAGGGCCAACCCCTCTGTGTGCCGGCACCTCATGAGACCTGTGTTTGAGACCCAGCTCTGTCTCTAAATAGGAAGCAGGCAAGTCCTTCATGTTTTCCTGGACTCTGTTTCCTCATCTGTACAATGGCGAAATTGCGCTTTTCCTCTCTTACCAATCTCGGTCTTCCTTGATTTTGTGGTTACTTTTGTCGGGCATCCTAGCATGGATCCAATACTTTTTTTTTTTTATGTTCCGTTATCCAACATATAGTACATCATTAGTTTTCGACGTAGTGTTCAACGATTCATTAGTTGGCTTATAACCCCCAGTGCTCATCACAACATGTACCCAATTCTTGAGTAGTGGACTGGCTAAAGAAATCCTCAAGGACCTTTCCCACCCTTAAAATGACTGTGGGCTCTTCTCATTTTCTGGTTCTCCTTGTAGGCCTGCATCCCTAACAATGCTCCATTCTGAGGGGAAGTCTTCCCAGCCTGAGGAAAAAGGCCTTTGTTGAAATGACAATGGGCTTTGATCCCCAGAAGTGGCTTTGAATCCTGACTCCGTGTATGCTCTCTCCCTGTCCTCAGGTAAGTGGTTCAAACACTGGTCTTCCGTTTCTTTGCTGATAAAACCGAATAGGAATGCTACCTAGAGCTCACCGGTCCTGGCCACTAGTGACCACACACCCAACCTGCGCTAGCCTTCCTCAGCAAGGGCACTGAAGGAAGAGAGGAGGCAGGAGGGGACTAGCCGAATTTTGAGGCTGAAAAGGAAGCCCTCAGGAAGTGCAGGATCTCAAGCTGGGAAAAAGACTTTAAAGGTCCACCAGGCCCAGCTCAGCCCTCTGCCAGCTATTTGAAATGGCAATCCAAGCTTGGTTGAAATACCTCCAGTATTGGGGGACCCTCTCCCCCTCCAATGAGTGGATCGCTTTGGTCCCTGCACAGCTCTCCCTCCTGGACTAGAATCCAGAGTCCAATAAAACTTCCCTCACCAGGACCTCCTATTTCCACCCTTTGGGAACGAAGACAGCAGGTCAGCTGCGTCTCCTACATGCCATTCCTGCACGCCACCACGACCACACAGCTTCTTGCCTCCATGCCAGATGACCTTTCTTGGGGTGGCAATTATCTTTCCACGTGAGCCATGGCTTCCGTTCCCAGGAATCCTGCTTTTTCTCCTCTGAAAGCATTTCTGCTTATCTGCACCCCTCTTAGAAAGGAATCAGAGTGGGGGAGATAGCCTGGATCATCTAGTGCAGAGCTGACAAACTCCGGGGTCCAAGGAGACCCCTGCTACTCACACAGACAAATGTGGACCAGCGGAGAGGGCACACCCCTCGCTAAAGTGGGTGGCCGCTCAGACCTTATGCAAGGAAGAAGTTGTCCTTTCTTCCCATTTTTCAAGAAAAACCAAAGTTTAAGACTTGTACATAAAGTCTGCTGAACAACTTACTGGCAAGTAATGAAATCAAATTTAAAACAACTCATGCAGCACCTGGGTGGCTCAGTTGGTTAAGCGTCTGCCTTTGGCTCAGGTCATGATCTCAGGGTCCTGGGATGGAGTCCAGCATCAGACTCCCTGCTCAGCAGGGAGCCTGCTTCTCCTCCTCCCTCTGTCTACTGCTCTGTCTACTTGTGCTCTCTCTCTCTCTCTGTCAAATAAATACATAAAAATCTTTAAAAAAATAAAATAAAAAATAAAACAACCTGTGAAACATTAAAACTCTGTGGCTGGATCAGCCCACGAGCTACTTATTTCACCATTCTGTGGATGCAGAGAAGCTTTTTTAAACACCTGATAAAATTTGGAAGCACCAGGAAAACCACTTACAAACTCCTGTTCTGATTGTTTTAAAGGCCCCATGGATCCCCTAGGGCCGCTCCTGCATTCCCAGAAAAGAAACCCGTCTTCTCTTCCAGTCTCTTGTCTGGCATTAGAGGCCCAACAACCAACCACAAGGTGACAATTTCCCAAAGTCACCGTCAGCTCTTCAGCAGCAGAGGGACAACAAAATCTAGGATGGGGTGGGGGGGTCTCTCTCTCCAGGGCTGACAAACACAGGCTGCTGAGACGTGGGGCATGCCTTCCACAAGCCCCGCTCTCCCAGAACTGTCTGTCTGCATCCCTTCCATGACCTCCACTTGCCATATGAGGACACTGAGGCTCCTGGGACAGTCTGGGAGCTCAGGCAGCCCCATAAAGCAACAGGGTTAGACGCTCCTGTCCTTCACCGGGCAGCCCACCCCTCTCAGCGGCCTCTGACCACACCGAAGCCCTAGAATTTAGAACTTTCCTGAAACAGTGCAATTAACTAAATAAACTAGAAGGGGTCCCAGGATTCCGCCCAAAGCCATGGCGTTCTCACGGGCTGTCTGGGATTTTGCTGGGCATATACCGTCAATGAGACCAACTGGGGGCTGGAATGGCCTGTGCAGAGACAGAGGGGACAGAGGTGCTGGCGCGGGCTCTGGAAGATGACCCAGTAGCAGGTTGAAGTTCTGGGGAGAGGGACCCAGCCCAGCGCTCCAGGACTGGCTGATGGGGCGGCCCCTTCTTCAAGGGATGCCTGGTAAGTGTGGCCCCTGGCATCTGAGTCTCCATGGGACTGGGGAGAAGTGGGGGCACATGGTCTTAGAACACCACTAATTCAAGTTACAACTTCATCACCCGGGACCGGAACCTCTGGCCCACTACATTGGAGAACAGACAGAAAAAAGGACAAAAACATCCCCCCCCCCCCAGGTTTGCAACCATTGAGAGAGGGATAATAAACTGCTCAGAAGGAAACAGATCTAAATTTAGACCAAAAAGGCAAAGTTCCCTGAAAATAATGCAAAACTACAGGTAAGCTGTTCTCTCTCTGCTGTTTTTCTTTTTCTTTCCTTTTCCCCACCTTTCTGGCTTTTACTCCAAATTTCTTACTGGAAAGTTGAAAGAGGCTGGGCGATCTCAACAACTTTTAACAGTAGCAGCTTGGAAAGAAGCCCCTGTATCCAACACACCCCAGTCATCTCTGGGCTCCTGCCTTCCCCAGCTGCTCACCTACAACCAGACAGGTAGCCTCTCACTGACTTTGCTTCATTTTACTCTGAAGTTGGCAAAGCACAGACCTGTCAGCTCAGGACCGAGGTCCCTCCCCAGAATGCTTGATGTTCAAGCCCCAGAAGGAAACAGCTCAGTCTGGAAAGGGCACTCTCCCCAGCTCCATGCACCCATGGCTCCTCCATCCTCCCCAAGGGGAGATGGGTCTAAGCCTGAAGCCCCATCACCTCCAGCAGCCTCCAGAGAAGAGACCCCGGCCTTACCTGGCAAGGGAGAAGCTCAAAGGGACACCAGCTGGGGTTCCAGTCCAGGGCGGGGATCCACTGGAAGCAGTGTCCAGAGAAGCAGCCAGCCCCAGGCAGCCCCCTCCTGGGGGGGGGGGATCCACTGACCAGCAAACCCGCTCACCGCCCCCCAAATGTAGCAATCTCAATCTCCAGACAAGACTTGTAATAAGTCTGGGGGCTTCCCCCAGGCCAGGGGTCCTGAGAAAGGCTAGTTTTAAAACCAATAACCAAAGAAACAGGGCAAAAAGGTAAGGCTTCGAACTTAGAAAATAAAACAGAAAGTGCTGGAGAACACAAAAATAAGGAAAGGGGAGACAGGTCCTCCGGGGAGAACTGCAGCGGCGGCCAGCCCAGCTGCTGCCCAAGAACAAAGCTGCTCGGTCCCCCCAGGGGCAAAGTGGCCGGGCGCTGAGAGCCCCCAGCTCGGAGCGCGGAGGGAGGAGCCAGCGGTGGGCGGGCTTGGGAGGAGGGCCGGTGGGAGGGGCGGCGGCGGCCGGGCGGGCGGCGGTCTGTGCCCTGGGGGGCGGGAGCCAAGCCGGCGGGAGGGTGCGCCCCTGCGGGAAGGGGCAGGGGCAGCCCGGCTTCCAGGCAGTAGAGAGGCTGCCCTAGGAAGCCTGGGACAGGGGCTGACAACTCCCTGTCCAGTTATAGACTCCACCGGATATTTTGGTCCCTTTAACAGCCTGGTCTGAAATAGCCCCCCCCCCATCCCCCACAAGGCAGCAGCTGTAGGCCAGTTTGGAAAGTTTAGAGGGGCAAGGGGTTGGGGGTGACTTTGCCGTGTGTCCTGCAAGGAGGGCCCCCCACCTGTTCCAGCAGCTACCTGTCTCTTCCTACAGGTGGCCCTGTTTGCTGGCTCTCTCTATGCCCTGGGGGAGGGGTGGATCCAGGTCCTCATTATTAGATGAGGACCTGGAAGTCCTGCAGAGCTTCAGTCACCTGCCAAGGTCTCTCAGAAGAGGGGGACAGGAGCCAGGTAGGTCTGATGAGAAGTGAGCAAAGATTTAAAAATAGAGTCAGCATTGCTAAGAGTCATGCCAACGGGTCAGAAGGATATTGAAGCAGGACCCATGTCTCTCTTTTGTATCAATGTTTGCAACACCACGAACTCAGGACTTTTGTCAATTGCACCTCCACCACCTTCTAGGAGACCTCCTTCTACGTTGGCCAGAATAGAGATAATATAATACCTGTTGGCTAAATTGCCAATCCTGTATCACATAGTTTGACTCTCTCCTTGCGTGGTTTGCCTTTATAAGCCTGCGCTCCTCATGGGGGCACATTTTCAACTTCAGTAGACTCTGTGTCTCTGGAATCGCAAATAAACACTTTTGCTTTAGGGCCTCTTTTTCTTGAGCCACAGAACACTTTCTGTTTCCTTTTATAGGGCTTCCCAACTAACCCGCAGCAGCAGAGAACCAACAGGTGCTGCCCCAGGGGGCTCCTCTACTTTTTCTTTCTGACCTCCTTTCCTAAAAATGGCCCAGGCCGGGGTATTTTGAACCAGATGAGAGCATGGCTTAATCCGGATGACCTCCTCCATCCCCTCCCCCCCACTCCGGAACAGGCTTCTGAATTCTGGGGCATCTCTGGCTGCCCGCTTAGTAGTGTTTAATAGACAGTATGGGGCAAACTTGTGAACACTCAGGGAATTCTCAGCAATCCAGCCGCTTTTTTCTCCTGCGTTATTTCCCACCTGCCCCGTGACAATTCACTCCGCACCTGGTTCCCGAGCGCCCGCTTGGTGCCCCGCAGGGTCAGGTGCGGTCTCAATGACGCAGAGGAGGTGTGCTGGTGAAAATAGATCCCGCTGTGGGACGCTGACGGGCTGAGACAGGTGCCCTACTTATCAGAGTCAAGGTAGGGTAGGGAAGAGGCACACTCGCTTCTCAGCTGTTACAAGGCCTGTGTGTGCCAGGACCATCCAGGTGCTGAGGGCGATTTGTTACCCAGTCGGGTTCTCGGCCCGACCACGGTAGAAACCAGGCCAGACCCAGAAGTTAAAGACACAGGCAAGGTTCTACTGGGGCCAGAGCTCCAGCAGAAGGGAGACACAGAACCAAGGGATAGTGCTCAGGGAGGCCTCCCCATACAGACCAGGGACCTGCACTTACAAAGTTCACGCTCAGGTTCCCAGGGTCAAATATGCTAATGAGGCAAAGGGTGGGGGGGAGTGCGTCCTCCTGATTGGTTGGAAGGGCCTTGTCCTGATTGGTCGATATCGGCAGACAACTCAGGCAGCCCCTTGGTGCTTTCTGGAGGCCAGGGCTTCTGTTTTAAGTGGGGCTTGTATGGGGCGTCACATTTTGGCCGCATCCTGATTCTGCTAAGACAAGTGGTTTAACAATAACTGCCAACAGGAGTCGTCCGAGGTGCACGATGTTTTTCACTTGGGGCTTGTTCCCATGGTGTTTAAATGTCTCAGAGTGCCGAGCCCAGGCGGGTTGCCTCTGCGCATCCTAGAGCACAGAAAGCCAGCACATCAGGAAGTAGACTGCCATATTGCATTACCGAGTGATCCTGAGCGCTGTGAAGGACACAGGTGGACGAGTCAGAGAATGAGGGAGGTAGCAAACTCTAGATCCACTACTGAGGAGGCAGAGACTAAAGAATGGGAGGTCCCCTTCCCCCTAGCCCCCTACACACCACCCCCATGTGAAAGAGAAGACCTTGGAGTTAGGGCTGGGGGGGTGGGCGGGAGGGTGGGTTATAGCCAAGGGCCAGGTGGTTGATGGGGGTGGAGAGGCCTGCAGAGGAGTGTGGACTTGAGCCTGGCGACCAGGAGTCCCTGACATGCTTTAGAGGGGCAGGGGCATGGCCAGGTGAGGCTTTGTAGAGCCCCTGGGCAGCGGTGGGGCGGGGCATGAGTCAGGGAGGCGAATTGGCAGACCACCTTGTCGCAGAGAGACAGCGCCCTAGGCTAGTCTGGAGGTGGGAGTTGGGTCGCTTTCAGCTCCCACTTGTAACCACAGGTAAATCTCCAATGGAGAGGGAGAATGGAGGGGGACTCAAGGTTCCATCCATAGAGGACTACAAGGTTGGATTTTTTAATTTAGTTCAACATTTGTTGAGAGCATACTAGAATCAGACACTGAGGATGCAAAGCTGGGTGGAGTAAGATCTGGGCCCTTGCAAGAAAATTAATGAAAGGAAAGCTCATTCAGATGGAGTCTGGAGCCGGAAGGGAAGCATGGGGGCGGGGAATCCTAGAAGTGTCAATTACAGGCTCCAACAGAAAAAGAGTTGGGGGAAAGAATTGTCAATTACAGACCCCCCACAGAGAAAGATGTACATTGCTTCTCCTACAAGAAATCCACCACCCCTGCAACTCAGCCCAAGAAACCTCACCACCCTGAACTCTTGTTCTTCTCCAGTGGACTTTGCTTCAAAACAGCCCCTGCCAACTTCTCCTTCTCTGCAAAATACCCTTCCTCTCCTTTTGTGTTGGACTTGCCTGTGGTTTTGCCCTAGCTTGCATGTCCTGAGTTGCAATCCTCTGTTATTCCTGAATAAATCTACTTTTGCTGGTATAATAACTTTTATTTTTAAGGTTAGCATCTTAAAGGAAATAAACATCTGGAGGGCAGAATGGGCTGTGAAAACGGCGGAAAATGTGTCACCCACTGTTGCAGCACCTGCACTGGTGAACTGGGAGACCCTAGCACGGATCAATGCGCTTATAGTTAACCAAACCACAGCATACACTTAAAAACGTATTAGGAAGGCGGATCTCATGTCAACTGTTACCACAATAAGATAACATTTTAAAAAATCTAAACCAGCCTCACATCTCTCTCTGCTCCCTTCTGGGTTTCGTGGTTTTTCAAAGACCCTGTCTGACAGCATATTTTATATTTACGTGTTTATTCTTTGTTTTCCCAGCCAGAAATGAGATCCAAGAGGGCAAGAAATTCTGTCATTGCTACAACCCTAAGACCGGGACAGTGCCTGGCCCAGGGCAGGGGAGAGCTGGTACATGGCCAACATACTCTTTGACTTGCTGTCTCCTTCAGAAACTCCTTAGCGTCTCCGAGAGAGAGCATAATAATAATAGTAATAATAATAATAATAATAGCAATATCAATGGCCATTGGGTGAGTACCTGTGTGCTAGATGCACTTGCAGACACTCGTGTACCCTATTTCTGATGGACGGCACATGGCAGAGATAATAAGGTCCTCATTTCATCAATCCACGAACAGAAGCTTGGAGGTGTTAGGGAACTTGACACAATTGTTCACCTGACTTCAAATCCAGTCTGTCTTCTTCCAAAAACTTACCCTTTCTTCTATAGCCCACCCTGAAAACGACTTGAAAAGTTTCCCATTAGCGCTGAGATCCTCTGATTTCCGAAAATTAGTTGCAATTGTCTGCTGAGAAATCAAATTCTGATTTCCTGGCAACTCGGAATCTCCTCCTCCTGGATCTTGCCCCCGCTGTTCCATTCGGAATAATTCAACCAGAGACTGAGTGGTGTGACCCTGCCAAATCCACTTAACCAATTCCTGGGCTGGTGTCATGCCTTGTGTGCCAACTCCGTGCCCTGGGCTTCCCTGCTTCAGAATCTGTTACATCAACATCAGCGACTCCCCTCCTAAGACTCCTGGGCACTGGGGAGGGGGGAGGGGATGAGGGGCTGCCCACGACCTCAGAGCTTCCCTGCTGGCCATCATCTTCTTAGTTGGCAGCACCTCAAGTGATAGACTTTCATTTTTCAGGTGAGGAAAGTGAGCTTCAGAGGTCAATTTGTTCTGAGAACTAGTAAAAGGCTGAGCAATTCCCTGATTTTGAAATCAATTAAATGGCAGGCAGTGATCAAAGACAACCAGAAGTAACAGTAATGAAAGTGACAACAATTATACTTCCAAGAATGTATTATTTACCAGCAAAGATATGTTCCCGAGAGAGTGTTCAAATCAGCATTGTGTATAAAAGTGAAAAATTGGCCATGGTCAAAATGTCCAGCAGTAGGGGATCGGTTAAACAAAGGATGGGAAGTTGCCCAAATGGTGATATACGGTTATGTTCCTTACAATGGGGGATGCTCGTGCTGTGTGGTTAAGTGGGAAAAATAAAACAGAGGAGTAAAACAGGGCTCCCCATTTCTCTCTCCAAAATTATTTATTGAAGAGATTCTTTTGTAGCTTTCCTAATATTTTCTATTCATTCAAAGATGTTTCGTCTGGTACAGACAGACACATCCTACTCTGTAAAATGAGAACATACTCTACACATCCTAGTCTGTTGCTTCAATCTTTTTTTGCCTAACGCTGTATCTGGGGCACCCGTCAATGTCAGTTCCTGTTTCTGTGAATGACCATGTTGCATTCCATCTGTTTGTACTCCTGTTCCACCAATATTAGATGCCCATCACAAGGCAGACAGCATGTGAAGAAGACTGTCTCTCAGTTTGCTGTATGCAAAGACCACAACTTCCTTCACAGTTCCTCAGCTGATAGATGGCGATGCCCACTTCTTTTTTCAGTTACAACCTGCTGCAATAAACATCTTTGTATGCATATCTCACTCTGTTCTTACCTGTATGTGCTTCTGGGAGCGATCCTAGAAGTGGCCCAGGGGACAAAGGATGATTTAAATTTTGATAGATATATTTTTTTCTTGGATGTGTAGAGCCTAAAAAGGAAATGCAGATTTTCTCCTTCCCAGGGCAAAAGCCACAGGGGCTTTGCAGATGTGAGGCTGATTTATAAACTGGTGTTTTAGGAAAGAGGGAAAAGGAAGGGAATCTCATGCATGCAGCATCTACTATATGCTCTGTCCTTTCATGGATGGTTGGACCCAGCCCACAAGTCATCTCTGTCATTGCTCAGAGGACACGTGATCAGTGCTCCATAAACATGCTTCGTGTGAACGAAAGAGTGAATACACAGAAGATAATGTTATCCCCACTGTAAAGAGGAGAAAACGGGAGCGTGGAGCGGTCTAAGTCTTGCTCAGTGCCCCACTGCCAGGGAGTGCTCACTGCTGCCCAACGGGCAATCTGTGTCCACATGTGGGCAGCCGGGAGGTGCAGAAACCAGAGCCAGGAGGCCAGCGAGGATGGATGGCTCGTGGGGTTGCCATCCTGTGATGGATGCCTCTGGAACAAGAGCTAGAAACGCAGGACAGAGAAATAATGAGTGTCTGTGCTTTCCAGAGACAGTCCCGACTACATGGGGCAGCATTATCTGTCCCTGTTGCTCAAGAAAAACAAATCCACTTTCCTAAATTACACGCCTCTGTCTTTATTACAGGGATTACACATCCTCCCCCATCTGCTCGGCAAGCATCCATTGTACTGGCGCTTTGCTCAGCGGTATCAATTATGTTGACAAACTGCCTGTGAGCGCTTGCCCAGCCCGGCTTTGCACTCACCCACCTTTGCTGAGAGTGGGAACGGCTCCGGCAAATATTTACAGGGCAAGACTAAGCTGGGGTGGGGGGGTTGCACACCCTGGGCCAGCCCAGACCCCAGGCTACCCAGACAAGGAGAGAGTTGGGAGGGGCCTCGTTTTGTTTCCCAGGGGTGGGGAGGGGGCCTCATCCGGAGTCTCGGAGAGAGGCCAACACCTCAGAATGTCACCCCCTTGAAGGACACAGGGCAGAGAGTTTAGAGACCATGCCTTGAATCCCTGTCCTGCCACTTACTTGACCACCTTGCCTGGGACAACACACCCATTCTCATCCTGACCCTTTATCTGGACACCTGTAACATGGGTTCAAGGATGTAATTCAAGTGTAACTACAATGTACGTGGTGAAATTAGCCAGACGTGCCGGCACTTAGTAGGTGCTCACACAAGTTATCCACGGCCCTCTTCGAGAGCCCTGCAGTCTTAGAAGAGCGGTCTGCACACGGGGTGCCTGCAGAACGGACAATGAGCGAGAAGATGCGTGCGGGCCCAGAGAGACTATGCAGGCAGCCCTTGCTAAGACACAAGGAAGGCAACTCTGTGAGCGATGGGGATCCACTCCTGGCCCAGCCCCTGATCTCCATGAGACACTTACATTCTTGCCCTCTTGGGGGAGGGTCAGGTGTACACTAGGAAGCTGCTTAGTTCACACTTTCTCTGTCTGTGCTCATTCAGTTTCATAGAATCTGTTCTTGCTTTATTGTGACACTCAGACCACTTAAAACACTGCTTTTCTTTAACTTTGTTTTTATGTGACCTCATGTTTTACGTGTTCAAATTGGGGAGGGGGGAGGCTGCCTATTTTCTTAGGGTAGATTATTAATCACGTTTGACTTTCTGTCCATTTTTAAAATACTCATTTCAGAGGACTTGTAGGTTCACAGGAAACTTGAGAGGAAAGTCCCGAGATTGCCCATATACCCCCTGCCCCACACCTGCCTGTAGCCTCCGTGTTGATCAGCATCCCCCACCAGACTGGGGCATTTGTTACAATTAATGGACTGCCATGGACATATCGCTATTGCCCAAAGTCTGTAATGTGCATCAGGGCTCACTCTTGGTGTTAGATATCCTATGGGTCTGGATGCACAATGGCATGTATCCATCATTATAATCTCACACAGAGTATTTCCAGTGCTCTAAAAATCCTCTGTGCTCAACCTATTCATCTCCCCCTACATCCCTGGCAACCACGGGTCTTTTTACTGACTCCAGAATATCATATAGTTGGAATCATGCAGTACATAGGCTTTTCAGACTGGCTTCTTTCACCTGGTAATATGCATTTAAGGGTCCTCCGTGTCTTTCCATGGCTTGATAGTGCATTTCTTTTTAGCACAAAACAATATCCCATTGTTCAGATGCACACAGTTTAATTTATCGACTCACCTACTGAAGGACATCTCGATTGCTTCCAAATATTAGCAATTATGAATAAAGGTACTATAAACATCCATGTGTAGGTTTTGGTGTAGATATAAACGATAAACTCCTTTGGGTAAATACTAAGGTGTATAATTGGATCACAAGGTAAGTGTATGCTTCATTTTGTGAGAAACTACCAAACTGTCTTCTAAAGTGGATGCACCATTCTGCATCCCCACCAGCAATAAAGGAGAGTTCCTGTTGCTCCACATCCTCACCAGCATTTGGTGTTGTCAGCACTCTGGATTTTGTCCATTCTAAGAGGTGTGTAGTGGTATCTTATTGTTGTTTTAATTGGAATTTCCCTGATGACATATTATATGGTGCATCTTTTTATGTGCTTACTTGCCTGTGCATCTTCTCCTGAGAGGGGCCTATGAAGGTCTTTGGCCAATTTTTTTTTAAGATTTATTTATTTATTTATTTGAGAGAGAGAGAGAGAGAGCACTGTGGCGGTGGTGAGTGAAGGGGAAGGGACAGAGAGGAAAGAGTCTCAAGTTCTCAAGCAGACTCTGCACTGAGTGCAGAGCCTGATGCAAGGCTTGATCTCACAATCCCGAGATCATGACTTGAGCTAAAGCCAAGAGTCAGATGCTTAACCCACTGAACCACCCAGGCACCCCAGGTCTTTAGCCAATTTTTTAATCAATTGTTTGTTTTCTTATTGTTGAGTTGTAAGAGTTCTCTGTATATTTCAGATCATAGTCCTCTATCAGATGTGTCTTTTGCAAATATTTCCTCCCGCTCTGTGGTGTGTCTTCTCATTCTCTTGGTAGTGTCTTTTGCAGAATAGAAGTTTTTAATTTTCATAAAGTCCAGCTTATCAACGATTCCTTTCATGGATCACATCTTTGGGGTTGTGTCTAAAATGACATCACCATACCCAGGGTCTTCTAGGTTTTCTCATGTGTTCCCTTCTGGGAATTTTATACCTTGAGGTATACATTTAGGTGATGATCCATTCTGAGTTACTTTCTGTGAAGGGCGTAAAGATTCATTTTTTTGCCTGTGGCTGTCCAGTTGTTCCAGCACGATGACTGATCCACCATATTGCCCTTGCTCCCGTATCAAAGATCTGTTGATTATATTTATGTGGGTCTTTTTCCAGGACCTCTATTCTGTTCCACTGATCTATTTGTCCTTTTTTTTTTTTCCCAAGACCACACTTTTGGATTACCGTAGCTTTTTA
Organism: Halichoerus grypus; assembly: GCF_964656455.1. Lineage (NCBI taxonomy): Eukaryota > Metazoa > Chordata > Mammalia > Carnivora > Phocidae > Halichoerus > Halichoerus grypus. Next base: position 4,548,853 of record NC_135716.1, on the reverse strand, counting down.
GAAAGTCTTAAAGTTGGGTAGTATCAGTTCTCCAACTTTGTTGTCCAACGTCGTGTTGGCTCTTTGGAGTCTTTCACCACTTTATATAAACTTTAAATATGTTTATTTTTTATAATGACTTTTAAAATGTTATTTGTGATTATGTCTTAAGATATTCAAAACACCTTAGTAATCAGAGACACACACACACTTTATAAAATCAAATACGCTAGTGAGATATATGCTCCATGTTTTTCTTCACTAATGGGGTGGGTTTCGGAGAACACTGTTCTGGAACATCAGAGCTAGAAAAGGCCTTAGCGATTGTAGGCAACTTGTTTTCTAATGTTAATGGGCTGCAGACTTGGCTGAGAAACCCCAGAGATTCTGGTTCAGAGGTCTGGGGTAAAGCCCCATCATCTGCTCTTTGACAAAGTCTCTGTGTGATTCACATGCACGATTCCTTGGACCACGATTCCTTGGAGGAAACATGCACCGGTTTATCTTCGCCTTTATAGTTGCAGAAGCTGATGCCAGAAAGGGAAGTGCCCACCCGAGGTTACAGGCTAAGAAGTAGCAGCTGACACTGGGAAACAGGGCTCGGACTCCGGGTTTACAGAGAGAAGGACCAGCGCTCCTCCCTTCTCTGAGTTCTGTGGGCCTAGAACATCTATCAGGCCGCCTCCCTGTCTGTCCTCACTGCCATGTGCCCTCCAGGGTATCTTCTCCACTTCTACCAGGAATGGCTCACAGAGGATCAAATGGCTGTTCTTCCTAGAAAATGAATGTTTTTGCAACAGAAGCCTCATAAGACCCTAAAATCTAACCATAAGAATTATCCCCCAACCCTGACCCTCCTTTGAGCTTCTTTGCTATTTGTTTGTGCTTCTCTTGATCAGTGGTTCTGGAATCCATCTGGTCTGCAGAATCACCTGGGAAATTTTAAAAGCGATTTAAAACCTCCAGCCCCCACAATTCCAATTTAGAAGGTCTGATTTGCTTAAACCCCACAACCACCTGGAGAGCTGAGAGAAATTGGGAGCTCGGAGAGGTTAGGCCACTCACCCAATCTTCCACCTCCGGAGAGCAGCAGGTCAGAATTTGAGCCTGGATCTTTGGATATCGAGTTCTTTTATACACCGGAGGCCAGCACACACAGAGAGGAAGGAGTTTCACTTTAGAAAAAAAAAAGTGGCTAGGAGACACGAGCTGGCGCTTGGGGCCCCTTGTCAGTACCAGAGCCACAACATAAGGGCCAGCATTAGAGTTACCTGGTGCAAAATACCTCCTGTCTCAGGTTAGGAGCAGACTGAGGGCCTGGGCTAAGCTGGGGCTTCACGTGGAGCTTGGGGCCCGGGGAAGGGAGAGGAGAGCTGCAGGGACAAGGGCCAGCCAGGAGCAGGAGGCTGCTCAGCCACGAGATGGAAGGAGCAAGGGGAGGGACAGCTGTAGGGAGCAATGAGCAGATCTGGTTAGGGATAGAGCAATGAAATGCTTCCAATCTGGGACAAAAAATGCTGTCAGATGCGCCTTTTCTAAAGCAAGGTCGGCTGCAAGCCTCCCAAACCAAGGCCATGTGGAGCATTTCCTGGGCCTGCTGCCCTCCCAACCCCCCACGGCCCCACCCCCAACGCCCAGCCCAGCCTTCTGTTTGTGCAGTCCCGTGCCCTCCCCAGCACAGGCACCTTTCTCTTCCACTGATCCAAGATGTTCCGAATAGGTCAACCTTGGAAATGACCTTCAGATTCAAAGTCTGTAGGATAAGGCCCGAGCCGGAGGGGAGGAGCCGTGGGAAAATGGAGGCCCCACAACCACGGGGTGGATCGCTGCCTTCCATGCCCAAGGCAAGACGCGCCCCCCTCTTTTCTCCATACCTAAAGGCGCCCTTCTGTATCCGGACACAATACAGTGAATAAGGATTCCAGGCTGATTGGGACATTCATGCATTGTGTCGGCCATAATGGGGGTTTTCGGTGGGCCACGGGCCTCACAGCATGGGAGTTCACATGGCTAAAGACACTTTGTTAGGGAGGGGGGCAGGGTTCCTGGGACTTTCTCAGAAAACGGTTAAACAGACAGCCTCTGCCCTCAGAACAGGCCGGTCAAAAAGGCCAGGCTGGCCAGGGCCTGGACCCATGGCAGCTTCGGAGAAAAGCCCGGGGCCCAGGGCTGTTTGGGAGCTCCCTAGAGCCTGAGGTAGGGCCGCGTGGGGCAGCTGCTGGGACGGGATGGGGTGGGAGGCTGGAGCAACATTCCTGATTTCACACCCGCTCCCTGCTCTGGTGTCCTTTCCGCATCTGTAGAAGGAGAATTAAAGTCCTCCCAGTTCCCCTTCAACTTGAAAATGTTCTGTTCAGGATTAGCTACATAACACAGAGGATCTAGAGCAAAATGGAAACACAAGGTGCCTTGTTCAAAAAAGTGCTGTCAAAGGTACTGATACAAAGTTTGATTTTTTTTTTTTTTTCTAAGATCGCTCTCTCCAGTTATCATGGTGGTTTTTCATTTGATATTTCGTGTCATTCTAAGTAAAGAAGAATAGAATTTTACACTGCTGGCATGAATTTTACCAGCCAACTGGGAGGCCAGTTTTCAATGCAAATGCAAGCGCATTTAACTCAGATGCAGAACTCCGGAAATTATACGATTCATATTTTGTAGCTTCTCACATGCATATGCATTTTGATCCTACCAGATAATGGAAATGTTACACCAAAGTAACTCGACAGTTTTTATTTCACGTTTCAGTATGGGCCCATTCACAGCACCGTCTACGTCCTGCTTGCTGACAGCAGAGAACGGGAGAAGGAAATAGGGTTCGCCCACCTGTTCTCCCTCTCACCTTTCATTGTGTTCAGCATACGTGCTTGATCCCTACAGGAAAGTCACAGGAATAGGAAAGGATGGAATAGAGTTCTCTGGCTGTTCATATTTCTTAGCATTCCAGTGCCTTCCTTTTGTGTTTGAAGCAAGTTCTGTGCCAACCCCCCTTTACCCAGTCACAGGTGTAACACACTTACCTCAGGCTCTCTGTGAGTCTCATTGAGCCCCAAGAGCTCTGGGGTCCCCTGAAGCTCTGTGCTTGTGGGGCAGTGGAGCGCAGGGTGGGTGGGGTGGGGAGCATTGAGCAGATCTTCTGTGCTTACACACTTGCTCCGTTGTCCCCTGACACTTCACTTACAAAACACAAGTTCCACGATAAAACTGCTAAAAATTTCAAGACCATGACAGCAGAGCCAAACCAAGTATGAGGCTGTATTTAATCAGAGTCCTCCAGAGGAACAGAACCAGTAAAATTATCTATCTCTCTGTCTATCTATCTATCATTATCTCTCATCTATCTCTCTATCTGTCGATCTATCTGGAACACTCATCCATTATGGGGACTGAGAAGTCGCATGACCTGTTGTCTGAAGTGGGAGACCAACACAGGAAACCCAGGGTAGTTCCAATCCGAGGGCAGGAGCAGACCAATGCTCCAGCTCAAGGAGTCAGGCAGAGGGAGAATTATCCCTTCTTCTGCCTTTTTGTTCTAACAAGCCCTCAGTGGATCGGGTGATGCTCATCCACACTAGACATCGTAGTCCACTGATTCACATGTTAATCTTTTCTAGAAACACTCTTGAAGACATACCCAGAATGATCTTTAACCAGGAATCTGGGATCTGGTGGACCAGTCAGTTGGATACATTAAATTACCCATCCCAGAGGCCCTTCTGAGCCAGGACTTGGGCACAGTTTCCTACCCAGGCAACCGGCCCCACCTGCTGCTACTGTCACCTCCACTTCCCTGGAGGTGGCGCTGTCCAGTTCTGCCTGGATCAGAACCTTCCATGCAGGCGGACAGAGCAGGGACACACGTATCTGCCTTCTGCTGGGAGAACTTAGGCAAGGGGCTTGCCCGCTAGGAGCCTCATCTTCCTTCTGTGTGCAATGGGGCACTGAAGTCGCTGTAGGGGACTATCTCGAGAGTTAGGGCACAGGGGCGAGACCTCTCGGAGCCTCAGTATCCTCCTCTGGAAAACACTCGCTGTTGTTAAAAGGTTGAATTAAATTAAAAGATGCATGTAAACTATCTGGCACATACTACAACCCCTGTTTTAATAATTATCACAAGCAAGAGCATCTTCCCAGGTGGGCCCATGGGCTGCAGGAATACTTGGAGTCAGGCAGGGCAAGGCGTGGTTCCAAATATGTGGTCTGGAGCAGGATCAGAGAGGCGTTGTTGGGGTTCAAGGAGACCACCCTGCTTGCAGGATCCCAGGTGAGCACTCTGGGTCCCTGGGCTGACCTCCAGTCCCAGACCGGAGCCAAGTACTGAGCAAGAAACTGAGGCAGAAATGCAATTTCTTAACAAGATGGAGGTTGCAGACCATGGATTTTGGATGCAGGTGCCCAAAGCCCCCCCACCCAGATAGGATCCAGATACCAAGCAGGAGGGGGCAGCTCGTTTCCAGATCCTTCTCCCAGCGAGAGTGTCACCAGCAGAGCAGTCTGGTCTCGGTCAGGACTGGCTCTGAGGAATACTTCTAAAATTGTCTTCTATAAGCTATAAGTAGATGTTTCATGAAAAAGTTGGGGGGGCGGAGAAAGAAGGAGAGGGAGAAGAAGGAGAGAAGGAAGAGGAGGGGGAGGGAGAGCGGTGAGGGGAAAGAAGGAGAGAACAAGGAGGAGGAAGAGGAAGAAGAGGAAGAGGGGAGGGGCAGGGGTGGAGGAGAGGGAGGAGGAAGGGGAGGAGGGGGAGAGGCAGGAGAGGAGGAGGGGGGAGGAGGGTGAGGAGGAGGAGGGGAGGAGGAGGATGGACAAGGAAATAAACAGCATGGGTGCCTGGGTGGCTCAGTTGGTTAAGCAACTGCCTTCGGCTCAGGTCATGATCCTGGAGTCCCAGGATCGAGTCCCACATTGGGCTCCTTGCTCAGCAGGGGGTCCGCTTCTCCCTCTGACCCTCCCCACTCTCGTGCTCTCTCTCTCTCATTCTCTCTCTCTCTCTCAAATAAATAAATAAAATCTTTAAAAAAAAGAAAAAGAAATAAACAGCATGATGATCTGGGAAATACCAGGTTAAACAAATTTCAACAGATTCTTTGGGTGGGAACTCACAGCACCATGAATACATTCCAGAACAGCCCGGGACACCTTGACCCTGCAGGCCCTATTTCCCAAATTGATCTGCACAGGAACTGTTTTCCATAAAACACTTTACCAAGCACAGCTTGGTGACTCTGACACCATGGAGGCCTGGAGTCTGAGCCTGCCAGGCAGGGGAGTAGGGATGGGCTGGGGGCTCCTCCTGACTCTCGCTGCGGGGACCCAGGGCTTTGGAGCCAAGAGAAAGGGAGGCAGGGGTTAGGAGCCATGCATGCAGCTGTTCTGGGGCAGGAAGCCAGTGTGGGTGCCACGTCTGAGGGCTGCCGTGTGGCAGGTGGTCATTAACCTTCCGTGGAAGCCAGCAGGGTGGGGACATCAAGCACCAAGGGCCAGTAGGGCATTCCTGCCCACCTCCAGTTCCCATGCCAGCCTGACGGGGTCCAGACCAGCTCACTCCTAAGCCCAAGCCCTGCTGCCACTCAGATCTCCAGGCCCCTTGCCTGAGACCCAGCTCTCCTTCTCCAGAAGCTTGCCGCCCCCTTCCCCAGGGCAAAAAATCAGTGTGTCCCACCCCACACCACAGCCATTCGCAACAAGTCTCTCCTATTCCTTGAGGTGGGGGGGGCGTTACTGACCTGGCTCACTCCACACTTCTTTTAGAGGGGACTATTATCAACAAAGGAACGCAAGAGTTGCATTTGAGAAAAGTGATTTAGGTCATTTTGTTACTTGCCCGTTGCCTGGGGAAGAAACTCTTCCTCCTCTCCTGCCCTGGAACCCAGGGCCCTGCTGTGCGGATGAGCGCTCAATGCTCCCAGCTCAGTGCTCCCAGCTCGAGGGACCCACGCCAGTGATTCAGTGAGATCGCTGCCCTGCTCTGAGCCTGAGTCCATATGTCAAACAGGAAAGTGCAGGAGGTTGGCACTTGCTTCACATCAATACGGAGCTCAGGGGCGCCTGGTTGGCTCAGTCAGTTGAGCGAGTGACCCTCGGTTTCAGGTCAGGTCATGACCTCAGGGTCCTGACCTGGAGTCCGACACACCTCACCTGGACTCCAGTGCTCCCTCCTTATCTGTATGGCCCAGGGCAACTTACTCAACACCAAGCCTCAGGCCCTTGTCCATAAAATGTAGACCGCAATCAACAGATGTGCTATTCACCTGCCCCGTTCGTCCAGCACCAGTAACCCAGGGCATCTGCTTGGCCGCAGCCTGGGGCGCCAGGTTACAATGGCACGGCCGGTGAGGGTTGGAGGTGCTGAAAGTCCAGTCCCCGTGAGACATGGTGGGCACCCAGCAAAGCTGACTTTCAGTCCTACCACTTCTCAAGTGATGAAGCTCCTCTGGCTGTGTGAGCTCCCCAAGGAAAGTCGATGAGCACCGAAAGGGATGCAAAGGAGATGGCTCCAGTGCCAGGCAGGGAACAGGCCCCCTGCATCTCCTGGTCGCACAGGGCTGTGACCCGGCCTGGCACCCCAGAGTGGAGCTCTCCCTGAAGACTCACTGGAGGAACCAGGGCAGGCGGCGGCGAGGGATGGCCTGCAGGGTGAGCTCACAGGAAGAGGGGCCTGTCTAGCCCTTCCTGCCAGGACTGATGCCCACAAGAATGGGCCCTCTGGTGAGCTGCAGGGAAAGTGACCCCCGTCCAAGGCTATGGCCCCTTTCTGAGCCAGCCCAGGTCCCAGCTGGGGAGGACAGCCATGTGTGGTCTTGGACACCAAAGCCCGTGCATCATTAGGATGCAGGGGAGGTACCTTCAGGGGGAATGGGCTGTGCGGGAAGGGAGGGAAGTGAACTTGCTATATTTGGAAGACCCAAACATGCGCCTACCCCAAGCCCTGCAGACTGGACTTTTCCCAGAAATCCACCCTCCCCACTCTGTTGCTCGTGCGAGAGTCCTGCCCTCTCGCATCCTGGGCCCGGAGTTCTGATGCTGAGTCATGGCTGAGCTCAGGGCTCCCACAGGTCACAAGGCAGCAGATCTGGTGAACAGCCCATGCATGAGTGTACAGCACAGGATTCCTGAGGATGGACACACTGTTTTAATAAGATGAGGTGAACCGAAGCTCCTGGGATGCCAGCCACCTATGGTCCACGTGGCTGACATCATAGGTGGCTAGCTAGTTAGCTTCTCTCTATCTCTCTCTCAGGAGCCCAGCTGGGATCTGCAATGGGCCTCTGGTACCAGTACTAATGGGCCAGGTAGAGAGAGGGGGCTACACATGGAGCCAAAGCGTGGGCAGATGGGCTTGGTTATATTTTTGGCTTACGATGGTTAACTGTATGCATCAGCTTGGCTGGGCCACGGTTCCCAGATACATGGTCAACCATTATCCTGGATGTTTCTGTAAGGGTGTTTTGGGATGAGACTTACATTTATGTTGGTAGAAGCTGAATGAAGCAGGTTGCCCTCTATAATGGTTTGGGGTGGGGGCTCATCCCATCAGCTGAAGGCCTGAATAGATCCAGAGACTCCTCCTCTTCTGTAGTAGTGGTTAATGGCCCTTTCCTGGTTGGGGCTTGGTGAGTATTACGGAAGGAAAGTCACTGGACCAATGCCTGATACGGACACAGCGCCAGATGACTGCACCATTGAGTGTTCATAGTCTTGACACTGAGCCTGGGCTCCAGGCTCATGCTCTCGTGGGGAGACAGATGTTCAAATAGACACTATAGTCCAGCATGATGTGTGCTGGGACCCGGGCGGGGACGGGGCTGTGGGATCTCCGAGGAGGGGGCAGACAGTGGGGTGTCAGGGAGGACTGTACGGAAGAGGGGGAACATGATGTTCGTCGTGGAGAATGGGCAGGAATTGGTGCCAAGAGTGAGGACAGCAGGAGAGCGACCCACATGGGGTGCACATGCTGCAGGAATGACCAGGGATGGGGATACAGTGGGGACACTTGTCACTCTAAATATTTGAATCATTGTCTTATAGACTAGGGATAAAATTCCAGGTGCCGCCTAGCTTTTCTACAAACTTACTTGCTATATTTCTTTGGGGGATAAAAACCCTCTCCAGGCCTTGGTCTTCTTCTTCCTTAAATGAAGACATTGGACAAAATCAGCTTCAAGGTCCTTTTCAGTCAAGGAGGCCACACAACTACAAATTTGATAATGTCACTTGAGGAGGCTCTAACCAGGGTCCTGGACTCCTGACAATGCCCTTTAAATGTCACTTCATCAAGTTTCCTTTGTCATTATTATAATAGTTCTCTTTCTTGCTTGCTCCATAAAAAATGGCATTAAATCTGACTTCAAACCCTCAAGAAAAACAATCGGTTAGTCGATTTGGGAGGATGATTCAGCAGCGTAGCTCCATCGGAAGCTCTGACATCCCTCGATAACTTCGTCTTACCCCAGCCCCAGCTGCGTGACTGCGGCATATGCTGCGCACCTACTGTGCGCTGGGCACCATTCCAGGCACGGCGGGTACAGAGCGGAAGAGAGGTGGTCCCTGTCATCAAAGAGCTCACCGTACAGAAGAGGCAGAGAGTAAAACTGATCATTAAGATGTGCAACGTCAAGATACCATTAAAAAAAGCATCAGATGATATGAAGATATACTGTATCCAGGCTGGGAGTAGGTATAAATCTTAGTGGACACTGAGTTATGTCCTTAAGCGATAAGTTGGGGTGGGGAGGAGGTACAAGGATGCACTGGGCAGAATGAAGAGTATTGCCAGGGTGTGCAGCAATCCATAATGGTGGTAACAACTCCTGCAAATTCAGTGCTTCCTCGGCCACACAGTGGCAGGACAGGAGGGCAGAGAGAAATATCTCGGAGTCCTACTCATCCTTTATAGAGGATGATAGCACTACAGAGACCCTCTGAAGTTTGGGGGTGGGACACCAGACTTCCAAGGACAAGATGCAAGAAAAGAGAGCTGAGAGAAACCCCTCGGAGGTCCCCCAAGTCTTTGCTGAGGGCTCTAGCTGCAGTGCACTATGGGGGCTGAGGTCAAGGCAGAGGGAGATCTCTGAAATCCAGGGACAGGGAGGTCTAGGAATCCAGGGACAGGACTGGAGGCAGAAAATTACTCAAGAGATCCCAAACACTGGTATCTGTGGAGAGAGAGAGAGAGGGAGGCTTAACAGTCAAAAATCTGGCAGCATAGAGAGATCTCCAGATAGAAGAAACAGCACAGAGGATGAGAGGGGAAGGGAGGGAAAACTGAATGGGAAGTCATCCGAAAGGGAGAAAAATCATGAGAGACTCTTAACTCTAGGAAATAAACAGGGTTGCTGGAGGGGAGGTGGGTGGAGGGGATGGGGTAACTGGGTGATGGGCATTACAGAGGGCAAGTAATGTGATGAGTGAGCGCTTGTTATATGCCACTGATAAGTTATTGAACACTACATCTGAAACTAATGATGTACTATATGTTGGCTAACTGAATTTAAATTTAAAAAAGAGAGAGATCTCCAGAGTTTTTTCAGTGTTCAGATCCCAAGGAAATATCTTCTTGTCTCTTTAAAAATAATGGAAGCCAATTGTGGAAAGTGCAAATATCCCAGTTCAAATATGGATTAAGTTGACTAGGCATTCCTCCCCCACACACTGGTTCCCTGTCAGGAGGAGCATGCCATTACTGTACGTATATGTTATTCAGTTAAATCTCTACGATTCTTTTTTATACAATGTTTGGCACAGAAAAAAAAATTATAAAACATACCAAGAAGCAAGAAACTGTGACCCATGGTCAAGAGAGGAAACAATCACTAGAAACAGAGCCAGAGACAGCCCAGATGCTGGGCTTTCAAAATTAGAAGACAGAGTTGGTAAAATAAGTATAAAAAATATGCCAAAGGGCTGAAAATAGTAAAAATGGTATGACATGTGGACAGTTGGGAAATTTTAATGGAGAGACAGAAACTATAAGAAAGACTTCATTGAAATACCATAAATGAAAAATACGATATCCGAAGTGGAAAACCCACTTGAGAGGCTTCACAGCACCACGGCGGAGGACAGGAGCAGAAAACATGAGCACACAGCAGAATGACAAGTAGCAAGCCTAAACACACGGAGGAAGACAAGGATAGAACAGAGAGGCACAGAGCCCCTGACGGACAGAGAGCAACATCAGGCCGTGAGCCGTGTGTGTCATTGGGGTGGCAGAAGGTGACAGGTATTTGAAGAGATAGTGGCTGAGGATTTGCAGAATTGCTGAAAGCTATCAACCCACAAAAACAAGATAGCTCCAAACAGGGCTATGTACACGAAGAAACCCACCTGGGCACATCGTAGTCAAAATGCTGAAAACAAATTAGAAAGAGAAAATATTAAAATGAGCCAGAGTGGGGGAAAAAACATTTCGTATAAGGAACAGGGACGCAAAACAATGCAGATTTCTCATTAGAGACATAGAAACCAGAAGACGATGGAATAGTGAATTATTTTCCTGATCTGTCCTTGATGTGTCCTCCAGGTCATCTTTTTCTTTTTTAGCTTTTTGAGGTATAAGTTATATACAAAAAATTGCACACTTTTAATGTATACATCCTGATGAGTGTGGACCTATGAATATACCCATGATACCAACAGCACAAACAAGGCACTAAATATATCCATCGCTTCCCAAAATGTCTTTTTGTGCCTGTTTTTGGTGGTGGTTTCCTTTTCTGTTTGTTTTTTGTTTGTTTGTTTGTGTTTGTTTGATTTGTGAGAAGGATACACTGTACAACATAGTACCAATGGTTAACAATGCAGTATTGTGTGCTTTAAAAATACATGGAGTACTATTTTTATTTATTTTTATTAGTGGACTAATATTTTTAAAGTGAGAAAGGAAAAAACCCTGCCAATTGATATTACCATATTCATCAAAAATAGTCTTTATAAACAGAGGCAAAACAAAGATATTTTCAAACAGATAAAACCTGAGATAATTCATAGCCAGTAGATTTTCACTGTAAGAAACACTGAAAGAAATTTTTCAGCTTGAAGGTAAAAGACACCAGAAGGAAGCTCAGTTCTATCAGTAGGAATAAGGAACATGAAGAAAAGCAAAACTGTGGATAAATACAAAGTGTCTTTTTTTTTTTATTATCTGTGTATGTGTGTGTGAGCACATGGGTACACACGCCCAGGCCCCTATATATGCCCACAAAGAAGCAATTGGCTGTTAAAAGCAAAAGTAGTAACAATGTATCACGAGTTTTAAATATCATGGCTTAGAAATTTAAAAACCAATGTGACAGCAAGAGCACAAAAGTGGCAGGTGTTCTAAGTGGGACTCTTAGAAAGTTCCTACATTACACTAAAAGTTGTGCAATGTTATCTGAAGGTGAACCTTCATGTGTCATAGATGTCTATTTGTGTCTTTTAAACTCTAAAGCAACCACTATAAAATAACACAAAGAAATAGATTTTAAAAGTTTAGTATTTAAGATGAAGAGAAAGGCAAAACTTCCTCCTGAGATTTTTTTTTTCCTGAGAGAGAGAGAGAAAGAGAGCAAGCAAGGCAGGGGGAAGGGCAGGAGGAGAGGGAGAGGGAGAATCTCAAGGAGACTCCACGCTGAACATGAGTGCTACTTGAGACTCCATCTCATGACCCTGAAATCATGACCTGAGCTGAAATCAAGAGTCAGACACTTAACCGACTGAGCCACCCAGGTGCCCCTTCCTCCTGAGATATTTTAATGCATTTATCTAAGATACTTACTATATCTTGACCCCCTGGTCCAACAGTTGTTTTTTGTTTTTTTTTTAAATGGGCATTTGATAAAATGCTTTTTAACTTTTTTCCATATTGCCTTTATTTAAACTATGCTTTATTTACTCATAGTAATAGTTACTCTTATGGGTGTTCAGTTCACTGAAACACACACATGTAGCCATGTAACCATCACTGCAGTTCAGACCCAGAACATTCCTATCATTGTCTGGAATTACCTCCTGCTGATGCTTTACTGTCACTCTCTCCCTGCTCACTCCCAGTCTCTGCAGCCACTGATGTGCTTTCTGCTCCCAAAATTCTTTGAAAATTAAAAGGTGGGGCGAGATATACCACGCAAACAGTAAGCCAAAGGAAGCGGTTGTTGTCACATAAATGTTGGGAAAGGTAGTTGGTTGGGGACAGAGAGATGAAGACAGACATTTTGTAATGATAGAAGTGTCCATTTCTCAAGAATATACGTTCAGTATGCATTTAAGAATACAGCTTTGTGAGGGGCTCCTGGGTGGCTCAGTTGGTGAAGCGTCTGCCTTCGGCTCAGGTCATGATCTCAGAGTCCTCGGACGGAGCCCTTAGTCGGGCTCCCGGCTCAGTGGGGAGCATGCTTCTCCCTTTCCCTCTGCTGCTCCCCCTGCTTGTGCTTTCTGTCTCTTTCAAATGAATAAATAAAATCTTAAAAAAAAAAAAAATAGAGCTTTGTGAAACACATAGAACCAAAGGGAAAAAGTGACAGATTCACTATTATAGTTGGGAATTTGGGTGCCACTTTCTGAGTAATCAATAAAACAAGTAGATAAAAATCAGCAGAGATAGAATATCAGAGCAATCAATCCCAAGGTTTCTCCAATCAGCGATATTAACATTTTCTGTTGGATAATTCTTGGGGGCAGGAGAGTTTCTGTGGACTGTAGGATGTTCGCACCTTCGCAGACCTTCTACCTGTGAGGTGTCGGGACCAACCTCGCCCCAGGCTGCGATAACCAAAAATGTTTACAGGCATTGCCCAGTATCCCCTGAAGGAGGCACAAACCGCCCCCGGTTGAGATCCGTTGACGGAAGCATATGCTCGGGCATGAGACAAGTCTAAATCATTTTCCAAGGTGTTGAACACACACACAGGATGTTCTCTGAACAAAAATGGAATTCATTTAGAGAATTCCAGTAAGATTCAGATATCTGGAAAATCCCCAAATATTTGCAAACTAGGCAATGCTTTCCTAGGTAGCCTATGGTCAAAAAAGAAAAGAAATCACAACGGAAATCAGAAAACAGTTCACACTGCTCACACAGGAACACATACCATGAAACACGTCATGGGACAGAGACGAGGAAGTGCTTGGGGGGCAACCACCAGCCTTAGTGCCAACATTAGGGGAAAATTGTACAATCAGTGACTTCAGCTTCCGTGTTAAGAAGCTCAAAAACTCAGAGAAAAATCAATACTAAATAACTTGTAAAAGTGAAATAAAAATAAGAGCAAAAAACCAATGAGCTGGTAAAAGGAGGGACCGCGGTGATCACCAGAGTCTCGGTGAGTGGGTGCAGAGGTGGAGCCGCACCCCAGACCTTCCGAGCCTCGAGCCGAGCCTCGAGCCGAGGGCTGTGGGCTCACTCCTCCCTCCAGAACCTGCTCCGCAGCCTGGAGGAGAATCAGCTGGATGTTGGGGGAGGCAGGCCTCCGGGGGTGGGGAGCCCGAAGGCAGGATTATATAGAGCTGCCTGAGCCTCACACTCTTAAATGGTCTGAGACTCTCAACGCGTGGGTGGCCAAGAAAGTGACTCAATCTGGCAGCTCTGACAGTTAAAAACTGTTTCCCCGGGCAAAACATCAGCCTCTCTTCCCTTTGCTTTCATCCTCTGTAGAAGAGGCAGCATAGCAATGCCTAAGGTGCGTGGTCGTGGTGAGGACAGAGTAGGATGATACGGGTTTGGGCCTGACTTGTAGCATGCACGCCACACCTGTGACATTCTGAGGCCGTCCTCATCCGAAGCAAGGCCGTGCCACCTGACACACTGTCCTCTCCTGCCTCTCCCAGCTCTTGCACCTTCTCCGCCTGACCCGGTCCCTCCTGGATGCCAGGGCAGCCAGCTCACTGAGCCGAGGCCACCTTTAGGAGTCACAGTTAGAATGGGTCCAAATTCTGTAAACTGACAGCTAGGAAAGAGCCAGGTGCTTTCTGCAGCCAATCGAAAGAACGAGGAAGCCATCACTGGAAGGCCAACTGAACACGGGCGTCCAGAAGCCTCTTGGCTCCAGGCAGCAGCACCATCCAGGCTTGCTGGGAAGCATGCTCTCTGTCTCTCTGGGTCTCTAGCTCTGTCCCTCTGTCTCTGTGTCTCTCTGGGTCTATCTCTGTCTGTCTCTCTCTCCGTCCCCCCTCTGGGGTGGCAAGCCAAGTGACAGAACATCAGCTAAACCACTTCCAGCTGAGTTTCCTTCCCAACCTCCCCCGTATCCTGCACCCCCCACTCCCAGGTATGTTCCCTCAGCTTCAGGGGGCCAGGGGCTCAGGCATGCAGACCCCCAAAGGGAGGGAGGGATAGCACTCACCAAACAAACACTTATCAAAGCTCGCCCATTGTATCCCTGACCCTGAGCTGTGTGCATGTGCCCCCCCCACACACACACTGCCCCCTCTGGAATCTTCCCTGGGCTCCTGCCCTGGCCTCGCTCCCCTCACTTCTTTGCCCTAAGGGCTTCTCTCTCAGGATCTCTGATTGTACCACCCCCAGCCTTGGGCCTCACCACACTGGTGGGCACGGGGGCTGGGCTGCACATGAGGTCTGCTTGCCTTGCCCGCACGTCCCTACTGCCGGCCAGGGCTTGGCCCAGCTGCCACACGGAGACCTGGCTCTCCACCTTCTCCTGCTCCCCAGGGCTGGACAGACTTACATCCAGAACCACACCTGGCATGTCACACGTGCGTCCCAGCAGCTTGAAATCCAGGCTTGCTGTTAACTGTGCCTTGGAAGGGGCACAGGTGGGCAGAAAGAAAGATGTCCCAGGCCCCGTGTCTCCCAAAGCATGGTGGCTGGACAAGGACCAGAGAGAAGCTGCCCGCGGGATCCAGGCCCGTGTCTCTAGGGCAAAGGACAGACCTGAGGGCCAGCAGTCAGACTGGGCCTTTAGGATCGTCATTCCTGTCATTATTACTATTATTACTGTCCATGGGGTATTAAGAAACAATCTGAATCAATTCCCGTCATTTAAACACCTGGTAATTTCGCATTCAAACTCAGTTTCCCAGCTTCTCTGGAAGAAGGCCACACGGAGCGCTGGCGGGCTGTGGGTGAGGGGTGCCCCCAGAAGGGTGGGTGTCCCTTTGCCATAGTCAGTGCCCCTCCTCCTCACCATCATGTCCCTGTCCTCAGGCTGGCACTTCTGACATGCAGCCCCCTCTCTCCAAATACCTGCCTGGCCTATTTGTATATTGGGGCTTACAGCCTCTGCTTAGAAGCATCCCCGATGCATTAGATGAGGGCAAAGTGAGGAAGAGGTCCAGGCGGAGTCTGAGCTGGGACTGCGTTCCCAGGCGTCCTGGTCCCTGCCTTCCTGGTGGGAGTGGCCAGCCTGAGCCCAAGAGGAAGATGAGGCAGCCAAAAGAGAGAAGCCAGGGTACCTCTCTTTCTCTTACTTTGGGAGCATCGACTGGCCATGCTGTGTCTCCCCCATGGTCCCAGCTCCATGGTATCAGCATGGTTTTAGCTGCCTCTTGGAAACCCTGGTTTCTAGGATCTGTCAATTCATCTTCCAGACCAAGGGCGGCAGTATCTTTTAGCGTGGTGGATTTCTCCTTTGTTGGGCATCTTAGCCATTCCATCACCTGGGGAACAATTCCCTACTGAGTCGTGTCCCCCAAAACTCCTATGCTGCAATCCTAAGCCCTGTACCTCAGAAGGTAACCTTATTTGGAAGTAGGGTCATTGTGGGTGTCATTAAAGAAGAGCTTACACTCTAGTAGGGTGGACTCCTAATCCAACATGACTGGTGTCCCCAGAAAGGGGAAACGTGGACACAGATGCACATGGAGAACACTGTGTGAAGGTGGAGGCCGAGATTAGGGTGATGTATCCTGTCTGCAAGCCAAGGAACACCAACTTTTGCCAGCAAACCAGCCAAAGCCAGGAGAGAGGCCTGGAACACATTTTCCCTCATGTGCCTCAAAAGGGACCAACCCTGATGACACCTTAGCCTAAGGAAATCCAACTAAAATGTGTTTGCCATTCCTGAGTTCAAGGAACTTTGTGTGTGTGTGTGTGTATGTGTGTGTGTGTGTGTGATCTCAGTTAACTCTCAGGACAAACCCACGGCAAAGGCCCATCACCTCCAGGTTTTAGAAGCAGCAACAGGGGGTTTAGGGGAGGTGTGTGCCTTCCTCAGCAGGACACTCGCTGCGTGGGAGAGCAGGATGTGGCCTGTCGGCGTGGCCGCCCTGCTCCCCAGAAACACTTGTGGTCACTGAGCCCCTGCGGTGGGGCCGGTGTGCCAGACTCGTGAGCAGAATGCCGCGGGCCGGCTGGCAATCCCAGGGGGGCTCCAAGGCTTCCTGCCCACTGCATCCTGGTACCGGGGTCACCAAGGTAAACACAGGCAGTGAAGCGTGGCCTGGAACAAACTTTACTCACAGAGAGAGAGAAAGAGACAGGGCAAGGTCAGCTGCTTTGTGTCCCTTGGGCCCTCGGGGACGGCAGGTCGGCGGCAACGGGCCTACAAGCAGCCCTTTTGTGCCACAGTCGGAGGACCCTGTGCCCTGGAGTCTGCAGCATGGCGAGCTGGGGCTGTGCCCGAGAGCCCTTGGCACGCACCACACGTGGAAGCAGAAGGAAGAGCCTCCCTGAGCCTCAAGTGAGGCAAGAGACTCCCACGTGGGGTGACGAGCTGGCTCGGGCTCTGTGGGCTCGTTACCTCTCGGTAAGGAAGTGATGCGGGAGCCAGATTTCCTCCAAATGCGGCCAAGTGGGGCTCAGCGTCCGTGTGCACGAGACTGCCTTTCCCAGCACGGAGGACCTGAATCTGTAATTTCATTTCATTTTAATTCGTCTAAATGCAAGTATGTACATGTGGCTACCGGCCATGATGACGGAGAATGCAGGCATGGAAGGACCCAATACGGGCGACAGGAACACCTTGTAAACACCAGAGCAATTTGCAGAAAGGTGACGTGGGCGCCGCCCCGCCGTTTGCTCCTCTCGCGGTGACGTCCGCTTTGAACTGCCGTCCAGGTGAGGGACGCAGGATGAACACAGTATCGGCGACGATCCCAAAGTGGCTGATCTGTCACAGTGGAATGGATTTGACAGTCATTTTTCAACGAGCTAGACTCCTTGCTCCTTCTCCGTCTGAAAGATGCAGAGTGCTGCCCTGCAGACCTCTTTCCCCAGGAGATCTGGGAGAAGCAAATGTTAGACGGGAGAGTGTCTTGGCTGAGGCATGGGGACGGGCGAGACCAGCTTGCCTTTGGGTTGTAGAAAGGCCGTTACAGTTTCCTCTTTTATCCAGCCACTGGGGAAAATTTAAGAATATATATACACACAGCCAGCTTGCCTTTTGCGGGGAGGTGGGGAGAGGTCTATGCTCACAGTTGCAAATATCCATCAGCAAAGCCACCATCCACCTGTTTACCACTTCATTGTGAAGCACAACCAATGGTTTGGCTTCATCTGAGAAATGACTGGCTTCATCTGTCAGCTGACCGACCCCAATCTTAACTTCAACAGAAGACAGGTCCTGCTGACTTATGCAAGTCACAGGAGACAAACACACCTGGACACTTCTGAACCCTGTCTTAGAAGCCCGGACTGTGACAGTGCCCAGAGGCTCTGGGGGTCCTCTGCTTCAACCTTCCACTTCTTCCTCAGGAGCCCACCCCTCAGCATCTTTTCCCAGGCAGCCTCTCTTTGGATGCCTCCAGGAACAGGACACTCAGTACTTTCCTTCATAGCCTTTCACTTGCTGGACAACTTGAGCTTCCAAAAAATGGTGCCTCTTGTGGAGAGGGCAGCTCATCTGATTTTACCCGCTGAGCCTTCCCCTTCCATGCCCTGTGTGCTCTCCATCATGCTTGGTGATGTTTGATGCCAGGGCCCCCCAGGGCACAAGGCCACCACAAGTCCATCCAGGTTTCAAGTGCTTGTGTGACCTCAGGGAGGTCTCTGAACTTCTCTGGGCCTGGTTTGGAACGTAAGAATAAGATCAACACCTGCTTTGTATGGTTTGCCTCAACCATGAGAGACTCTTAACTCTAGGGAACAGACTGAGGGTTGCTGGAGGGGAAGGGGTGGGAGGATGGGGTCACTGGGTGATGAGCATGAAGGAGCTGTGTGCAGGCTTTATCCATGCTGCATTTGGTTTTGGAACACAACTCACGGTGATAACCAGAGTAGGTGTTACCGTTCACTCCCTGGAAATGGGTGGCCTAAGTGATGAGCCGGTTCCCAAGGCCACCATGAAAAGTACAGCCACTCCTCTGACTCTCAGTCGGTCTGCCGCCCCGGGCCGAAGCTGCTCTAGGGAACGCCGTCCTTCCTTCCAGTCCCCTTGCCCTCCACGGTCCCTGACCTCACTCCTCCCCTGCAGACTTTCTGCTGGTGATTTGCAGGAACTTAGATGTGGGTTGCAACCCAGCTCACAATGTAGGATTGTGTGCAAAGACTGAAAGCCCCCAGCCTCGGTTTGTTCATCTGTGAAATGGGATCATAGCAGCCCTTCCCTGGTGCGGTTACGTGAGTGGTAAATGAGGCAGCGCGTGCTTATGCTTAGTACAACACCAGGGATGGTTAGCAACCCACAGATATTGGTGATGCTGTCATCTGTAACGTGGGGCAAGCAACATTCAGCTCACAGTTGTGGCTGGAGAGAGGCTTAGAGGCACTCGTGCCCCAAAGGGCTGGCACGGAGCTGGCCGTGAGCTGGCCACTCCTATTACTGTCCTCATTATAGTCCTCATTATAATTATTTTTCTCAAAGCTCTAGCAATGATGCTGCCCACTCCCCCCACCGCACCACGGCCGACCCATCTGTACAACATTGCATAACTCCAGGGTGGTTGACAGCGTTGACACTCTTCCAGCAAAGTTTTGTGAAGTGAATTCCAGACAGTGGCCAAGGTCCGGCCCAGTGGGAGCACAAAGCTGGTCACCTCTGCTCACTCCCTGCAGCCACTTTGGCTGCCTGTCCGCTGGCTCTGCTCAGCCTCCTGGACGACTCAGGCCACCCTGGGCAAGAAGGCCAGGGGCCGAGAGCACAGCCGCATGACCGGACCCTCACCGAAGCCTGCGTTTAGGGGACATGATGTTCAGACCAAATGCCATTCATCTTTCCAGTGCAGAGTTCATAGATGCCGGGCCTGCCTTGGGCGCCCCGCGGGCTGCCAGGGCTCAGGTTTTTGAGCCAACCCGAAGCTTTGCTTCTTCCTGTGCCCTCTGGGTAATCTCTCTTCCCTGTCAGCACCATCCGACATGAATGCATGGTAGATTTTGTTTTGCTTGTGAACAGCACCCCCAATCCCCTCCCAGGGTCAGTGGTTCCTTTATTGGCCACAGACAGATGGCTCTTCCATATCTCCCTTTAGAACATTTTCACAGTTGACCATAATCATTTGTTTACATTTCTGCCCTCCCCAACCCAGAGGGCAGAAGATGACCCGATGCAAACTCCATTACGGCTAACGCGACTCTCTGGGCCCAGGGTAGGGAGAGCCAGGGGCCTGCAGAGGTCAGGGAGAGCTCCAAGGTAGGAATGAGCTCTGACCCGGGCCCCGAGGATGGGGACAATTAGTACAGCTAGTGACCAGAAGGTATTCCAGGAGGGAGCAGTAACATGGCAAATGCACGGAGGAGCTTTTGCGGGGGCCTTCATAGACTTCAACTCTTTTTAAGGTTGGAGAGTTAAGAGAGGAACTTGGAGGCAGACCAACACACACCCAGGATGCCACGTGTGAGGTGGGACAAGGTCTCGTTGACCTCAGGGAGAGAGAAGCAAGGGGACTTCCATTGTTTACATGGAACTGTGTTCTGAAATTGTCCTAAAAAGTGTTTACATATAATTGTATGTACAACTCACAACTCTTCAGAATGAGAATATTAAGTTCAAAAAGGATAATTGATATAATTGATATCGCCCAACTAGGAAGTGGCAGAATTAATTATAACTAATTTAATTATAAACACCAAAAGCTCCTAACATTCTGCGATATCACGTTGCCTCTAAAGCAGCATTTCAAGAAGTTTAGACTCAGGTTCTTACGCATCTGGACCACCAGGGCTGGCAGATAAGAGAGTCTCCAAGAGACTTTCTGACTGAATGGGATGATGGAGGATGCATGCACGCGGATGTGTGGGTGCATGGATGGTGGGACATGTGGATAGATTATAGGCTATGTGATCAATGAGTGAATAAAGGATCTCTGAGTGAGTGTAGGAATTTATATCTGAATGGATGGATGGGCTGGTATGTGAAAAGAGAAACAATAAGTGATATGTACATGAGTTAGGTGTCATTGAATGGATCAATGAGTAGGTAAATGTATGGATGAACCCGTGCGTATGGATGATTGGGTAAATGTTAGAATGCATACTGAATTAACAGACATGCAAATAAATCAGTAAGGAAACAAATCTGTGGAAGGGAAAATTAATGGATATGTAAGAGAAATAATTACTATAAGTAAGTGTATATGAATGAATGTGAGAGTCAATAGTTGGGTAAATAAAGGGATATTTCAGTGTGTTAATAGAGAAATGGATGTTAGTATACGTTCAGATGAATGAACAGGGAAGTGTTACGTGAATGATTGTGTGAGTTCCTACACAGACTGGTTGGTAGACTGCTGAATGAGGGACGGTGGGGAACAAACACCAAGAAGCTGATCTGAGCCCAGCCCTGCCTGGGACGAATGGCCGCCCATCCTACAGAAGCTGCTCTTCATCCCCTTTGATGGGGCTTTCCCTCCCTGTGTCTCATAGAACTGGGAGAAGTGGGAGCCATGGTGTGCTTCTGAGCCCTTTCTCCTATCGTCAGCTGCAGGTGTCTGTGCTCAGCCATAAACGAGTGCCAACAGCCCTTCTGCTCCAGGGTCGCTTGCCCATCCTGTGCCTCCTTTGTGGTTTACTGAGTCAGGTGCGGCAGCTTTGCGGACAGGACACGTGGGGCGGGGTCTTTGTGGTGCCAGGTGCCAAGAGCTAGGTAAGTGTGACAGGGCAGCTGGTTCTTGAGCACTTGCTGTGGGCCTTCGTAAGGTTTTGTGCACATTTTCCCATACAATTCCAACAACTCACTCTGACTCTCATATAAGAAGTTCAGCATCTCCCCAAGATCACACAGTTGTGAGGGGTCTGGGCTCAAATTCAAATCCATCTGATGCTTGGCCAGTATGCATTTGCCATGCATTGTACCATGATCTACACAGAGTGTATTTTATTTATGGGCATAATATGTCTTCAAATCTATTTTATATCATAAATGGTTATGTTATTTGCAAATCTATAGTTCATATGCTTTATGTTCATATATATATGCATATATATGGTGTCATATAAATAGAAGTACTTCTAAATAGGACATCCTTTATATAAACTATAAATTGACCCATAAACGGCCATAACAATATATTAGATATTTGTTACCTATAAAGAGATAATGTCATAGATATGACATACATATATATCCATACATTTATATATACATATGACATACATGTATAGATGACATGCATACATAGATATACATACATATATGACTGTGTCTCTTCTGAATTTATAATTACTTTCCTTAGTCTTACTTTTGAGCAATTTTAAATAATTTACCTGGCAAGATAGAAATCATGGCAAATTTAAAATGACTTTAAATTCTACATTCTTTCTTCTTGAGTGTCAGCCTCACAGCCCTGTTTACAGGGCTAAAGACAAAAAGGAGAGATATTCGAGCCCTGTTCCTCTTTGCTAACTGGTGATTTATTACTGGTTCGTTTGCTCACAATGGCAGGGAGCAAACCCATCCTTCTGCTTCTGGGCTGCGAGCTTCTAATTGGAATTTGCATTGTGTAATGAGGCTACTATTTATGGCTGCTTCATAAAGGAGCAAAACCCAAAGACAAAATGGGATTTTCATGTGTTTACCATTGTCTCTGTGGCATGGGATGGAATGGATGGGCAAAATCAAGGTGAATTTTAGAAGTGTTTCCATTCTGGGGCGCCTGGGTGGCTCAGTCATTAAGTGTCGGCCTTCGGCTCAGGTCATGATCTCAGGGTCCTGGCATCGGGTCCCGCATCGGGCTCAGCGGGAAGCCTGCTTCTCCCTCTCCCACTCCCCCTGCTTGTGTTCCCTCTCTCGCTGTGTCTCTCTCTGTCAAATAAATAAATAAAATCTTTAAAAAAAAAAAGTGTCTCCATTCCATGGATTTGGTCTTCACTCATTCCTATATACTCATTTCTCTATACCCATTTTCTGACTTCTTCAGAAAATACAGAGGTATAAGTGACTCTCTCTCATGGTGAGTTCAGAGCAGGCTCCATGGAGGAAGTGTCACTTAAATTGGACCCTGAAGGGTGAGTAGAATCCTGATGCATTGAGTTAGAGACACAAAGGCAACAAAGGAGAAGAGAACACTTTCCAGTTAATTGGGGAAAGTCCCAGGGGTCACTCACCAATCATCCGAAACGTATTTATGGGCACCTAGTATGCTGTGGGCACTCCACACAGGAGGTGGTATACACACCATACGATCAGTGGAAGAGAACCAGGAGCAGATTCTACCTTCAGAGGTGGGATCCTGGGAGAGGTCACTGGGGGGGTGGGCACCAAGGTGTAGGACCTCCAGACCACCAGACCACCAGACCGCCAAGTTGGCTTATTGGAGAATGATCACGCAGGCAAAAAAGCAAATCACCTTTCCCTTGTCTCGTGGTCTTGCCTTCACTCTTACATCCCCTAAGGTCTTTTGTCACAGCCTATAGCACTGCTTTGTCACTCTTTTTTTTTTTTTTAAAGATTTTTATTTATTTATTTGAGACAGAGAGAATGAGAGAGAGAGAGAGCACATGAGAGGGGGGAGGGTCAGAGGGAGAAGCAGGCTCCCTGCCGAGCAGGGAGCCCGATGCGGGACTCGATCCAGGGACTCCAGGATCATGACCTGAGCCGAAGGCAGTCGCTTAACCAACTGAGCCACCCAGGCGCCCTTTGTCACTCTTTTAAATATAGATGGACCTCCACTTGGAGGCGGATTGTGTGGGACAACTCTCCTCTAGGGACTCATATGCCCCAGTAAGTGCTGAGGTTTAAGTTGGAGAGAGAACGGAGGATCATGGAAGAACTGGAACACGGACCATAAAACATAGGAGAGGACTTTGCTTCGAGGGCCATGAAAATGAAGAGAAAAGCCCCAAAACTCTTCCCTAACCTGCTGCTTGTAACTCACATGGGTGAGCGTGGAAGGGCAAGGCGCTGATGAAACCATGGTCCATGGCCTCTGGCCAGTCACCGCCAGGAGCACACCTGTGATGAACAAGTTGGTTTACTAGGCGGCTGTGAAGGAGAAGCATTCCATGGAGAACCATGGGGCATCTCAGTAAGATGCTCCTGGAGTAGATTTACATGGGATGTGGGTCTGTACTAGGTGGTGTTGGGGAGGGTTTAAGGAAACAGGGCTGTGCTCTGCCTCAGATGCAATGAAGAAGCAGGTAATTCCATAGTGGGCATCTGACCTAAGTCTTACCTATAGGAATATCTCCCCCACAGAGGGGCAATCAGAGGGAGGTTCAAGCTGTGTTTGTGAAGAATCTGCAGTCACTCCCTTACCCAGGAGTGGGGCATGTTTGGTCCTTTCTGTGGTTTGGATAAAGTCCTTATTCATGATCCGTTATGGACAGAGTGGCCTTGTCTGCTGTCGATGTGCTGGGAAATATTCACATCAGCAGGAGAACACCAGGCCAGTTGCCAGATGTCAGGGGCTACCTTCTTTTCCTCAGCTCTGACTTCACATCTGGATCACAGCGGTTGTTAGTTTGGTGGCTTCAGTAGACAGACAACATCAAAGGAGAGGAGGAAGCAAATGCCTAGATTAGGCGAGTGGAGAGCAGCGTCCATCTGGCGCAGCCTGGGGGCTCAGCGGCTCCAAGCAGGCGGTGACAGGGTGCTGGGTGTGGGAACACAGGCAAGAGCGGGTCATGACAGGCAGGTCTTGCTGAGGCATTTGGACTTGAGGCTGCATACAAAAGGGGGTGTATAGGAAGAGACACATGCTCTGATTGTCTAAAGTCACTTGCTGCACTAGAGATAGATGAGGGCAAATCCAAATGTGCAAGTCCAGAGACAAATGTCTACTGGTCCCTCCTGGTCTCAAGGTCAGATACCTTGATATGCTCCATTGAGCCATTTCAAACTAGAGAATACTTGGAGTCCCTTCTGCCCAGGTAGACTGTCTCCCCACTGACTGCTTCTTCAAAAAAATAAAAGGTATTTGTCTTCTTTAAAATAACAGCCAAAGAGACTCTGGAGGAGGAAGAATTGAAGCTGGTAACACAGGCCCAGTGTGACCTGACCTGCTTTAGTTCATCTGATGGTCTTTGTCCAAACTGCCTCGAGACAGGACCTCTTCTGGGAGAGATGGCAGTCAGCCTGCGGGTATAAGAGATTTTCTTTCTTTCTCTCTCTCTCTTTTTTAAGATTTATTTATTTATATTAGAGAGAGAGGGGGGGGGGAGAGGGAGAGAGAGTTGGAGAGGGGCAGAGGGAGAGGGAGAGAGAAACTAGCAGACTCCTTGCTCAGCATGAGCCTGACACAGGGCTCGATCTCATGACCCTAAGATCATGACCTGAACCAAACCAAGAGTTGGATGTTTAACAGACTGGACCTGAACCAAAACAAGAGTTGGATGCTTAACCACCCGGGCGCCCTGCCTTTATTTCTTTATATTTGTTTCTTTTTTGCTTTGTGTTTTGTTTTTTGCGTTCCCTCAAGTACATTGAGATGAACACTCTCAAGGTGGCTTAAAAAGCCATGAAAACATGTTCTTGCCTTAAAGTGAAGCTGGCATTTCCTTTCTCTCTTTGGAGTCCATTGTTTAGATGACCATGCTTGTTTTCATCTAATGACCCCATGTCCTCCAGCTTAAAACAAACAGAAGGGGTATGGGTGTGGGAACAAGGGAGGACTGGGTGTTTGAGTACTGCATGTTTGAACCTGGACAAATGGTCTGGGGGTAAAGAGAAGAGTCCAGGAATCTCAGGGTGGAGCCAAAACTGGCATTGCCTTAGTGCTTGCCCTGAGCAGTCACAGTCCCTAACTCAGCACCCATGCAGAGCAGAGACTTGGGTCTCCATCCTAAAAGCTGGTGGTTCTCCTACCTTCGCCAGGTGGGAGCCAACAGTGAAAGACTGTGCAAAGGAGGCCATTTGAATTTTAAAAACACATAACCTGTTTATGTGATAGGAAAGAAAGGACAGGCAAGCGTCACACGTCAGGCTCAGTGCAACCCTCTGTGTGGCTAGGGCAACCTCATTGTAGCTGACTCTCCTTTGCAAATTATTCCAACTTCCACTCAAACAAACCCAATCAAATAGAGCTCAGCTGTGGGTCACCTGGCCCGCCTGTGGCTGCTCTTCATCTGCAAGGGTTTTCTTGATACAGCATCATTGGCAGAAGCAGGGTAACACTCAACTGGGACCAAGACCGGGAGGGTTATTGGGCAGGTTGGTCCTAGTGGGCCCTCTACTCCATGGGAGCTGTCCTCTCTCTGGAGGCTGGAGGATGGAAAAGCCCTGTGGCTTGAGACATCTTAATGACGAAAATATCTTTCCTAGAACCTAGTAACTTAGCCTAAATGCCATGCCAGTGTAGGCAATGTCTCTCTTCTCTTGAGTTGTTGAGATCTTCTCTTTGCCTTTGGCATTATTCAGTATCACTGCAATGGGTCCAAGGTGTGACTTTCTGGTTATTCATCTGTATTGGGACTTGTGTGCCTCCTGAGTCTGAGAATTTATGTCCCTAAGAAATTCTGGGCAGTTCTCAATTTTTCCGGTCATTACCCCACTACATATTGACCCTGTCATTGTCTTGTTTCTATTACATATATGTTATGCCCTTTCCCAAGATCCTTGTAAATTCTCATCTTTCATCTTGTTCTATCTCCATCTCTCTGGATTATGTTTGGGGTGATATGGCAATGTCATCACTCCTAATGCCTACATCCCATACTTGTATTGTCACCTTCTTTAAATGTGTGCTTTTGCCCATTCAATAAGTTTATTTAAAATTCCAATGACTATTTTCATTCCTGGATATTCTATTACAAGCATATTACTGTTCTCTTCTGGTTTCCATTCTACTTTTCATTTTAAAAATTCATCTTAAGTGTACTTATTCATAAACTCTAAGCATTACTTACCCGAAGTTCTGAAAGATCTAATGCTAGTGGTTGTTGTGCCTCTTGATTCTAGTGTCCTCTTTGCACAATATTCATATGTACTGTTACACTGTATTATATTGATAACATTTCACATGATATATTGTTTCTCTAAGTATTTGGTCAGTTTATTGTTCCAACTGAACTGGGCCTGAATTATACCTTGGCTTACGTCAGCCTGGCCATGCCCTTCCTTTCATCTCTTGGTTCCACGTCTTGTTTCTTTGCAAGCAGTGTCCTGGTAAAGGCTGCTGGACTTTATGCTGTTATAAAGGTCTGAGCACAGCTGCCACAGTACATGAGCCCTGATGTGCACCATCACCTGGTGAGAGAGAGGAAGCCACACCTGTGTTTGGGCAGGGCTGGACCACCAGAGGCTCTGGCTTCCCCAGAGGCTTCCTGCAGGGTCTAGATAACAATCCCTGAATCTGAAGGAATTAACATTCTGTCAAGCTGACCAACGAAGAAAGGAGACTGGGGGAATGAGCCAGCAGATGAATTTCGCATCTTTCCTCCTCCTGCACAGATTGTTCAAAACTATTTCCATGTGGCCCTCATCCAGTATGCTTTGTTTTGAAGCAGTGCCTAGCTTGGGAATGCATCGTCTTGAAATCTGTGTGTATGGGATGAACCTGACACATAACATCACACGCATCTGGGGTTGTGAAGTTGGACTGACAGTGTCCATAATTTACATTCCTGTAGAAGTTTTCTTATTTGAATTATGGGTGTCACATATGTGAATAATGATAAATTGTGGGAATAAACATTTGCATTGCAGGACTATGAATAACTTAGCCTAGTTGCAAAAATAAAATACAGCATTAGACACTATCCCCTACTCCAACCCAGAGGAAAAATAATCGCAAAGAGCAGATTGGCAGAAGCTGGCTCCTGTGATCCTGATTCTCTTTTCCTTTGGACAATTTATGATGAGAGGCACTTCACAGACGAAACCACATCAGATTGGTGTCTGGAGGCCGAGCTCGATCTCAGGTTTGTCCTTACTAACTCTGCAACCCAGGGCTAGTTAGTTAAACTACTCAGCCTTGTTTTTTTTTTTTTTTTTTTGGAAATTGAGAACAAGGACACCTAGGAGATAGGGTGTTGTGAGGGCAAGGGTCATGAATGCAAATCACCTGGCATGGACCCCACATCCCAGGCGGCACCATAGTGGTGGTGTGGTGATGGGCTCTTCCTCACTGCAGCGCCAATGTGGGAGTTTCATTACTCACACCCCTTTGCAAACCAATCAGGCACTTCAATGCAACAGACTTTTACCAAGCACCAGCCACACTTCTCACTGGTATAGGCTCTGGGGATTATATAAATGAAGGAGCTTGCTTGGCAGTGGGGGGAAAAAAAGACATGAAGATTAGAGTCCAGATG
Organism: Halichoerus grypus; assembly: GCF_964656455.1. Classification (NCBI taxonomy): domain Eukaryota; kingdom Metazoa; phylum Chordata; class Mammalia; order Carnivora; family Phocidae; genus Halichoerus; species Halichoerus grypus. Next base: position 4,521,318 of record NC_135716.1, on the reverse strand, counting down.
CCTTTGAGTGAATAGCAAAATGCCACTTATTTCTAAACCTTGTGTCCAGGGAGTAGGTAACTTTATGGAGACATTTGTAAAAATGAAGACAGGACTCGTTATCTGGTACCTTTGTGCAAATGTTAAAAGGACATTCCTTCTAGAGAGATTTAGAAAATAACACGATCTTCAGGTGGACAAGTTACACAGATGGCCCTCTGGGAGTAGATGCTGCCTGGGCAGGGTGCTGCTCCATAAGCAGAGCCCAGGCAGGATTTCAGTAGGCCACTTGCTCAGTCTGGTGGGGAGCTTTGTGCTGTGCACAAACCATGTATCTGTCCAGTGTGGCCCTGCCTGACAGACATGTAGAAAGAAGCCTCCCCACACAGAGTTGGTCTCATCTGGTCAGTCCTCAATTCAAACTGATTTCACTGTGTGAATAGCTCTTGAATTAAACAGGTCCTCTCCATCTGCACCATCACTGCCTGGGTTCAGCCCCAGCATCCCACACTGCAGCTAGATGCTCCATTCGGAAGCACAAACCTGATCATGCCCTTCCCTTGCAAGTATCCCAGTGTTACCCCCCATCATCTGCATCTGCAGTTCCCACCGCTCAAGACCCCACTGGCTCTGACTCCCTCCACTGGGAGGCTCCCCAGGATCAGAGGCCATGGTTTCAAAAGATGTGGTCATGGACATCCCTCAAATGTGCAGAGGCAAGAAGAGACAGAACCACTGACCTGCAGGAAGGTGCAAAAACATGGTATTTGTGACCCGTGTTGGTACCTTTGTGTAGCCACCTCTTCTGAGTGTGGGCAGGACAAGTGACTTGCTTCTAACCAGTAGAATTTGGCAAAGGTGATGATCTGGATGTATGTGATTATGTTGCATAAAATTATAACTTCCATCTTGCAAAGAGATACTCTCCCTTGCTGGCTTTGGAGAAACTAGATGCCGTGTTGAGAGCTGCTATGGAGAGGACCATGTGGCAAGGGACTGAAGATGACTACTAATTTCCTCTTGCTGCCTTAAGAAATCACCACAAACTTGGTGACTTAAAACAACACAGATTTCTTCTCTTGCAGCTCTAGAGCTCAGAAGTCTGACAAGGGCCTCAAGGGGCTAAAGTCTAGGTTCCTTCCAGGGACTCTAGGGGGGTACCTCTTCCCTGCTTTTCCCAGTTTCTAGAGGCTGCCCACCTTCCTTTGCTCATGACTCTCTTCCTCCATCTTCAAAGCCAGCAATGGTTGGTCTGACCATTCTTCTGTTGTCAGGGTTCTCTCTGACTGGCAGTTACTGGGAGATGTTCCCACTTTTAAAGACTCACATGATTAGATTGACCCACCTGGATAATGCAGGATACTCCCCATCCCAAGGTCCTTATGTAATCACATCTGCAGAGTATCTTTTTTTAAAAAAGTATTTTATTATTTATTTGACAGAGAGAGACACAGTGAGAGAGGGAACACAAGCAGGGGGAGTGGGAGAGGGAGAAGCAGGTTTCCCACCAAGCAGGGAGCCCAATGTGGGGTTCAATCCTAGGACCCTGGGATCATGACCTGAGCTGAATGCAGACGCTTAACAACTGAGCCAACCAGGCGCCCTGTATCTTTTTTTAATTAAAAATTTTTTTAATTTAAATTAAACTTAATTAGCATATAGCATATTATTAGTTTCAGAGATAGAATTTAGTGATTCATCTGTTGCATACAACACCCAGTGCTCATTCCATCAAGTGCCCTCCTTCATGCCCATCACCCAGTTACCCCATCCCTCTACCCCCTCCTCTCCAGCAACCCTCAGTTTGTTCCCTAGAGTTAAGGGGCTCTTATGATTTGTCTCTCTCTTGGTGTTTTTGTGTTCTTTTTTCTTACCTTCCCCTTTGTTCATCTGTTTTGTTTCTTAAATTCCACATATGAGTGAAATCATATGTCATTTGTCTTTTTCTGACTGACTTATTTAGCTGGAATAATACCCTTTACTTCCATCCACATCATTTAAAATGGCAAGATTTCATTCTTTTTGATGGCTGAGTAATATTCCATTATATATATTATATATATATGTCATATATATATTATATATACATATACCACATCATCTTTATCCATTCATCTGTTGATGGACATCATCTGGGCTCTTTCAATATTTTGGCTATTATGGACATTGCTGCTATAAACATTGGGGTCTATGTGCCCCTTTGGATCACTATGTTTCTATCCTTTATAAAAATACCTAATAGTGTAATTGCTGGGTCATAGGGTAGCTCTATTTTTAATGTCTTGAGGAATCTCCATACTGTTTTCCAGAGTGGCTGCACCAGTTTGCATTACCACCAACAGTGTAGGAGGGTTCCCCTTTCTCCATACCCCACCAACATTTGTTGTTTCCTGACTTGTTAATTTTAGCCATTCTGACCGGTGTGAGGCGGTATCTCACTGAGGATTTGATTTGGATTTCCCTGATGCCAAGCGATGTTGAACACATTTTCACGTGTCTGTTGGCCATTTGCATGTCTTCTTTGGAAAAATGTCTGTTCATGTCTTCTGCCTATTTCTTGATTGGATCATTTGTTCTTTGGGTGTTGAGTTTGATAAGTTATTTATAGATTTTGGATACTAGCCCTTTATCTGATAAGACATTTGCAAATATCTTCTCCCATTCTGTCAGTTGCCTTTTAGTTTTGTTGACTGTTTCTTTTGCTGTGCAAAAGCTTTTTATCTTGATGAAGTCCCAATGGTTCATTTTTACTTTTGTTTCCCTTGCTTTTGAAGACATGTCTAGCAAGAAGTTGCTGTGGCCGAGGTCAAAGAGGTTGCTGCCTATGTTTTCCTCTAGGATTTTGATGGATTCCTGCCTCACATTTAGGTCTTTCATCTATTTTGAGTTTATTTTTGTGGATGGTGTAAGAATATGGTCCAGTTTCATTCTTCTGCATGTGGCTGTCTAATTTTCCCAACACCATTTGTTGAAGAGACTGTCTTTTTTCCATTGGATATTATTTCTTGCTTTGTCGGAGATTCGTTGACCATAGAGTTGAGGGTCCATTTCTGGGCTCTCTATTCTGTTCCATTGATCTATGTGTCTGTTTTTGTGCCAGTACCGTACTGTCTTGGTGATTACAGCTTTGTAATACAGCTTGAAGTCCAGAATTGTGATGTCTCCAGCTTTGGTTTTCTTTATCAACATTCCTTTGGCTATTTAGGGTCTTTTCTGGTTCCATACAAATTTTAAGGTTGTTTGTTCCAGCTCTGTGAAAAATGTTTATGGTATTTTGATAAGGATTGCTTTGAATGTATAGATTGCTTTGGGTAGCATAGATATTTTAACAATATTTATTCTTCCAGTCCATGAGCATGGAATGTTTTGCCATTTCTTTGTGTCTTCCTCAATTTCTTTCATGAGTATTCCATACTTTTCAGAGTACAGATCCTTTACCTCTTTGGTTAGGTTTATTCCTAGGTATCTTATGGTTTTCAGTGCAATTGTAAATAGGATCAATTTTTTGACTTCTCTTTCTTCTGCCTCATTGTTAGTGTATAGAAATGAGACTGACATCTGTGCATTGATTTTATATTCTGCCACTTTGCTGAATTCCTGCATCAGTTCTAGTAATTTTTTGATGGAGTCTTTTGGGTTTTCTACATAGAGAATCATGTCATTCTGCAGAGTGTCTTGCCACAGAAGGGAACATATTCACAAGTTCTGGAGATGAGGACATGAACATCTTTGGAGGGCATTATTCTGCCTACAACCAACATCCAGGAAAAATTGAGGCCCTCAGACTAACAGCCCACAAGGAACCAAATGCTGCCAACAGCCACAGAGGCCAGGAACAGATGCTTTCCTAGTCAAGCCTCGGATGAGACCAGCCCCAGCTTGACTGAAACTAAGAATGCCTGCACTCTTGATGCACAGTAACTGAGATCATAAATGGGTATTGTTTTAAGCAGCTAATATTGTGTTAATATTATTACACAACAATTGTTAACTATTATATTATATAAAAGATTATTTGGCTTTGTTCTTACCTATTTATCCAAACTCACCTGCTATTGCCCCCCCTCAACTCACAGGTATGTACGTTCACAGAAACACACACACACACGCGCACACACACACAACCACCTCCAAGTATGCACTTTTAGTTCTTTACCCAAAACACTCAGTTCCACACCTCTGCGCTGTAAAAATTAATGAAGATCACCTGAAAGAGAACAAGCCAAGGCTATTTATTCCAAGCTGGCTACAGCAAGGGTTCTGGCCACCATCGCTTGCATCTGACAGAGACTCCAAGGCAGGCAGAGGACAGAGAAAACTTTATAGTGGAAGAAAGGGCAGGCTTCAGGTGTGCCCTGATTAGAGGCTGTTGGCCTAGGGGAGCTGGAGGTGGGCTAACTATAAGTGGGGCATCCTCTGTGGTTGTTTAGGGGTGACTGTTCTTTTTCCTGTTGGTCCTGAGCTGGAAGTGGGGCAAAACTTAGGGAAGCTGTCAGTTACTAACCAAGAAATGGCCCTTTGGGGCTGAGGGTTATGGGCTTATTGCTTGGCTGTCTGGGTCGGTTACTAGATGGTAGTTTGAAACACTGCACTGCCTCATGAAGACAGTGGGTTGGTCCTGGGCTGGTTGCTGTGGATTGTGGGTCAGAGTTCTATTTTTGCTATGGCCTGGCCACTGTCCAGTTGTGTATTTCAGTCTCATTGCACTTGTTCATGGGCTGTTCTCTCTACCCAGAGTGCCTGTCCCTACACCTTGGCCAGGTGCCAAACTCAAATTCAACCTCCAGATCTTGGCATTAGTATAACTTCCTCTGGGAGGACTGCTGCAATTACTCTACCCCTCTTTAGTCTCTTGGGTAGTATGTTCTGATCAGTATAGACCGTTCCGTAACATACTATTTTATTGGCATATGTTTATGTCTCCAATTTGATTGTGAGCATCTCTGTTTCTCCAGTTACACACAGCCTGTTAAATTGGTAAATGCCTGCTGGATAGTTGTAAAATAGTTGGGGCCAGCAACAAACCAAATATTCCCATATTCTTCATCCAACCCAATGGTTCCATTTTGATGTGAACTGAAGCCATGGAGTCATGCAGTCTTGGGGTTGGAGAGTATAGAGCCCTGCCAGGAAAAAGAACAAGAATGACAGAGGCCATTGCCCAAATTCCCACAGGGGAAGAGTCCAGATAAGAGCACCAGGCCTGGGTTCTTTCCTGTATTCCATGCATCCCAGAGACCTTGGGATGATGGAGGGGCAAAGAGCCAGAAGTGCAGTGTCTGAGGTCTCTGTCTCAGTAAGTAAGACAAATGCTGGTACTTAGAAGCTATTGTTTGCATACAAGAATGAACTTATGAATAATGGAAAATCACTCATTACCTAGCAACTACTATGATTCAAACTTTCCATGGAATTAATAGCATAAGCCAGGGAGGCAGTGGAAGAAAGACGGGCATTATAGAATGATGTGAGTCTACCACTTTCTCTGTCCACGTTCTCATGAACTCCATGGTATAACAAATCGACAATTACAAATATTCAAAGTGGTATGTATACATCCGTTGTTATGTAAAAAACTCCGTAGAAAATAGAAGCCCACAGCTATGTTCTTTGTCTTCTTTAGTCATTAACCCAGGTAAGTGGGCATGTTCAGGAATTTTCTTCTTTCTTTTGAATGGATTCAAGTCCCTGTATGGTTAATTAAAAACAATAGCATCATCCTGACTGTGATTGAACAATCCCATCTCAACAAGCCATCATGCAAATTAGCAAGGAAAGAAGGGATTAGTCTATTTTCAAATTGTTTATTTTAAACTAGTGGAATTCAGAGACAAAGTGCCAAGCAAAATCCAACATGCAAAATTTTGCTTGGAAAATGATGCTTTATGAATTTTGAGCTGCAACTTGGATTTGTTCCGGTTTATTCTTGTTGCTGCAAAGTAATAATTAATAACCTAATAATATGTATATCAACAGCAACAGCAAGATAACAACAATAACAATAAGAGATAGCATTTTGGAATGTCTACTCTGTTCTACACCATCATTTCTCCATGTGTGTTCATAGAACACTAGTCTTTTGTCATGGAAAATGTTTCCACGGGTCAGAGATGTGTTGGAAAATGGAATACTCTAGTCCTCCCATGGATATTTATAATGTTCACCAGAAAAATCTCTTTAGGAATCACAAAGTTAAAAAAAATTATTTCTTTTTAAAGATTTATTTATTTATTGAGAGAGAGAGAGACAGTGAACACACTGGCGCATGCGAGTGGGAGAGGGACAGAGGGAGAGAGAATCTCAAGCAGACTCCCCGCTGAGCATGGAGCCTGACACGAGGCTCTGTCTCACAACCCCGAGATCATCACTTGAGCCAAAATCAAGAGTCGGATGCTTAACCAACTGAGCCACCCAGGTGCCCCTAAAAAAATTCTTTCTATTCAGAGCTGTTGAAACATACTTGATAATGGAACAGTTGATATGTAGAATATTTATTTGCATCATGAGAATTGGTATTTCATGGAATAGATTTTGGTATTTTAATCATTTAAAACCAACTACTAAATAGGTGTCCCAATACAGATAAGAAAAATGAGATCCAGAGGGGCAAGGTGATTTGAGTAAAACCAACAAGAAAATTCTATCTCTGGAATTTGAACGTGTATCTCTCTGATTCCAAAGTCTATGTTTCCTAGATGTATGCAATTTTTTTTTTTTTGGCAACATGAGTCTTGGTCTGTACATGTACTGGACCATTCAAATTAAATCTTCCAACCTTGCTATTTGAATTGATTCCTTTTGAACCTTTGCAAAATACAGCACCACTAATAGATAGCAGACCTTGATTCAAGTCTTCAATCTGAGGTATAGTGCCAGAGACTCATGCCAGTATGGCACAGCAAGGGGCCACCAGATGGGGGCAGGAAGAAGGGCAGAGAGAAGGCAGCACTTGTGGGTACTAATGAACGCCAGGTTCTGGGGTGGGCCTGGGCTACAGAGGTGCCCAGGATATGGCATGTATCCCAGATGTTGTCCAGGCATGGCCCAACTCATCACTTACTAACAAATTTGCTGTTGATGATCAGAGTTTCCTAGTTTTAATAAATTCTAATTTATCTTATTTTCTTATTTGATTAGTGGTTTGTAGCCTATTTAAGAAATCTTTTCCAAAAACAAGATTATGAAGGTATTTTACCATTTTAGTCTAAAGATTATTTTAACTTTCATAATTATGCTTATGATTGTCCGACTCAAATTAGATTGTGAAACAGGGAGAAAGTTCATTTTTCCCTGTACACATAGTAGAATTTTTTTTAGCAAAATGTATTGAAAAGACTGTTTCCCAGTGAAAATCTGTGTCACAGTAAATTGAATGACTGTCTAAGTGGGGGTCTCTTTTGACAGATCGCTCTTTGTATCAATACCGACATTGACTTAATTATTTTAGCTACATATTAAGTCTTTAAACCTATAAATCCCTAACTTTTTCTTCTTTAGTATTGTCTTGGCTATTCTATGTCCATAATATTTCCATAAAACATTTGAATTTGTTTATCAATATCTACAACACTAACAAAAACTTCTGGGATTTTGACTCGAATTATATTGGCTCTTAAGTGAATTTGGGGAGAACTGAAATCTTAATAATATTAAGTATCTTAGTTCATGAACATGGATTATCTGTCCATTTACTTAGATAGTCCTTAATTTTTCTCAGCAATGTTTTGTATTGCTCTGTGTATGATTTTTACACACTTTTCCTTAGATTTATTATCAATTATCTGATAATTTTTAATATTACATAATTTCCATGGATTTATTCCTATGTACTTGATAATTTCCCTATGCAAATATAAATAGTAGTGTTTTAAATTTTATTTTTATATTCTTTGCTGCTAGAATATTTAAGCATAATTGTTTTTATATAGAACTTATAATTCCTTGTTTCAACCATCTTTGCTAAATTGACTTATTAATTTTAATTATAGATTTAGACAATTTCTACATCCATAATCATGTCAGTTATGAGGAGGAATGGCTTTTTAAATTCCACATTAAATCTTTATAGCTTTTATATATTTTTTTGTGCATGACTGCACAGGCTAGTGTCTCCGGTACAAAGCTGATTTAAGGTGATGACAAGCAGATATCTTTTTTGTGTTCCAATCCACCTTTCGTCTGTATTTTGTTAATATGTAAATTAAAGTGATTAGAATTTTAACATTTAAACCAAACTTTCATTCTTGAAATAAATCCCACTTGGTCAAACTATATTGCTCTTTTTATATGTTGCTGGGACATAAGAGGCATTCAGTAGATATTCCCTTTAATATCTCTCACTTCTCTCTTGATAGAGTCAAGGATATGCACATATATCCCATTATATAACACACTAGAGATTGAATATATACACAATATTATATATAATATATAGGATACATATATATTATATAATACTTTCTGATGGGAACCACCAATTCTGTCTAAAAAGTTTAGAAAAGGCATTAAGAGAGATAAAATGTTTAATTAAAATTTTAAAGAATGAACAGAATTTCAACAAGCAGAAGAAAGTATACAAAACATAGTTGTCTATTAACACCCCAAATGCAACTGCTGTCTCTTTTGAGCATTCCTCTGAGGAGGGCGCCCCAAGTCTCACTGTGTAAATACCAATTAGGATTAATGGCATGAGACGACCAGTCTAAGCTCGTACCCGACAAGAAGGGCAGCTACTTGGAAGAACAAAAAATACAAAAATTACGAAATAGACAGTAATTTTATTTTATTTATTTATTTTTTTTAAGGATTTTACTTATTTATTTGAGAGAGAGAATGACAGACGGAGAGCACAAGAGGGAAGAGAGTCAGAGGGAGAAGCAGACCCCCTGCTGAGCAGGGAGCCCGATATGGGACTCGATCCCGGGACTCCAGGATCATGACCTGAGCCAAAGGCAGTCGCTTAACCAACTGAGCCACCCAGGCGCCCTAGACAGTAATTTTAAAAATGGATAGTAATTTGTCAAATGATTTGAAAGAACTTCTTAAATGTCTGAAAGAATTAGTGCAGTTCCAGTTTTCCAAATGATTTTTTCTTCTCCGTCCACCAGAAAGAACACTTGTAGGGCCATGGACAAATAAAAGCTATCTTGCATGTCCTCACGCACTCATGAATTCAGCATTTACTAACCAGCTGTTGCATACCAGACACTATGGTAGGTCCTGGAGATTTAAAGGTAGTGGGATAGAAACCGAGATAGGCTTTGGTCACAAGATTTTCAAGCCCCATTCCTATGAAGCCCCAGGAATCTGGTATATGAGAGAGTGGAACCACTGGACCCCAGGGGCTCCATACCCACCTCAATCAGAAGAGCTCTGGGGGTGCCTGGGGAGCTCAGTCAATTAAGCATCTGCCTTCAGCTCAGGTCATGATCCCAGGATCCTGAGTTGAGCCCTGAGTTGTGTTCCCTGCTCAGCTGGGAGCCTGCTTCTCTCTCTGCCTCTGCCCCTCCCCCTGCTCCTTCTCCCTCGCTCACTCACTCTCTCGCTCTCAAACAAATAAATAAAATCTTTAGAAAAAAGAACAGCTCTGCTTTTGCTTTTGTAAACTTTGTTTTTGGATAAGTAGTTTGGGATCTGTTGTGTAAGGTTTGATGAATTTTTACAGGTGAATATAGCCATGAAATGAACATCCAGTTTGAGATGTGGGAAATTATTCACACATTTAGGATGTGTGAATGTCTTCTCCTAGGAAATACACCCTGAAAACGAACCACTTTTCCAACTTCTATGACTATAAACTGATTTTTCATGATTTTGAACTTGGTGCCAAGGGACTCATCAGTATGTACTCACTTCTGTTGACATCTTTAGCTTTTATGTTTGTGATGTTTATTAATTTTTGTGTATAGTTGTTCCAGATACTATGCATAACAACTCATCCCCAAACTTAGTAGCATAACACAACCACTTACTGTACTTACAGATTCAGGACTTTGGACAGAGCACAGTCAGGCAGGCATGTCTGCCCTTGGCTATATCCTTTTTTGGTCTTTCACCCTCAGGTGCATGGTGGTTGATGTTGGTTGCTAGCTGGAGCATGAGCTCCCACATGAGGGGGTCTACATGTGAAGTGGGATGCCTCATAATATGATGCCCGAGTTCCAAAACTGAGTGGTATGAGAGAGTAAGAGACCAAAGCAGAAGTCAAATTTCCTTTTACTACCTAGCTTCCAAGTGGGAAGTCACACAGAATAACTCCCACAGCATTATATTGGTCAAAGCAATGCAAAGCTTTGTCCAGATTCAAGGAAAGAGAAAAATAAAACCCTCACCTTTCTTTTAAAAGGTTTTATTTATTTATTTATTTATTTATTTATTTATTTACTTAGAGCGAGTGGGGGAACAGTAGAGGGAGAGGGAGAGAGAGAATCCCAAGCAGACTCTCCGCTGAGCATGGAGCCCGATGCGGGGCTCAATCTCACCACCCTGAGATCATGACCTGAGCCAACATCAAGAGTTGGACGCTCAACTGACTAAGCCACCCATGTGCCCCTACAACCCTCACCTTTCAATGGAGAAGTATCAATGTCTTATTGTAAGAAAAGCATGTGGGATGGCATATGTATTGGTAATTCCTCATGTACATTTTCTTCTAGTTTAGGTACTATAAATCTATATAAAATATTCTTGTATATATTTTTGATAAACATATGCATTTATTTCCATCGAGTATATATTATGTTGAATGGTATGCTCAGTCACGGAGTATTGGTTATACCAAATGATTCCTAAAAATTTTCCATACATTTGGACAAATCTATACTTCCATTGGCAGTATATAAATAATGTAATTATTCCACGTCTTTATTATTACAAGTGAAATAAGAAGCTGGTAAGCAAGTGGGGGATAGATTTTAGGGAGCCCTGCATCTATGCCTTTGGTGCTCAGACTTTTCTTTCAAAGCCAAGGGTTTTAAGCTGGAGGCCCACAGGCCAAGCCTATAGATACACTTTATACACAAGAACTGTGGTGGTGCTGCTGTTACTTTTTTTTTTTTTTTATGTTATGTTATCACCATACATTACATCATTAGTTTTGATGTAGTGTTCCATGATTCATTGTTTGTGCATAACACCCAGTGCTCCATGCAGAACGTGCCCTCTTTAATACCCATCACCAGGCTAACCCATCCTCCCACCCCCCCTCCCCTCTAGAACCCTCAGTTTGTCTCTCAGAGTCCAAGTCTCTCATGGTTCGTCTCCCCCTCCGATTTCCCCCCCTTCATTCTTCCCCTCCTGCTATCTTCTTTTTTTTTTTTTCTTAACAAATATTGCATTATTTGTTTCAGAGGTACAGGTCTGTGATTCAACAGTCCTGCACAATTCACAGCACTCATCATAGCACATACCCTCCCCAGTGTCTATCACCCAGCCACCCCATCCCTCCCACCCACCCCCCACTCCAGCAACCCTCAGTTTGTTTCCTGAGATTAAGAATTCCTCATATCAGTGAGGTCATATGATACATGTCTTTCTCTGATTGACTTATTTCGCTCAGCATAACACCCTCCAGTTCCATCCACATTGTTGCAAATGGCAAGATCTCATTCCTTTTGATGGCTGCATAATATTCCATTGTATATATATACCACATCTTCTTTATCCATTCATCTGTTGATGGACATCTTGGCTCTTTCCGTAGTTTGACTATTGTGGACATCGCTGTTGTTACTTTTAACTGACTTTGAATTCCTTAGGTTGGGCATAAATCACTCTACAGTGCTCCAACATAGTTACTACTATATAATTTACCAGGTTCCATCTCAGAATTATCCACTTCACTACTGAAAGCATTTAAAGTCCCCAAATAAGCAAAATTAAATACTGTATTGTTGGGAGTATACATGTACATATATAGTGTAAAATGTATTTTTAGAAGAGCAAGAGGATAACAAATTCAAAATTCAGAATAAAACTTACCTTCGTGGGAGGCAGAGGATGGGTTGGGTGTCTCACCTGTGTTGAGTCATCAGTGTTGTACTGCTGTAGTTATTATCTGGGTAATACATTCATGGTTAATTTTTTCTTTCTAACTTAGTGTTTCCATATATTACATAAACCCTCCATGTGCATGTTTATACATGTATATGCATTCATTAATTTGGTCACTGTATCAGACAATGGTTTAGGTATATAAGCATAAATTATAGCATGATAAAAAAATAAGCCCCAGGGACACCCGGGTGGCTTGGTCTATTAAGCATCCAACTCTCGATTTGGGCTTGGGTCATGATCTCAGGGTCGTGGGATGGAGCCCCACGTCAGGCTCTGGGCTCGGTGGGGAGTCTGCTTGAGATTCTCTCTGCCTCGCCCTCTGTCCCTCCCTCTGCTTACGCTTTCTCTAAATAAATAAATAAATAAATAAATATCTTTAAAAAAATTAAACTTCGTATTTCTTTCATACAATTTGTTCATGTTGTGTAGTGTGATTTGTGGGAGGAAATCTGTGAATATGAGAGGCATAATAAGATGAAAAGGAAGAGAGACTCACAGACCTTCTTTTAGTATAAATGGGCATATTCTGTCTTTTCCTCAACACAGACTGGGCTGTTCATTTAATTACACCCGGATTTTTTCCAAAATGAAATATTTGAGGACAAAACATTTAAGGGTGTTGGATGCTGGAAATATGCCCAGATTGGGATGAAAGCAGCCCAGAAAGAGGGTGAGAACAGGCAGGAGGGGAGCAGTGGTGGCTGAGGGGAGAATTTGCAGTAATTTACAACTCTGCTGTTTTTCAGAAAGGCCCATTCCCAAATGGAGACTCCAACTTGGAGCACCGCATGTTGCCATTTTCCACAGGGAGTTTGAAACAAATAGTTATTGTGGATGCATTATGGCTGTGTACCTCAGGCATTTTCAACCCATTTCTGCTTTCACGTAGCAGATGCTTAATATGTACTGAACAGAAGCCCGATATCATCTTTAAAGCTCCCAACCAACATTCCCATGGAGTTAGTACTATTGTCCGTATTTTACAGATGGGAAGATGGAGTCTCAGAGATGTTCAGTAGCTTACTGATGGACCGGGTTGTGTTTTCCAAATGCAGTCATAACAATAGTTCCCATGCTCTTCTGACAGTGTGACCTACCACTCCCCCATACTTGGAGGGGTGTGTGTCCCTCCTCTTGAAATTTGGTGGATATTTGTGGCTGCCTTGACCAATGCACTGTAGGGACAGTGACCCCAGGCGACTTAGGGTCATGAAATGAAATGAAGTTTGCTCCTTGCTCTTTCTTGAGACTCTTGCTCTTAGAACCCAGCCACCATGCTGTGAGAAAACCCAGGCTACATGAAGAGTCCACGTGTGGGAGTTCCTGCCAACAATCCCAACAAAGGCCCTAGCCAATGACCAGCCCCAACTGATAGACACGGGAATGGACCCTTCAGAGAGTCCATCTCAGCCACACTTGATTGCACTTGAATGAGAGACATAAGTGAGAGCCTTTCACTGAGTCCAGTCGGCCCCCACACCATGAGGAGCAGCAATAATACTAACAGATGATGATGAAAGTGGTATATTATTGGGTTTTGTTGTTGCACTAAGTTTGGAGTGGTTTCTTGAGTAGTCATAGATAACCATGTCTTGCAGTAAACTTGTGGGCATTAAGCCCTGGGCTCAGAAGCTCACACTCATTCATATTATAAAAGATGCCATTGTGCCTCTAGCAAATGGCTGTGTTCTTCCTTGCAATTCCCACAGTTCTGTAGATAGCTGAGATTTCTGTTAATCAGGTTTCATTTTCCTTCTTTTCACTGCGGAAATTCTAGACCCACTGTCCCAGGTACAATGATTGTGAACACTGCTCAGTCTCGAAGAGCTCGGAGTCTGGTGAAATGGGAAAACACAAAGACTAATTGCTGGAAAGCATGAGAATCAAGGCAGACGACAGAGGGACACGCCATAAGGACACCAAGGAAGGGTGACATCTGTGAGGGCGGCTAGCAGGACAAGAGCTTCCTGAAGAAGGGGTGGGCTGATGAACACTTGAAGAATTAAACTGAGTCGAAGGCAAGGGAAAGAATCCCCCAAAAGGTGGCATGTATCTTGCAAAGGCAGAGACTCAAACAACGGTTCAGTGCATGGCGGTTCTCGTGCTACCTCCTGTAGAGTGTGCTGTCTTGGGGACTGGGGTCTGAAACAGCACCATGTGTAGGGTATACTGGGAAGACGGTTTGGCACGTGAATCAGACACTAAAATACAGCTCTGCAAGCCTGTGGTCTCTTATTCTCATCCTGTAATCCTGGGTCGGGATCTAGGAATTCTGATTAAAAAGGAAAAAGCACTTCACCCGATGATTCTGATCTGCAGCCGTGTTAAGGGAGACTGCCAGGCTGATGGGGTCCACTGCGGGATTTCAGGCAGGCGGGGGACAGAGTTGGGCTGTGTGCCCGGAATGGTCTTTCATGGAGCAGTCCGGAACATGGAGAGGGAGGAGGCTGGGGCTGGAGGCAGGGAGACCAGTCAGGAGGCTGGGAACAGTCCAGGTGAGAGCCGGAGAGACGCAGCCCGGGCAGTGAGGGGGCTGGCAGGAGGGGGCCGGCAGCAGGGTGCCGAGTTCAAGCGCAGGCGGGGCTGGTGATTGGCAGTCGGGAGAGCCAGGCAGAGCAGTTAGGGGCAATGAGTGGTTTGGGCTCCGAGATGCTGCGCATTGGGGTTGTCAGTTGGGATGAAGAGGGACAGAAGAGGCAGGCAGAAAGCCCCAACTGTGGGGGAACAAGAACTGTTCTCACGTGGGAAATAATGATCCCTATTCAAAGAAATAGAAATTAAATTAATGACAGGCCAGGAAAAGATTCTTCCAGCTTCTGAAACAGATACATGATTTATATCGGCAATAAAAAAGAAGATTCCTGAATATAAAAAAATAAAAGGCCTCAACGGAGTAGAAATATGAGCCGAGGCTATAAGGAGCCTCTTGACAGATGGGGAAGCCTAAGTTACTAACATGTTTATTGAAAATGTCCAAATTTAGTAATTAAAAAAATGCTAATATAAACAAAGGTACAACGTTTACCCTGACCCACATGACAAGGAAGTTCCATTCAGAATGTCGGAGGGGACATGGCAAGGGGGACGCAGGGACGCTGGTGGCCCAGCAAGCTTGCTGCTTCCTCTGTACCGGGGGGGACAGGTGGTGCAGGCAAGGTGACAGGTGCACAGCCAATGACCCCGCAGAGAGGCTGCTGCACAGGGAGCAGATACAAGGTGGCTCATTTCTGCTCTGTTTGTGCAGCAGGTACTAGAAAGAAAGCCCAGGGGCCCGCCAGTGGGGTCACAGGTAAGACGTGTGAACGCACTATGGGACAGGAAGCAGTCGGAAGGAACGAACCAGAGGAACATTCGGCCATGTGGCTTCATCTCAGAATGAAATACCAGGACAGTGTCACTAGTATACACTTAAAATACAGGCATAGAAAACAGTGTTACCCCTTTCACAAGGGTACCCACATATACAGGGAATAATCCCACATTGTAGCAGTTACCCATCTGGAAGGCAAGGGACATCACTGAGAAGAGAGGGAAGGGAACAAAAACAGAATGAGGAAGAGAAAGAGAGAGAGGGAAAGACAGAGAGGGAGACAGAGAGAGAAATGGAGACAGGCAGAGAGAGAGACAAGGATGTAGAGACAGAGGCAGAGAGGGAGAGACACAGAGAAAGATGGAGAGAGGCAGGGAGACAAGAGAAGGAGAGACAGAGACAGAGCCAGAGAGAGAGGGAGAATGAGCTGGAATAGATTCACAGTGACGATGCTGGGGTGTCATGAACGGAGGAATACTGCCAACTCAGCTTTCTGGCCCTGAGGGTTCTACACCCTCCAATAAACATGGGAGCTGAGAGAAGGTCTAGCAGAGAAGATACTGATGGAATTGAGTTTGGCGTGGCTGGGACATGAGCTGTGGAACCTCAGGATGTGCAGGGACAGGTACGAATGGAGACCATGAGGGGAAAGAATCTGAAGACACAGCCCGCCACTCGGAAGAGGAACCCATGAGAAAGAACAAGATGTCGCACAGCAAGGGTCTTGAGTCAGTGGGGCTGGAAGCAGATGGGGGTGGGGGCTGCCCAGGACACCCAGAGACCTGGGTGCGAGGGGGCCAGAGAGAGCGAAGTGCGGATCTCCAGTGCCGAGGGCAGCACCTCTGGGAGGGCTGAGTGAGCAGCATTTGAAAGGCATTCATTCATTCATTCATTTCCTGTCCACTCTTCTGTGCCGGGAACTGAAGGCAACCATGAGCAAAAGCAGATCTGGTGTTTGTACTCGTGGGCTCACCACACATGCCCACTGGCAGAATAGGACACACGAGGAGCTGGTGACAGGTGAGGTAGGAACTGGGGCGGGGGTGGGGGGTGGACCAGAGCACTTAGCTTCTAGAAGGAAGTAACAGGTCAAGAAGACCTGAGAGTGAGCTTCTCCTAGGTCTTTATAGACCATAGGAGAAATTTTGTTCTGTATTTTAGAACCGCTGAAAACCAAATAAAAGGTTTTAAGCAGGAGTCAGGGCATGAGATATTATCAGATGTGCATTGTGAAATAAGGTAACCATAAGAGGTTGTGGAACAAACCCACCTAGGAAGGTGGAAGATGTGTAGACGTCGAGGGCCCAGAATGCTCAGGACCTGAGTTAGCTCTCAGGTCTGGCCCCGACCATCAAGCCCCACACAGAAAGAACTCAGGGATGCCGGGTCTGACCACATACACACTACATCTGTGTCTTTGAGAGGACACACCCGTTTTTCCGTGGGTAACAGAGATCTCCAATCAAACCAGCTCAGGTGATCAGAGAGTGGGATCCAGGACGGCTCTATCGATCTACCCTATCTCTCTGCAATCCTCCCTGCTCTGCCCAGCTCTGCACATCTGCTTCCTTCTCAAACTGCCTTTCCGTGCGGTGGGGAAACACAGTAGGAGGTCCAATTCCAAGCCTTTATTTTCAAACCATAGAATGAAGCCTGTTTCTTAGAATTCCCTACAAAACCCTGAGTTTGTAAGGCACTCCCTATGGCTAGGAGAATCCTGGGCATCTATTGACCTAGGCTAGTCAACAGAGCAAGGAGAATGGACTCGATCTTTCTGGCTTAAACACCCTCAGAGCTTAGGGAGGGATTGCAAACTCACCCCAGATCTCAATGGCAAGGTGACTGGTGTTAGGAGGGCAAACACTCCACCCTGGCAGGGGGTCTGCTACCCCGCACTCATGGTCTCTTTATACCTCCATGCTGAATTCCTCAAAGAAGGAATCTGTTTCAACTAGTCGCAATCACCCTGTGTGTAGTGCCCTTCCACCAGTGAGCACGACTGGCCTATGACCAGCCTGAGCTTGACGGTCCCCGGGAAGGGCTCTCTCTTGGCCAGGCTGCTGGGACTCAGTTGCAGGGGACACACTGTAAAGATCAAGAACACCCCAGTGCAGGGATTACAGCCTCAGAAGTTCCCATCAGAAGTTATGGGTGTGGAAGCACCTAGAACAAAAAATCTTCTTTAACGTGGTGGGGGGCTGATCTTGAGCCTGCCAGGGGAGAAAACACATTTCTTTCAGAGGGTGGGCTTCCTCCATGGGACATCATCAAGCCAAAGCCAGAATGACCACTAGGTGGCGATGTTGAGGATCATCAAACTCTCAAATGGGAGTTGGACCAAATTACCTACTTTGAATCTGTAACTAGAGTATTATTTAGTTATTCTCCTTATCTTTTTGAAGATGCCCTCTCTGAGATCAGTATTCTCATTACATTAATTGTTTCAATTTTGTCTTCTGGGAAAAAGACTTGGCAGCATTTCAGGGCTCAGGAGCTGAGGTCAAAGCAGAATACCCCCCAACCCCCACCCCAGTTGTCTTGCTTATGTCAGATTTTTACTTAAAGTCACAGGCCATGAAAGCCAAAGGACTCTGAGATGTGGAGACAGGCACAGAGAGGGGAAGGGACTTACCTATGATGAGACAAAGAGTTCATGGAAGAAGCCAGTCGGGAGCCCAGGCATCCTGGTTGTTGGGGTGATGTGTCTGCCTCCTCAACATGAAGTCCCCTTAAAGAGGAGATGATTAAAATGTGAGCAATGCTGTCGAAAAGAACGGTGTGCAATCTCTAGAACCCAACAAGTGAAGATGTTTGGAACACCTTACCTGAAAGACATGTCAGAGTATACACAGAAAAACCCCATCCTTCTTGAACAATGAGGGACAATCTCCTCAATAAAAATGTGCATATATATATACAAATATATATCTATTTTAGCATAAGCATGAATTGTACATGTGTGCCTCTGTTTATCCAATTTTAAATTATGAATTAGACTCGGAAGTCTTTTCTTAAAACCTCCCAGCGACTGTGCACTGCCCTCAGCCTATACCCTGCGTTCCCTCGCCGAGGCTCTGTGTGGCGTGGAAGCCGGCTCTTCGCTGCATCTCATTCCACACTCCCCTCCCTGCACGCCCCAGCCATGCTCCCAGAGGCCCAGTGCACCAAGCTGGATCCTCTTCTGGGCCTTTGCATTTTGTCCCCAGCTCACTCCAACCTCATGCATTACAATGTCTGATTCTTTTGTGTTACTTGGATCACCGTTTGTGAAAGAGACATGTTCTGATTATCCTCTCCAGGGCAGCCCTCTTCCCAGTCACTCTGCCATCTTTACTTGCGGGCCGCTTTCATTCCTCTGTTTACTGCTTGTCAGCTTCCATCCCTGACATGTAAAGTCTGTGAGAGTAGAGAGACCGTGTCTGCCTTGTTATTGCTGTACCCTGGTATCTGGCAGAGTATTCTAGCCACAGTAGGAAATCAACAAATACCTGTGTGAGGGATAAAAGCCTAGATCTAATGTGAGCCCCTAGAGATCTGTAGAGAACAGACAGTGAGAACTGTCTATTAAACTCTCTATGGTGGTCATCTCTGGGAATGGAAGAACAAGGAAATTGTGATGTTTTAATTACATTGGACAATGCCTAATAAATATTTTACATGAGTATATTTGGACTTGGTGAGGATAAATTTAAAAATTGTTTCATTGTGGTTATTATTTCTTTTTTTAACACTAAGCTATTCTTTCTCCCGGAATTGTGATCCAGACATGGTCTGACAGACCTTTACGCATAAATAGAAAAGGTCCTCCAATGATGTAACACGGATCATGTCCTTGATATTCTTGAAAGCTCCAGCAGGCAGGATGAAAGGAAAAAATAGAATCATGGTGCTGAGAGGGACCAGCCTTTAATCTAATCCAACCCCCTTATTTTACTGGGGAGGGAACTGAAGCTCCAAGAGGCAGGCACTTCAAAAGTGGAAAGATAAATGTATGGTAAGTCAGAATCCTGACTCTATAACTAAGCTTGGGCTGGTCCTCTGTCTCTTTTGGGCCAGTTTTCTATACTTTAAAATATGAGGGGGGTTATGTCTTGTTAGCTTCTAAGGATCTATTCATTTCTACTAATCCATGTTCCTCTTGATGACTTAATAAAACAAGTCTCACATGACAAATCCAGACGATTCATTTTCTAAATATCTGCAAGTATAACCAAGATGAATTTTCTGAGGTATTGGTTAAATACAGGTACATACTATTTCTGAATTTAAGGGAAGTAAAAAAGGAAGACAAGGATGTGATCATTCCTTTCAGTTAAGATGTATAAAGTCTCAAGAGAGTGCTCCCACCATCCCAAAAAGCAAGAACAAGCTGAATAAAATAAATGATCATAATTCTGTAAAAAGTCACACATCTATAGAGGCAGAAAGAAATAAAATGCTAGAAAGGGATGAACTCTTCCTGGTTTCATCCCTGGGGGCGTGGTGGAAGGAAGAGTGAATGTGACAGAAGGTGACCAGAAGGCATCAGCACACATGGTGATAGACATTTAATGGCCACACGCGAGCTCATATGATGGACTGGAATTCCTCGGTGCCCCATCGTAAAGCCAGGTGCAGCCACCTGCCCCCATGTTGCCACAGGATCCTCACCAAGTGCGTATGGTAGAATGCTGAAGGCAGGTGGGAGAGATAAGAGAGATCTTCCAAGTTGGATGGAGCCTTTCCCAAGTACAAATGCTTGTGTTTGGATGGAGGCAGGGCAGGAGAGTGAGAGAGATTACCCCGAGCACACGAGGGGCTTCACTGAGCATGGGTAGCAGGGGGCTGAAGCTTGGAGGAAAAAGCAGGATAGAGATGCAGGCTGGTAGAACAAAGGGACTGGAAAAGCTGGTGGCCAGGCTGTAAATCATAGAGTGATCTTCTTTCAAAGTGACCAAGTGAGGTTTATCTCAGGAAGGTAAGGTGGGTTCAGCATTTGAGAATCATCCAACATAATTCACCACATTAAGAGTGTCAATCAATTATACCTCAATAAAAAAAGAAGAAAAATCATATGATCATCTTAACGGAAGGCTAAAAATTACTTGATATGATTTAATAACTATTCATGATCATAATCCACACTAAAGAGAAATAGAAGATAACACACCCAATCTGATAATGGGCATCTATGAGAATCTACAGCTATTATCATACTTAATTGTAAAATAGTGAATGATTCCTTTCTAGCACTGGGTACCAGGCAAAGAAGAAGCCCATTCTCACCACTTACATGCAACCCTGAGCTGGATATAGACATATATGATCATGTAGGCCAAGAATTCTTAGGACACAAAAGTACTAATCCTAAAAGAAAATAAAGAGAAATATTGGACCCCAACCAATTGTTTCAGTATGACCATCAGATGACATCTTTAAGTCATAGGTAAGCTACAGACTAGGAAAAAATTCTTGCAATGCATACCTGATAAATGTCTTAAATCCACAGTACAAAAGGGCACTTAAAAATCAATGATGAAAAGACAAGCAACACACACTTCCTGACAGCACTTTTGTAGAGACACTGAGTGAATTCCCAGGGCTTCAGAGAAGCCCCTAAGGCAAACAAGGAGAAGACTCAAAGCAAGTGTGGCTATTCACAAATCTCTACAGGTGTGGTTGAAATCAGAGGGTCAGAGGAAAGCCACCTGGGGCACCAAAAGCATCTTTGAAAGGCAAGTTCAACTCCCGTACACGCTCCCCTGGTGCTCAGGGAATTAAGCCGAATAAAAGTGCTGCAAGCATATTATCTGAGCTTGCATCTTCCTTAAGCATGTGGGGGCCTAATAAGGAAGAGGGAGGAGAAAAGCCCAGCAGAAGGGGCAGGAGCTGGGCCAGGGCAGGGGATCTCCTGCTATGCACACCATTAAAGAGAAGGTCTGGATGCCCCTAAGGGGACTTGAGCCTGGAGTTCAAGGGGATGGGGAGGGGGCAAGGGAGGAGAAGTGAGAAACAGAAGCAGAAAGGAAGTAAGAGAAATCCTCCCACCCGAAATGAGCCAGAAAAACAAATTTAAAAACCAATGAAGGAATGAGAATGTGCATGACTCAGTTTCCCAGGGGTATGGGCATGAAAATCCCTGAGTGCTAAGTAGACAGAAGAGAAGGCTTTGTGGAAATGCCTGGACCCTACCTCTTACTGGCCCTGGGAACTTACCTCTGTTACCTCATTGCTTTGAGCCCCAGTTCCCTCCTCTGAAAGCTGGGAATAATAAAACTATTTTCTTAGTTTCCTCCCAGGGTTAGTACACGTATCAAATGAGAGGAAATGTATCTATAACCTAAAAAGTATGGCTATTATTAAGACAAACAGCACGCTGAAAATGGTGCACTGTATCGAGGGCTTAAATATGCCTTGACAAGCAAAAAAAAAAAAAAAAAAAAGACAAAAAACCCCAACTAATATCAACATATTCTTGCTAACAAGAGGATAAATATGTTTGTTGACTTTTTAGAAGAGGAAACCACAGGTACTGTAAAGTTACATAGAATGAGCTAGACTAGATCAAAATGATCTCCTCTTTAGTAAAGCAAACTTTTCATTAAAAAACAAACAAACAATAAAGAAATGAAGATCACCAAAGCTAAGAGGGAGGGCCAGAGAAATCAGGAATATATGTAAAAATTGCCCGTTCCAATTAAGCTATTTCTATGGAACAGTACAAAAATATTTTACATGAGAGTATTTAGGATGCTGTACACTATAATTTAGGTTTAAAAATAAAAGTAAATGAAAAACAATGAATTCAGAGGTGGGGGAAGGGTATTCAGTGAGAAATTAAAGTTTACAAATGTTTTTAGGAGGATAGAAATTAACGGATAGAAATAATAATAACTGAAGTTTAATGAAAATATATTTAGATATTTATTTTTAAATAAGGACATTTACTAAGAGAATAGATGCACAGTAGGTTCCAAACAGCAGAGAATACGGAAATAACAACCTGATTTGTCCCTGAGGAAAAGAGAAAAGAAGCAATCCCTCCCGTCTCTGAAGGCTGGGAACCTGTGTGTGGCTTGTTTGCGGGGCTTCGGCTCAGGGTGTCCCAGGAAAGAGTCCTCAAGCCCCTGGCTGCCATATCTTGAGGTTTGATGGGGGGGGGTCCCTTCCAAGTTCATCACAGGGCTGTAGGCAGGACCCTTCACAGTGTCCTCAGGGCATGGCAGCTGGCTCCCCCCAAGTTAGTAATCTGAGATACCAAGCGCGAGTGCCCCAAATGAAAGCTGCAGTCTTTTTATAACCTCGTCTCAGAGATGGCAGCATTCTGCTGAAGTGCATCACTAGGTCCAACCCATACTCAGGATAGGGGATTACACAAGGGTGCGTGGACCGGCAAGTGGGGGCCATGGGGCCATCTTGGAGGCTCACTATAGCAGTGCATATGTATGTGTGTGGGGGTGATGGTCATATCAGATTAAAACAACACGTAACAATCCCAATTTATGTAAGGGGAGGCTATTCCAAAGGATTATTGCAAGGAGTGGGGAGGGAAGTGTTGCAATGTGGAGAGCCATGAAATCTGCGAGCCTCTCAAGGATTAGACAAAAACTTTTCTTTTTTAGGGAGAAGCAAAGGAGTCTAGAAGGGGAAGTTTTTCTCTGAGGCCAGCCTTTCTCAAGAGGGTCCTTAAGGGAGACTCAGGCTGAGGGTGGGTCAAATTCAGGGTCTGGGGAAGGAGAGAAAGTTCAGTTTCTTATGATCAGTGGGAACGTGTGTCACGAATCACTTATGGGGCAAGTGATGGGAACTTGGAGGGTCTGTGTCTGGTTTTGTCACAGGTAAACAGAGTAATATGAGTCTTATCTAAGTCATATGGGGAAGTGGGTTTTTGCGGTGAGCTGGTTCCTGGAACACAAATGGTGTGGGAGGGGGTACAGAGGGGCGGAGGGTGTCTGTTCTTTAACTGTCTCTGTTCTCTGGGATCACAGGCTCCGGTAAAGTTCAACATTGTCAGTGACGGAGCCATAGTATGGTCTCACGGAAAACTAAAGTGTGAAATTGGCATGGGCCTTGACAGGTGGTTAGAATTTCAATAGATGGAGAAGGCCTGAGATTGATATAACTTTGGATGTACTCAGCTGCTAGTAACAGAACATCCCAGGAACAAGGGCTTAAGGAAGAGGACGTGTCATTACCCTACGCAGCAGAAGTGCTCAGGTGATGGGTTGTTGCAGAAGCTGGGCTGTTCCAGGGCTCCGGGTCAGCCTCTGTTGTCCGCTTGGCCTTTTCCTTGATGTTGTAAGGAGGCCATTGCTGCTTAGAGCACCTGCCTTCAAGCAAAAGCTTCTCAAGAAGGAAAGAAAAGGTCAGACAAAAAAAGGGGGGCTTCACATTCACCAAAGAGAAAAAGCTATCACAGAAGAGACATCATTGGCTGCCTTGTACCCCCGACCAGAACCCAGCCAACAGGCAACCATTAGTTTTAGCTTCAAAGCAAGTGAGAAAAGTCAGCATCGGATAAAGGAGAATAGGATGGCCAAGACTGGCCTAAACTCACGCTGACCATCCCCTTTGGTGGGAGAAGTGCCTCCCCCAAACTGAGGTCCTTACCACCTGGGAGACCTCCGGGTTTCTGTTAGCAGGAGTAAAGGGGGTGAAGGGTGGTTACTAATGGCCAGGTGAAATCATACTTGCTCCAGGGCTTTTCAGACCGAGCCCTTGTGAGGGAATCACAGTCACCTGGAAGGTGTGCTCATGGGGTTGCAGACTCAGTAGCTCTGAGACAGGGTCCCAGCCTTTGCGATCCTGAAATGTTCCCAAGAGATGCTGGTCCTGGAAGGAATCTATGAGAACCACTGGTATATAGGCCAAGGTTGGGGGCCTGAAATTTGTTTCAAGTCTGGAGAACATGGAGTGATTAGAAGTTGGACAGGTGGAATTTCTCCTGGGTTCCTTCACCCCACTGAATGGTGAGTCTGGATGGCCAGCTGAGAAGTTCAGAATTTACACTCACCGTGGTCTAGACCATCTTGTCCGATAGAAACACATTATTGTGAGCCACAGAGAAATTTTTCATTTTCTTGTAGCCATATTAAAAAAGTAAAAAAGAAAAGTTGAAATTAATTCTAATGATATATTTTATGAAAACTTTTTAAACATGTAATTAAAATAAAATTATTATTATTATTATTTTTTTTAAAGATTTTATTTATTTATTTGAGAGAGAGAATGAGAGAGAGCGAGTACATGAGAGGGGGGAGGGTCAGAGGGAGAAGCAGACTCCCTGCTGAGCAGGGAGCCCGATGCGGGACTCGATCCAGGGACTCCAGGATCATGACCTGAGCCGAAGGCAGTCGCTTAACCAACTGAGCCACCCAGGCGCCCCTAAAATAAAATTATTAATGAGATATTTTACGTTTTTAAATTAAGTCTTTAAAATCTGGTGTGTATCAGGCGCCAGGGTGGCTCAGTCGTTAAACGTCTGCCTTCGGCTCAGGTCATGATCCCAGGGTCCTGGGATCGAGTCCCACATCGGGCTCCCTCCTCGGCGGGAAGCCTGCTTCTCCCTCTCCCACTCCCGCTGCTTGTGCTCCTGCTCTCGCTGTGTCTTTCTCTGTCAAATAAATAAATAAAATCTTTAAAAAAAAAAATCTGGTGTGTATGTCACAGCACAGTTCACTTCCTACAAGCAACGTTCCAAATGTCTATAGTTACATGCAGCTGCTTGCTACCATACAAAACAAGACGTACTCAACCTATGAATTTATGTAGGTTTTCCTTCACCACCTGGTTAGGGCCCCTCCCTGTCACTACCGCCCCAAGGACTAGGGGCAGGGAGGTCAATAGTAACCTTTGTGGTGGCTTTGGCTGGAGGGGCTGAGCCCGGGGAGAGACAGCCTGGGTGTGCAGGAGATAATTAGGTAAACTCCTGCCATTTCTGTTACATTACATCTCACGTTAATCTTCTTGTTAGTTTGGCCCTGGTAAAGTGTTACTCATCTCAAATATGCAAAAAAATAACAAAGACCAGCCAAATGAGAACAAACAGAGGCTATCTATCCAGAACTTGTTATAGCAAAAGGTTCAGCCACTCTCATTTCTGTTTGGCAGACTCACAGGCAGGCAGAGGAGTGGGAAAGCTTTACGTGTCCTGATTGGCTTTGGGGGGCATGGGGGAGTTGGCAGGTTAACTAGAAATGGGCCTTTTGTGTGGTTGGGTTAGATGCATGCTCAGGTGGTCTTGAGTAGCAGTAAGGGCAAAAAAATAGAGATGCTGACAATTGTTGCCCAGGTCTTGCCTGTCCTGGAAGGATTGCCGTGGAGGTGGTTCCATGGAGGTGGCTCGGCTTCCTAGCCGGTGCTGCAGAGGTTGTGGGGCAGGGTTAGGACACGCGATCTGGCCACTGTCTGTTGGTGTATTTTATTTCTCTGCTGGAAAAAAAAAAATCTTGATTCTATTGTAGCCAATTATCACTGAAATGTTGAAACCCAGTTGTCAGAGATGTTTTCTTCCTGGAAGCTTTGGGGTTCTGGGCTTTCTTGCTTCCTGCTGTTTTCTTAAGCCACCACCTGAGGGGACTGTGGCGTAATGAGAGGGGCCTGCCCACTGGGCCCAGCCCTGCTGTAAGTAAGTTGTGGGCCTCAGGGAAGTCAGTTCACCCTCCGGCCTCAATTTGTTCATCTGTAAAATGGAATAAAATTATAGTACCTCTGCATTCCCCAAAAGGAGATAACTTTTTTGTCTATCGGGCTGGACATCTTCTGTTATTGCTAGACATAAAGATGAATGAAACATAAGCCTGCTTTCAAGGAGTTCCTAAATCTAAGACATGAACTAGACCTGGGAGCACAGATGATAACAACAGTGATATTGATCTTGGTGATGATGGTGATGATGCCGCCAATGGGGATGATGATGATGATGACCATCATGGGAATGATGATGGTGATGTTGGTGATGACAGTGGATAGGTATTGAGCATAGTTCCTGTGCCAGATACCGTGCTCAGATATTTACATGCTTTGCTGTATTTAGTCTTCACAACTCTTGGAGCAGCTATTATGATTATCTGCATGTTTATGAAGAGGTAATTGAGGTTTAAAGAGATTAAGTAAATTGCTCAAAATCATTTTGTTAGCCAATAGTGAAGTCTAGATTTTAATGTGAGCACTTTGCTCTAGAGTGGGTTCTAATAACCGCTTGGCTCACTTACCTCATTCCATGCTGTACTGTTTTCCAAAATGTGATGTGCTTTGACAAACGTATGTGAAATGTGGAAACGGGAGGAAGTATGCCTTCCATAGAGTGGGTGAGTCCAAAGAAACTTCACAGGGATATGCATTTAACATAAACTTTGAATGACTAAGAGAAATTGGAATAGAAGAGATGGTTATTCCGACCAGATCCAATAGGAAATATAGTACTGTTGAGGGGTCATGGTGCTAAGTGGGGCAATTTCAATCATATTATGGCTGAGACGGGAAATAAAGATGGGAAGATTGTTTGGGGCCAAGTAGTTATGAGTGACGGGTTCTATTTAAGAGACTTGGAGTCTATTGTGTCTCTCACTTGTTGGGTTAGGTTTAAGGTTAGGTCTGGTGCATAATTAAAAATTAAAAATGCCTTGATTTATGGCTTTAGACACCAACTGACCTGCTGCTCTGGTGCTCAGCTGGAAGTAACACCATGCCGCTTTGCTGTGTTGCTTTCCTACTTCTTTCTCCAGCATGAGGTGAATCTTAATTGTCCTGATATTTCTCTGGGGCTCTCAAGATCTCACCTCACAATTGCTTTTGTGAGAAGCTATCTGACTCTACAAGAACACGAAATAAGGACTACGACAGTCCAATCCCGTACAGGGAAAAGTGGCATTTCTCCAAGTGAAGCAACAAAGTCTGTAGAAATTCTTCTTCTACATCCAATTAATTCCCATAACTAAGCTGAATATGTCCTTTCTCATTCTGTCTCACAGGACTCATTTGGGTTGCTTTGATGAATTAAATTTTTTCCCCCCAAGACAGGATAAGAAATTCTCTACATGTGCACTACCATGTAGTAGATTTTCTAGAACCAACTTTAGTCTGCCTTAAAAATGTTCAATTTGGTCTACTCTTTGAGTCTAGAAATGACTTACATCTTTTTTAAAAATATTTTTTATTGTTATGTTAATCACCAGGACAGTTTCCCATCTTCAAAATTTCAGAATCTAATCTAAGCCAGGGCATTCTATTATATTCATAACCTTAAAAATCGTTTGAGGAAAAGAAGTAAAGTTTTGTATAGTATGCATGGATGTTATATTCTAATGTCTGCGTCTGATTTGGGGTGTAGGGGTATACACTGCCACCCCGGTAACAGTTTGTTCTTCACTGTGACTGAGATAGAGGCTATTCTTTCTGAGTGACCACTGGGGGTGACCACACGCTGCCTCCTCTCAAGGTCATTCCCTCTTTGACCTGAGCGGACAGGAAGGGTCTTGAGAGAAAGGAAGCACTCTCATTTTCTCATCCTATATCTGGCCCTATGGTGCTATACTGTAAAGGGAGACAGAAAAGAAAGGGAGGAAAGGGGACAAAGAGGAGAAAAACAAAAAAAGGAGAGAGGACAGAATGGAAATGAGTGGGAGGAGAGAAATAAGAGTGGGGGGTGTGGAGGGCGTGACCTGGGACCTCTAGCAGATGTCTTAAAATCTCTCACTGTTCCAATTCAAAGCCAATTTGAATTCTTTTCTATAATTTTAAGAATCAAAACTCTCACTATCTTGTAAGGCCCACTTTCCTATGGACCCAAGAGTGTCAGAGAGTAATAATAATAATTAATACCCAGTCTATGCTCGTGAACCACTGTGTGTGCAATGCTATACTTTTCGAAAGAATGGTCACCTCTTTCTCCCGTTAAACCATGGGCTCTAACTTCTTAGTAAGTTCTTTCCAAATGTCAATGTTCAGAGCAAGCTCCAAATTAAGTATTCCTATTCCCTCTGAGAAATTTTTAAGAAAGCAAAAGTCACAGAACTGGCAAGTGGCAGACCTGGGACCTTACCAGCATATTCCTGTCATTGAAAATCCTGACATTCAATGTGGGGAGGGGTGCAAGAGGCCTGTCTTCACACCCTCCACCTCAGGTCTGCTTGCCCTGCCCGTCAAGCGTCCTGGTCCTCACTCACAGTCAATGCACCATGAACTGGAATGGGGACCATGTTGTCAGAGACCGGCATTATTTAACCAAACTGTAGTCACACATCCGTGCCTAGTGAAAGTGTGCTCAACAGGACTGCCTTCCTGGTGTTTCCTGGACCAGACACCTTGTCTCAGGGGCCAAACAGCCAAATAGGGATGGTGGCTCTGCCTCTGGACCATAACTCCTGAACTTCACTCCACCCTCCCATTCTATAGATGGGGAAACTGAGTCCCAGAGAAATGAAAGAGCCTGCTGTTGTCATTCAGTGGCTACCATCAGAGCCGTGACCATAGCCAGGAGCTGATGGTACAAGGCGACAAGTCTCGAATGTGTTTGTAAGTCTGTCGGGAACATTCACTAAAAATCTAATCAATAATTGTAAGTGACCTCCTCCTCCATCTCTGGGCTGTGCCTGTTTGTAGTGGGGCCTCCGAGGACTGCTGACCAGGAAGGTCTCCAGAGTCCTCATGTTTGCAGATTTCTACCCCTTGGTGTGGGCAGACAGCACCCTAAAGCCGATACTTCCTGAGACTGTCATAAATCAAAAGCCAGTGGAGTTTTCTGCTTTGTGTGTGCGTGTTTAGTGAGCAATTATCCCACGATCACCTATAAGATAGGGTTAATGATTTCTACGATGCAGCGATGTTTCATAACCCACTATGATAATACGCACTTAGAAGCCGGGTGCCGTCATTCATGTATATATACATATGTATAAACTTTACTCACTAAAACCTTTTGAGGAAGTTATAGCTGCATTCGTTTTGCAGATAAGAAGCTATGCAATCCTTTTAGAAAATATTAACAATAAAACAACAACAGTATTAGCTGATGGCCCTGGATGAGAACTCAGTTAGGGCCACTATACTAAATCACAATGAAACAGACTAGAAACCTCGTGCCCACGCACCCCTGTCTGGAGCAGCCTGCTCTGAAGGTGGACTGTGGAGAAGGTCCTAGGCGCCCAAGGGCACTCTGACACACAGCAGTGGGGGCCACACTGCTTGGAGGTGGGGTCTGTGAGGAGAGGGACTGGGCAGCCTGTGGGGGAGGCTTAGGGGACCAAGGGTAAGAAGTGAGGGGAGGGCATGAGGGTTCTTTGCCATTGTCCAGCCCATCTCAGAAATATCCCCATCATTTCCTGGGAGGTGACTGTCCAGTGACCTGGGCCTGATAAGACCCCAAACCAGCCTTTCTGAGGAAGAAAAAAGTCACACTGTGCACCTTTATCCTGCTGCAAGAGGAAGGGGAGGGGAGGAAGGAAGGGAAAGGGATGGGGGGAAGGAGGAAGGGGGGAGAGGGAGGGGAAAGGGGAGGGGGGAGGGAGAGAGTAGGGAGAGAGGGAGGAAAGGGAGAGGAGGAGAAGGGGGAGGAGGGAAGGGAAAGGGAGAGGAGGGGGAAGGGAGAAGGAGAGGAGGGGAGGGGAGAAGGGAAGGCAAGAGGAGGGGGAAGGGAGAAGGAGAGGAGGGGAGGGGAGAAGGGAAGGCAAGAGGAGGGGAAGGGGATGAGGGAGGGAGAGAGTAGGGGAAGGGGGCAGAGGAGGGGAGGGGAAAGTAGGGGAGATGGGAACAAAGGGAAAGGGGAGGGGAGGGGGGAGGGGAGGTGTCTGGGGCCTGGCTCAAAGCCTGTGCCCAGGGTGAGCAAACCCCGGATGTTGGCATCAAGGGGTGGGGAGAAGGAGTCCCAGAAACGAAAGGCTCTGCTACTCTCCTCCCCTTGCCCATTCCACTCTCATTTCAAAGTGACAGTGGTACCCTTGGTGGAGGCGAAGGCACTTTCTCAAAGCAATAACTCTCCTTTGTGCTCTGGGCCATGGCGGTGGGGAGAGAAGGAGGGGTGGAAGGAGGAGCTCTAAGAGGGCACACCTGCTCCCAGGTCAGAGGACCCTCAGAGCAGACCCTGAGGGACAGTGGCCACACGTCAGTAATAGCAGGCTGTGTCCTTGCATGTGCCGGGAGAGCAGATCTCAGGTGTCCTCACGCAGACACACGGAGACAGCCATGTGAGGTGACGGTGATCTAATTAGCTTGATGGGGGTGATCATTCCACAATGGATTCGTATATCAAAGCCTTACTTTGTGCACCTGAAATAAAGACAATTTTTATTTGTCAGTCATACCTCCATGGAGCTGGAAAGAATAGGCATAGGGTCCTGGTGGAGGGTCCTCGCCCCCCTCCCTCCCTTCCTAGTCTTCTCTTCTTCCTTCAGGATTTCCGCTTTCTCCCCCAGGCACCCAGTCCCCTTGATGCCAGCCCTCCACCACGCTGGTCCTAGGAAGAGCCCCACAAACACAGCATGGCTGTTTTCCTTCAGAGATGCAAGTATGTGAGTAATAGTGGAGCCATTTCTGGGGATACATGCATGTTAGTAGGGGAGGAAGAATATGTCTGAGGCCCAAGAAAGAAGTCTTAAGTACTCGGCAAAACTCAGAAATTGCTAAGAACTCTTAAAATATTAACCTCTCCCTCCCTTCCTCCTCCTCCTCTTCCCCTTCCTCCTCCTCCTCTTCCTTCTTCTTCTTCTCCTTCTTCTTGTTCGTGTTCTTGTTCTTCTTCTCTTTGTTTTGGTACTATTTTTCCCTTTTTTCCCCACCCATAAAAAGAGAAAGGGACCAGCATTATCTGACCAACATCATCTTCATCAAACTCCACAAAATCCTCCCAGATGCAGTAATAATGGCCACATGTTTGAAAGGGGAGAGATGCTCAGAAATGAATGGATGGTGGATGACAGGTGGATGGATGGATGATGTGGTGGGAGGGCAGTAGTGAAGGGCAGAGCTGAGCCCTGATTCCGAACACATGCTCTCTGTTGTATCATGATTTCTCCAAACATGCCAGATAATAAAAATCTACTGAAGCACTTATTAAGGTTCCAGACTCCAGGGTCCCTCCTCTGGAGGTTCTGATTCAAGTTCGGAAAGCGCTCCACTAGACTAAACTGCATCAGGACAGCGCTCTGCAAAACAAGATCCTGGAATCCAAGGCTGGCATCCCAGGATGGCCGGAGCTGGTGTGTAGGATCCCACCACAGGCGCCGCACAGCTTCTGACGGTCAGCAGGGGGCAGCAAAGAGCTTCCTCGGCTTGCGCTCCCTTCCCCCCGCCCATGGCGGCAGTAGGATCCTGCAAGAGGGAATCACTGGGGGATTTGGGGGGCGCACTAGGGGACTCTGGGGGAGCACTGGGGCCTCCGCCTCGCAGTCTGGGGCCGGTTGGTAGGCAGGGTGCAGATGTGGAAGGAAGGATAGCCTAAGCCTTGCAGCTACAGAAGGTGGGGAGTTCTGGAGCCGTGTCAGCTGGGGACGCAGTAACTCTCCTTTGTTTGAGGAAGGTCCTTCTGGCAGCTGCGAGGCAGGTTCTGGCCGGGAAGGTAGGGGAGGCTTCGAGTGAGTGTGGGTCTTTACCTCTGCCTGCAGGTGCAGCTCCCGGCAGCCGCTGAACCTCCACGCTGCGGTTTAACGTGTGAAGTGGGGGCATGATAGCGTCCACTTCATAGGTTGTTCCTAAATGAGTTAATTCTCCCAAAGTGCTCTGTAGTGTGTCTGCCAAATGCGTGAGGATTAGTGGTATCTTCATTGTAATTGTTTGTGGTCTCACTGACAGCAGGTGGTGGGAGGCTGGAGACAAGCCTGGGCCCCAGGACCATGACCTGAGCTGAAATCAAGAGTCAGACCCTTGACCGACTGAGCCCCCCGGCGCCCCTAGGGATATATTTTTGGAAACAGCTTTACTGAGGTGTAATTGATACACAGCACACTGTACATATTTATTGTTACAGTTTGATGAGCTCGGACACCTGCATACGTCTGTGAAGCCATCACCACCCTCAAGGTGATAAGCATACCTACCACCTCCCAAAGTTTCTTCCGGTCCCTTTGTTTTCCTTTTTTGTTTGTTTTTGGCCTAAGTACACTTAAGATGAGTTCCACGCACTTGACAATTTTGTTCAAGGGCACAATACTCTCTGACAATGGGCGCAGTGTTGTACTGCAGATCTCTAGGAGGTATTCATCTGGCATGAGGGAAACTTTAGCCTATCAAGGGTGTGGGGAAGGGAAAGACTAGAAAAGGGGGATGGTGGTGATGAGAGCCTGCTGCTGGGAAGGTAAAGGCCTCAGGAGGTCTGCAGACAGGGATGATGTCACCCTGGGGAGGAAACCGGGCAGCCTTGCTAAGCATTGTTCAGTGTTGGGATGCATGAGGTTCAGTGATGAGTGGGGAAAAACCTCAAGGTGAAGAAGAGTGCATACTGTCTGCCTCTGTGGAGGTCAAATGCTCGCTAATACAGAGGATATCAGAGCTGGGGAGGGGGGCGGGGAACAGTTGGAGGTGGGGGGAACTCACGTTTGGCTATATACACATGTGTGCTGTTTAGACACTTTTTTTTAAAGCAGTATATGTGTTCCTGAATGTTTATTAGGTATTTTAAACATATAGAATATTACAGAAAACAATATCATGTATTCAGTAACAAGTTTTGTTACTGACATTTGACTGTTCTTTTTTTTTTAAAAGATTTTAGGTATTTAATTTTAGAGAGAGAGAGAGAGAAAGAGAGCAAGTAGGAGGAGAGGCAGAGGGAGAGGGAGAGAGAGAGGCTCAAGCAGACTCCGTGCTGAGTGCAGAGCCTGACTTGGGGCCCAATCAGAACCTTGAAATCATGACCTGAGCCAAAACCAAAAGTTAGACACTTAACCAACTGTGCTACCCAGGCACCCTGATATTTGGCCATTCTGCTTCAGATTTCTTCTTTTTATTTTTTTTTTTAATTTTATTTATTTATTTGAGAGAGAGAGAGCATGAGTTGGGGGGAGGGACAGAGTGAGAGGGAGAAGCAGGCTCCCCACTGAGCAGGGAGCCCGACATGGGGCTCGATCCCAGGACCCTGAGATCATGACCTGAGCTGAGGGCAGACAGTTAACCAACTGAGCCACCCAGGCACCCCCAGATTTCTTCTTTTTAAAACACACACACAAAAGTTGGCAGACAGACCACAACCCTCCATGTGCCACCTTCAGTGTCCTCAGGCCTTCCTACCTTGAAAGAACCACTATCCCCAGTTGCCTACCACTCACAAGGGTGTTCTTATACTGATTTTTAAATAATTGGCATGTGTTTAAAATCTGTAAATGTGGCCTATTAAATTTTTGTTCTGTAACTCCTATTTTCTCTCTCAAGATAAGGAAGTTCATTTTATTTGAAGGAGAGCAGAATCTGTCACCCCAAAATATGCCTCTTTGGCATAAGGATTATTTTAGGCTGATTATTTTTAAGAAAGAGCTTCTCTATTTTTTAAGTTACAGGAGAAGCTCTGAAAGCTGAGTGGAAGTTACCTTTTTGTAAGAGCCTTTTACACTTCCTTGGGAGGTCTCCATTCGTGAATGTGTCTCCCTCTGCATACCAGGAAGAGAAGGATGACCAAGTCTCTGGAAACTCTTATCGAAGGAGAAGGCAGGGACATAGGCTGCATGACAGCCATGCCCTCCCTCACTGTTTTGCCTAGAAACCTCCCGTAACTGACGACCTCCTCCCCCCCAACATCTTCTTTTGTCTTTGGTGGAAGATGGTATTTAAGGTGGTGGCTTCAGCCATCTGGAGAATTACTCAGCTTCCCTGGGTTTCTCACTTATAGACAGAAGTTATACATGTTATAGAAGCTCTGTTTGCTTTTCTCCTGTTATTCTGTCTTTTACTACAGGGGGGAGGGCGGTGTCTTGGCCAAGAACCTAGAAGGGTGGAGGTAAAATTATTTTTCCTCCCCGCATGCTCTTATTTTAGAGAGAGCTGTCTTGCATGAATATGTGTTTGTTAATCCTTTTCGTTTCCCATGTGAAGTTGCTCACTCCTTTCCTCTCCTTTAACATGTAAATGTGTTGAATCTCATTGCTAGATTTTCTGAAATTGAGCCATCTTTTTCTTTTCTTTTCTTTTCTTTTTTTTTTAGAAGTATGTTTCCATTTCAAGCAGTCAAGCAGTCATTTTTAAAGGCCAATGACCTCTAACGCACTCTGATGGAGCTTTCTGCTAGGGCCGACCAGTAGCCATAATTTGTAGGAGCTGCCATGTGTCTTTAGGATAAGACAGCATTCCTAATTATCTAATTCCCATTTATAATCCTTCAGTGGCTCTATTTAGTTCACCGAGTTTAGGCTCCTCTGAGTGCATCCGTGGCCTTCACACTTCAGGATCCCCTCTTCAGATTCATCTCCTATGCCTGGCTCCTCTCCCAAGCCTCTCCTATCCAGCCCATCACCAGAGCTTGACAGTTGTCATCTTTAAGTGTGTCTTGATTCCAATCCTACTTCCTGTGTTGAGAAACCTTTCTTTAGCGCTGGCCTCTGAAGCTTGTAGGCCGGGGATCAAGAATAACTGTCCTAAGGCATAGACAGGGCTCTGTCACATAACTGTTCAGAATCCTGAGGTCAATCCTCTTACCCATAAGATGAAGGCCAAACTCTTTAATACCACATGACCATGTTCCTGTCTGCTGGACACACTTCCCTGAGCAGACAGGGGACGATCTGCAGCACACATCTGTGTGCACATCTGAGGCTACATTTTGAAATCCATTCTCTAAGGGAGCCCCTTCTTCTCTGTGAAGGGAGTCTGGGTCTGTGAGCTGACTTCTATGTGGGGATCACATTGGGGAAAAGACCAGGTGTCCCCGCCATGGAGACTCAAGTCAAGTGCATGTGTGCTGGGTCTGGAATTCTCCTGTGCATATATTTTCAGGAGTGCTGCACAAGTACTTAAATCCAGGTATTTCCATGATCAAGTAGCCATAACCACCAGGTCCCACCTGTGAGAACAGGCCCATCCCTCCTACCCATGCTTACTGCGGCGCTGGTGCCTACCTTACGTTTGGGAACCAAGGCCCTGTCACCCAGTCCCTCACTTTCCATCCCTCATTCCTTTGAAATCGGGAGCCTGATTCCAAGGCAATGCCTCTCATCATCATCCCTACCATCACAGAGATGTTCAGAGATGCTGGTGCCCCTCACCCCAGGCCTTTCTTTGTGTCTTCATGCAGGGAGTGTCCTCCAGGACCTTTGGCAGGGGGCATGGTTACAAAGCATCTAAACAAGTTGCACCCCATAGACTCACTGAAATCCCATCTAGCTGGCCCCAGGGCTTTTGGGGGGGGCATCAGGGGTGTTCCTGCCTGCCAGGCTCTTTGGGTATTTGCCAATGTTGAGCACGGTGCTTAGTTAGCTAACCAAGCACAGTGTTACTGCCACACCCAACATATTAAATCCCCATCCTGCATGAGTGCCTCTGTCTGGCTGTTCAAGCTGCTGTAGCAAAACACCACAGACCCACCACAGCTCTGTTGGCTGGAAG
This sequence comes from Halichoerus grypus, assembly GCF_964656455.1. Lineage (NCBI taxonomy): Eukaryota > Metazoa > Chordata > Mammalia > Carnivora > Phocidae > Halichoerus > Halichoerus grypus. The sequence continues at coordinate 4,485,473 of NC_135716.1, read as the reverse complement.
TCCGGGGTTGAGGGCACCATGGTTGGGTGAGTGGCTCTTCCAGGTTGCAGACCTCTCACTGTGGAAGGAAAAGGGAGCTCTCTGGGCTGTCTTATGAGGGCACTAATGACATTCATGAGGGCTCTGAACCCGTGACCCAATCACCTGCCAAAGGCCTCTGATCACCTCCAGATGCCCTCACCATGGGGGTTAGGCTTCATCATATGAACGCTGGGTGACACAGGTGTTCAGACCACAGCAGCCCCACCTCAGGCATTTGGCACAATCCAACGCTATATTCATCTCCCGTGGTCTAATGCCCCGAGAACACTCTCCCGCCCGGGTGTCGCAGACTGTGCCAACACCAACTAGTCCCGCTCTGTGGCTTGGCTGGTGCCCAGAGGCGCACCTCCTCCTGCAGCAGACCTCCCTTCCCCCAATTTGTCTTGGCCCCAGTGAAGTTCTTGGTATCAGCCCAGAGGCAAAGAGTGCTGGGGGCTGTCTGGAGGGGAGTTGGCATTGCTTGTGAATCAGCCACTTTTTATGAAGTCATCCAGAGTTTGGTTTTTGTTTGTGTTTTTTTGTTTTGTTTTGTTTTTGTAAATGTGTTTGTAGATGCTGGGAGAGGCCGCTCCTTCACACGTGACAGAGGACTGCTTTCACTGCAAGCAACGCTCAGAGGAATGAGAGCTCAGTGTTCCCAAGTCGCGTGTGTCTGTGTGAATGTTCCATCCCCCGGGGTCCCCTCTCGCCATCAGTCCTGGATCCTTAACTAACAGAATTACCATCCAGTCATCACTGTGAATCAGTGGCCCTTACGGACTCTGGGCTTGACCCGCACCCACCTCTGTCCTGCCGCTATGGGAGATAAGGGGTCACTTTGCAATTGCCATGGAGACTTTCTGGTTTTCTACCTGTAGTCTGAGTTGAGAACTCAAGGCTTTAAGCTTGTCGTTTTCTCTAGACAAGCTCTCCAGGCCAGCCCGAATCTGCCAGCCCACGTTTCGGTCTTGGCACACACCACTGTCCGCTCAGCCATGGAGCGGTCTAGTCATGTCCTGAATCCACATCTTGCCCTCGGCTGGCACACACATCCCATCACTGCAAAGGCTATGTCCCTGTGTTAACTCGGTCATCAGTGCAATCTCCCAGGGCGATTCCAGAGTGGGTCTGTTTCCTGCGGCCGCTTCTGGTCGCAATAACTAGATTGTTCAGGGTACTGTCACACCCACGAGGTGCATGGAGGTATTATAAACTACTCGCAGAGTATTTCCAACAGAAGACGACCTCAGGCTTAGCAAGGCCCTCGCACGTTGCAGTCCAATGCAAGTTCCCGGAGAAAAGGACTTTCAGCTGGGTTTGTTTACTGAGCCTTCCTGGGGTATGAGCAGTGCCCTTGCACACAGCAGGAGCTCGGGGGTTGTTTGATAATGGAGGGCAGAAATGACACAGGAGCCCAACCATCAGAAACGACTCCAAATCAGAATGCCGTAAAACATTTTATGATCACACATCTAGTAACTAAAGAATATTCTAGAAATAAGCTTTCTTTTATTTGAGCATAAAATTGAAACCCCAAGTGCCCAGATTAATAAAAAACAACATCGTACAACTATATGAGTTTTCACCAAGTAAAAATTACTCATGTAACCACCATCCAGGTCAAGGAGAAAACTAAAAAAATAACAGCACCCCCCCCCTTGAGGCCCCCAGGGAGTCCCCTCAGTCACAACACCCATCCCCAATGGTAACCACGACCCTGACTTCTACCACCAAAGGTGAGTTTTCCTGTATTTGAAATACGCATGCACACGCACACTCACACACATGCACAAGCCCATTTGCACACACACACACAATGCACGTGTACACGTACCACACACATGTACACAAGCTGACATGATACACATACACACACGTATGCATACACACACACTCATACACATACACAACACATGTGCACACAAACTTACCTGACACACATACACACGCGCACACACATACACAGTGCCCACGCACACAGGCTGACACGATACACAAACACACTCACACACACATACAACACATGTGTACCTCATTGCGTCTGGGCTGGTTCACTCAGTACCATCTTCCTGAGGTTATCTATGCTGTTGTGTATGACAGTATTTAGTTCTTATTGTTTCATATTCCACTATGTGAATATTCTCCATTGATTTATTCACTTCGCCGCAATATGAACACTGGGCTCTTTCCAGTTGTGTTGCAAACAGGGCCACCATGGTATCTCCTACACAGGGCTTTGGTGGATGAATGCTCTTGTTACCCAAGGATAGAATTTCTGAGCAATGAAGTATTCATTTGTTTTGTTTTTATAGATATTGCCCACCTATTTTACACAATGGTTGTGACAATTTATGCTCCTGCCGGCTTGGCATGAGCTTTTGCAGATCACACATTCTCACCAGCACTGAGTATTGCCAGTCAGGTTTATTCTAGCTTTCTGAACATCGGAGGGCCTTTCCTGGGACCTCATCATAGTTTGACTTTGCATGAGTAAAGAGGCTGGACACATTTTCACGTACATATGTTGGCCTTTTGGATAAAATTTTTTGCCAACTGATTTTTCAGCTGCTTGCCCATTTTTCTTTTTCTTCCTGATTTAACAGATTTCTTATTTATTCTGCGTAGGAGTCCTTCATCAGATACAATCATCTTCTCTTACCTATGGCCTGCACACTTGTCTCACTGGTGTGTTTTGATGAATAGAAATTCTTAATTATATCCCAAATTGTCTTTTCAAAAATACTTAATGGTGAGTGTATGTTTTCCCTACTTAAAATATCTTTTTTTTTTTTAAAAGATTTTATTTATTTATTTGAGAGAGAGCATGAGAGGAGAGAGAGAGCACATGAGAGGGGGGAGGGTCAGAGGGAGAAGCAGACTCCCTGCTGAGCAGGGAGCCCGATGCGGGACTCGATCCCGGGACTCCAGGAGCATGACCTGAGCTGAAGGCAGTTGCTCAACCAACTGAGCCACCCAGGCACCCCCTACTTAAAATATCTTTGCCTACACCATGGCATTAAGCCGTTCCTCAATGTTACTTTTTAGAATTTATAACAATTTTCCTTTTACATTTAGATCTATAATCATCTGGAATGAATTTTATGTATACAAGAAAGAAGGAATCAATATTCATATTTTAAAAATATGGATATCCAATTGATCCAGAATAATTCTTTTATTTATTGCATTTATGTGCATGTTTGTGTTAGTGGAGATTTTATTCTGTTCCATTCCTGTATGTGCCTGTTTGCACCCATTATTATACTGTCTTAATTATTTAACTTCATATAAATGTTAATATCTGATCATGGAAATTCTCCATGTTTGCTCTACTTCTTTAACAGTGTCTTGGCTATTTTGGGGCATTTTTATTTACATAAAAATAACTCAGATAAATGAAGCAATATCCAATCTAATTTTGAATTCACCTCAGTTTAGTTTTCTCTACAATTTTTGTCCCCCAATTCTAACCTCCTTGGTAGATTATCTATGGGACATCCCTCCTCCCCTCACACACACACACACATCCAGTGCACTTTACTTTCTGGTACATGTGCCCTTTTGTGGTCTCTTTTCATATTGACTCTTGGCCTGGCTTGGCCATGTGACTAACTTTTGGCTCATGAAACGTTAGCAAACATCATGGGCCCTGAGGCTTGGCCTCCAGGAACACTCACCTCTGAGATGTTTCCTTCCAGAGCCTAGATGCCATGTTGTGAGAAACTCAACCTAGCCACCTGGAGGGGCTGGGTAGAGAATTGAAGACCTGGCTGAGGTCCCAGCCAAAAACCAGCATTAACTGGCCACCCAGCCTTCTGGGAAATGGATCCTCCAGCCCTCTTTGAGCTTCCCCAGCTGGAACCATGTAACCAATTGGAGGATCTTGAGATAATAAATTATTTGGGTTCGATTAAACCTTGAAATTTGGAGGTAGTTTTCTATACATTCATGCAATGTGTATCTATATATAATGTGGGTGTGTTATACATGTATATATTTGGGGTGATTTATTACACATCCACAGAATTGTGAAATGAAATCCATATCTAGATATATAGATACATATAATCTACATATCTATATGTCTATATAGCTCTTCTAGTAATTCTTGGAAGGAGTGTTGGTCTAACACTTTTTCAGTTCAATAAGAGAGGTGAAAATGTAATTGAAGAACAATTTTCCGTAGCGGATGGCATAGAAAAATGATATGGTGGAAGCATCGTGAATAGTCGGATGCTAAGCGTCATTAATCCAAACCATTCAATAATGACAGGGCGGCTAGATCATATAAAATGCATTACTGTAATGGTAATTTTGCTGATAATACAGGGATTGTGATTGTTCTCAGGTGCTTATATGGCTGGTGGGTAACAAGCCTTTGGAGTCATTGAATTGAAAATTGTGTTAATATATGTTATATATCATGTTTCTTATTTCCTATAATGGAAGGAGAACCTAAGGGAATATATGCAGATGATATTGCAAATAAGTTACATATTTTTTAGATAATTATACTCTTTGAATTGACATATTTACATTTTAGAAATACTTGTCAGAAACATAACAGGTCATGTATGTTCCAGCTAAACGATCTTTTTCTGCACCTTCTCTGATACTCCTCCTCCAACATGGTGAGGATCCTTGGATGTACCTCAAATGGTTCAGATGTGCCACCAGCAATCTGAGACTAATAACCGTTAAAATGCTGATGTTTGCAAATTATATACTTTATAAATAAATAACTTAGAGCAATTCAAATTTACCTTAGTAAAATTCTACTTGATTGCATTTTGATGTCCCCTTAAAATCATATGCTGTACATTTTCTGCCTACCACCTCTCCCATCCTGCACATGCCCCCTTTCTCACGTGGCTCTGGCTTGCAGATGCTGACCTAAACAGAACGCATCAACAGGCTCCCCTTCCCTGTGCTCCTGGGATGGGTTTGGCCCTGGGAGCATCAGCAAGAGATCTGAGGGGGGAAAGTGATAAAAATCACTTTTTATTCTTTTGACTCTCCCCCTGTGAGATCTCTGCAGGTTAACCACGTGGCCTGGCTCACCATCACAGCTCTTCCTAGGTGATGCTCTCCATACAGCCCACCCTCTCTCTGTGTCCAGTAACTGTCCCCACACCAACCCTGTGTGCCTAGGGGGCCATGGCTCTCCACTCTTACTAGCTTCACAACATGGCCTTTTCCTCCTGGACCCCTCTAAATCCTGTCTACAGAATGAAAAATTCCCTTTAAAAATTGCCCTGATGTAAATTTTCCTTGCATATATGTACATCATCTCTTTCCTGCCAGGAAGTTAAGAAGTTGAGATGATTTACCTTTTAGTGTATTTTATGGTGAAATTTGGGTAAACCTGTGGGATTAAGGTCTGAACTTGCCCTAATCTGTCAGGTGTCAAACACCCATCTAAGACATAAAGTTCAGTCTCGGAATTGAGTCCAACACAGCCTTTTAGAAATAATAAATTATAATAATGGCATCTGTCCATTAAAAGAAATAGTGAATCCTAGAACTCCTGAGTGTCCACACTGGGAAGAGCTTGTGTGACCCCACATGCCTTTCTTTGTGTGGGAAAGCTAAGGTCCAGACGTTGGGCATCACTTTCCCAGATCACAGTGTGAGTGGGTCTCTGGGCTCCAGGCAGGAGGCTGAGCAATGCATGTAAAAGGAGAGCATCATGCACTGAGAATCTGGCATTTGCTTTTCTACCCATTCACCCACCAAGCGAACACCACACACCAAATAAGTGCAAGCTGTGTTCTAGAAGTGAACGAGGCAGGCATTGTTTCTGCCTTCATGTGGCCTCCATCCTTAGGGGAACTCAGAAAATTAAAAGTCAACCAAATACTTGTGATTTGTCATTACTGCTGTGAATGAGACAAGTAAGTACTAACAGGGAAACCTACTTTGGGAAGTGGTCAGGGAACGTCTTTCTGCAGAGGTGATACTCATGTGCATACCCAAATGGCCCATCGATGGCACTACCCAAATGTTCTTATTGACTGCCTACTGTGTACCAAGCACTGTGTGGTGTGCTGGGACTTAATGAGTAAAACCTACTATGGTATCTTAATAGAAGAAAGAAGTGATCAGTTTTAAAAACTGAAGTTAAGGGGGCGCCTGGGTGGCTCAGTCAGTGAAGCATCTGCCTTCAGCTCAGGTCATGATCTCAGGGTCCTGGGATCGAGCCCCGCATTGAGCTCCCTGCTCAGTGGGGAGTCTGCTTCTCCCTCTCCCTCTGCCCTTGCTCTGCTCTCTCTCTCAAATAAATAAATAAAATCTTTAAAAAAGTAAATAAAAACTGAAGTTAGGGAATGACACGGGTTATAAGGACAGCTGACACGATGCACTGAGAATACGACTGGACAGCTGTGCCATTGGAGAGGGCAGGGCAGGCTCCCCTGAGAAAGCGGTGCTCATAACGGGGCAGCAATCGATGGAAAGAATAGGGGAGAAATAGCATTCTGGGACCCAAAACAAAAACACAGCCAAAACACACATGTGTGTTAAGGTCATGCAGGAGGCACGTAGAGGGCTTCAAGGATGGAAAAGTCAAGGGGCTGCAAGCCCCGAGTGTGAGGAAGAGGCTGGAGCAAGAGAGGGAAGTGGGCAGGCGCAACACAGGGCTTTCCAGGTCCTGGTGAGAATTTTTGCTGTTACCCTTAGAGCACGGGAAAGGACTAAACAGCCTTAGACATGTGTGTGTGCATGTGCGTGTGCACCCAGACACAGAGTTTACTCTGCCTAGAGCATGTGTGAAAGAGTTCACACATGAGGAATTGGGGGGGAAGTTGGTGAGGCAGTCAGAAGAACGTGTGCAGAGGCCCTGAGGTCAGAAGAGCTTTGCACATTTCTTTGAGGAATTGCAAGAAGACCAATGTGTTGGAGCATCACGAATGGGGTAAAGGGAGTTTCTGGATGAGGTTAGGGATTCGGCAGGGGCCAGGCCATGCTGAGCCTGCGGGCCACGGCAAGAAGCCCTTCTGGCAAGGGTGAGGGGGGCCCTGATCCAGTCTCACAGTCATCCCTCACTAGCCCTGTGACGGTAGACAAGTGCCCGGTCCTCTCAGGACCTCAGTATCCTCCTCTGTGAAACAGGGCAAGCACGGCCACCATGGCAGGGCCACCCAGGGGGATGAAACAAGTGTGGTACTGGGTGCCACGTGAGCACTGCCGTGGACACCATCTCAAGCACGACTCCTCATTCCAGTGTCCTGTCTGCAAAACGTCGACATTGAGCTAGGTCAGTGACTGCCGAATGGATTAGTCGCGGAGTCATCCAGGAGCTTGTTTATAATACAGACCCCTGATCCTGGTTCAAATCCAAGTCTACTGACCTTGAATTTGCAGGATTGGGCCTGGGAGCTGTATTTTCAAACAAGCATACCGAGTGACTGATGTTTGGAAGCCACTTGACAAGATGCTCTTCAAAGGGCCCTCAGACACCAAAGACTCCCTGAATCAAGGCCCAAAACTCTGGCTCTATAGCCTTCAGGGAATGTGACCTCTGGAAGTCCCCTCTGCTGCCAGTTTTCTACCTCGGCTCTGGTTGAGCTTCTGCAGATTACATGGGACGGCTTCCCTCCCTCCCCTTGCCTCCTAATCTAATTATCACAGCAACAAGATGTGACAGGCTCCCGCTCAGACCCATTTAAACATCTCCAAGGGCACCATTCAGGACCCAGGCCTTTTATCATTTGCCAGGCTCTGACCCTAGAAGCCTGGAAGGTCTCCTTATGCTAATTAGCAATGAAATGTCCTTCTGCCGGAATAATCTGATTACTGGGCCTCAGAGCATCTGTAGACTGTCACAGTCAAACCCACATCAAGAGAGCACCTCACGGGGGGTCAGCCCCCTGGAATGGTATGCCCTCTTCCTCCGTGGCCCTGTTTCCAAACACTTCTGTGTGTCTACTACCTCTCATTGTACTTTTGAAAATGTAACAAATATAAACCTGTCTTTCTCTAGGAAATTAAATGCACACAGCAAACTGATTTACCCATTTCCAGTGCCCGTGGGCCACCTCCATCCATGGGTGCCTCCAACCCCACTGTGCCTTGTCTGGTGGCCGACATGAGCCCATCCACCCCGGTCACTCACCATGCACAGCTTACTGTGTTGCCTTCTGGACCTTTCCTTGTAGTGTGCTTTTCTTTCTAAGCACGTGGGATTATACTATAGATGTTTTTTCCTCGTCCTTTGAATAAACAGATACATATAGGAAAAGGGCCCAGACTTTGAGATGGAAGACCTGACCTCATGTTTCAGCTCTGCTCGCCATCCATCTACAGCTGGAAAAACGACCCTTTGAGATCCGGTCCCCTGCCGATAACCTGGTGGGATTGAGCAATATACCAGAGCGTTCCTCCCCACAAGTAAGCCTGGTTTATAGGAAAGCTCTGTGCAATTGTGCAGTAATGATGTCGTTGGGGTGATAGCAGGTGACATTGTTGGGTACATACTTACTATATTCCAGACACTGTGCTACTGGCTGGAAATACTTTAATTAATATGATCTCAAAATAACCCTGGAAGGTAGGTGAAAACCCAAGGATTATTTTGTAAATCATCTGGTGGGAAAACCCAGCTAGAAATGGCATGACATTTTAATGGTTTTCATTTACTTCGTTCTTATGAATATTCATGTCTCCCTGCAAAAATAGTAATGAGTTTTATCAGAGTCCCGCCCTTGACCCTTTTTGGGCATTGCACAATAATAGAAACATGCATTGTATGATATTAGCCTTCTAAAATTTGAAAACATTCTGAATTGTGAAACATTGCTGGGCCCAGAGGTTTTGGAAAGGTTTTGCCCTTTGTGATGCAGATCGGTGGACCTCAGGCGAGAGCAGCTCTTACTTACCATGTCTTTCCCCTAGTGCGGCTGTGCCTCATCCCAGCGTTTTCTTCACAAACGTACTGCTCCATTCGGAATCCAGGAACAAGTGACCATTAAGATTTTCTAATAGGCTTTGGGTAAGGTGTCTGTCAGGGCCAGCACTGCTGTTAGGAAACTGAATTACAATTAGAAGGCTGAACTGAAATCCCTACAAAGAAGGGAATATTTACAGAAGTGAGGGAAGGTTTAAGAGAACGGGCAGGGGATGCTGAGTCACCGCCAGATAAGCAACCTGGGGTGCAGCTAGCCACCCCCTCAGCCACGCAGGGGCAAGGAGGGGTTGCAGACTGATAAGACCCCAGAAGGGCTGGAGTGGGGGAGGGAGGCAGCCACCACCAGACTGTGGCCCCATCAGTCTTTCATATCAGCCTCTGACCTTCTGCCAGTGCTGCTCTATGGCCAAATCCAAAGGAAAGTCAGAGGGCAAGGAAGCCAGCAGATACACTTCTTAGGGTCTGGCCTAACAGAGCACAGAGAATGGCAGTGAAGAGTGGGCAGTGGATCTTTGCATGGAGAATAACCTGTGTGAGGTCAAGGTCTCTCATGAGCTGCAGGCTGCTGTTGCGTGGTGGTTAGGTGTGTGAGATTTGGACAGAAGACCTTGTGGATGGGTCAGCTCAGGCGGCTATCACAAAATGCAGCAGGCTAGGTGAGAGTTCTCCTCTTGACATGCAGACAGCTGCCTTCTCTTGATGCCCTCAAATGGCAGACAGAGCTTTGGTGTCTCCTCTTTTTATAGTGACACTAATCTCATCAGGGGAGCTCCACTCTCATGACTTTGTAAAACTGAATGACGTCCATCGTCTGTAGTGTCATTTGCAAAAAACTTCTCCCATTCCGCGGGTTGCCTCTTTGATTTGTTGACTGTTTCTTTGGCTGTGCAGAAGCTTTTTATCTTGATGAAGTCCCAAAAGTTCATTTTTGCTTTTGTTTCCCTTGCCTTTGGGGACGTGTCTTGAAAGAAGTTGCTGTGGCCGATGTCCAAGAGGTTACTGCCTATGTTCTCCTCTAGGATTTTGATGGATTCCTGTCTCACATTGAGATCTTTCATCCATTTTGAGTTTATCTTTGTGTATGATGTAAGAGAATGGCTGAGTTTCATTCTTCTGTATATAGCTGTCCAATTTTCCCAGCACCATTTATTGAAGAGACTCCCTTTTCCTTTGCATATTTTTTTCTGCTTTGTCAAAGATTATTTGACCATAGAGTTGAGGGTCCATCTTTGCACTCTCTATTCTGTTCCATTGGTCTATGTGTCTGTCTTGGTGATCATGGCTTTGTAATATAGCTTGAAATCAGGCAACGTGATGCCCCCAGCTTTGTTTTTCTTTTTCAACATTTCCTTGGTGATTCGGGGTCTTTTTTGATTCCATACAAATTTTAAGATTGGGCTGATATCTAAGATCTATAAAGAACTTCTCAAACTCAACACCCAAAAAAACAAATAACCAAGTCAAAAAAATGGGCAGAAGACATGAACGGACACTTCTCAAAAGAAGACATACAAATGGCTAACAGACACATGAAAAAATGTTCATCATCATTAGCCATCAGGGAAATCCAAATCAAAACCATATTGAGCTACCACCTTACATCAGTTAGAATGGCAAAAATTGACAAGGCAAGAAATAACAAATGGAGAAGTTGTGGAGAAAGCGGAACCCTCTTACACTGTTGGTGGGAATGTAAGTTGGTACTGCCACTTTGGAAAACAGCGTGGAGGTGCCTCAAAAAATTAAAAATAGAGCTACCCTATGACCCAGCAGTTGCACTACTTATGGGTATTTACCCAAAGATACAGATGTAGTGAAAAGAAGGGCCATATGCACCCCAATGTTCATAGCAGCAATGTCCACAATAGCTAAACTGTGGAAAGAGCTGAGATGCCCTTCAACAGATGAATGGATAAAGAAGATGTGGTCCACATATACAATGGAATATTAGCCATCAGAAAGGATGAATATCCAACTTTCCCATCAACATGGATGGGACTGGAGGAGATGATGCTAAATGAAATAAGTCAAGCAGAGAAAGTCAATTATCATATGGTTTCAGTTATTTGTGGAACATAAGGAATAGCATGGAGGACATTAGGAGAAGGAAGGAAAAAATGAAGGGGGGGGGATCAAGGGGGAGATGAACCATGAGAGACTATTGACTCTGAGAACAAACTGAGGGTTTTAGAGGGGAGGTGGGTGGGTGGATGGGTTAGCCCAGTGATGGGTATTAACGAGGGCACGTATTGCATGGAGCAGTGGGTATTATACGCAAACAATGAACCATGGAACACTACATCAAAAACTATAACATAACATAATAAAATAAAATAAAATAAATAAAAATAAAAAATAAAAAGAGGTGAAATTAAAAAAAAAAAAAAAATGAATGACCTCCAGAGGCCATGCCTCCATATGCCATCACACTGGGGAGTCGGGCTTCAACATATGAATGGGTGGGGGGCAGGGACTCAGTGCAGTTCTCAGCACCTCCACTGAACTTGAAATTCTCTTATGGCATTCATCAAGTCAGTCATTTATTTAGAAACGTTTTGTTTTTGGGAATTTATAATTGTTTCCGTCTCCTTTTCCTTATTTCCTTCTCCAAAGCAGCCCTTACAATGGGGCCCACATGTGTTACATCCCTGAATCATAGCAATGAATCATCTTATGAATGAGGCAGCCAAGCCGTTGCACTAACTCGTTGAATCAAGACTGAGAAAATTGTTCTTACGAGGAGAGTATTATATTTATTAAGGAGACACATTTTTATGAGCTTTCTGAGATAGAAGTGAAACCACACAACTTTCCTGGTATAAGTTCACCCAAGGACTCACCCTCTGTAAATCTGTGAGCCCCTTCTTTGAAGAGCATCTACTGGTTGGAGATGCTAACTGGGGAGTTGTATCTTTTGGCATCATGGGGGATTGGAAGATGGGTCAGGGTAGAATCTGGAAAGGAACGGATGCCCATAAGGACAGTGTCCCTGGGGAGGGAGGGTGCAGGCAGAAGAGAGAAGGAAGGAAATAAAAGACAACAAACCAGCCTGTGCAGAGACATGAGCAGGAGGGGACATTGGGGAAGTTAGTCCATTTTGTGAGATGTGTGTTATGTGTGTGGGATGCAATATAAACCCTAATCGACTTGGAAACTTCAGGAAAGTCCACTGTGCTTACAGGCTTCAGTGCAGTTGGATTATTTCAAGGAAGTCCAAGAGGATGAGTTCTGCTCCAGTTTAGCAGAGAATAAAGACTGACCCAGCGCATGTCAGCAAGAGAACAAAAGGACACCTGCATAGCCTCTGTTTTATGGAAGAGCAGCCTGAGATTTGGTAAGTCATTGTCTAAAGTTACATTACCTGTAAGTGATAGAGCTTAAGGTTGAATTTAGATTTGTCTGGCTTCAATGATTGAATTATTTACACTATTCTGTAATGGTTTTAAAGTAGTCAAGAAGTGATAATTGCTATAAGGTGGTAAAACAGCTGAATCACACACACAAAAATGCTTTCTTTGAAGAGTTATATGGTCACCATCCCATTCCTGTTTCAACACCAAAGGTGACACAAAGCTCACTTCCCCTCCCATGGAGTCTGTTTAATTTTTTAAATTCCTTGGTGTAAAATTTATCTTATAAAATAAAAAGAACTTCACTTTCAATGTTTGAACCTGAATCTCTTATTCCTAATTCAAAATCTTGTGGTAACATCAAAGAAGTATTTTCCTCAAACTATCAGAAAGTCTTTCCAACTCTTAGAAGGAAAGTCACAGTTACAATGACCCTTTTGTCCTCAGGGCTAAGCAACCACAATGTTGTGAAGGAGTACTTGTACGATTCCAAGTTCTTTCTCCAAAGGTTGCCTACCCCAGTTAGTGATCAACCTTTAGAGAATGGGTAAGCATTATTTGAAAGAAGCACATTTTTAAAAACCAGTATGTATGCACAGGATATTAATCGCCAACAAGGTGCCTTCTGCTGAGCCAGAGACATGCTGGGAGGGGCCTGGGGAAGAATCTGAGATACCAGCTTATGGAGCAATGAGGTGAAAACCGCCATCTGGTAAGTGGGAGAGAGAGCACCTGAGAAGTGCCTGGAGAAAGTGCTCATCTGCACAGAGGAACATGGGTCTGGTTCCCACACAATTAAGAGAGAAGACAAATCAAGTAGGAAGTCTGTCCCTAGGAAGGAAGCCGGCAGCCTGTGGGAGGGAGATGGCAGTGCCCAGTGCAATGTTGGGATTCCAGGGCTGGGGACATTGTTGGCATGTCTGGCCAGGGAGGAATGACTAGAGGCGCACCATCACCATCTTTTTTATATCCTGGCTCTGTTCCCTTCCTCACCGAGGTCCCAAGTCATACTGAATCATTGTCAAAGTACGCTCAGGTCCCCTGCCAAGGAGCATAAGGAAAGGCTATGGCCAAGGACCAAGGGGGAGACTGAAAAAGAACCAGTGACAAATTTCAAGAGGATTCAGCAGAAGAGCCAGATGGCACAACATAGAATATATAGGACAGGCTGTGAGTGGTTCAAGGTTCCAAAGGGGAAGAAGAGCAAGGGGTCATTGAAATACTGGCTAAGGGCAATGAGGCTAGTGTGGCAATTTGATTATGGAGTCGAGTGAGAGTTCTAGATTTTCAAATATTCTTGGAAACATTGACGTTTATTACTTTCAGATGTGTGCAAAAGAAACAAACTACACTCAGGAAGGTGCCTCTGATTTTTCTCTTTGGCATCATCAAAACATTACCTGTCACATGAGCAATGACAAATGCATGCAGTACCTAGTGATAAACTTAAAAACACAGTATTTGAAAACAAAAGTTTAAAAGTGTGTAGAGAGCTGTACTGCGTTCTTAGAGAGGCTGACTTAATTTTGTGAAAATTATGACTTGTAAAAAGTTAGTTTATAGCTTGAACGTGGTGCTACCTAAATCTTACTGTGATGTTATGCTAGTTGGCAAAGTGATTCTGAAGAAAATCTGAGAAAATAAACATAGGGTAATATCCAAGACAATTTTATAAAAGGAGATCACTGGAGGGGGTTCTAACCTGCCAGATAGCACATTTACTATAAACCTAAGATAATTGAAGTCCTGCGGGGCTGGTATAGGAGGGGGGAAATGTAATAGAAAGAGACATTATGTATTACTTAAACATTAATATATGGAAGGGCAGTGGTTCAAATGTGAAGTTAAAATGATTATTTGATTATTTCTTAGATAGTATTTTAAAATTTGGCTTTGGGAAAAATTAGGGAGATACTCATCTAACATGTAAAATTAATTGCAGAGAGAGAAAAGTTTTGAGTATGAATGGTGTAGTAATAACAAGAAAGTAGAGACCTACTTGAAAACTAGTTTGGAGTAAAATTCATAAGAATTAAATAGATGTTGGGCTCCTCGGTGGCTCAGTTGGTTAAGCGTCCAACTCTTGATTTCAGCTCAGGTCATGATCTCAGGGTTGTGAGATCGAGTCCCGGGTCAGGCTCCACGCTCAGCGCAGAGTCTGCTTGTCCCTCTCCCTCTTCCCCAGCTCACGATCATTCTCTCTCTTTCTCGAATAAATAAATTAATTGAATCTTTAAAAAAGAATAAAATAGATGTTTAAAAATCACAAATAAAAAGCTGGATAGATTTACTAAATAAGATATTATTCATATATCTGTATACATGATACCCAAGTATACTTGCAGGAATAAAATCCCCTAAGTGGTCATAAACAATCACAGAGGTAGAATATTTAATTGGAAAAATTATGAGCAAGAAAATATCTTTATTTCATGTCCAATAAGCACAGTTAATGATATATCAATATATTGATATTAGATATTGAAGATATTGAATGATATTATAAAACTGATTGTAAAATAAACCTTTTGGTCTGTTAAATGCTAGACCAGCAAATGGACACTTGGTAGAGTGAGTGCACTGCATGTTTGAATTTTCTACTTTGCTTCGTTATGAGAAGCTGTTCTTAAAAATCTTCATTTGGTCAAACCAGATATCAAAAGACAATCACCTACTTAGCACAAAGAAACATCTACTTCATAAATGCAGAGCTAAAAACAAAGGCACAGTTGATTTTTTTAATTGTTTTTATCTCCTGGGAAATCTAAGTCATGAAGTATGTTTATTTTATGTTGCAAAGTTGGCATTTCTCTAACTGTGGTCTGCCCAACTTGTCCAAGATCTTGACATTCTATATGAGAAGGTGTGTGCATGTGTGTGAAGGTGCAAATTTATTGCAAGGATTTTGAAAAACAATGTACAGATCCTGGATCCCTTTACATTCATGAACAGTCAGACATTGTTAGCCCCAGATACAGGTTTGTGTTTATGACTCTACTGTCATGAAATGTCCAGTTATATTGAATTAATTCTTTCAGGTTAATGAGAAAATAAAACATGATGGTTCAATACATAAGTGATGTGTTTGTGTCTGTTCAAGTAAAGTGGAACCGGTATCATGGTAAGTGGTACCATCAGTGTGTGTGTGTGTTTGTGTGTGGGGGGGGTTTCTATTCTAGGAATGAGAAAGGTGGTAAGGAAATCACCTGGCACAAAGAAGTAAACCATGTCAAAATCTAAATAAACCTCCTGGTTAGAGGTCATTGCTATGTTCATGTCATGTTTCAAGCAGACTTTTCTTTTATTTTAGCAAAAACAATTTTTTCTGTATCTCATTAATGTGGATTATTTAAATTTTATTTGCTTTATGGCTTTATTAATGTTTCTATTATAAATTTTACTTGACTTTCAGTTGACTCAGAAAGTTTCTGCTTAATTTTCTGCACAAAGTATAATAGAGCTTTCAGATTTTCTGTCTCTTTGGAATATAACCCATTGGAATGAATGCTGGATTACATCTCAGGATACCTGGGATGAGACCCCATGGCCTGGCTGCTATCTCAGGTCAGTTCTTCTACTTTGGAAGCCTTAGTGTCTACATATAAAAAAGTGAGAGGTTTGCACATGAACTCTGGTTCTCAAATTTGATGGAGCATAATTATCATGGGGGGAGCTTGATGAACATGCACATTGTGGTCTCCAGCTTCTGAGAATCTGAGGGAGCAGTTGGGTCACTGAGTCACTGCTTTTGAACCAGCACCCCAGACGTAGGTGTGTTCTGCTCCCGCACTGAGAAACACCATCCGCAGGCCATGGTTCTTATGCTGGATGCACTTCAGAATCACCTGGGGAGCTCTGAAAGTGATGTCTAAGCCTTAACGTAGACCAGCGTAGACCTGACAGGGCACAGTTTTTGTTTAAAAAGCTCCCTCAGTTGGGGCAGTCAAGATGGAAAACCACTGCTCTCCACAGATGTGTTAGACCCTTTACAGTTTGAACCCATTCCTTAAACAGGTAGCTCTGGATCAAACAATAAGGCAGAAAAGATAGGTGAGTGGTGGTGGTACCAGACCCCATGTGACAGAATGATGGAGGATGATGGCAATAGTGGGAAGGACATGCAAGGGTGTAGGGGAAACCGAGTCCTTTACCATCAGACAGGTCACCTCAGTTAATCTTGAGTTAGTACAATTTTCTTACCATATGCAACAGATGAGGGGAATATTTCCACAGAAGTAACATGATTTATTCTAGGTCTTATAGATAGCAAGAAGCAGAGCCAGGATTTGACCCCAAAGCCCACCAATCACATTCTACTGCCAATCAGAAGGTAGGAGGGAGGTTCCCTCACTCTTTCTGTCTCACCTGGTCCATATTCCTAGAGGGTAAATTATGTTTTCTCTAATGCCTCTGGGATGGGAAAAACAAAACACAAAATGAAACAAACTAAAAACAAGATCATCTAATTGACTAAAGATAGTTTGCATTTTTATAAAATCATAGTCATTTTAATGGCCAGATCATCCTGCTTCCATGCTTGATCTCCACAGACCTGGGGTAGCTGCAAAGAAGAACCTACATTCCGTTTACTTGTGAGACATAGCCCTGGGCCAGAACTGTAAGGGTTGTCATGTTTGGCACATTTCCATGGACCTGCCACATGTCTACAAAGACCCAAAGATGTGTTATTTAGAAAACCATTCACCAGCAAGTAGATCTCAGAAAATCTGAGGAAGTACATAGGTGAGTTAGACTGCAGGATTCTGGGAATTTCTCAATTAGACACTCACGGGAAAGGTCTCTCCCACTCACACTGCAAGTGGGCAGGGACTGCCCTGGCTCTGCCCTGGATTGCCTGCGTGTCTGTGTGTGGGCGTGGGAGCTTGTGTGTGTGTGTGTGTGTGTGTGTGTGTGTGTGTGTTCATTTAGACCATACTAGAAATGTTACCTGCTCAATCTTCACACTAATTTCTAACCAGTGCATCTTAGTCTTATAGCTGAGACCCTGCTCATGGACCTATCTGTCAGCTGTCAGATAGGATCACCTAAGCTCCTCAAGCCTTGCCAGGGAGCTACAGACACGTCTGCCTGGGCTTCAGGGTGTATAATATAACACATTATACACGGCTGTTTGGGGGACAATGAATACATCTGTGTCTACACAATAGCACCACGTGCACTAGTCTGATATTTGCACATAAAATAGGTGGGAGACTATAATAAACATGTTCAGCCATTACCTCTGTATGCTAGGATTTTAGTCAGTAACTGTCTTCCTCCTTCTCTTCCTCCACCTTTTTCTCCTCCTCCTCCTTTTCTTTCTTTGCTGACCTAGATTTTAAATATTAGCCACCATGACCATGTGTACCTACCTGGCTTACTCCTACTTATTTTCCAAGGACTCCACATTTTTTCCAGGAGGCCCTCCCAGAGATCCCAAAGTGAGGTTTTCTTACTGCTCTGTCCTCCCATTGTCCCCCAGACCCAAGACTTCCTTTCCCAGATCTGTTACCCAATTTACCATACTTCACTGCTGATTATCTCTTTATCCCACTAGAGTACACGTTCCTTGAGGACAGAGACTGTGCGATCATCCTATTGCCTGTACAGTGTATAACCTTGTCCGATATCTATTTGTTGAACTAATGTCTATGCAACAAGGAAGCTACAGCGCAGACATCTTTGACCAAGGCTGCGTTATGCTGTCGTGTGATAGAAGGAGCAATTGATAGCCATGACTGGTCCAAATCCTGTATCTTCAATTACCAGCTTGTGAACGAGGGCTACTTAACCACTTTGTGTGGCAGTTTCTTTACCTGTAGAGTCAAGGACACTGATGTGTACTAGACAGGATGTGTGTAAGGAGTAAATGAGATGCGTACCATCCTTCCCAAGCGAAGAAATGAGGCACGGTTCAGTGGAAAATGTAAGGACACAAATTATACATGCCCAAATCTCATTAGAAACTATATTATTTGTAAGCCAGATATCTGTCCTCTCACCTGGCCACAAGATGCTTACTGAAATGACTGTGGTGCCTCAGAAGAGCACGGACGTGTAGGTGGTAATACTTTTAAGTAGAAGGTTTTCAAAAGGCGCATTTCCCTCCTGATGAATCTAATCTTCCCTGATGGGGGGATGGTGCTCAGAGATGAAGATCATGATGGATGTAGTATATCTTGACTTGAGCAAAGTTATGGATTCTTTATTGCATGACACATCTATTTCACATTTCAAACATATTCTAAATGACACCTGCTAGGTACATACCCAGACATGTTTTCTTGGATAATATTTTATGGATGAAAGCTGTCTACACCAAGTACAAAGAAGGATTTTCTAAAACGATGGACTGAGAAGTTAGAATTCAAAATGTCAGAAGTCACTTTCAAGACCTCCACCATGTTGACCCACCTCACTGGCTTGGCCCTCACAGCCTGCCAATGCTCCCTCCAGGGACCCCAGCCATGCCCTATAGACACAGTGTCTCCATAGCAGCACCATCGGGAAAATAGGCTCCTGGCCTGAATACCCTCTGAATGTATCTCTAAGCACAGTAGCAGGAGAAAAACATACTTCTCTCCAACCCAACTGCCACTGCTTTAGTTGGGACTGGTTTAGTGGATAAGTGTCTATTTCTAGGAACATTGCAATAACATCTCAACCATCTCGTGCATAACCAAGGTTCAAATTCCTAGTGTCAACTGTGACTGTTCCTTATATGTTGTATGTAATTTCTAGTTGCCTTCTCTTCATTCCCAATGGACATTACTGCTCACCCACATTACTGGGGGATTATCCTCACTGGTATCTCCCTGCTGCTTTGCCAATATTTTCCTTTCACGTTAGTTTTTACAGTTCTGATCACATCATTCCTCTGTGGCAGAGTTTCTGTAGTTCCCTATTGCCCCCTAAAATAGCCCACAGTATTCTATATGCCCTTTTATGATCTACCCTCTTGTTCTCCGGGTAAATCACTCATCAGTCTACAGTCATTTCCTTAAAAATTCATGAACACTGGTTCTTTGGTGCCTCTGTAAGCACTATTTCCTCTACCCTGAATGCTTACACTTTCCATATTTATGCTTTCCCCAAAAAATATGACTAGGAGACAAGCCAAGTGCTCCTTTTTTATAAAAGCCTTCTCTGCCTCTCCAAGTTGGAAAAATTCTTCTCATTGGAACTTTAAAAATTCAGGTTCTCAGATTGGGTGAGTCCCTTCATCTTTACAGGCTTCAAGCTCTCGTGTTTGAAAATGATGGGAAAAACAGTGATTTCTTTGCAGGATTGTTGGATAAATCACACTTATGAAAATAAGTGAAGTGTTATTTATAACATTTATGAAAGCATAAAGAGCAATATTGTCCCTGAGTAGCTTCCACCCTGCAGAGCACAGCAGAAGTCTATGTAATAAACATTTTTGCTTCTTTCATATCTCCAGTTGGCTCCCCTTTAAGGATGTGACACTTTGTCCAAGCCTCTGTAGAGGACGATTTAGAACTGCAGAAGAAGATATGGAACCATTTCAGAGTAAGAAAATGTATCAACTGTTAAGCAAGAGAAACTTTATTATTTCAGGCAATTTCAATGCCCCAATTCTTCCTTTTATAAGAGTGCAAACCCAAATTTGACATCTGATGTAAAGAGTTAAAAGGGCAAAACTGCTTTATCATTTCTTTTTTTTAAAAGCAAATCCTGATTAAGTAAGTACTTGAATAATGCAAAGCTCTAATTCATCAATGGGTCCTTAGTATGATGGAAAAAGCTGATTTTAAGAGTGTTGAATTTGTAAGACATAACATAATGAATAGACAAGCAGAGGTGAAAAATATGTCCCTCTTTACCCTAAATGAGCCTAGAAATTTTTTCTTAGCTCAGACTTACAAGCATTTATGTTTCCATTACAATTTTTACTACCCTATTAGGAGACAATCATTCATGATGGAGAATTTGAGTGACTATTATGGAATCTCTGCAGGTCCACCAATACCTCATAGTCCCCAGTGTCTTTGATGAGCTCACTTCCTGAAGTCATTGATAAATACTTTAAATGCAACCTTGACTATAGCCTTGGGATTTCCTGGAAATGTTCTCTGATGAGTTCCCTTGAATGAGGCAAGTGAGTAATGCACTCCTAATCTTTGTTCTGGGTGGAAAGCAAGAAGTGATAGGCATTGTAAGGCAGAAGAAGTAGCATAGGGAAGGGTCTGGAGGAAGAAATGCACATGGTATGTTTAGAAGAAAATGCCTTGGCTGAATTCTCTTTCCATGCTATATTGATTTTTTCACAAATTAATACAATATGAAGTAGAACTCAAAGAATCCCTCAGTCTCACTTCCCCTTGTCCATAATTCACACCAAGGCCTAAAGATCTCCACTAAAGTAAATCATAGTACACCCTCAAAAGTTAAACCATTGGAGAGGTCAGTGTTAGGGGGATACCACCATGCTGGCTGTAAAGAGAGGTACCGAAGCTATAGTTCCTGTCCTTGTGGAATCTGAGCCCTACTGAGGATCATAAGAAGAGTACTCATGTGAATGCCATCCAAGAGAGATGCATTAGTCCCTAAGGTCATAAGTCAGAAGTGGGTCTCCCTGGGCTCACAGCAAGGTGTCTGCATGTTGTGCTCCCTCTGGGGGCCCTAGGGTAGGTCCATGCCCTTGCCTTTCCTTGCTTCTGGAGACCACTTGCACTCCTGGGTTCCTGGTCCCTCCTCCATCTTTAGAGCCAGCAGTGTGGTGTCCCTGAGTCCAATCCTGACGTTCCTGCCTCCCAGCCTCACCTGTAAGGACCCAACCATAATAACTCAGAATGACCTCCCCATCTAAAATCCTTAATCTAATCTTATCCTCAAGGCCCTTTTTGCATGTAAGGTAACATTTTCATAGCTTCTGTGGGTTAGGACATGCGCATCTCTGGAAGGTGATTATTCTGCCTACCAGTAGGATATATGTTCTCACTTCAGCAGAAGGGCAGAAATGGGAGAAAGTATTTTTGCACCTGGACTCAGCAAGGACATTATTAATTTACTCAACAAGGGTTAACTCAGCCTATGCTGTGATAGGCACAGTGCTGGACTTCAAAGATAAGGTGAGGGAAATAGGCAAGCCGTCTGCCCACACCTGAGCATGCAATATAGATGGGGGTGGCAATATCAGAGGATCACAAAGTCAGGGTAGAATCCCACTATGCCCATGTCCAGGGAGCAGAGGTATAGGATGCTATGAGAATGAACAATGGGATAGGGGAAGAACCTGCCCCAGGCCACAGGGAAGTGTCTGCGAGGCTGTGGTGAGGAGAGCCTGAAAAGGGTGCAGAATGGAAGTCCAATGAGCCTGGTCCTTGGGGTGAGGTATGGGGCCTTGCAGGGAGTTGGAAGGATAGGCTACAACCCTACCATTCAGAGTCTTGCAGGCTAGGGTAAGGATTTTAGTCTTCAAAGAAATATGGGAAATTAATTAAAGGGTTTATGTTGTGTGTGTGTGTGTGTAGATAGAACACAAAAAATAACATGAGAATGATGGATTTGGAAAATGGATCTTATATACTGATTGTGTCCCCCTAAAGTTCTGAGTTAAAGCCCTAATCCCCAGTGCAATTATATTTGGAGAGAGAGCCTTTAAGGAGTGAGGTCGTAAATGTGGGGCACTGATCCAATAGGAGCAGAGTCCTTGTGAGAGAGAGAGGCACAGGGATGTGCACATACAGAGCAAGGGAACGTGAGGACACAGGAGATGGCTGCTGTCTGCAAGCCGGAGAAGCCTCTGCCTCCGGAGGAAACAAGCCCGCTGGTACCCCCATCCCAAGCTTGTAGCCTCCAGAACCAGGAGAAGATGCGGTTCCATTGCTGATGCCACCCAGTCTGTGGTGTGTTGTTATGGCAGCCGGAGCAGACTCCCATGGAGGGCCCCTGTTCTATCGCATAATGCGGAGGCTCCACTGAAGAGCTCAGGCTAGGAGAGGGGGGATCAGGTCACAGATCTTGATAATAAGGCATCAGGGAAAGGACACAACAGATATGGTAAATAGTGGTCAGAAAGGATTTGCAGAGAAGGACACAGAGATTGCCCTAAAAGTGTTGAAGTGTATGTACTATTCGTGTTGTGCTTCATTACATTTTAAAATCAACAAAAAATAAATATGGCATAGAAAAATATACACTGAATTGAGTCAGATAAAGAAAAAGAGTCTCAGGGCGCCTGGGTGGCTCAGCCAGTTAAGCATCTGCCTTCGGCTCAGGTCATGATCCTGGGGTCCTGGGATCAAGCCGCACGTCGGGCTCCCTACTCAGCGGGAAGCCTGCTTCTCCCTCTGCCTCTGCTGCTCCCCCTGCTTGTGCTCTCTCTCTGTCAAATAAATAAATAAATAAAATCTATTTTAAAAAAAAAGAAAAAGAGTTTCAAATTCCAGATCATATTTACTGTGTTAATCAGGGTTCTCCAGAGAAATAGAACCAAGAACTAAATATATATTCCTTACTATAAGAAAATATAATAGGGTGTGTGTATATATACCTTATAATCTCTCTCTCTCTTTCTCTCTCTGAATTTTGGAGGTAACCATATACCACATTTGGGAATACTTTTCAAATCCATTTACTGGGTACCCCATAGGCTGCTGGTTTTCAAGTGGGCCCTGCACACACACACAATAAAGAAGGCTCTGCTTTAGGTTACTCTGTACTTTATTTTTTAAAGATTTTTCTATTTATTATTTTAGAGAGAGAGAGAGTGAGCAGGGGGAGGGGCAGAGAGAGAAAATTCTGAAGCAGACTCTTTGTTGAGTGGGGAGCCCAAAGTGGGGCTCTATCCCAGGGCCCTGCGATCATTACCTGCGAAGAAATCCAGAGCTGGCTGCTTAACCAACTAAGCCACCCAGACACCCCTCTACCGTGTACTTTAGACTTTGAACCAGCAATGCAGCAAGAAGCCTCTGGTAGGCCTCAGGAGGAAGATATCAGTACATGTTTCTAGGCATTTGCAGAAAGACCATGTTCTCTTCTTTTGACTCCTATTGTTCATTGAGGTTTTTGTTTGTGCATATTTTTTTCTCTTTTTTGTCTTGTTTTTCATTAGGATTTTGTTTTATACAGACACCAAGATGAAAGTTTTTAAAGAGTCTTTCTATTAACTACCTTGAGCATGATATACAAATTTTGTAGTCAGTAAAAAGTAACACAATTTGATGCTGTTTTAATGCTTTCCATTTCCTTCATAGACATTACATCATGTGCCTCATAATAACCCCAGGCAGCAGGTTAGCATCTTTCTTTACTTCACAGATGGGCAAACCAAGGTTCAGAGGAGCTGATTTGTCCTGGGCACAAAGGTAGTAAGTGGCTGGGTCCCTGTCCTTGGGGCAGCCAGTGTGGCAGCAAACGAGACATATCCTGGAGAACCTTCCAGAAATAGCAAGAAATGCATCATGAGAACCTGAACTAGCATATTACATCCAGGTACTTTTAAACTCTGTTTAGTCTAGAGATTGTTACCAGGTTTTTGAAGGTGAGGGATCCAGAGAATGTCAATATGTTTAAATTCTTCTGAAACTTGTATGTTGGCACCACTAGAAGTGGTGAACTAGTGGAAAGAAGTGTGTGTGGGGGGGTATATTAATCAATAAAACATGTGTGGTAGTTATGGCTTCTCTAGTTAATCGAAGGAATAATTAGTAAATTAGAGCCTTCTGCTACCACCATCTAACTCATCTTCTCCAACCCCTCTGACAGTCTCAGTTAATTGGAATTTTCTTCCTGATGGTGTCACTGATGCCTTATTCACACAGGATCTTTCTTTATTGGATTGCCAAAAGTTCCTACTGGCTATTATTTTGGGGTATGAGGTATCTAAGAAATAGTCAAGTGCATTTCTTGGATTTCACACACTGTCTTTCTTGACACTATAGTTTCCTGACAAAGGTTTTTAGAAATAAACTAAAGTCCCCAGCAAGTGCAGGGACCGTCTTCATGTCTTGGGTGGTATGACATTATAAGGAGCCCATAATGCTTAAGAGTGAGTCTCACATTCTGATTTAATATACATTTTACTGTAAATCCTGGTCCAAATAGGCATCCTTTGGGCACTAGACGTCCAAACCCACCAAGCACAGGGCTGCATGTATGGGAAGTGAAAGGACGCAGAGGTCTGGGTCTCAGTCCTGGCCAGGGGGTGGGGCTCTTGGAAGTCTGTACTCCTGTGGGTAACCTGCCTCAGCTTTAATGGCAGTGTCTCTGCTCTCCAGATCTGTCCCCATTGTATTCTTTAGATGTCCCTTTGTCCCCCGACAGGCCATCTCCTATTCTAGCTAATAATCTTTTATATTAAACTTCCCACTTTCACAATACTGTGTGGTTTCTGCCTCCTCTTTGGATGCAGACTCTTGACTAATACAAATAGCCGTTGGTTTAAGGGACACCCCTCGTTTTGTGGTACAGCATCCTAACCTTGCTGGGTGTTACCTCAACTCTGTGTGTGGAGTCTCAGAAGCTTAAACCATCTGTTTATCAAGCTAGTGATTTTGTTTTATAAGGCACATGGTGAAAAAAATTAATTTGTAAGTTTCGGTTTATTATAAATTCTCCTTCACCGTAAAATGATTTCCTTGGTTAGTGTCAGTGCAGAGTGGGACAGAATGATAATGACTTCCATACGTCGCTGAAGGATGATTCCATTAGACTATTTCCTGCAGGGTAGACAAATGTGTATCCAGAATATGTATGTGTTTCCATCAGAATAAATCGTGCCCACTCTACTGTGGAAGGGAAAACTGCTCCACCCACCACCTGGTAGCAGAGGGATTGCATTTGGTGGTGACCATGCACTTTATTTTCCAAAATAGGACACTTCTGAGAATGAAAAGAGGAGCTAATGGGACGCTGGGACAAGAGGGAAGAACCAAGGCTCTGGGGCAAATTTGAATGCACGATCACCTATAAACTGAGTACCTCGCCCCAGTCTCTGCTGCAGACACTCTCAGTGCTTGGCAGTAGCAATGGTCAGTCCAGCTTGGTGAAGGATATCCAGCTTTTCCAGCGCACACAGCATAGTCTTCATTCCTGATGCCATAGATGTGTTTTGCATAGGCCCATGGAAAAGGTGCCAGGGTCCCTGGGGAAAGAGGCTGGCTGACATCCATGGGATGTTTACCTCATCCTCCTGACTACTGAGGGTTTTCCCCATAGGCTGTGTCTCCTGGTGCTCATTTAGTTTTATCATAATATCTTCATTTACTGTGCTCTAAGTGGTCCATCCATATGTTGCTCATCTATATGACACCTAATTCCCAATAGTTTTTTGTTTTTTTTTTTTCAAAACCCCTGAGCGGCCAACCAATCCATTTGCAATCACTGTGGGCATGCCTATTCCAGTGCATAATGAACACACATAAATACTACCCACATTCTTCTCACTGAGATCACTTCCCCGCACAACTGTCCTGCGGGGCACTCCCATGTGGGGCTGGCTTGCAGCAGCCACATGCTTCCTGTGATGGCAGCCCATCCTACACGCAGTTTTCCCACTCTGTAAACGGCTGTGAGGGAGCTGCACCCAAGTCCGTAGGTGCGAGCTAATAGAAAAGTAGTAAAGCAGCCTGTATTTGATTGGGCTGGCATAACAATGTGCCGTAGATGGTATTTGTTTTCTCACAGTTCTGGGGGTTAGAAGTCTGAGATCGGGTGAAGGCACGGTTGGGTTTCAGTGGCTTCCTGGCTTGCAGATGGTCACCTTCCTGCTGTGTCCTCACGTGGGGTGGGGCGCAGGGCGGCAGGGAGAGACAGAGGGAGAGGGAGAGAGAGAATATGAAGAAAACATAGCAAATCATAAAGTTACATTTCATGTGTATACCACATCAGTTTTTACATCTATTTCCAATCATACAACTCCATTCAAATATGGCGCCAGGACTACATTATAGTTAAGCCCCTGCAGGCGAGACAAAGCAATGCAGTTGTCTAAAAAAGCGAAGTGCCTTTATTTCAAGGTTAGTCAAATGCCAAGAGTGAGCCTACCATGGAAGATGGAAGCCTGCTGTTAATTTCATTATATCCTGATCTGTGTAATCACGGGGTTCCACTATATTAACAAAAGCTTTCATTTATTAAGCCCTTGCTAAGGGGCAGACCCATGTTGGTGCTTTTCATGAATTATCTTATTTAATTGTCCTATCAGATTTATCAGCCCCCTTTTACACCAGAGGAACCTGATTCAAAGAAAGATTAATGAATGCGCCCAAGGTCATACAGCTTGTAAATAGAGATATAGATTTTCTCCTAGGAGATCTTACACAGAGAGCAGGATTGAAATGTCTCATTTGTCCTGTAAAGAGATAAGGATAACATTATGCACTTAGGGAAAAAAATAAATACATAAAGTGCTTCTAGCAGGTAGGCTTGTTGGTGGAGACATTATCTGAAAAGCACTAAGAGCTTGGCAAAAGGGTCGCTCACGTGTCAAGCCAGCTCTCGCTGCCAGCAGCCAAGTCGGGCGCCGGCGCCAGGGTCTCCTTAGCAAGGCCCCAGCCAATTGCAACCCTCCTGGTGCACCTGCGGTTGGTTAATTTGCTGGATAAATTCTGCCCTGGAAGACAGGAAATCATCTTTGAAAATGAGCTAGAAGATCTTTTCCAAAATTTTGAAGAACTGACCAAATGGCAGAGTTTTCAGGTGCCCATTTGTTCATTTGTGTTCCAGGGATAGTCAGGCTTACAAACAAACAAATGCCTATTGTTTAACAGATGCCCTCCCACCATGTACTTCATGCTTGGAGTATAAGATACAAACATGTCCGGGGCTGGAGGAAGAGTCCAGGATTTAGAAATATATCTGAAACACAGAAAGTCTTGTATGATTGTTATGGAATGAAATTAAGTAAGTGGTGGAAGGCACGAGATCCCTTCCAACAGCTTGAGGCATAAAGTCACTCCTTTTCTATTCTTTGCATACCCAGAGCCCAGAAAATCCATACTCCATTCTTACCCAAAAACCTCAAGGGTATGATGAGTCTCAAGGTATCAGCCTACTTCCCAATACTAGATAAAGAGAACTAGGGGTAACCTCATCACACCACAAGGACGTTTCCTCTTCTGTCTCTGTAGCTCTCATGGCAGACTGAGGGGGTGCCCTGCACAATGTGCTCTTGTCCACTGCTTTTTGGATGCTTTATGGGCCGCATGACGTCCCCCCAGACAATATGGTGAAGTCCTAACCCCTGGTACATTTGAATGTGACCTTATTTGGGAATGAAGTCTTTGCAGGTATAATCCGGTTAAGAGGAGGTTGCAGTTAGGGTGAGTCCTAATCCAAATTGATGGGTGTTTTTGTAAGAAGAGCAGAAAAGACTCAGAGACACAGGGAAAAGCACCATGTGGTGACCAAGCAAGGCCGAAGAGGGGCGTCTACACACAAGGGACACTAAGGATTGCTGGGAACACCAGAGACCAAGAAAAAACATGGAACAGATTCTCCCCGAGAGCCTCAGAGTAAGCATGGCTCCTCAACACCTTGATCTCATCAGAGTTCCAGCCTCCAAAACTGCAAGAGAACACAGTTCTGTTGCTTGAAGCCACCTAGTTGTGACACGTCATACAGGAGCCCTAGAACACTAACATGATGCCCTACTGTGCCGATCCAGCTCACACTGACTTGGAGGTGCTTTCTGTTTTTGTTTTGTTTTTTCTTTCTAGTGAATATAACGCCACTCTCGCCAATGTTACACGAGACATAGACCTGCTTCCTCAAGCTCTTGAGCTATTTAGTGTATACTCACATTCTCAACACAACCCCCCTCTGAGAAAATAGAAAGGAAACAAAGCCCTTTCTGTGCTGGGCCAAGGATGGAGACGGGTTCCCAGCATGATAAGGGACAGCCTGATACACGCTGGATCAGAATGGCCTCCCTCTGGTCCCTTTGTGCCAGAGCAGCTTCGAAATCCCAGTTCCACATGCACACAACATTTAAAAATGCTGGTGAGCACTCTGGATCCCAGGCCTCACCTTGAATCCCCCCGGGGACTGCGGAACTCTATTGGCAACTTCATGCAGATTGCCATTGAGACACACCTGGAATAACAATCTCGTTGGCTTTCTTGATGAATTCAGTCTGTTTGCTCTGACTTTCTCTGCTCCCCGACATCCACCAGGCTTCCACCACACTACCCTCTGAATGATGGGATGCATGCCTCACTCACCTGGTGAGTCCAAGAATGGAAAGCACACGGTAGCATATGCACAGGAATTTGACTGTCTTTAGGGAGGGGCACATACTTCTCCAATCCAGGGAGATGGAAAGACGTGAAGGCACTGAGTTTTCTGTTTCAGAAATCGGGTAATCTGAACTTACAGTACAGTGGTATGAGTCCACTATTTACTAGCCAGCCTGTAGTTTGTGCTATTGAGAATTGACAATCTTGGTTTCTGGCCAGCATCACATGGCTGATGTGCATCAAAATATGTCACAAGGAGTTGAGACTATGGCCCCAGGAACCTGCAGCTTAGGTAACTGTTGCTTACAGGACATCCACTTAAATATCAGTTGCCATTACATTTCTTTATAAGTGAGTTTGGGTTAATCATGGTAACCAGCTGTTTTTCTCCATGGCTACAAATGACTATTTAAACATCTCCATGTTCACTATCCCATCTTTCGCTGGTTATTGGTGACGGTTCTGGGATTCAGGTCTTGACTGGGAAAGCTAAAAAGTATTGTGGCTGTTCTGTAATGCTACACCTTCCAAAATATTATAGGACGTAGGCTGAGACACCCATGAATATAAATACCTCTACCCCCATGTATAAACACACCGCATCTTTAAAAAGCACAAGAAGGTATGAGAGTAGGGTACATTTCGGTAACCAAAGAGACAAACAGAGAAAGTCTTAATGTATGTGGTCATATTTGAACTTTGTCTTTAAGGATGATCGTATTGAGGATAAAGATATTTGATATTCCAGCCGAGGGAAGAAGGTGAAAGGGGGCAGGTGTGTGTTCTGGGAACGATGAATCATTTGTTGTGGTGCAATCACAGCATGGAAGAGAGAGGAGGCAAGTGGGGAGGAAGTGGAGATGAGGACAAATGACCAAGAACCTTCAAAGGCCCCAGGGAGTTCAGTTGGTATTTGGAAGGTAATGCCGAGCCTAGGAGAAGTAGGGCAATCAGCACAACATTTAGAAGGCAACCAGGAAGTTCTCTTTCGTTGGGGGATGGGGGTGGTGGTGGAATGCATTAGAAACAGTGCAAGCAATGAGGAAGTTTTGGAACTGGTCCATGTAAGTAAGAAAGAGAAATTGAACCAGCACTGCAGAAGTGGGAACAAGAGAATAGAAGATAGACATTTGGGGAAATAATCAGAAAAATCTATTTTCAGCAATTGGGTAATCTGAGCCTCTTGGTATCTGTCTCTTCCAGACTAGGCAGTAGAACAAAAGGGCATGCATAATAGTTGAAGATATGTTGATGATTGAAGTTAATAAGGATATTGTAATAATGCTTAAATGAACATTCCAGGGTTGGAAACCAATTAGGAGCGTGTGTGATTAGAGATTCAGCATGAAGCACCATTGTTCTGTGGTTGGTTTTTAGTGATGGTTCCAGTGATGGTGAAGGGGGATGGTATTGGGATAAGTGATGACAGAGTATCAGTGATGTATCAGGCACTGGGAATATATCCTATACCCCTGATGTTGCCAAACACTCTCC
The DNA here is from genome assembly GCF_964656455.1 of Halichoerus grypus. Classification (NCBI taxonomy): domain Eukaryota; kingdom Metazoa; phylum Chordata; class Mammalia; order Carnivora; family Phocidae; genus Halichoerus; species Halichoerus grypus. The sequence goes on along the minus strand of NC_135716.1, from coordinate 4,455,501 downwards.
TAGATGTTTGGGATACATCAGGAAATAAACAAACAGAAAAACCCTGTCTTCTTCAAGTAGATACCTGTATCTGTCATCTTCCTTCCTGAGAAGTTGTACCAAGTACCCTAAGGGCCGTATAGAAAAATAAATAACCCATAATATCAGGAAGAGGAACTTTGGACATTGTCCTATAAAATTATGATCCTTGCTTTCTATAACTCTTGAGCTCCTACCCTGTACCATGCCTAGAGTAACAGCTCCCCATGCACTGTTCCCTTTGGTAGACAGAAATTCCACCTTCATGGCATGGGGAGTGGTAAGGGGATCCCAGTAAGGCTGGCTCCAGGTGCCATACCGATGCTGGGGGACTAGATCACTGCCTCAACAGGGTGTGTACTTCTGAGCTTGCCAACGGAGAGATCTTGTTTTTATTCTCTCAGACAACTATTATGGATATGCCATCCAGATAAGCAGTTTAGGATACTAATAACCATATGAATATACTGTCATCAATAGAAGCCATAAAAACCAAGTCATCAGAGAGGAATTGAGATGTTTGCCTTGACATCAGAGAGGGGAGGCTGACTGCTGGTCCAGACAGGATGTTGGTGAGATTAATGAGCTCAAACTCTGGTGCACAACCTCACATACCTAGAAAACAGAACTTAGAGGCTCTCTGGAGCTCATCTCACTCTGCAAGATGACTCCTTACCAAGCTAATGACATGAAACTGGGTATCAACATCTTCATTTTCATTGGGAGACATAGCTGCCAAAGTAATCAGTTCATTCCCTGATGCTGGGGAAATCCATTCAGGAGACCAAATCATGAGACATGAAATGATGAGAGCTGTTCTAACATGGACAGAGCCTCTGTGATGTATCAGGTGTTAGACATTTTATTTATGCCATCACATTTCATTTGAACAAGGACCCTGTGAACTGAAGTACTTGAGCTTGTGGAGTTTCTCTACCATTTCCAGAGCAGGTATGTGGCAGAGTTAGAACTTGAACCCACCTCTGTCCCCCAAGCTGTTCCACAATGCTCCATTCTGAACATTTAATATCTTCTTGGAATTACTTGATTGAGATGCTGAATTTTATTGAAGGGCATTTTTCATTCTTTCAGAGTCGGGGACAGAAAAGTACCATGACTGAGAACATGGAGTCTAAAGTCAGAGTGTGTTTCTGAGCCTGGTCCTGCTTCCTGCATGGCTGATACTGGCAAATTAGTTCAACTCTTTCAACAGAAGTGCTTTTACTATGAAAATGGGAGAAATTATAGCCAAGTGCCTGGCATGTAGAAAGCAATAAATATTAATTATTGTTTGCTTTTATATCCAGATTAGTTGTCTATTGTTTTTGAAGTGATATTTATGAGAACCAATGTTGGCCATGTTGAATAGAATAATTCTTCCTCAGGATAATCACAACACATGCTGGTTTCTTCTCCACTTATTTTTTGTGTGTTTATCTCAAGGTTTTACACATACTCTGTCATTTTCCTTCTATATCTTTACTTCAGAAAGTTGGATTATGACACAATTCCATGCTGTGAATTTCATTTTCTGGGGTCTGGCTCCAGTCCATGCCACATCATCAGATGTGGGTGTTTCTCATGTGTCCTCAGCAGCCGGACGGCCCAGTCAACTCCTAGGGCAGTGCTCTCTGATTGTTGCTGGTTACCCTGTGGGAGCAGTTTAATGGGCCTCTAAACTGTGTGGACATTCTCACACACAAACTACAGGGGAAGTTAGAAGATCAAGGGCTTTATGATCCTCCCCTGAAAGACTGAGACCCTGAGACTTCTGTAGAAGCAGGACACTTGTCAGCAACTTGCTCTGGGTCAGCGTTCAGTAGACTTGGAGGCCTTCCCCATATGTGATCTGGGTGGCTTGTGAGGCGAGATATGTGGACATTGTCAACCCCATCTCAGAAGACGCATTGTCTGTCTCCCTATTTAAAATCAGTTCCCAACAGGATAAAGTTCATTCTCCAAACTGGCACCGTGGATTAGCCTCTGCCTGCCTGCCCAGTTCATCACTCATGACATTGCCCTATATCTATGGGCCAGTCACTCAGGATTGCTGGTAGTGCCCCTCTGCTCATCTACCTGACCCTGCTTGCCCCCCACAGACCACCCTCAGGAACCCCCCCTCAACACACACACACACGCATGACTAGTTCTCAGCTCCTGCTCTACTCTCATGCCCCCTCTTTGTGATGTCCTTTTGTATGCCTTTTCACCAAGTAACTCTGACCCCTTCTTAGGTAAGATATATATATTTTATAGTTAATAGACCTTATTTAAAAACAAAAAGATCCCACCTGGTTTTAGATTTATAGAAAAATTGAGCAGATACTATGGAATTTCCCTTTCCCTCTCCTCTTCATGGTTGCCCTTATTATTACCATCTTACACTTTCTGTATAAAAAAAAATTATGTCTATAAATTAATGTTAAAGCAGACACCTCACTAATAAATCTAGGAAAAATATCAGTAAAAAAAAAAAAAGCCAGTATCACTATAGTTTCATTAACCAAAGACCATAACGCTCTTTATGCTGTGCAGTTCTATGATGTTTTTTTGTTTTGTTTTGTTTTGTTTTGTTTTTTAAGAGAGAGAGATTGAGTGTGAGCAGGAAGAGGAGGGGCAGAGGAAGAGAGAGAATCTTAAGCAGGCTCCACAACGTGGTGCTTAATCTCATGACCCCAAGAACATGACGTGAGCCAAAATCAAGAGTCAAACGCTTAACCAACTAAGCCACCCAAGTGGCCCAGTTCTACGGGTTTTGACAAATGCATCATGTCATGAATCTACCAGGACAGCACTGTACCCCCAAAATCTCTGCTTCGTTCATTCATCCTTTGTCTCTTCCCTAGAACTCCTGGAGAGCCCTGATCTCTCTAGTTTTGCCTTTTCATGTATGGATGTAGCCCAGTTGGCTTATCCACTCAGCTACTGAAGGACATCTTGGTTGTCTCCAGTTCATAATGATTTATAAATAAAGCTGATAAAAACATCTGTGTGTAGGTTTTTGCATGGACATAAGTATTCAGATCATTTGGAAAAAATACTAGGAGCACAATTGCTGAATCATATGGTAAGACTATGTTTAGCTTTATAAAAAAACTGTTAAACTGTCTTCAAAATGGCTGCACCATTTTGCATTTCCACCACAATGAGTGAGAGTTCCTTTTGCTCCGCATCCTTGTCAGCATTTGGTGTTGTCATTTTTTAAAAAATTTTAGTCATTCAAATATGTATGTACAGTATCTCATTGTTGTTTCACTTTGCATTTCCCTAAAGATGTATGATATTTAGCATCTTTTTCTTATGCTTACTTGCCATGTGTATATCATCTTTGGTGAGGTGTCTGTTCAAATCTTTTGCCAGTGTTTTGACTTGGATGTTTGTTTTCTTATTTTTAAGTTTTAAGAGTTCTCTGGATATTTTGGATACAAGTCCTTTATCAAATATGTGTTTTGAAAATATTTTCTCCCAATAAGGAGAAGTATTTTTAATGTTCTTTTAATGAATCTTTCTTTTATTTAACTGTAACAATTTTCATTTATGAAATTAAAATATTTTTCTAAAAGAAGTAAAGCAGAAGTGCTATCCTCTTCCCTGAGACCTCATTCCTTTCCCTCATTCCCCAAAGGCTGTTACTAGAAAGCTCTTCCTACTCCTGTTTTAAAATTCAAATCAGTGCTGTCTTCTCCCAGAAGCTACCACAATTTTGACCATCACCACCTGATATGGGGTGAGCACACAGTAAAGAGGTTTGACCAATATTGTCGAATACATGAATTTGTTTAAAATATTGAATATATTAAACTAGTCCTAGAGATATATATATATATAGTTCTTGATATATATGACTGAGTGTTCTGCTACTGCAGACCACTTTTAAGACTCATTCAGGGATTTAAATTCTCCTCTCAAACTGACACAAATTAATAAAGTATATAAAAAAAGATAGTGCATTAATATACCTAATCTAAAAATTGCTTTGTATATATACATGAAACATTTAGAATTTTGATCAGGTACTAGATCACAAATAAATCTCAACAAGTTTGAAATAACTGAGATACAGTTCATATTCTCTGAGCACAATAAAATCATATACCAATAGTAAAAATATAAAGGAACAAAATAACCTATAACCATTATAGATTAGCAGAAAAAAGCAAAACTACTCACAACTAAATGACTTAGAAGGTCTCCAAAATTTGTGCATTTGTTAATTATAGGATAGAGAATCTGACAGTTAATCAATAGTTCTTAAAAAAAAAAAAACAAAACCTTACTGAAGATGGTGTTTGGTCAGTTTGCCTAAGTTACAAATTCTTGTAAATCACAGTTTTTCATCATGTTATGCTTATCAGAAGAAGGTTTGGGGTATCTCTTAAGTTTTCCAACTTCATTTCTTAGAAAGATTTATTCCTCAGGTTCTTCAAAGCTGCCTCGGGGGCCGACATGAGGAGCGGCAGCACTGGCTGGTCACCAGGAGGACCCTTCTCAATCTAAGGAGGATCTGGACTCCATGTAAATAGACTTCTAACTCAAAATGATTGAAACATAAAGGAGGGTACTATTGCTATAATTTAAGTCCAAGGGCAATGTGGGACTTCACAGTTGCTTGATTCAGTAACTCAATGATATCATCAGGGACCAAAACATTATTATTTTTTTTCTCTTCACATTGCCATTAACTATGTGGCTTCATTCTTAGCCTTAGAGAAAGTTTGCTGAAAGGATACCATGGGTCACATACAAACACTAGATTCAGGGTAAAAGGAAGAGTGTTTCATGTTTGGTTTCTCTCCTAGAAATAAAGAAACTTTCCCCAAAAGCCTTTATCAACCTGCACTACATGAACTGGGTATACTCCACGTACACCTGCATAGGGTTAGCTTCCATTGAGGCATATGAGTAATTGCTTTGTGGTTTACCTACAAATCAAATGTTAGTGAGGTTGTGTGTAAGTGTATCTACTTAAGGTGTCATTAAAAAAAAAAAAGCATTCTTAATAAAAATAAGTTGAGAAGCTACTGGCTTTAACTATCTCAGAGATTATCCCCAATTAGTCTGCAGTGCATAACTATGCATAGCCCAGGGTTGTGTGAGACAATATATATTTAAAGCTCCATGTAAGGGCTGGCACTAGACAGTGGTGGATTCTAAATTTGTTTCTAGGTCCTTTTTGGCTCAATTGGAACCTTACCTACTGCCATTGCTTCTGGAGTTCTTGGCAAAAAAGAACATTTCCCTCTCCACATGAAGAAGTTGTAAGCCAACAGAACAAAGGGTGCAACTGTGGGGGTGGAGAGTCTGGAGAGTAGAGGGCATGGTGACCCAGATGGCAAGAAGAAAGACAAGGTGGCTGTCCCAGCGAGAGCTGGGGCAGGGGTGGGCTAGAATGGGCCATATCCAAGGTTATGCCACTGAGTCACACTTGGGACTCTCGCATCGGCATGGCTATAGATAACATCCATGCCTCAAGCAAGTTGCCCATCCATAAGTGTTTCTAACCTTCTCCATCCAAAAATAAATGTACAGTTTTATAAAGCATATGGTCTACAACCCCAGAATCCAAGTTCATTGTTCATCTAGACAATCTCTTTTTCCTAATTCTTCATTTTCCAAACAATGAGCAAGAAAAATTCCTCATTACTCTATTTTTCATTGATGTTTATGAAGGAGAGTGTAATTGATCTTTATCATTCATGATTACGAAATTTCAAATACTCATAGAATATGACAGTGGGAATTAGGGGCCCTTAGAAATCATGTAGCCTGGTTCTTATTTCATGCGTGAGGAATCTAAAGGCAGTGAATTTAAATAACTTATTGAAAATGCAATGGTAATAACCTGAGGAGCCAAAGCTAGAATCAGAGATTCCTGTTTCCACCTCAACTGCATGGGATTTGTGTTGTTAGCCAGAGGGGCCTGGAACATTTTAGCTTCCAGCTTGACACCCCTAATCATTCCTTCATACAACACCATTGTGGGCTGATCCTGAGATCCCAGCCTGGATTTGGTAAACATGGAAAAGTTCCTAAAGGAAATCAAGACAAGCTAAGTTCTGAAATATGTGTGTTTATCAATATGGGGTTAGAAAGAAAGGATATCCCACCCAGAATCAACAGCTTGAATCAAATCCCCAAAAGGAAAAGAGTTTATTTTCCTAAATCAGCTGCTTTAGTGTAACTGGAATAGAGGGCAAAAGGAAGGGGTGATGAGATTGATGCATTCCTAAATGAACCATTTTGGTCAAAATGCACTACATTACATCTCACCAAAATTATCCCTAAGATTTCTTGACATGATCACTTTTGCCAAGCATAGAGTGACCCTTAACATTCTGAATTAATCTTTTTTAAAAAGATTTATTTACTTATGTCATTGCACTCTTTGTCTTTAATTCAGTCACATGATCTAATCCCAGATATATGATCAGTTGTTTGATCCTTGTCCATTCTTTTCCCTAGCATTATCCATGATTGTGAGTGTACTTTGGGCTTATCACAGTGAGAATAGCCTGAGGATGAACTTGGTCTGTATAAGAAGACATCTGAGAGAGTTCAAGTGCTTCATCCTCAGCCCCAGCAGCCCTGATTATCCTATCTCATGGTAGCTTCTCAGATGTACAGTCTTATATTTAAATTCTTAATGTAGCAGGACCCAATAAACAAATCTTTTATAAGAACCCCAGTGTTATTTGGCATAAGATGAATATGTTATTTTGAAAAAAGTGAAGTTTGGTAAAATCTGTTTGTCTTTAAAATAATATGCTTTGGGATGCCTGGGTGGCTCAGTCAGTTAAGCGTTTGCCTTTGATCACAGAGTCCTGGGATCAAACCCCACATCAGGCTCCCTGCTCAGTGGGGAGTCTGCTTCTCCCTTTGCCTGCTGCTCCCCCTGCATGTGCTCTCTCTCTCTCACACGCACTCTCTCTGACAAATAAATAAATAAAATCTTTAAAAAAAATTACTTTAATAAAATAAAATAAAATAATATGCTTTGTTAGACTTTAGTTATTAGACAACATCACTTCTAGAAATTTTTGTATTTAGCTAGTATATTTATTTTAAATATATAATCTATATGATAAAAAATGATTTTATTTATTTGTTTGTTTGTTTGTTTATTTATTTTAGAGACAGAAAGAGAGTGCAAGTGGGTGGGGGGGTACAGAGGGAGAGAGAGAATCTCAAGCAGACTCTGCGCTGAGCCTGGAGCCTGACACGAGGCTCGATCTCATGACCCTGAGATCATGACCTGAGCCCAAATCAAGACTCGGATGCTTAAATGACTGAGCCACCCAGGCAGCCCCTGAATGAGTCATTTTTAAGTTCTGGGGACACTAGGCAGATGAGCTTAAACGAGCAAGCAGTAGTAAGATCCGTGATGTTGTTGGTGTCTTAGCTGTGTTCTATGCCACCCTCCATCCACATGTGTGCACAACCCTCAAAGTAGTTCTCTGTAATTGCTCATCTTTATAAGAGTACATTGTGGAGGGAGGAGCAAGATGGCAGAGGAGTAGGAGACCTAAATTTCGTCTGGTCCCAGGAATTCAGCTAGATAGGGATCAAACCATTCTGAACACCTATGAACTCAACAGGAGATCAAAGAAAAGAATAGCAGCAACTCTCTGAACAGAAAAGTGACCACTTTCTGGAAGGTCTCTTCTGATTTGTTTAGTGTATATTTTTCTGGGGTCGTTGTTATCCTGTTAGCATTTTGTCTCTCATTTATCTATTCTCCTCTGGACAAAATGACAGGATGGAAAAATCACCTCAAAAAAAAAAAAAAAAAAAGAACAAGAGACAGTACTGACTGCCAGGGACCTAACCAATACGGACATTAGTAAGATGTCGGAACTAGGGTTCAGAATGACAATTTTAAAGATACTAGCTGGGCTTGAAAAAAGCATGGAAGATATTAGAGAAACCATTTCTGGAGAAATAAAAGAACAAAATCTAACCAAGTCAAAATCAAAAAGGCTATTAATGAAGTGCAATCAAAAATGGAAGCTCTAACTGCTAGGATAAATGAGGCAGAAGAAAGAATCAGTGATATAGAAGACCACATGATGGAAAATAAAGAAGCTGAGAAAAAGAGAGACAAACAACTACAGGATCACGAGGGCAAAATTCGAGAGATAAGTGATACCATAAGACAAAACAATATTGAATAATTGGGATCCCAGAAGAAGAAGAAAGAGAGAGAGGGGTGGAATGTATATTGGAGCAAATTATAGCAGAGAACTTCCCTAATTTGGGGAAGGAAACAGGCATCAAAATCCAGGAAGCACAGAGAACCCCCCTCAAAATCAATAAAAATAGGTGAACACCCCAACATAGTAAAACTTACAAGTCTCAGAGACAAAGAGAAAATCCTGAAAGCAGCTCGGGATAAGAGATCTGTAACCTACAATGGTAGAAACATTAGGTTGGCAACAGACCTATCCACAGAGACCTGGCAGGCCAGAAAGGACTGGCATGATATATTCAGAGCACTACATGAGAAAAATATGCAGCCAAGAATACCATATCCAGCTAGGCTGTCATTGAAGATAGAAGGAGAGAGAAAAAGCTTCCAGGGCAAACAAAAACTAAAGGAATTTGCAAACACAAAACCAGCCCTACAAGAAATATTGAAAGGGGTCCTCTAACCAAAGAGAGAGCCTAAAAGCAACATAGACCAGAAAGGAATACAGACAATATACAGTAACAGTCACCTTACAGGCAATACAATGGCACTAAATTCATATCTTTCAATAGTCACCCTGAATGTAAATGGGCTAAATGACCCAATCAAAAGACACAGGCTATCAGATTGGATAAAAAAACAAGACCCATCAATATGCTGTCTGCAAGAGACTCATTTTAGACCCAATGACACCCCCAGATTGAAAGTGAGGGGGTGGAAAACCATTTACCATGCTAATGGACAGCAAAAGAAAGCTGGGGTGGCAATCCTTATATCAGACAAATTAGATTTTAAACCAAAGACTATAATAAGAGGTGAGGAAGGACACTATATCCTACTTAAAGGGTCTATCCAACAAGAAGATCTAACAATTGTAAATATCTATGCCCCTAACATGGGAGCAGCCAATTATATAAGCCAATTAATAACAAAAGCAAAGAAACACTTCGACAACAATACAATAATAGTGGGGGACTTTAACAGCCCCCTCACTGAAATGGACAGATCATCTAAGCAAAAGATCAACAAGGAAATAAAGACTTTAAATGACACACTGGACCAAATGTTGACTTCACAGATATATTCAGAACATTCCATCCCAAAGCAACAGAATACACATTCTTCTCTAGGGCCCATGGAACCTTCTCCAGAATAGATCACATCCTAGGTCACAAATCAGGTCTCAACTGGTACCAAAAGATTGGGATCATTCCCTGCATATTTTCAGACCACAATGCTTTGAAACTAGAACTCAATCACAAGAGGAAAGTCAGAAAGAACTCAAATACATGGAGGCTAAAGAGCATCCTACTGAAGAATGAATGGGTCAACCAGGAAATTAAAGAAGAATTAAAAAAATTCATGGAAACCAATGAAAATAAAAACACAACTGTTCAAAATCTTTGGGATGCAGCAAAGGCAGTCCTAAGAGGAAAGTATATAGAAATACAAGCCTTTCTCAAGAAACAAGAAACGTCTCAAATACACAACCTAACCCTACACCTAAAGGAGCTGGAGAAAGAACAACAAATAAAGCCTAAACCCAGCAGGAGAAGAGAAATAATAAAGATCAGAGCAGAAATCAATGAAATAGAAACCAAAAGAACAGCAGAACAGATCAATGAAACTAGGAGCTGGTTCTTTGAAAGAATTAACAAGATTGATAAACCCCTAGCCAGACTTATCAAAAAGAAAAGAGAAAGGACCCAAATAAATAAAATCATGAATGAAAGGGGAGACATCACAACCAACACCAAAGAAATACAAACAATTATAAGAACATATTATGAGCAACTCTATGCCAGCAAATTAGATAATCTGGAAGAAATGGATGCATTCCTAGAGATGTATCAACTACCAAAACTGAACCAGGAAGAAATAGAAAACCTGAACAGATCTATAACCACTAAGGGAATTGAAGCAGTCATCAAAAATCTCCCAACAAACAAAAGCCCAGGGCCAGATGGCTTCCCAGGGGAATTCTACCAAACATTTAAAGAAGAATTAATACCTATTCTTCTGAAACTGTTCCAAAAAATAGAAATGGAAGGAAACTTCCAAACTCGTTTTATGAGGCCACCATTACCTTGATCCCCAAACCAGACAAAGACCCCATCAAAAAGGAGAATTACAGACTAATATCCCTGATGAACATGGATGCAAAAATTTTCACCAAAATACTAGCCAATAGGATCCAACAGTACATTAAAAGGATTATTCACCACAACCAAGTGGGATTTATCCCTGGGCTGCAAGGTTGGTTTGACATCTGCAAATCAATCAATCTGCAAATCAATTAATAAAAGAAAGAACAAGAACCATCTGATCCTCTCAATATATGCAGAAAAAGCATTTGACAAAGTACAACATCCTTTCTTGATCAAAACTCTTCAGAGTATAGGGATAGAGGGTACATACCTCAATATCATATAAGCCATCTATGAAAAACCCACAGCGAATATCATTCTCAATGGGGAAAAATAAGAGCTTTCCCCCTAAGGTCAGGAACGCGGCAGGGATGTCCACTATCACCACTGCTATTCAACATAGTATTAGAAGTCCCTAGCCACAGCAATCAGACAACAAAAAGAAATAAAAGGCATCCACATCAGCAAAGAAGAAGTCAAACTCTCACTCTTTGCAGATGATATGATACTTTATGTGGAAAACCCAAAAGACTCCGCCCCAAAACTGCTAGAACTCATATAGGAATTCAGTAAAGTGGCAGGATATAAAATCAATGCAAAGAAATCAGTGGCATTCCTATACACCAACAACAAGACAGAAGCAAGAAATTAAGGAGTTGATCCCATTTACAATTGCACCCAAAACCATAAGATACCTAGGAATAAATCTAACCAAACAGGCAAAGAATCTCTACTCAGAAATCTATAAAATACTCATGAAAGAAATTGAGGAAGACACAAAGAAATGGAAAAACGTTCCATGCTCATGGATTGGAAGAACAAATATTGTGAAGATGTCAATTCTACCTAGAGCAATCTACACATTCAAAGCAATCCCTATCAAAGTATCATCCACTTTTTTCAAAGAAATGGAACAAATAATCCTAAAGTTTGTATGGAACCAGAAAAGACCCCAAATAGCCAGAGGAATGTTGAAAAAGAAAAGCAAAGCTGGCGGCACCACAATTCCGGACTTCAAGCTCTATTACAAAGCTGTCATCATCAAGACAGTATGGTACTGGCACAAAAACAGACACATAGATCAATGGAACAGAATAGAGAGCCCAGAAATGGACCCTCAACTCTATGGTCAACTCATCTTTGACAAAGCAGGAAAGAATGTCCAATGGAAAAAAGACAGTCTCTTCAACAAATGGTGTTGGGAAAATTGGACAGCCACATGCAGAAGAATGAAACTGGACCATTTCCTTACACCACACACAAAAATAGACTCAAAATGGTTGAAAGACCTACATGTGAGATGAGTCCATCAAAATCCTAAAGGAGAACACAGGCAGCAACCTCTTCGACCTCAGCCACAGCAACTTCTTCCCAGACACATCGCCAAAGGCAAGGGAAGCAAGGGCAAAAATGAACTACTGGGACTTCATCAAGATAAAAAGCTTTTGCACAGCAAAAGAAACAGTCAACAAAACCAAAAGACAACCGATAGAATGGAAGAAGATATTTGCAAATGACATATCCGATAAAGGGCTAGTATCCAAAATCTATAAAGAACTTCTTAAACTCAACACCCAAAGAACAAATGATCCAGTCAAGAAATGGGCAGAAGACATGAACAGATATTTTTCCAAAGAAGACATCCAAATGGCCAACAGACACATGAAAAAGTGCTCAACATCGCTCGGCATCAGGGAAATCCAAATCAAATCCTCAATGAGATACCACCTCACACCAGTCAGAATGGCTAAAATTAATAAGTCAGGACACGACAGATGTTGGCGGGGATGCAGAGAAAGTGGAACCCTCCTACACTGTTGGTGAGAATGCAAGCTGGTGCAGCCACTCTGGAAAACAGTATGGAGGTTCCTCAAAAAGTTGAAAATAGAGCTACCCTACAACCCAGCAATTGCACTATTGGGTATTTACCCCAAAGATACAAATGTAGGGATCTGAAGGGGTACGTGCACCCCGATGTTTATAGCAGCAATGTCCAGAATAGCCAAACTATGGAAAGAGCCAAGATGTCCATCGACAGATGAATGGATAAAGAAGAGTGGTATATATACACAATGGAATATTATGCAACCATCAAAAGGAATGAAATCTTGCCATTTGCAACGACGTGGATGGAACTGGAGGGTATTATGTTGAGTGAAATAAGTCAATCATAGAAAGACATGTATCAAATGACCTCACTGATGTGAGGAATTCTTAATCTCAGGAAACAAACTGAGGGTTGCTGGAGTGGGGGTGCTGGGAAGGATGGGGTGGCTGGGTGATAGACATTGGGGAGGGTATGTGCTATGGTGAGCACTGTGAATTGTGCAAGACTGTTGTTCACAGACCTGTACCTCTGAAACAAATAATACATTATATGTTAAAAAAAAAAAAAGAAAATAGCAGGAAGGGAAAAATGAAGGGGGGGAAATTGGAGGGAGAGACGAACTATGAGAGACTATGGACTCTGAGAAATAAACTGAAGGTTCTAGAGGGGAGAGGGGTGGGGGAATGGGTTAGCCTGGTGATGGGTATTAAAGAGGGCATGTACTGAATGGAGCACTGGGTGTTATACGCAAACAATGAATCATGGAACACTACATCAAAAACTAATGATGTAATGTATGGTGATTAACATGACATAATAAAATTTTTAAAAAAAGAACACACTGTGGAGTTGGGACAAATACAGTACATCCAAAAGGACCAGGAGAATAGAAGATGGTAATTCACAAAGAAGTAACTTTGAACCATTCAAGTAATCTTGCAAAATTGCATCTCACTTCCCTCTCTTGCTCCCTCAGCTGTTCTGCCTACCACAGTGGAGCTCATGTGTCTCTTAATGCCTGTAGGCCCAGTCTCACCTCGGTGCAGGAAAGGCCAGAGAATCCACAGGGCAGTAACTGGAAGCGTGGCTCAGATGAAAGGAATTCTCCCTAGAGCTTCCAGTAATGAAGGCATCCAGGGACACCTTGCTTCAGGCTCGTGATTCCTAAGGTGAGCTGTACCATGCCTGGAGTTTGGACCCATGGATTTGGTATGATCACAAATGGGTGCTGTGTTCATGTGTTATGTTTGGACTAATATTTCATGGATGTCTTCTCAAATGAAAACATTAATTGCATGCATACCACTCTATCCAGTGGGAATGTAAGTTTGTATAGTCATTCTGATGTCAAATGTGCTCCATAGATGTACTTAGTCCACTCCTAAATCTCTGGAGGTAGATCCTGTTCTGACCCAGATTCAGGATAAATTGTGAAGACAGGCCCTTGTAACTTCAGGACTTCCTTACTGGGTGTGGACCGAAGCTAGTGTATCATCAGCTCTGGTCAGCGATGGCTTTCAAGTGCAGGGAGCAGATCTTGCAGTTTTGGAGGGTCTTCTTGCTTTTACTCTGATACTCTTAAACATGTGTTTGGCCCGTCTTAGGATGACGCCAGGGCCACCGTGGAGCACCAGAAAAATAATGCAGATCCTTCTCTCAGCAGCTGTATAATCCAGCCCTGAGTTATCCTCCAAGTCTCTGAGCTGATAAAACCCTCCTCGTGCCTGAACAGCTACTCTGAGGACATAACATGTGAGATGTGCTATCCAGATGAAGTAAGGCTGCCATGTTTTAGGGAAAAAAACTTCCAGAATTGGGGTGGCCAAAGAGGCATGACCGTTCACCTCCCCTCCACAGGACAAGCATATGGATCGCATTAGTGAGTGGGAAGTTCTGGGCTTCCAGTGGGAGCATATCCTCGCTACCCAGGTGGAGGGACAGACTCTGGGGTGGTTAACCAGGGTTTGGGTGGAGCTAGTGGCCGTATGCCCTTCTTTAGTGAATCCTCTGGATAAATGAAATCATATGAGCATAGAAAATAGTTTTCAATGTGAACTGTCACATAAAAATATGTGACGGCAAAAGACAGAAAAGTAGATTAGTATCAGCACCTTAGTAAAAGCAAATTAAAGATAAAATTCATGTTAAACAATTTTATAGAAACTGCCACAAACTGTCTTACTTCTTGAGGAAAATTCTTTTTTTTCCTAAATTTTATTTTTTTAAATTCCAGTATACTTGACATAGTGTTATATTAGTTTCAGGTGTACAATATAATCATTAAACAATTCTATACATGACTCAGTGCTCTTCATCCCCTTCACCTATTTCCCCCATCTCCCTACCCACCTCCCCTCTGGTTAATGACCAGTTTGTTTTCTGCAGTTAACAGTCTGCTCTTTGTTTGTCTTCTTAAAGGAAATTCTTAAATTTAAATTTCATGAGTATGAGTATACCTATATTTTACTAACAAGGTAAACACAATAAGAATTGAAAGGTGTCAGACTTCGTTAATATTTTTGAAGAGGTACAGCATTATTTTGAAGGTAATTCTCTAATGGCAATAGACATTTTAGGAAACCTCATGAGAATTTATTTACTGTAGATTGTGACCATATAACACAATGTTATCAACTGAGTGTTATCAACTGAGTGAGGCCAAGTTCATATACAACTTCACAAATTAAGTTTTTTCCCTTGGAATTGGGGTGATAATCTTTGTCCCTTTAACCCCTGACCAACACTCTTGATGGGCCCCATGAAAGAGCCACAGATTTCCCAAATGATTAATAAGCTCCTCAATTATTAAGACCTGTTCCCTAACTGTTCTCTCCAAGTGGACGAAGGTGCTTGCAGCAGCGTGCTCTGAGCTTCTGAAAGGCCCCAGCTGCCCCCTAGCAAAGGGAGGTCAGGGAAAGTGCCCCCAGGCCCAGGTGGGTACTGTTACTTTTAGTTGTGGGGGAGGAGCAAGGGGTACATAAGGAGAAGCCTAAGACCGCCTTTCTCATTTTGGCGGGTTGTGGCTGTGAAGTTATCCACCTCGGTGGCTCTGTTGTTCAGCAAGGGTGGGTGCTGGGGGTGCTTGGTCCTGTTACAGGAACTGGGTTGGCTTGGAAAGGGCCTCCAGGGAGACAGAGGACTGGTGGGCCTGTATGATTTTGCTTTTCAACAGGGCAAAGTTCTTGCTTTTTTCTTCCGTATGTTCTTTCTCTGGCTGTGTCCTCCCTGAGCCTGCTCTAACTAGGGGTCTCTCTTGCTCTCCTAGCTCACTCTGACCAATGGAGGGGCAGACATGGGGGGCCTCTTGGTGGCCCCTCTCAGAGGGCCTGTGGCTCTGCAAGGTCTGCTGCTGACCTCTCCCCAGAGGAAGCCTCCTTTCTTCTGAAGCCCCCACTTTATCTCCAGCGAAAGGACCTTGAGAATGGCACATTGTCAACTGAGTGAGCCTGGGTGAAGTTCGAGCCCCCTCACTGGAAAGAACGAGGCAGAGAAGACCTCCTCTCTCCTAACCCTCTAGAGCGTAGCAGAGGGAGGCCTGGAGGATTTGCCGTGGAAGCAAAGGCACGGGGTGGGGACACAAGGCTGCCCTGGGTTCTGGGAAACGGGGTGTGGGGAGTTCCAGGCAGAGAAGCCTCAGCATAAGGGGAAGGTCTCAGCAGGGAAGGTAGCTCCTAGTATTCCTCCCCTGTCCTCAGTGAAGAAGCAAATGGGGCTGGGCTCTCCGCAAACTGTAGACCTAGAAGGAAAACAGTAAGTGGGACTCCTTAACGGGAAGACTAGACTCTACCTCCTGCTCACTCTTCTGCATGGTGGATGGTAGCTGTCCTCCCAATGCCTAATAACGGTCAGGTGCTGTCTTCTAAGTCTTTAAGGGACACCTGTTGTAGCTGAGGATTAAATGGTTGGTACTGGAACCTTCTCTAATCCTCCCAAAGTCTTAATGAGGTCCAGGAGCTCAGCTTCAGCCACCAGAGTGGCAGCCGATCAGCTGTGAGAAGTGGCCTCTAATGTGGCAGCTGCAGGCTTTGAGAACTTGGGTCCTTAATTCAAGACCGTGGTTAAGTATCTCCTTATTAAGGAGGGCACGTATTGCATGGGGAACTGGGTGTTCTACGCAAACCATCCTAGAACACTACATCAAAAACTAATGAGGTACCGTATGGTGGCTAACCTAAAATAAAAGCATCTCCTTACGCGAGAGCATGGACTATGGAACAAGGAGGACAAGGGGCACCTGTGGCATGTGGGCAGCCACGAGTGAACTTCACTATTCTCTAAAACTTGCACAACTAAAATTCTCCACCAATCCCTAAGTGCAATGACCAATGTATTCTGCCACTTAAGGTCAGCCTGGGGCCAAAGTCAGACAGCCCCATTGTCTAATTCTACTTCAATCTTGTACCCAGTCAGCCCTCCCTCCTGTGATTTCGGCGAAGCTCATTAGCCCTCTAAGGCCGTGGGGATGAGCTATGTCTGGGTGACCCCTCTTGGCTGAGGACTGCAGTCTCTCTGCTGTGCGCGGTGTTGCTGCTTCTCCCAGACGCCTCGCTTCCCCCGGGTGGGGGTGGGGGTGGGCAATGGTCTCTGAGGCCAGACTGCTGAGCAGAGGGGAGGTTTGGATCCAGGAGTATATGGGCTGGGGTGGTGGGAGACATGACTATTTTGGGCTTGACCCAATGATGTCCTGGGGCAACAACTTGGGGCCTCGAGAATGGGGAGAGTCTGCCTCCCATCGGGATTGATCCTGAACTGCAGGGACCCCAGGGCCTTCTGGGGCTGGCCTGGGTCAGTCAGTATAAAGTGTCCCTTATCGTGTTGTGGACCCCGAGTCTGATCTGCTCGCCACATGACAGGCCAGTAAGCTGAGAGACCAGGTGCCAGGCAAGGAAAGTGACTATTCGAGAACAAAAAAGCTGGCAGACTCCAGTCCTGAAAGCCCTCTCCCCATCCCTGTGCAGGCAGGGGCATTTTGAAGGAGGAGAAAAGCCAAGGGAAAGAAGCAGGCTACAGCTGCCCCTGGGCTTGAGGGGTCAGTCAGAGGTCTTGAGCTGATGCCAAGGAAGGTGTTGGTTCACTTCCTTCGTGCAGTGTGTTCTGTCTTTGTTCAGTGCTTCCATTAAAACTTAAAAGCTCCCTAGTTCCCCTGTGGGCTTGTCATGTGCCAACAGATCTAACCTGGAATAGCAATGGAGGAAGCCTAGGCCACTTAGGGACACCTGGGGCCCTGCCAAGTCTTTCTGCCTCCCCACTGGTGGGAATGGAAGGTGCTGATCAGAGGGTTCATGGAAGACGGGGCTCAGGAAGACAGCATGGACTCTAATTATCCTCTCTAAATTTTGTGTTGCTAATGCTTCATAACCTACCTGACACATTACAGTTATAGATCTGTTGGAAGTGTGTGCTCAAAATTTTTTTGCTGAGGGTGGATAGGGTAGTCTGGAAACCACTGAACCAGCATAGTAGAGGCCTTTAGCCGCATCACTGGCTTGGAGCGGAGTTTTTAGAACCTCTGACGCAGCCTGTTCTCCTCATAACCTCTGAGAGGGAGGATTCTTTGGGGGAGGAGGAAGAGAACAATCACACTTCATTTTTTTCCCTCCTGATCGTGTCCGGTTTTACCCATGAGAATTTACTAGACCCCATTGTTCATGGCTCTACTAGTGTGAGAGTGGGACACACCTAAATCATAGGGAGAATGGGCAACAAACGGTAGCTCTGCTTCACCGAGCTTTTTGCACACAGCAACGAGACTGAGGCTCAGAGCTGCAGAAGGGCCAGATAACACCGAAGCATTCACTCAGGCAATTATTTTTGATTAAGCCTAGATAGAATCTAATAATGATTATGAATTTATTTAAACCAAATGACTAATTCTTAATGCTCACATTTCTAGTTACGGACCATTGTGACTCCTGTGAACCTAGGTCCCCCTGGATTCACCTTAATTTCCTAAATAGGCATGCCTATTCTGTTCATTATGCAGGAAGCTCTTTGCAATGGTGGGCAATGTCTCCCCTCTTGACTTTTGTTAACCTTACAGCCACACAGTTCTGTCTTGGGGAATATTGCAAAAGCATCCCCAAAGGAGGAAGTGGAGGGGAGTGGGCAAGATGCCAAAAGTGCAGCCCATGCCCCCTCCAGGCCCTAGGAGGCAAGGTGCCCCTTGTGGAGGGTACCTGAGCATAACCTTCTGGTGCTTCCACCAATGAACGAGTCCTCCATCCAGTGGCTATTGCTGCGTCCCTGCCTTACTTTGTCGGTTTGGTCTCCCAGCTAGAGTGACTCAATGCCTTTATTCTACCATCTGGCCTGAGGGCAGGAAGGACCAGAGGTGTGGCCAATGCAGAATTCTAGAAAATTGCAGTAACAAACTGCCCATCAATTTCCTTTAAAAAAAAAAAAAAAATTTGATTAACATAGTTTATTAGTTTCAGAGGTAGAGTTTAGTGATTCATCAGTTGCACATAATCCCAGTGCTCATTTCATCACCTGCCCTCCTCATGCCCATCACCCAGTGACCCCATCCCCCCACCCCTCTCCCCTCCAGCAACCCTCAGTTGGTTTTAGAGTTAAGAGTCTCTTATGGTTTGTCTCCCTCTGATTGTCTCTTTCCCTCCCTTCCCCTATGCTCTGGTTTGTTTCTTAAGCTCCATATGTGAGTAAAATCATAGGACAATTGTTTCTCAGACTTATTTCGTTTAGCATAATACCCTCTAGTTCCATCCATATCATTGCAGATGGTAAGATTTCATTTTTGTAAAGATTTGACTTATCAGAGACAGTGAGAGGGAACACAAACAGGGAGAGTGGGAGTGGGAGAGGGGGAAGCAGACTCCCTGCTGAGCAGGGAGCCCAATGTGGGGCTCGATCCCAGGACCCTGGGATCCTGACCTGAGCTGAAGGCAGACGCTTAATGACTAAGCCACCCAGGGATTCCAAGATTTCATTTTTGTATTGATGGCTGAGTAATATTCCATTGTATACCACAGGGGAATGGAGGGAAAACTGGGAAGAAATCAGAGGGAGACAAACTCAGACTTACAGGCGGTGAGGGGATGGGATAGCCAGGTGATGAGTATTGATGGCACGTGTGGTGAGGAGCATGGGTGTTATACACAATGAATCCTTGAACACCACATCAAAAACTAATGTACTACTAACTGAACATAACAAAAATTAAAATGTATTAGCTTGAACCATAAAAATGTGTGTGTGTGTCACATCTTTATCCAGAGTTTGGCTATTGTGGACATTGCTGCTATAAACACTGGGGTGCAGGTGCCCTTTTGGATGATCCCTGCTCTGTTCTGGACACTTGAATGAATTCTAGCTCTGAAGTCCGGGGAGCCTGTCCTGTCTTGGGCTCATGCTATGGAGTTTGTCTTTGAGGAAAGTGGGCCTCTCTTCCTGTGCACGTACGGTCTTGCAGTGATTCTTAGAGTCAGCTGAACCTGCCGTTCACATGTGGCTCAGCACGTCGAAGGGAAGTGCTGACCTGGGGAGTTTGGAGCTTGCCCCCCTGCCCCAGGTGGCTGATTACACTCTGGCCAGCACTGAATAAGATCCCTCACTAAAGCTGACCTTTTAGGAAATAAAAACTAGCTTGTGAAGATGGATTCCTGCCCGCTAGGAGTTCAAGGTGATCCTATTTGAAACTCCACTGTGGACCTGTGTGTCTTCCGTCCGATATCCCCTTCCTATAACCTGGGCTTTGCTGCAAGCCTGCATTTCACAGGGGGTGCCCTGGCTGGAAGGTGGGTTCTGTGCGTGTAAACCCTGTTCTTGCTGAAAGAAGTCGAGCCCGAGGTGGGAATGTGGAGCTGCTCTGTGGGCCGCCTCTAGGCCCGTCTACTCTCCTTGTCCACTTCTACACATTGCACTGTAGAGCTTCCTCCCAGCTGCTGACTCTAGATGACCCAGGCCCTACCCTAGGCCCTTAGGATAAAGTGTAAGGCCCCTCCCGTCCTAGAGCCTCCAGTGAGGAGAGGTTTTATGGTAACAATAAACCGGGACAGGGTGTGTGTTGGGAGAATGAGAAATTTCTTACTCGCTTTCCCTTTACATCAGCTTTGTCCTCTGGGCGCTTCTCTCCAAACCAGGTCCTCCTGGTCATCTTTGTATGCAATCCACAGTCTTGTCAAAGTCTTGTCAGCCCCTTCCTCCCAAATCTCCCGCCACAAGCTTGTGGCTGATGCACCAGTCCGGGTCCTTCTAGTGGAGTCCAACTAGCAGGGCCTTGGAAGATCTTCTGTCTCCATGCACATTATCACCCCCTAGCATATGTCCTCCGAAAAATGAGCCGCACCAGAAAAACTGAGCACAAAGCGGCAGCCTGTGAGGAATCTATAGTTGATGGGGCCACAGCTCTCCTGTTCCTAACAGAACATGTGACTCTCCTTCTGCTTTCCCTTCCAGCATTGTCCCTGATGCAGAGGGACGGGCTAGTGAGATGGGAAAGCTAATGGTGACCATTTCATTTTTAAGCTTTATCATGCAAGTATTCTTAGCTCCTCTGGAAGGACTCTCCCGCACCATACTTGGAGGTCTCCCTAGTTCCCTGAGTGATTGCAACTGCAAACTTGCAGCGCCTGGGTCCCTGAGACCAGGCCAGGCCAGGAGGTATAGGCATACCTCTGATCCTGCAGGTTCCACTCCAGACCAGCACAATAAAGCGAGCATCCCCATAATCCTTGGCTTCCCCGTACATAGGAGTGATGTCTACACTGTACTCCAAGTGTGCAATAGTGGGTCTAAATGCATACCTCAAATTGCTAAAAACTGCCAACCATTGAGCTTTCAGTGAGTCCATTTTTTGCTGGTGGAGGGTCTTGCTTTGGTGGTGCTGGTCACTGGGGGCTGGGGTGTTTGGCAAGTTCTCAAGATGACTGTGAAGGCTGCCATATTGATTCTTCCTTTCACGAATGGTTTCTCTAATGTGTGATGCTGTTCGATAGCATTCTACCCCCAGTAGAAGTTCCTTCAGGATTAGACCAAACCTCTTAAACCCTGCCGTTGCTTTATCAACTAAGTTTATGGTGTCCTTTCAACAGTCTTCACAAACCTCTTAGCCAGGAGCATATTCCATCTCAAAATCCACTCAAAATCACTCCATAAGAAGTAATTCCTCACCCGTTAGTTCTAGATGAGATGCAGCAGTTCAGTCCCGTCTTCAGGCTCCACTTCTGATTCTAGTTCTCTAGTTAGTTCCACATTTGCGAGGATTTCCTCCACTGACATCCTGAATGCCTCAAAGTCCTCCATGAGGGCTGGAATCAACTTCTTCCAAACTCCTATTTTTGTTTTGACCTCTTCCTGTGAATCACGGATGTTCCTAACGGCATCTAGAATAGATAAGGACAAATCCTTTCCCTAAGGTTTTCAATTTGCCTGGATCCACCAGAGAAATCCCCATCTATGGCAGCTATGGATTTATGAAACTTATCTTCAATAAGACTTAATTACCCCTTGATTCGTGGGCTAGAGGATGGTTGTGAGCAGGCATGAAAAAAATCATGCTATAGGTCTCCATCGGAGCTCTTGGGTGACCAGGTGCCTTGCCAGTGAGGAGTAATGTTTTGAAAGGAATCTCTTCTCCCGAGGAGTAGGTCTCAACAGGTTTAAAATCTTCAGTAAACCATGTCATAAACAGATATGCTGTCTCCCAGGCTTTGTTCCACTGATAGAGCACAGGGAAAGTAGATTTAGCATAACTCCTAAGGGCCCTAGGAATTTTGGAATGGTAAACAAGCACTGACTTCGACTTAAACTCACTAGTTGCATGAGCCCCTAGCAAGAGAGTCGGCTGTTTGCCTGGCTTCAAAGCTTCAGGATCGACTTCTCTCTGGCTTTGAAAGTCCTAGACGGCAAATAGAGGGGAATGGTCAGTCAGTGGGTTGCCTATCTAACAGTGCGATTCATGGTGCCCCCAAAACCATTACAATAGTCGCATCATAGATCACACAAAAAAATAACAAAGTTTGAAACGTGAGCTCAGACTTAAGATACGTGACCCAGATATCAGGGGCTCCACTAGGGGTGGAGGAGTCCGACCTGGAGTAAGTAAATGCTCTTCAGGGGGGAAATGGTGCCAATAGACTCATCTGGTGCAGGGTTGCCACAAACCTTCAATTTCATTTTCCAAAAGGAAAATATCTGCAAAGCAAAATCAAGGTATACCTGTATTTTCAGAATGCACCAGGCTTGAGTTCAGCCAGGCAGCTGATTCAACTGCTTTCTCCAGTTATCTTTGCAGACCAGCTTTCTGCTTGCAGGGAGAATGGGGCCCTCAGAACAACCCCTCCACAATGGCTGGTCAAATCCATGAGTTCATGTATTTTAAATCTCCATTTCCTACTTCCTGAGTCTGAGTTCAATAAGTCTGCAAGAATGTGGTTTGATGATTTTTTTTTTTTTTTAATTGGGACATGTGGTAGCAGAAAGACTGAATAGGGCCCCAGGCTCTGGGACCCATAGGCCCAAAGCTCTGGGCTTCTGTCTTCATTATTGGAGGTGCCAGTGCAGTGATGAATAGAAAGAATGAACGACAACGATACCTTGCTGGTGAAAGATGAGTAGTGGGGATCCCGGGTATTTCCTAATGGTAGGGCTTCTCACCAGTAGGGCCCCCTGGGTGTGGACTTTCACTATCTTAATACTAAAAACCTCGAAGTATTGGGTCACAATAATAGCTAAAGCCACCAAAACTTTTTTCCAAAGACCTAATGGAAATTCCCTCAGACTTTTGACGACAATCTTAGGGGCTTCCCCTGTGAACCTTTGCTATCGTGGAACCACAGTGGCTGGTGTGGAGTCCTGTAGTTCTTGGAGGCTATAGTAGAGCTTTTCTTGATTCTGGGTTAAAGCCTGTGCCTTTTGGATCTGAGTGCCGAAATACTTCAGGCTTTCCTGGACTCCTACTCCTCTTTCTAGGAGGTCTATGCCCAAGATACCCCTTCTAGTCACCACTAGCCTTACATGGGATTTCCTTCCCTTCTCTAGTATCTGCTAAACTTCTCCCTGGAATTTTCTGGAAGGACTTTAATCTTGCAGGTTACAGAATAACTGGAAAATACGCTTCCCGAAGGGTAACCTTCTAAGCAAGTCCCTGGTGTATTCCCTGAAGTGCTAAAATCCTTCCAGGTCCTCCTCACTTACATACCTGCAAGATCTCGCTCTCCCTTACCCCCATGGTTCCTAGGGTATGTCTTTGGTCAGCAAGCAGTTGGCATTCTCTGCAATCCTGGGGAATGAATTTGGGGATGGTCCTCTATGTGCATTCATCAGATGCTCTTACCTACAAATTATCCCAGTATGTCCCATGCTTTGACCTATGGTCATATATGGATTTTTCTACCACTATAAGTGGAGGGTTTAGATATTCAGGCTCTCTATGTATCTTTTATTTATTTTTTCATGTAGCTACTCCATTTTATATAAAAGTGGACTGTACAATATTCGACTTTCCAGTGACTGCCTAATACACAACATCTGTCCTCAGGGTGACTTGCCCATCAATCAGCAAAATTCAAGGAACACCTGTGGCTGTATCAATGTAATCTTTTACATGCTCTGCTTCCTTTGGTCTCCTGGGCACTTCCACGGAGGGTGCTTTCCTTCTGTGGTATCTGTTGCCATGACCTCAGTTGTCCCTTGCATGTTCCTGTTTCCCTGACTCCTCCATCCCTAGTGGAGCCCCTCTGATATCTGGGTCACATATCTTAAGTCTGAGCTGCCTGAATTCAAAGTCCCTGTGAGATAGCTAGTGGGCCTATCTTGTAGTTGTTCAGAGTGTCCTCTAAACCTGCTGCATCCTACTGTTCCCAATCTTTGTGTTAATGGTTGTTGGAAGAAATGTGGTGTCTCATTTCCCAGACTTAAAAGGATGAGCCAAACCATCAAATTACAGATTAATAGGCAGGCCTATCTACTTCATATATCCTCAGGTTGATTCACCTATCAATCTACTTAAAGGACCTGAAATATCTCAATTCTGGAAATGGTCTTCATTCTCAGAATCTTTTGATCACATAAAAGGTTAGAAAAGGTTCACATCTGCACTGAAAACCAGTAACTATGGGAATTGAAGTTGGGGTTCAACCTTTCTCACACCCCTTTCTTAACCATGCAGGATGTATTAGAGGCAGGCATAGAGGGGGATGAGAGACAAATGGACAAGGTTGTGAGGGGGTTTACCAGATAGCTATGACTGTAAGGTCCTGGAAAATCTTAGGTAGCATACTCTGTTGGGTTAGGAGAAGCTTCAAGTTTCTGATGAGGGTAGTGAAGGGAACAGGATGTATCATTTTGAGAGGGGATAAGCTTTCCTGGAAGCCTCTCTCCTACGCTCTTAAAATTCTAAATTCTAAGAATGCTTCCTGAAATTCCAGCTAGTTTCTCCCCAACCCACAAGATTCCTTTGGGAACATTCCTGAGCATCGTGTATCTAGAACTGAACCTGGCCATCTTCCATTTCACAAGTCTCCACATTCTCTGATTAGGGAATAGATCTGGAGTGATGAATATCTGTCCTTTGTTATCCATGTGTTAAAAAGTAATGGCTACTTCCTGTACTCCTGAGATGGGAACAATTCAAATCTCAGGTAACCTTGCCCAAACTTAATGCCAAGATGCTTGGCTGCCCAGGAGTTCTGCCCAAAGGGGTAGATGCTGGACACGGACCATGATGACATTCTCCCACCACGTAGCTTGTGTTGAGCTGGTGCCAGAACAAGCAAGGTGGAGACCCAGAACTTCCCTGGCCATATCACAACAGCTTAGAGGGAATCAACCTCCCATGACCTGAATCAAATCCTGGATTCTGATAACTACCCAGGTATAATTTTAGGACTTGATAGGGGCGGACTAAGCTGAATCTGGACCACACTGAGAGGCTTATTTGTAGCATTCATTTAAAGCAAAATAGTTCTTGGAGAAGGCAGAAGTTAATAAGCATTAGCTCTTTGGAAAACTTGCTGCTATTAAGTATTGTCTGTCCTAGTTTCCTAACCTACAATGCATGCATGTTGGACCTCTTCTGCTGCCTCGTGTATTTTCTTATGCTGCTTCTGTATCTTTTTCTCTTGGCTACTTTTACCTCCTGTATTCTATCTCCTGAGGGTACCTATTCTTCCTCCATTGAATTAATTTGTAAGACGACAAGGAGACCTTGGATCCTAGTTAACAATATTCTGTAACCTGCCTTTAGGACAATGGCAGTGCCAGGTCATAAGGCATGAGAGCTTCTGGACACTTGCAGAGCCCAAGAAATTAGACTAGACTGACACACATACACACCCTGGGAGAGAATAATGCCTCAACAATTTGTGACTGCCAAGGGAGCAGGTGCAAGTCAAAGTGTGGCTAAACACTTGAAGCCATGAAGTTTCGAGATTGACAGGCCTATGGTGCAGCACATCTTCAGGGGGAGTAGAGTTCAGAGGGGTACTAGCCTGTCCCCCTGAGAGTTCAGGGCAAGGCAGGAAAGTAACTGAAAGAAACTGCAGGTCTACTTGGTGGTCAAGAGGTTTCCCACACACCAGGTAGGGGGAGAGGAATTGGACTCTGCCCATGATAAAAGTATGATCACAGTTCCTCAGATGAGGAATGGGCCCCTGAGGTTGTTGGGGGCAGAAACTATTTAGGAGGGCCTAGTTCAGAGGACAAGTACATGCACAATACCTTGTTTGTTGCCACAGTTCTTAGGGGGTCTGTAAAGATACTGAATTTGGGGGTTTGGCTTTAGAAGTATCTTATGGATTCTTGGAATTAGTGGTTCCTACAGAGCCTGACATGTCAGGGACCCTAGGGTTAGTTTAATCTGCCTTCATATCAGGAGGAAAGTTCTGATGAAGCTGCTTCAGGAGAAACTGGATTACTCATGATCCACAAAGGGGATTACAACCTCCTGTAAGAAATCTTGAAAACTAAGACTTCAGCTTGGTAATCCAGATGAGTAAGTGAAAAAATAGACTGCAAGTTGGCTTCCATTCCAGTATTCCTGATGTTCTCAGCAGGCATGTTTCATGGAGACACCATCAGTATGAAAGAGCAGTTGTCCTTATCCTTCAAATTGTAACCACTCCAACATGGTCTCCTGGGTAATGAGAGAGACTACGCCACAACCTTAGGGATAATCTTGGAATCACATTCTTTAAGAATGTGCATTATGAGCTTTTTTGATTCTAAACTGAAACTGCTCAGCCAATTGGTTAAGGTTTTCAGTATATAGTGAGGAAACCTGGGGACTATAATTCTGGAATCTCCTAAGGCTCTGGAAATAGTAGCTTTATAGAATGTCCTATGAATGGAGTATCTTCCTATTACACAGAATTGTGCTGCCAATGTCATGGACTGTTGCTTATTCTAAAATTTTGGAGGATGTTCATGATAACATGAGAGCCTGTCAGAGTAGGTATCTGAAGGGAATCCCAAACTGGTGTCACCTTTTAAAATTTAGTCACGGGGCGCCTGGGTGGCTCAGTCGTTAAGCGTCTGCCTTTGGCTCAGGTCATGATCCCAGGGTCCTGGGATCAAGCCCCGCATCGGGCTCCCTGCTCGACGGGAAACCTGCTTCTCCCTCTCCTACTCCCCCTGCTTCTGTTCCCTCTCTCGCTGTGTCTCTCTCTGTCAAATAAATAAAATCTTTAAAAAAAAAAAAATTTAGTCACAACTGGGGCACCATGATTTTAAAGGGATAATGCCTTCCTGAACCTGTAGCCCTAGGTGGTGCGACTATGTTTGGGGTTGCTAATATTGGTCCCTCTGACCATTAGAATACAACTGCTAGGATTCCTCCTGAAGCAGACACACATCATCCAAAGTGGACACGTTCAGCTTGTTCAGTCCCTCCGACTTTAAGTGGGGCTGGGAATACGTCTCTAGGCACTGAGTAAACAAGACTTTCACATACCCAAGAGGAGTATACTTTGGATAATGGAGATAATAGAATAGCTGTACACAAAGTCAAGTGGAAAACAGTAGGTCTGAGGAACTTTGCAAAAGTTTGTTGGAAATTAGAAGTAGTAGGCCAAAACTTGAATAGGACACCTGGAATCGGAAATCCTAAAAGCAGGAGGAGAAGCTAAAGATTGACTGGGGCCTGGGTGGAACATAGATACTTGCCTTTGGGCCATTTGATATCAAAGTCAACTGGTGGGTTCAAGATTTTTTTTTTTAACCTCAATTCACCTTTTAAGATAAGGAGGCCCACTGGGTTTCATGCCAGAGCAAGACTAGAAATAAGATTTCTGCAAGGCCGAGAATTTCCAGGTCCGCTTGAATCCTTTTCTGTTAAGTTTTAGAATTTTAGGCTATTCCTTTTTCCTTAGAACAAGGAGAAGCTGGAAGTATGGATAATGAAGTAGCAACATAGCCTGTGGCTGGACAGGACCTATAACTATGGTACAAAGAAGACTTCTAATAGTCCCTCTCCTTTTGTCTCAAGGTGTAAATCTTAAGGGACTGGAAGTTCTCCAGGTAAATCATGCAAGAATCTCTGATACCATCAAAAACCTATTAAATCACTTGGACGTGTGTGGCAACCAACCACCTCTTGAGTCTTCAAAAAACTTTACCACTCCAAATTTGACTTGAGGCATACTTTGTTCACTCTAACTTTTCAAACCTTGAATCAATATTTTGGTAATGAAGCTTTAAAAAAGCTAGAGGACTTTCAGGAGATCAAACGATTTGCATTGCCATTCAAGATGCATTAATAGTAGACTCAAAGGGTGGGACGGAAGGATTTCAAAGGGTCTACCTACCACAGAGCTGGTCACTGCCCAAGAGGTAATTTCAGGAGAACTGGAGAGCTTCTAAAAAGCATGGGAGGGGCAATAACTATCCCAGAATCTCTAGGAACAAACTCAAAGGTTATGGTTACATTTCCCAGACAACCTGAAACAAGGTAATACTCGGACTTAAGGAGCTTGTTTATTTTATATGAATCTGAGCTCTTTTGAGTGACCAGTTCAGGACCCCTGAGAATATGTCTGGATGTTACAATTCAAATCTTTTTCCTTTTAAAAGATCAGCTCATCTAGATGCCAGATAATGTAAGGAGTTCCAGCCTTCTGCTGGTCCATCACAATGTCCTTGAAGTTCAAATCAAGAATGGTCTTCATAGAATCATCTGGGGCTAGGTAATTGCAGGACTGTGGATAATTGTGGTCTGCCTTGGTCCCAGTATCTCAAATGCACAGATCTATTCTCAAAACACAAGTCTGAGAGAATGTTCTAGGTCCTAAAATAAAAGCATAACCACACCATAAGGACGGATAATGGATGTTGGTGAGGATAGCTGAAAATGCGAATCACAGGGTCATGACTAGACAAGAACAAGACAGGGGGCTAGCAAAATGTTGAACAGAAGCTAGAACTTACATGGCTCCAGCATAAGTTTGAGGGGGTCAGGTTGATTGGACCCAGGAGGAAAGACTGCCTAAGAACTTACATCCAACATGGGATGTGGCCATGGGGCCGAGCAGCAAGGGATGAGTTTTCCCATGGTCAGGTCAACTTTTCTTTTGGGTCCATCTGAGATCTTGAACTTGAAGTAGGGATGTCTGTGACCCTTTCCAAAATCACTGGAAAAGTTTGCTCTTTAGCCAAAGGAGAGGAGAAAAAGCCATTTAGATCTTATCAGAACCTTTGAACAGTAAATCAATAATCATGTCTGCCATCTCTTGTAGGTGCTCACAGCAGACAGTGCAACAAGAATTCCATTTTTAAGGCTTTCTAACACAAGGCTGACACTTACACAAGGCTAGTGTCACTAAAGCTACTTAATGGGTTATTAAATCCTAGTATAGGGTCTCAGGAAGAAGCAGATACCCAGACAAATTTTGGGACATGAGGCATAAGCAGTGAAGGGAAGGGAGGGGGAGAAACAGGATTGGTCAGATGGAAAGATTTGAATTTTAAGACACAACAAGGCCTCTGCTAACCTAGCACAGAGCTCTGGAGCTAATGTGGTATCTGAGTAACCCTGCAACATACTTGTCCTTCCATCCTGCTCCTGGAAACACTTGTGTAACCCATGTGCCCCCTCACCTGCCCTGTGTCCCAGTCTCCTTTCCATGAGAATCCTAGGATTGCTATTCCACTTTCCACCAGCACTGAGACCTTGTAGGTAATCCCTGAATCAAATCCTGGACAGGGCCAGCTTTCTCCCCACTGTGCCCAGCCAATGGGAGGAGATGGAAGACTGCCTCAGGCAACATCTGGGCTCCAGCTTCATCAGACAGGATGATGATTTGCTTCTATCACACCACTTAATCCAGTCATCCATTCGGCCTGGGCATGGTCACAAGCAAGTCCTGTTTTGGAGACCAGGGCACAATTATGCATCCCCATGGACTCTTGACCTATGGTGCCTAGTTCATGATCTTAGCTACATTTTTTAATCAGGACTACGTGAGGGAGGGTTCAGCTTTCCTTGTTCATATGAAATTCTCCTAAATGTTTAGAGTTCCACGTAGCTGGTCCTTGTCCCAGGACCAGCTCTGAAATCCCCTCCAAGAGTGGGGTTAAATGAAGAATCAAGAGAGCTTCAAGTTTAAGAAAGTAAAATTCTTTGGTGATCCTATAGATTCTATTGACCATTAAAATGAAGTCTTACTTCAGTGTCCCTAGTGAGAAGAGACCTCTGGTGTTGGGTGTGCTCTAGGTTTGGGCTTCTTCCTAGAGACACTAGTCAGTTTCCTAATAATGGGAGACTCTAGCTTACGTCTGGGGCCATGCACATCCTGTAGTCCATGGAACGACCTCCCTGTCCTAGGAATCCAGGCTCCACTGGGTCTTTCAGGATCCTGTGCCTGGGTTGCTGCTCATGTAGGAGGCCCTGAAGAACAGAGAATGCCATTTCTTGTATCTAGTTTCCCTTGTCCGTAAGAAAAGGCATTCTCTCACTTATTGTTCTTGACTGTAACTTCAGAAGGCCTAACTAAGGTGGACAACAAGGAGAACAGGGGTTAGAGAGGCTTTAAGATGAATAAAGGACATTTATTTTGGACCAGATAAGCCTGGTTCAGAAGACTAACAAAAAAAATACCAGCACAGGCCCTGTCTGACCACTTGGAGTGCTGTGTTTATTGACATGCCTTGGTCTATTGTTCTGGCCCATCTCTCAGCCTTGTTAGTTGGACTTTATAGTAAATAACCCACCAAAGCACCATGGTATGTGGAGTATGGGTTCAGGACTCTAAGTTCTGGTAGTGACCTCCCTCCAGTGAGGGTACGGGCCAACTTTAGTACTGAAACTGGTTTGCCATTCCTGTAGGCACAGGGTTGGCAAATGCTATGACTAGTCACAAAAATAGATGTGTGTGCAGAGATTAAAATGGATTTCCTATCTGTTAATTAGAATTAATGGAAACCTATACACTTAATCAACTTATACACAAAATCAACTATCACAATGCCTCCTGGGGGCAAAACTCCTGAGGAGTTCTGCACAGTAGGAGCCGGCCTTCCTGAATCAAGCACCGGCGACCATTCCCTTCCATTTTTTTTACCCATAGAAGGAGTTTTTGGGCCTTCAGAAGCCTCCGGTTTGTCAGGAAATGGGTTTGGTGAAGGGAAATGCTCTACAAAACTGGGCTGTCCAAAGGAAAGGTCTGGGCGCCCTGTGGGAGCAGAATCCTTGCTGAGGGGTCCCAGAGAAGAATGAAGGGATGCTTTGCTATACCACCTGCTATACCCTTGTTCACTGGAAAGGCAGAGAGGAGAGATGCAAGGTGGCTATTGGCAATCAGCTAAGGGGATGGCCTAGTTATAATGAAGCCAGGTGTGACAGTCCGGAGCAATGTGACTTTCTGTGAATTAAGGGGCAAAATTCCCTTCTAACACTGGCCTGTTATTGCTCAGTAGAAGTAAAGAGATGTAGAAAACCCAGCTCTCCATGCACAATGATGGATGGGGGAGATGTCACATCACCAGTCAAAAGATGGTGCTGACTGACCATGAAGGACCTGTTTACTCTTGGGGCTCTGGGTCCAGCCAATGATGGAGGTCCCTAAAATAAAATTCTCATGCTTGATGCAAAGCCAGCACTGGATCTTTAAATTCCCACTAGGGTATAGCTAGAGAGTGGGGGAAATCTGAGGTGATGATGTTCAAGAATGAGGATCTTAGTTAAAGAGACGGGTTACTAGAATTTGGGGCTGGCATCAGCTGAAGCCTGGGAGTTGGAACTTGAGACTATGGCTTGGAGCAGGTTCAGAGCTGGATGTTGCCCTGGAAACCCATCACCCATACCCCTGGCTTGGTCACATTTGCTTCTCCCTGTTGCCTGCTGGGCCTGGATGCTGATCTTTACTCCCTTTCCTGATTGGGGGTGCTGTTGGGCTGCAAAACTGTTCCCAGCTTCTCAGATGTGACATGAAGCAGTCTTGCTCAAGGCAACAAGTGAGAACTGATGCCCAAGCATCCCTCCCAGAATCATTGACTTCAAGTGGTTTTTGTCCACAGAACATGGGGCCCTGTGAAATGTGATTACCTGGAACCAAGGTGACCATTCCAACACTGCCCAGTGGCATCCTTAAGGCAAAGGTGGCTGTTGGAGAGGTGTTCTCTGTACTAGATGGGGCCTCCTGTGAAGAAACTCCATGACCCAAAACTAATTTTGCTTCCCTGGTCCTCCTTTAAAAAAAAAAAAAAAAAAAAAAAGTCTAATGAGGATGCCCAGATACTTCTGTCATCTTGTGTATTCTGGCATCTTGTGTATTCCCTTTTGAACTGAGATATGTACCATTCTTGCAAAGAGGTCTGATGGAGCCATCTTGAAAAGATGATGCAAGAGCCAAACTGGGAGGCTGACGGCCCGTCCTCTGGCTCCACTTAGGTGCAGGAGACAGATTCTGTTCCTAAAGACACCAGTGCTAATCATAAGGCTCTGAGAATAGGGCCCATCTGCAGTTGTACACCCCCAACCATGCAGGTGGGGGATCTGAAGGCAGAAAAAGATTAAAGTTGAAGAGTGGTCTCTGGTCCTGGAAGCTTTGGCTCCTTTCTAGGAAAAAACCTTTTCTGTCCAATCCTTCCTGGTCACATAGAAATAGCAGGTGATTCTTCTATCTTAAATTGTGGGAGGGCCCCACTTTGCTGGGTCTTGTGGAACACTCATGTGAAAATTGGGTTCTAGAAGCTTCCTGCCTTTAGGTCTTGTCCCCCTTCTCTGATGGGTCCCCTCTGCCCTGGTTCACTTTGCCCTGCTTCTCAACTGTGAGGACATCTCTGAGTAGGAGACAGGAAATGAGGGACGGGGTCCCAGGAAGGCCCCTTGGAAATGTCCTAGAAAAGACAGGATGCTGATTGACCTGTGAGCTGGACATGAGCAGTCTGAGCCTCCTCACCCCCTCCCTGTTCTTGGAATGAGGAATGAGGGTTCTGTTTGCCTTTCCCCACTCCCAGAGGCTGCTCCAAGGACACACCTTAAGGTGAACCCAGCTAAGGTCTCTATCAATTCTTAAGATCTTGTGAGCAGGTCTGGGGATCCATTCTCTTGCTGCCAATAAGACCTGCCTTGTGCGGAGGTTCCCTTTCCTTATGAAAACAGTTACCTACCAACCTGGAGTGGCCTACATCTTCAGTCTCTCCCTGCCCCCCTGCCCCTCTGCCTATGGGGGCCAGTTTCAGATTTCACCCAGGAAGCTCCCAGAAGACCAGCTGGAAGATGAATAACTAAGACATGGCTGAAGTTTGCATCAGTGTATTTATAAAATCTGTGCTGGTCATTGTGACTAGAAGGTCATTGTCCTACAGGCTCTCTGGGTACACCATGGGGTGTGTGACTGTGCACTACCTGAAACCTCCATTCCTGCAGACCTCTGCTTGTCCAGTGCTTTTGGTTAGAACAGGCACTCTGCCGCTAAGCACATGTTGATGCATTCATGGTCAATGATTAATTTTTCTTAGCTTCTTTAGATTTCTGAGTTCTAGAACTTTCCCTGGGCAGAAGCCAGTGCGCTTCTGCCCCTGGCTTCATTTTCAAAAGCTATTATACTTATCAGAAATGTGTTATTCCCATGAGCCCTGACTTTTTTGCAGGACTGAGGGAAGTACTTGTTCTCACTGAAGTGCTATTAAGCCATTAAAAGCAATGGGATGGAAATACAGGAATCAAGGCAGGTTTAACAGGGTCTGACTTTGCCAGAAATGAAAGGGATTTGGGTGAGTCACCCACCGGATGTCTTCTCTGACAGATGAATTTTGTTCACTTCGAATCTCTCAAGGCAGTGACCATCAGGATGGTTGAAGATGGAGCTTGGGTATCCATTATAAATATGAAAGTCCTGGCTAGTGACAGGTACTCCTCCTTCCTTGGCAAGGGGCTACAACTAGCCACAGTGACTGAGTGGTCCAGAGAAGGCAGCCAGGCCTGACCTCCCTGGTGAATTGTTTCCTGGGATCTCCGTGCAGACAGGCCCAGGGACAACACAAGTGGGACAGAACTTTGGTTAAGAAGGAGCAGGATTGTAATCTGGGAGGCAAATCTCAACATGATCACGGTGCTTTCAGTTTACACACGTCAGTGTTCATGTAACAGCAGGCCACCAACACAGGTCCATTGAACCTGGTTTCTTTCTGAAACCAAGACAGGTGCAAGGAACCAGTCCACCTGAGAGGGACTATATCCTCCTCTGAAACTTTAGGTGCAGAGGAAGAACACCTACAAAATCCTCTTCCCAGACAAATCAGACAGGTCTGTCTACTCTGGCAGCTTTTAGTGGATTGTTGACTCTAGCCCTTCTTGGGACTCTGTTCAGGTTACAAGGTTTGCTTTAAAGGCTCTGGGCTCCTGTGGGGCCAGCTCTGTCCTCCATTCTTCTTCCTGATGGGAAGAGTGAAGTCAGGGCAAAGAGGCCGTTTCTTGACTACACAGGAGCCAGGAAGCAGAACTGCAGACCTGTTGGAGATGGGATGAATGAGTCACATTTGTTGAAGCCAAAGTATTCACCAACTGCTCTGCCACTGGCCATGGGTGGGGCAGGGTAACACTTGGCAACCTTTGCCCCTGCAACAGCTGTGTCTTTCTCTGGGTCTCCTGAAGGGCCTTCTCCAGCTGCAGCAGTCTCTGGAGAACACTACTAGGAGTCCTGAGGTCACTGAAGAATAAGTATGATTAAATTGCAGTGTGGTCCATGTTCACTCATCTCTTCAAAGTGGCTTTAGGAAATGCCCAGCTTCCAAACCTGGAAGTGCTCAGGGACCTGCAGAAGACCAATTAACCAAGCCTTTCATTCTAGCAAGTACAATAGTTTGGAACAACAGGGAAACTGAGTCTTGGAGGAGCCCAAAGCCTTCTCTGCCTTCCCAGGCTCTCCCTTGGGCCACAAGGTTGGCATAATAGGCCTGAATTTGGAAACATTGCCTGAGGAATTGTTCCGTAGTAGGAAAATGGAATGCACTCTCCGCAGCTTCTGCCACTGTGAAGACCACTCAAAGCCTTCTTACCTGACTTAGTCCTATGGGATCTGTAGAAATCTGCTTCAGTTTAGCTCAAGACAGTGTACGTATTTTTCAGTCAGGACATCAATCTTTTTGAAGGTTTCATACAACTTATACTCGGGTACAAAATTTTTGTAGCCTAGGTAAACACCTGGAAAATATTATGGGACCAACTTTCCCTGTAAATGCTTTCATCCCCTGCTCGTTCCTCATGCCTTCCCGGTCAGTGTAATCAAGGGTCTAATCACCTTTGCATAGACTGGAGCTGAGTGTACCTGAAATCTGAGGTCTACTGGTCTAGGAGCTGGCTATTTTGAAATAAGGACAGAAGAAGATGGACGGTGTGCATTTTGGCAAGAACAAAGATGTGTAGGGGGGCCAGAATCACTGGAGATGGTTAGAAGTTTACATTTGACTTGCTTAGCTAAGTAACTCTGCTTAATTAGGTGTGCGAAATATACCAGGGGTAACTAATTGGCTATTAAGGAGAAACCCATCTCCTATCTGCCAGACTTTGACTAACTTTATTGCCGGAATCCATCCAGGAGTGTAGGACATCTAAGGTCCCGACCTGGGGGTAGTAATTACCACGTACGGCAAGCAACATCCTTAGAAGTGATGAGGATGTTGCAGTCTCTATCAGATGATCATGTTAGGAAGAATCTAGTTCACATCCACTTACTCCCACAGGCAAATGGCTTCTGTAGCTACTGTGGATTTCCCACTGTATTCAGTGGTCACAGTGTGACTTGATTTGTGCTCTGTATTCACTCATCTCTCCTTTATAGATGTGTAATGTTCTGAGACTTATATTCCTAAGGGGGACCAACTTATTCATTCACCTGGGCAGCCTTACAAGGTGAGGCTGCTAAACTTAACCCCTTCCTCCACAACACTAACCAGCCATCAGTTGCCTTGAGACTTCTGGCTTCGCATTGAGGGTTTCCTTGGAAGATCTGAAGTTTTCTACTGAGATAAGCCTGTCCTAGGTTATGACCAGAGGGCTGCTGGGTTCATAGAAATCGAGACCAGTCAGTCCAGGTCCAAAAAGCCCTTTCCTTCTCAATGGCCTGAGCTCACAGAGGCCCTCTGGGGGATGTTCATGGCCTCTTCCTTGGCTAGTCTTCTTGCTTCACCCATCTCCACATAGAACCAGCCTGACTTTATTACTCAACAGTGCTTGTCTCCCCCCCCCCCCCGCCCCCCCCGACACCTTGCTCTGCTCCCATACTGATTTCCCAGGATTAACAGCAGCCTTGAAACTGCTCCATCAGGATCTGCCTTGGGACCTATATCCTTATGCTGTAGTAAGAATGTCTGAGTAATTGCTCTTCTGCCTAAAATCTGGGATTAGCTAGGTTGTAATGTCTGGGTTTCATGTTGTCCTATGTTCTTCCTATCCATGCCAGGTAGATCTCTTCTAAAACAGTGGAAGTTTGCATCACTGACATTCTCTCAATGTAACCACTGTCCTCTGCCTGTTTGTCTGGGTTTTGAGCGGTCTAGATGTGAACCTGCTACATGTTTAGAGATGCTGTTCTGCTTCCAAAAAATCAGGTCCTCTTCCTGATGAAACTGGTTTTCAATTCAGGATTATGTCTTCTATCATGCAAAAATAAGACATCCAGGCTTGGGTTCCTGTCCTGCTTCTGTATTCTCCAAGCTACATCCTTGCCCCTGACCCCTGGGTCTCCAAGATCACTGAACAAGAGATTTTTACCCTATGCAAGCATACTTCCCTACCATTTCTCTCACTCCTAAGAACATTGCCTGGCTAGTTCCCAAGACTCCTATTAGAAACCCATCTTGGGGTTAGAAAGGTCTGCTGCAGGTGGTGTGGTCAGGCATTAGAAGAGTCAGTCCCTAACACCCCAATTCACTTTAAGAAAACCACTATGAATGCCAGAGCAGATGCCCTGGTTAGAACACCAGCTTCCATTCCAATGAAGACCCATGATTAAGCAGAACTAATAATACCTATTTGAACACTGTTCATTGGGGGGGGGGGGACTTAAGAGTAGTGTGAGTATATATGGTACTCCTTGTATTCTGGGGGTAGGATAGAGCCATGTGGCAGGACAACAGGACCCTGGAAGAGGATCCCCTACTGCTTATGATTTGGGAATCTGAAGCTGCACAACTAGGGAAAACTAGCCCCTCCTCCAGTGTGATTAGGGCTATCTCACTGACCTTGGCTCCAGAATTACCCTGCCTGGGACGTATTTATGGACTGGGGGAACTTTAGATTTCCCTATAAAGGGCGAGGGGATAGATCCAAACCTAGCTACTGCTGTCCTGTTACCCTCACAGCAGGGACTGCCATCTCCAAGCTCATGGTTGAGAACAAACACCCCCTCCCTTGTGATTCTGTGGGGTCTAGAATCTAATGTTTGTATTTGAGGATTGAGTACCTTAGCTGAGTTGTAGATGATTTCTATGAAGCTTTGCAAGGGGCCACTTCCTCTTCTGGGAGGCCAGACTGCAGGGAATCAATCTTAGACAAGTCAATTTCTGCCTCTCCTCTCCTCTGCAGAATTATTTTCAAAAACTGTTGATCACTCAAGATTTATTTCTTCTAAAAGTGCAGAGTCATTCTCCTAGGCTTTCTTCCAGAAATCCTTTTTAAAAAAACAAAACAAAAAAAACCTGTATCCTATTCTAGAAGATGGAACTCTAGTATGTACCAAAGGTCTCTTAGTTTGGGTTTGCACAATATCTTCATCCTAGAACACTCACACCCCATGTTCTACACGGGACTTCATCCAGAAGAAGTTCACTTCTCCCCTGCTCCACTGAGCCCTGGCTGAACTTGATGACTTCCTGTGACATCTTATATGTTGTGGCAGAATGGCCAGGTGCTTCCCTGAAAGAAATGATCCTGAGAAAGAGCACCTTAGCAAACAAAAGATCCTCCTCCCTTGTTGAAAGCAGTTATAAAATTGCTGTGCTAGATTGGGATGTTGATAAATCTTAAGAATGGTTAGAGGCCAAGTCACCATTTGAGGGAGATCCAGGAGTGATGAACACTTTAGCATGGTCAGGATTGAGAGGAAAAAAAATGTTCTTAGGGCTCAGGATACCTCTTTGGCAGGAAACCCTTCAACCATGACTAGAGCTTTCTAAGTAGGAAGGTTACCAGACACTTGCTTATATTTGACAATTTATAAGGAGAATCTGTGCCCTCCGTGCCTACTCTCAGAAGCCAGGAGCCTTGTCACTGTAAGAATTGGGAGCCTGCAGGTATCAGGCTGGGCAGTAGGGCATTAGATATTTGCTCAGGAGCTTATAACTAAGGAAGACTCTCAATGTTGAAAATTTTGTCTGTCACTATGTCATGCTACTTGCCTACCATTAGGGAAAGCTACT
Organism: Halichoerus grypus; assembly: GCF_964656455.1. Lineage (NCBI taxonomy): Eukaryota > Metazoa > Chordata > Mammalia > Carnivora > Phocidae > Halichoerus > Halichoerus grypus. The sequence continues at coordinate 4,417,511 of NC_135716.1, read as the reverse complement.
GAAAGAACCCTTGACAAGGGGAGACCTAAATTTAGAGGTGGGGGCTCTCCAGGTACATGGTGATTAAAAGGGTCCTATGTTGTGACTGTCAAAAAGATGGGCCCAAGGGGACAAAGTACAGCATGAACCTCCATCCCAATCCACAGTTCCAGTCTCTGAAGCAACCAAGGGATAGGTGAGTGGCAGTAATATGGTAAGCCATACCTTCTGGGGAGGCAGGCTCACTGGAGTAGATGTGCAGAAGCCAATTGTGCTATTTTTGTTTAAAAATTTATTTTACAGGGTAGAGGTGGGAGCAGAGGGAGAAGGAGAAGGAGTCTTAAGCAGACTCTTCACTGAGCGTGGAGCCTGATGGGGTTCCATTTCATGACTCTGAGATCATGACTTGAGCCAAAATCGAGCGTCAGATGCTTAACCAACTAAGCCACTCAGGTGCCCCTAAATCAGCATTTTTTAAACCTCTCATGGTATAATGTAAGGGTCCTAGAACATGAGCTCCACTTACTAGCACCCCCACCTCAACTTACATGCTGTTAGTTTGCTGAGACTGCCATGACAAAACATCTTGGGTGGGTTACACAACGGAAAAGTGTCTGCTCTGCACAGTCTGGAAGTCCCAAGCTCAGTTCTGACCAATCTGGCTTCTAGTGAGACTTGCTGGTTTGCAGATGGCCACCTTATCCCTCTGCCCTTGTGAGAGCGTGAGCCCGCTACTAACTTATAGGGACACTAACCCCATCTGATCAGGGCTCTACCAGTATGACCTCATATAACCCTAGGACTTCCTTAGAGGCCCCATCTCCAAACACAGCCACACTGGAAGTCCGGGTTTCAACTTACAAATTTTGGTGGGATGCAAATTTCCAGTCCATAACACATACTATTACAATCGTGAATTTGAATTCTGAAGGTTTAGATCACTGAAGACTTTGCAGAGCTCCTTAAATCAGTATCAAACTTAGTGGGAACAGCATGTGCAAATGTTCAGAACATTAAGATCACAACATCTACAGGGAACTATATGCCATATAATTTATATATATATAATATCATAACATCTGTAAGGAACTATATACCATACATACCATATTGTATATGGTATATATAATATACTATTGAGAGTCCCTGGAAATAAGGCAGGAAAGTCTGGATGATTGGGAATGGGCACAGAGAGCCTTGGGTGTGTCTCTGACATGGGGAGCCACTGAGCCAGTAAAAGACATTTAGTAGTCAACAAACATGTTCTGATTTGTTTTTAAAAGGCTAATTGTATTCTAACCACCCCTCCCCCCCGCCCCCCAAGCATTCTTCTGTCCATCAAGCCACCCCCTGCCATTTCCTTGTTTACTGTTCTGGTCCAAGTCACCATGTCTTGCCTGGGTTATAATGATCACTTTCTGTCTCCCTGCTTCATGTTGGCCACTAGGAAACCTCTTCTCCCACAAACCTACGGCAATTTCTGAAAATAAATCCCAACCCTACACCACACATATCTTCACTGGAGTGATTCTAACCTCAGCCCATAAGATCCTATGTAATCCTCATCCCAAGGACCACTACATCTTTGAGTTAATAAGCTTCAGCCATACTAGTTTTCTTCCTATTCTTCTAAGGTAAACTGGTTTTTTGTGTTTGTTTTGGCATCATTCATTCCTGTCTGGAAACTTCTCTCTTCCTATACCCATACTGACTTATTTCTACAATCTGATTTTTGCTCACCTGCTAAGATGTCTATACTAGAGCTTAAACAAGAGATCACCCCACCCCATCATGCTGACTGAAGACATCTAAATGAATTCCAGTGGCGAGATCCATAAGCTCCATGAAAGGAGTTTGTCCATTTTTGTATATAACTCCTTCTGCCAAGAATAGTCCCTGCACATGAAGCAGGCATGGTTAGAAATTATGCCCTTGTAGTAGGAATGGTGACCAGGGACCAGCTAAGAATCAAGATGGAAGGATAGAGACTTGGAAACAAACTGAACTGGACAGGGGAGTGTGTGAATTTTGGAATCTAACAGACCCACACTGAGCTTTAATACTATTGTCCTTGTTCTCCCTGAGCTACAGACCCATCACAAAGTGGAAGGCTTAGCAAGGTCCACATCAAATGAAAATGTAGACCTCTTTTCCAATGGGGGTGTAGGATATGCTTCTAGCAGAGGCATTAGGACTTTGCAAGAAATAAGATCCATGTAGTTTCCAGCTTTGGTTGCTTAAAAACTCAGTTTCTCATAAAGGAGGGAAGATTCATGTGCTCACCAGCCCAGGAAAATAGAAAGCCTCCTCTCTCCTTCTACCTACACAAGATTCCCCTCCACTTGTTCCCAGGACCTCCCACAGAAGGTCCCCAGTGTCTTACAAAATGAACTGCTTTCCCTTGAGGTCTTGAGGCATTTAGGAAGTCCTAGCAGATCATCAGAATTTGGAAGCCAGCCAATAACTTTTCTGTGAATTAAGACCAAGTGGGACTTAGAACTCCCATGAATCCATTGGGAAATGAGAAATCAAGAGACTGTGTTGTGGAAGAGTAGAAGTAACTAAATACCAGAGTGGTTATAAGAAGCATATTTCTTTCCCATCTCCTAGATGGTCTGACAGCTTTCTGGAATATGCTGTGGAGACTCACTCTCAGCTTCCAAGCCTGGTGTGGCACTTTAACATTTTAATCAAAGTTCTTGGTGAGAGAGCATCTAAGATGATTAAATGTGCAAAAAGCATGGAGTTGGAATGGCTACCCAAACCAGACAAATGCAGAAGGAGGAGAAGAAATGTGGACAAAAAAAGAAGTATTTACATAGGACAAGTACACAAAAGATCCAGGGAAGCACACCTTACAAACCCTGGGTTTTCATCCAGGCCAAAAATAAGAACAAAAAAAATGGCAGCAAGACAGAAGTCTGGGATGATTTGCAGTACAAATAGGAGGGAACAGATTCTCTACTGACCTGTCCCTGAAGAAGCCGCCTCTAGAGGGATGTGTTCTATCTGGACAGCGGGAGGGCCTGCCTGTACATCCTCCCTCCTCACATGTGTCCTCAGCCTGTGAATGCAGCTTCTCAGGGTCCTCATGTTGGGGGTGGGTAGCTACAGGAGCCCGCATGCCCTCTTGCTTGTCTCTTCACCTCCGGACCTTCCAGAAACAGTAGGGCTGGCTTCCTGTTTTTCTTAAAGTGTAGAAGCCAGCTCTACTCAAGTCACTCCCCATCTCTGATCAGTGGCTCCCTGTTGTCCACAAACCAATGTCTACTTTCCCTCCTGAGAAATCCTCCGGCATCCCCATTCCCACTCACTTTTCATTATTCCATCCTTTAGATGTCAGCAAAAATGGGTTGCTTAACTGCTTAGCTTTTCCCCAGTGACCTTGAGTTTCCAGTTTCTGGGAATTCTATTCTGGGTGATGCCCACTCAAGTTGAGTGCCCTTCTCCCATGATACTTCAGCAATAAAGCAAGCTCTAACTGCTGATTCCCAGATGCCATTGAGTCAGAGCTGCTAGGGATGAGGCATGTAAAACTACATAAATCTATAGGTTTTGTCTCTCCAGGTGACCGATAATCAGCATGATTATGGAAATAGTGATTATTGGTCTCCTTTGTTATCTGAGGTTTGTCAAACCTGGCCCATGCCGAGCACTGGGTGAATTGTGGATATGGTCCCATTATGCAGCTGGGTACCTGGTATTCTTCTGCAGAAGAGGCAGGAAAGTAAAAACAGACCAAGTGACCTGCCTAGGGCTGTCCCGTGGTTGTTAAGGCTGAAACTTGAACCCAGGGCTGCTTGACCACAAGTTCTGTTCCTAAAACCTCACACTGCTGATCCGACGGGAGATTGCCTGCTCTCAGAAGGCTCACCTCTGTCTTCCCCTTCCCACCCCCAGCATTTCACCCACAGCTGGATACATCAGATTCTCAGTAAATGTTGAATTGAATTATTTAACCAGTCTGCTTTCCCAAGACCACCTATGGTTGTACTTTAGAGATTCTTTTTTTCAGAAAAAGAAAGTGAAAGAACTTTCTCAATCTGGTGCAGTAGCTTTTCTCAAGGTTCTGCGTGAATATTCACATGGCTACAGCACTTCATTACAAGCGAGGCAGTTATCAGTGTATTCTTCTGTTCTTTTCCTGTGTAAACAAGCAACGTAGAAAAAGGGTTCCAAGTTCAAAATAGGTATTTTAGAAAGGTGGAAAAAGGCAAGTCCCTTAATGTTGCTGAGTCTTAGGATTTTCCAGATGGAGGAATTCAAATTATCTTAGAGCATAAGTGAAAGGGAAAATGCTTTGAAAGCCTCCTGACGAAAAATGGATGGTCCTACACATGGACAACAAAGAAAAGATGCCAGTGATGGACAAGAAGGTTTTGCCATGTCTACATTGTGGCCCCTTTGGGTTCCTATAGTGTGCAACAGCACAGATCTGATGTTGCCATCTGATTTGAAACTCTGGTCAGCCTCTTACTGGTGTGAATCTAGATCAGTTATCATACTTCTCTAAATCTGAGTTTCTTCATCAGTAAAATAACAATGATAGGAATCTTATCAGTTATGGTGAAGACTCAAGAAGTTCATGTGTGTGATTTGAACTGAATGTCACCTAAAATTCATGGTGAAACCCTAACCCCCAATGGGATGGTGTTGGAGGTGGGGCCTTGGGGAGGTACCCTTATAAGAAGAGATCAGTGTTCTTGCTTTCCAATTGGTGAGAACGCAGCAGGGAGGTGGCCATCTGCAAGCGAAGAAGAGTGCACTTCCCAGAAACCAGCCATGCTTGCTCTTGGACTCCCAGCCTCCAGAACCATGGAAAAATATACTCTTGAGGCTCCCATGAGCTGTAATATTTTTATGGCAGCCCAAACTGACTGAAAGCATGCAAAGTACTTAGCTCTGTGTCCCGGGGACACCTAGTAAACACGTAATCGTAATACTAGTAATGCTACTTGTAGAAGTCATAATAATGGTGGACTGCTTGTTATTTTGGTCTCCTTGGAGTCCTACAGTTGGCTATAGTATCTGGCAAGTGTTCCTCATGCAAGTTTTGTAGAAAAGAACTATTTTGAGGATGAGACATATATTCCTTGCCATTTTTTTTCCTTCTCATTTAACCAAACATAAGGTAACAGTTTAGAAGTATGATTTATTATGAACGTATGTTTAATTTTTCATGCCAGACCAATTGAACTATCAACTCCACTTAGCATGCTAGCAAAGGCAGCCTGTCTGTGGGCAAAGAAAATGCAATCATATAAATTCAAAACGGCAATTCTTTCCAAGCCAGGGGGCATTCACATGGTCAAGTGCAGGGGCATTCTGAAATAAAAAGGTTGCTTGCACAAGAGGATCTCAGATGCTTCCTATCTCTTGCTCGGTCCCCTGTTCTTCATGCTTCCAAGTCGAACATCATGATATTCTACTGGTCAGAGCTGAAGCCGTGTGCTCTGGAACACTTGGAGCATCTGGACACCAAGCCCAGAACCCTGCATGAAGTGACTAGAACATTGTTCATCCCAGGTGATGCTGTTACCATATGGTGGAACAGGATAAGAGCAGAAGGGCTTAAAGATTTGAGAAGTAAAACAAATCCAGCATCAGCTGCCACTGGCACAACTTAACCCCTGCCCCCCTCCCCCCCCCCCCCCCCCCCAGTGTAGAGGGTCCCATCGCTGAAAGCTAGCAGCCCATCAGCCCTCCCTGTTAATGCAGCAGAAGGGAGTGAGCGAGAGGCCAAACTGGCCCGGACAGAAGGTGTCACTGGAAACCGGCCTTGCTAGCACGGGTCCAGGCTAGGTCCCTTCAGGGTTTCCCAAGCAAGCACGGATCCCTTCCAGCCAGAGTCTGGGTGTGTAAGAAATGCACCTCTACAGAGGCAGCATCTTCTATCAGGAAGAAGGGTGAGTCCCAGCAGAACTGGGTTCTGATCTCAGCACCTCTGCCTATACCCTACGATGAATGGGACGATTGCTCCATTTCCCTAAGTGCTTCCCCAGTAGCAGGGTGGGATCAGTGCTGTCCACTGCAGAGCAGGCTCAGGAGGAGTAAATGAGGTGATCTTGCAAAAACCAACTTGCAGAGCATGAGAGACGCGGTCAACGTTACTGCCTCTGTTGCTGATATCGGCTCTATCTATACCACAGAGGTGGGTTCTACCTTCAGGGAAATCCCAAAGCTTTCAAAAAATACCTTAAAACATTGAAGAACCACCTCTACACGTTGTAAGGAGTGCATCATCTGCAGAGGTTGAATAGTCCGCATCCATCCCTTATTTCAGATAGCTGATAATGGCTACTAGTTTATCAACAGAGAGCACCAGCCCAGAATCAGAGGACTTGGGTGCACCCATTGCAAGACGCTGTGTGACCTTGACCCTGGCCCACTTCAAGTGTTGGTTCTTCTTGGAACAACCCTCCTTTCAGACTCCAGGAAGAAAGTCACTTCATAGAAGAATACCCCCACGACGTCCCTATCACGTGGTCTCCAGCAGGAAGACCAGGCTGGGAATCATGCCCCAGGGACTCTGCTGGGCCCGAGTCCTGGTCCACATTGCCCTTTGTGGACCTCTTCCTCTAGAATGCTGTTAAATGTAATTCTGACCACATTGGTACAAAGACCAACACAATGCAGGCTGAATTCACTATGTGCATCCTTCAGATTTTTCAAAGCAACTAAAATCTTCATCAACACCTTCATGGACCCTTTAAGGTAACTTGGAATCTTGGGTACTGTGCCTTCAGTGCTCAATGGATAGGTCTGCTCTGTGCCCAGCAGGTGGGGCCAAAAAGGATGGGTCCCCACAGCTCTTGGGGAAGGTTTTAATCTCCTGGATTAAGAGAAAGCTTAAAACAAAACAAGACACCAGCTTCAACTGAAATGACCCATTCTTCCTTGGGAGGAACTCTACGGTCTGTCTGCTGTGAATCAACACACCGGGGCCTACACCCCCACCCCACTGCTTCCATCTCTGCCCCTCCATCCAGGTCCCTGTGTGTGGTCATTGTCACCACCTAGTAAATGTCATGTGATGCAGGGGCCACATGAATGGATGAGTGACTTCAGCCAAAGTTGGGGGGAGGAAGTAACTAGCTGGGAAGAAGAGGGAGGCATTTTGCTCTTTTAAGGCCCCCCTGGCTCAGGTCTCCCTGACTCAGCCCAGACGACATGGCTTCTGAGCCCACATGGACGCTTCGGTTTGTACCTGCTCTGGGCTCCCATAGGAGCAGTCCCTGAACTGGCTGTTCCCACAGGAAGGAGCAGTCTTTAGTGATGCTGGGCCCCCATCAGTCCATGATGAATCCCAAGCATAGATGAGTGCTCACCTTCCTCAGTTTTCTGGAGAGGACATGGGACCGTGGAGAAGCAGCTCCCAAGCCCTGCCTGCAAGCACCCTCCCTCCCTGTCTCTCTATGCTGGCCTTGCTTTCCCGCCGGTTTTGCTCCACTCCAGGCTCTATCTGGTGGACCCCCCCAGTGCCTGGCCCAGGCCCAGATCAGGCTCACAGTGCTTGGCAATTCACCATGGCTGCCAGGCCGGACCCACCCCTGGATTGCCACGCTAGCCTCCTAACCCGCCTTCCCGCTGCTGGCTGGCTCGTCTTTAACAGACCTCTGTGGCTGCTGTGTCTTTGCTCTATTCAGACCATTCACTGGCTCCCAGTTATACTCCGGGTGGAAGCCGGTATTTACAGGGGCCTCTCCTGCTTTGCTGCTCTCTCCCTGCTCAGCTGCCCTGGCCTCTCAAGATTCTTGGCCCAACCATGCATGCTCCTGGCTGTAGGCCTTTGCTCTTGTTGGTCCTTCCATCTGAACTCTTTCCTGGCTATCTACACGACCAGCTCTCTCTCCAAGACTTTCCAATTACTCCTTGAGAAGCCACATCGAAGCAACAAGCCGTCTTGTGCTCCTTACCTTGCTCTACTTAATTTTACTTTTTCTCCTTGTTTACCACTTTTTTATCTTCCTTTATATGACACAATCTCCATGAGCCCATCTTTGCCCATCTTGTTCACTGAAGAATCCCCAGTACCTAGAGGAGTTCCTGGCACGCAGTTGGTATTCAATACATGGAATACATCCTGTTGAAAATAACCTTGGGAGGGGGAGAGACAGAAGAGTGGCAGAGTGACCCAGAACTTGGGTGTCCTCATACCCATCCGATTCCCTTTCATTTATGACCTGCTTACAGGCTGAGTCTCCAAAGGCTGAACTAGCACAAGCAAAGGATGCGGGGAGCCTCCAGGTGGGGGAGCTCATCTGCTTCTCACTAGGTCCTGCTGGGATCTGCCCTCTGGCCTGACCAGTCCCTGTCCTCTCCCATGGCCTTCCCCACCCCAGCCCTCTCATCCCCCATGGGCAAGCTCTTTCTCTGAATACTTGAAGTGCTTTTCCTAGCCCCTAAGAGCCAGGAGTGGATTCTACACTGTATCAGTTATTCATGTGTCTGAGCGTTATTTTAACAAAGTATGACTTTTGATAGAAAGATGGTTCTCAACATACCTCAAAGCAGTTAAAGGGACAACCACACTGTAAGTGCTCAGCAGGTACATCCTCAGAGGGACGGACAAGGGAAGAGTTCAGACCTTGGAGCCAGTCTAGATTTGAATCCCAGAGAAGCCCTTATTAGCTTTATTAGCCTAGAAAAGTTTGAGCCTCAGTTTCTCCATCTTATAATGGGGGATAATGTGATCTCTTACATGAATTGTTAGGAAGATTGACCAAACCTATGAATGGGGGAGCAGAGTGCCTGGTACATAGAATCCCAGCAGTCAGAGGGAAGGGAGGGAGGGGTTTGGAGGAGGAAAGCAGTCTTAGCATTGACCTGATAGTTTACTTCCCTAGACTAACAATGGATCACTAAAACCACTCCTACTTTCTTATGGAGATAATGAAGGCATTTGACCAATTTAAATGAGAGCCATGTTTGCCCCAGGGCGGGGGTGGGGGGGAACACAGCTGTAAGTATATGAACAGAATCACACCTGGGCTGAACCCACCCCAGTTATGTCACAGCTGTGGAACCTGTGCAGGTTACTTTCTCTGAGGCTTCAGATCTCCAGTATGGAGTGGGACAACACCACCTTGAATGGTTTTGAGGATACTATAAAAAAGTCCTGATATAAACTGATTTAATATTCTAAATTATAACACCTAAAACGAGAAGTGAAATTATGAGTTTGATAAGCCAAACTTGTGATTCTTGACCATTAAATTCAAGAGATTTTAATCTTTGCAGTGAGAAAGTTGAGGTTCATGTAGGTCAGCTCCAGTTCAAATACCTTTTAGGATGTGCCGGCCGCTGTGCGGGCTGCTCCCACGGCCCTGTCCTGCTCCTGATAAACATGAAGACAGCAGGCCTTTAAAGGTTAAATATGGTCTCCGAGCTCACATAGCAGTGAGCCAGTAGTAGGACTGGAATTAGAACCATATGGGGTTTTTCTCCATAACCCAGAATAACTGAATTAATGCTGTGCGGTAATAAATGAAGCTTTGTGTCCTCCTCCCCATGAAGAATGAGTTCTGTTGAGCTCCAGACACAGTGTGGGAAGAATTTGCATGAGCAAGCTTCCTGTAAGCATCAGGAGACACCTGGCACCCGATCACACAGCCAGCCCTACTTGATTACGCTCAGCCACCTGATGAAGCCAGCAGAGCCCCTCTGCCCATGATGGAGTGTTTCAGGATGGGTACAGGATGAGAGAGGCAGGCTTCCTCCGCTCCTCCAGAATCTTAATGCAGACTGCTGCACAGAATTTCCATTAAGAGGATGGTTCACATTTTTCTTCTCCCTGGGTTTGCCAAACACAAGATCAGAGTCTTTTTTTTTTTTTTTCTTCCCTTTTCCTCTTCACCAGAAGTTGCTGATGCCAGCTTCACAATTCAATCCAGTGGAGATGCTTAAGGAGCTCTACCTTGTCGAAGACTCTGAATGAGGTGCTCCAGGGCACTCAAAGCACATACCTGGCAGTGTTCTTATATCTTGTGCAACTCTCACAACAATGCTGTGGAGCAAAGATCAGTAATTGTAACATTGTACAAAGTTGAGAATGAGGATAACAATCGAAGGTCAAGTATTATGCTCAAGGACATACTGCTAATGGGCATACCTGGACCTTGAACATGGAGCCTCTCATTTTCAACCCTAAGTACATTCCATTGCTCATGTTCTTCATGAGCTCACTGCAGTTGAGCTTTCCTTCCTATAATGCTGTCTAGGAGTTGGTTTTCACAGGGTGGGACCACTAATCCTATGTAAGCCTATATAACCATAGATAGGCCTATGTTAAATTCTCATGTGACGGGTGCCATGGGTTTGAACAGAACTATAATTCTTGAGGACAAGAGCAATATATACTTATATGGCTTCTAATAGATGATCCACCTTTATATCCGGCTTCTTGGAGGATATTTTGGCAAATGGCATTTGGCAATTTCCCTTGGAAAAACCGAGTTCTTTTAACTGTGTATGAAGTTCCAATCTAGTATATGAATACGTTCTGCAGTGAAGTGCTAACCTGTCGGGCTCCTTCAGAACCATAGGCAGTTTTCATGGAAAGCAAAATTTCAGCATCCTGTGGGTGGAGCATTCAGGATCCTTCATCACAACCTATATAGATGACATGAAGGTTATGTCTTGGTCCCTATTAATCATCTTGATACGATGGACTTTCTCAATTATAAGCCATTCTGAATTGAGATCCGACCATACTCACATGTACATAATTATCTCTAATCCAGCCTTTACCCATGCCTGACCTTTCTAACTAATGTTTGTATGAATGCGTCAATGTCAGAGAACCAGACCAAAGTTAGATTCCAGAAACACGTTCTAAACAACATAGCCATAGTTCAGATCTCGGGCTGGAAACCAGGCTCAGGCTTAAGAATTGGGAACCAAAAAGGTCTTCCCCACCGTTTAATACAGGACCACAGTTACCTTCATAGGAATTCTGGAAAGGTGCCTCCTCTGAGGATTTAACTGAAAATGCTGACCATCTGGGTGGATGAATTAGAAAAATTCCAGCCTTAGGGTGGGGAGGGATCAGGGAATCATAACCCCTGCTGGTGTTCTACCAGATCTGTAACCAGTCACACCAATATTCCCTGGCTCTACTTTAATGGGGGCTGTGAAGAAAGACTGTCCCACAGCTCCTAGGAGTTGGGGAACACCACTTTAGTCTACAGGGTCTATGGTGAGCCTGACTGGAGTTAAAATCCCAGCTCTGAGCCCTACGAATGTTGCTTAGAGTAGGTCATTCAGGGTTTCTGGAACTATAGCCTCATCTGTTCAATGTGGACAATAATATTGTTTCTTGCATGCCCAATAGATGAAATACAGTTACCCAGGCCCCTGGGATCATGACCTGAGCCAAAGGCAGATGCCTGACCACTGAGCCACCCAGGCACCCCTCCTGATGACTTTCTAGGAAGAAGAGGGAGTGCCAAAGTCTACCATTAAACAGCCCAAATCCTGGCAAGGTTAACATAAATTCTTACACTAGAAACCAATCTACCTCCGGTCCTATTATCTGGTACAACAAAGCTTTTAACAATAATAACAAATACAGGTGAGACCAAAAAGCAAGAAATGGTCTGAAAAGACAAAACCAGATTTAGACTTAGATAGGACACAGGTTTTAGGATTGTGAAGGAACTTATAACTAGGATTAACATACTAAGGGCTCTGTTATGGGCTATTTGGGATTAGGGCTTCAACATAGGAATCTCGGGGAGATACAAAGTGGCTATATTCAGACATAGGGCTTCTAAGGAAGTACTTAAGTTTCCATGACCTCATAGAGGTGGGGCCCTGATCCAATAGGATCAGCCTTCTTAGACACCAGAGAGCTCACTTGCTCTCTTTGCCGTATGAGGACACAATGAAGGATCTCTACCTGGTCTGCAAACAGCCACCTTTTCACCAAGGACTAAATCAATGGGCTCCTTGATTTTTTTTTTTTTTTTTTGACTCCCCAGCCTCCAGAACTGTGAGAAAATAATTTAAGCCACCCAGTCTATGGTATCTTGTTAGGACAGCCTAAAGAGACTGTTACTTGAGATATAAAATGTCTTTAAATGTAAATGGCCTAAATATACCACTTAAAATCTTATTTAAAATGTTTCTTATAGTGTGACCTTTCTATAGTGTGACCTTTCTTTCCTCCCCACTGAAATTGACAGGTTTAAAAGTAAAGGGATAGAAGAAGATCCACCATGTTAACACTGATCAAAAGAAAGGGGGAATGGCTATATCTATTCTCCTTGTTCTGAAATCTGCTTTGTCTGAAATTATGTAATGCCTTCTTTATCCAATAATGATAAAGGGGCCAATTCTCCAAGAAGTCCTAACAATCTTAAAAAATATATTCATCAAACAAAGAACATGGAAATTTAAGACCAAGACTGATAGGATGGAAAGATGAAACAAAGCAGCAGAAAACCAATTAAAGTTGAACTGACAGCATCGACAAGTTGATTTGACCTCTATAGAACATTCTTTCCAACAGTACAACACACATTTCCCCTGGGCTTGCATGGTATAGTCACCAAAATAGACCACATTCTGGGCTATAAACTAATTGTATTGTCTGAGAACATTCTTTGAGTTCTATTTTAAATTTAACTAGAAATCAATAATGTGTAGAAAATCCCAATATCTGCAAATCCACACACTTCTAAGTAACACCTGGCTAAAAGGGCTCAATTTTTAAATATTTTGAACAAGTTCTACTTATCAAAATTTGTGGGATGAAGCAAAAGCTATGCTCAGAGGGAAATGTATAGCATTAAAGGAACATAACAGAAAAGAGGGTCTCAAGTCAGTAACCTTAGTTAGCTAGAGGAATAAGAGCAACATAAATGTAAAACAATTTTTAAAAAATAAATCCTCAAAGTTGAAATCAGGAAAACTAGAGAAACTCAATTGAAACCAAAAGATTCCTTGAAGTTCCATAAAAGCAATAAACCTCTATCCAGGCTAATAAAAGATACAAATTACCAGCATCAAATAAAAGAGGGGCCATGAAAATAATAGCATTAACAATGCAAGGCCCAGAGTTTTGAGGATTTAGATGAAACTGATCAAACTTTTTTATTTATTTATTATTTATTTTTAAAGATTTTATTTATTTGACAGAGAATGAGAGAGAGAGCACATGAGAGGGGGAAGGATCAGAGGGAGAAGCAGACTCCCTGCTGAGCAGGGAGCCCGATGTGGGACTTGATCCAGGGATTCTAGGATCATGACCTGAGCCAAAGGCAGTCACTTAATCAACTGAGCCACCCAGGTGCCCGAAACTGATCAAACTTACTGGAAGATAGAAACTACCAAAACTCAAACAAGGAATAGATTAAATGAGACCAACAACTAAAACTTCAGAAAATGCACCAGACCCAGAAGACTTTAAATTCTATCCAACATTTAAGGGGGGAAAAGATACCAATTCATGAGTGTATTCCAGAAATCAGAAGTAGGGGTAACAATTTGTATTGTAGTTCTAGAATTACTGGCCACATAGTATCAAAATCAGGAAGTCCTTACATAAAGGGAGAAGTCTAGGCCATTATCCCTCATACATATAGATGCAAAACTTCTCAGTAACATAATAGCTAGTTGATTCCAACAACGCATACTCACGAAAACCGGAAACAACCAAAATGTCCTTCAGTAGGTGAATGAATAAACAGATTGTGGTATCAAATACAATGGACTATTATTTGATTATTAAAAAGTATCAACCCACAAGAAAGACATGGAGGGATCCCAAATGCAAAACATTAAGCCAAAGAAGCCAGTCTGAAAAAGGTACCTACTGGAGAGCGGGGATGGACTAGGTGAAGCTCCAGGGATATCATCAGGGAGTGAAACTCTACTGTAGGATACTGTCACGGTGAATATAAGACATCAAGCATTCGTGAAACCTCAAAGAACTTTGAAGCACAATGACTAAACCTTAATGTTCACAACTTGTGTTTAGGAGTCTGGGAGACCCCAGGATTGAAAGACTGTAACAAAAGAATGGAAATGTACTACACCTGTGTGGAACTTACAGGGGCAAGGGAATAAAAAGCTGAACTAAGCAACTGAAGATGAGGGGAGACTATAGGGCTAAAGACAGAAGGAAATGCACCTAAGCCCTGTATTCTAGGTGATACCTTGTGTTGCTCATGGCAAGCAACTCTAACAATGCCAAAGTCCCTGTACGTGGGTACTGAAACTGAACAATTACATAAACAGATGGCAGATGGAGGCCAGATTTCTCACTGAAGTAGGCTACAAATAAGCACGGGAAGGAGGCTAGATTGACCCATGTGGTAATGACTAGAGCTGGAGGCACCCATAGGAGTTCCTATTCATCTTATAGGCAGATGGTAAGACAAATGTTTATAGATACATGTGCAACCTGTGTGAGTGTGTAGGTGTATATGTAACTTTGTACAGACATGTACGTCTCCTTGCTCTGTCAGCTGGAAGGGCCTAGAAGCAATGACGCTCAGAAGGAAGGACCTGGATGCTACGTGTGCTGCTTGCTATTGATACCATTCTCCAGTAAAAGGAACCAGGGCTCCTTGGAGAAAGTGACCAATTCTAGGACAATCTACAAGATAAGCCAGGAGCATTTTACAAGTTAAAATGTAAGGAAGTGCTCAATATTAAAAACAACAACAACAACAAAAACCCACAATGATAGGAATATGTTAGAGGGATACAGGAACCAACTTAAGCCCCCTTCCCCCAGCCAATGGCCAAAACTAGAAGAATTTCATGGGGGAAAAAAGTGGTATTAGATATTTTATACTTTGGGTTATAATCTGAGTCTATATTGTGATACAAATAAATGACTGAATGAAATTAAGTGGTCGGCAGGGATAGACGAACTTCTCATGCAGGAGAATTCCAAGTGATCTCTATAGATATCCATCCTTGAGGTGGACCATAACCCCTGGCTCAACTAGTGACAAGTCATACTGAGAATACGTAACCTTGATAAAATAGAATTGTACATCACTCCTGAGCTTTTCTTTCCCAAATATAAAATCCCAGTCTAATCATGAGGAGGAGATCAGAAATCCTAACTGAGGAAGATTCTAAATAGCTGACCAGCAGTCCTCAAAACTGGCAAGGTCTCTTCCCTTTCCATAAAAAACCAGGGAAGTTCTGAGAAATTGTGATAGCCAGGAGGAGTCTAAGGAGTCAGGACTACAATGTAATGTGGCATCCTGGAATATAAAAAGGTAATTATTCAGATATCTTATTTTCCTTAAAGGATGAACTGTAGTTAATAATATGTCTATCTGCTAATTGTGGTAAATACTGATGTAAGATGTTAGTAGGGGAAGCTGGATGCAGGGTATATGGGAACTCTCTGTACCCTCTTTGCAATAATTCTTTAATTTTTTAACAGTTTTATATTTAAAGTGCATCTTTTTATTTAATGGTCTTTTAAAGCTTGCCTTAAGAGGAGCATAGCTGCCCTGAGTCTGTCCTTTTCTTAAGATTTATAAAAATGATAAAATGTATCAGACCCTTGGTAGGGTCTGCTACATAGTTGCTTTTCTGTCTGCCTCATCCCAAGCTTTGGAGTTCTCCAATGTGCAATTACAGCTTTCCTTAACTGCTTTTGGGCTAATGGGGCCACTTTGCTCAGGACTGAAAGTGTGAGTTTATATCTGCCCCCAATTCCAGTTGCCCTTAGTCAACTTGGTTGACTAATGGGTACAGGAATATAGAACCTTAGGTGCAAGTCTGAGCTGTGAGGATACTCTAGAGTTCTTCTGCGTCATCTATAGAAGGGACACTCCTAGGAACTAAAACTGGTAACCAAAGGGTTAACAGGACTAAAAATGCAGTTGCAACTTTTTACCCAGATCTTTTACTTTAGCCTTTAAATTTCCCTGACTCTCCTCCTTCAGGGAGGCAGATTTGCCCTCCCCTCTCGGACTCTTCATTTGGCTGCCTCTCCAATAAGCCCTTTTCTCGCTGCATACTCGATTTTTCCATGACTGATTTTGCTGCATGTCAGGCAGACAAACTTGGGTCCAATTGCAGGACCTTAACTGGAACTTCATCCTTGTGTGGATTCTTCCCCTTTCCTGTTCTGTGTCCTCTACTCCGTTATCAATTTACCTTGCATGCTTAATGAACCACTTGTACACACACCTACATCACAGGGAACCCGATCTAAGGTACTGGAAGCACATTAGAAGGCTGGAATTCAGAAACCAGGTCACTCATTGGCCAGGTGGTCCACAGATATATCAGTGGTCGTAAATGGAGCATTGGAAGCTCCTGCCATGGTGACAGGATGAGTAAGACTCTCACCCATGGGGAAGTGGGGTGAGCTAGAAGTGGAAGGGTTTCTCTGCTTATTTATTTACTCCTGCACTTGGAATACTGAGGGGAGGTAGTAACAATGAGGACTGTAGGGCAAAATGGAGACAGAAGAGAAAATGAAGGGCTCAAGTCAGCCGACAACAAATGTAAGGTGAAAATTAAAAAAGGCTTCATGACCACATCTAAAGAGGCCTTCATTTCTTATGGCCAGACCACAGATGAGCCCCAGGATATAGTCGTAAGAATAACAATTTCAGAGAAGGCTGGATTTTTCAGCCTGGGAAAGTTAACTATGCCCAAGCCAAGGCCCTGATAGGGAAGGAATGGCAACCTGACACTTATGATTGGGATCTGTGGGTGGATGCACATGATACCATTCAAAACCTAGATCTCCTGAACTCTGGGCATGCAAAAGTGGGCCACTCACCCTTGCTCTGGAGGACATCAGCCCCCATTTATTGATGGTCTATGCAGAAGTTCAACTGAGGCAGGTAACTTGAGAGAACAGTATCTGCCCTGCATAATATCTGCCCCATCTCTGCTCCTGGATTCAAGACCAATAACTAGGGTCAAGTCTCATGACCCAATTGGGGTAATGCTGACAATGTTCAAAGAATAACAGATTTATCAGAACAGCTGCAAGATCTGACCCAAAGATATTACTAGGAACCGAGAAAGTTCACCTGAGAGTAGATCTGGGTGCTGGACCAGAAAAAGGTGAAAAAGTAAGGAAGAATGAGCATTGACATAGAGCATTCTCTCATGGCTTGGGCTTTAATGCCTTGGCAAGGGTCCTTGGGGACAATGTTACTACATGTTGGGAGGTGTTCTGAAAGGGGATAGGGGAAGTCAAGTGGAATGAGGAACTGTCTCAATCTTAAGGAAGTGGTTAGAGGCTCAGGCCTCTAGAGAAGGCACACTAGAGCTGATCTGAGTGAGCCTGATATGCCTATCAACTGACTGGTTTCTAGAGGGGCCCAGAAGATGCTGTTCTCAATTAAACCTGCTAGGGGAGGGCATTGACATTGTTGAAACTCAGTGGGAGCTGTCCTCTTGTGATGGAGGGTGATGGTAGGAGGTGCTGTCATAGAGTTGATGTCAGTGGGTTGGTGGGATACAGAGTAGCAGAGGGCATGGAGGGACTACAACTATCAAAGTCAAGCCTTACCTAATCATATTTAGATGGTGAGACCACAGTGACAACCAAGGGCCTTTACGCACAGGAATCCAATAGACCATGGAGTTCATAAGGACCACATGGATAGGCAGTTAACAAAGGAATTGTGTGTATACGTATGTTTGAAAATACATGTGTGCACACATGTGTATGCTGAGAAAGAAAGGGAGAATGAGCAGGAGGCTAAAGGAAAGTCTTGGCCACTCTCTCAATTTTCAGAACTGAGCCAGTTTAGTCTGAAGGCCTATTTATCAAAAGGGAAAGTTCACCTTGAGAATGGATCTCGCAGTGTCATGACACCTATAGTCAGTGATCTAAACAAACTCTGAAACACCTCTAGTAGTGATTTTTCTCCATCCTTCTCAAAGGACTGGATGGGGAAAGAGCACCTGCTTGTTTGTAGGGATTTGGGATATAGATGTGAGCTGACTTGATTCACTGGAGGGCTTTGGGACCCCTGAAGGGTACGAACTTATGGAGGTCAGGTGATAAATGGAGTTCTGACCCAGCTCTGACCAACAATAGAACCGAATGGTGCACTGCCCCAATTCCCAAATGTATAATCAGGGTGGACAGAGTTAGCAACTGACCAAATGCTCACTAGTTCTTTGACCTGTGGAATAGGAGCTATTATAGTAGGAAAGGCCCAATGGAATGCATAAAATGGACCCATCTCAGCCAGGAGGGTCCTCATAAAGCCTCTTACAGAATGGAAGAGGGGAGTGCCACTCTCAAAGATGTAGGGAGTTGTTGGGGCCATTGTAGCCCAGAAATAATGCCTTCAAAAGCCAGGTGAATCACTATGTATGAGGGTGGACTTTCTCAAAGCAAATTCCTTGGGCTGCTACTGGGCGTCCTCTGAACTCCATCCCAGGTAGCTGGAGCTGCCTGGAAGTTCACATCTCCCTAGGTGACCATAGCTAATGACTGACCTCAGCTGGAGGTTGAAAGTCTCCTTACTTTCAGGAGGATGTCCCGTCCTCCTCGGCCTATAATGCTTCAGCCATTGTGTGGCTTTCAGCTCCATGCAGGTAGGACCCCCAAAGCATGTCACCCCAGCTGCACACAGCAATCTCCCCTTCTGGCATGGCGGCTTTTCTGCCCTCAGCATTGAGTGAATTCATCACAGTGTATTGGTCTGTCTCAAGAGAGAGGGAGAGCGAGAGCATTTGTGATCCTTATTGTTCTGTTTCAGAGATGAGGAAACCGAGCAAGTCACTTAGCTTTTCTGCACTTCAAAGACGTTGGGAGTTAAGTTTTGAGGTCAGAATTTTTTCTTCCTACTTATATTCCCATTATATAAGAGCTAAATCTTCATGGTGATCAGTTAGCTGGGGACGTTGTCCCAACACTACACAAAACTGGGCAGCCCAGTATTTGGATCTGTGCTTCTCCATCTCACTCATGCGAAGATAACCTAAGCCCTGTGCCTTTGTAAAGTCATCTGCCAGGTAGCCGTGGGTAAGTCCCCTTGACCTTCTGTGCCTTAGTCTTCCCACCAGTAAAAACAAAGAGCATTTGAATAGATTAGCTGTAAAGAACCTATTTTCTTTCTTTTTTTTTTTTAAGATTTTACTTATTTATCTGACAGAGAGAGAAGGAACACAGGGGCAGAGGAATGGGAGAGGGAGAAGCAGGCCTCCCGCTGAGCAGACAGCCCGATGCAGGGCTCAATCCCAGGATCCTGGGATCATGACCTGAGCCGAAGGCATACGCTTAACGATTGAGTCACCCAGGCGCCCCAGGAACCTATTTTCTATATGTTGTGACCTTCAAGCCCTTTTTTTTCCTCTCAGAGGGAATTAACAAGGTCACTTTCTTTTTTTTTTTTTAGATTTTATTCACTTACAAGAGAGTGCATGCAAGAGCGTGCATGAGTTGGGAGGGGCAGAGAGGGAGGAAGAAGCAGGCTCCCCGCTGAGCAGGGAGCCAGACTCAGGACCCTGGGATCATGAGCTGAGTTGAAGGCAGATGCTTAACCAACTGAGCCACCCAGGTGCCCCAAGGAATTTCTAATACTTACTCTGACTATCCCAGAAAAAGTGTCCCCTACCCTACACTCCCATCTCTGCCCACTCTTGACGGTACATTTATCCATTTCCTAAAAAGGAGTGAGATAAAAGTCAATAAATGAGGGAAAGTATGTGTTAAACACAAAATACAATCACTAACACCCTGGCGTGCATGCATATACACACGCACACAACAGCGGTAACAAGAAATCTAGTCACTGCCACGTGGTTTCAAGTGAAACCTCTATTTTTAAATTTACCACCACCTTCCCCAGTCCATTAACAGGTGCAATACATTAAAATCCTGACAAGTTTGCAGATGTATCATGAATCTTCAGGTTTAAGAGCTATTTTAAAAATAGTAATAAAAAACACAGCACTGAAAAACCTAGAAGGAGAGCAAATCATGACACCCCAGAGGTGAACTGGGTTGGGGTGGAGGAGGGAAAGAGGGAGGATGCTAACATCCTCCAGTCCTCCTGCTTAAGCTGAGGTTTCTCAGCAGATAGACTATTTATAACATCTACCCTGTATGCTTCCAGAAATTGTCAGAAGCAGGCTTTATTTTCAGCATGTGCTGGGAACTAGTCTGAGTTAGGGTCCCACTGGAGTTCAGGTGAAGGTCACTGCTTGAGTGATGCCCCTCTGGTCCCACCCATCTTAGGTTAGCCAGATCTCTATTGCTCTCGGCTCCCTTTCAGTTTCTAAACTACCCTCCAGCCTATGGTGAATCTTTCCTAATGTGCCCATCTGTGAATCTGGATGGAAATCATTCTCTTGTACTCAAATGCAGGGCTGCATCTCGCCATCCACGGAGTATGCTGTTGTACCCTCTTATTTCCCTGTTACCTTGAAAACTTAGGAAGACTTAGGAATTCCAGAATGCTTAGGAACGTCCCTGTATTTTTAGGGTTCATTATTGTCCATCTGCATAGTGCTCTACAGTGTGTAAATCTTACATGCAATTATTTTAGTTGAGGTTTAAAGACTTTAAGTAGCTAATTCATTAATATATCCCTTAAAGTGCCAAAACATACAAATGGTGTGGTGATACATACATCTTCTTGAGTTCACTAAGGATCAAGTCCAGTTTTAGAGCTCACATCATGATTATTTTGCAGGAACTGTGTGGGCTGGCAGGAGGTGGAGGAAACAGGTAGAATAGGAGAGAAGAATGAGCTACAATTTCCTCATTATAACATGAGATTGAAGAAAAACTTGCTGGCCTCCCTGGATTTTTGTATGGATTTAAGGAAGTAACTCATGAATCAGATGTATGACTTGTAAAATTCCACACAAGGATTTATTAGCTAATAGTCAGCCAGTCACTCAACATACAAACAAAATCCTAAACCTTTTTCATGGCATTCAGATGGAACTGCTTTCTGCTGCGGCTCTTTCTCACTAAACATTAATTTACCTCTGCTCTGAGCTCCGTTTCCTCATAGATTAGAGGGAAACGATGTTCTTACAAGTAACTTCTGAGATGGGAATATGATTATAACATAACTATGTTAAACCACTTGTTCCCTCAAGTGTGGCCACAAATCCTAATGATGGGCACATGATCATGTTCTGCACTCCAGCAATATTAGATGCAGGTTGCTTCGGGGTGCGTCCTCCATGAAGCAGACTCAGTGTGGTATGTGGAACCTTCATAAGAAAAGGCCCGAGGATTACCACTGGCAGGAGGGGGAAGCAAGTGGGGCTTGCTGGGTAACAGGGAAAGCCCTTGCACACCGCCTGCCCCTGCTGTGTGAGTGAGCAGGTGGGGGCTGTGTGAACAGGATGGGAGGATTGTGGTTGTCTTCACTCCGGTCCAGGGGCAGCTGTTCCAGGATCCCAAGGGCCTGTCTTCCTGGAAGAAACTTAGGAAGGTTAGTAGGATGAACTACATCCTCACCACAGAACAGATTTGGACCCACAACTGATATAACTCTTCCCCACTCTCCATTTTGGACCCTGTCATTCTTACGTGGCACCTCTGCTGGGTCCAGACTCTCATCTCTGATGCTTTGACATTTGCACTTCCCATTAGCTATCCCAACTAAGCAAAGAAACTCCAAGAAGTAGCCAAATGGGTTACTTGGGTGCCACCATATTCCTTCCTGCTCCCTTCACAGAGCAGCCATCCCATCTCCTGATGATTGGGACTAATTGCTCTGAGCAAGACCGTAACACCTCCTCTTGTCTGCTGGTCTCTTGACCTAAGCAGCTTGAAGTTCCCAAAAGCTATAACTTATTTACTGTGCCTCCTCATAGTGAAATTATTCCCTGTTGGGTGGGCGATCGGGACCTCTAATCCTGCAAAACCCAGACTTACTGGGGCAGTAAACACAAAGGTGCCAAGTAAGACCTTTGGAGTGATGTTAAGTGTGGCCCCACTGGCTTCCACCTTTTCGTGTCCCCAGTAGGAAAAACCATGTAGGTCTGGGAACAGTTGTCATGTCTGTTTCAGTGCATCTACTACATCTTGGAGGCTGGGGCTGGGTTACCCTAAAGCTCTCCCTGCTCATGGCTGTTCATGCTTCATCAGGCAGGCAGTGCTCGGGTCTCACAGTATGTCCTACAACTTGTGTACTTGTGATCACTGTCCTCCTGTTTGTTATGTAAAGTGGGTACCCTGGTCTAATGAGAGAGAAGGTCCAGGCCAGAGGATCAAACACTCAGCAAGGCCTTGGCGAGGCACACTGGCCAAGACCCATAGGAAAGGCAAACCCACCCCCAGAACATATAGAGGATCAGACATAACCCACTGCCCCTCCTATAATGGACCAGGTTCCATATACTCCGCTTACGTCCAAGTTGGTTTCCTAGAGTAATGGTGCCGTCCAAGGGCTTGGCTTTGGTCCCTGTTGCAAGCAGGCTAGTTGATCGGAGGCTCAAAATCATTCATTCAACCTTGGTAAATAGGAGGCTGTGCTGTTTGGTCCATGGGTAACTTCCATCCCCGTCACCAGCTACTTGGCCACACCTTTGCTGACATGAGGAGCATAGGGACCAATGACAGAGGATGGCTTACTTCAGTTGGCCATCTTTACATAGCTCCCCAACTCAGATGCTAATCTCTTCCAGAAACACCCTCAACAGACCCAGAATTGTTTAATCAGATATTGGGCATCCCATGGCCCAATCAAGGGGACACCTAAAACTAATCATCACAGCACTAATTTATTGAAATATATCAGGATTGTGTTTCCTCAAGTTCTAGAGTTGTTGTAATAAAAAAAATCTTCCAGGTTCAACAATCAGTATTTTTGCACATTTGCTTCATCTTCTCTTGTTTTCACTTTCTCTTTTATTTCTTGCTTCACTGAAGTATTTTTAAGCAAATTCCAAATAGGTCACTTTTTCATTACATAACTCGAAGAAAAATGTCTATTTTCTAAAATTTTTGATATGCCATACAATCGGCTATAAAATAATCCTTACCTTTTCCTACTGTCGAATGTATATTTTCTTAAACTCAGGAACCAGACACCCACCTACAACAATGCTATATCCTTCAAATGTTCTTTCTCCAGCCATCCAGCTCCCCAGCCCAATTTTTCTTTCTACTTACTGTTACAATAATAGGTAAAGTTTCCTTGTTCCACATTCTGGGTTTGCCTACTTGAATCCATGTGCTATCCTCCTATAATCAGCAACTCCTGAATTTTCCCAGAAACCTGGGGACCACCTTTTACTCTAAAGGGCCCGATTGTGTTTCAGGCTTTGGAGGCCATATAGGATTTCTTTTTTTTATTTTTTATTTTTTTATTTTTTTATTTTTTAAAGATTTTATTTATTTATTGGAAAGAGAGAGCACATGAGAGGGGGGAGGGTCAGAGGGAGAAGCAGACTCCCTGCTGAGCAGGGAGCCCGATGCGGGACTCGATCCCGGGACTCCAGGATCATGACCTGAGCCGAAGGCAGTCGCTTAACCAACTGAGCCACCCAGGCACCCGGCCATATAGGATTTCTTGACACATTCTTAGATTCTGCCACTTAAAGCTTGTAAATAAAACCATTCCTAGTGTGCTGGCCATACACACATTCAGGGCACAGGCAGAATTTGGCCAATGAGCTATCATTTGCTGAACCTTGTTTCTACTGAACTCCAATATAATGAAGCCCAACTTTTTGGCATAAATACTTCGAAAGCTTCTGTGTGCTTTACATGGCAACACAGCAGAAGGCAAATAATATCTGAGGGTCACTAAGTATACTGATCAGTGATGCAGGGGGGTCTGCCTGATTTCTCCATTATAAAACGTCTTATCAATATATCTAATGGTTTTATTGATGGATGATTGTCTGATTTAATCCGATTCTACCATTCCTTCCAAAATTATTATTCAAAATCTTAGTTTCCTCAAGTAGGACTATTTGCTTACCCTAAAATACAATTTGTTCAGAAATGATAGGAATTATGCTTAAATTTTTTCTTATAATTGTTAATTATAAGAATCAAATGCTTCTTAATGACTTGTGTGTGTATATGAGTGTATCATTATGAATTCATAATTACTGGGTGTTCTTTGCAGTTTAAAATCCCATTTTACAAAGAGTTTCCATCTCTGGCCCCAGGATCTCTTTTATGTTGGCTCTTAGGTCCCTTTGATAAGGCCCATTATTCTTTGATAGCTTCCTTGAATTCTGGTACAAACCGCCCCAGGCTCCTCTTGAATTTTTCCTTGTCCAGACTAGCAATCCTCTATTTCTCAAAGGAGCTCTGATTCCCTGCATGGGAGGTGATGCTGAGAGACTACCATCTGGAGGGGGAGGGGAGAGGGAAGAAGACCGTGGTCAACAGCTGAAATGCCTACAGGGGCTTGAATCAGTAGGGGGGACCAGGAGGGAGTGATGAAGTCTGAGGCCAACACAGAACACACCACACCTAAAATCATTCAAGCTCCAGGATGTATGAAATCCTACAATGTCGCACAAAACTCAGAACTCTGCAAAAGCCTAAACTGTCACACAGTTGCATCGCTAGGGCCAACATTAATGCCTCGCACACTGCAAACATTTATTCAGTCAATGTTTGGTGGCTGAGTCAATGTAGGAGACAGGAGAGTGGAAGGGGAAGAGAGAGGGAATCAGAAAAGCTGGAGAGGGTGCCATGTGTGTCAGGAGGTGGGGGGAAGACATGGGGTGGGCGGGGAGGGAAAGCATGATGTAGTAGAAATAGCAAAGGACCCTGAGTCCGGAGACCTGAGCGTTGTTGGGTCAATACCTAACCCCCACCAGAACAGCAGCCCCCAACACCCATCGCTGAGCCTCCGTTTCTTGTACAGCAAGGAAGTCAGGTTACAAGTTTGCTATGGTATCGTCAACCCTAACGTTCTGTGTTTGGGAAGCTGTGTGTACTTACACAGTAAAGTAAGGTATGTTCCTGTACTTTGAACACCTGCAAAGTGCCAGGTCCTAAACTAGAAATTCTATTATTTAGTGCTTATAGCAATCTTTTAAGAAATAATTCCTAACTTACAGAACAACAGTGACAGAACTAGAACAATTGATCCTGGTTCTACCTCTTACTAGTTGTGTGGACTTGAACACTGTACTTGACCCCTTTGAACCTCAGACTCCAAGACTGGGGAGTTAAACGTTCTAGTGTCTTCTACCAGAATAGGTCCAATTGAGTCTACTGGCTGGATCTTTGCTCAGAGTGGTGAGTTCCCTCTACTGATATCCCATCAACCTTGTCTCCATTCTTGCATTTCCCATGTTCCTGAATTCGGGATGAACATTAAGTGAACGTCTTATGCCTGTGTGAGTGTCCTTCACATGTGTGAATGGCATGTGTGAGCGAATTTCATGCCCAGGAGGGTCTGTGTGCTTGTTTCTTCAACTTTCTACCACGTACAAGCCTCTGTAAACAAAACTGGGAAATGAGCAACCGTTAGCATACTGAAAATGAAGACCTGCCTGATGTCTGTTCCCCAGTATAGTTGGGGCGGTGGGCGGGAGGAGAAACTTCTACCCTATTAGGTTCTAAGAATTAAGCTGTTATAAGACAGATTAACAGGAGCCAAACATACAAATTTAATATTTTTACATGTATACTGCAGTTTTCAGAAGGAAAAAAACCCAAAGAAGCTGTTAATCCCGAGGCACCTGGGTGGCTTGGTTGGTTGAGTGACCAACTCTTGGTTTCAGCTTGGGTCATGATCTCAGGGTCCTGGGATGGAGCCCCTCGTCGGACTCCACACTCAGCAGGGAGTCTGCTTGGGACTCTCTCCCCCCACCCCCCGCCTCTGTCCCTCCTGTTCATGTTCTTTTTCTAAAATAAATCTTAAAAAGCTGTTAGTCCCCAGAGCTTTTATACCTTTACACGCAGTGTGATAAACCATGGGGATGTGACCAGCCAATGCGGCTTAGTCTGGGGGCAATAAGTTGTGGGACAGCAACTAGGAAACACGTGGGCAAACAAAGGGGGAGGGGACAGGCTACTTTAGTAGGCTGGTTTGTGCAGGCCCAGATTGGTGTTGTCTCCCAGTCTCTGGTGATAAAGTTCCCTTGAGAGAGGTGCCCACTCTTCTTTAGGAAGAGCAGAACATTTTTTAAGACCTGCTTTGGGGCAGAGGGGGGGAGGCTTTCTTGAATCTGTTTCTCTACCTTCAGCTCAAAATCAACAGGTCAGCGCAGCATAGGTGCAGAGCCCCTTCACCAAGAATCGGCCACACTCACCCCAGTCCTAACCCAGGCCTATGGTCCTCTGTGTCCCCATCCAGCTTAAATCACTGGTGCAGCCTCTGAACCCACCTCCCTGTTTCCAGTGGTCTTAACATCATCTGTGGGAGAATGGCCAGAATGAACAGGAGTGGCTCCCAGTGCATGGGAGCAGGGCAGGGCATGCAGACAGCGATGCATGGTGTAAATGCTGTCACAACTCAATTCAACTTGCCACCATAAGCATGGTTCAGCTGTCTTATTCCACACCTCTTGTCCAGAAATGATCTCTCCAACCTAATACTTTATACCAATTCTATCTGTTCTCCTGGGTTTCCCAGTTCTCTGTACCCTGCAGGTGGCCTGTCTTGCGCTTTCTTCTGGACTGAGAGCACAGTCCTCATCTGATTCAATTTTACATCCTCCAGAGGCCTTGGCAGACAGGAAAGGCCCAATGAACACTTAAAAAATGAACAAATTAATGGATTGCTTTGGCTGATTCCAATGCAATCACTGAATAGCCACCCCACAAATGCATGGAGCAATGACTCAAGTTCCATAGAATGCTGGGGTTATAATAATGACTTCCAGACTGCTCTATCAGCAGAGTCCACACAAAACCAATTGCAATCCCACACATAGAAAACAAGAAATCTATAGACAGTCTGAGGCTTAATCCAAAGTGTTTTTTAAAGAAGTAGTTGTTATCTGAGGTTGCCTTGGTTGGCCTTGCTCCAAATGTCACCAGGCAAACCATGTCTGTGACCAACAAAGCACCAAATAATGGTGTAGAGTCCTAAGAAAATCTTTATTGTCAGTTGAAATTATACAACAAGCTGGTTATAAAAGTAATCTTTCCTGAAAACATAGCCAGAATTTCATAATTCAGCATTTGTTACCAGCTTGAGAACCAAGAGGCTGAAATCTCAAAATGTGAATCCTCTAGCTGAAGAGATGGGGATCTCAGAAACCCAGTGTTTAGGATTATAGGGTTTGGGGTCAGTAAATAGTTAACAAATGAACAAGTAAATCTGTCTTCTCAGCACCTAGCCCCTCGCCCAGCAAACCAGCAAAAGGTATATAATAAGTGCTTATTTGAAATCCCTGTCAAAACGTAGAGGGTGATGTTATAGTAAGTTGTCAGAAGGGCAGTCACTTCCAAATAAGGCAGTTGGAATCAAGAAAAGATGCGGACGTCCACATTAGTAGATGGATTGTGATCACGGTCCTTCCAAACCCTAGACTGCTGATGGTTGAATGTTTGTGGAGTATCTACCAGGTACCACCTGTGCTATTTGTCACACTCCTGTATTGATTTAATCTTTGGTACATCTCTCAGAGGTTAGTATACTCTCTAATCTTGAGGTGGGCAATTAGAGACTTTAAGTAGATTGTCCAAGCCAAGCTCTTGTAAGCGGAAAGTTCAGGGAAAGTCTAGGTTGTTTGACTCCAAAGCCAATGCTTTCAGCATTTTAGTAGAACTTCTTATCACAGGATTCCTATTATCTGAGCTTCCTACCACTAAGTTAGATGCTAAACACCTTGGAAAATCTTGTTCCTTATAACACTGACTAGTCACCAACGAGCAAAACTTTTTCAGGGAGAATAGATTTTCCTAGAAAGAATAGAGGTCCATAGCATACAAAGTTCTGCCAAACTGGACAGTAGATTCTTTGCTGTGATATCTGCTACACTCTGGAATTCAAGTTAGCTTTCATGGGATTTCATTTTGTCAGCAAAGCCTATTGTCCCCTTGGCTGTCCTGCCGCACGGTACTTCAAAAGCAGGATTCCCTGATCCAAAGAGAGGCCTTGCACATCTTGTTGTGCCCAAACTTGCAACTTTTTAAAGAGCCTGAAATGTGAGCTGGACTCAGCTTTCCTGGCAGCAAATGTCCTAGAAAGCTGCTGAAGGAGTTCAGGACTTGCTACCCAAAATCTGTGTCTCTGGCATGTTGACCATTTTGAGTGAAAACCAGCAATCCCTCTTAAAAGCAAGAGATGAAATTCCCATGTGAAAAGGCATCTACCTATCTACCTACCTATCTGAGAAGGAAAATCCCATTCTGATCAAGGATGCAGTTGAGACCCAGAGAACTCTATATAACAGACCTTGTCAAAATAGTTCTGATCTCCCTTTAGCCTACCCACAGTTTGGTTACTTTCCCACAATTGCCTCTTTGTTCAACCTAATAGAAATCCTTTGTTTTGCCATTTCTTTGGGCCTTTCCTTAGGAAGTCTCCACATCAAGTAAGCCTTGTATTAAATGTGCACACTTTTCTCCTGCTAATCTGTCTTATGTGGATCTAATTCTCAGGGCAGGCAAAAAACTCTGAGAAAGGGAGGTAGAAGTGCCTTCCCTACCTGGCTGCTGGGAAGCAGACCCAGGGATGGATGGCAGCCAGCTCTCTGCCAAGGTGGTGCGGGGACACTTGCCCAATGCCCTCTATCTTCCAGGGAGAGATGAAATCTTCTTTCTTGCTGAAGTATAAGCAACCAAAACTGTTCCCAAGAAAATACCTGCATATAGTCTGTCGTATCTGGGGGTGGGGGGGGGGCACTTAGAGAGCATCTGGCATAGACACTCCATTTGACAGATGGGAAAACAAGTATGCAGACAGATGGGTCCCTTCGTATCACAAGGCACATTGATTGCAGAGCTGAGGGTGTGTCCAGGTCTGGGGCAGCTAGGGCTCCTGCATCACCATGATGCATCCCTGTCTCCCAGGGCGCGGACTAAGAGTCCCCTAACCTGGAAATGCCCATGTGCAGCTATGGCAAACCACAAATGGGTATGGCTGTTCTGCACACATTTCTGAAGATTCTCTACTTCTGGAGAGAGTCTATGACTCCCTAGGGCCACCGGGGATTCTGAGGCTAAATATAGAAAATGAGTATCCTGGACTGGGCAAGTGCATGCGGCGGGTGGCAGAAGAATGCAAGTAAATGAGTCTGACAAGGGGATGGATGTCTCTTGTGGTCCCTCAGAGGATGGAGTACTGGATTGGCCCTGAAGGTCATGTCCAGAGCTGGAGATGGGAGATGGTGAGTGTACAAGCTTACCTTTCCTTCTAACTCAGTGTGGCATTGAGCAGCAAAATATTCTGGGCCTCAGTTCTTCCATTTCTAAAATATAGGATTTTAATTGGGTTGCCCTTAACATCCCTATCAGCTTTACCATGCTCAGATTTGTGACTTTAAGATCATATTTTAGTTTTTCCAAGTCTATATGCATAAACTGGATTTCTGCTGAGAGATAAGAGGGGACATAATGACAGTCCAGGAAGCATGCCTTTTATGTACCACACACCAGGAGGTCCCCTGGACTCTTTCTTCGGTAAAGAACTTGTGGCTTCAGCTACTAGAAGTCCTGCCAGCAGCAGCAGCCTTCAGCTCTTTAGGGCTTTCCTGAGCTGGCACCTGCCTTGCCTCTCACCTGATCCCAGCACCTCTGCTCCTTATCCTTGGCACATGGCCTGATTCCCGGATCTTTCCCATTGCACATGTGTTGGCCTTCCTACTACCTGTTAGCGGATAGCTAATTAATCTGACACATCCTTAGCAAGAGTGTGCCATGGAACAAGGGCTGTACTAAGCTCTGGGAGCTTCAGATGTGGCCCCTACAACCATTCGTGACATCTCTCCAGGTTAGGGGATGAGCCCGCACCTTTGGGCAGTGGCCACTCTGACTCCTCATTCCCAGGCTTTCATCTCCCTTTTGGGATATGAATGGCAACTGAGCACACCACAATCCATGGACCCTGTGTATTAGCTCTCCTCCTACCTCTCTGTAACTGTTCAATTCCCCAGATCCTAAGCATGAGGCTCAAGTCCCTGCCTCACTATGTGGACCCCATATCTGTGCGATCAACCAGCTGCCTTGTGCCTGAGTCTCCCCTGATGCCAAATACCACTTGGAAGTCTCACATGTAAAGAACACAGGCCTTAAGGGAATCCTAACTATGAAGCAAATCTATATGTAATGACAGCAAATCTCACCAATGAACAAAGACCTCCAATCTAAACAATGAGAGTTCTTTGAGTGTCAAAACATCAATGGTTAAAGGAGAAAACACACTATTGCTGGTGGAGGGAGGGGTAAAACCCTCTGCCTGCCCCCCTTTAGTGTAATGACTCTTTTGGAAAGCAATTTGACAAAGTACTTCCAAAGCCACGCAAATATTCATAGTCTTCCACCCAATAATTCACTTCTGGGATCTGAGCCTAGGGATATAATTCTATGTCTCAGAAAGAAAAGCAACATCTATATAAATTTCCTGAGGCATTATTTTTAATGGGGAAAAACTAGGAAGAGCCTTAAATAATAGAGAAATGGGTTTATTAATTATAGTACACATATGCAATGGACTGATACTTCTAAATGAGTCTAAAGCAAAGTAGAAAAAGACTTATGGAGTAAGCAGGAAAAAACGATACAAAATTAAATGTGTGCTGTGATCTTACGTAAAAACTGAAATGCCTAGGAGCATGTCCTGAAACCAATGCATATAAGCCTTGTGATGTAGTTGGGGGGAAGCTGTTAGACATTATTCTCTGGTTTCCAAGGGTCTAACATGTATTTTTACTATTTTAAAGTACTATAGCTACATTTTATAACTAAAGATTCAGAAATACATATTGAGGAAAAGCTGATTGAGGGGATAAGAGGAAATTTTTACTTCTTGGAAGAAACTTCTGGAAATTCTAATGACCACCCTCCTTAGGGTTGACTACATAGGAAGACCCCACAGCTTGAATAAAATTTGGCTCTATGAAACAGTCCTGCCTCACCTTCTCCTGATCAGACTCAGCTGGAAGATGCTTCAGAAAGTAACTTCACTGCATTTCCTTGAACTACAGAGGGGCTGATTTCTTTTTTTCTTTATATGTAAGTGATCTTCCACACCTGTTCTAGTTCTTGGCAGAAGAGCTATAGTTACGACAGACCATTCTGGAAAACAGAAATCCCTCCTCTCAACCCTCAGTGTATGCGTCCATCAGCTTAGAGCTCACAGGGCATTTTTACCTGTAATGATCCTTAAAAATCCCATCAGAGCAAGCAATGCTAGTCTTCGTACTGTTGGGGATGAAGAAGTGACCCAACAAAGATCACTCAGCTAGCTATACAATGAGAGGTGCTCCCCATCCCTTTGAATGGGCTCAGAGTTCAGTGAGAAATTTGGGTGAATAACCTGTATTTTAAACCCCCCTTCTCAGTTTATTAGTTATGTGTCCAGAGCTAGTTGCTTAATCTCTCTTCCTCAAGCTGTTTATTGCCCAGAGATAATATCTACTTCACTTGGTTGCTAGGATAAAAATAAATACATTCTATCACTTAACCTTATAACATCTTTAAGCTCACCAACACAATCATGTTACTTTGAGGATGTATTATGAGTGAACTAAACCATGACCTAAGGAACAATTACCACCTTAAGGAAATCCATCAGAACATGCACCCCCACGTGTGGGTGCTTGGTCACCTTTATCTTTGATCAATACTCAATGTCTTTCTAATTCCCATATTTTATATGGGAAATGGGCTCTCTTATGAAATCAGGGGGATCCATGATATATAGTCTAACTAAAATTGTTTCCACAAGCCAGGTTAAAAAAAAAAAAAATCTAGAACTCGCCTTCCCTAAGGATTCAGGCTTGAGAACAATTGATCCCTAGTGACTAGTGGGTTGAATTGTGTCCCTCAAAAAGATGTTCAAGCCCTTGAATACAAGGCATGGTTGGATCAGCTAACATGGAGAACTAGGTACATCCACCACAGATGTGTCCAGAGCTGCTTGCCCCCACTGGAGAGTCTAGTGATGACTTCATTGATAGGGTAGCAGGGACAGTGGCCACCTAGCTAGTTTTATGGACCAGTAATCAGGAAAGCCCCGAGGTTTAGGGAGCTTCTGGTCTGTGCCTTGTCTGCTGTACCTGTTTGCTTATTTGGTTTTGAGAAATGAAAAGCAAAGTAAGAGCTTTGTCCACATCCAATGGGGAATTCTTGTCAAATATCCCTTGTGCCCCAATCCTGGGCATACAAGACCTAGCTCTGGGAATGCTATCCTCCGTACTCTTGAAGTTTTCAGAAGTCACTGTAGACCCTCAACCCCCAGGGCACTCACAGTGTTTCTTCCCTCCTTCTTGCCTGTCTTGATATTCTCCAAAGTAGAGCCTTGAGCAGCTCCAGATGGAGCTGGATCTCAATACAAGAGATGATGAGCACTCATCCCTCCTTGCCTGTGATGCAGAAGACACCTGGGAGATGCTCTGACAAGCAGCTCTGGCTAAAGCGGCTAGTTATGCAGAGTCACAGCTTGTCCCAAGCAGGTGCCACAGGCCAGGCTGCCAGCATGGGCAACACTGCAGGAGAGCTGTGAACAGCACCTGCTTTGGAACACTCCCTGGGGTCCTCACTGTTCTGCCTCCTGTTTGGGGAAGAGCCTTAAAGGAGGCAGGGCCTGCCCAGGCCTGTTTGATGGGTCCAGGAGAGGATGCCTGTATCTCTTGGGGTGTCAAGTTCTTCTATCCTTTCTGAGTGCAATTCTGCTTGGCTCAAACACCTTTTTGAACAGCCAGATGCAGTACAGGATCAGGAGGTCAAAAGGAATTAGCACTTAATGGGCAGCTACTCTGTACCACGCATTCTCTGCCCTTCATGGCATCTTCTGTGCACAATCCCTTCTGCTGGTATTACACTTCCCATGTTCTAATGTGGAGAATAAGTGGGTTACCCAAATACGATGTGATTAAGCAAACACCATGTACTAAGCACTGTGTTATACTTGGTCATTTGGGGCATTTTAGCTCAAAACCTTTGGACTTTGGAATCTGATTGTTCTGCATTGAAATTCAGGCTCAACCCATCTCTCTCTAGCTGTGATGCCTGTGTGGAAATTCCTTACGCTTCCTCCGCCTTAGCATCACATCTGTTCCCTTGGGTTAGCAGTGCCTCTTTGACAATCATTGTGATATCAAAGGAGATTATGGTGATGTCATGTCAGGCACATACTAATGGCATCGTAAGTACTAAAAATAGCCAAGTAGGATGAAGGCCACTAGCCTTTCTGAATGTCATTGCAGGCAGTGGGAGTTGAGAGAAAAAAACAAGAAAAATACACGACATGATATGGTATATTTATGTGGAAGTCAAATGGTACTGATGGTGTTTCTCAAAATTGTACATGAAGATTGCCAGTGAGCTTTTAAAACACAGATCCCAGTTTTCCCCCTAAGATCAGGAATAGGACAAGGATGTCTATTCTTGCCGTTTTTATTCGACATAGTGGTGGAAGTCGTAGCCATGGCAATCAGACAAGAAAAAAAAGGCATTCAGATTTATAACAAGTAAAACTTTCACTATTTGCAGGTAACACGATACTCTATATAGAAAACCTAAAGACTTCACCAAAAACTGATAAGCTAGCTAGAACTGATAAATGAATTCAGTAAAGTTTCTGGATACAAAATCAATATACAGAAATTGATTGCATTTCTATATACCAATAATGAAGTAGCAGAAAGAGAAATTAAGAAAACCGTCCCATTTACAAATGTGCCAGAAATAATAAAATATCTAGGAATAAACTTAACCAAGGAGATGAAAGACCTGTACTCTGAAAATTATAAAACATTGATAAAAGAAATTGAAGATGATACAAAAAGATGGAAATCTATTCCATACTTAATAGATTGGAAGAACAAATATTGTTGAAATGTCCAAACTATCAAAGCAATCCAGATTTAATGCAAACCCCATCAAAATATCAACAGATATTTCCCCAGAACTAGAACAAATAATCCTAAAACTTTAATGGAACCCCAAATGGCCCCAAATAACCAAAGCAATCTTGAAAAAGAACAAAACTGTGGAGGTATCACAATCCCAGATTTCAAGTTGTAGTAATCAAAATGGCATGGCACTGACAACAAAAAATAGGCATAGCTCAACAGAGAGCTGAGACGCTCATGATTATATGGTCAGCTAATCTACAAGAAAGGAGGAGGTAAGAATATGCAATGAGAAAAAGTCTCTTCAACAAATGGTACTGGGGAACTGGACCACTTTCTTATGCCATACACAAAAATAAACTTATAATAGATTACAGACCTAAATGTGAGACCTAAAACCATAAAATTCCCAGAAGAAAACATAGGCAGTAATCTCTGACATCAGTCATAAAAATATTTTTCTAGATCTGTCTCCTTTGGCAAGGGAAATAAAAGCAAAATTAAACTATTAGGACTACTGCTCTGGCACAGCAGAGGAAACCATAAACAAAACAAAAAGATAACCCACCATATCAGAGAAGATATTTGTAAATGATATATCTGAGAAGATATTTACAAATGATACATCAACTAAGAAGTTAACATCCAAAATATATAAAGGACTTATACAACTCAACACACACACACACACAAAAAAAGTCAATTCAAAAATGGCCAGAAGACATGGACATTTCTCCTAAGAAGACATATAGTTGGTCAACAGACACATGGAAAGATGATTACCATCACTCATCAGGGAAATACAAATCAAAACCACAGAGATATTACCTCACACCCATCAGAATGACTAAAATTAAAAACAGAAGAAACCAATGTTTGTGACGTTGTGGAGAAAAAGGAACCCTCATGCACTATTGGTGGGAATGCAAACTGGTGCAGCCACTGTGGAAAACAGTATGGAGGTACCTCAAAAAATTAAAAATAGAGTTACCATATGATCTAGTAATTCCACTACTGGGTGTTTACCCAAAGAACACAAAAACACAAATTTGAAAAGATACATGCACCCCTATGTTAATTGCAGAATTATCTACAATAGCCAAATTATGGAAGCAGCCCAGTGTGCCCATTGGTAGATGAATGGATAAAGAAGATGTGGCATACATACACGATGGAATATTACTCAGCCATAAAGAATGAAATCTTGCTATTTGCAACAACATGGATGGACCTAGAGGGTATAATGCTAAGTGAAATAAGTCAGTCAGAGAAAGACCAATACTATGTGATTTCACTCATGTGGAACTTAAGTGAACAAAAGAAAAAAAAACCAGACTCTTAACTATAGAGAACAAACTGATGGTTAAGGGGGTGGGAGGTGGGTGAGGGATGGGGGAAATAGGTGAAGGGGATCAGGAGTACATTTATGATAAGCACTGGGCGATTTTATAGAATTGCTGAATCACTATTTTGTATACCTGAAACTAATATAACACTATATCAATTATATTGAAATTTCAAAAATAGCTAAAAATAATAAAATGCAGATCCTGGGCCCCACCTGAGACTTTTGATTGTCATCTTGTATGAATCCAAGGATCAGTAATTCTAGAAGCACTTGAAATCCTTCTCTGCAGGTGATCAGTTTATATATCCTTTGAGAAATCCTGGTACCGACACATGGATTCAGAACAGCTCTGCTCAGTTTGGAGCTCTAACCTACTTTGTGACTTGAGTAAGTCACTTTAATCTGCATCTTATTACCAATGAGTCTGAAACTCAGAGCTTACCATTGCTGTCACATGGTCATGGATGTGGACATTATTGGAGGCTGGTAAAGCATTTGCAAAAAAAAAAAACATGTTAGCTATTTCCCATAGAGAATGAGTCCTGGCTCTATCTCCCTGTTAGAAACTGGTCTGGACAGACCCCTTCAGCAGGGTGCTACCTGACCAGGTTAGTCCTTGCCAAGGGCAAAGATTATGGCTCAAGACAAATACCTTGAACATAAACCTTTCACTTAAGGTGGTGTCCAGCTGATCCAGGGATTAATTTTAAAAGTACATAACTGCTCTGAATTTAAAGAAATTAACTGGGTAGAAGAGTCCCTTGACCTTCCACATCTCAGGTTCACACTTGTAACAAAGGGATTGGTAATGCTTTCAGACTCTGCTTATAAGAACGTTCTGGATACTGATGTTGTAAATAACATCAGGCAACATGGTAAGGGGAGGATGTCTGAACCCTCGTTTTCTCTTCTTTAAAACAAATCAGAATTTCCAATGTGCTTTACTCATGAGGTCAGTAAAAGGATGGAACCAGATATGAATGTGGAACTCTCTGAAAGCTAAACACATCTATGCAAGTATTAGGGAATATACTCTCCTTAATCCCAGAGGGGAGGGGAGTTCATGGAGTCTCTTCACGGGGATTGCCTGGCCAGCTAGGATGCATGTTTAGAACTTTGCTTCTTTCCTCTGTCCATACCCCTGATCTTTCCAGGCACCCTCTGGTTCTGAGAGCCCATCTAAATATTCTCCATCCTCCCTGTGGAAGGCTCACATCAAGAAAGAAATTCATCACCCACCCCACTTTTCAGCACCTCAGGATCCAGGGACTGTCTGCACCCACAGCTACCTCAGGGGTGAGACCTAGAAAACAGCTATGTGGAGACTCCCTTGTCTCCTTCAGTTCAGTGTTCACTTTTATTATTAAAAGCTCATAGGGAAATCACTTTGTTATTAGTATGCAATGATACTATGCTAGAATTTGTTGCATCTATTTGGAAGAAGATAAAAGTAGGTCATCTGAGTAGTGACTAGGGCAGATATGAAGGTCCTCCATGTGATGACTTCTGGGCAGAGAAACATTAACACACATTGGGAAGAAAGATCTGGGGTCTGATTCCAGCCCAGCTATTTGGAAAGTTAATACCACCTGTCTAAGGTCACAGTTACCAACTCCCATCTGCTGACCTGTAGAATGAAGTATTTACTTCATGGAGTTCCTACAAGAATTAAAATCATGGAAAAATAATAATCTGACAGTAAATGCTAAGAAATAGTATTATGAGATATGAAATAAATCATCATGGAGGAGAGAGGACCACATTCACAATGAGCCAAGGAATAACGTTCCTCTAAACCTCCCCCCGCCCCACACACACACCAGAGCATGTTTCCTAGCAGCACTCTGAGCCAGGGCTTCTCAGGCTTAAACATGCATACAAATCACCTATGGAGCTAGTTGAAAGACCGAATCGGATTCCACAGGTCAAGGTGGAGCCTGAGATTCTACATTTCTAACAAGCTCCCGGGTGATGCCAGTGCTTCTAGTCCCTGGACCATACTTTGAATAGTGAGGGCATTTTAACAAGATAGCGACATGATTTGTATGCACAGCAAAGTCTGAGAAGCTGTATGGTATATCTTAAGCTGTGGGCATTAAAGAGGGAACTTTTAGGGTGACTCTCAGAGCTATGGCATGGTAAGCTGTCGGCTAGCTTCTGGGAATAAGAGGCATTTTCTTGGGGTGCAGGTGATGCTATTATGTGCATGCAGACATCAGTAGTTCTCTGGGGTAGTAGACAAAGGACTAGACTATGTGGAATTACTCAAGATTAGCTGCATTTGCTACCTTACTTAATCCTCACATTAACTCTGAGGCAGGGACTATTATAATTGCCAACTTATAGATGAGGTTTATGGGGCTATGGTCTCACAGATTCTACAGCTAGGTTTAAACAAAGCTATCGTGTTCAAAGTTCACAGGTTTAGGTTCTCCGATTCGGCACTTTGACAACCATGAGAGAAGCAGAGGGACATGCATAGTGCAGAGTGATGACCAATGACCTTGTGCTAACATCAGTGCTGGGCATCTCTTGGCCCTCTCTCTGTGAGCTGCACTTGCCCCACTGCTCCTGCTGTCGTGGGCCCAATCTCTTTTCCCCCTTCCCTTCCTGTCCTGTTAGACTTGGCTGGCTACCTGATCATCAGAAGAGGCTGGAGGGAAAATGCAGACTACCCTATTCCATCCCTGCCTGGGGCTGTGAGATCCCGTGAACTGAAAACTCTGACATGCCCCTCAGCACCACGGACAGAGCTCTTGGCACCTTCTCCTGATCTCAGCGTTTTGCCCCCAACCCCACAAGGCTACTTGAGGGCACCATAAGCAACTAAACTTATTTTCCCTAAACCCTTTAATTATTGTAAAAATAGAAGGCCTTCAACCACAGTTATCCAACTTGATAACCATGAATAATGCACATTAACGCACAGGCTAAGAATAGGAGATGGGGCTGCTGATTAAGCCAGCCATGTGCAACCAGGATCAGGGGTTAAACTGTGTGGGGGTGAGAGTGGGGAGGGGACTTCAAAGAGCTCTTTATCCAAACACGCACATAACCCACTCTTCAAATGTAGATACCATATAATACATGAAATAGTTTGTTTAAAATCCCTGGACCAGCAGCATCAACATCATCTGGAATCAAATTCTGAAAGGTGGAGCCCAGCTATCTGTTTGAACAAATTCTCCAGGTGATTCTGATGTTTTATCTAAGAATCATGGTTTTATTTCAAAAAGGGATTTGAATATCAGGACTTTCACCAGATCTTGAAAAAATACCTCAGGAGAATGGAAGGAAACAGCACTGGCCAGGATGGGGGTTGATTTTGGGGGATCTAGAGTCAGACGATCCCATTCACGCCACCTACTAGTTGTGGCCTTGGGCAAGTTGCACCTTCTCTAGAAAGTTGAGAGCTTGGGAGAGGGTCTGCTAATGCTCAGAGAGACTAGAATGTCACATATTAATAGCTGAATGAAACAGATATTCTCTCCATTAAATTACAGTACCTGGTCACTGTCTGTTTTCTCTTCTAGAGCAAGAAGTCCTTCAAGGAAAGAACTAGGGTTGGGTACTGGTTTGTTTTTTTTGCTTTTTACCCTCAGAATGAAGAGTGTTCATCATGTCAACTAATAGAAATTATCTTCTTTGGTCTACACAACATCTAACAGAGGTTTGACAGAGTAGATAATATTTGCCCAATCAATGATACATCTGAAGATTATAACTCACTTTAGTCCTCCTGCTACAAACTTTTATGGTAAAAAATAAAATTTAAAAAGGGCATCTGGTGCCATGGAAAATGCAGGACTCTCACGCACTGTAAGGAGTGGACTTCTGTCAGGGCTAAGCCAGGGAGTGTAAGTACCTTCCAGTCACTATGCCAACGGCTGAACTGGGGCCACTTGTCCTTTGCTGTGGACTTTGAGGCAGGCAATCTTTCAGAGTGGAAGAATCCTTCTTCGCCTCTGATGACTTGAAAACATTGAAGCAGCACTTGGAAATTGGACAAAGAAGTTTTAGGGACTTCAGGGGACCTGGATTTAGAACAAATGGGCCGAGACCCAGACTTGTCTGAGGTCCTGGTAGTGACACCACGCATCCTCAGTGGACAATATGAATCTACATCTTGCACAACCATCCTAATTTGAGCCTTGGATTTTCTTTCCTCATCACATAAGTAGCCTCCCCTTACCTATGTGCTGAGCCACTGCACTGAATTTTGGCGCCTACTGTAGAACACTCAAGCACCACCCCTGCCGCCATGGGCATCTGGCATTCTATATTGGAGCATTTGGAAAAATAGCCCCCTCTGGGACACAGAGCAGTCCTGGCTGTTGTTTTATCCTTCTCATCCCCTGTCAGGTTTATGGCCCCAGTGAAAATTGAAAAAAAATCATAAAAGACAACTTATGAGTGTGCAATCCAAAATTTGCTCTGCTGCTGAGTCAGCTATCAATAAAATTCAGCTGAATTTCTTTTATTTGCTTACTGAACTTTTTCCAGTGTCACATGCGTGAAATTGGAGCATAAAATCCATATGAGGTTTTATATGGCCATATGCATTTCAGTGAAGATGCTGCAGAAGTGGCTTCTAGATATTGCTGTTCCCAACCAAATCTGAGTTCTTGATCATTGACATAAGCACGTCTTTGTGGGACATGTTATCTTCTTGTCCCCACATCTTCCCTATAAGTCTCTTGGATGAATTCGTCTACTCAGGCACTTACATCTCTCCAGAGACTTCCCCCGTGGCATTGTCTGTCACCTTCTACTCCAAAAAAAAAAAAAAAAGAAAAAAAAAGGATTTCTCAGAAACTAATTGTCCTATCCCCATACCATTTCTGGTCTGTAAAATCTCTCCTCCTTGCCCTCATCCAACTCTAACTACAATGATGATGAGATGGATGATAAGACTTCAAAATATGCTAACTCTGCACACTATGCAGAGTATCTTGTATATCAACAAATACTAATGGTTCTTGTTAGGGCTACATTAAAGACCGGTCCTATCATTACCTAACTCTACCAGTGAGGACACCGAGTCATAACAAGTTTAAATAACTTGCCCGAGGTTGAACAGCAAGACAGGTTCCTAACCCCCGGTTTGTCTGTCCCTAGTGACCACTAAGACTTTCCTACTTTGATTATTCAGCAGATGTGTCACCAACTCTGGGATGTCAGCACAAAGCACTGCACCTAGAAGAGAGCTCGCCATTCTGAAGTCACATCACATTTGGTCCTCACTCTTGGGCAACTGAGAATAAACTGTATCTTTAAATTCAACATTTATTAGGATTAAGATCTTCACATAAAAATATGTATGTCTTCATTTTTTTTTGTTAGCCTAAGACACTAACATCCCAGACCACATTGTCCTGATATGTTAGTTTTTTTTAGTGTGTGTAGATATATATATATATAATATATATATAATCTCCTTTTTAGATGTAAACAGGTGCAGCTTTATATTCTGCTCTTATATTTGTACTTAATTGCTTACATTCCTCCTCCTTTAGTATCCTCCTAATTCTACTTTTATGTGGCTGCATAATAGTCTGATGAATATAATTCTACTTACCATTAGATTACTTCCAGCTTCTTGTGTTCTTTACAAAGTCCTGTTGAAGTTTTTTTTTAATTAAAATCCTATCCAGAAAATGTTATCTAAAATATCTGCCTAGAATGATTTCTTGGGAGTGTGATCCTGGGTCAGAGGGTATGGGATACTTATTTCTACTTCCTAACTGTTCTTCTCAAGGTGCAGTAGACTTACAAGCATTGCAGTTAACCCCTAAGCTACTTTGCTCACATGACTATTGCTGCCATCTCCCTCCCTGAGGTGCCCTATGTACTTGGTCTGGTTATTAGAACCATCACTCCTTTCCTATCTGTGAAGCAAGTATGGGATGTTAACTTCCATGCAACCATCTTGAGAAAATGGATTTTCTTGCATCGTTCCTTCTCTTGGTTGGGTTTATGAGCTCCTAGAGGGTAGGACATAAGTTTTGGAGACCTGTGAACCCACCACTCCTTAGCACTCATCTATTCTCTCAAGAGATGTTAGCTACCTCACTTTTTTTGGGCGGGGGGAGACTTTAACAATTTTATCTAGTAGAGAAAGGAAATTACTGAAATCAA
Organism: Halichoerus grypus; assembly: GCF_964656455.1. NCBI lineage: Eukaryota > Metazoa > Chordata > Mammalia > Carnivora > Phocidae > Halichoerus > Halichoerus grypus. The sequence goes on along the minus strand of NC_135716.1, from coordinate 4,376,131 downwards.
TGTAGCTAATTTTTTAAACGGGAATCTTTAATGTGAATCTGGGTGCCAGAATCTACTGGGTTTCCTCAGAGTACTTCCACCCTGCATTATCTGCCCTCTTGAATCTCAGGACATAATTCTGAAGAAACAGACTCAAATTGCTTAGGCAAATAAGGACAGATTATCCAGCAAGTTAGTAGTACAGCCCAGATCTATTGCATGAACCCACGTTTGAACATGACAGGAAGCTCCCCTTGTCCTGCTTCGCTTCTAGAGCTCCAGGTTCCCAAGGGAAGCAGGACAGCCTAGAGGACGGCAGAAATCTCCCGAGCATCCCTTCATCTGGAACGCCTGCATGAAGGACCCTGGAGTGGACGCTTGGGCCCCATGCCACTAGAGGGTGCTGCGTGCCCAGGAAGAAGCAGCAGGGCTATCCACTCCAGGTTCCTCTACCGAGTCTGGCTGTGGTCTCCAGAGGGTCTCCCAGGATTCACAGAAATAGAACTCAATGGAAATAGCACAATTTAGAAAATGCAACAAAACCAGCCCACATCTTTTTCTACTCCTAGATGGCCTATCCCGGTGGAATCCAACCTCCACATCTGACCCAGAATGACTCAGCTGCTCCCATAAGGCAGCCTCACACCAACGTCCACCTGTGCTTGTTTGAGTGTATTTCCTATATTTCCAAGGATCAAGGACTAAACATCTGGAAAGGGCCTACTGAAGACCATCCCAGCCTGTGGCCCCTTTTCCTGCCCCTCCAGTGGACGGGGCAACTCAAGCCAGGACTGTTGACCAGATATTAGCATCTCTTCATTTATCCTAACAGGATAACCACACAGACAAGAGCTAACATTTATCCTCCCAACAACCACGTAAGAACTATTATTACCCTTTTATTTTTAAGATTTTTTTTTTTAGAGCACACATGTACAAGCATGTGCACAAGCAGGGGGGAGGGGCAGAGGGAGAGAGAATCTTCAAGCAGACTCCACGCTGAGCTCCACGCAGGAGCCCCACGCGGGGCCTGATCCCACAACCCTGAGATCAGGACCTGAGCCAAAATCGAGAGTCGGATGCTTAACCAACTGAGCCACCCAGGCGCCCCTTATTACCCTCCTTTAGAGAAGAGGAAACAGACTCAAAGTGTTAATCTGAGTCAAAGCCAGCATATTTGAAGTCCATTCTGTTTGGTGCCAGAGTCTGGTCTTCCTACTGAGTCATTGAGCTGCCTTGTGGTCCTCTACCCTGAGTTCACAGTCTGACGTGTGGAAGTCAGGATGTTCATTCATTCCCTTATTTATTTAGCAAATAATCTGCTTTATTGAGGTAACCTGATCTACAAAAACCTGCTTACCTCTAGTGTATACATCTTGATGAGTTTGGGCTCATGTGAACACCATGATGCCATCATCACAACAAAGGTAGTAAACCTACCCATCACCTCCAAAACTTTCCTTGTGTCCTTTTATGGGTTTTTGTATTTTGGCAAGAACTCTTAATGTGAGATCTATCTTCTTAATGCATTTTTAAGGACACAATACTGTTTGCTAAGGACAGGTACCGTGTTGGATAGCAGAGTTCTACAACTATTTCACCTAACAAACTTCTTACCCATTGAACAGCCAGCCCCCATTCCTCTCCCCCACCATTCCATTCTCACGGTCCTCTGAGGATCCTTCTTATCTCTGTGGTATCAGCTGTAATGTCTCCTCTTTCAAATAAATGTAATCAGAAATGTATCTTTTTTCCTTGGTTGAGCTTCAAGTTTGTCAATTTTATTTATCTTAAACAGCTCTTATTTCCATCTTTTCTATTGTTTTTCTAGTCATTTATTTATGCTCTAGTCTTATTCCTTCTGTTAACTTTGGGCTCACTTTATTCTTTTTCTAGCTCCTTGAGGTACAACAGCCTTGGGCTGTCTGAGATCTTTCTTCTTAATATAGGCCTTTATTGCGATAACTTTCCTCCTGGTACTGCTTTTGTCAACACCTACTGTATGCAGTTCACTCTGAATACACATACAGTATAATCTGACTGTATGTCTAATGGAGGCTGACCCAAACCATGGCAAATCTCACACCAGGGTTGTTTCAAGTACTCTATTTAGGATCCCTGGGGACAGAGAGTAACTCTCAAGCACAGGTGATGAGGCCCTCCTCTATGGACCCCACTGAACTCAGGAGAGGGCATTAGTTTCCAAAATGAGGGACCGAGGCCCCGTGACACAGGCACCGAGCAATAGCCTTGGAGCAAGGGAGGGAGGATGCCAAGGAGGGCCAGCACCCTGGATCTGGGGGAGAGAGAGGGTCTGAGTCCTAGACCTGAGATTCAGCTGTTCAAACCTTGGGCCTGTTACTCACCATTCCCAAACTTCAGTCTCCTCACTTGTAAAGGGAAAAAAATGGGATTTCAGAAGATTTCCAGCTTCTTATTTCAGTAATCATCATCCGTTGTATTTTACAGCCCACTTACTAGCTGAGAGCCAGCCATCCCTGTACCTAATTCCTAATGTCTACACTTCACAAACATTAACATTATCCTCTTCTCAAGGATGAGGATCTTATAATTTAGAGATTTTAAAATATTCGCATACCTTGCACTTGCTTAGCACAGAGTAGGGCTCTAACACGTACTAGTCCTAGATGAAATCAGCAAGAGACATGTTGACAACAGAAAACTAAAATCGGAAATAAGATTCCTTGGGGCATCAGATTCCATGCTGATGAATTTGCTTGGCACATAGCAACTCTGATAGAGACTATTGAGCAGAGGAGGCCCCTCCACGCACATGAGTCACCAGCCGCCTCTGCTGGCCTGTGATGCCCCAGCCTCCTCTTCTCTGGAGGAGGGGTGAGGGTAGGTTGAGACTGATCCTCGGGACCACAGGGTGATTGGGCTGGGGGCGGAGTGATTGTTCATCTGACAAAATGAGGAGTTTGGACAAGATGATGCATAAAGGCCTCCCGGGTGGGGAGATCGGAGATTTGGCAGAGGCCCAGCCATAGGAAGTGACTCACCCCACATCATACAGCTAAAGCTAGACAGAGCTTGAATTAAAACATTGCTTAAAACAATGCCCAACTGCAAGTCAGTGTCACCGGGGCCCGGGCTGGGCTGCAATCTCCTGCAGCACTTGGAGCAGAATGTGTGTTCAGGTGCAGGGGGTCAGGGTAGCACCATGTTTGAGTGCCTGTGTTTTGAAGGTGGTAACAAAGTGATGCCTGAGGTCCTCAGGGAGTTGTCCCCAAGAATGAAAGAGAAGAATGGGTGGGAGAGGGACCTCTCTGCTCCTCTGAAGGAGGCAGGATGGCTGTCTTTGCCCTGGCTACTCACTGACATGCACAAGAAAGATCTTGCAGAGCAGGTCCTTGTAGAGCGTAGAAGAGGAGAGTCAGAGAGAGAGACAAATGCTTGTGCGGGTAGGTGCTGCCCAGGGCCTCAGAACTCTCACCCCAAGGACAGCGCAGCCTTGCGCCCTGTGGCCGGGCTGTCCTGTCAGCATCCTTTGTTCTGGGTCATACCTGCTCAAGTCCCTGCATAAAAGAAACCTGGAATGTTGTTATGATTCCTTAACAATAACAAAGCTTTTTGATGCGCTGGGTGCTTTACCCTTCTCTAAGTTCTGTGGATTAGAAATGGGGATTAATGAGAACTACCTTACACAATTTTTGTGAAGTAAAACATAAACTGCTTTTTTAAATCTAAGATCTGAGAACTAGAAATTGACACTTAAGAAAGGTCTGCCTGACTTTAAAAGTGTTTTTCTAGGGGCACCTGGGTGGCTCAGTCTGTTGAGCTTCCGACTTAGTTTCATCTGAGGTCATGATCTCCCTGTCGTGAGCTCAAGCCCTGCATCAGGCTCCGCTCAGTGTGGAGTCTGCTTCAGATTCTCTCTCCCTCTGCCCCTCTCCGCCCCCTCCCCCCATGTACTCTCTCTCTCAAATAAATAAATAAAATCTTTTAAAAATAAATGTTTTTCTAGGATACCCAGCCATCTCAAACTTATATCCTTAAATCCTATTTTAATATCTAATGTGCAAACATTATCAAGTTATAAACATTTTAATATCTAATGTGCAAATATTATCAAGTATAGACATATAAACGTATTTTCTATAAGTACAAACACATGTTCATTGTGAAGCAGGCAGAAAATTCAAATATTGGCACCATCACCCTGAGATAAATAATGTTAAAAACTTGGTGTGTTTCTCTAGTCTGTCCGTTTCTACGTGCATGCACACACACATGCACACACTCGATGCATTCTTTCTCAATCTGCATTGTAAAATGAATATATTGTCTGTATGACACATATCCTTGCTTATTTTACCAAATGTAAGTTTGAATCCTTGCATGCTGGTCTATTATGTGGTCATACCGCAGCCTATTTCACCCTCCTCACCTCCCATCACGGCATTTTAGGTGTTTCCAGTTTCACTGATAAATAAACTGTAAGAAACACTTGGGCTTATAAATATCAGTGTGCTGATCTCCGACTATCTTCCTGGACCTGTAATTCCACTTCTGTGGGTATATTCAGAGGTTTCGGGAATTCTTACAGCTGCCGGTCGGTCTGCCCATAGGAAGGGAATGGGCTGGGCCCACTGACCTGCAGTGACAAAGCTGCGTCTCACTACCACTGAATCCAGGGGCATTTGGTCCGCTGACCCTCTCCTCTGTGCTTAGCTAACATGAGCGCCCCTCTGAGCAGAGACACGTGGCCCTGCAGGCTGTGGACATCCTCTCGTGAACCTGCAAGTTTCTAGTGCGGTTTCCTGCAGGCCAGGCCAGGGGGAAGCTGGCTCTCCTGAGGAGGCTCCCTCACCTGGCAGCTACAGTTGGCCAGAGCCGTTATCCCAAAGGAAAGCAAATCCTGACGGATCCGTGCAATGGCGAGAAGGAGAAACGGTGTTTTTCGCGTGCCTCTGTCCTTTATAAACTCATGGACGATTGGGGCAGATCTTTCCCTCCAGGAGGAGCTCTGTGGTCACAGCAGGATCAGAGGGAAGGAGGCGGAAAACACATCATCCCATACTCTCTAAACCCTCCTGTTAACCTCCTGTTGATCTCCCAAACCCCTCCAGATTCTCCCCCCGCCCCCGACCAGGGGCTGCTTCATGGTCTGCATGGTCCACTGAAAGGACTAGTCTTAAGTTCTTATTCTAGTCGAACTCGTTCAGTATTTTCCATCATGGGGGTGGGAGGAGCCCAAACTCTGCTTTGTTACTCAAGATCCTTTAATCTTGGTGACCAGCTACTCCTCCAGCTTCCTTTCCCACTCCTCTCGAGCTTCTCCAGCCATTCCAGATGATTCTGCTCCTGACTCCATTCTATCCATTTTCCTCCACGTGTCTTATATTTTCACTCTGCTGACAACCTGCCAGGGGTAGCTCTTTTGCCGGAGCTGCCAAATGACCTGCCTGTATTAGTCCCATTTCTGGAGATCATCAGAAATGCCCCCCCTGGACTGAGCTTCATGAGGACTGCTGCCCCCAGCCCTGATGAGGTGGCTGGAAGCAGAGCAAGGCAAGCCCCAGGAGCAAACAGAGGGGCCGAATGAGATGCTAAGATCTGTTTGAAGGTGCCGGGGAGCTATGGCAGCACCCAGGATTTGGGGAGCAAGGTTCTTGAGTGAAGGGGAATGGAGAAAAGCTCACATTCAGTACCTGCTTTTCCTTCAGTGTATTTGCTGATTCATCTCAGGGTAAGCGCATGAGAATCCCACATAAAGGAACCGGCAGAAGGCTGCTGAGAACAGGCAGAGAAACCAGCAGAATGAGAAATCTCACTCATAGGGCAGAAGAGAAAAACAGAGTTTCAGGCTGTGGAGGCAACCAGGAGCTGAGCCCACTTCTCTGGGCCCAGCTTCTCATGGGATCTTGGATACCAACACTCAGCTTTCTCCCAGAGCATAGGCGTTCTTAAAGGGAGCAAGGTAAGGGTCTAACAAGTTCATTGAAAGCCACTGAAAAATGGGATAACATTGGACATAATCTCAAGATGCTGAGAAGACAAGACTTGGGGTTCATCATCCATGAAGGAGGATAGGTCTTGGTAAAGTCACCAGGTTATCAGCTGAAACCCATGCGTCAGGATGATTCTCAGGCTGAAAGAGCCTTACAAGCCTACAGAGAAATCTCAGCCAGCCCCTGGTGGCCTGGGTGTTGACCCCACTCTGTCTACCTAGTAGAGGGTGACTGCCTGAGTCTCTATGTTCCATGTGCAATGTCAAGAAACAGCATCAAAGGGGAACAGCAAGACCACGGGAGCAGGCTCAGAGGACCTCGTTATTAGAATCCTCAGGCAAGGTCTTTAAAGGAGCTGTAATGATGATGTTTCAGAAAATACAAGGTGGAGAATTTCACTGGACAATAGGACTGAATAAAAAGAATAAATCTGAAATCTGGCAATTACAAGAATTCTTCCTTAAAAAAGGACATCCTTCCGTTTACAACAAGGTGGATGGATGAACACGGAGCACGTCCTGCTCTGTGAGATAAGCCAGTCACAGGACAGCACGGCATGACCCCACTTAGGGGGCTGGAGGGATGGGACTGGAGTCACTGCTCAGTGGGTATAGTTTCAGTTGTGCTAAGTGGATGAGCTCCAGAAGCCCACCATACAGCATGGCACCTGCACTCCACAGTACTGTTTTGTGCACCTCAAAATTAAGAGGACAGTTTTCCATTAAGTGCACTTACCACCAACACCAAACCAAACCAAAATATCCAACACCCCCAAATTCCCCTTATGTCCCTTTGTTTTTGTTACCTTGAGTGTCATAATAGTATCACTGATGTTTGCATCTGTCTAAACTCCACAAGTTGCACACATTAAATGCAGTTCTGTGTATATCCTTATACCTCAGTAATGCTGTCAAAGAATATAGAAAATAGATGTGTTCAAAGCACATTCAATGGGAAAAACAAACGACCTGTAACTTTCACTTCTCTCCGGGAAGCCATGAATGGAAAACGCAGAAGGAGGAAATCTCCAACCAATTTTGGGCAATGGTGGAGGTAGTGGGTCCGGGTCAAGACCATGCTACTGTGGCAAGGGGTCCTGCATTAATGTTCACACATGAGTTGGCCATGCAAGCAAAATGACAACCTATGGTTTTCTTTCCTATCCCTGCTTTCCTTTGCTTTTTATATATACATTTAAAAAAAATTCCTTTGAATTTTTCTCTTATTGTTTGGCAGAGTTTAAGTGCCATTTTATATGAAACAGAGGAATGGGAGAAAGAACTGTATTCATAGTTCTGCATAAAATGAAAGATAATCTTAAAATTTTTTCATAGAGGACATACCGTGCATTGGGAGAGTGGGGTGATTGGAGCATCACGGGCTTTAGAAAGGATGGCAGGGAGTCGGAATGCAAGCACGGGTTCCTGCTGGCTGGGAGGTGTAGCCTGGTTATGCAACACCTCCGAGCTCGCTGGACCATCCTGATGTGGAGCTGAGAACGCCTCCCCCCGCCCCCCAGGGCTGCCTGAGAATGAACTGAGATGAGCTACACAAAGCACTTAATCTTATGCAAGTCAAAACTGCAATGCCGTCCCCATCATTACTGTTATTCTTGTAACTTACTGTCCTAATCATTATTCTCCAACCCCCCCCACCCCGAAAGGCAGGTGCTGCAGAACCGGCCAAGCCAGGCCCGCCCTCCCCAGGGCAGGTGGGGGGCAGCCTGTCTTGAAAGAGCTGAAGTTCCTCAGCTTTGTCTTCTGAGCGCTTCCTCCATGCAAAACACCCTTCTTATGTAGTTTGTGTTTGTCATTGTCTTGTATCAGGGGGTCCTTAATAGAGACCTTTGAGACCCATTATTTTATAATGAAGTGCACCCTGTGTAGGGGACGTATTCCAGCAGCTGTGACCTTGGGCTTGTTTGGGCTGTTCAGGGCACAGAGCTCCGGGGACGCTCTGTGTGAGAACTTTCGGGCAAGCAGCAGCTGGGGAAAGGCTGCAGCCCTGGAGTCAGGCGCAGTGTGCGTCCCACATCCATCGCCCCCTGTGTGTGGTAACTCGAGTTTCCAGACTTTGAAGTCAGATGACCCTATTCCTGAATATAATGCCTGCACCTTAGTTAACAGCCAATAGATCAGTTTTAAAAATGATTTTTTGTTTATCAATATCACTGTCCGTTTCACATAAGGAATACTGAACTCGGCCCAAGGCCTCATTCTTTCACCAGATATTTCTGAGTGCCTTACCATAGAGTGCAAGTGGGCAGCAAGACAAATTCCCTGCTTTCCTGGAATTTATAGAACTTATTTTGAGAGGAAACCAGAAATAAGCATAGTAACGAACACATGGATAATTTCACGCAGGGATAAAAGCTGCCATCATTCAGCAGGAACGGGGTTTTAAGACTGATCAGGTGAGGATGGTCAGGGCAGACTTGCCTGGAGGGCATCTGTGCATAGAGGCCTGAGCCCCTTAGGAGCAGATCAAGCCATGATGATCCGTGGAAGGGGGTCCCCAGCAGAGGGAGGTCTGAGGCTGCTGGTAGATGGAGACCTGGAGGCTTCAGGGCCCCTCCACATTGCAGATTCTCTGATTCTCAGAAAATGACTGCGAGCATCCCTTCAAATAGTCTTTTTCTAGATTGTTCCATTTTTCCAATGGAACTCATTACATTATGGTAAATAACTCTGGGACCATCAGAAACCCAAAACAAGGAGGGCTGGGTTCTTTTCCATTCAGCTCTGGGTGTGGGCAGTGGGAGGGGCATCACAGAGCCAGGCTCCCCTCTCCTGGCCTCAGCCAGCAGCCCTGGACAGCTCATCTCCCCTCAGCCTTTCCATGGGGAGGGCAAGAAGAGGTAAGAAGATAGGAGCTGCATCTCTAGTATATCTTCCCACAATTAAAAAAAAAGGGGGGGGGGAGCTGCATTCCCTGCATTCTGAGTAAGTAAGGAAGCATAGACATGAAAACCTTCGACTAAGCAATTAACTGGGTGGCAGCAAAGGGCAGCAAGAGGAAAGATGAATTGCCCAGAATAAATAACGGCTGGGAAGGAAGATGAAAAATGTTCCCGAGGTAAAGGAATTCTGATACAAGCCACTGCATGATAAAGAAGCAATTGTTTGATGCAAAAACAATGAGGTGGTGACTCTCCCAGGCCACAAAGGCAGACACGTTATAGGGCTTCCAGGGGGACAACTGGTGACTTTCACTGCTTGGCGATGGGTTGCATCTACGCTGGGCCTGGTGCCCACTCCGTGCTTCTCCACTCCTCCCTGGACGGTCTGTGCTGGAAATGTCTTTCCTGACTCCCTGGCAGGATTGGTTGCTCTAGATGTTCAGTGGCTCAGGATAAGGTGCCCGGAGGTTTAATTGCTTGTTTCTCTCCCTCTTGCTGGTTGGAGAACTCTGGAGGTGGGAGCAGGTCCAGGGTATTTACTCATTCCTAAAAGTGTACATTTTTGTTCTTGTTTGAGACATTCTTGTTAAAAGGGAATGGAGAAGAGAGGCAGGTGGTGACAGAACAAAGGAATCCAACCGACTGTCATCTACTAAGACCTATTAGCTGAGGTTCCAGTTATCCATAGGACAAAAATCTCTTGTCTCCATGAGCTCAATATCTATCTAGAGAGAGAAACAGATTCACAAAGCTGTGATTTCAGTATGATGGGTTAAATGCTTAGCTGGAGGATGTCCTAGATGCTATTTAGGAGCACATGGGTGATTTGCCTTGCCCAGCTTGAGATATTGGGGGGGGGTGGAGGGCGGAGAGGGCTTCCTAGAGGAGGCAAGGTCTGATGTGATTTGAATTTAGAAGAATAGATAAAAACTGATCCGGCAAGAATGGGGGGACACCAGGTAGCTGCAAGCATGTGTGCAAAGACCCAAGGGCCTGACGGAATCTGGGTCCTTCTGGGCATCTCAAGGAAGGCAGGGGCTCCTGGTGAGTGAGGTGTGAAAAGGAGCTGGGACGGACTCTAGAGGAAGAGGTGTCCGGGCCATGATCGATTCCTACTTCCACAGGCACTGGGAAGCCTTGGAAGGATTTTAAGCATGGGGCGAGGCAGGAGGCATGATCAGAGTGACATGTTAAGATGTCATTCTCCAAGCCAGGTTTGGAGTGAACAAGGCATGATGAAGCAGAGAGACCATTGGGATACTGCTGAAATAGTTCCCGGTGGAATGATGGTGGCTTCATCCTGGGCAGATGCTCAAAACAAGTAGGCATACTGGAAAGAATGTAAAGGTAGAGAAATTAGAAATGGGGGGTCTGTGGTGTGGGGTGCAGGGTTGACGATAGAGGAATCCAGGATGTGTGGGGCTAAATTTCAGACTGGCACCGTGTCTACATTTGTATTTAAACTTAAAATGATTAGCATTCTGTGCAAGTTGTAGAAGATGTTTAATAAACAAAAACAGGCTCTGGAGTGTCATAAGAAAATATACCCAAGGCAGTATTCCCAAGTCATTAATATTCTCCTCAAACTTAAAAAGTTCTTCGAGATCCTTTCTACAAAAGATGTAACCAGATACATTCTCAATTATTTTTTTAGAAATGCTATAATGGTCTTCTGTCAAAAAGTTACACATGCTTATTAAAAAATAGAGATAAATTTAAAAAAAAAGTCATAGAATTAAGAATAATTCAAGGAATAATTCAGGAATCTTCTAACCTGATCTACATAATTTTTAGGGCCTGATACAAGAAAATATGGGGCCCCTTGTTAAAAAAAATTGGGAAAAAGCGCCAGTAAATATCCAAAAGTCTCATGCTCTACCAACTGAGCTAGCTGGATGCTACCAGGAAATATTCTAAAACATGAAACTTTTTTCTCCTGAGGTCCTGCACATGTTATGGTGTTTTTTGTTTTGTTTTTGTTTTGTTTTCTGGCTTTTTAATGTTGTTCTAGGTAAGGAAAAATTAAAATTAAGTTGTTTGCATGAATTTTACTGTTCATCTTTGCAATGTGCAATGCTAGTTTTAAATGCAAGGATCCGAGCATTCAACACACATGCAGAAGCAGTGAAGTGATACAACTTGTATTTTGTAGTTTCTGTGTGTCTGTAAACGCTGCAGAAAACCAACTTGGATGTTTTCATTTCACTTCTTGACGTGCACACACTCTTTAGTTTGGGTTTACTGATGAGTCCAGGAAGGCTAGAAGGAAGAGGACTAGGGATTGCCTTCCCCTGGCCTTCCATGTCATGGCGTCCCTGTCCGTGTAAGCCTAAAACGAGAGGGACCTGTGTAAGAAAGGGTATGACGGGGTCCCCTGGCTGTTCATGGTTTCTGAGGAGGTCTCTGTCATCTCCGGGTATGCAAGCAAGTTTGGTCCCCGTGAAAAATGTGACTTTGCGGGGCTGCCAGGCCTCCGGGTACTCAGCCATGCATACAACATGTTCTCCTTATCCTGGCTTTGAGTCTTACTGAGGACTCACCCGTGGAGGGTCCCTGGAATTCTGTGCCCCTGGGCACTGTGAGCACTGTGTCCCAGTGGGCAGTGAGGAAGCGTGGATGCACCTGCTCACAAGCCTCCTCTGCTAACTAACGCTCTGTTATCTTCTGGAAATTCCTTTCCTTGAACCTATGTTTTTATAACTGAATTAAACCAGGCAGGGGCTCTTCTGGGCACATGAAAGCTTGCATGCCCCATGAAGTCAGCGGTGGGTAATAGGGAAACTGAGGCTCATTGACCTCATGTGATTGAATGAAGCTGGCGAGTCGCAGGGCCAGTCCAAAGTCTGCTTCTCCAAGTCCCTGGGTCCACTCTTTGTTCTTGCATGAGGCTCCCATCTTCATGATCCAGGGCATTTAAATGCTAATAGCCTCCGATCTTTACTGGAAATAGCTAAATGTGAAAGCATCCAGGGGCTGAATTCCATTCAACATATAAAGGCTGTACCTACTACTCAGCTGTATGTGAACTGACGGAGGAGGCTTTCAGCCTTTGCTCCAGCCCCAACCTGGATGGAGCTTTCTCTAGTTGATTATCATTAGAGTAGATGGTGGATCAGACAGGCCCTTTGTGTGCCCAGAGCCATATGGACAGGACTGCTCTCCACGTGTTGACTGTCCACGGGCATGGTGACTTATCTCCCGGGAGTCTGAGCTCACAGATGGAGAGGGAGCTTCAGGGCTCATCTGGATAGAAATGGGGGTGTCTTATTCAGAATCCACGGTGTCAAATACACTTCTTTATAGCCCCTTCACATGCCTAGTACTATTTTCAAAATCTGGGAAAAAGCGATAGGGAATCTGTGATCTGTTTGAAACTTTGAAAGGATGCTGTAGGCATAAATACAAGTGTGAATGAATGAAAGAATGCATGGATTTGTCTGCTCCATTTTTATCCTACATCTGTGTTTTCATACATTCATGCATCATGCATGCATTCAACAAACGTTGCAGAAGTGCCAGACAGAGACGCTCTACTAGGCCCTCAGGCTGCAGAGATGGATGCATGTGCCCAAGGAGTTGCTGCCTTTGAGCATCTTAGACACTGGATACAGAGACAGGGAAGCAAATAATCATGATGTGGTATGATCAGCGTTATCGAGTGGGTAGCATTTGAGCTTAACTTTGAGGGATGAATAAGAGTTCACTAGGTAGACAAAGTGAGGAGAGCACACAGAGCAACGAGTATAATAATCAAGATCAACGGTCACTCAGGAAGCATTGCAATGCTGCTAGACACAACACTGCTGGCAGAGGTAGGACCTTGATGCCAGGCTAAGGAGCAGGGTGAGCATGATGCCAAGAGTCCTGGTAAGTTAAGAGAGCTTTGTGATGAGTCAGGGTTTTAGGAAAATGGTGTTTGTGGCATGTCTACAGGCAGGAATGTTGGGATGAGGATTACACTAGAAGCAGAGACCCTGGCCACCTGTCTAACAGCACTGCAGAGGGGACAGACCATGCATGGCAGCAGTAGAAATGGGGAGACAACAGCCCTTCACCTCTCAGATGCACTTCTCCATGGGTGGGGGGCACTGTGACAGGCTTGGCTTTCTCAGCCAGAAGCCCAGGCTTTTCCTTACGATCAGTACATCACCCACTTTTATACTCTTGCTCAGCCTTGTCCTCATCCATATTCTGCTCACATGTTTTTTCCTAAAGTGCTCTTCCTCAAATCCCTACTCAAGGCACTGCTTCTAGAGAACCCAACCTAAGATGGTTATGCCAGGAGAGGGTTCTAGAGTTGGGTTGCACCCCACTGAGGTGAAATGGAGGACTCTCACTCCAGTAAGGAAACCTACACTACAATTCTCACCTATGGCAAAGTAGGATGGGATGCCAGGGGCAGGTGGCACACTGGCTGGGAGAAATAGTCGAGAAAAGGACAGAAAGAGAAAGTAACAGGCATGGGTCATGGAATTGCCAGCTTAAAGGAAAGCCTGTGAGTCTGAGGGCAGTCTTGGCAGCCATCAATGACACGCCATCCCTCGCAGCTGGAGGGCAGGCCAAGCTAACAATCAGGCGCAGGGATTAATTATGGCTTCTCTCCATCATACTTACAATTACCAGCTTAGACAAGTCTTCTCTGATGACGTTGGGGCCCTGATGGGGAAGGAGAGGGGTCTGGGATTGTAGTGGGGACACCTGGACAGATGTACTTAAGAAACTTGAGTCCCCTGAACACTCTGTTTCTTGTGTGTCTGGGCCGTTTCTTTAGGTGTGAAGAAGGGGGATGGCCTACAGGATGATGTTTCCCCTCACAATTGGCCCTGCCACTGCTTCTGGCCACCTGGCCCACATTGAGGGTGAAAGCTCTTCCATTAGCCCTGGTGGGCTATGCTATTGAAGGATTCTACTCTGTGAGGGCTGCCGGGTGTGGTTGCCATAGATCAGCAGGAACCATAAGGACGTGCCTGGGAGTGCTGATAGAGAGACACAGATAATAAGGATAGTTAAAGAAACTGCCCACACAGGATTTAACACCCTTGTGGGGAACTTGGAGCATTAGAATGCCACTTGGAAGCTTGGGAAAAGGGCAGCCCATGATAAAGTATGTGAAGACACCAAAGCCGCTGTGGTGGACAAGGAGGAAAGGACCAAAGGACCAAAAAGGCGCAGAGGGGTGGGCACACTGGGAGGGAGTGATTACATGGAACTCAGAAATCCAAAAGCTGGGGCGCCTGGGTGGCTCAGTCAGTGAAGCATCTGACTTTGGCTCACGTCATGATCTCAGAGTCCTGGGATCGAGCCCCGTGTCAGGCTCCCTGCTCAGTGGGGAGTCTGCTTCTCTCTCTCTCTCTCTGCTCCTCTCCCTGCTTGTGTACTCACTCTCTCTTCCTAATAAATCTTTTTTAAAAATTTAAATAAATCCAAAACCTGACCATTTTCTCGAGGAGGGGTCAGGGCCCCATCATCACTGAGAATAGCAAGGAGAATATGCTAGTGAAGGGACACGAGCACTGCTCAAAGCCTTGGTGATACCATCCACTGCAGGCTGGGGTGGCGGCAGGACCTGCCACAGAGCAAGGCTTCTGTGGAAATAGTAGAGGCCAGGGAGGGACTGGGCTTCAGAAGTCAGCTGGACAACATTGCCTTAAAGTGCACTGAAGGTGGGGACCATGGCACCATGTGGCCCCACTGGCAGGAATACATGGCCATGAGGACATTTGATCTTGGGGGCAGGAGGCATGCACCTCCAGCAGAACTCTTGCTGAATATGTTCCATCACGACAGATGATGGAACTGTCGTGATGGAATGCACACAAGGCTGGGGTTGATCATCTGAATGGCAAGTCAAAATCTCCTACCTGGTTTTCACACCTGAGCCATGTACAAGATCTCAAACCCATCCACTGAAGGAGAGGCTGGGTCTTCATGAAGAAAGGTCCTACCATGCAAGGCCATGCCAGGTGATCATGGGAATGATTTCTTCATCCTTTCCCAAAATGACCAAGGGCTATGTGTTCAGCAACCATGTACTGGGGAAGAGAAATACAGATCTTTCAAACACTCCTGGATACAGACTCCAGATGAACCCCAATTCCAGCATCCTGAAGCACCATTAATGTTCCCTTTAAAGTAGGAGACCCTAGGGAATCCAAGCGAAGATCAAAGACTTCTATAGAATTCTGAATACAAAATATGAAATTACTATAAAGTGGTACAAGTTAAACCCTGCACAAAAAAAAAAATGTAATCTTTTTATAATTCTGACAAAGATGCGGATTAGAAAAAGGTCACTGACGTGAAATCCAGATAAAGCCAATGTCAGGAAAAATGTATACATTTGCAAAGGTAAATGGTACATGAATTGTCAATTTCTCCCTCATCCATGCTTTCCTTGGTTTTTCCACCAGGATGCTTAAAGAGGTCTCTACCCCCAGAGGTGCCAGAGCAGATGTCTAACAAATGCATGGAGACTTTGGGCAAAGTGTGAGCTCCTTCTTGACAGCCTATGTCTCATTCAAAGACTAGTGGTGCTTCAGGGTCTCCAAGACTACGCTCAGCACAATGCATCACCAGAAGGATCCAGACTTCAGCAAAGCCATTGTTCTCACAGTAGAGCACAGTGAAACTTACAGATAAAGTCAGGAGTGGCCAAGGTGCCCAGGGCAGAGTCCGGGAGGCATGATGGTCAAGCTTCCACTTGCTCTTTCCCAGCAGAGTTGGGTGGACAGCCCTGGATTCTCTCAGCAGCCACGTGTGACGACACCCCGGAGCATTGCTAACCATGGGAGCTCACCCAAGAATTTGTGCCCAGGGCTTTTAGTGGGGGTTGGTCCAGAGACCACCCACGTGGCTGACCTTAGACTCCAGCCCCTCCGGAGGTCAAGCTGATACATGTGGCCCGAGGTCTGCACCATAAGCCACATTGTTTCTCCGGGGTCCTGGGTCCACCCCAAAGAGTCTGTGCTAACAAAGACCTTCTCAACTAGGCAGGAGATTCCAAGGGCTTAGCGGTTACCTCCCAAGAGCCAGGCAAGGTCAAACCACCCTTTAACTTGGCAGGCTGTCCACATCCTGCATATCCCAATCCTTTACTGTACCTGGTCTGTTATGGCAGCCCCAGGAAACTAACGTGCCTCTAATGGACCATCACCAACTGGAGGGCTTAGAATGACAGAAACTGACTGTCTCACAGTCCTGGAGACTAGAATTCTGAAGCCAAAGTGTTGGCAGGGACATGCACCTCTGAAGACGCTAGGGAAGGATCGGTTCTCCCTACCAGCTTCTGGTGGCCTCAGGTGTGCCTGGGGTTGTAGATGGCATCTTCTTCCTGAGCCTCTACACCTTGTCATCTCTCTGTGCATGTCTATCTCTAGGTCAGATTTTCCCTTTCTATAAGGACACCAGTCCTATTGAATTGGAGCCCACCCTAGTGAATGCATTTTAACTTATCTCTATAAATGCCCTACCTCCAAATAGGTTGAAATCCTAATGCCCAACACTTCAGAATGTGACCTTTTTTGGGAGGAGGGGTGGAGGAAGTCATAGTTCAACCCATAGCAGTAGAGGTCCAACAAAGTAAACCAAGGATAATGCCCCATGTTCCATGTACTGATTAAACTTCGAGAAGAATGCATGCAGAGACACAGGAAGCTCTGACTCAGCCTGCCAGGGGGGTATCCCTGAAAGAGGTAACATTTGCAGTTTGTTTTAAAGGAAGAATGAGATAAAGAAGGGGAAGACTATGGTTCAAGAAAAGGTATAGACAGAACATTTCCACTAATCTGGAACAGCAAAAGTCAAGTCCTACAGTTGTCTTGTATGCCATAGGAGGAGCTCTGTGCACAGTTCTGAAAGAATGGATGAAGGAAACAATAATGTAAATCGTGAGTATAATTAGGATTGCTATCAGAGTCTTGGAAAGAGCTGAGGCAACTTTATACTTTGGGTGCTTTGAGCGCCCGCCATTATTCTCAACATAGATAGACTCTTATTTATGGCAACTGTCTTCCCGGGAAAAAGTGCTGTAAGCTAAATCGATCCAAATTGATGGAGATTTTTCATTAGATAAAATGTTTTATTTGTGGATCATGCTGCTGTTGGAGAACAAACAACCAGCAATGTAGGCAGAAGGCCACAAATGACATTTTAATCCACCCAAACTCGTTTCGTCATGTCCAATGTAGCGTACGTTTCCAAATGACAGAGCCCAGCAGAGTGGTGACAGCCGAGGCCACAATCCACCAGGACAGAAGCCTTCTTCCTGGGACTCCTCCCTGGGAAAGGAAAATAATCAAAAGTTCTTGAGTCCTTTTCATGTTGCCTATGGAATTCCAAGAGCGCTCACTGCGGGACTCAGAGTCCCGGGTTCAAGTGCTAGCCCTTCTCATCGGTAAGCTGCCTGGATGAGTCTCTTAATCCCTTGGTTTAATATCCATGAATTGACTATTTTAGAAAACTAAAAAGATAAATAGTCATTTCACAGGATTATTTTGAGAATTGGGCAAGATAATGTACCTGAAGTAATTTGGGTTCCTTCAATCACCATGGTGGTTTTGTGGTTGTGGAGTCCTGGGAGTGGAGGGTGGCCTCATTTTCTAATCAGTGTCCCTGGGTTTTACTATTTCATTGGAGACCTATTTGGGACCTCATTATAAATATGCAAGAGGGGACCAGAATCAGGCAATTCCCATTTTGAGAAATGGTATCTTCAGCCTTTACCCTAAAACATACTACAAAGTATAATAAACCCAATAAACTGGTGTTAATTTGTATTCTGGACTAAACTGTTTCCTTCCAAAACTCCTGTATTGAACTCCTAGCTCCCAGTACCTCAAAATGTGACCTTGTTTGGAAACAGAGTCACTGCAGATGTCATTAGTCAAGTTCAGAGGCAGTCCTATTGGAGCAGGGTGCGCCTGATGTAAAGGGGAGATTCGGATACAGAGGCGCAAACAAGGAGAACGCCAATAAACCTCTGTTCTTCGAGCCGTGGTCAGTGGCACTTTGTTATGGCAGCCTGAGCAAACTAATCCATCTTGGAAACGGCAGAGAACTGGTTGTCCAAACCTAAAGAGTCCGACAGATGGAGCAATATTTAAACCTAGATCTAGCAAACTGACAGCTTTGGTTTTATGTTGATTGTGACAATCCATCACTTTAACTCTGACCGCCTGACAGAGAAAATGACTTGGGGTCAGGAATCATTTCAAAACCACTTTATTGCAAGGTCCTTTAACTTGACCACAAGGGAGCCCTCAGACTTCGTGAGAGACCCCATTCCAAGGTGACCCACTGAGGCACGGTCTGCTCTCCTGCTGTGTGCACTGACACTCCCACCTGTGTTTGGAAGCAAGCTCTCTCCTCCGGATGTGTGCAAAGAAGTTGGGGGATCTTCCCAATCCTTCTAGATGTTGTGCCCAAACTGCGGTGTCTCAATCCTGAAGTAACCTACGCATTCCTTTCTGGGGTTAAACTTTCTAGCACTGAGTAGCTGGAAAGACAGTTCAGTTTATCAGGATAAGTCAGAACAAATGCCTCTTGAAATGTACCCTCCACCGGGTTCTGGGTGTCTTTGGGGGTCTGGTTGAGTGAATGTTCTGATATTTGGCAGGAAGATAGGATAGCATCTGTGGTGGCTAATTTTACGTGTCAACTTGATTGGGCCATGGGATGCCCAGATATCTGGTTAAACATGATTTCTGGATGTGTCCGTGAGGGTGTTTCCAGAAGAGATCAGGGTTTGCATTGGCAGATGGAGTAGAGCAGATTGCCCTCCCCAGTGTGGGTGGGCATCACTTAATCCCCTGAGGGCCAGAATGGAATAGAAGTGCAGAGGAAGAGAGAATGTTCTCTGACTGGTGGCTAGAGAAGGATGTCTGTCCCCTGCTGCCCTCAGCCTGGGACTTACCCCATCGGGGCTCCTGGCTCTGGGGCCTTCGGGCTCAGACTGGCACTATACCACTGGGCCTTTTGGGGCTCAGCTAGCAGATGGCAGACCATGGGGCTTCCCAGCCTCCATAATCATGTGGGTGAAGACCTTATAGTAATAAAACTCTCTCTCCCTCTCTCCATTTGTAGTCTTGTGTCCCTTTACTTCCAAGGCAACTGAATGCCTCTGGGCACTGGGGTTCCTCCCATATTTCCGAATCCAATTAATGGGCCTGCTAAAGAGAAATGCCTTGTTTTCTAGCAAAAGAGCAAACTGATGGACCAGAACATTGTTATCCAATAGTCATGGGTCGACCTGGCAAATCATTTAGGCTCAATCAGAGAAATGATCCTTTTGTCAAGACAAGGGTGAGTTACGAGGATTCGGGACTGTATCTAATGGTTCTTGTGGGTGGGTCTCTTCTTTGAATGTGAGGGATAAAAGGAGGGGTCTGCTCACAATGAGGATGGCCCCTGGGAAGCAGCTTTTGCTAGGTCCATATTTTTCTCTACCCGTTTACTTTGATTTCCCTCAGATCTTGTGTGACAGAAGCTCTTCCTCCTGGAACCGGGAGGTGAAAAAGATGCCTCCACATAGGAGTGAGCTCCCTGTCCATAAAGGCAAGCAAGCAGATGTTGGATGTTTGGAAACATGTTTGGAAGTCAAATAGCAAAGGATCTGTGTTTTACGTACATTCTCCCAAGTGGCGAGTTGTATGTTAAAATCCAGCTGCATTCAAAACCCAGGATGGAGACTCGGCTGGGGATCGGCAGGCTCGGTAGGAGCAGGGGAAGGATGAGCCAGTGGCCCCACTGGGTACCAGACAGGAGGCGATCACTGCTCAGCCAGCACCTCACAAGGCCTCCCCTGAGTGCAGCCGGCCACAGACAAGATGAAGGTCTTCCGACGGGGCAGGGGAGGAGGTGGGAGGAGAGGAATCAGGCTCCAGTGGACACAGAGAGCTCAGTTCCTCCACAGCTCCGAGGCTGGCCAGCCAACACCCGGATGCGCAGGAGGGTCAGCAGTGATAAGCACGGTGGCTACATGATGGCCGCCAGGACTGAGGCTCAGGGATGCTCCCCAGAATGGCTGCATGGCACAGGCATGGGAAGGCGCAGGCTCCGAGGTGTTCCCGTGCCGCCCACTGTCCTCCACTGGCCACTCTGCCCTTGAGCAGCTCTGCTGGGGCCCAGGACCCATGAAAACTGGGGCCAGCCCTCCGTTCCTTCAGACCCTCAACCTCCTACCTCTCTCAGAACTGTCGGTGCATTCAATCACTCCTTTTCTGCATGCCCACTAAGCACCTGGTGGTGGCCGGCGAGAGCTGGGCCCCCCGCCAGAGCAGCCAGCCCTCCAGAGGGAAATGGGAAGACTGCTCTACCCTCTCTGGGGTTAAGGTCTCCTCTTCTTCAGGCTGAGCTTCCCTCAGCAGTTTTCTCTCCCAGACAGACCTGCAGAAAGACAGAGTGGGAAAGGTGAAATGCAAACGCGATGCCCCGTCCCCACACACCTCACCCTGTGTCTCGTCCTCAGCACCATGTCCGGCGCATTCTACTTGCTCCACGATATTCTGAATGCACGCCTTTCCCGACACCTGTGAGGTCCTCACTCTCAGAACGAGCTTGAGCTGCATCATCCACCTGCTCTGCTCCCGACAGCGTCCCTGTGTTACAGGCAAACTCACACTAAGAAAATCGAGGCTGAGGGACATTTGGTGGCTTGTTCAGGGTCAACAGCCAGCAACTGATTGGAACAGGATTCAAACTCTGTGTAATTCCAGAAGTCTTGTTCACAATCACCGCACCACTCTGCATACAGAGAACCCCTAAGTAAGTTTGGAAGAATGTACTGGGAGATGCTCACAGTGGTGATTTTACCTTCCCTTTGCTTATCTGCATTCTCAAGTTTGCTAAAAAAAAAGCCTTGCTCATGGGCTTAATTACCTACACGATCTCTTAGGCAAGTATAATACTTGCACAGTGTCTAACTAGGAGCAGGTAAGTGCCTAAGAAATAGCGTAATAGTAACAATTTGCTGAACTGGGGGGAAATTAAGTACATTGTGATCTGGCACAGTGCTGGTTTGTCCTAGAGGCTTTCTGATTCCCTTTCATTCCATTCCTGAGAAAGAAGGAGCAACCATGTCCTCACTCAGGATTTTCTCAGCAGCAGATACCAGAACTCTTTGGGGAAAACTTTGGCAGACCTCCCTTCCCCATTGCCTTGGAACAGAAAGGAGGAAGACCCATTGTCTGGATCCCTTCCCACCACCCATAGGGTGGCAGACCCATCTGCAGGATCCTGGAAATGGAAGGAAGTTAGGGTCAGGCTGGGGGTCCCTGAGACTGGGCCCTGCAGGGACTGACTTCTGGGCAGGAAAAGCAGAGTTTTCCTCTGAAGCTGGTCTGCAGAGCAGCGGCCCCCCCGGCCCTACTCGTGTGCACAATGTGGGCCAGCTGCAATGGCACAGACATGTAAGACTCTGGGTCTGGGGCCAGTGAGCAAAGGCAGGGCGTCCTCACCCAGCTGAGAGGGAGCGCGTCAGGACCCTGAGCCATCGCACGATGGACATTTGGCTTCTCCGCAGCCCATTGTGTGAGTGAGAAATGTGCCTTCTCTTCCCCTTTGCCTTCTCTCCGGCTCCTACCCCAGACGGCTCGGAGCTCTCTGAGGGCTGCCCACCAGGAATGGTTGCAGGGAGCTCTTGTCATGCAGGGAAGTGTTGAGCAATGCTCTTCTCCTTCCATATCTAAGCAACAAGGAGTAATGTACCAGCCTGGGGCTCCTGCATTAGGCCCCCTCATCTTAGTTGATTTCCACAGCAATTCTGACTTCAGCATTCTTGCACATGTGCAATTTGAGGCCCAGAGAGGTTTAATAATTTATGCAATGTTACACAGCAGAAGGGGTAGAGGTAACTTTTGAACCAGGCTCCTGGCTTTAGAGCTGGCTCTTGCAAGCCTGGCTAAACAGCAGGCTTCTTCCTTATGAGCAACCAGTTAATGGTTGCCTAGCAGTGTTGACATTGAGTCGAGTCCTCACACGCCAGAGAGGGAGGTGAAATCATTAAGTTTTTGGATGGGGAAAATGATTTCCAGGAAACGGAGCAACTTGCCCACGATCACAGCCCCTGTCGGGGGCAGAACTGGGACCAGAGCCAGGACCCCTGATTCACGGTGCGGGGCTCTTTCTAGACACATGATGGTGCACAATTCGATCGTTCTTTTCTTTTTTGATGGGGGGGGGGGGCGCGGTGGGTATTGCAGGAGAAAGAAAGGCTTTCCTCAAACCAAACCTTTCTCCAAAGTCCAATATCTAGCACAGGAAAGGGGCCGGGGCAAGTCTCTGAGGGGCTTCCAGGAGCACATTCTGGTGCCTTCCCACACAGTGTCAGACTCAGAGAGCCAGCAAACGGCACCTGACTGTCAGCTTTCTGCTGTCACTTGGCGACCCTGGCCACCTGTTAGGCATATGATGGTCTTTAAGCCTTGCAACAATCCTGCAAGGCGTGTATTTTAGCCCATCTTTGATAAGCTTAGTTTTTCCACCGTCTGCTTCACCAAGCCGGGCGGGATGTAGACAAAGGCGAGTGTTGCTGGGGCAATGGGCAGGGGCGAGGGGGTGCGTTGCTGCTTTTGCTGTGGCATGAACAGCTCTGCAGGGCGAGGACCCACCTCTCTACACAGTGGGGGCTCAATAATTATGTGCTGAGGGTGCTGCTGGGTTCTGCTGCTCTGTGGCCACCCCTGGAATTTATGGAAGCACTTGGTACCTTGATCTTGACCATGAAGGTGGGACATCTTGACTTCTGGGCCTCTGCCCAGTGACCTCAGACCCTCTTGCATTTTGAGCCACATCAATTCACATCTTTTAGGCTGAAAGGAGTGTGTGTCCATACCATGCGGGCACCTAGGACAAGGTGACCAAGCAGAGCAGCCCCCTCCCCATGTGGTGAGGAGGGAGCCTCAGAGTCAGGTGGTCATAGACTCATGGCTCACCTCTTACCTCTTCTTTGTCAAGTGACTTACCTAGACTGGAAAAAGTCCCTTCCTGCACACCATCCTTGTGAAAATTACCATCTGCAAGCCCCTGGCCTGGTGCTCTGCAGAGACCACGGTCTTCATTTATGAATTCAGCCCCAGTTTTCGCTGAGCATGAGCTACGTTGCTGGCACTGGAAATAGGTTTAAACCTGGGCCCAGGCTGACCATGACCTCCTGGGAGAATGACCTCAGAGGTATTGTCCGTCCAGTCTAGTCCAGTCCAGCAGTTCTGGTGAGCGTGGGCTGATGTGTGCTATGTGCCCTGACCTAGGGGACTGTCCCCGGCTGGGAGGTGGCAAGTCAGCAGCAGACTTGACTAGACCAAACCATTCCAGCCCTGTCTAGAGATTGGTGAGAAATCGAGGCAGAAGCTTCTCTCTGCCAGGGTGACCCCCACCCCAGCGCTCTTCCCAGGCGTGTCCAAACGGGAGAGGGGCCAAACTGCATCCTTGGGCAGCTGCTGGGCCTGGCGCCAGGCGTTCATGCTGCATTTCTGCCTGCCTGCCCCTCCCTGAGGCCAAGTCGACTGAGTTTGCAAGTCTGCATTCCCTGTGCACCAGTTCAGGAGCAAGAAAGGGGGCCACCTGCCCCCCGGGGGCTCACATTCCAGCGGGAGAGACAGACTGAGCCGGGAGCTGCCACTAGCCTGCATCTCTGTTTCTGGAACATACTGCTGTTGTTGGGGCCCAAGCAGACAATGCGGCATGTGGGCTTGGAGCAGAGGCTGCTTACGGGATCCATTCTGTCAGGGAAGCCCTTAGGGGAGGCCGTGTGTGAGCTGAATGCAAAGGATGACGATGAGCCGGCAGGAGAAGGTCCAAGCCAGAAGGACCCTCCAAGGCCTGAGTTGGTCTCGGAACAGAAAGAGTGCGTGGAAGCAGGGTCATTGCCGGGGGCAGGCGGTGTGGGGCCTCATCGTCCAGGCACTGAGTTTGGATTCACCCTAAGTATAAAGGGAAGCAGAGGGTGGGCTTTCAACGGGCAGCCTTGCTCATCCCATTTACTCTTGCAATTCAGCAGCTGGGGGCTCTTCGAGGAGTGGTTCGCTGGGCACACGAGGGGGTGGACAGCAGCCTGGCGGCAGGGGATCCCAGCCGTGGGTGAGCAATGTGGTCGCGGTGGTGCAGTCGTGATCGTTAGCTGTAATAGGGGGGTATTATAATCTCCAGCTCCCAACACCCTGTGATTCCAAATGTCTCAGGGCTTCCTCCTTCCCACGGACCAGGCACCAGTAGGTGTCACCAGAGACTGAGCAAAGTTTTCACCAGGGGGGTCGCCGGTGGAGAGGGTCTTGCTGGCCTTTCACTGATGGCCAAAGCACCCACCTTTCTGCACACGGAGCCCTTGTGAGAGGGGACCCTGCACACCAGAGGGGATGGAGGAGGACACCCCTTCTGAGAGGTTACCGTCAGAGGGGGCTCCTATTCCTTGGCTAAGCAGGTAACCACGTGCAATCACAGGCCAGTGACCAGAGGATGTAGGGGTAAAGCCCCGCCGGGACTGCTAGACATCACGTTCATGTTTGTTTGTGTTGGGGTGTGATGATCATTAAGCTTAGAGTAAATGTCCTCCGTTGATTTCTGCCCATTCTTTCGTGAGGCTGAGAACCCACTCCACCCTATTCAGGCCTCACCGGGTCCCTCGTTTCACAAAACAGGCACTGAACACCCACTGTAATCAGCCGTTCTCCTAGCTGCTGGGAAGAGAACAGAAAGCACAGTCACCCCCCCCCACCCTCCTGAAGTTCATTGTCTACCTGCTGGAATTATTTTTTCAATGCCTTCCCAGATGGGTATAATTACGCTCGTTTTACAGATGGGCAAACTGAGGCTGAGAGGTTAAGGAGCCCACCCAAGGTGCACAACTAAGAGTGGCAGAGACTCAGGGGACTCAGACACAGGTCTGGAGCTAGTTGTCAACCCTCAGTCATGATGCCCCCTCTCCCCCCGTGGGAAGGCAGGGGGCCCAGATGAGCCCTGGGCAGCCTGGGAGCTGGTCCACGTGCTCACACAGGGCTGATCCTTATCCTGCTCTTCTGCCCAGCTGTGGCCTCCAGATCCACCCAGTTCTGCCATCCCTACCTTCTCTGAGACAGCAGGGAGGGGGTGTGGACCCTACCCCAGTCGTGTTTTAACCCGCTCACTGCTCCTCTGCTGAGTGCGTGTCCGCCTCCCCTCAGGACACTCCTGGCACCGGGGAGCTCACCACACTTGAGGGAGGCCGGCTGTGTTTCCATCTTGGTGGTGGCTTTTCTCCTGTGCTACATTTCCTGAACTGTCCCCAGTTCTGTCCATTGGGCCTCCGTGGAGTTAGATCATTCCGTGTCCCTGAGTAGGCCCTTCTGAGACGTCGTGTCCTTCCCCCCACCTGGCAAGCAAAGCACCCTTGGTACCCTCTCCTTATGGCCACATTTTCTGACCCACTCCCAAGTTGTTCACTACCCACCCCTACCTCCAGCCCCACCCCACCAAGTGCTGCTGACCCCCACTTAGGTGCTCTCGTCTGTCACAGCCGTGGACACCCTGGGGCTGGGGGGTGGCATTCCACGCTGGGACCACGCTGGTCCACAGTTCTTATCACTGCTCCCCCAGGGCTGGTGCGGGCTCCAGCTCTCAAGCCCCAGCCTTCAAGGCTGTTTCTCAGCACCCTTCCTGGTACCAGTGGTCTCAAGTTGGGTCTCCTTGTAACAGAGCTGGAAGCAGGGATTGTGGTGCAGGAAATTTTTCTGGGAAGTGCTCTTGAATGCTGACGGGGATACTCAGAGAGTTTAAGGCATTTGTATGGTGGTGGGATTAGGATTTCAGGGCAAAGCCCTCTAGTTGGGTCCCCTGACCCTGCATCCCAGGGAAGGAAAGGCCAAAGGAGTGGGGCGGGGGGAAGCATTCCTGATGGTAGGCACCGTGCCAAGTGCTCCTTCATGGGTGCACGTGTGCTTGACCCTGGGAAGTGTGGGCTCCAACCCACCGGGACTGCCTGTTGGCGCTGTGTCTTCGGAGCGGTCGTTCAACCTCGTATGAAGTGGGTCCCATGAAAGCAGTCATCCAACTTCCTCCTCAGGTGACTTGGCTGGTGAGTGACTGTCCTACACAGGGAAGCTTGCTCTTCAAGCATCCACTGAGCTTTGTCATCCAGACCTACGGAGAGATTTGTCAGCCCCAAATTACTCTCACCTTCACCCAGGCAGTGCCTCAGCCTGCCCGCCTTTGCGGATGGTGTTGAAGCCTGAGATGTGGGAGGTGTGGGTAGACTTGGGCTCTGAGTGATCCCATCGGCTCCTCCTTTGGTGCTCCTCCCACACCCACCTTTCTGATGGCACCAGGAGGAGGTCAGGGTAGCCCACCATCAGCTCCAAAAAACAGGCTGTCTCTGGAGCCTCAACACCGTGGCTTCTCCCAGAGGCTGAAGCAGCCCAGCTCACAGGTGCAATGTCCCATCCATGCCGGTGCAGTTGAGCCCTCCTTGGTGAGGTCCAGCAGCAGGAGCTTCTTAAAGTCCTCTTCACCCTTGCTGGAAGAGACAGGTGGGGATGCGTACCAGGCTGCAGTGGATTTTCCTACCAGAAGGCAAAGGAAAAGGAACACTCCAAACAGAGCCGAAAGGCATGTGCTTGGGGTCAGAGCGCTAGTTACAAAGCTACGCTGCCCCATCGGCTGGGTAACTGGGGTCCACCACCTGCACTCTGGAGCCTCGGCTTCCCCACCCTTCCCGTGGCACAGGGAAGACAATGGCTGCTTACACTCCAAGATGCTGAAAATGTCAAAGGACAATGAGCATTTACTATGTGCCTATTAGGTACTTTAAATAATCTCGGTGTTGGTTGTTCTTATAAAATTGCCTTTCTTCTTGCCATAAGCAACACATTATCCATCACAGAAGAATCTGCAGAAACCTATGAGATAAAAAGTTCACCTACCTATCCGGAAATAATCAGTGTGAATATAAACATGCATACAACTAAAAATTTACCTGTGACTATACAGTTATTTATAAAAAATGAAGTCATAGCCTATATACCTATGTATAACCTGCTTCTTTCCCCACTTAACAATCTATCATGATCATTTTTCTGGCTCAATAAGCTCATTTTTATAATGCCGTTATGCTGACTGCCCTGTGTTTCATTACAGGGGTGGTGTAAGTTATTGAGCTAACCCCTAGCTGTTGAACATTTAAGTGGTTTCCAATTTTTCTGTTAGAAAGAGTGTGATATTATATAGCATTATATACTTCACTGCCAGGATTCACACAGCAACCCTAGGAGGTGGACCTTCTCACGTTCATTTCACATATTCTATCCTATTGGAAAATGTGTTATAAGGCATCACAGAGACATGCATCAGAGGGTTGTTATGAAGAAGCCCCAGTCTTACCTTTTCCTGGGTCTTGAGCTTGATGAGCCCTGTAACAGCAGCTGGAAACATCCCACAAAAGCTCTTAGACACCCGCGTGCGCGTGCACGCACACACACACACACAGCACACACTGAAACAAAGAAGGTGACATATCAAATTGGCAAAGATCAAAAGTCTAATGATATTTGTGGTGCATGAGGGTGTGAGACCATGGAATCCAAATCCTCTGCCAGGAAGGAGTATGAGCTGTCCCGATCTTTGAGGGGATTGTAGATATCTTTATGAAAGGAGTGTATTCCCTTTGATTGAACAATTCCAAGTCCTAGGATTTATCTTAAGACAATAAAGCAAATGAAAAAAA
Source organism: Halichoerus grypus (assembly GCF_964656455.1). Lineage (NCBI taxonomy): Eukaryota > Metazoa > Chordata > Mammalia > Carnivora > Phocidae > Halichoerus > Halichoerus grypus. The sequence continues at coordinate 4,348,593 of NC_135716.1, read as the reverse complement.
ATGCAAGTGTAAGTCTGTTCACTGCAATACTGCCAAGGACAAAAATTCAACTATGCAACAGCCTACCTGGCCATCCTACAGGAATGAGAATGGGTAGATAAACACATCACACAGTGGAATTCCAGGCAGTTCTTAACATGGTGGCTACAAAAGTATATTTATAGTTATCAACATAAGCTGCTTCCAAAATATTGATTGGAAACCTTGTGGATAATATAATCTTAAGAAAAATATACTTGTGTATCTGTGAGCATGTGTGTATGTTTATGCCTGGAAAAATATCCAGGAGAAAGAATAGTGCTAATGTCTAGACAGATAAGATTGTAAAGATGTTCGACAAAGCAGGAAAGAATATCCAATGGAAAAAAGACAGTCTCTTCGATAAATGGTGCTGGGAAAATTGGACAGCCACATGCAGAAGAATGAAACTGGGCCATTTCCTTACACCATAAACAAAGATAAACTCAAAATGGATGAAAGACCTAAATGTGAGACAGGAATCCATCAAAATCCTAGAGAAGAACATAGGCAGTAACCTCTTTGACATCGGCCACAGCAACTTCTTGCTAGACAAGTCTCCAAAGGCAAAGAAAACAAAAGCAAAAATGAACTATTGGGACTTCATCGAGATAAAAAGCTTCTGCACAGCAAAGGAAACCTACAAGTCAACAAAACTAAAAGGCAACCTACACCTACAGAACGGGAGAAGATTTTGCAAATGACCTATCAGATAAAGGGCTAATATCCAAGATCTATAAAGAACTTATCAAACTCAACACCCAAAGAACAAATAATCCAGTCAAGAAATGGACAGAAGACATGAACAGACATTTCTCCAAAGAAGACATCCAAATGGCCAACAGACACCTGAAAAAATGCTCCACGTCACTTGGCATCAGGGAAATCCAAATCAAAACCACAATTAGATACCACCTCACACCAGTGAGAATGGCTAAAATTAACAAGACAGGAAACAACAAATGTTGGCAAGGATGCAGAGAAAGGATGCATTGGTGGGAATGCAAGTTGGTACAGCCACTCTGGAAAATGGTATGGAGGTTCCTCAAGAAGTTAAAAATAGAGCTACCTTATGACCCAGCAATTGTTCTACTAGGTATTTACCCCAAAGATACAACTGTAGTGATCTGGGAAGGAGCACCTGTACCCCAATGCTCATAGCAGCAATGTCCGCGATAGCCAAACAATGGAAGGAGCTGAGATATCCATCGACAGATGAATGGATAAAGAAGATGTGGTTCATATATACAATGGAATATTACTCAGCCATCAGAAAGGATGAATATTTACTATTTACATTGACATGGACGAACTGGAGGGTATTATGCTAAGCGAAATAAGTCAATCAGAGAAAGACAATTATCATATGGTCTCACTCACATGTGGAACATAAGCAACGCAGAGGATCATAAGGGAAGGGAGAGAAAACAATGGGAAGTCATCAGAGAGGGAGAAAAACCATGAGAAACTCTTAACTCCAGGGAACAAACTGAGAGTTGGGAAAGGGAGGTGGTGGGGGGATGGGGTAATTGGTGATGGGCATTAAGGAGGGCACCTGATGTGATGAGCACTGGGTGTTATACACAACTGATGAATTATTGAACTCTACCTCTGAAACTAAAGATGTACTATAAGTTGGCTAATTGAATCTAAAAAAAAAATTCTCCATACTCTGGTGTTTTCTAAATACATTGTGCAAATAATTTATTAACTTTAAAAAAAGAAAACAGCAAAGCTCTTCACCTACAATGCATGCCTGTGTGTGTATGAATTTACTTTCCATTGTGACCTGGGCCCCCTTCCACTCTGCATTCTTCCCCATGCATCCTCTTGTTTTATTTCTTTTTTGTTTGTTTGTTTTAAAAATTTTTATTTATTTATTTGAGAGAGAGAGAACGAAGAGAAGAGAGCATGAGAGGGAGAAGCAGACTCCCCGCCGAGGAGGGAGCCGGATGCGGGACTCGATCCCGGGACTCCAGGATCATGACCTGAGCTGAATGCAGTCGCTTAACCAACTGAGCCACCCAGGTGCCTCTCTTGTTTTATTTCTTAACAGCTTTATTGTGGTATGATTTGCATCAAATGAAGTTCACGAAGCGTAATCGTACAGTATGATGGGATTTGACAAAAGTATACAGTCACATAACCACCGCCACATTGTAATCTAGAACATTTCCATCACCATGAAAAGTTCCCTCTGATCTGCTGCTATGAATTTATAGTATTTATCAATACGGTTTGCTGAGCATCTACCATCTTACCATATATTACCTACTTGTGCCATCTGTTTCTACTCCTTTTTCTTCTTCCTGCCTGGTTTGCGATCAATTTATGTATTTTATTTCAACTAATATCTTTTAGCTCTATGACTTCTTTTTATGTCTTTTAAGTGGGCGCTCTGGGTTTCAAATATATTGCACATTACATATAATTTGAAAACCTTACGACAGCTTATTCCATCTTCCCTTCCCAGCCTTTATGCTATAGTTCTTTTTTTTCTATTTTTAATCGAAGAACAATTGATGTACAATATTGTATTAGTTTCAGGTGTGCGACATAGTGATTCAGCAATTCTGCACATTACACAGTGCCCGCCGCTGTAACTGCAGTCAGCATCTGTCGCCACACAGAGCTGTTACGATATTATACATTTAAAGTCCACATTTGGTTTAAATCCCACCTCTGAAATTGTTATTGCTTTAAAAATTCAATTATCTTTCAGGGGTATTAAAAATGAGAAAATCCATCTCCACCAACCTGTTTACCATTTACAGTCCTTTCATAAAAGCCATAAAAATCTGGATAAAATCTGGATCTTTGTGTAGATCCAGATATCATTTGATATTATTTCCTTTCAGCATTTATGTTAGTGCAATTTTGCTGATAAGCGTCTGAAAAAGTCTTTGTTTTACTTTCATTTTTGAAAGCTATTTTGCCAGTTACAGGATCCCAGGTTAACAGGATTTTCTGTTTTCGTTTCTTTCTTTTTCCCCTCCTGCACTTCGAGATATCATTCTGTTATCTTTGGGTTTGCCTAGTTTCTGAGTTTTTATATTTTACTTATTTATTTTAGTTTGTTTTTTTTTAAAGCTATTATTATATTATATACTAAATGCTGAGCGGTAAGGATATCTCTTTTCTTTGGGTGCTTTAAGATTTTCACTTTATCATTGTCTTTTTCAACATTTTGAATATAATACACTTAGTCCTAATTTTTTCTTGTTTGGTGTGTGTGAATTGTCTTTTCTATTTACAATTTTCATCAATTTGGCAATCTTCCAGCCATTATTTCTTCCAATACTTTTTTTTTTTTTTTTGGCTCCTCACTCCTAAGGACTCCAGTTGCATGTATTTTGATAAACTGATCCTATGAGAAAACCCCTGATCCTCCATGCATGCTTTTCCCTCTTCCTTCTTCCCTGTGCTTCCTTTGAATAGTTGTTTGCTATTCCCTGTTCCTCTGTGTTCAAGCATACTAATTGTTTTTGTCTTGGGGTCTATCCTGTTGTTAAGTCCAACCCATATGTTCCAATTCAATATTGTAATTTTTACCTCGGGAAGTGCATTTTAAAAGGTGGGACTTCATCAAGATAAAAAGCTTTTGCACACCAAAGGAAACAGTTGACAAAACTAAAAGACAACCCACAGAATGGGAGAAGATATTTGCAAATGTTTTATCACATAAAGGGCTAGTATCCAAGATCTATAAAGAACTTATCAAACTCAACACCCAAAAAACAAATAATCCAGTCAAGAAATGGGCGGAAGACATGAACAGACATTTCCCCAAAGAAGACCTACAAATGGCCAACAGACAAGTGAAAAAAAAATGTTCCACATCACTTGGCATCAGTATGTAGTTTCCTCAAACAGTTAAAAATAGAGCTACCCTACCACCCAGCAACTGCACTACTAGGTATTTACCCCAAAGTGATACAAACATAGTGATCTGAAGGGGCACCTGCACCCCAATGTTTATAGCAACAATGTCTACAATAGCCAAACTATGGAAAGAGCCCAGATGTCCATGACAGATGAATAAAGAAGATGTGGTCTATATATACAATGGAATATTACTCAGCTATCAAAAGAGGAAATCTTATCATTTGCAGCAATGTGGATGGAACTAGAGGGTATGGGGAGCCTGGGTGGCTCAGTCGTTAAGAGTCTGCCTTCGGCTCAGGTCATGATCTCAGGGTCCTGGGATCGAGTCCCGCATCGGGCTCCCTGCTCAGCGGGAAGCCTGCTTCTCCCTCTCCCACTCCCCCTGCTTGTGTTCCTTCTCTCTCGCTGTATCTCTCTGTCAAATAAATAAATAAATAAAATCTTTTTAAAAAAGGGAACTAGAGGGTATTATGCTAAGTGGAGTAAGTCAGAGAAAGACAATTATCATATGATGTCACTTATATGTGGAATTTAAGAAACAAAACATAGGGGAAGGGAAGGAAAAATAAGATAAAAACAGGGAGGCAAACCATGACAGACTCTAAATCATAGGAAACAGACTGAGGGTTGCTGGAAGAAAGGGGGTGGGGGGATGGGGTAACTGGGTGATGAGCATGAAGGAGAGCACTTGATGGAATGAGCACTGGGTGTTATATGCAACTGATGAATCACTAAACTCTACCTCTGAAACTAATAATACACTATATGTTAATAAAGCATTTTTATATCTCCTATTTTTCTCACTGTATTGATGGTATTCTCTTTTTCAATATGTGGCACACATAACAGTGCTTTCATTCCTTATCTGATCATTCCATCATCTCTGTCATTCCTGCATCTGTTTCTATTTATTGATTTTTCTCAGGGGTTCTCGGTGGTATTTTCCTACTTTGCTGCTTACTTGGTATGGTTGGCTGAAGTCCAGACACTGTCCTGGTGCGAGACTTTGTTGTGCTCCTTTAAGTAGTGTTGGCTTCGGTCAGTCAGGTTGCTCAGATCAGTTTGGTCCTCTGAGGCTTGCTTATCAGCTTTGTAAGGGCCGGTCCGAAGCAGCCTGCAACCAGAACTAATTTAGCCACCCTGCTAAAGCGACACCCTTCTGAGTACGCTACCAAATGCCGCGGGTGTCACAAAATCAGACCAGTATCCAAAACCTAGTGGGCCACCCCCCTTGCAGATCTCAAGGGTTCTCTCTCACAAGTGTTCTTTTCTTTGGTATCTTGCTTCACGAATTCTATTCCTGTGACCTCCCCAAACTCTTCTGTCCTCTCAGCTCAGTGTGACTGTGGGGCTCTTCCTGGATCACCCATCCCTTGGCTGTACCCAGGAAACTGCCATGAGGTAGTATTGGAAATTGCAGGACGCACTTTGTTTCCAGTTCTTTGGGAACTCAGTCCCCTGCTGTGTGTTTCCAATGTCTGAAAATTGCTCTGCATGTCCATAACACATATATGTCCATTAGCAAAATATTACATTGTATATATCCAAATGAAATGTAAGTTTATTTTTCTGGTTGCTTGTGGTGGGTGTAAATTTGGTCCCTTTCACTTTATCCTGGTCATAGTGGAAGTCTCCTTGTTAAAATCTGCAGGCTGCTGAGCTGAGCCAAGTCTCCATTTTGGCAGAGTTGATCATTAATAAAATGGAAGCGTTTTGAATGTATTTTACCAGTTGTTAACTGAGACATCATTCCTGGGAACTTTTCTTCTTGCCACAAAAGCCTGTCATTTTGTCTTGGGGGTAACAGCATCTCCGGTGCTTTCGGGATAATTGTGGCTGTGGGCCAGGCAGGGCTCAGTCGTGGGGGCTTTCATCCTATAGCACGTTGGTTTTAAGGTAGCAAAGGGTCTATGAGGTCAGGAGGCCTCGCCAGAGAGCCCTTTAGAGCCTTTGAAAATTGTCTCCTAAAGTCCCAGGAATGGACTAAATTGTGAGCAAGTGAGAATAAAGTGTGATATGGCGGGCGCCTGGGTGGCTCAGTCGTTAAGCGGCTGCCTTCGGCTCAGGTCATGATCCCAGAGTCCTGGGATCGAGTCCCACATCGGGCTCCCTGCTCCGTGGGAAGCCTGCTTCTCCCTCTCCCACTCCCACTGCTTGTGTTCCTGCTCTCGCTGTCTCTGTCAAATAAATAAATAAAAACCTAAAAAAAAAAAAAAAAAAAAAGTGTGATATGGCAGAAACATTTCTGAAAGAAGCCATCAGGCGCCCCGACCTCTGGCCCCTGTGCTGAATTTCAGGGATGAGTGACTTCGGACAACTCACCACGTCCCTCTGGGATGCCATTTTCTCCTCTAGGTGAAACAACTTGGAGAAGACAATCTCTACAGTCCTTAAAGCTATGTGCTACTGTTCCTGTGCATCAAAGCATGACAGTAGGGTCTCTCAATTTGCTTGCAAAACTGGTTACAGAGCCTCACTTTGCACACATGTTAAAAGGGGTGTTACAGACCGTGGCCCCCCCAATTCATATATGAAGCCCTAACTCCCAGTACCGCAGAATATGACCTTACTCAGAAAAGGGGTCATTGCAGATGTAATCAGTAAAGGTAAGATGAGCTCATACGGGAATACAGTGGGCCCTTAATCCAGTATGACCTGTGTCTTGATATAAAGACCTGTGTCTTGACATAAAGGGTCAGTTTGGGCACAGACATGTAAGGACAACACCATGTAAGGTAAAGGCAGAGATGGGGATGATGTTTCTATAAGCCAAGGAATGCCACAGATTACACCAGACCAGGAGAAGCTGAGGGAGACGCCTGGAATGCTTCTCACTTACAACCTCCGAAGGAACCAGCCTGGCTGACACCTTGATTTTAGCCGTCCAGCTTCCAGAACTGTGAGATGCTGCCTTTCTGTTTTTAAAGCCACCCAGTTTGTGGTACTTTGTTATGACAGCCCAAGCCAGTTAATGCAGGGAGAGATCCACGATGTAACTTAGATTTAACTAGGCTCCTGCAAGGCTCAGGGAAGATTCATCATTATCGTATCCTCATCATCACCACCAGAAAATGGTATAAATTATAAAAGGTACATAAATGTGAGGACTTTTTATTCTATTGTGAGGTTCACATGAACTAGCTGGAACTTGGGGAAGCATTACCTTGGGCTCTCTACCTAGTTTGCTATGCAGCTTTGTGTAAATTAGTACATAACCTTACACTCCAGGAAAAAGGGGTGGGGGGGATTGCAAAGTATTTGTGTTGTGACAGATTCTTAGAAAAATGGCTCCAGTGACCATGCCCCCCCCCCGAGTCCCCACACCTGTGCAGGTTCCCCCCACGGTGAATTGGGGCTGCCTTCCTGGACCAGTGGATCACGATGGATAGAACTCTGTGCAACTTTTGGCGTCTAGGTTGGGAGAGACGTTGCAGCCTTTGTTTTGCTATCTTGGAACTTGGCCCTGGCACACCTTGTGATGAAGCCAGACCAGCTGCTAGACGGGTGAGGGAAACACCTTGGACCTTCCAGCCCAGCTGACCCTCCCATGGAGGCAGCCACAGGAGTGGCTTTCCAGATGAGGGGACCCCTGAGCCTGGTCTTGCCTGGAGTTTCGAGGGTCTTTCTTCTTATTGGCACGAGGCATGCTTTGTCATCCACCCCACACACCTGGGCCCCTGAGGACAGAGTCCCAGACTGCTTCTCTCTGTACCTGCAGCTCCAGTCAGGGATCAGCCTGAGTGACGTGAAAGACTGAGCGTGTGATTGTTCAGGCACTCAAACCCAACACTGCTCCAAGGGTGGAGATGCAATTCAAGGGAAAGAAAGTAAAAAATAATCTCTAAATATTATTTTACTTTAAAAGCTATCTTACCATATGCATACAATCATTTTGGAGGATTTTCCTTAAAGTATTAAGAGGGTGGCAAGGGGGCAAGAGCAAAGTTCACATATCCGGTGTGTTTTTTATAAAGTACAGAATATTATGCAGGCATGAAAAATTATCAGGGGATTGAGAAGTAGGCAGTGTTCCGTGAAAACTGCAGACTGAGACTCAGCTCATAGCAGCCAGGTCTGTGCATGCGCGGTCCTAGGCGTGGCCGGCAGGGACCACGTGATGATGGACCTAGGCGTGGCCGGCAGGGACCACGTGATGATGGACCTAGGCGTGGCCGGCAGGGACCACGTGCTGATGGACCTAGGCGTGGCCGGCAGGGACCACGTGATGATGGACCTAGGCGTGGCCGGCAGGGACCACGTGCTGATGGAAACCATGGGCTGCAGCAGGAAGATTTGGGGGGGAGGGGGAGGTGCGAGCGTGGCCTTTCTGTAATATCTTCTGGAATCCTGTTGTTATGTTGCTGAAGCAGTAGGCATTTTTTTTTTATTAAACAGCTTTATTGAGGTATAATTAATATGATGTAAAATTCACCTGTTCTACATACCCAATTAAGTGATGTTTATTCAATTAGCAGAGTTGTGCAACTATCTCCATCCTCCAGTTTTAATCATTTCTTACCACCCCATCGGGACCCTTTATGACCATTTGTAGCCACTCCGCATCTCCATCCCCAGAGCCAGGTCAACATTAATCTCTTCTCCTTCTCTGCAGATTTGCCTGTTCTGGGCTCTCATAGACCTCGCTTCTTTCCCGTGGCACAATGCTCTAAGGTCTGTCCGAGCTACAGTGGTTTCGGTGCATTGTTCCTTCTTATTGCTAAGTCGCATTCCACTGCATGAACGTACCACATTGTCCTTATCCAGTCAGTACTTGGTGGATGTTTGGATTGATTTTACTATTTGGTTTCCATGAATAATGATGCTACAAACATTCATGTCTAACTCAGTGTGGACATAGGTCTCAATTTCTCTTGAGTAGTTACCTAGGAGCAGAATCTCTGAGTCATATGGTAAGTCTATACTTCTTTTTTTTTTTTTTTTTTTAAAGATTTTATTTATTTATTCATGAGAGACAGAGAGAGAGACAGAGGCAGAGGGAGAAGCAGGTTCCCCGCGGAGCAGGGAGCCCGATGCGGGACTCGATCCCAGGACGCTGGGATCATGACCTGAGCCAAAGGCAGACGCTTAACCGACTGAGCCACCCAGGCGTCCCAAGTCTATACTTCTTTTTAAAGGAACTATTAAACTGTTTTTAGCAGTGTAGCCACCCAGGGTGGCTACACTGTTTCACATTCCACCAGCAGACAGAGGGAATTCCAGTTTCTCTATATCTTTACCAATGCTTCTTATTGTGTGCCTTTTTGATTACAGCCACTCTAGCAGGTGTGAAGTGGTATCTCACTGAGGTTTTAATTTGCATTCCCTTAATAAATAATGATGTTGAGGATCTTTTCATGAGTCTGTAGGCTTTTGCTACACAGCAAACTGTCGCAAAACCTAGTAGATTTAGATGACCGCCGCTTAGACAACCAATCATTTATCCGCCAAACTGGGCTTGTTCCACTGGGTGGTTCTTCTGCTTTCAGCTCTGCTGAGCCCTGTTTCTACAGCTGGCTGCAGCTTGCCTGGCCTAGGATGGCCTCGGCAGGAAGAGCCGGCGTCTGCTCTGTGGCATCTCATTCTCCAGGAGACTAGCCTGGGCTTGTTCACACTGCACCTGGGTGAAAGAATAAGAGGAAATGTGCAACTTCTGTCCAAGCTGAGCTCAGAACAGGTACAGTATCACTTCTACCCTGCCGGTAAAACAAGGCGGAACCAGCCCAGGCTCAAGAGGTACACAGGGTGGGGAGGAGAATCATGGCCACTTTTTTTCAATCCATCATAGATACCTTTCATTTACACAATTTAAAATGATTTAAAGTGTTCCTGAGTTAGAGACAATACACTCCTGGAACCTGGATGAGCTCTGGGGAAGCTCTCAACAGAGCTGGGCTCGTGAGAGAGGCAGGTGACCCAGAACCAGCCCATTTTCCTTCTCACCCAGGACATTTCGGGTTGTGCTGGATGGGAAAACCAAATGCATTTAGAATAGTAAGCCACTTTGACTTCTTGACCTCTTCTGCCTGTGCTCCAGCCCTTCCTCCTGTTGAGTCCAGCCCCCAGCCACAACGAACCAGTTGGCCTTCCCAGAACCAGTACACTCCCATCACCACTGGGCCTTTGCTTTGTCCCTTATTCTTGGGATGACTGATCCACATACAAAGGGCACATCAGCTCCTCTTCCTGCAGTGGCTTACTGCAATAGCCCTATGGGGTCAATATTTTGCCCCAGTTTCACAGAGGAGGAAACAAAAGCTCACCCAGATAAAATGATGTGCCAAAAGCCACACTGCAAAGTGGCAGAGCTGGGGTTTGACTCACCCGCTAAGTCTCCTACCAAATCCCACAGATGCCCGGTACCAGCGGATACATTATTCCAAATCAGCCCCCAGGCCTGCATCTAGCCTCAGACATGTCTACTGCCCTTCCAGCCCTTTGTGCCTGGGCTGCCATCTGGGGGGAGATGCCCCTTCCTCCCAGCAGGAAGTGCCTCCCACCCTAGAGCTCTGCCTGCCAGAGCAAGGTGAGTGCATTGCTGCCTGAATCCACCCTCTGTGTTTGCCAACTTCCGATGTGTAACACAGCTCTTAACAAAGCACATTTGGTTTGAGTTTTGTTTGAAAGCACTTTCCCAAATCCACATTCACATAATTGTCTGGGTGGTACATCAAATACCTAATGGATCCAAGCTCATGGCCTCTATTATCCCACACCCCATCTGGCTGGCAGCCCTGTAAGTCAGATGGCTGAATTCAGCCTATGAAAAAATCCTCTTTTCCTACATCCGCAGTAGCTTCTGTGGGGTTGATGCCATTTGCTTCTGGGATTGACTGTAAACATTGCAGCTACATTAGGGAGGGTTTATTCTTAATGTCCTCCTACAAATGGATGACCAAATCCAATGCAAATAGTCATTTGAGACCTGATTCCCCATGGCGTTTATTTGTATCTTGAAGAATCAATGTTATACCTGGTGGAGGCGTCTATTGGAGTTCTCAGAGCATCACGTTGCAATGACCCACCCATGTTTCTGTCACCCCTATTAACCTCGGATGTTCTTGAGGGTGTAGATGGTGCTCTACTTTTCGTCTCCAGAGACCAACACAGAGCAGGTGCTCAGCTAACTGGTGGTAATAGAGGTGGGGTAGGGGGAGAGAAGGCAAGGGAGGGAGGAGGGAATGTGAGGGAGGGGAGGAGAAAGGAAGGAATGGATGGGAAACTGGATGATTTAGAGAAATGGAGAATTAGGGAAATTCTGGGATTTGGGGCTTCTAGCCTCCAGGTGCCCTGTACTACACTACTAAATGTTTTCTTTTAGTAAAAATAGTTAATATTTATTAATTGCCTCGCCAGGAGCTGGACTATGTATTTTTCTTTGGTTCATCTGCAATTCTACACCATGAGGAATATGCCACCATAACTCCCAGTCGATAGCCGAGGAAAATAAGGCATAGTGAGGTCAAATAATTAGGCCAATGAAACCCAGCAAGTAGGTGAGGTATCACACAATTTGAACTGAGGAAGCTGAAAAACAAAGCCCACAGCCTTTGTCAGATGGCTACACTACAGGTCTCTTTGCCTAGTGAATAGGCTTAAATTAAAAAATTGTACACAATCATGTTTTTTTCCAAACCATTGTGTCTTGAGCAGTTTGCATGTCCAGACTGTGTGATAGACTTCCACTCCCGGGAAGTTGGAATGGACATGTTCTTCCCTTTTCCTCCCTCTGGTGCAGCTGAAATCCCTGAACGTTCTATATAAAACCATGAAGGAGGACAGGCTGGGGACACCAGGACCCAAGGAGTGATGTGGTGGTGAGTTCCCTGGGTTTTCTTCTTGCTACAAAAATTCTAGACTAGATACTGGAGAGACTGGCAATCCAGAAGAGAGGACAGATAGAAGCCACCAAAAGCCCAGCATAGCCGGCTGTCTCTAGCCAAAGGACCAGGCAAGGGTGTCCTAGCAAAGCAGAAAACTTTTAGACAATAACTGCTCTATTCTGGCCAAAAAAACACAGGAAAAAACAAACAAACAAACCTGTGGCCCTTATCCCCACCCCATCAGCAAAGGCCAAATGGGGAGCCTAGGCTTCCACTCTTACCAGGCTGTAAGGAAGCATCCCAATCTTCCCCCCCACCTCCCCCACTCCCCACCAGAGTGGGTCAAGGTTGAACAGGAAGCCAGGACTTTGGCAGTAAGGAGCCCACCTCACAATGTCAGTGGGGACCACAAGTCTACTACCTGGACTTCCATCACCCTTGGAAGTGACGGGGTGCCTTTCCTCTTTGGGGAAGGGCCTACTGAAGGTGTTGAGACAGGACAGCCAAGGCAGAATCATAAAAGAAAAAGTTGATACATTGGACTTTATCCAAAACTAAAATCATTTGCTCTGCAAAGGACCCTGTTGAGAGAATAAAAAGACAAACTACACACTGAGAGAAAATATTTGCCAAGCACATATCTGACAACAGACCCATAATAAAGAACTCTCAAAACTCAACAGGAAAAACAAACAGACATACAGTTCAACTAGAAAATGGGCAAAAGACAAGAAGAAACACTTCACCAAATAGGATCTACAGATGGCAAATAAGCACATGAAAAGATGTTCAACATCACCAGCAATCAGGGAGAATATGGTCAGATTATGTACATCTGAGTTTCCAGAGGGAGGTTCACTGGAAAGACAACTTTGGGTAGCTGGAGTAAGAGATCAAAGGAGTCATATGGGGAAAGATTTGCAGGGGATAATATCCAAATAAGAAGGAAAACATTAAAGACATAAGTAAATGGAAATACATCCCACATTCATGGATTAGAAAACTAAGTATTGTTAAAATATCCATACTACCCAAAGCAGTCTGCTGATTCAATGGAATCACTACCAAAATCCCAATGGCATTCTACTCTTCACAGAAATAGAAAAAAACAATCCTAAATTTCAAAAGGAACCACAAAGGACTCAAAATAACCAAAACGATCTTGAGAAAGGAGAACAAAGCTGAAGTCATCACACATATTGATTCCAAAATACATTACAAAGTTATACTGATTAGAACAGTATGATAGTGGCATAAAGACAGATATATAGGCCAAGAGAGCAGAATAGAAAACTCGGAAATAAAACCATACATATACGGTCAACTGATCTTGGACAAGAATGCCAAGAATACACAATGGGAAAGGACAGTCTCTTCAAATGGTGTTGGGAAAACTGAAGATCCACATGCACAAAATCTTATTTATCTTACAAAATGCACAAAATCAACTCAAAATGAATAAAAGCTATAAGTAAAAGACCTGAAACTATAAAATGCTTAGAAAAAACGAAGGGGAAAAGCTTCATGGCATTGGTCTTGACAATGACTTCTTGAATATGACACCCAAAGCACAGTCAACAGAAGCAAAAGTAGAGAAGTGGGATGGCCTCAAACTAAAATGCTTCTGTTCTGCAAAGGAAATAATCAGCAAAATGAAAAGTCAACCTACAGAATGGAAGAAATATCTGCAAACCATATCTGATAAGGGTTAATGTCCAAAATATATAAGGAACTCCAGCAACTCAATAGCAATAATAGTAAAAGTAATAATAATAATCCAATTAAAATAGGCAAAGATCTTGAGTAGGTATTTCTCCGAAGAAGACATTCACTCACCAGTGGATGATGAAAAGATGTCCAGCATTAGTAATCATGAGGGAAATCCAAATCCAAATCACAGTGAGCTATAATCTCATACCCGAGAGGTTATTACCAAAAAAACAAAAGATACCAAGTGTTGGTGAGGATATGGAGAAATTGGAACTTTGGTACACCATTGGTGGGGATGTAAAATGGCGCAGCAGCTATGGAAAAGAGGGTGGAATTTTCTCAACAAATTAAAAAACTGGAATTACCATATGATCCAGGAATCTCATTTCTGGGTATTTACCCAAAAGAATTAAAATAAAAAATTCAAAAAGATACCTGTACCCTCGTTCATTATAGCACTATTTCTGATAACCAAGAAGTGGAAATGATCTGAGTGTCCATCAACAGATGAATGGGTGAAGAAAATATGGCACATACATAAAACGGAATATTATTCAACCACAAGAAGAAGGAAATCTTGCCATTTGCAACAATATGATGGACCTTGAGAACATTATGCAAAGTTAAATAACCAGTCATAGAAGGACAAATATTGCAGGATTCCACGTATATGAGGAACTTAAAATAGTCAAACTCATAGAAGCAGACAGTAGAATGGTGGCTGCCAGGGGCTGGGAGGAGGGGGAAATGGTTCGAAATGGAAAAAGTTGACTCATCACATTCAGGAGTGTATAGTGTATTCATATCGACCACAACCAGAGTCAGAAAAGCTGGGGAGTGAATAATGGCTCTACTACTTACAGAATGATGTGGTTTTGTGCCTCAGTGTCTTCTAGAAATGGGAATCAGGAGACAATTCCATCTCAGGAACAGTTGAGTGGTTAAGGAAATAACGGATGCGACGCATGCAGCAGAAAGCCTGGCACAAACTAGGTGCTCAGTAAATGTGACTTTACCATCAATCCCTCTCCCCCACTCTCTCCTTCCCATCCTCAGGCTACACCACATTTCATTCCCTTCCAGCCAGACCCAGCCGTTCCCCAGGGGGCAATGGAGTGGAGGCAGGCCACACGTTGGACTCCTGGGAGGCAGAGCTCTAGTACTGGTCCAGTCAAGGCACAGACATCATTTCCAGATTTCTTTCAGAGGTTAGCCCATTACCATAGTAGCCAGCATTCACTGTTCAGAAGCCAGGGCAGGAGGGGTGATGAGCAGAGAGCAATTCAGAGAGAGACAATGAGATTCAGCTCATTGCTAGAGCAGCCTGGGCAGCACACATGGGCTGTCTGCTTAGAGGGTCTAGCTGCTCCCACTACAGGGGAGCTAGATGGAATGAAGCACCACTGGTGTGTTGCTAGGGTGATGGGTGATGCTCAGGGGAAGCATTTGGTGTGACATAAAAGCATGATGTGTCTGTGTCCAGACCACTGAGCTGTCTTTCTCTCCTAGACCCTAGCTGTGAGCTCGGGCCCAGCCCAGCTGAGCCATGTGATACAGCTGTCCTTGCTGTGTCTGAGAGGGGACAAGGGGGCTGGGCTGCTGGGCTTCGCTCCCAGGCAGGCTCAACTCTTGCTCAGGCGGGGCTGGAGGGTGGGGCAAGAAGGCTGGATTCAACAGGTGGCTCAATGTGACTTCGAGCAAGCCACTTTAGTTGAACAAATGTTCATTAAGCACCTACAAGCCATATTCTGGCCACACCGATTTCTTTCTAGGCTGTTTGACCTGCTGATTTGGAAGCTACAAAGGTGTGTAGGAAACCAAATCCCAGCTCTACCTGGCAAGTCACTGAACCTCTCTGTGGCTCAGCTCTTTCACCTATAATATGGGGATCATAATAGATCCCTCCTAGGGTTGTTGGAAGGAGTAAATGAGTCATCCCATGACAAGAGGCCAGTGCCCAGCACACCTCCGTGTCCAGTCCCTCTGTTTGTATTCTTCTTCAGTCCTCTTTCTTCACCTGTAGAGTGCAGTCAATAACCCCTGCCTCAAAGGTTGTGAGGGTCCCATGACGTAAATGAGGGTGAGGATATCGTATAAAGTAAAATTCATTATATGAGGGTTTGCTCTCATTCTACTTGGAACAGCATGGGGAAGAATATCAGTCTGATCTTCTCTGTGGGTATGGATGGTGGTACTGGGGATCTCAGCTCTTCTTTTTTTCCCCACTCATTCATTCATGTGAGAAATGGATTACTTGCCATGTGCCCAGCACACTGTCTAAGTCACTGCCTGCACTGACCTTGAAGTGTAGGGGCAGAGGCAGATGAGAAAAGAGATCACTAAATACGGCAGTGTGTGGGACCCAAGAGGAGGGTTATCTAACCCAGGTCAGGGAGATGAGGACAGGCTTCCTGGAAGAGGGAATGCTTGAGCTGAGTTCAGAAAGATGGCTGGGGAGCGGGCAGGTGGACAAGTATTACCACCAGGCATAACCCGCCTGCCTAGATGCCTCATGGGGCAAGCAAGAGCACAGGTGTATTCTAGAGGGAAGCAAAGTATTTCAGAGTTGAAGGGTGATGGGTGGACAAGAGGCCATGCTGGAGGAGTAAGCCGAGATGCATAGAGAGAGAAGGCATTCACATTTAAGGAGAGGGCATCTGCAAAGGCAGCCGGAACTTTAGTGACACAGAGAAGGAGCTCACACTTTACCAGGCAGACCGCTGGGGAGCAGTGGGAGGCTGCGTGCATGGAAGCAGCACAAAGAGGTTTGCTTTGATTTGCTTCCAGGAAGAGAACCACCTCAACATTACAGAGGATGGACTAGAGCAGAGGTGGGACCAGGCAGGGCTGATATAGTGGCTTCAGAAAAGGCACAGAAAGTCTATCCCAAGACAGTAGCTTGAAAGGTGGGGTGAGGCACCTGTTCAAGCAGAAGACTCTAGAGGTGGTGACTGATTGGGTGGTGGAAGTAGGCTGAGGAGGATGTCTAGGAAGCGTCTGGCTTCAACAACCATGTGCCAGATACTGAGACATGCAACATGGTCTTGGAGCAGGTTGAGGGCAGCAGTGAGCTCAGGTTTGGAACCTTGATTTTAGGTGTCTGAGGGACATCCCAGTGAGGGTATCCAAGGTCACATGAATACCTGCATGTGGTGCTCAGGAGAAACAATCTCGGCTGGAGATGGACCGGGGAGCTATTCCCATAAGGATAGGGACAGATGTCTGACAGTGCAGGAGCAGGGGGAAAGGTGAAATGGAAGCCAGTTAGGCATCTCTGGGTTATCTCCCCAACACTTTCACACCAAGCCAGGGAAAGATCATACTTCTTCTCCATCATTTATTTTCTTTCCCTGATTTTCCACTGACCGCTGTGGTGGATTGCACAATGTAGGGACCCACATAAAATAGGAGAACAGAGTGGGTGCAGGTAGAGAGTTATTTCCATAATTCTTGGTCCTGGTCCTCATCACTGAGGGTGATTTACATAGGTAGCTTCATTTAATAACTTTGGGAGGCTTCTGGAAAGATAGCCAGTATCATCCTCTTCTTTACAGCTTAGAAAACAAAAACTCAAGGTCACAGAGCTATCTAGTGACAGAGCTAAGGTTGGAATGGCCCAAGAAGGAACAGGGAAAGAGGGAAGAGAGACAAAATTGGTGCCCACTATGAGCCAGACATTCCCACATGTCACCTCATTTAAGGACTGGAGAGCCTCCAGGAGGGAAGAGCACTGAGAAAGGTCCCTGGGGGCAAGCTCAGTGCTCACCTAGCCCCCTCTGTATTGGACACCTTGACTTTTAGGTGTCTGTAGGACAGTACACCCACTGCTCAGCACACACTGCCTACAGCTGTGTTGGGTGAATGAATGGCCTTAAATGAACAGCCACAACAGAAAAACAGGAATTTTTGAGCCATAAAATCTGTCACCATTCTGAAAAATACAAATACAACCAAATTAGCAACAGCAACTAAGCTGGCTAGACATCTTTGTGGCCTGGCCATCATTCACAGAGTGTGTGTAATGAACAACGTTGGAGCAGGGTAAAGATAGCATCGTCTGTTTCCCTGGGTTCCCTGGTAGGTCTCTGTCTCACCCAGAAATAGAAACAACCCAACAGCCCCTCAGTCATTCTAACAAGTGCAGAAATGAATTTATACTTGGAAGCATTCAAGAGGGAAGCCAGTGATCATGAGTTTTTCACTTCATTTCACTTAAGAAAAATGATGCTTTGGGATTGAGTGTAACCAGATAATCTTGTGCTGATTGTTCATCAGCCTCCTTTCAGAGTTGCCCTTTGGGATGGGTGTTTGTGAGGAATTGTAGGGTCCCAAGTTCACTTAGGATACAGAGGCTCACGGGGAAAAAGGGAAAGATGAGAACTTGCAAGTCTGGCTGCTTGGAAGAGAGGAGTGGAGTCCTTTCCCTTTCTCTGCCAGGGGATTCCTGCATCCAGCTCTCACAAAACACCTGTTCAGGTCACCTCTTTCATTAGGGCCTCCCTGACCTCATGCCTTTCTTCCCTTCATAGAGTTCATCACTCCCTGGTTTCTACCTCAGGAGAGCATAGGCTTTGGGGTCAGAAAAGTCCAGCGTTAATGGATTTGTGTTCCTCCCAAAATACTATGTTGAAGCCCTAATCCCCAGTGGCTCAGAATGTGACCTTATTTGGAGATAGGATTTTTGCAGAGGTAACCAGGTGAAAATGAGGTCATTAGGGTGGGCCCCAATCCAATATGACTGGCATCCTTATAAAAGAGGGGAGATTTGGACACAGAGGCAGACACACACAGAGGGAAGACCATGTGAAGACACAGGGAAAAAGTTGCATGAAGACAGAGGATTGAAGTGATGTACCTGCAAACACAGGAATACCAAAGATTGCCAGCCCACCTCCAGAAGGTAGAATGGTCTCACAGCACAGAAGGAACCAACCCCGTTGACACCTTGGTTTAAGACTTCCAGCCTCCAGAACTGTGGGAGAACAGCTTTCTTTTGATTAGCTCCCAGCTGGTGGTACTTGGTTACAGCAGCCCCAGGAATCTCATACAACGGGGTTTGGCCAACACTCTAATCTAACCACCTGCCCCCTCTTCTCCTTGTCCACATGGACTCAGGGCAGCAGAGACCTGGAAAAGGATGCCACGGTGGAGAGGGGGCTGCTGTGGGACTGTCCGCACACCATAGCCCAGTGCAACAGTGGAGACCATGGAGAGAAGATGGGCCCAAGTATTTGGTTGGTCCCCACCTAAGATGGCTATTTGCAGAGAAAGGACGCTTTACTTCTGCAATAAGAGGATAAGGCATGCCACCAGAGACAGGATCTGAGAGGGGTTTGGGAGACCCAAACAGAATGGAGGCCATGGCCAGGGGAATATCCAATGAGGGGGTTTCTGAGAGAGCTGGAAAAAAACCCACAAGTGCTCTGTTAAAGAGGCAGCATTTGAGTGATCAAAATGAGACAAGGAGCGGTGGCACCCTAGTCTCTAAAGCCTCCCCCATCCCCCCCTCCCCCCCGAGGAGCTGGAACCAGCAGAGGGGCAAGAAATAGGAAAGTCCTGTGCTCCTCTCACCCTGGACCCCCAGGATGGGGTTCAGGTATAGACACTGCAAGAAGAGAAAGGAGATTTGAATGGGCTAGAAGTTTATACTTTAAACTGGATTAGACTGGACTTTTTAATGACCAAAAGTGGCCTGAGAGCCACAGAATCTGCCCAAGGTTTGTACAAAGAATGAAAAGTGCAACTTGCCTGGCATGATGGAAGGCAGAGGTTGGGGAAGCAGGGCTCATCTTCGCTTGTCTGCTGTTGAGCTGAGGCCCTTCGGTGCAGGAGTTACATGACTATGAAGCAGAGTGACACAGCTGAGAAGGAAGGAAGCTTTCCCCACTCCCAACCTATACCCATCGGGTTCTCACAATCATAATAGATTCAATTTACATTTGTTGAGGATCTACCACATCATAAACTCACACAAGCTGTTGACAAGCACAGTCACCTTAAATCCTCACGACATGAAGCCACACAATCATTACCCTTTTAATTCTCCATACAGAATCTAAGGTCAAGAACTTTCTCAGTAGTAAGTAGACAGACTCATTTCCTGCAGCTATGGGGTAAAAGCTAAGGCTCTTAATTACAAGAGCAGCAGAGTCCCAGGGGAGCTTTATTATCAACCTTGGAAACTCAGCAATGCCTTACACCGGTGCCTGGCCATGGTTGAGAAGAAGTGGGAGCCTGCGATGTTACATGGGATGTGGACCTCTTGGTTGATACACTTGAAAATCTTTAATCTCAAAATTGCTCAAAACATCTGGGCTTGTCCCATTCCTTCTTACTTAAGACCACCCTTTTCGTGAAGATGATGCAGGACACTGCATTGCAAAATATATATATACTCTTACTTCCCCTATGGCTGCCAGGCCAATAACTAGGGTTAGGTCACAGCATGACATGACTGGAAAACTGCCAGTTAGAGGACAAGGTCCATACCCCAACGGAGCTACAGTCCTGCCAACATGCACTGGCAGGAACCAGCAAAGCATTATGGAACTGGATGCTGAGGGTACTAACCCAGTGAAACAGAAGCCTAGATAAGAAGAAGTGATAGACCTAGAGCATACTCTCCTGACTCAGGATTTAACTCACTAGCAAGGATCCCACATACTGCAAGGATGGCTCCTGGAACCTTGAAGAAATTAATGCCCACAGTGAAGTGGAAAAGTCATGACATTCAACAAGTGACATTGGAAATAGGATCCGAGGCTGAGAGAAGTGGGCATGCTAGAGTCGACATATGATGTCAATATGGGAAGTTCCCCAGCTCTCTACATTTGCGCAAGGGGCTGGAGGACAGTCCAGTTCACCCAACGGTGAGACATGTGCTGGTGAGAGAAGCAGCGGTGTCACGGAGGAGTTTGTGACTGTCCTCTAAGGGCAGGATGATGGCTGGAATTTTGTTACATTGCAAAAGAAATAACAGGACTTCTGAATGATAGAGGCCAGGTGGCAATGCTTAACTGTCATCAGTGAGGTGGGGGCAATTATGACAATGAGCAGCAGGGCGGAGTGGCAGCGGGCTCTTTGACCCACAGATTGCTATGGAGACAGTTACTAGAACGTGGGTAAGGACACACGGGCAGCCGACAAAGTTACTGCTCAATCTATTAAGTCAAGAGAAATCAAGAACTGACTGGCAGATGCAGATACCTTACCCTAGACTGGACCTTGGGGAGGATAATTACTATGAAGGACATTACTGGGTCAACTTACAGAATTGGAATGAAGGTGACATAATAGATTAAAATATTGTGTCCAGGCTAACTTGATTGAACTTGATGAAGCACACTACAGACATGGCAGAGGCTGATCTGGCTTCCTCGAGATCCTCAGATAGCTGGTCCTTCCTCCTGTGGGCACTTCGTACCCTGGCTTCTGGCTCCTTATGGAAGTTGTGTCCTAAAACTCCCAGATGCATTACAATGCCTATGCCCCTTAAGCCAATAACCACCCCTCATACAGAATCTACCTGAGGGAGAGAATCTCTGCTTGGGGGACAGCTGTCTGAACAAAGGTGTTCATTATAATAAAAAGAGAGCTTTCGTTAAGTAAGGTATGGATTTTCCAGTTGTTGGCAAATTACAAAGCAATTGCAAATGGTGCTTATTCACCCTAAAAGCCTGATTAATATTGGCAAATAAAGTAGTATGGAAAAGTGCAACAAGGTGAAAACAATTTTTTTTAAAGATTTTATGTATTTATTTGACAGAGAGAGACAGTGAGAGAGGAAACACAAGCAGGGGGAGCAGAAGAAGGAGAAGCAGTCTTCCTGTGGAGCAGGGAGCCGACGCAGGGCTCGCTCCCAGGACCCTGGGATCATGACCTGAGCCAAAGGCAGACACTTAACGACTGAGCCACCCAGGCGCCCCACGGTGAAGGCAATTCTATTGAAGACATGTGTACCCATGGCCAGGGATTGGAAGATAATATTTGAGCACCTATTATGTGCATGGTACTTTAAAAAACTAATTGGGGGACACCTGGGTGGCTCAGTCAGTTAAGCAGCTGCCTTCGGCTCAGGTCCTGATCCCAGGGTCCTGCGATCAAGTCCCGCATCGGGCTCCTTGCTCCACGGAAAGCCTGCTTCTCCCTCTGCCTGCCGCTCCCCCTGCTTGTGCTTGCTGTCTCTCTCTCTCTGACAAATAAATAAATAAAATCTTTAAAAAAAAAAATAAAAAGCTAATTGGTTTGAGCCACATGACTGCCTTCAGAGGTGGGAGTTATTGGGTTCATAGATGGGGAAATCTGGGACTAGAAAAGCAAGATGGTTTTTCCAAGGCTTCTCCGTTAACATGTGGTTGCCACAGGATTTAAACACAGGACCATCTGACCCCAAAGCCCAATTTTACCTCCCTCAGTGCTATCTAAGATATACAGAGAGCTATCTTAAGGTGGTGAGAATGTAGATGATTTTTTTAAAACATTATTAAATGTCTTCTGCATTTGTTGGCTGAAAGACAACAATAGATACAGACAGACATGAGTACTGTTCACAAAGAAGTTATTTTCCCACCTCTAATTCAAACTCAGTCCTTTAGTCTGGCTCTCCAGCTAATCCAGGGATTCTGAACCACAGCACCACTGACTTTGAGGCTGGATCATTCTTTGCAGTGGCGGTCATTGCAGTGGCGGTCATTGCAGTGGCGGTCATTCTATGTACTGCAGGAGGCTGAGAAGCTTTCCTGGCCTCTAAGCACCAGGTACCAGTGACAACTGAAAATGTCTCCGTGCATTGCCAAATGTCGCCTCAGCCGGAACCACTGTGGGAACCCATATGCGTGCATGTTTCCTGCTCCATCAGCAGGACTGGGTGGAAGGCATCAGCCCTCATGGTCGTCACTGAAGGAGACTTCTCACCTTCTGCCCTCCGTCCAGGAATGAACAAAAGGCCATCAACACAGACATCCTAACAAAGACCATTAAATAAATGTCTCTGAGGTTGGGGAAATGCAATATAAGATCAAATATTTCTTCTAAGTTGACATCATTCCAGCTTGGTCAGAAGGGACTGTGTTCAAAAGACTGTGATTTCTGAGAGAGGAAACGTTTTGAAATCTCAACATCAAGGCATTCAAACTGTTCCACTTAAGCCACTTGAAAAGCCTGCTGCCCTGTGACGGGCTGAGGACCTGCTACTGGTTGGAACATAGTTCTGCCATGCCATTCATTCTGCATTCGTTCATTCATTCATTCATTCATTCATTCTCTGCTCCATTCAACAAACTGCTGAGCCCTGGGCAAACAGGATGGGAGGGATGTTAATTTGACCTCTGATTCCGGGGACCTGCACCACAAAGCTGGAACGCATGGGGCTCAGAGGATCTGTACTATGATGGTGGCTCTGTTTGTGACGCAACCCAGGAAAACCACCCCCTCGGGTGAGAGTTTCCTCCTCTAAGATGGCAGGACTGGACTTTCCCATCACATTAAACAATTGCACTCCTGATTATCGCAGTCAATGAAACCAGCACACCTGCCTGTGCCATCGATTCTTAGACACGGAGTGGACTCCAAAACTGGAAAATTATCTACCTCCACTGCACTTGCCTAAGAGGCATCAAAATGAACACTGTTTTCAGAAAACCCCTTCCTGACCCATTCACAGGAGGCTTGTTTCTAGCCATCCTGCTCAGACCTAAGGACTCACTCTGCTCTGTTCAGAATTTGGACTCAACACTTAATTAGCATAACCACCAAGACCACCCCTGCTCCCGTAACTCTTAGATAGCCCTGACTGATGCGCCCACGACTCATCTCCATGATGTCTTTCCCCAGCAAGATGTTCATCTCAGCTTTGCATTGGTTTGGGGTTTTTTGTTTTTCTGGTCTTCATTTTCTTGTTTTATCTCTGGCAATCCCCATGGCCCTTTCTATCATGTTATACATGATTCTCTTTGATGAACTTATACTTTTTGTTTGTTTGTTTGCTGTTTTTGTTTGTTTAGCACAGCTTTTTCTGAGCACAGAGCCAGGCATCACTCAAACCTGCTTCTGACTCTGGCCCGTCTATGTGCTCACAGTGTGCTCCTGGGAAAGACACTCAAACTCTGTGAACTTTGGTCACAACATCTGAAAAGTGTGGGTCTCAACTTCTTTCTCATAGGACTGTCTTGGGGCTTAAATGGGAGGGAGCTTTGGGCCTGCACATGGTAATTGTGTGGGGCCAATTTGGGCTGTTTGCATTGTCCTCATTTGGATTAAAGGCAGAGGAAGAGACCGGGGTGGAAAGGGAGCTCTTTGCAGAATCAAAGTGCCTCTGCTTTCAAAGGAACTTTGGAAGGACACCCGAGATGGAGCTGTCTCTCAGACAGATCAGTTGTTATGCAGCCTCTGTTTGAACACACAGTTATCGGGGCTCACCACCTGTGAGGCTGGCCCTTCCATCACTCACACCTCTCCTTTTCAATTTCTTATCTACTGAGCTGAAGTGAGTTGCCAATAAACTCCAATCACTGACCCTGGTTCTACTTGGGGATTGAAGTAGAGGCAGATGCTTTCTGCCCAGACCCCTCTCATGGGGCCAGTGCCCTCATCCCTCCAGCTACTAAGAGTGCCATACCCTCCCTAAGGGACACCTTTGGTGGATATGAGCTACCTGTCTTAGAAATTGCTGGGAGGTCATGCCCCCACCTGAGGGGAGCCAGAGGCCCACAGCCAATGACGCATTGTTACAGCAGTTCAAACACCTACTTGCCACGACTGGGCAGCCCCATGATGCCACTCATGGTTCATGCCCTCCCCTCCGGGGTCAGACTGAGGATAGACTTCAGCTGAAATGGGTTAGCTTTGCCTCTGTCCCCTTTGGTGCCCTTACTTACCTGTAGATCCCTCCCCGGGCTCTCCACTGATCATCAATTTCAGAGTCTCCGTCCCAGATCCAGCTTTGGGAAAACCTGCCTCCAACAGGGACTCAGAGGGTAAATCATCCACACGACAGCCCTCATTCCATGATAGCCTCGTCCAGGAAGCCCTGAGTCTTCTCTTCCCTGTGCTTCACCCACCTACCTCAAAAGTCATGGCTTCATACCCCACCATGATATCCTGGCTCCTCTCTTCCAGAATCTTCTATCATGAGATGGAATGACTTCACCAGAAAGAAAGGATAGCTTAGGCCATCTAGTCCAGAGGTGGTAAATTCAATTGCCTAAATGTGCAAAACTGGTAATATAAACAAAGTGGCTTGGCACAATGCAATAGGGAAGAGTGGGGACTGTGGATTATTGGAGGGCACTCGGTCTCATCTAAAACAGGCAGCTCTCTGCAGATCCAAGGCTGTAGGCTTTGTGAAACTACAGCACAGCAATACAAAGCTGATGTTTCCAGAGAAGTCAGAAATTGAAAATTTTTCAGTAAGTTGCCAACATTTAAAATTCAGAACATTTTCTCATAAAAAAGAAAAACATGCACTATGTAATGCTATCAACCACTTCTGATTTTAGTCCAATATTTATTTTGGTACAGGGGAGGGCATCTACTCTCCCACAAAAGCTTTGAACAATCACCAGAGGAAAAATCACTCTCAAAATTATGCCAGACTTTGAATACAATTGAGAAGGTGATACGAAACTCAGAATAAGAGCAAAGCCCTGATAGATGGTAACCATCGAATCAATAGGACTGCTGGGGTGGGGCTGGGGGTCACTAATGATATTTCTCACTATCAGGGTTTTTTAAATTATATATATATTTTTTTAAGATTTTATTTATTTATTTGACAAAGAGAACAAGCACGGCGAATGGCAGGCAGAGGGAGAGGGAGAAGCAGGGTCCCTGCTGAGCAGAGAGCCTGATGCGGGGCTCGTTCCCAGGACCCTGGGATCATGACCTGAGCCGAAGGCAGCCGCTTAACCAACTGAGCCACCCAGGTGCCCCTAAATTATTATTTTAAAATCAACTTTATTGAGTTATATTTTAGTGAACAGTTTGATGAATCTTGACAAATGGATACACTCATGGAACTGTCACCTCAATCAAGATACAGTTACAAGATCCTCACGCTTCAGGTCTTTCAGCCCAGGAAACACAGACGGCAAGACCCCTTTCTGTCCCCGTAGGTTACCTTTGTTTTTCCTAGAGCATCACATAAATGGAATCATGTAGTCTGTATTCTTCTATGTCTGTCTTCTTTTGTTCAACATAATGGCTTTGAAATTCATGCAGGGAGTTTGTGTGCCAATGGTTTCATTCCTTTTTATTGGCAGGTTGTATTCTGTTGTATGAATTGCTACAATTTGTCCATTCACCAGGTGATTACTTTTTAGCCACAAATTCTGGTCATAATAATCCTTTCATAAATAGGTTGCTGGGTGTGCAGCCTCAGCTTTTACGTAAAGCTGTGGTAGTAAAGAGGACACATTCATAGGACACGGATGGTTTGGGGTTTGATTCTGAAGGTATTAAACGCTGGCATTTGAATCTTAGATTCAGTTCCAAAATTTGAGAAACACTAATTACCCCCATAAAAAGCCATTTACTCAGCTACATGAATGAATTTTTCATTTGATATTTGAGCATAATATAGTTTTAAAGTTCAGATTGCCTGTCTGGTAGTCTGAATTCTAAGTACTTCATAGCTTTCTTCTTGACATTAGGCCTTGTAGAACTCGCCTCCTCACTGGTAGACTTTTTGGAAATGAATGCCACTTATAATTTAAATAGAAAGTTTTAATTTATTAAGTTGATACTTTTAAAATGTTTGCCTTTTTGCCCTTTTCTTTCCTTCTTTTTTTAAATAAACTTTCTAGTGTTGAACACATATCAGGTGGCTTGAACAAGCAGAGATAGATTTTTTTCTTAAATTAATAGACATTTTTTGAGCAGTTTTAGGTTCTGAGTAAAATTGAGAGGAAAGTATAAAGAGTTCTCACATATTTTCCCCCCACCACAACACTACCACCAACATCCCCCCACAAAGTGGAATCTTTGTCAGAATCGATGAACCTACATGGACACCTCTCTATCACCCACATCCATAGTTCACACTAGGGTTCATGTTGGTGTTGTATATTCTATTGGTTGGGATGAATGTATAATGACATGTCTCCACCATTATGGTATTGTGCAGAGTAGTTTCACTGCCCTAAAAATGTTTCACCTGTTCATCCCTCTCATTCCCCAAACCCCGAACAACCACTGGTCTTTTTACTGCCTTTATAGTTTCAATTTTTCCAAAATGTCATATACTTGGCATCAGAATGTGTAGCCTTTTCAGACTGGCTTCTCTCACTTAGTAATAAGCCATTAAGTTTCTTCCATGTCTTTCCATGGCTTGGTAGCTCATTTCTCTTTAGTGCTGCATAAGATTCCACTATGTGGATGGACCACAGTTCACGTATTCATTCACTTACTGCAGGACATCTTGGTTGCTCCCAAGTTTTAGCAATTAAGAATAAAGCTGCTATAAAGATCTATGTGTTTTTTTTAAGATTTTATTTTTAAGTAATTTCTATACCTAAGATGGGGCTCAAACTCACGACCCTGAAATCAAGAGTCACACGCTCCACTGACTGAGCCAGCCAGGGGCCCCAAAGATCCATGTTTTTGTGTAGACATGAATTTTCAGCTCATTCGCGTAAATGCCATGGAGCACAGTTGTTGGATCACATGGTAAGAGAATGTTTAGTTTTGTAAGAAACCACCAGACTGTCTTCCAAAAAGGCTGCACCATTCTGCATTCTCACGAGCCATGAATGAGCATTCCTGTTGCTCCGTATCCTTGCCAGCATTGGATGTTTTCAGTGCTCTGGGTTCTAGCCATTCTCACAGGTGTGTAGTGGGATTTCATTGTTTTAATTTGTGATTCTCAGATGACATATGATGTGGCACATCTTGTCACATGACTATTTGCCATCTTTATATATTCAGTGAGACAACTCCCAGGTTTTTAAATCACAAAGGAAATAACATTTATTGTACACCTATCTGTGTGCCCTCTATTAGAACTTTCAATTCCCCTACTCACTGGATCATTACCTCCATTTCACAGATGAAGAAAGTGAGGTTCACTAAGGTAAAGGTAAGCTCCCAAGCTAGCAAATGGCAATGTTCCAGCTGGAAACCAAGCTCATGCCCATTTGACTGCACCCTCCTGCAATGGGGATGCAGACACCATTTAGAAGCCCTAAAATTTAAAACTTCTCTGAAATACCTCTTCCATCTAAATTAGGATAGATCAGTAGAACAGGAAGCCAGGTGATTCTAACAGGTAGAAGACTGGCTTTCTATAATTCTGCTGGGATAGAAATTTTCAATGAAAGATGAACTGTGGTCAGATTATACCGGTCTGATAACTGGGGCTGATATGGTTAATGTGCACACAAGTGCTTTCCCAGTGGCCAAATTAGGTCCTGCCCTAGAGAGGCAGGCAAGACAGCACCATCCCAGGGGACCTGCTGTACCCAAAGCCTGCAGGTCACTCAAGTGTCAGCAGGAGTGGGAAGAAGACAGGCAGGGCAAGCATCCTGTGCCTTTGACATAGGATCATACTGACTCTGATCACAGTGGAGACAATACAGAAATAGTTCAAGAACACTCTCTGGCTTAGATGCAGTTGGGAGGGTCTCTTAGGTAAGAGCTCCCAATTTAGACAAAGTTTGCAAGGTACATTGAGCATAAATCTGAAACCTAGAAGGGGCCATCTTTTTTGCATGCCACTACTTACTGGAAATTTGGAAGAGACTGGTATATCTGACTGCCACTTCTATATGTATTTTTATAAGATGCTTGTGTAAGGAATCACTGGTCTCGTTTACAGTTTTTAAAGTAGCAACTGCCCAAATATGCTTCAATATTTCAAATGATCCACTCAACCCATTGTTGCCAGGGTCCCTGGCACTCCTAGGGTACTCAGCAGAAGCAACAGGTGCATTTCTACTGACTGGGCTCCATGTGAGCTTCATGTGAGGTGCATACTGGTCAGTTCAGGAGTGTGGTCAGCCTGGGATGACAGGGGCAAACAGGTGACACAGAGCGACTTCTGAATGCCCGGCCCATCTCTTCAGAGAAGAGAACCAGAGGTCTTACCGGGCAGGAAGTATCCTACAAAAGCTGTCAGCCCTAGGCAGGACTCCTCCTGGGGGTCACCTGCTGGTCTATCCCTTGTCCCAAATTTGCAAGCTCCACCTTTCAAGAGGATTTCCAGTAAGTACTCTCCAGACTGCGGTACGGAAAGAAATAGCTTCAAAAATTAATAACTAAGCAAATAAGTTTTGTTTAAAAGACAGAAAAAGAGTAAGAGATAAATACAGTAGAAGCAGTAGGTAAAGAAGCATAAATAAATAAATAAATAAATAAATAAATAAATAAATAAATAAATAAACACCTTTTATCCTATCACCAAAAGTAAATTGATTATCTTGGTTTATAGTACACTCTTCTAGACCAGTTCCATACATAAAATATTTAAATGACATGTATAACATTTGTCATTAGTAATTTTATAAACTATATAGAAGAAGGAATACACGCATTTCTGGGAACACTTAACAAGGTTCTCACATATACAACGGGTGCTTCACAAAAGCTTGGGGCTTATTGCTTTTTGCTAACTTATAGAATATTAGGATGCATACGTTTCTTTTTCTTTTTTTTTTTTTTTTTGAAGCCTGTAGCTCTTTCTTTTTCTTTTTATTTATTTTTTAAATTTTATTTTATTATGTTATGTTAGTCACCATACAATACATCATTAGTTTTCGATGTAGTGTTCCATGATTCATTGTTTGCGTATAACACCCAGTGCTCCAAGGATGCATACGTTTCTTAAATGTCAGATAAAATCATCCTTCCCAGCTGCTTTAAAGAGAGGAAAAACCAAGAAATGACTAGAATGAGTCCCCCTAATATGATGAGAAATGAAATGGAAATCACAATTTGCAAATAAACTATACCCTAACCGGCAAGATGGAGGAACTGTAACCAATTATCAATTACAACAAAAAACATCTAAGCATAAATTGCCATAAAATCAGTTCCTCCTTCAGTTCATATGGTCCATGGTAAGACCACAGCCATAGTTATTGTGCTTCCGACGATAAGCCTTAGATTAGCTATTTGTCTAATTTGCAAATTCTAGACAATCTGTGCTCAGACCACTATAAGACTCAGCTTTGCCTCAAAACCCT
This sequence comes from Halichoerus grypus, assembly GCF_964656455.1. Taxonomy (NCBI): domain Eukaryota; kingdom Metazoa; phylum Chordata; class Mammalia; order Carnivora; family Phocidae; genus Halichoerus; species Halichoerus grypus. Next base: position 4,318,985 of record NC_135716.1, on the reverse strand, counting down.
CTACGTCACCCACCCCCACTCCTGAGACAGTCCAGAGACCGTGCTGCGGGGTGCTCATAATAAGCCTCACTTTGGCCACCAGTTTCCCTCATGATCTTTGTATGGGGACTTCCACAAGGGTAATTACATTTTTAAACAATGGATGTTATACAGAGGGTTTTTTTAATCCTTCAAAGACCCACTATTTCAGTACTTTACTGGATTATACCAGCTTCCTCTTTGCTACATTTTCCTTTCATGTCAAGGAGAGTAGAGAAAATTACACATAAAGATGAGATTTTTTTGGTTAGAATCCATTTATTTCCTTCCATAAAATTGCACACTTCTCTTTTAAGAAACTACATGTGTGCCTACCAAAACATAAGGTAGGGTTTGCAATGCCTCTTTGCTCTTGGGACCTGGACTCTTCCAGTTTGGAGCAAATGAGCAGGTGTCTGGAGTCCTTGGCCTCTTGTGATGCCAGCCCTCACCTGTCCAGGCCCACGCTCGTATTTGGCTCCTGGGTGGCACCGCATGGGGACTGGCCATGGTGAAATTGTCCCAGACTGGCTCTGGGGGAGCCTCACCAGTGTTTCCAGCAAGGGCCCACAGGAGGGTGGATGCATCAGAGTCTTCAGATGATGTGCACCGAAAAGCAGCCATGACTGCAAATCGAATAAGGGCTTTTCCCCAGGGAGCTAAGTAATCTTTTCTGCCTTCACTTTAATGGGATAAAGGACCCATGTGTCTTAATCTCCTCTGCAGGTGGGGGTGGAGAGTATTTGGAATGGATGTCAAGGAGTTTCTGGGCAGCCTCCTCGCCTCCCCCCTCCCAGGCCACACTCCTCACAGTCCCCTCCGGAAGGATCATTTAAAACAGTAAATCAAACTGCATCACCCTTACTGGAAACCCTTCAAAGCCTCTCCTTCACACAGAAAATCAAACCTCAAGTACTTCCCATGTCCTTTGGGTTCCTGGTGATTTGTCCACTGGCCCTTTCCAACTGCATGGCGCTCAGTGGGCTCCAGCCATCCGGTCCTTCCCAAACACGAACCCCTCCCCTGCTGTGGGGTGTTCCAGGTGGCTCTTCAGATATCCTGTGCCCTCACCTCATTCAGGCTGCTGGTCCAAACTCACCACCTCACACCATCCTTCCCAGACCACCCTCTTCACACTAACACCCACATCACAACCAGTCTCCTGGCCCTGGCTGTCCCTCTTCAGGGTAATCTTCACTCCTCATGGTATGCTTATGTCATCTGAAATCTCACACTGGAATATGAAATCCATGAGAGCAGGTATGCACTCAGGGCCTAGAACAGTATCTGGCATGTCCAGGGCACTCAGCAAGTACTTGCTGAATGAATGAAGTTCATTCAGCAAATATTTGCTGAATGAATGAAGTTCATATAGCACTTGCCTGTCTCCTACTGAGAGTCTCAAGGTATACTGGGGGAAGAAAGGGATGAAAATAATCCCAGCCACATCCCACATGCTGGGGGTCTCTCTGGGCCTTCGCTTGCCCCATGTCCAATGTTGACAACACGGTAGGTGGGGAGCGTCACTCCATTTTACAAAAGGAGACACTGACGCTGAGTTCTTCAGCAATTTGACTAGAGTTGCTCGGCTAGAAAGGGACAGAAGCAGATTCTAGCCCCTCATCTGTGGCAGAAGTTTCCCTATAGCACTAACTAGAAAAAAAGTCTTAAAGATCCTCTTCTTATTTGAAGATTCTTTGATTCAGAAAAGCTGGTTGAGACAGTTGAGACAGAATGCTGATATTTTCCTACCAGTTCAGAATCTCCTGAAAGACTCTTTTCCCGTTCCCCACTTCATTCAATTGAGCCAAAAGAGATGGTCACTAACTCATCCAGTGCCCTAAGATGCCTGGACAGACTCGGGGTCAGTTTCTTCACCCAGCCATCTCGTGCTTAGGATACATACAGTCCCATCAAGATTAGTGATAGGATCGCAAATCCTCTGAGCCCCCAGCCTGCTCTTGCCCTTGGATCCCTCTAGGATTTCTGGGCACCCAGCAGGTGACCCCACACACACATCCATAGCGGGCAGCCCAGACCTCCACAGGCCCCAGACCCGACACCCATGGACATGACAATGTGACCTCTGTGACTCCACATAGGGACCAGCCTGGCCATATCGTGGCTTCCACTGACCAGCTGTCCTGGCTTGGCTGCTCGTGGGGTGGGGACTCGTCCTCACCGCCAATGATGTGGGCCTGTGTCCTTAGCATCCTGGAAGAGGTGTGTCTCAAAAGAGGAGGAATAAGAGAGCCACCTGCTCCAGAAGTGAGTCCCCTTCTCCAGTCCCACACTCTGCATGTTTCATGCTGCATGTTTGACCCTTCTCCCACCTTCTCCGAGCTCACAGCTCCCTTGAGCGTGGCTTGCTCTCATCGCCCTGTTCTTGTCCCTGGTGACTCAAGTAACAGTCCCATCTGCCACTTACTGATCATACGGTGTGTGCTTACGGTGAGCGTTCTGAGAGCTGAACACTTGGCATTCATCAATCGATCTTCTTCTGGAAACAACCCCTCGGGACGGATACTTCTACTTCACGATGAGGAAACTGGGATTGGGAGATCTCCAGGTCCCAAGTCTTGCAGCTAAGGACGGAGTCATTTTATGATTTCAGAATGAATCAAGAAGCACAGTGTCCCATGTCAACATGAAAAACACCTCCTTTCTCTAGCACCCGGGCACCGAGTCTGTAAAGACAGAGACGTGTGCACGAGAATGCTCACCCCGGCATGTTTATGCCTGTGAAGCATTGGCAGGAGCCTAAGTGGCAGCCCAAACAAATGATGAAAACCCCCTGCGGGGAGTTCTGGGGCAGTCCGCACAAGGGCAACCAGAGTGGGCTTATTTTCATGTAAATATGTCTAATGCATACTGTTAATGAGAAAGGCAGATTCTGGAAAAGGTCTTCCAGTCTCATTCTCTAAAATTTAATCCCAGGGCGCCTGGGTGGCTCAGCTGGTGAAGCGTCTGCCTTTGGCTCAGGTCATGATCTTGAGGTCTTGGGATCGAGCCCCAAATCGGGCTCCCTGCTCGGCAGGGAGTCTGCTTCTTCTCCTCTACCCCTGCTCATGCTCTCTCTCTCTCTCTCTCTCGATCAAAAAATAAATAAATAAATGAAATCTTTAAAAATAAATAAATAAAAGTTAATGCCAAACTCAGCTTTACAGATCTTTTCTGGACATCTGAATGCATTTAAAGAGAGAGAGAGAGAAAGGGGATCTTTTATACAAAATAGAAACAAACCATACACACTGTTCTGCTCCTTGCCTTTTCACTTATCCGTCTCAGTTGCTTTAGATCCTTTTTCTTTGAAATGGCCACACTGCAGTTTCTGTATCCCATATTTACGGAGAACCTGTTACATGCCAGGTGCAGCGCCAGGAAACCTCTCTCTGGCAATTTGATGTTCTGTTCTTTATTTTACTCTTCTTCCATGGATGGGTATTTTCATCTTATTTTTCCTGTTACAATCAATACCACAACAGACACCCTGCATGTGTGTATTGCTCCATGGTGTGTCTATAAGATAAATTCCTAGAAATGGCATTACTTGGTCAGAGAGTAAGCACAGCCTCAGTTTTGATAAAAAAAATTTTTTCCTGAACACTTTAACTGTTAAGAGTCCAATCACTAAAGGAACGTGGACTTTTTCCTGGGCAGAGGAAGAATCTCACGGGGACTTTGGAACAGAGACGTGGTTAGTGAAGTGGGGCTTAGCCAGGAGGGAAATGAAGGAACAGAGCACAAACTGTATTTTGCATGTTCCACAGATTGCCAAATGTTTTCCTCTCGACAGCTGGGATTCGCAGGAAGCAACAAGATAGGTGTCAAAAATATTTCTTTCTTTTTTTTTTTTTTAAGATTTATTTATTTGAGAGTGAGAGAACACTAGTGGGAGGGGCAGAAGGAAAAGGAGAGAGAATCTCAAGCAGACTCCCTGCTAAGCACGGAGCCCGACACAGGGCTTTGTCTCACAACCCTGAGATCATGACCCTGAGCTGAAACCAAGAGTCGGACGCTTAACCGATTGAGCCACCCAGGCGCCCCTCAAAAATATTTCTAAGTGAGTGAATGTGAGGTAGGTGTTGCTAGCCCCGTCCTGCAGGTGAGAAGCCCCGAAGCCAAGGAGATGAAGACATTGCTTAGCCCGCCCAGCCCGCTAGTGGTAGGATTGCCGCCTGGAGGTCAAAGCATCCACCTGCAGGAAAGGTCAGAGGGAAGGAGCTCGGGGCTGGGAGTTGGATAAGGACGGTTTGTCATGTCGTCCTCTTGCAAGAGAGGCTAGAGAGAGAGAGTTAGAAAAGCAAGGACAGAATAATAATGTCTGAGGTTTCCAGAGAGAACCTTGGCTATGGAGTGGCATTACCTATCCCTCTTGTTTAAGAAAAAACTAAGTCCACTTTCCAGAATTGCATGTCCCTTTCTGTATTATAGGTATCACTCTTCCTTCCCGGTCTGCTGTGCAAGCATCCTTTGCCCTGGCCCTCTGGCTGAGCAGTATCAATCATTTTGACAAATTGCATGAGCTTGTATCCCTTGCCTGGCTGCTCAGTCACCCACCTTTGCCAGGAGAGGGAAAGGATCTTGACAAACATTTTAGAACGTGCAGAGTAATAGGGACGGGACTGTGGAAGCCAGGGGTGAGCTGGAGCCTCTGTGAGAGCTCAGAAGAACCACATGTGAGCATCTCTCCCTAACTCCACATCCAGTCACAACATCAGGAGCTTGGATTTGGCCACACTGGGAGTATTTACTTCATGAAAATTGGCAAATGCTACAAATCAGGGTTTTTTTTCTAAATGGTCATTAAACATTGACCACTGGTGCAGACCCTAGAGGGGCCTTAGCCTGCAACTACTTGGCAGTCCTTCTGCCCAAGACCAAAAGACAGAGTTGGAAGGCGCCAGGCCCCGCCAGTGTGGGTGGCCCCCAACCCAGGGCTCATTCTGTGAGCATCGACCCCATGCCTGGCTAACCAAGAAGGAGTTGTATGGAGACTAGATCCCCATCTGTAGAGGAGAAATCGATGTCCAGGCAGAAAGGCACTAGCCAAAGGTCCGGTTCCTGGAGAAACACGGAGTGCCTGCTGGGCGAGTGGCTGTCTGGGTTCCCACCTATTACACCCTCCCTCCTCCCGCCTCGAGCACACACACCTCTGGCTTTGCCGGCACCTCTCGTCTGCTCCCTATTGCCAACTTCTCCCCCTTCCTATCTCCATGAGAGAATTACTGGCCGGCAGAAGAGAGCACGTCCAGAGACAGTGCAGTGCTCAGGCTTGGGTCAGGCAGGGCTCTGGCTCGGGGTCTCGGATTCCCCCCAACTCTGTCCTCCTGCAGGTGATACTTTCCCCTTGGGGGTCGAAGGTGGCTGCAGCACTCCTGGGCCTCGAATACAAAGAAACAGCAACCACCGGTCCCTGGGGTATCTCCCTTAAGAGCCAGGATGCTTCTTTCTCAAAAGCATCCAGGAAAGCACCCTCTCGCAGGTAATTATTCCTAAGTAGATGACAAATCCTGTGAACAGAGGAATCACATCCACCTGAGTCCTTTCTTCTTAAATGGATCCCTAGTGAAATGGATGGTTGTACCCTGATTAACCAGGGTCTACCCAGAGCTGGGATGGGGGTCAGCATCTCTTTAGGCACCTGGGAAGGTAGAGAAGAGATGACACCTGTTAATACCTGAGACTGCAAAAAGGAGGAGGTGGAGAAAATATTTGCTATGCAGCTTCTTAACCTACTGCTTGTATCCAGTTCTGGCAGGTAGTAAACATCGCAACAATGTCTGTGTGTCAGGTGCTCTCCTGTGTGCTAAGGGCAGACCTCTTTCTGAGCCCTGGTGAAAGGCTGTCAAGAGACAACTTCCCGGTTCTGCAGTTTACCTGCCCGTAATCACTAATCAGGGCTCGGAAGCCTGTTGGGGCTCCTGGGGGAGGCAGAGTTTCTTGCCAAAATGTCTCCTAAGACTTAAGAGATTCATAGTTTTTGCAAGTATGACTTTGACTTTATAATGATAAGAGTATTTGCCCTTCTCCAGCCTCACATTATGATCTAAAACCCTTTTCAATTTACATAACTGTGAAGAATGCTATTCCCAATTCCTCTAATTACAGAGCCTGTGTCCTGGCTGGGAAGGAGGAGAGGGCAGAAGGGTCAAAGTAGAGTGAATGAATGAATGAATGAATGAGTGAAAACTGATAGCGCATCTCCTGCTCTTGAGGAGTCTATGGTCTAATAAAGCATTTCAGAGCCATTCACAGAATTGCAGCTCAGTGCAGAGAGTGCTATGACTGAATTGTGCATTAGGCAGCAGGTGCTCCGGGGCAGGAAGCAATCCTCACCTGAAACAAGAATCAGGAGGTGTTCACGAGGCAGGAAATGCTCAGGCTGGAATTCCAAGGGTGAATAGGAATTTCCAAATTGGCAAGCCAGTGATGAACATTCCCATTAGAGAAGGTAGCATGCGTTAGTGAGTCACTGACTTAGGATTTGATTCAAGTCTTTCTTCCATGAGATATACCCCACCCATCACCCCACATGCTGGACAATCCTGGAACCAGTATCCACTTCTTAACCGTGCATATCGGGTTTAGTCACTACCTAGGCACTCAGTTTTAACAGTAGTTTATATATCTTCCAGACTTTTCTCAGCACTCATAGAATCATACAGTTGTCTATAGTCTATATACTGTGAGGCGCATTTTTTCTTTTACAAAGTTGTAGCTCCTTTCTATCAAGAGAAATAAGTATGTTGCAGTAATAATAAGCATACCATAATTGCATTTTTTCCAGGTTGTTTCCCCTGCCACAAAGAATAGTACAAAGATATCCTTGTACATCTATTCTTCCATGCTGGTAATTTTATTTCTGTAGTATATATTCCCCAAAGTGGATTATTGGGTCAAAAGTTAGATGCATTTTTAATTTTAATAGAACAGATTACTTTCTGAAATGACCGTAGTAATTTATAATCCCATCAGCAATATATGAAAAGTCTTTTTCCTTTAATCCCTTGCCAGCCATGAATTTTACAAATCCTATTAATTTCCGTCAATTGGATGGTCAGAAGTCATATCTCATAGTTAATTACATTCTCATTTCCTGGCGCTGAGTGAGATTGAGAAGCTAGTTGCCTTTTGCGGTTGACTGGGCAGCCGCGGGGGGGGCCCTCACTGCCGCAGAGGCAGGCCAGGCCTGCAAGTCAGCTTGTACCCCCTCGGGCGCCGCTGTTCCTTCCGCTCTGTCTGGGGCAGGTGGCTCCAGTCAACCATGGCTTCCTCTTCTTTCAGAATATTATGCAGGAGAAACTCGAACCTTGGACACCGCTGGTGGGAATGTAAAATGGTGAGCAGCAGCTGTGGAAAATAGTATGGAGCCATCTCAAAAAATTCCAAATAGAACCACCATAGACTCTAGCAATCCCACTCCCGGGTATTTACCCAAAAGAATTAAAAGCAGAACCTCGGGGCGCCTGGGGGGCTCAGTCGGTTAAGCGTCTGACTCTTGATTTCGGCTCAGGTCAGGATCCCAGGGTCGTGGGATCGAGTCCCCCCTCTGGCTCCACACTCAGTGGGGGGTCTGCTTGAGGATTCTCTCCCTCCCTCTCCCTCTGCCCCTCCCCCTGCTTGCATGCACGCTCTCTCTCTCTCAAATAAATAAATCTTTAAAAAAATAAGAGCAGAACCTCAATGAGCTATTTGCACAACCACTTTTACAGCAACACTATGCAAAATAGCCCAGGGGTGGAAGCAACTCAAATGTCCACTGACAGATGGATGATAAACAAAATGTGGTATATACGTGCAGTGGAATATTATTCAGCCTCAAGAAGGAAGAAAATGCTAACACCAGCTACAACATGGATGAGCCTTGAGGACATGATGCTGGGTAAAAGTAGCCAGTCGCAAAAAGACAATGACGGTCAAGCCACTTGTATGAGGTACCTGCTTAGAGTAGCCACATTCGTAGAAACAGAAAGTAGGATTGTGGCTACCAGGGCTTGGGGTTGGGTAGGGAATGGGAGTTGGTGTCTCCTGGGGACAGGGTGTCAGTTGGGGAAGATGAAGAGAGTTCTGGAGGTGGCTGGTGGTGATGGTGGCACAACGATATGAATGTGCTTAATGTCACTGAGCTGTACACGTAAATTGGTTAAAATGGTAAATTTTACATTACATATATTTTGCCACAATTTAAAAATATCCACATCAAAAACCAGTGGTGTATTGTATGGTGACTAACATAACATAATAAAATTTAAAAAATAATAAAAATAAAAATAAAAATAAAAATATACAATATGAACCACAGGAGGATTATACACACATACATTCAACTCAGAGAATATAATAGTAAAGGAACAGTGAGGACCCACCACCCTCACAAGAGCTGGCACGTTGCCAGTACAGTTTTATGTGCCTGTGACTGTGACCCACGTGAATCCTGGGGTGCTAACTCTGCCACACGGAGGCAGAGAGAAGCACGAAGACATTGTCCTTTTGGGGGAGCCCTGCAGCTTCACTCCAGGGTAGGCTGAGAACGTGGGGGTGGGCTCTGGAAACATCTGCTAAACCTTTGGAGGTTTTGTTCTTCTCTAATTTTATTTGTTTATTTTACTTCCCAATTTGGAACTTGTTCACATTTTTCCTGTTTATTTCTAATCTTTTAGAGGTGGTCCTTGACCTTTTACAATTAAAGTTACTTTATGCATTCTAAGAGTAATTAAAAATGTATCTTTACTTCCTAAATCATACAAATAAATTGTTACCGGCTTGATTCTGATAAACCCCTGCTAGATCATATGCAATTATGTTGCCATCTGATTACGTCTTTTAAACCATATATATTTTAATTATTGTTATCGAGCACCAGGAATGCTTGTTGAGCTATCTCCATGTTTATCCATGTGTTTACTCACTTTCTTGTTCCCCTGGGTCAAGTCCGTGGTTTCCTAGATTCCTCGGCAACTTTTTTCCTCGTTTTCTCTCTGGTTTCGCTGGATGACATCCTTCACTTCCTACGAAAAGGGACCATAAACTGTTGTGGATATCCACTTTCAGTGAACGTATTTGACTTCAGATCTGCTTCCATCCTTGATCTTCACTGCCTCTGTCACCTGAATACGCGATCCCCCGTGGTTTTCTGAAGGAGGGTTGTGTCCCTTCCTAACCGCAAGCCCTCCCATGAGGGCTCTAAGCTCAGGCTTCCCTACCTGCTGCTTCATTTCCACTTACCTGTCTGCTTTCCCTCTCCCAGAAGACCCTCAGTCCTACTGCCTGCCCACTTCATTTGTCTTTATGGGCCTATAGCATTTTATACCATTACTCCCCTTTATCACCATCTCCTTTTGCAGAAGAACTAAATGTGTTCACTCTCAACCACACTCAACTGTAAATCCAAAAACGCCCATTGGGTAGTCCAATCTTTCTCCGTGCAAAGTTACTCAGTGTCCAGCCTCATCCCCGCTGTCTCCCTCACAACAATCCATGCTAACAACCACAGGGATTTATTTATATTTTAAGAAACAGAACCTGCTTCCTCTGTCTGGGTACTTACCGTGGTGTTCTTTTTTTCTTTTTTTTTTTTAAGATTTTATTTATTTGAGAGAGAGACTGAGAGAGAGAGAGCATGAGGCAGGGGAGGATCAGAGGGAGAAGCAGACTCCCTGCTGAGCTGGGAGCCCAACGTGGGACTCGATCCCGGGACTCCAGGATCATGACCTGAGGCGAAGGCTGTCGCTTAACCAACTGAGCCACCCAGGCGTCCCATTACCGTGGTGTTCTGTAAGCTTCTGTCCCCACCTGTGTTTGACCTGCGAACTGTCACTCTCCAAGTCTCAGCTTAGATACCAGCTTCTGTGAGGATTTTTGTGTAACCTCTCGGGTGAGTTAAGGTGTTGTCTCTGCTCCCAAAGCACGGGCACTTACTTACTGTCACGGCAATGACCACGTGTGCTGTGATTTTCTTATTGCTTTGTGCAGCCCCTGGACTATGAGACTCACAACAGGCGGTGACTGTGTGAGTTTTGCTCTTACATTGTCAGTTCCAAGCTTAATGCCTGGATCATATCAGGAGCCAGGATAATATCCACTGAACTGAAGAAAAGCTAAGTATGTGTATGTAATAAAGATACTCCTTTAGACTTGTTAATATGCTTTTCTCCTTTCCAACTATGACCTTCACTCTTAGATTAGCATTTGCTTTTACAGGAGGAGAAGGATTACACAGCATAACACTAACCCTACAGTCAAATTGCTTTCCTGAGAAAGTGATGTACAAATGTTTATATGGCCTTCTTACCATTTCAGTAACTGAGGATGGAGTACTTAGCTCTTAAAACTTCTTCTAGGGGTGCCTGCCTGGCTCAGTCGGTGGGGCGTGCTACTCTTGATCTTGGGGTTGTGAGTTCAAGCCCCATGTTGGGTGTAGAGATTACTTAAATAAATAAACTTTAAAAAAAAAAGCTCTTCTAAAATTTCTTAAAATGTCATCTCCTTCCCACCATTCAGGCTTGGCCAGAAGGAGAAAGAACACGAGATAAGGTGTGTGTGAAATAAATCTTCTTCCTCTCCATTCGGGAGCAGGGTATGAAGAAGAAAAGAAGAGGTTTTGCCTATATTTATTTATTTATTCCTATTTGACAAAATTGAACCCATACTGCAGTCACTTTTACACTATGACTTTTTTTTACCTGCCATGATCTGATGAGCATTTTCTCATGTCACTAAGAATCCTTGCAGGGGCCCCTGGGTGGCTCAGTCAGTTAAGCGTCCGACTCTTGTTTTCAGCTCAGGTCATGATCTCATGGTCGTGAGATTGAGCCCCACATTGGGCTGCATGCTGAGTGGGGAGTCTGCTTGAAGATTCTCTCGTCTCCCTCTGCCCCTCTCCCTGCTCTCTCTCTCTCCCCCTCTCTCTCGTGCACGCATGCATGTGCACACACTCTTTCTCTAAAATAAAATCTTTAAAAAAAATCCTTGCAAGCATGATTTCCTTATGGCTGTTTGGCACATTATTACATGGACACACTATCATTTATGTATCAGGGATCCGTGCTTTTCATCTCTAAATGGAGATAGGGATGGTGGAGATACTGTGTAAAAAGGGCTTCGCTCAGGGCTGGCCACAGAAGAAGTGCAATAAATATGAGTGATTTTCTCCCTCTTCTCCTTTCTCTGACATATATGAGTGCTCTTGAAAGTTTGAGCACTTTTCCAGAATGCACATGTCCAGGAGTCTAAGGATCCCTACCTTTAATAGTCCAGAGATTATTAAAGTATAAAGAAGTATAAAGTACACTGAGTATAAAGTATACTGGGTATAAAGTATATGAGTATAAAAAAGACTCTCAAAAGCTTGCCTGCTGGGTGAGATGCAACAGTGGCAGGTGCATTAGCAGATGGTACTTCAGACCCAACCATTTCCCTGCCCCCACTCCAGTTCCCCCTACTTAATGATGTTCCTCACAGTTTTAATTGGACCACAGTTTCAATTACATTTAATTGCTTTCATCAGGGGCAGCTAGGACCGAAGGTCAGATCCAGTTAACTTCAGTCCCAGATCATGAAAGGAGCCTGCATTTTGAAATATATAAGTTTATCAAATCAACATGTTGTACACCCTAAATTTACAGTGTTATATGTCAATTATATCTCAATAAGTTCAAAGAATAAAAAAAAATTTTTTAAAGAACAGTTCTTGACCTGAAATGTAGGGGTAGTTAGTACCAACGTCTTCAAGGAGTGAAAATAAATTTGGGGTGGGATATGGTTATCTGCATTTGTCTCTACATAGATCAATAGGTGAATAGATATATAGCCACCAGTTATTGGCTTTGTACCTCTTTTTTTTTTTTTTAAAGACTTTATTCATTTGAGACACAGATATACACAGAGAGAGAGCATGAGCAGGGGGAGAGGCAGAGGGAGAGGGAGAAGCAGGCTCCCCGCTGAGTAAGGAGCCCGATGTGGGGCTCGATCCCAGGACCCTGGAATCATGACCTGAGCCGAAGGCAGAGGCTTAACCATCTGAGCCACCCAGGCGCCCCTGGCTTTGTAGCTCTTAAATAAAGCTAAAATTTCCTGAAATAAAGGTATCTCTCTCTCTCTCTCTCTCTCTCTCTCTATATATATATATATATATAATACATCATTTAGTTACAAAAATCAATGTTGAAAGATATAAGGAAACATTTCTTCCATTGGTATCTAAATGTAAAATGGGAGAATTTTTTTGTTTTTGGTAGAAAATATCAAATATTAAAATGTACAAAGTTTGTACATTTTACGAAGTCAATGTTGAGGCCGTGCTTATGTACTTAGAGATGTATGTATGCATTCATCTAAAGAAATGTTTGAAGACATGCACAAATGTATGTAGTGTTCATTCGGCAAGCAGTCTTGTGTATGTCTCTTTGACACATACCTACACCTCTCTGTTTCAAATATACACTTAGTTCCCTCCCTCTCTCCTGACCCCACTATGATGTTGTTAAAAGGCAATTTTAAAAATAATAATAATCATGACTTGTATGCAGGTGTAAGATGAACACATGTCAAAAGATTTTATTAAATTCATTAGTTAATAAGGGATCCGATAAGATATTAAAACTTCTCAAGAGAAAAACCTAAAGAAACACATAATCAGAACTCAGGAATGCTGAAATGAATATGCTAATGGAGGCAAAACCAGTTACTGTGCAGCCAGACATAATGTTTGAAGTAAGCTCTTCCATTGGGTGGGGTGCGAGAATCCGTCACATCACCACCAGATGAAACAAAATTCATTTACATCTCTATCAGAAAAAAATCATTGTCTTCAACTTCAAGTTTGTTTGTTATAACTTACAGAGTTGAAAACTAGCCCAGGTGGAAACCCTGAAGGGCTCAGACCCCAGTGCACTCAGATTACCCCATGGGGTTTGCTAGGTGATGCCTGGTGTTCCATCCAAAGGATACCCCCATACCTTTTTGTGCATTTCCATCTTCCAGAATTTTTCCTGGCAGTGTAATTAAGAGTGCCAGTTACGGAGGGAGAAGATAGGAGGAATTCTAGACCTGGATGCCCCATTGCATCTGTGTGAACTTGGAAAAAATTACGTGATTCTTTTCAGAATGTCATGGAAGGAAAATGGCCTGAGACCTTAATCTTGGAGAATGGGTAAGAGTTTGTCAGAGATGACATGTGGATGCGTGGACTGGCCCTACCAGGAAGGCACATGAGGTGAGGTCAAGGAGCCACAGATCTAATTCTGGTATTCCTGACCTCAGAAAAAAATAACATTATATTTGTCCCTCTGTTTTCTCAACCAAGGAAACTTCTGACCTACATACACCAAAGAGAAGCTGCAAGAATCACATGAGCTCATATTTGGGAAAAGTATTTTTAGGTCTTCAAAGGACTGTGAATTTTTAAGTTCTACTGTGCTGGGTGCTTTACATATATTACGTCACTGAACCCTCCCCACGGTTCTATGAGATGGTTGCCACTGACTTCCTGTTCTCTGAGTCTTAGAGCGAGGGTAGTCTCTTGCCCAAGGTCACACAGCCACAGAGCCTTAGAGTCTAGGACTGAACACTGGCAGCCTCTTACTATGGCAGCTGCAATTAAAAGTAGAATGTTGAATAATGCACCACCAGTCACCTGGAGGGAGGCGTCCAGCGGTGTGGGTCAGGCTTTATCCTCAGTCCTCTTCCCTTCAAGATTTTTCATTCGCAGTTTCATTCACTCACTGGTTAACTTACTAACTCATTCCATCGTCCTCTACTATCGCTGCGTTCTTCAACAGACCTCCTGCTTAATCTACATTAGAGAAATCAAACTTCCAAACCTCTATGTAGATCCTATTAGCTTCATTTATCAGTGAGGACGTTGAGGCCCGAAAGTCCAAGTAACTTTGTGAAGGTCAGACAGCCAGTACGTTGTGAGCTGGGACTAGAGTCCGGGACCCCTTCTAGACCATGACCACGGAGTCGGTACTCAAGGCCCAGCCTGAGTGACTCCAAGCTCACACAGCCCAGCTGTCCTGCTGCAGAACCCTCGACCCCTGCCCGGTGGTCTTCCATGCCCCTGGCTCCACCCTAGGGTCCCTGTAGCAGGTGCTCGAGGGACCATTCCCTCGCTCGTTGGTTCCATGAAATTACAAACCAAACTCAGCCTCTCCCACAAGCCTCTCCTGGTCTCCCTAGACCCACGGGCTCCCACTTTTCTTCTTCCTTTCCAGCCTCAGGAAGCACTTCCCCAAATATGCCCCTTGCTCTCATTAGGAGGGTCAGCATCAGGTTCTGCCCAGAACTAAACTAAGTTGGTCTCTTTGGGCTGTGTTTCATATCCCTGACTGCAGGTTATGCTTCTTTGAGGAGACAAGAAGGGCACCAGTCTCCTAGGAGTCTTTTTTTTTTTTTTTAAAGATTTAGTTTATTTATTTGACAGAGAGAGACAGCTAGAGAGGGAACACAGCAGGGGGAGTGGGAGAGGGAGAAGCAGGCTTCCCGCCGAGCAGGGAGCCCGATGCGGGGCTCGATCCCAGGGCCCGGGGATCATGACCTGAGCCATCCAGGTGCCCCTCGTAATTGAGGATTAAATTAGTGCAGGTAAGGAACGCAGAGCGGTGCATGGCTCCTCGTAAGCACCCAGTTCGCACTCGCCTTGGGGAATGTTGTCGTCTTTCTCCCTGCCACAAGATGCCCAAGCACCTCCACATTCACCTACATCGCTGGCAACCCTTGTTCATCTTAAACACTCAGGTTCTTGCTCTGGGGTGCATTCTCTGGGTGCCCAGCTTGGGTGGGTGGCCCATCTGGGCTTTTATGGCACCTAATGCTCCCTGTAGTTGGCATGGCTCTCCCCCCTCGTGGCTGCTCCTTATTACCGTTGTCTGTCTTTGACCTGTCAGCTCCACGGACTGAGGTCTCCTCACCTACGCGCCCCTGGCCCAGGACTCTGTGCTTGGCACACAGCAGGGGTTAACCATGCGGTTGTTAAGTGAACAAACGCAATATTCACATCTCTCAAGGGATGGCCAAGCTGTGGAGTTATTTATGCTAACTGGGTCATTCTTCCATAATTACATTAAAAACTTGATTATCTTGGGGATTGGAAATAGATTACATCTCCATTTGGAATGAACGAGAAGGCAAGTGGATCATTAGGATAACGACAAGAAAATACAATCCATGACATTTAAAGGGCACGGGCAGGATCCAGACCCCGAGTCAATGACTCCTGCAGGTGACGTTATCAAGTTTGGAGGGTCATAGCATCACGGATTAAGTGAAGCCTTGGAGGTGATTTCATCTAACCCATTCATTCCATCCTGGGTCACTTAAGGCCAAGGGGAGAGGAGAGACTCAGCCAAAAAAGTTTTAAAAAGGCCTGTGGCTAGAGCCTGGTTTCCTAGCTCTCACCTAAATGACAGGATTCTGTGATGTTCACAGCAACCTGTGCTCCAACCACACGAAGCTCCTACCCACAGCCCACGTCTGGCGTCTTCTGAGCCAGGAGACTCCTCAGCTGGTTACTCTCCTCCCACCGAGGGGCTCTTACCCTTCATGCGGCACAACGATTTGTGTACACGTCACACGTGGTCGTGAGGGAGCCGATCGCTGTCCACGCAGCTCTACCGGGCATGGGCAGCTGGGAGTGTGTGTGTGTATGCTTTCACCTGGACTCCTCCCCCTGTGCCTTTTTCATTTGCTGATTTCAATCTGTATCCTTTTCCTGTAATAAACTATAACCATGACTATGACATCTTTTTCTCAGTGCTGTGAGTCCTTCTAGCGAATCATTGAACATGGTGGTAGACTTGGAGACCCAGACACAGCTGCCACTCCATTTATCAACATGTCCCAGCCTGTCGAGGGTTCCCTATCAGGACAGAGAATGCGTGGTGTGGGCCTGGGGTCCTGATAGTGTCAGTTAGCTTTAACTGTATAATAAACCCAAACTTAGTGGCCTCAAACAACTATTTATGGGGGCTCCTGGGTGGCTCCGTCAGTTAAGCCTCCTACTCTTGATTTCAGCTCAGGTCATGATCTCAGGGTCCTGGGATTGAGGCTTGCATCGTTGGGCTCACTGCTCAGAGGGGAGTCTGCTTATCTCCCTCTCCTTCTGCCCCTCCCCCGTCTCATGCGCGCGCGCGCGCTCTCTCTCTCTCTCTCTCTGAAATAAATAAATAAATCTTTAGAAAAACAACAACCAACGAAAAAAAACCCAACTATTTATGTAGTCATGATTCTATAGGTTTTAATGTGGGTTGGGCTCAACTGGGCTGTTCTGCTCTCAACTGGACTCATGCATGTGGTCAACCCCCAATCAGCTGGTGGCTCTGCTTCAAGATTTAGCTGGGTGCCAGATAGGGCAACGAGGGAGACTGGACGATTTGTCTCCCTTCATCCAGCAGGCTAACTCTGGCTTGTCACCGGGCAGTGGGATTCCCAGAGCTACAAGAGAGCAAGCCCCAGTGGGCAAGCACTGGTTAAGTCTTACATCATGATTGTTACTACCCACTGACCAAAGCCAGTCACACGGCCAACCCAGATCCAAGGGGCAGGGAAATAGACTCTGTACCATCACATTGCCAGGGTGCGGATGCAGAGAAGGGGACACTTTGCCATCATTTTTATAACCTACTGCACTAGGATGCCAGTGAACTTCCAGAAGCCTGGCATCACAAGACAGTAAAATGACAGAGAGCTGGCTTTGGGCTGGGGAACCGAGCCTGCAGACTTCATCACAACAGTCCCTGCCTGGTGCAAACGGGCTCCAGCAGCTGGGTCAATAAAAAAGACAAAACAAATACCCCACTACTCATCACAGATCAGCAAACCACAGTTTATTGTTTGGTCTAAAGAAATTAATAGGTATGTTAAAATCAAAAACAAATGAATACCAGCCTTGAGAATTCCCTGAGCAGACAAAACCAGTTTAGTCCTACAAGCAAAGCTTAATTTAGCTTATTTTGCAAAACTAACTTGAACTGGGTCATTTTTTTACTCATGCCTCCGGAAATCATAAGCAAAACTTACACTGTTCCCAGGGTTGGCATGAGGTAACCACTGACCAATTCCCTATCATGAAAAAAGTTCTAGTATCATAACCAGTCACTATGAAGAATACACAGTCAATGCTTTCTCACTGTAGAAGCTGCTTTATAACATTGTACACCTGAGCCTCATTCCGTGTTTTGGTTTGGGTGATCCCAGTTTGCAAACTGTCTTTTGGTGTATGCACAAAAACTTTTATTGATTACTACTTAGTTTTACTTCTGTTATCTCTGAACTTTTGATAGGGACAATTATTCCAATACCATTAAACCTTATCAGAAGTGCCTTACACTTAATGCTTTACAGAATCCCTTCCAAATCTGCCATGTGCTTGTGTCCGCAGGATAACTTTAGGAGTTAGGAGTTTTTATGCCCATTTTTTAGATGAGGAAGTCAAGGCACAGAGAATAAGTATAAGTGCCCCTCCATCCCCGCCAGGTTCATAGTCTCTGTCTGATTCCAACAGCACTCCTTCAGTGCTCTGGTCACTCCCTGCCTTCTATTCGGCACTGCCTCCTTTTTTACAGATGGGGAGGTCGAGGATCACAGCAGCTGGTAAATAAGTGGCTGTGACGCCTCCAAGAGTCGCTGCCTCTGTACATGGTCACATTCGTCAAGACTTCATGACGACCTCCGGGTGCTAGTCAGGGGCTCCGGCATGGGGAGCACAGCAGTGACATACTCAGGGCTTTCGTTCAAGGGGCTCCAAGCTGCTGCAAATATAACTTTGCAGGTTTCTGCTATTTTGTTTGTTTGGGATTAGATAGCATCCAAGGATGCATGGGTCTGGGCATGAAAATCTCATTTTGAGTAGGTGATTCAGAACACGCGCAAAGAGGAATAATCACAGTTTGGTGGGGGAAATAGAGAAAGAGAGGGCATGATTTCAATGCTCATAACACTGGCCTTTCCTGTGACAGTGCTGGGCTCTGGGGCCACAGGGATGAACATTCCCCACCCCGGTCTGTGCCTCGAAAAGCTGCCAGATGAATAGAGCCAACAGCTGGCTCGAGGTCTTTCAGAAGAGGGCATATTATTATTTCATGTTAGGATATCAGGGAAGTGGCCAGTGCTCCCGATTTTCCGCAGCCTCCCTGTATCAGAATGACCGCCCCACTCTGCCATGTGACCCACGGGCCTGGGAAGAGCCTTGCCAAGATATGGACTTTAGCCAGGGGACTACAGGGCCATGAAGGTCCATCCATTTCAACACAAAGTTTTAGGAGGTGCCCTGTCTCCTTGTCTGCTTTGCTCCTTTCATGCCCCCTCCTCAAGAAGCAGACACAGCCTTGGGAAGCTTCTGGCCTGGGAGCAGAGATATTGGAGAAAAGCCAAACCCGGCCCTCAGTCAGGTGCATGAGAAATAGAAATCTCGATTGTTCAAAGCCCCTGAGGTTTTGAGGTCATTTATTAGGTAGCCAGAAACAAACAAACAAAAGCTAATAAAAGTGTGGGGTCTCCTAGCCAGAAGACCCCTACTCTGTGCCCCATGTCAAGGCTTGTATCTCCTTCAACCTGGTCCATCCAGAGGGCAGGTCTGTTTCCAGGTCCAGGCCCCTGTTTGCCTGGCACTGGTGTCCATAGGTGATCAATTCCAGGCGTATTGCCAGTCCTAGCAGAGGCCCGTGTGGTCCCACTCATATGTTTTAGTCGATGCTGGGCTGGGGGCGCTCTACATGTACCCACCATGGTACCCACTGTCAAGTGGCACATTACTCAGCTCTCCTGGCCTCCAGAAGAGCAGGTTCCCATCCCCTGTTCTGAACCAAATGACAAGCAAAACGATCGGGACTGAAGGCAGGAGCTAGGAGCTAGAGTAGCTGCCAGTGCCCGTGACGATGTCCCCTGGTGCCTCTCCCTCAGCTCACACGAGCAGCACCAGGCCGTTCCTTCCACCAGCTGGTGGAGGAGGAAAGTGCCCAAGCTTGGTTTTTGGCTCAGATGGCTTACTATGTGGCTGTAAGCCAACAATGGATCCCAACTAGTGCTTGGGGTGGTTGTGAAGATTTATTATGATAACTTGTCAAGTCCTGCCACATAGAGGTGCTTAGCAAACATAAGATGTTGATCTTCCCTTTGGTGTTACTAGAATCATGGTCACAACAAGGGGAAGCTGGGGGCAAGTAGCTCAGGCCACCTGCACTCAGTTTCCATCCTCTTCCCCTGGTCTCTGCTCCGTTACTAGCCCACTCCCTCCCCACGCCAGTCCTCTAAGTGTGCAGCCCAAGCCCAGGGAATCCTGAGGGTGCCATGTGATTGAATACATCAGCGCTCATTGTGCATCACCCTCTCAAACCGCCCCACCCCCCCGCCGAGTGGTACCTCTGCCAGGCACCCTCTGGGGCTGACCGAAAGAATAATTCAGCAGCCATTTGGACACTCATTGTGGAGCTTTGGCAGACATAGGGAAGAGCCAAAGTCTCTTCAACTTGAGTCTGTGCCCCCACCTCCAGGGAGGCCACACATACTGCACACACACACACACGCACGCACCTGCTCACAGCATTCTGGAAGGGCATAAGCAGGAAACGGATGAGCCCTCGCCCCCAGGCAGAGGGGACGAGTGGTGGTCATGGAGGGATCTGCTGGTCCCAAAGCTGGCTCATCTGTCTTAGGAGGGGCTGCTATAAAAGCACACACTATGGTGGCTTCAACAACAAACATTTATTTCTCACAGTTCTGGAGGTTTTGCAGATCAGGGTGCCAGCAAGTTTGGGTTTTTGGTGAGGACCCCTTCCCAGTTTATAGATGGCCACTTTCTTGCTGTGTCCTCACAGGGTGGAGAGAGGGGGGCTAGTTTCCTTCCTCCCTCTTCTTTTTTTTTTTTTTTTTTTAGATTTTTATTTATTTGACAGAGAGAGAGAGAGACAGCTAGAGAGGGAACACAAGCAGGGGGAGTGGGAGAGGGAGAAGCAGGCTTCCCGCCAAGCAGGGAGCCCGATGTGGGCCTCGATCCCAGGACCCTGGGATCATGACCTGAGCCGAAGGCAGACGCTTAACGACTGAGCCACCCAGGCGCCCCCTCCTTCCTCTTCTTGTAAGGGCACCAATCCCATCATGGGGGCTCCACCTTCATGTCCTCCAAGGGCCCTCACCTCCAGATACCATCATATTGAGGGTTAGGCTTTCAATATATGCATACGGGGTGGGAGAGACAAAGCATGCAGTCCATGACACCTTCTTGGTAAAACCTCATTTTTTATCCTCTAGGATAGAAGTTGAAAACCGGCAGCCTGAAGGTCAAACTGGCCTCTCAGATTATGTCCCATTTGTTCTGGGTGTTTAAAGATAAATTAATTTACTGGCCGATATTTAATCGCAAAAACATTTCTCATAAGAATCCAGATTTCAAGCTCATCTTTAGAAGTAAGACCATCTGGGAACACTCTGTACTTTCCCACTTGGCCACCGTGGGCTGGAAACACTGCCCACTGAAGAAGGGGCATAGGAGCCCCATTGGCCCCAGCCCTTTGCCCTCCCAACACCGGGTGCCTGTATTTGATACTTAGCATCTGTAGTCAGGGCTGCTTCTCTCATGTTTGTAACCCAACCAACCTCTTCATCATTTGAATTTGTAACCTGCGCTTGAAGACAATCCTCTCTTTGAACAGATGAGGAAAGTTAGAAGGGAGCTCGGGCTAGTGTGCGGCACGCAGCATGAAAGCACCATTTGACAAGTTCTTCTTTTCCTTCAAGGCCCAGCTCCACGCCCACAAGACTTCTTCAGCAACATTCTGGCATACGAAATCCCCTCCCCACCTCCTCTGAACTTTAAAGCACTATGGTGGTGAGTAATGGTGCAAAGATAGGGGATGCCTCTGTCCCTTCGTGTTCCCTTGGCCCTTCTCCTTGTGGAGTGGGTTTTGAAATGCTGTCCTAGGGAGGGATCTGAGATGAACGTGCCCCCGTGTGAATTCTGATGCTGCTGACCTAATTCGGGGCATAACTGATTTGACAGCTATTCCCCACCTAAGCTTGTGCCCCTGTTCCTCCTCTTTTGAGGACAGTGAGTTCCCCTAGACTGAACCTGGCTCCCCAGGGAGAGCCTGGGCAACAAATGTGGTGGTTAGACAGGAGTGTTTGCTAAGCCAACATTCATAGGAGGACGGGGACTCCTTTTCATTTCAGAAGGTTAGAAAAATGGTTCTTTTTTACTCCTCGGCCAGGCCACTGGGGGAGAATTGGGAGGAATTTATGCACAGACAATAAGCTCCCTATCAAAGGCGACTGATGCTCCCAGCTGTGAAGGCCTATTGTTGAATTCACCGCTCTGGGCTCTGTTTATCCTTTCATTGTGATGCATAATCACTGTTCCTTGAGGAAGTCTGTGTATCTTAATCAGATTTGACTTTGCAAATCTTGCATTTTCCCCCAAGAGAACTTGCAAATGGTTGCCTTTACTTGGTAGCAGATTAACCCCGATCTTGCTTCTTGCAAAAAGCACAGGAAGTCGGATTGAAGACACTGAAACATTACCACGGAACTGCAGAGAGCAAGAAGCACAGAGACTGGTCTCCACCCTGTGGAGCCCATTTCCAGCATCCTAGCCTGTTGACCCACCTTCCGCATGCACGTCTGCCCCAGGGAAGGAGCGCCCACGCCTCTCCCCGGAAGACCATTCTCTCGCTGCTCAACTGCAGCTGCAGAGATGGCTGTTGTTTGTCAAGGACTAGCTGCTTCTGCCCGTTTTAACCCAGTTCTTCTCTCTGAAGGGCATGTCTGCTACACACTCTTCAGGATGGCCCTTCCCCTGTGCATAGCAAGAGACCTGCCCACTCCCACTCCCCTGAGGAGCAACATAGCTTGTGACCTTAGGCAAGGCATTAAACCTCTCTGAGCTTCAATTTCTCCATCAGGAAAATTGGGATGATAATAATACTCATCTGTGAGGTTTTGTGATGATTCAGCTAGATAACACATGTATAGTATAGTGTGTAAAAGAGCCCCTGGCATATAATGACCTCTCTGTAAGTGGTAGCTCATGACGTCACCACCATCATCATCTTCATCACCATTATCACCATCATCAATATCATCACCATCACCAGCATCATCTCTATCACCACCACCATCATCTTCATCATCATCATCATCACCATCATCACCATCATCATCACCATTATCCCTGTCATCAACATCATCACCATCACCATCATCATCGCTATCATCATCACTATCATCCTCATCCTCATCATCACCATTTTCTTACAAATGGTAACAACCCTGAATCCCTCTACATTTTCTCATATGATCTGGCATGTGAAGCCTTTATTGTCCTGGTTGCTTCACAGTGAAAATGTTCGTAGGACCAGTCACTCAACTGACCCTTGGTTCCCCCATCTTTCAGTGGGGAACTAATGTGTCATACCCCCTTGCACCTGGGCTGACCCACGGTAGAGGCCATAGAGCATCAGTCTCCCTGTTGATCCACGCTCTTCTGTAGGGTGTAACTTCTTGGGTTTTCTCTTCCTTCAAGGAGCTCAGGGCACTGCCATGGGTACCAAGAGTCACTCTTGGAACTCGCTGTATTTTCATTCTTTCTCTGCATACTTACAGTGGTGACATCAGGCCAGGTGTGATTGCTCCCACTGAGGATGCAAGGAAGTGGGAGGCCAAGGAATTAACTGGTAACCTCAAGGTTCCCTTTAAAACAAAGCTCCACCTGTCATTCTCAGCCATAGGATAGCAAATTCTAGGGTGACATCTTTGCACCCCTGCTATTCCAGCCAGTTGTTCAGACTCAGGAGACCTGGTTCCAGACACTACCTAAATTACAGATATTTCCGGGCGCCTGGGTGGCTCAGTCGTTAAGCGTCTGCCTTTGGCTCAGGTCATGATCCCAGGGTCCTGGGATCGAGCCCCGCATCGGGCTCCCTGCTCGGCAGGAAGCCTGCTTCTCCGTCTCCCACTCCCCCTGCTTGTGTTCCTGCTCTCGCTATCTCTCTCTCTGTCAAATAAATAAATAAAATCTTTAAAAATAAATAAATAAATAAATTACAGATATTTCCTATCTGTAGGCCTCAGTTTTCTCGTCTTGTTAAAATG
The DNA here is from genome assembly GCF_964656455.1 of Halichoerus grypus. Taxonomy (NCBI): domain Eukaryota; kingdom Metazoa; phylum Chordata; class Mammalia; order Carnivora; family Phocidae; genus Halichoerus; species Halichoerus grypus. The sequence continues at coordinate 4,295,885 of NC_135716.1, read as the reverse complement.
GGGTTATAGCAGCACCCGCATCATTGAGCTATGAGTATTGAGACAATCCACCTCAAGTGCAAGCACAGTGCATCTTAGTAGCAAACACTCAATAAACTGGATATTTTTCATCTTAAAATGGTTATTTTCCATCTTAGTAACTCTCACATCACAGCTCTCATGAGGAGAACTTTACAAGTGTGGTGCAGAGCCTGGCATGGACCAAGTGCTCAGGGACTATTCCTGCTTATATCACCTCTGCTAGGATTTTGCTCCAAGGCTCCAGCCCTTCTGCCACCACATCTGAGCCACCCAGAGGTCATTGTACGTGTCCAGTCTGATGGGCAGAGTTGGCAGGTTTACCGGCCATCCCTCACTCTGACCTGCAGCCAAAAAAGTTTTCAAGCTGAATTCCAGACAGCAGCTCTGGACTGGCCACTCAGGGATCCAGGGCCCCATGCAGGCTGTCATGCCGGGAAGCCTTCTCACCTCGCCTGGCACTTCTGGGCTCCAAGGCCTGGGGGCTGAAGAGCGCTCAGGTGGTGGATAATTATCCCACATGCTGCTGCCTGCATTTAGATGAAGCATTATTCAAATCCGCTGCCTCTCCAAAGAGCTTTATCATCCTCCTGGGCCCCAGGACATGCAGCCACAGAGCCCCACCCTGGATGGCCTGGGAGTGCGCTGTCAGGAACACCTGCAGTCAGTGGGGCTTGTTTTCTGTGATGTTTCCATCTCATGGTGACCCCTGCTCCTGCTTAGCCTTCTTCCCGGGATCTCTACACTTGGTGTTGGTTCCTTTCAAGAAAAGGACAACAGGAAGGAGCAAAGAGCAAGGGTGGAAGGAAGGAGGAGAGGGGATGGGAAGGTGGCAAAAGGGAGGAAGGGAGGAAGAGAGGAAAGAGAGAAGAAAGGGAATTCTTGCATGCCCCCAGATTTCTTCTTGCTCCTGATGCCTTTACACCTCCCCTACTTCCCTCCACAGTGCACGGACAGGGGTGCAGTAGGTCTACGAGCCCAGAGTGCTTGTGACCATCTTCCCTTCCTTTCCACAAACCTTATATTCTAGTCTCCAGGGACTGGGATGGTCTATGTCTTGTGGTCACATAGAACTGCACCAGCAGAGCCTTTGGAGAGGACCTGCCGCCCGGCACCCAGCACCAGGCCTGGGGTCAGCAGGCAGCCTCCAGCTCTCAGTGCCCCCTATGGGGTTTTCCAATGCATCAACACACTGCAATTTATATTTTCCATTCTATTATGGATGGACATCTCCACAGCTCCCAATTTTGTGCTGCTGTAAATAAAGCTGCTGTGAACATTCTTACACATTTCTTCTCGTATGAGCATATGCACTTATTTTTCTTAGGTGTATACCTAGAAGTAATATTTTTAAATCATAGGGTTGCCATGTGCTTAAATGTAATAGGTAACTTCAAAGTATTGTCTGAAATGATTTTACAAACTGATGCTGCCATCAGCAAGGTATGAACATTCCAGTTGCTCCAAATCCTCACTGACAACTGGCATTATCAGAAGCTTTTTAAATACATTTTAGATGATCTAAGTGGCACTATAGTTTTAACTTACATTTCCCTGAAAAATAATGGTGTTTTGACATTTTGTAATCTTACCAGTCATTTGGATACCGTTTTGTGAAGTATTAATTCAAGTCTTTGCCAAGTTTTTATTGTTGTCTTTCTTATTAATTTGTACTCATTCTTCATTTATTTGAAATATGAGTTCCCTGTCAGATATATGTACTATGAAAGTCTCCTCTTGATCTGTGGCTTGTCCTTCTCTCTCATTTAGCAATGTCTTTTGATCAGCAGGACTTCTTACTTCTTCTTTTTTTTTAGATTTTATTTATCTGAGAGGGAGAGAGCAAGGAGAGGCATGGGGGAAGGAGAAAGAATCTGAAGCAGACTCCGCACTGAGCATGGAGCCCGATGTGGGGCTTGATCCCATGACCACAAGATCATGACCTGAGCTGAAACTAAGAGTCAGATGCTTAACCGACTGAGCCACCCAGGCGCCCCTGAAGTTCTTACTTTTAATTACATCATATATATGTATAGAGTATGTATATATTATATATGTGTGTGTATATATACATATATATGCTTTATATATACATATTTATAATTTTATATATGTGTATACACACACACATATATGCTTTATATATTTGTATTTATAATTTTATTTTTGGTTAATGCCTTATTGCATCCTGTTCAAGAAACCCAAAAGTTATGAAGATATTCTCTTCTGTTTTATCCTGAAAGCTCTAATGTTTTTCATCTCACATGTAGATTTATGATATATTTCAAATTACCTTCATGTATGGTGTGAGGTAAGAGTCCAGGGTTACTATTTTCCATATGGATACCCAGTTTTTCCAGTACCATTTCTTGAAAGAAATAATCTTTTGCCCACTGAAATACTGTAGTGAATTTATAGCAAGTGCAGGTGACAGTGTATATGTGGATCTATTTTTAGACACTCCCTTCTTTTCCATTTGTATATTTGATTTTCCTTGTGCCACTGCTAACCTGCTGCAGACTTAAAATAAGTCTTTCAATAATGTAGAATAAGTCCTTCCACTGTATTGTTCTTCAAGTTTGTCTTGGTTTATTGTAGGTCCTTTGCATTTTCACATAAATTGTGATTTTGTATGATATTGCACTGAATCTCTAGATCCATCTGGGGATTGACAACACTGAGTTTTCCAATCATGAATACGGCATATCTTTCATATTTAGATCTTGTATTCTCTCTCTTGTGTTTTGTTGTTGAAAGTGCAAGGGTCCACTTGTCCCCCACCACTGCTTCTGGGATGGGAGGAGTCTCAGAATGCAGTACAATAAGGAGAAAGATCAGTCCAATCAGCAAGAGCTCTCCAGCCAACACTGCCCAAGGGGAGGAATGGCGCCCCTTGCAGGAGTGCCGGCCTACAGCTGAATCCCTGCAACACTCACTCACTAGTTGGGAATGGCTCAAGGGAAATGTGGCCTCAGCACAGAGGTGATCCAGGATGCAGATGCTGGTGATGGCAGGAAGTGCCTGAGCCAGGATTTGACCCCAGCAACCAGGCCCCAAAGTCAATTCAATTCTTTCCATAGCGGCACTACCTAATCTCATAGAGCTGTAACAAGAGTTTTAAAAAATAGTAAGCTAGGAAGCACTGTGTCCATGGCACAAAGTGTGTCCCATCAACCACTGGATGTTGCTGTTTTATGCCTTTCCTTTGCAACTGCTCAGGGGCAGGTCTAGATGTGATACCAAGTAAAAGTACTCGACACAGTTCATTTCCACTCTGCCACTGACATTCAAACCAGGATTTATAATCTTGCCAGCCTATTTCAAGTTTCATTTAAGAAAAACAAAACAAAAAAGTTATGAATCAGCAATAAAGTTAAACTTCTTTCTCCAGCATCCAACTGTCTCCAAAAGTTACACCTCCCCTGCTGTCCCATCACATTTCCCCTTCGTTCCTGGTGAATACTTGCCTCCAGCAAACTTGTTTCTTCACTGTTCCAACAACACACCCCTGGGAGTATTTGGATCATGCTGTTCAACTGCACCACATGGGAATGGTTCCCCCACGGGTGGCTTTCCAAATCCTCCCAGTCATGCAGGTCAGTGCCTCAGCCCCTCTCAGAATCTTCCTCGCGTAGCCCAGCCTGTAAAGATCTCTCCAACTCAAACTCCAACATTGTCTACATTGGTCACTGGGCAATTAATCATGCTTTGCGAAAACTCTTCACCTAACGTTGAAACACACATTTGTTATTTCATTTTGAATGTTTCTGTATTGTCCCCAAAACCGAACTGAATGCTCATCCAGGAGCCATGTCAATTCAAGAAAGCCATTCAATTCATCAAAATTCTTCCTAAGCCTTTTAAGCCACAAAAAAATTTACAAAAACAAGTTAGACTTGTCTTTCCCTTCAAGGAACTGACATATGACTATGGAAAGAGCCCTGGACTAGAACATCAATGACGAGGGTTCAAGGTTGAATTCTCCTGGCTGATCAGCCATGTGATCTTAGAGGAGTCACTTAACCTCTAGGAACTCTTTGTCAAATGGAACTACTCTTTTACAAGGTTTGCATTTTGAGATCGGGGCAGGAGAATTCCAAGTAGAGGGAACAGAGTACAAAATGCCCCAAGTTCCACCTCAGGCAGTATGTTTCAGGTGTGACCCCCCCATCATTACTATGCCTTCTGTAGAAACAGGTTGGACCAAGAGCTGAAGAGAATTGGCCAATGGGTTCAGATATTCTTGTGAGTGGAAAACAAAGTCACTGAAAAGTTTTGAGCAGGCGAGTACATGATAATTTTATGAAGTTCACTTTTGCACAGTAGATTTTATGAGTACAACATACATACAAAAAAGTGAACACTATCCAGCTCAATGAAATTTTTTTTTCAAACTGGACACACTTATGTTACTAACAACCAAATAAAGAAATAGATCATCAGCAGAATCCAAATATGACTTATGTCCCCTTCCAATCACTACCTACTGCCTGAGAGTGATCACATGGCTAATTTCAAACACCATATGTGAGTTTTGCATATTTTTTAAACTTCATTCAAATGGAATTATAGAGCATGTCTTCTTTTGTATTTGGCTTTTTTTCCCCTTCAGAATAGTTTGTGAAATTCACCCACGATGTTGTCTATAGTTGTAGTTATTCCTTCTCATTGTTAGTGTATTTACTAACTGAGAGTACCACCTTTTTTATTTTCTCTACTCTAGACAGACATTTGGGTTGTTTCCAGTTTGGGGCTATTAAGAAATTGCTGCTCTGAACACGCATGTTTGTATGAGTTGATGACTATATGCACACATTTCTTTCAGGAAGATACAGGAGGGTGGAATTGCTGAGTCTCAGAGCATGCCGGGGTAAAAAGCTGTTGAACTGGTCGTCCCCACACAGTGATGTATGAGAGTTCCATGGCTCTGCATCTTTACCAGCACCTGGCATTGCCAGTGTTTATCAATGTAGCCCTTTGTGGTGGGTGTGTGGTAGTGTCTCTGATTTTTATTTCTGGAAAGTTGACCATCTTTTCTTGTATTTATTGCCCATTCGTGAAGTCTCTGCTCAAGTCTTTTGTCCAGGTTTCTACTAGATTCCATACCTGTTTTTATTGATTTTTAGTTTTTCTTTAATATGCCAGATAGAAGTCCCGTGTTAGATGAATGCTTTACAAATATATTCTCCTATTCTATGTTGCCTTTTTCTTCCCTCTTAGGGCTCCAGGCACCTGGAGCAGCCTGGTTTTATGCCATTCTCTTCCAGTCCTCGCAGGAAGGACACCTTGAGGCAGTTCTTTCTCCTTTCAGAAGGACACCTGGGTACGATTGCTATCTTGCCCAGGGCTATATTAACTTTCTCCTCCCTAAAATATTAGAGTCTGAAGGGACCTACATTGCCTGGATGACGGAACATCACATTGCTTTTACGTATCAGTGACATTTGCTCATTGGACAAGATGCACAAGATACAGCAAGAATGTTGAATAACCCATCAATGGTCCTTCCAATTAGGGGCATAGGGCCAGGTCTTTGTACCCAGCACTGGCCGGTCATCAGGTGTGGGCTGCAGCTGGGGAGGGTGTGTGTCTTGGGGGAGGCAGCTCTCTCTGGGTGAGGGGGAGCAGATCTTTCTCTGTAAGAAAAATGTGCTCCAAAGGGTGGGGAGAAAGAAAACATATTAAGATTTTAAGGATCCAGTGGTCTGGGGTATTCTGGGACTTTCCCACCAAAGAAAATGCCAAATAACAGCATCCACATGTCCCTCCACCCAGTAAGAAGGAAGCACTATGTCTGGTAGCCCTCACCAGGTCCTGGAGGAAGTGCATATTCTGCACTTTGGGATTCTGTTCCAAATTATTTACTATGTGACACAAAGGCTGCCAGCTTTGAGCGGGACCAGAACAAAGTTCAGGCTGTAGCGCCGATGTGAAGCGACAGGCCCCAGGGTAGTAGAAATATCTGTGGTAGGAAGAGATGCCATGTGAGGTTTTGGGCAGGTCCTAATAAGGAGAATCACAAAGTGGACCCAAGTGTCTGGAGCAAGGCCATGCCAGTGAACAGCACCAGGGTGAAACTTGGTCCTGGTAGTGAAGGAACACCTGATCACAGGGCATCAACTGACCATGTGGCCAGAATTTCCCATCAATAGAACCATGGTCACCATGGTGGCAGGGATGGAAGTTAGAGCATGGGTTCCGCTCACCAAGGGTGCCCTGGCTTCTGCAAGCCACAAATGCCCATCCTATCAACCACTGAGATCAAGCCTGAGCCTCTAATACTGCACCATTTCTCAAAGAGATCAACCACCCACTTGGTGTCAAATAAAATTGTGTTGGACCCCTTCCTCTTCAGAACGGGTATAAATCATCATGATCGAAACTGACGCATGTTGGGATTGGGTGCCCTTGGCCAGAACCAGTAACAAGGCTCACGGAGCATTTGCTCCTCCTCACCCAGAGAGAGCTGCCTTACCCCAGACACACACCCTTCCCAGCTGCAGCCCACACCCAATGACCGGCCGGTGCCGGGTGCAAAGACCTGGCCCTATGCCCCGAACTGGAAGGACCATCCTGGCTGCAGCTCTGGGGCCGATGAGGCCTCTGCTACAAGCACATTCTGCCAACACACCTTCCCTCACACCACAGAGGTGCCACTCCTGAGAGCAGTCTCCACCCCCGTCCTGAGGGTTATCTCCCTCTCAGTGTCTTCCTCCAGGGAATAGGACCTAGGTCAGGCATTCTCTACACTTGAAAAGATTTGAAAGAAGAGAGGAAACCAGCTCTGTGGGCTTGGGAGAAAGGGTGCTTTGGATGGAGGACACAGCAGGAGAGGGGACAGAATCACCCCAGGGGAGGCAGTGAGTCTAGCTTGTTCTGGGAACAAGAAGGAGGCCGGCATAGCTGGAGCTAAATGAGCAAGGATAAAAGGTAGAAGACAACAGGAGAGAAGGGGAAATAGAGCAACCTGAGAGAAAGAGAACTAGCTTCCACTGTGAGAAGGGTAAGAAGCCCCAGAGGAGTATGAACAGAGGAGTTACACAATATTACTTATATTTTATGAAAATTGCTTCAGCAACTGGGTTGAAGGAGGCTGTGGGGCAAGCCATGGCAGGGGTCAACAGGCTCTATTTCAGGGATGCGGGGGAGATGGTGGTCTAAAGATGAGAATCTCCTGCCACCTATGGGGTCACTCTTAACATCTTCCCTGCTGTTCTAGGCTGGAACTCCATTGCGCTTTTCCTTCCATCCTCTTCCCCTGCGGGAGAAGGGGACTAAGGCAATGCTTTTAGAATGAATGAACAAACTCATAAGTTATCTATTTTCATCCCTGAGCACTCTAAGGTAATACTTTTCCCGCCTTACAGAGGAGGAGGCTGAAGCTCAGGGAGGCAAAGTATCTTGCAGGTCAGCAAAGACACGACGTGAATCCAGATCCAACTCTAAATCCTGAACTTGGTTTTGAATCATAGCAAGATGGTCACAAACATAAAAATATTTTGGGGAAAACTGTTGAAAATAGTATTCTAAACTGAATACACACACACACACACACACACACACACACACGAGAACTCAATTTTTATTCTTTATATGCAAGGTGGAAACATATGTCCTTATAGTATTCATGTCTCTGTGTGTGTACGTATGCGGAAGGTATCAGCTTCTGTGCTAAAGTTTCATGCAGAAACATCTCATGAAGTCCTATCAAATCCAGGATTGGCATCACCATTTTAAAAACAAGGGCAGTGGGTTCAGTGAACGTAAACATCCTAACCTGGCTTCTAGGGTCACAGAGTCGGCCTGACTTTTGACCATGATCCTTATTGCTATGTGTCTGTAGAATGCGTCTATGTGCTGTGTTCCACGAGGAAAGGATATACCCATATGTATTTTATGCTCTTCATGGGTACGTTATCTATGAACCCATCACATAGATGCGTAGAGACAGTGTGCTACCATCCCCTTGGAAGGTTTGTTTTTGTAGCTGTTTCCTGTGAAAGGATTGTTTTGGCTGAATGTTATTATCCCTCCAAAATTCATATGTTGAAGCCCTAGCCCCCAATGTGATGGATGGTTTTTGGAGGTGTGGCCTTTGGGAGATAATTAGTTTTAGATGAAGCCATGAGTGTGGGGCCCCCTTGTTGGGATTAGTGCCCTTGTAAGAAAATGAGCAAGAGAGAGAGCTTTCTCCCCAGGAGCACACACTGAGGAAAGGCTACGTGAGCAGCTGTCCGTGAGCCAGGAAGATGGCCCTCACCACACACCAAATCTGCCACCACCTTGACCTCAGATTCCCTGCACTCCAGAGTTATGAGAAACAGCTGTTTGCTGGGTAAGCTGCCCAGTCCACGGTACTCTTGTTATACAGGAAGATCACTTCTGCTGCTTTAAGGGTAGAATGATTTTTGTAGTCTTTTAATATCCCTTTCCATGGCTTACCTGGCATGACATTAATCATGGCAAGCTTAAAATAACTTTAAATTCAATTTTCTTTCCTCTTGAATGCCAGCCACAGAGCCTGTTTACAGGGAGCACTAAACAAAAGTGGAGGACAAGAAGAGAAAGTTCAATCAATGTTCCTTCTTGCTAATTGGGGATTTATTACTGGTTCACTTGCTCACAATGGGAGGGAGCAGAGCCTCCCTTCGGTTCTTGGGCCCTGGGCTGCTAATTGGAATCTGGGGTTATTCTCTATGGGCACCTCATAAAGGAGCAGAGAACTGAAGACAAAATGATATTTTTATCTATTTATTGTTCTCTGCAGCCTGAGAGGAGTTTCCTAGGATGGGTGGGCTTGTCCCTCAGCATGCCACACTTTGGCAGGGGGTCAGGGGGCTTTTTCCAATGTGCATTTTTGGGAGAAATGTCCCCATAGACTTGTGTTCAGTCATTTATTCCTTGGCTCACATATTCATATCTGGATGAGCTTTTGCTGTTGTCCCACTAAGCATGAGCCTGTGCTAAGCCCTGTAGGGTACAAGACAGCTCCAACCCTCAGGGGCATCCTGAGGATTCAGAGAAGGTCAGTCCACTGAGTTCTGAAGGGCAAATAGAAGTTCAGAGGGTAAAGAAGAAGGCAAAAACACCTCGGAGGAGAGCCTAGGAGCTTGGGCAGGACATCCCCGGGGCTCCAGCACCTGCTATCCCTCCTAAATGGCCTTCAGTTGCCCACAGAGTTGTTAAGTGCTGGGCATTCAGGACAGAAGGAGCCTAGAAGGTCCTGAAGACCCCAAAGGGGAGTTCTGAAGCCACTGCCAGGGGTGGGTTGGGGAGGAAGGGAAGATGTAGGCAGCTTGAAAGAGACAGAGATAAGATGTCAAAGGCTGGATGCATGCGGGTAGGGGAGGGAGGGAGAAACACACTTCTTTAGGGATTGTAGGGGCTCTACCACGCAGGGCTGAGAGAATTTGGGTGGACATCAGGGGGAACACACTTGCTGCCACGCAGGAGATTAACAGCCCTGGTGCTGGCTCGCCGACAATGGGAGTGTGAGGATGCCCTCTGTGCTGTAGTTTACAAAACACGCTCCCGCTCAGAACCCCATTGAGCCTCACACAGCCCAGGACACACACAGGGTCTGCATCACACACATGAGGACTTGAGGACTGTGCCTCCCCCTCCCATCTGCTCCCAGCTCCCCAGCTGCAGGGAGCGTGGCTGGACACACTGGCTCAGCCCTCAGCCGGCCCAATGCGCCCGCCTCTCTCTCCGCTTCCTCCTCATTGATCTGCTCGGTGCCCGTGGAGTCCAAATGCTCCAGCCTGGTTTCCAATCCCTTCATCTTTCTGCCCTTGTTTTTAAAATGGTGATGCCAATCCTGGATTTGATAGGACTTCGTGAGATGTTTCTGCATGAAACTTTAGCACTCTGGTTCCCACTGCCTGGACCAGCAGCCCACCAGGTCCTAACCTGACTCCCTCATCCACGTAGCTCAGGTCTTCCGTAGAGGAAGAGTCCCTCTATCTAAAGTAACCACCCCATTCTCCACCTTCATAATTTAAATCGAATTCAGTAACGGATCTACATGATTAGGACTTCCCACCTGCCCTCATAGGCTTAGGGCTGTAGGGTGATTCTTACTCCCCCTCAGAACATACCACAAAATTTGACCCAGAATAGCTGATCAAAAAATATTTTAGGTGAAAATATGAATTTATGGAAGAGAATTGGGGTAGAGGAAAGAATTGAAAAAAAAGTTCCTGTCTCCAAGGGTGCCCTGGTGATGACCCCTGCAGCGGGAAGGGTTTGCATTCAGTGGACCACCTGTCTTTTCTCACCTGCCCGCCAACAGCCTGTGAAAGACCGCCCCCTGGCGGTCGGTCACTGTCAGCAGCACCTGAGTCCATAAATCACTGGGTCAGGATTAACCAGCCACGCAGAACAGGCGTTTCCCACAGTGCCATGGTTTATGCGACAATAGGCTGCCAGCCTGTTGGCCGGGGTCTTCTTTAGGTTGCTCTGGTCAGGGAAGCTCATCTCCGTGTCCATCAATGGGTCTAGAAGTCTGAGCTGGAAGGGAGCTCGGGACTGATCATGTAGTTCAGGGACCGGGCTGCCACCGTGGGGCACTGATGTCACCCTCCCCTGCTGCACACTGACAGGCATCACTAATAGATCACAGCACTCTCCCTGCTGGAGAAACACCCAAATCCTTCAAAACACACCAGTGCAGGCAGCCTTTGGCGATCAATCTGAGTCGACCTGTCAAATGAAAGCTGAAACAGTGGGGGTACGTGGCGGGAAACAGATGTCCCCCTCGGCCGGCAATGTTGCAGAGACTTGGAACAAAGGGACCTTTACAGAAGGGACCCCAACAAAGGAGGCCAAGCCCCGGGACCAGCGGCAGGGGGTGGGGGAGACACGGCCACCCCTAGAGAAGAGGGGAGGGGAGGACTTAGTGTTAGGAGCTGGGTTCAAAGCCAGAGCAGGGCAGAGATGGGCGCAGGTCCTGACGGGTCAGCAAGGCAGGGCAGCAGCAGAGGGGCAGATTCTCCTCCCTCTCTCTCCTCTGCACCTCATGTCCAGCCAGCCACTGGCCAAACGGCCTGGAAGCCAGGGGCAGTGACACCTCATGACCTACTTCACTGTTATCCCCCAGTATCTCAGGGTACAGCCCAGGACAGAGAATGACTGAGTGGTAATCTCAACACGGCATGGGGAGGGGTCTGGGTCTTGGAGAACATCTTAGGTCACGCTCCCAAAAGCAGAGCCTGAGACAGGGGTGGGATCGACCTGGCTTGATGAGGGGGTGACCCACAAGGGAACAAGGGAGGCAGAGCAGAGGAGGGGCCTCAGCTGAGCCTGATCCCAGTGCGGGGAGGGTCTCCGCGGAGCTGCTCCCCCCACCTCCGGCAGGCGGGGAGCTGGCCATCTGTGCTTCCTTCTGAGCCAGTCATTGGCTGCGGGCTGTCCTCAGGGAGAGGGCATGCTCTCTCCGTGGAGAACAAATGTCAGGAGAAGGGGACACTGGAGAGCCGTTGTGGAGGTTGGGTGCACCTCAGGTAGGTGGAGCACCAACACCAACCTTCACAGAGTAGATGAGCCGACAGGGTGCAGATCCAATCTCTGCCGCTTATCAGCTGAGTGACAACAGGCAAAACTTTAACCTCTCTGAGCCTCCATGTGGCTATCTGTGAGTGGCCTTCAGTCCCAGTAAAGTTGAGCCCCTGCAATGATGTAGACTGATACCTTCTCTCCTCCATAGCCATGCCCTGTCATCTACAGTCTGAAATGTAGGGTCATGGGGGGCCTGACCCTTAGGAAGGCCAGGGACAGAAGGGGAATGGGAGGCGAGGAGAGGAGGGAGGGGCGAGGGAGGGCAGCGGGCAGCTGTGGGTGGCTCTTCCAGCGGGCAGCAAGCCCAGTGGTCGGCACCAGGACTCCAGCCCCTCCTGAGTTCCTTACATATACATGCATCTGTGTGTCTCTGTTTCCCTACCCAACTAGACTGTTTGGTCCTTGAGATCAGAAGTGAGTTTGGGCTCTTCCATACAACCAGGGCCCAGAAGCTAGCAGGTGATCATCAAATGTTTGTTGAATTGTGATAAAGCAGTCGGGGCCAGCCAAGCCCAAAGGCTCTCATGGCCAAAAGGATCCAGCCTCCTAGAAGGGGGGCGGAGGGTAAGAGCAGAAGTACCTCCACAAATACCCCCAGCAAGTCAACAGCAAACCCTGGATAAGAACCCAGAAGTGGACTCCCAGTCTGGGGATGTTGGACGGGCTTAAAGACCAGCAGCACTCACTGGCTACAGGAATGTGCGTGGAAGTAATGGAGAATCAGTCATCATTTAAGTGACTGTTTGGGATTGAAAGTGTCTAAGGAATGAGAACATACCCCTGAAGAAGTCTCAGAGGAAGGCCAGTACTGTGAATCTGCCACTTCTCTGTCTGCATTTTTTACCTTGTCTCATGGAAAGAGAGACAATTGAAAATGCCAAGTGGTGTTTGCATCTGATGTCCCCTTGTTACCGGTTCTTGAAGACTTGGTGTGTTTGGGGTGTGAGTAAGCACGCGTGCATTTGGACGACTATCACTCAAGTCCCTGTATGGTTAATTAAAAGCAATGGCATCATCTCTACGGTGACATGGGATGATCTCTTCTCTATGAGCCATCATCCTAATTAGCAAGGAGAGAAGGGTTTTGTCTGCTTTCAATTTGTGCATTCTAAAGCTATCGAAATTCACAGGAGATGGGCCTGACTGAATCCAGCATGAAATTCTGTTCAGAAAATCGTTTGTGAATTTTGAAACATGATCTTGGGTTTGTTCAGATGCACGTCCCCTGTATTGTTTCAACTGATAAATAAGTAATAAAGCAACAGTAATAACTATGAGAACAATTCTGAGAGCAGATACAAGTTCTATTGCCTTCCAAAGGCATTGTCAGTGTTCCGCAAAGTGGGTTCCAAAAGCACTAGTCCTTTAAGATGTTCCTTGACAAAACGACCCAGTGCATTTGGTGTACGTGGTTCACATAGAGTCTTCTTGGAGCCTTACAATATCCAGTGGACTATGAGAAGCTCTGAAAAGTCCTGCAGTTTATAAAAAAGTAACTAAAGTCCAGACTTCTTTGAAGATGGACTTTATTTGTGGAATATTTTCCTACCAGTTCAAATCAACACAATCTATAGCTATAAAAGTACTCAACTAAGTAGCTACTGTATCATAGATGAAAAGAATGAGGCTGAGGAATAAATCTCTGGAAACTGAACCCACATCCATTTGGCTTCAAAGTCTACAGTCCCAGTTTCCATGACTCTACCCAAGCAGTGTGGACTTGGGTCTGTGCTTGCACAGACGTTCAAGTTCAAGTTTATGCCTCGCCCTCACTGTGTGGAGGCTGCTCACCTGACAGTGACACCAGGAGGGGAAGGGAAGGGGGCCAGAAAGGCAGAGAAGTGTTTCCTGAACGTCCCTGGGTGCCTGGCACTGTCCTGGGCCCAGAGAATATGGAGATGCTAAGATGGCGGTCCCGATGCTGAGAGTGCTCACCATCTAGAAGTAGAAAGAAATGAATGACCAGCTTGTTAGGAAAGCGAAGACTTTGGAGGCAGACAGCCCTGAATTCCACTAAACGTCTGCTCTGTGCCCAGCAGTGTTCTGAGAACACCATTCCAAGCTTCCAAGGAATTCTGATGATGTTGGAAAATTCCAAGCCCAGTCCTTCTAGAAATAGTATTTGTGAGGGCTCCGAAAGCCAGCTCTAGTCTGCAATGCGGAAGTCCTCGTGCCAGGTGTCCCAGGTATTCTTGGAGCTTTACCAAAGCTGCCTGGCCACCTCTCTCATGTCCAAGGAGAAGGAATTGTCCTCTATTGACTTGTAGCCAGCAATGGGCCAGGCCACCTGCCCGCTTCAGGAGAGAGCAGAGGGAGGTTGTGGGCAAGGCCTCAGGTGACAGCCGGGTCCCGGGAGGGAGTCTGTGCTGCGCTGTGGGGGCCTGGGGCGGCTTGTTCAAGCTCCAGTGGGCTCTGTGAGCCGGAGTAAGGCCCAGAGCCACTGTACTAATCAAGGATGTCACTTTAATAGAAGCAATGAAGTTATTACTTTATTAATTGATTAACTCATTTACACTTTCTTCCCTTTTGCCTTATGTCCATTTAGCTTTTCCTTTTCCCATTCAAAGTGGGGACCAATGAGGTACATCTTGATGGGTCCGTCATGATAACTGGCAAGGTCTGTGGGGGCTTGCATCAAGTTCCAACAGCAGGAAGGGCTCCACAGACCTGTGTCCATGTGCGGGACTCTGCGCCTCTGTTTTCGGCTGTCACTAAGCAAACAGTGTTCTGCCCAACTCCCATCCTCTTCGCTGCAGGGAGTGATCGGGAACCTAAAGAATGCCAGGTTGCCCGCATCGGGGGTGACAGATGGTCCTAATCTGCCCAGGACTGAGGGGATTACCCAGCAAGTGAGACTTGTGGTTCTAAAACAGGAAGAGTCTCAGGCAAACCAAGATGAGTTGCTCGCCCCACCCTGGTCGGCAGAACAGCTGTAGCAGAACCGATGATAGCAGCCACCAGGGTTCTCAAAACCCATCTACTGATATAGACTGATTTTTCTTGATTTGCAAAAGTTTAGACCTCTCAACACCATCCTATGAATCACCCTCAAGCAGGACCCTGTCTCTGGAGATAGAGGCTAAGGTTAAGGGCACCGACACTGGACTCCAGTCCCAGTTCAGCCACCTACAGTTCAAAAGCTCTTGGACAGAGCACCTAGCTTTTCTCTGTCCCACTTCCTTGCCTAGATTCAGTTTGCTAATATCTTGTTTAGGAATTTTGGATCTATATTCAGTAGCCTGGCCTGAATTTTTCTTTCTTGTATTTCATCCTTGCTTGGTTTGGGGACTGAGGTTACATTCAGGTGCCTCACAGGTGAGTTGGGGATGAGTTCTGTTCCATGGCAGCATTTGTACCAAAGTGGAATTATATATATTTTTTTTCATTTTGTCTAATTTATTGACATACTGCATTTGTAATAGACAGTTATATCTTTAATGTTTTATATTTGCAGTTATGTCCCACTTTAATTCCTATCGTTTATGTTTACCCACTATTATTTTTCTCTTGATCAGTATTATTAGATGTTTTCTGAATTATTAGCACTTTGAAGAAACAAATACTACCTTGTTCTATGTTTGTTTTCTAAGTCGCTACTTTTTAGTCTTATATGTAGATATTTGTTATATATTAAGAGGAGGCAGGGAAAAGTTGTCTTGCCCTTTTCCCAAATTCCTTGATGCTTACTCACTAGCTGTAAGGCTGTCTTTTTTTCCCCGACATAAAATACCATGGTTAGGTATGCAATAATTTCGTTATCATTAATGTACAAAACATTGTCACTTTTTGACTACAATTCTTCTTTGAATGAGTTGTTAAGAACTTGACATCATTTCTAATTCTTTTGAGGATGTGAAAGATGTGAGCTCTTCCCCTCCAGACCTATCCTCCATCCCTCTGTCCAGCGAGCTGGCTCCAGGGCCTCCTGGCTTCACGGAGAGGAGCTGGGAGTGGGAGGGGGAGCAAGGTCAGGTATGTATTCTCCAGGCTCCCTGTTCGTTCATGTGCTTCACTCAGAGCACATGCCACCCCCTGAAAGTCGGCTGTTCTCCCTTGCTTGCCTACTCCCACATTTTCTGTCTCCCCATTGATAAGGTGGGTTCCCTGATGGCAGTTTCCCAGCATCGAGCCCAGGGCCTGGCATGGATTAAGATCCCCTCTGGTGCCTGCTCCTGAAGGGAAGAGTTGAAGGAATCTTTTTTTTTTATGATTTTATTTATTTGTCAGAGAGAGAGAGAGAGGGAGAGAGAACACAAGCAGGGGGAGGGGCAGGCAGAGGGAGAAGCAGGCTCCCCACTGAGCAGGGAGCCCGATGCGGGACTCAATCCCAGGACCCCGGGATCATGACCTGAGCTGAAGGCAGACGCCCAACCGATGGAGCCACCCAGGTGTCCCAAGTTGAAGGAATCTTTATAGATCCCAGAGTCCAGCTCCTTCCCAGTATACCTGAGAAACTGAGGCCAGCGAGGCAAGAAGATACATGGACGGTCGAGAGTCTCACTGAGGCAGAGCTGGGGCTACACTCCGCTCCCTGGACTCCTCCAGGCAGAGCATGAGTCCTCTCGGAGGGACGAGGGAAAGGGCATGGGGCGTCATGCCTGGGCACCGTGTGGAGAACTGGTGTTGTCATCCCCCCAAGGAGGGAGGAGGAAACACCCTCCAACCTGACTCACTCGCTCTGTTTCTTCTAAGCTCCACCAACAGCCTCTGATTTCTGCGCCTCGCATATCAAGCCTGCACAGACGGTCAGTTAATTAAATGAGGCCACGACAGCCGAATGGCCTGGAAGGTGTCTGTGTCCACTGCCAAACCTCTAACTTCTTTATGGCTGGGATTTTGTAAATCAAATCAACCAAGTTCCCCGAGACGCTGGGAGAAAGCTGCTCTGCTGAGGTCAGACAGTAAGCAGTGGCTGCCGGGCCACAGACGGTTTCGGAGACAGTCCCGTTTTACCCTCCTCCTCTGCTGAGCCAGGGCCCCGAACCAAAGCACAAAAGGGAATTCCACACGGACATTGTGAAGGAAACCACTGAGGGCTGTAAGAGGGAAGGAGGACCAGCAAACATCATTGAAAATTTGATGCAATGTGCTTTTAAAAATATTCAAGTGGCACCTGGGTGGCTCAGTTAAGCCTCTGACTCTTGATTTTGGCTCAGATCATGATCTCCAGGTCATGGGATACAGCCCTGCCTGGGGCTCTGTGCTCAGCTGGGAGCCTGCTTGAGATTCTCCCTCTCCCTCTGCCCCTCCCCGACTCGCATGTGTGCACGCGCTCTCTCAAATAAATAAAGAAATAGAGAAACAAATAAATAATATTGAAGACTTTCCAAGGAGGACCTTGCTCATAAGCAGAGTTTTAAAAACTCATAATTAGTTTTATAATGGTTACTTTTAAAGGACTGGAAGCACTTGCCCTTGGGTCAGAACTCTGACCAAATACCACCTCGCTTCAATTCCCGTGCACGTGACTCCCATAGTGCACTGACCCCCCCAGGGGGCACCTGCTTGGTCCCAAGCACTCACAGCCTGCTCTCAAAATGAACCCTTGTGGTAAGTTCTACCCCTGGGAAGCACCTTTCAGTTTTTACAAAACCCTTTCATGAGCTTATTTCTCATCACCTCTTGACATGAGCACAGCAATTAACGGGCTCATTTTAAGAGGAAAAAAATTGAGGCTCACGGACGTTGAATTAACCTGCTCCGTCCGTCTAGCGCTAAATGACAGCCTCCGAATTTGAACCTTGCCTGTCTTGTGTATCACCCCGGGACATATCACATTACGTGTGTTGTTAGTTGAGTGTGTGTGTGTCTCTCCCGTGCGTCTCTAAGTTTCTTGAGATAATGTCTCCTTCTCTGCTACTGGCCAATCCTGTCTCTGTGGATTGCACCTGGAGGGGGCCTCGTGGTCATAGGTTTAAAATGCTTGCCTGCATGTTTGAATGAATGAAGGGAAGTTCACCTTGATAAGAAGCCTGAAAAATAGCAACCTTATCCTGGCTCTGCTGTGTGACTTTGGACAACTCACTTTCCCTTTCTGGTCCTTGGATTTCCCACCTGTAACATGAGTTCTTTAAATCCCATAATCTCTCATTTCCCTCTTCATGCCAAAGGTCTTGGCGTGATGCAGCATAGCAAAACAGAAAGTAAGATCTCTTCCCATACTCTTAAAACCAAATCAAAGACAGCTGTAGTGAAAACAGAAACTTTTCTTGGCACAAGGATCTTAAAGTGACCAGGCAGCAGGACTGACTACATAATTAGTGGGACCCAGTCAAAATGAAAATGTGGGTCCCTTATTAAAAATGTTTAAATCATTTCAAGATGGCGACAGAAGAGCTTTAGACAGTCCAGGTCCCTTCAGATTCTATGGTGGTAAGGGATGTAAAAGTAACATGACTTTAGGGCAAGAATGTACATGGATGCTGCTCTCCATGCCATGTGAACAGAAACTGCATGCATGGTCCTACTTTCTGATCATAGGGGTAAAAACAGATAGACTCTGCCACATGAATGGGCTCCTCAAGGATACATATGAAACTCATTCATGCAGCTTCTCACTGCAGTGGGGAAGGGAAGGGACTGTGAATGATGAATGAATGAGTCAGCAGTCCACACATAAAAGACGAGAGAGAGTTCTTATGTGCACCAGTGATGGTCATGATGTAGGATAATGTTTCATGAACTTGGGGGGAAAGAAAGTTCAAGTTCCTGTGTCAGTCTGCTCGGGTTGCCGGGACAAAATATCACAGAATAGAAGTTGAGACCAGCAGACAGCTACTTCCCTTCGCTAGGTGCAAACATCCCTTGAATGATGTTAGCAGAGCACAAGGAGCAGCACTAATGAGCAGAGGGTCTCCGAACTTGGGGCTCCAGGTCAGCCTCTCTGCTCAGCCCCTCTCCACACCAGCCAGACCCCCAACACCTGGCCAGCAGCAGGCACAACATTGAAAGCCTCCTATCTGTTGAGTGGCCGTCTCCCTGCCTCAGCCTTACAGGATTCTGGAGCTTAGAGCGGAGCTTTTTCTAGTTCTGGGGACACCCGGGGTCTGGGCTAGATATAGTCATTCCAGGGCTCGCACCCACCACCGCAGCAATTGCCCCCCCATCCCCAGAGATGAGTGGTTATACCTCAGGAGGATAAATGACCAAACTGGAAATGGACGCGGGGCCAAAAACCCTCTAGGAACTAACTCATTCTCTAAAGAGCAGACTGAACACCCAGTCTCTTCTCTGCAAGTCCTGAGAGGTGCTCATGTGGGCTTGGGTTGCTCATTTGCAAATAAACATGGCTCATGAGCCTACACAACCAAAGGATCGTGCTGTCACAAAGTTCTATGAAGAGATGTCCTAGCAAGGGGACAGAGAGCCCTACCAGGTGCACCCAGCCCTGCCGCATGAACACCCGCATCCACTTCACGGGCAGATGGACCTTTAGCTAAGGTGACCCTAACTCCAAGATGAGGTCTTGCCACACGGCTTCATGTTTAACAGGTGCCCTCGATTTATGCAGAGGATGGGGTGTCTATTGCTATCCACTCGTCTGCCCCTCTACCTATTTGTGGAAGCCCCACTTTATCTGGGGAGGGAATGAGCACAGCTGCATTCAGCCCCCCAGATCCTGACCACAGGGGTGGCCGTGTCACTCAGTTCTGGAGAGTTCAACTTGGGAAAGCCTAACGTGAGGGGATAAGGCCACATGGGAAGAAATCCTTCTTGTTTTTTCCCTCCCTTTCCTGACTAGCTGATAAACAGAATCCATCTGCAAACATGAAAATAATAAGCTGAAAGGAAAGAAATATCCTGGGCCCCTGACAAGTAAACTGCACTGGCCCCAGACAACCTGCCTCCAAGTCGGAATAGGCTGCCCTGGCTCGCCCCGGTCCTCGGCTGGGCGACCATAGCGTGTGCCACAGGCTGGGGCAGACAGCGGAAAGGCAGTTCTCAGAGCTGGAGCCTGGAAGTCTGAGGTCAAGATGTGGGCAGGCTGGTCCTCCTGGGGCCTCTCTCCTGCCCGTGTCTCTCACATGGTCACACTCACTGTGTGTCTGTGTCTGTGTCCTGGTCTCTTCTAAGGACACCAGTCGTACTGTGTCCGGGCCCACCCCATTGACCTCATTTTCCCTGAATTACCTCTTTAAAGACCTCCCATCTCCAAACACAGTCTCGTTCTGAGGTAGTGGGGGTTAGGACTTCAACGTAGGAATTTGCAAGGGGGGGGACACAGTTCATCCACTCACACCACCCATTGTAGGGTTTTCTGTAATTTACTGCTATCCACACAGCTGTTTGCCACATCGGATAAAGAGAAGGCACCGAAGCTGGAGGCCCTGTCTGGTCCAGGCGGGGACCTCAAGGCCAGGCGGCCGTCCTGGGAGGCAGGGGCGTGTGCGCAGGGGCGAATGCAGCCTGTGGGGGAAGAGGCCCAGGGTGAGAAGGTGAGCTGGCCGACCAGCAGCCCTGTGGGCAGACAGCAGGCTCACGGTGACCAGCACCCCCGTGCCCCGTCTGTAAACTTTGCAGATGCCCGTGACATCCGTCAGTACCGCCAGGCCTGCTAATCTGGCACAAATGGAAAGCAGCTGCTACGGTGAGAGGCACTAACGTCTACCAGGCCCGGGACCATCTGCCAGTTCTCCGAGGGCAGCTGAGCGGTGCGGGGAAGGCTGGCTGCAAGCCAGTGAGGGACCAGCGCACCGGCCCTGGAGCCAAATCCAGGCTCCGCTACCCACTCGCTCTGTGACCTTCAGCCATTGAATGCCCTCTCTGTGCCTATTTCCTCGTCTCCAAACAGGAACGATCACCAACCTCGCCTCGGTGCATTACCGTGAGGAAGAAACAATGAATGTGTTTGAAACTTAAGAGAGTGCCCGGCACAGCGTTCACTCTGAGAGTCCAGGGTTGTTGATTTATAGAAATTCTTACATAATCCCAATATTTAATCCCATCCCATGGGCCCAT
Source organism: Halichoerus grypus (assembly GCF_964656455.1). Classification (NCBI taxonomy): domain Eukaryota; kingdom Metazoa; phylum Chordata; class Mammalia; order Carnivora; family Phocidae; genus Halichoerus; species Halichoerus grypus. The sequence goes on along the minus strand of NC_135716.1, from coordinate 4,275,350 downwards.
GGGCCAATCACGACCCTATTCTCCGTCTGATTCCTCCAGGCAAATATTCAGGCAGCAAATGCATTCCACAAATACTCACTAAGTACCCGCTGTGTGCATCACACCGAGGTCAGCCCGGTGAGCTGAAGGCTGGTGATTCCAGCCCTGATTTCCTAAAAGGGTTGTTACAAGGAGGAAATAAAATTGTGGTTGGTAAGCTGCACGCTGCGGTGTAGGGTTTAAGACTCGCTAATATTACCCTCCACGGCGTGTCGCAGTGGCCAGCAGGGTGGAGGAGGGGCCAGGGCCGCGCGGGGTGGGAGGCAGAGAGGGACCTGATGTCAGGAGAGATCTCAGGGGAGCTGCCCCTGACAGGTACCCGCTGTGGGTGGGCACTGGGTACTAGGCCCTCTGCACATATTTTTGGTGGTCGGGGGGGAACACAAGGGCTCAGAGGCGTCCAGGTCTCCGCTCCTTCCCAGTGTTGTAGGAGCTGCTCCAGGGACTGCTTCTGTCTGGCGGGCTGTGAGTGGGAACGATGCTGCTGGCACGCGGAGGCACCGAGGAGCAGATGTGGGTCCTGCTGCTTCACTTCCCCTTCGGTGGAAACTTCACGCCCTGTATTCAAGACGGTAGGTCTGAAAAATGAAGGAGGGTGGCCTCACCCCCATCAGGTATAACGTGGGCCGTAAGCACACCTGCGCTCCTTGATTAAGCATCAAAGTGTCTGGCTTGTTAATTTAGAGCCTCCCAGCTGCCCCATCACCACCACCACATGCACACTGGCCTCGGCAGACTGTTCTCAACCCAGCAGCAAGAACCATCCTGTTGCCATGTGGAGCCACAGTGCCCGGCCTCCAGGGCTGCTCCTCAGAGCCCCCCAGCACTACTTCCTCGGTCCTCACACTCCTCCCCAGATGCTGTGTGTCTCACTCTCTCTCCTTCGGGTCTTTGTTCCACGGGACTTTCTCAATGAAGTCTTTCTTCAGCAGCCACTGAAAATGCATCCCACTTAGGAGTCCTGTCCAATTCTTGGAAGCCTGGAGCTCAATGCCCATCCCTCAGGCCCTGCTCCTCACCGTAAGGCCGGGCAGGATCCGAGAAAGATGGGTTTTCTTTCCCCTAAAGACAGACAATGACAACAGCTCGTTCGTGGACGCTGCCTTGGAAAACCCTCTTCATTATCCCCTTGGCGTGTAAGCAGGTGCTGTTTGAAATTCCCCCGGCGGTGGAGGCAAGACCTTATCAGGTTGAGAAACTGAGCAACTGCTAAAGAGCAGGTTTACAAGCTCATTCTTCCGCCCTGAATCCTCCAGAAAGCACTGGCCTGGCTCCAAACCTGAAAGGAAACAGGTACCTTCTCTGCTCAGAGCGGCAGGTGGGGTCGTACTGACAGCATAGGCCTAGCTCGGGTCTCCTGAGCTGGAGCTCTCCTCCGCCTCTTCCTGGGAGCTTGGCAGTGTTTGCTCCCCTGTTCTGACCCTGTTTCCTCATCTGAAAGACAGGGGTGAGGAGGCCTGGTGTTGCTCCTGTTCCCCCCAGGAAAGCCTGAGGCTTGTGGTTGGCATCTGTTCCGACTGGTTAGCGCAGTGTCGGGGGGTTCTGTGCTTTGAAGAGCGTCCCTGGGAGCTGTTACAAGGACAAAACAAGGCAACTCATGGGGAGCCCCTATCACAGAACCTGGCACAGACCCACCCAGTCAAAGAAGAACGACTAATTCTGGGTGGCTCACGACATCGCCCCCAACAGAGATGACCCTCCCAAAGGCCTTTAGGTATTAAGGGTGTTTCCCTTTAATGATGGAACGAGAGGCAGGTGGGTGGGAAGAAACTCCCCTAAAGATAGTCTCACCTTTGAATAAAGGACTTTCCACTAATGAAACTGCACTGTTGACCCCATCTCATGGGGAAAGGCAATCTGTGGGCAGCCAGCCTTGACGTTAGTTTGCTGAGATTTGTGTTCATTGCACCTCTTCTTTCTCCACATGCCAAGGATGTGCGGATGAGAACAGAAGCACTTTGGTTGGTTTGAAAATTCACCTTCAAAGTGATTTGTGTCCTGCCTTTCTTGGCAGAAGTCAAACTTATCATTAATACACCTAGATTCCAATACAGGCTTTTCTACTAATGTGCTGTGTGATCTGGGGCTAACTGCTCATCCCCTCTGTTCTTTATCTCAAAGAAAATGTGGCTAGCATAGCTAGCCACCTAAGAGCAAGAAGGAGTCTTAGAAAGTCCAATTTCTGACCTTACAGATGACGAAGGTAAGTTTCAAGGAGGAGAAGAGAGTTCACTACTTCTGATTCCAGAAGTCTTCGGACTCTGAATTCTAAGCAACTCACGCAATACTGCAGAGAGCCAATATCAGACCCACGGAGACAGCCTGACCCAGCAGGTCCAGATTCTTCCTCAGATGTGCCTGCCAGTAATGAAGATGGAGCCTGAATGAAGCCTTCAGAAGCCTGTTCATTTCCCTTGAACACGTCTCTGTCAGGCCGTGCGGGGTGAAGAGGAAAGGTAATGGAGTTGCATCCAATTCTCTACCCAGCTGATAAAGAAGACACTGGTGGCAGGGGTCAGCAGCCAGCGTGGCAGGTGGATGGGTAAAAAGAGTTTCCATTTCCCTGAGCCAGACAGCTCTGTGACTACTGAGAGGGGAGCTGCATTCAATTCTGGGTTATTGATCAGAGGCAACTTTGATTCTACCTCTTGAAATGGCTGCAGGGAGGCGTGGGGGGAGAGAAGACAGGTAGGAAGCACCCCACTATCAGGAATCTAGGGTTCATCAGACAAAGAGAATCGAGGATCTGGGTGCAACAGGAATGTCCATATGTCCTCCAACTCCTATGTACAGAGAAAGATCTTAATAAATACTTTTGGGGTCATACTAATCTTTTCAGTCTCGTACATAAGTTATCCTTGGTCTACCTGATCCTTCAATCCTGAGGTTCCCCAGCCCTCCAAGCTTTGCATTCTTGTCTCCCCTTTAGGGGTCATGGATCCCCCCTTAGGGGACCTGATGAAAATTGCTGATTCCTTCACCAAGAAAAGTCCCATAAACAAGTATATGGCAATGCAGACCACAATTTCAGGGAGTTCAAAACCCTTGGTCTATGTACACTGGTGAGTTTCATTTACCCCAGTAGCTTCTATACCCTATGTGCCTGCAAATCTGTATCTTTAACCCAGAATTTTTCTCAAACATCACCTATATGCTACCTATCTGTGGAAAGGATTAAACTGATGGCAGAGAGTGTTTGAGTTACATATAGATGCAGGGGGGTTATTACACTACCTATACACCCCATAGGCTTTTAGTATGAAATGAAATGCCCAAGGAAAACGTCCATGCATGCTGCACAATGAGATATTACACAAATATCTTGGAGAGGCCTGATCATGTTCTTCACTTATGGAGAAGACCAGCCACATAGAAGAGGAGTTATATTTGTCATTTTCATCCAAAAGGGCAGAATAAGGAAGGAAATTTGTACGGCAGTGTATCTTAGGTGGTGGAAAGGAGAATGTCCTTGTAATTTGAGCTGTCCCAAAACAGAAGTTCAGAACACAGGAAGACTCTGGTGCTGCTTCTTGGCTCCTCAGGGGTAAAGTAGAGCTCTTGGTTGTCAATAGCACATTTCCAAACTGAGCTGAACAGGTGTGCATTTGGAAATAGGCTTCCCTCACTTCTTACAGCCTTCAGTGAAGCTTGTCCTTGGTTGGGCTCCCCGTGTATGTCCTGTTTCAGAGCACCATATGGCCTCTAATACCCCACACAGCTGATGCATATGAGAGGGAACCCACCCTACAAAATAGCTCACGAGAAGATATGCTCATGGTACCAGCACTTGGTTCTCCAAAAAACCTTACTCATCTCACTCAGGACAGAACAGAGGTCTGGGTATGAGCCATGGGTTTGGGGTCAAAGAGACCCAAATCTTTATGTATTGGTTTATAATTTTTTTATTATGTTATGTTAGTCACCATACAGTCCATTATTAGTTTTTGATGTAGTGTTCCATGATTCATTGTTTGCATATAACACCCAGTGCTCCATGTAATACGTGCCCTCCTTAATACCCATCACCAGACTAACCCATCCCCCCACTCCTCCTCCCCTCTAAAACCTTCAGTTTGTTTCCTGGAGTCCATAGTCTCTCATGGTTCATTTCCCCCTCCGATTTTCCCCCCTTCATTTTTCCCTTCCTTTTCCTAATGTCCTCCATGCTATTCCTTCTGTTCCACATATGAATGAAACCATATGATAATTGCCTTTCTCTGTTTGACTTATTTCACTTAGCATAATCTCCTCCATAAAGTTCCATCCATGTTGATGCAAATTGGATATTCATCCTTTCTGATGGCTAATATTCCATTGTATATATGAACCCCATCTTCTTTATCCATTCGTCTGTTGAAGGGCATCTCAGCTCCTTCCACAGTTTGGCTATTGTGGACATTGCTGCTATGAACATTGGGGTGCAGGTGCCCCTTCAGATCACTACATCTGTATCTTTGGGGTAAATGCCCAGGAGTGCAATTGCGTATCGGTTTAATTTGAAATCATTTTCAAGGACTCTGTTTTTCTGCCACTGCTTGGTAGGTAAACCTTTCATTAACTTCCATGGAAGCATCACCAAAGCGCTCTCCCTGATTTGGAACTGGGATGAATTCTCACTGTGGCCTTGAGGTCTATGAAAATGACAGCAGTGGGGGAACAGATACATACTGAGCGAATCATGAGAGAAAAAGAGACCTTTTATCTTTGCGGTGAAGTTCACAAACTATCATCATTGACTTTCTCTAGCAATGGGTGCACTAATTACCACTGGTGATACCTGTTTGTTTACTATAACTTTTAAAAAGTCCTTGAAGGAGTTGAATTTGGTTAACTTTTTGTCTGCCCCTGATGGCTGTGATGCCCCTTTTACCTGAGATTAATAAAATCAAGCCCTTTTGAAAATAGTAAGTCATGAAAAAGGTGGAGGATTTTGGAGGCATCCTTTAATACAGGTTAGGACCCTTGGGCCTGGGGAAAGAGAGAACTGGTTTAAAACTTCAAAGTCATTTAAACTTCTAAACTCTCAATTTTTGCATCTATAATATTATATTCTTAAGAGTACCTTTTAAAATTATTTGCTTCTTTTAAATCGAAGTACAATTAACATACAATGTTACATTAGTTTCAGGTAAGTGACATAGCGATTCAACATGATGCAAAGCTCACCACGATAAGTGTAGTCGCCATTTGTCATCACACAGTTATTACAATTATTTACTCTATTCCCTACATTGTACTTTTCATTTCTGTGACTTATTTATTTTATAGCTGGAAGTTTGTATCTCTTCATCCCCTTTATTTTTTTTTTTAAAGATTTTATTTATAAGAGAGAGAGAGCAGGGGGAGGAGCAGAGGGAGAGGACAAGCAGACTCTGCACTGAGCACAGAGCCCAACACGGGGCTCGATCCCATGACCCTGAGATCATGACCTGAGCCGAAATGAAGAGTCGGACACTTAGCCGAATGAGCCACCCAGACGCCCCTTTCCCCTTTATTCTTTAGGATTGTGTTGAAGACTAAATGTGTTCATGCTTTTGAAGTGTTTGGCATATTGCTCAACACATGGTAAATATGTCCAGTGGATGCTGGTTATTCATATCTGGCGCTACTAAGTTTACTGTTGAGACAAGTTGTATCTAAAATTAAACGGGAATGCAAAGGACCTATAACAGATGAAATGATCCTGAAGAAGAAAAATCTGAAGCGCTCACACTACTTGATCTCAAAACTTAATAGAAACCTACAGTCTCCAAGAGAGTGTGGTATTGGTATAACAATGACAAATAGATGAATGGATCCAAGGCATAGACCAAGTCATAGATGTAATTTGTTATTTGACATTTCACTGGAGAAAAGAATAAATTTTTAACAAACGGGGCAGGAAGAACTGAATAAATCTAAGAAAAAAAAATCACACAGCTAGAATCTGGTGGAGTCAAGATCTGATGCAGAATATTCACCTTCAAAGTCTATGTTTATTTTTTTTTAAGATTTTATTTATTTATTTGACAGAGAGACAGCAAGAGAGGGAACACAAGCAGGAGGAGGGAGAAGCAGGCTTCCTGCCCAGCAGGGAGCCCTATGCGGGGCTCGATCCCAGGACCCTGGGATCATGACCAGAGCAGAAGGCAGACGCTTAACAACTGAGCCACCCAGGTGCCCCTCAAAGTCTATATTTAAATACTTCCCTCCACTGCTCTTCCAGGACAGTGATCTGCAAAGCGTCCTAATTAAATACCCAGCCATCTTTGTCCAATTGTTTCTCAAGTCATTCTTTACAGGGAATGAGAGTCTACGTTGAGATGATTTCCAGGTGGCTTTAGATTTGAAGAATCTGTCTCTAAATGGCTTGGGTGTCCCTTATGGCCTAAGGATGGGACCCCAGACCTTCCTGAGCACAGCTCACACTGCCCCAACCTGCTTTCTCAGCCCAGCCTCCACTCTGCAGGCAGGGGATGAGTGCTGCCTCGCAGACCTCAGAAGCCCTCGTCATTGCAGAATAGACACAGACCCAGAAATATCTCAAGGGCTTGGCAATGCGTTTAATTTAATCTTTCGCCTTGCCCCTGAAATCAATTAGACTTGTTTTTTAAACTCCAGGAGTGTGTACAGGCTACAGCCTTTCTCCAAAGTCACCAGAACATATAAAAATGATTCCATGATCTGCCAACTCCCAGACACCCCCAACTTGGTCATTCTGCCTCCTGAAGAGAAGTGCCTTGTACCTCTTTCTATAGCAAGTACCACATGCAAATCCCCAATGCCAATGTCTGGGATCAGCTGGCTTTTGGATAACATGTTGTATTATGGGAGGCTATAGAGTTAACAAAAGAGGCTGACCTAGCAAGGGCTAACCCCGATCCTGTATATAATCCACAAAAGGTGGCAGCTCAATCTGATGGGAAGAAATAATTAATTATGGTGGTGATAGGCAAGTGATTGCACTAAAAAAAACAGACATCCTGGTCCAGGAGAGGCCAAAGCAGTGGGCAGTGTATAAGGGGATGACATTCAGATAGGTGTCAGGGCATGTGTCTACATGAATGAAGTGTAGGGCTGAAGCTGATGATGGCAGAGGGGAGGGGATGGCAGGTTCCAACAGAGTCCAGAAATCAAATGGCATGTCTTCAGGAAGATGGATACCAGAGCATACTCTGGGGGAAACTGAGCTGGGATCTGAAGATTTGGCATGAGTTAAAGATAGAAGCAGAAGAGGAAGGTCGCTAGGGGACAGGAATGGCATATGCAGAAGCCCAATACTGGGATGGACCATGGTACTTCCAAGGGATTGAGAGGATGCCAGGGAGGCTGGAGCAAGAGTGAGGGAGCAGATAGGCAGAGCATGATGAGGCTGGGGAGCTAAGTGCTGGGTCTTCCTTCATACTAAATCATGGGAGGGCACTGGAGGTATTAGGTGAGGATAACAATGATGCGCCCTATGTTGTGAAATGAGAAAGAAATCTGACTCTCAAGGCAGGAAATCAACAATGCTTATTGAACATATAAATATGTATAAACAGTATAAGCACCAAAACCTGTAAGAAATGGATAGCAAACTGATTAGAATGGTCATCTAAATGAGATGGGATTTCAGAAGGATTTTGCTTTTCCTATTACATATTTCTGTATCTTACAAATATTTTACATCAGTACATTTTGCCTTTTCTGAAAAGAAAATTGTTTGTTTTGTTTTCCTTCTTTAAAAAGCAAAATGCAGACAATGACTTCTTTAGACAATAGGAATAAATTGCAAAGGAAATTGCCCTAATGTGACCCAGACTGGGACTGGGCATGCTTTAAACATAAATAGAAAGGTCTTTTGATGATGTAATTTTAAAAGTGTCCTTGACATTCTTAAAGGTTTCAGCAAGCCCAAAGAAAAAAAAAATAGAGTCACGTTGCTAAAAAGGACTTTACAGTTCAAACAACCCAACTTGTATATTTTACAACTACAGGAAATGATGCTCTGAGAGACATTACTTCAAAGAGAAAATCACTCAATAATCAAGAACATTTCTAAACAACAATAAAAACCAATTAGACATTTACATTTTTAAATACTTTCAGTCATTAATAGCAATAAAACTTTGGTTAACTAAGGGAAAATGTGTGCAAGTTTATCACAAAGACTATAAGAAAAAAATTTCAAATATAAAAGAAGACCCGCAGAAATGAAGATCTATATATCATGGTCAAGCGTGGGAAGATTTACTATAAAGACCTGAAGAATGGACTGCCATATAGTAGATGCTCCATATATCCAGGCTAGAGTGAATTCATTAGAAATAAGTCAGTCCTCCTCACATTGTTAAGCACACAGTCATTGGTATTCCAGGAAAAATCCTGACAAGATTCATTGGTTGGTTGGCTTTTCTTTTTAAATAGTTTGTGCTATAATTTCCATTAAACAAAATGCATTTATTTCCAAGTGTACAGGTTGATGATTTTCGACAAACATCTACATCGGTATGACCACCGCCCAACTAGAGACTTAGAACATCTCCATTAGCCCAAAATGTCTCATGGGGCTTTTCAGGAACTTGGCAGACTGATCTGCAAACACGCACTGTAGAGCAAAAGGTCAAGGAGAGTTTAGACAATGTTGAGGAACAGCAAGTGGAGGATTTGATCTAACAGATACAAGATTAATTTTAAAACCACGGTAATGAAGACATAAACGGTCCGAAGGCATAGTTAGGAATTCCAGAAATAGACACACTCAGATAAGAAGTCTCTATACATTTTCCAAACTATATATCCCCAAAATGGTGTCTCAAGTCAGTTTCACTGGAAGATGGCCATTTATGGGTTGTTTGCTGTTGCTTTCCTGCTGGACCAGTAGTATGGAGTAGAGGCCGTATGGCCTGCAAAGCCTAAATCAGGTATCTACTAGCTGACCCTTTATAGAAAGCATTGGCCAATCCCTGCTTAAGACATTTGTTGAGTTTTGAAGCTGCATGATATGAGAGGCTAAAATGCTAAATTATTTGAATTTCACTTCACCATGATCATGGAAATTTAAAATTCTCTAGCTCTTTGTACCCCTCCCATCTTTTGCATTGTTTTTATGAATTTCAGGTCCAAGTATAGATTAAATTTCGGCTCTTCATTCCTTCTCTCATTTCTTTATTTTTTATTTCTTTTAAAGATTTATTTATTTGAGAGAGAGAAGGAGAGCACAAGTGGGCGGAGGAGCGAGGGAGGGAGAAACAGACCCCCCTCTGAACAGGGAGCCCAATCCCAGGACCCTGACATCATGACCTGAGCTGAAGGCAGATGCTTAACCGACTGAGCCACCCAGGTGCCCCTCATTTCTTTATTTTTATATGGGTTCATTTTCTCTGCCTTTGGTATTTAGTGCAGATATGCTGATATTAAATTATCTCTTATTTCCTTCTGAAGAATTTTTATTTTGCCTTCATTTTTGAAACTACTTTTGCTAGCTATGGAATTATAGGATATTAGTTTCCTTTCAGCATTCTAGTGGCTACCCATGCATCTTTGATTTATTACAAATCAAACACAGATTGTTAGTCTTACCAGTTCTCTCATAATGCTAGGACCTTAGAATATTCAAATTCTATTGATTACATTCATGTTTTTCTGTTATTTTAGACAAAAGAGATCAAGGACCCACATTCTAATCACTGGGTAACCACTAAAAGAATAGTAACAGATGTATAACTATTTTAATGGTGGGATACAGGGAACAATAATATTTTTAATTTAAAAGAAGGCAAAAAAAAAAAGAAGAGAAATTGAAACATACAATAAATGGATGGATCAAGTAGAGAACAAATAGTAAGAAGATAGAACTTTACATATATCAGTGCTTATTTTAATTTTAAATGATTATCATTTCAATTAAAACATTGAGATTATCAAAGTAGATACAAAATCAAATGCAATATTTTTGCATATAGAGTCATACCTTTATTATAAAAACACAGAAATATACAAAGCAAAGGGGGGACTATGCATATCATTCAAATACTAACAACAACAACAACAACAAAAACTGGCCTAGCTATACTAATATCAGTTCATGTGGATTCAGGCAAAATAGACTCTAAGGCAAAAACATTACTAAAGAAAAACCACATTTCCTTAATGAAAAAGGGGCCAAACCATCAGGAAGAAATAACAATTCTGAACGTGTGTGTAGCTTCAAAACGTATGTGTCAAAACCTGACAAAACCAAAAGGAGAATTGAAGAAATTCACAATGACCCTGGAAGTTCTATCACACTTCTCACAGTAGGTCATCCAGGGAAAAACTCCATACAGATAAAGAAATCAAAACAAAACACCAAACTAAAATTATTTGACACATATTGAACCCTGTGTCCAGACTGACCATATATACATTCTCTGCAAGTAGACATGACCACTTCCCAAAGTTGACCATATAATGGATTGCAAAGCAAGCCTTACCAAAAAAAAAAAAAAAAAAAGTCAAAGGATTATAATTATTCAGGTTATATTCTCTGATCACAGTGAAATTAGGCTAGAAATATATGTCAAAAGATAATTTTAAAATCACCAAATTATTTGTAAATTAAGCAATACATTTTAAATAATTTATCATTCAAAGAAAAAAAAATCACAACAGAAAGTACAAATGTTTTAAACTGAACAGTAAAGATACTATGTAGCAAAACTTTTATAGTGCAGCCAAAGCAGTTCCTATAGAGAAATGAATGCCCTCAAGTTCAAACATTAGAAAGGGAGATAAGATAAAAAGTATTGACCTAATTGTATCTCACAAAACTAGAAAAAAAAGAATTAAAAGGAAGCATGGAAGAGGAAATAAAATAATAAAAAGATAGAATTCAATGGATTAGAAAGAAAATGTAAAATAAAGAAAATCATCAGAGGCAGATTTATTCTTTGAAAATATTCATAACATTGGTAATTTCCTAGCAATACTAATCAAAAAAGAGGGAGGTAAAAAACATGTATAACCAACACCAGGCAACAAACGGGGGAAATCGCTACACATCCTCACACATCACTGATGGAGACGTAAATTGGAAAAACTATGGTGAAGAATGAGTTGGTGGTATGTACAAAATTTGATGATCCTGTAATTCTGCATGGAGGGATGTGGCTTAAGATGGTGCTTCTGAAATCTGTATGTATGTTAGAATCACCTGGAAAGCTGCAAATCAAAGCAGACCAAACAGACAGATTAATGAAATTGGAATATCCAGAGCTGGAGTGCACATGTATTCTCCCATTTAAAAAATGCTCTCAGTTTTAAATTCTCCTTAATGTACAACTAGAGCTGAGAACCATTTCCCAGGGGAAACACATATAAATATTCATAAGGAGACATGTTTATACGGAGATAAGGGTATTCTTTGTCCTATCTGTAAGAGAGAAATTAAAAAGGAAACTATAAACATTCATCAACAGAAACATTAATAATGAATCTGGAAATTTTCAGTACTGGAATACTATTCAATTCATTTTCAGACAAATGAATGAATGCCGGAATATGTTGACATGGAATAATCTCAAAAACATAGTAAGAAGAATACTTTGCACTATGATAAGTCCAGTATGATACCAATTTTATAAAGTTTAGAAAGAGCTCCAAAATCTATTCTATGTTTTAAAGTCAGTAGAGCGTGGTGGGTAAGAACTCAGAATCTGGTTTAGATATCAGCTTCCCTCCCAATAAGTAAGGCCTTGTAAATTGCACAATTTCTGTGCACCTCACTGTCCCCCTTTATAAAAGGAGGAGTCTTAGTGCCCACCTCAGAGGACTGTGGTGACAACAGGATGAGCTGACAGATGTGAAGTGATTTGGGGCCATCCATTGTTACCACGGTTAACAGCTCTGGTATCCATCGTATCTATAAGGTTTCTTATTATCAAGCATGGTGGGATGGTAGAAGGTAGAACTGGGTGCTGAGTGCTCACCTGTTTTGTATGCTATTTTCTGTTCTTTCCTGCATGTTTAAAATATTTTACAAGAAAAACAATTTAAGAGTCAGAGACCAAGTTCACAACTCAAATCTTCTGCCTGGACCCAGGGCCCAAGGTCACTCAGCTGTTCAATGAAGACTGGTCAACCCAAGGTTCTGAATCCACATCGAAGGTATCTACAAATCCCCAAACCATGTTGCCCCAGAGATCTTGCATCTCACTTAGCAAAGGTGATATAAGAAATTAAATTCTTAGTGTGTATAAGAGTCATTTCTATTCCAACCACTGAGGAACTGGTCTGCTGAAGACACGGTTTCAAAAGTCCTTTGTGATTCTTTAATTGGTTTTTTGTTGTGTTGGGTTGTTGCTACTTTGCTCACCTCTCCTTCACTGACTTCAGACTGGAAAACTCAATGGGAAAAACCACTCCCTCAACTTCCAGCCTCACTCAGAATAAATGCAGAAACTGCCTTCTTACCACCGAATGTCATGCTGGTCCCTGAACATATTTCTCTCCTGATCTCCTGCCCCCTCCCTGTGCCCCTCTGTCCTGGCCACACTCACTAGTTTTGGTTTTGTTTTTTCCTTTTCAAACCTGCTGAGCATCCTCTTATCTCAGAGTCCTGGTACTCGCTGTGCCAGGATCTCTCCCTACAGATCACTCTGTGGCTCACTCCTCCCTGCCCCTGGATCTCCACTCAGAGAGCGACATCCTTCCTGGCCAGCACATCTAAAATAGCCACTTCACTCTACTACTGTCTGCCCAACCTGGTTTATTTTTCCTCATGGTTCACACGTAGGCCAGCCCCCAACATGCCCAAGACCCAGAGCAAGGATGCAAACAGAGGCCCACGTATCTGATTATTTACAAGTTACAGTCAAGCTGGCAAGCTGTTAGTAAGATGTTTTCTATTCTCCTACATTGACAAATATGCAGTCATAACCACCTACCAGGCTAAGTTTAAATTTAGAATTTTCAGATTCCCCTGAATTTTGTACCAGAAAGCAGGGAGGGAGGGCCTCTAGTTCCCAGGCTGGCTCTCAATCCCTTTGTTCCCAGCCCAGGTTAGAGACCAAGGGAACAGGTGGGAGCATCAACTGCCCTATGTCTTAGATCATGTGCATTCACATGGAAGGGGTTCTAATTTGTTTGGACAGAGCCCTTCAATTTATCAGCTCTTCACCAGCCACTGCCTACCCAATAGATGGCTCAGAGATGGTCACAAGCTGAGACAACTACAGTAAAAGAAGATTTTACCATGCCTGGTATAGGTCTGCAGCTCAACGACACCAAAGAACCCGTCCAAGACAGACAGGCAGGATGGACTGTGGCAGGTTGCAACCCAGAAGGGTGAAGGGTTTCAGAATCTGGGCTCTTGGGTAACCCGGCTCGTATTCAAATCCTGGCTCTGTCACTCACCAGCTTTGTGACTTTGAACAAGTTATGTAACTGGCCTTCGGCTGCTCCAGAGGATGTTTGAAGTGATTGCTTGACTTAGTCCAAGTGAGTAGAACAGGGTCAGGCAGTTTTTAAGGCTCTGGTAGGTGTTAGGCAGGAGAATGCTATAGCCTTGAAAGTCCTCAGTCTTGCCTTCACCAAATCCCCGTGGTTTATAATAGAATCAAGGGCTAATATACAAATTAAATATCTCCTTGAAAATAAATTCTGAATTGTAGACTTTGTATTTCATAAGATTTTATAAGAAGGAGAGGAAAGTAGGCACTGGAGTCACCCAGAAAAGCTTCTGAGAGGAGGTGGGACCAAGAGGAGACCAGAGGAGGGGGCATAGGGCTGGAGAGGGGTTCCCTGGCCTTCCACACCAAAGCCCCTTCATTGGAATAAGGGCTGAGTGTCCTAAAGGCAGTGTTTTGAAGGACACAGTGAATTTGGGTATTTAAGCAGCAGTTTAAAAAACAATCCCATTATACTACAGTTGTAACTTATAATGAGCCCCTTCCCTGTGGAGGGAGGGGGCAGGTCTTCTCAATCATTCCATCCTGCCCTTTGACAAGGCTTTCTCCCACCATAAGGCAGCCTCCTCTTCCAAGTGGTTGTTTGTGGGTGCTGTTTGTGAGCAGCCTTGTTAGGAACCCTGCCCAGAAAGCCAAGTGAAGCTTGTCCACAGAGCCACTCAGCTGCCTTGTCTAATTGGAGTTTGCTAACAACACTGTCGGGCAATGGTGTCCGCACAGATGCCCTATTGATTTCAATCCATCCCCAAAACCTTGCCCACCTCATGCCTAGTTATGTGCTCTGGTGTCCTTGGGATTGGATCAAGCTAGATGCAGAAGGAGCTCTCTGCCCCTCGACTTCTCCCCTCATTTCTGAAGACTGACCTAAAGGGCAATCCAGGACTTGTGTTTGGAAAAGGCTGTTTAAGAACATGGTGAACATGGTGGATTTACGACGTCAGAACAGAACCCAGGAATAAGAGCTAATATTCAATTTTAGTGTGTGTGTGTGTTTGTGTGTGTGTGTGTGTACGTGTATGTGTGTGCACATGCATGTATGTGTATGTGTGTGCGCACATGCATGCATGTGTGTGTGCACGTGTGTGTGCCCACATATGCATGCGTGTGTGTGCATGCACACACTAAATGCTGCCTGTGGCTACAGCATGGAACTTTCCCTTTCTCCTTCCGCCTCACCAACCACACTTAAGCTCCAGGACAGCAGAACTGTGAATTGTGTCCCCCAGATGATATATTGACATACCAACCCTTAGTAGCTGTGACTGATCTTCCTTGGAAATTAAGGTCTTTGCAGATAAAATCAGGTTAAAGTGAGAATCATTAGGATGGGTCCCAACACAATGACTCATGCCCTTCTAAGAAGAGGAAAAGAGACACAGAGACACACGGGGAGAACACCATGTGACCACAGAGGCAGAGACTGGAGGGGCGTGCCTACAAGCCAAGGACAGCCAAGCATTGCTGCAACGAGAAGCTACGAGAGAGAGACGTGGAACAGAACTTAGAGCTCTTTAAAGAAAAGAACTTTGTTGACACCTGGACTTTGGACATTTGCCTCCAGAACTATAAGAATAAATTTCTGTTGTTTTAAGCCACCCAGTTGTGGTACTTTGTTTATGCAGCCCTAGGAGTCAAGTACAGGACACACAAGCTAGTCATCTCGAACACCGCAGGAACATCAGGAATCAAAGGGCATTCACTGTAGACTTTGCATCCCCGGCCGGTTTACAGGGGGTTCTTTGCATGTCTGTCTTCCTTCTACCTTTTGTGACTGCTCCAACTAAAGGTCAAGTTGTTCCTCCTGGGTGAAAACTTCTTCTAGCACGTTGGACCACTGATGTAAACTTCTCACCTACCCTGAGTTTACCGGTAATAACCCACAGCCTGTGGAGGGAAAGAGCATCTCACTCAAGTGGGGACAAAAGTTCCCAGAATTTTCCCCAAAGTATTCGCCTCATCAATCCCAAACAATCTACACAATCATTGTTCTTTCTGAGAATAGATTCTCTTTGACATAATTAATCCCCCAGGCCTGTCTCTTCCCTCAGCATTTAGTCATTCATCCATTCAACAAATATTTATCAGGAGGATATTGTATTCCAGACATCTTTCTAAATGCTGAAAACCTCTAGGGATAGAACAGCAGACAAAATGGTCCACAGTCCCAGCCCTCAGAGGACGTACATTCTGGAAGTGAAAGCTAAACAATAAACAATCCCAAAATTGGGAAAACACATAGCATATTTTTTATAGTATATACTATATTGTGTATATGATATTGTATAGGTCCCGTGGAGAATAATACATCAGAAAAGGCAGATAGGAAGTTCTGAATGGAGAGGTGTCCACCTGACTGACTGCTTTAGCCACCTTTCTCGACAGTGAGAACCAACTGCCAAATCTCGTTGACTTAGGAGAGCAGCTACTTACCTCTCTTTCATGGGTCTCTAGGTCAGTTTCAGTTCTGGGTCTACTTGGACTCAGCTGGCTCCACTGATCTCCTCAGGTCAGGACTCAGAGTTGGGGGCAGTCTCTAGGATGGCCCCCAATGACCTCAGCATCTTCACACTTACACCTTGGTATAATCCTCTCCCTTTGAGTGTGGGCTGGACTTAGCAACTCATCTCTGATGAATGAACATGGCAAAAGGATTGGGATAGCACTTCTGAGATTGGGTTATAAAAAGACTGTGTCTTCTGTCTTGCTTGTCCTTCCTCATGCTTTCTTTGTCTGGGTCCTCACTCTGGGGGAAGCCAGGTGCCCTGCTGTGAGCTGCACCACAGAGAGGCCCACGTAGTGAGGAACGGGTGTCTCTGGCCAACAACCAGTGAGATTCTGAATGTCTGGCTCAAGATGAGTCAGTAAATGAGTGCTCTGAGCTCACCAGGGCAGAGGATGACATGAGAGAAGCTGACAGCGCCTCTCGGTGGGGATGGAAGGATAGACACCTCCTGGAAGGTGGCATCCTACTAGGATGGAAGGAAACAGAAACATGTATTTTTCACAATTTATTCTAGGCACATCAGGTGCTTTTATTTCTTTTTTGGGAAGAGTGAAGTACCATAAAGACAGGAGACTTTTTTAAAAGATTCCCCACTAAGGTACTGTTTTTATTTTGTTTCTTCGCTAATTTGTACTGATCTGATACCTTGGGTATCTTTTTCACCATGGTTTTATCACTGTTTTTCTTTTCATGTGGAACTAGAAATAGAACATTTGCTACTTTGCCAAAAAAAAAAAAAATCTAGTTTTTATGATACTCAGGCACAAGACTTAAGATAAATCTCTCTGGACAGTTTCAGGGCCTGTTTGTGGGGAGGGGCACCCCCTGACAGTCATGAGACCAAGCTTGGCACAGACAGGCTGACCTGAAGGTACAGGGCCCATGCTGGGGGACCCCCTGCAGTTGCTTCCACAAACCGAAACTCAAGATTCATAGTAAGAGAACCTGTGTTCAGGTCCCAGCTCTGCCACTTCACCTTTATGTGGCATTTGGCAAATCCCTTCATCTCTCTGGTTGAATTTTGCTGACCTCAAAACATGACGGTGCTGTTGACATCTCCAAGTTCTGATCAATTTTAAATAACATGGCATATAAAAAGAACTTCACAAGGGACCCTCAAACCTGACACAGCAACATAATGGTATAGAGTATGAAAAGGTAGGCAGAGTTTGCTGGGAAAATGAAGACATTGTACATCCATTGGGTCTTGCTAGTATTACAAGCCCCGGAAAGGGTTAGTTGCCCCTTCTCAAGGGGCACAATGTGGCTGAGCGGGCAATGAGCGTTTTGACTCCTGAAGGTAAAAGTCAGACTTGATCCTTTTGGAATATGACAGAGAGCGTCTTCCAGCGTCCCTGTGCTCTAGTGCCAGTCCTAACCCTGTTCCCCGCCCCTTCCTCTTTGTCCTTCCTCCACTTCCATGTTTACCATTTTGCCTCCTTCCTGCTCATCCTTCTTCTCTACGGGCATCATCGAGGTGCACAGCTTGGGGCAGGGGGGGGACTTCCTGTCCACTGCGAGGGCTGCTGTCCCCTGGCAATGGCCAGCTGTGGCCCCTCTGGATGGCCGTGACTGAGCACGGCAGGGCAGTGGGGTCTGGCCATTTCCACCCAAGGTGGGGCCCCTCTCCTGGCTCGTCTTTGCTCCAGACCTCTGTGTGCACTGCTTGGGGCCCCGTTCTGACTTGCCTTGCAGACAGAGATGCTCTCTGCTCAGGTCTGCATCCTCCTTGCTTTCCTGTCTCAGGTGTCAGACCTGCACTGGGGTCTGGAGGCTTTCCTTACCAGCCCCATTTACTCTCACGGGCTCTCCCCACAAGCGTCTTGTGTGCCTAAGTCCTTCTCAGTGTGTGCTGGCTGAACTGACCCATTTTCCTCCTCTGCCTGCTCTCCTTCCTTCTCCTCTTCTTGGACATCAGCTGTGGTGCTCAGCACAGGTGTAGGTCATGCACCCCCAGCAGGCAGATCAGTGACACCATCTGGTGAGGGAAGGGCCGGCCAGCTGGGACCTCAGGAGCTACAGCGATGTCATCTCAGGATTGAAAACACCAAGCGGGAGGTCATGCTCTGAGCAGTGGGAGGTTGCTCCGCCCCGCTTTGCCGATGCCATTCTCCTTTCAAGGTGCTGATGGCAGCTCAGACACTGCAGTCATTCCCTCAGACTCTAATCTGGACCACAGGGTCCCTGGGACTGACTTCATCAGGGAGTCTGGAGGAGGTGAGTGGAGAGGATCTCCAAATCTCAGCAGCCGGGTACTCCCAGGGCCAAGGACCAAGATGGGTGTGGAACTTTGGCCACAGTGTTGTCACAGCTCCGCTCCCTGAGCTTTCCCCAAGGCCCCACTAGTGCCTCCTCCCCCCAGTGTTCCGTGCCTTTTGATCCCAGCTCCCCTCAAACCAGCCCTGGAGAGAGTCTGATCAGCACAGCTGTGGCTGAAGTTTCAGGAATTTTTTGAGTGACAATTGATCTCACCCAGAGGGTATGCGCATGTTAATGAGGGTAAAAGACAAGGTCTTAAGCCAAAGGAAGGAATTTCAAGCAGCCTGGAGCCCAGATCCTGTGGGACAGGGGCGTTTGGTGTATTCTGCTTTGCACTTCTCAGATCAAAATTTCTCTGCGCTGTCTTCTTGCTACCTCTCAGGAGGGCAAGAGACTGGGACTAGCGGCTCTGTACGCAGCACATTGCTAAGCTTCTAAACATATATGATTAGCAAGCATTATCTTATGCAAATTTTACAAGCCTCTAAGCCAAGTGTTAAGAAATCTCAGGGAGGGGAGTTGTTTTCTTTTTCTTTGTTGTTTTTTGTTGTTGTTGTTGTTTGTTTGTTTGTTTGTTTCCAGATAAGGGGAGAGCTTTGTGGTTAGGCAACTTGCCAGGGCAGGCAAGGCTGTGGCGGGACTGGAACTGGGACCCAGGTCTGGCTGACATCCACCTCAGGATCTCCTCCCAGGAGGCTTTCACAAACCTTCCTGAAGACAAGGATCACCTGAGATGCACACCAAAAATGTAGGTTCTGGAGGGCCCCTCCAGGCAGTCGGACTCAAGGCTGGGAATGATCAGTGCGTCCCATCTGCTCCAGGGTAGTGGCCCCAGGCCCAGGTCCCCAGAAGCAGGCTCTGAGGCAGAAATAAGGGGCAGGACGCTTACAGGGGTGGGGCGGGGGGACTCTTAGGATCCTCACCTGTGGGAAAGAAAGGGTTCAGGTCAGACTGAAAGTATTCAGTGGAAACTACTGGAAACTCTGAAGCTGGGACAACCCATCAGAACTGGCCTGAGTCGGATGGAAGCGCCAGGATTTCCACCACTGCCTGAGCAATCAGGGCTGTGAGCTGGCCTCGGTGCACCCAGGCCGGGTAATGCTCTTCAGCAGAGGCAGTTCCCAAAACATCAAGAATGGAGAACTGCCAGCCAACAGCCTTCCCACCAGCTGGCGAAAGAGATCCTTTACTGCTGGAGCGGCCAGTGCCACAGCGTCCACAACAGGAACCACCATATAAAACCCACAGAAATCGTGATATGAAGTCCCAACCGTTAACATAGAGCAAATTCATAGATTTTCTTGTCCTCACCCACAGTTTCTGGCCAGTAGGGGGCAGCAAAGAGCTTTCTAGGTGCTGCTCTACAAGGGTTGGTGTTTGATGGGTTTAGGACACTCCCTTTGCCTGCAGGGAGGATGCAGGCGAGGAGAGGCTGCCTTATTAAGGGCTCACCTCCTTGCAGCCATGCAACAAGTTACTTAACTTCACCCACATCTGAAAAACTGTGGGTTATAATAGTACCCACTTTACAGGGTTCTTATGTCAATGAGGAGTTGAAATATGTACAATGCTTAGCACGCCTGAAAAATAGTACCTTGTCACTAAACCTTATTAGATTTATTGTTTTCACTATATGTACAGAGATGCTTGTCATTTAACCAAGAGGCTATGGTAACAGGTTGTACACATGGTGGGGAGGATGGTGGGGCCATCTGTAGAGACCAGGTAGGGAAGCAGAGGAGTAGGTGTGCAGGGGGTGGAGGAGGTCCTCCCAGAAGGTAGATAGTTCTAAGGCCACTGTCAAGGTGAGGATAGAGATATTAGGGATCTGAAAGTCAACAGTGTCCTGGAAGGAACTATACCAAAAGGATGTATGAGGTCACCCAGAGGGATAACCAGTCATAATTGAGCATGCAATCAAAATAGTTTCAGAAGAGAAAAGGACTGAAGAAGGAACCATGGGGGATGCTGACATTTTAAGACTGCTGAGGCAGGGGAAGAGCAGCCCATGGTGGAGAATGGAAAGGAGGCTGGGCAGGTGTGAGGAGAAGTGAAGGACAGGCAGATGTGAGGAAGATAGGTAAGGGTAACAGCCCAGGAACCAGGAGAGGAAGGTTTTCAACAGGGAGAAAGTAGCCTGAAAAGCAAGCAGACACAGGTGTCAGGCAGGATGGGGCTGGAGAGAAGAAATGATGGGCAACCTTCCCAAGAACAACTTTAGTGAGGGCAGAAACCCAAATGCAGTGAGCCCAGGGCTGGTGAAGGAGAAGTGGTAGATGTCATCAAAAGAGAGACATGTAGGTGGGAAGCCTAAAGATTGTATTAACTATGCAATGGAGATGGAGAGACGGATGGATGGATGGATGGGTGGGTGAGAGATGGAGCGATGATGGATGGATGGGGGGGTGGCTGGATAGATAGATGGACAGACAGACTACCTATGCTTTAAGTCCCATTTGTCAAGTTGTTCTTCTAAGCACTTAATTGTATGAGATGTATATCTTACTTAATTGTAGGAGATGTGTATTATTAGTCTATTTTCCTATCCTTGTGCTAATAGAACTCTGTTCTGATTGCCCCATCTTTGTAATAAGATTTAATATCTGACATTTTTTGGCCCTTTTCTCTCTGTATGTATTTTAGAATAAGCTTAAGTTCCATGAGGGGAAAAAAAAGGTAAGCTATTTGGCATTAAAGTTTTAGATTAAACATAATCAGAATCTTACAGTGAATCTACTCTTCCATGAACATAGTATATATCACTATCTTTTCAATTTCTGGGATAAGATGTTCTCATTCGAAATCGATTTTAAAAAAATTAAAACCAATCACCCTAACCTATTATAACATAAGGTTATGTCAAGAGCCTTTCTTTTTTTTTTTTTAAAGATTTTATTTATTTATTTGAGAGAGAGAGAATGAGAGAGAGCATATGAGGGGGGGAGGGTCAGAGGGAGAGGCAGACTCCCTGCCGAGCAGGGAGCCCGATGCGGGACTTGATCCAGGGACTCCAGGATCATGACCTGAGCCGAAGGCAGTCACTTAACCAACTGAGCCACCCAGGCACCCAAGAGCCTTTCTTTATAAGTGTTTTCTAAGAGACATCACTTGTCTTCAGGATAAAACCACATATCCAATCATTTCCATACCTTATTTAAAATCTTTCAGTGACTATTGCCTACTAAAGACAAGATTCTTTGATGTTCATGCAAGGTTCTTCATGACATGATCCTTAAGTTGCAAATTCTAGGCTGATCTCTGGCCCCTTTTCTTTGTTCATTGTGTCTGACCTGTCATCAATTCCTTAAAATATATTTATTACATAGTAATAATTAATAATAGTTATTTAAATATATTTAATAATATTTAATATATTTATTATATATAACTATTTATATATACACATACATACATTTTTATATGTATATATATACATAGTTTAGTTTGACCCCAAGAATCTTTCATCCAGATTATCACAATGGGCTCCTAAGCAGTCACCCAGAGTGATGTTGTATAATACAAATTAGTTTATGTCACTCCCAAATCCTTCAATTGGCCCAGTGGTGTGCTGTAGTCTGTTCATACTGGCTTCTGAGTGAATTGTTAATACTCAGGAATCTCACAAGCCAATTGTAAAACTGTTGTTTACTTGAAAATGACCCTGGTGGGACTATTTACTCTAGAAAATAAAAGGGCATAGTCTACAAATCAGTGAATTTTGTTTTTGAAAGCCAGTTTTCCAGCACAGTGCTGAATATACCCTTTACCCATGAGATAAAGACCACAGCCCATAATCAAGTTTCTCTCTACCTATGCCCTAGTCAAACTATAGCTCCAGAAGGTTTTATACTTCTTTGCTTTTGCACTATCTTCCTTCTGATTGTAATGTATTTCCTTTCCCCAGCCTATATGCACCACTGCCTAGACTCAGTTTAGTGTTTATTGCCTAAGGAAGCAGAGCATCTCTTCTTTCCTGTACCTCTACAAAAAGCATTTATTACATGATGCCTAGTCATTGGTTTCTGTATCTGTGCACTCCTTAATCTGCAAGCTTCTGAAAAGCATGCATCTGTCATTATTCATCTATTATTCCCTGTGGTTAGTACAGGAATACTTCAGAGATACTGGGGGTCCAGTTCCAGACTGCTGCAATAAACGGAATATTGCAATAAAGTGAGTCAAACGAAATTTTTCCCCAGTACATCTACAAATTACATTTATTCTATACTATAGTCTATTAAATATGTAATAACATTGTGTCTAAAAAATGTACATACTTTATTTTAAAAATACCTTATTGCTAAAAAATGCTAACCATCATCTAAGCTTTCAGCACGTAGCAATCACTGATCACATATCACCATGACAAATATAATAATGAAAAAGTCTGAAATATTGCAAGAATTACCAAAATGTGACACAAAGACCTCAAATGAGCGAACAGTGTTTGAAAAATGGCACTGATAGACTTGCTCAACACAGAGTTACATAAACCTTCAATTGTAAAAATCGCTATATCTGTGAAACACAATAAAGTGAAGCATAGTAAAACGAGGTATGCCTCTACACTGTCTAGCACATGACAGGTGGTACATAAATGTTGGCCAGCTAAGAAAGGAGTTGATAAAAGATCTTCCCTTCTTTGGGTACCCATGTTTCCTTCATGCTCACCAACTTTCCCAACCTTAACTTCCTGCCATGTCCCCCAGATCTGCCCTATAGGGAGAAGTATAGCATAGCACCACTCCCCATCCCACCCTAAGCCATAAAGCAGGATGGGTGAGTCAACCCCAAATCCAAAGAGAAATCAAACTGAATGGAAATTCTACTCTTTCTTCCCATCTTACTGGAAATAATTACTGGGGCAAAATTGTTGAAAGAGGTTGTTGTGTTTCCCTATTGCTGTATCACGAACTACCCCCAAGCTTGGTGGTTTAAAAGAACCATCTTGATTTTCTCATGACTTGGTGGGTCAGGAATTCAGGAAGGCCTGGACTCTGCACTTTGACTCTGATCCCTGTGGCACCAAGTGGGGAACAGCTGGGTGGGAGGACCCCCTTCCAAGTTGGCTTCTTCACAGGCATATTCAGCATCTCTGTGTTCTGTGGCCTCTCTGTCTCCACATGACATTTCATCTGCCAGAGCTTTGCTGTGTGGCTTGGGCTTCCCACATCATGGTGATCTCAGGAGAGTTATCCTTATATGGCAGCTGTGTTCCAGAAGAAGGAGGCAGAAACTGCTGGTCTTCTTAAAATGTAGCTTTAGAGCAAGCATCGGATTACCTCTCATGCACTCTATTGGCAAAAGCAGTACCAGGCCAGACAGGTTCAAGAAGATAGAAATAGATCCCATTTTCAATGGGAAGAGTATAAAATACTTCATGCCCATCTTTAAACTGCCACAGAGGTGACTCGTTCTTGTCTCTCTCTCATAGAAATTGGGATAGCAAAGCTATACTGAGAGGAAAATATGAAGCCCAAAGCACCCTCTGTGGAATTAGTTACTATCTCCAACCAGGTGCAGTGAAACCTGGCACCAGACATTTAATCAAATCCCAAAAAAAAGTGCTGAACTGAGTTTTTTCTAACACCGACTTGCAATCCATCTCAGATGACTTAACCTCCAGCAATTCCATAAGTCACCCAAGTAGGCAGAATCTGTTCTCCAACTGTTAGAGAGAAAGCGTTGCCTCTCCTGGGATGAGCAGTGAGTCCAGAAGCCATCCTCACTGTGTCAGAGGAAATAGACTCGAACCATCCAGAGGAGATCGAAAGGAGAAGAAATGGCACATAAACCACTCACACAAACCGCAGAAAGGGGAAAGCAGCAGAAATATGCACACAGAACAAACAAAACCAGTTTTTTTCCAGACATTTGGATTTCAAGGTTTGAATGTGTTTCCTTGAGGAATATGAACTTTAATCACTAAAGGATTTTTATGTTTATGGATCCCTGAATCACTCAAGGTTAAACAGGAAGCATGGTGACTCAACTCAGAAGGAGTGAATGAAAATCATGGAGAAAGGAGCCTATTTAAAAAGGCGAGGGAAACCTTGTGGAAAATCAGGTACAGACAATGGGAAGAAGTCATCATGACCCTGGGGATCAGTGGACGAAGGGAGGAGGCGAATACTGGAAGCCAACAAGAACTGAAACTGTAGGGAAGGGCTGCCTGATGGGAGCCACTGTGTAGGAAGAGAGCTTCAACCGAGACCCAGCTGTTGATCCAGCAGGGACTATCCCATCCCAGGTGAGCTACCAGATGACTGCAGCCACCTGGGCAAACTCAGGTGGAACCAGCAGAAGACTGGCCAGTTGAGCCCATTCTAAATGGCTGACCTACAGAATCTTACATTCCAAGAAAATCCAGTGGTGTGTGGCACATTGATATATTCCCTCCAACGTAAACTACATGCCGCTCTTTCTGGTCCCTCCTACCACTATGAGAAGGCACAATACCTAGTGGGTCTCCTTGGATCTTGGAGGCAACATATAATGTATTTGGTCAAGCTGCTCTGACCCATTGTCCAAGTCATATAAAGGCTGCCCATTATGATTAACAACCAGAGGAAGAAAAGCACTAGATCTGGTCGAAGCTGTTCATTCAAGCTGCTCTAGCAGCTTAGGCCATATAACCAGCAAATCTGATGGTGTTTAAAGTGCCTATGGTAGAGACAGATGCTTTCTGGAGCCCTGAGCAGGTCTCATAGAAGAATCCCAGCACAGCTCCAGAGATTATTCTTTTGACAGTTCCTGCCTTGGACAGGCCCCAGCAGACAGCAAGTGCTTGTCCATAATCCACCAAATTACTAGGCAACCTGAGGTACCCATCATGAACTGGATGCTGTCTGATCCAACGTGTCACAATGCCTGGCGTGCACTGCAGCCATCCACCACCCAGTGGGAACCATAAGTACAAGACTGGCCTTGTGGGATCGGAACTCAAGTGAATTACATGGCCAAGTGGTTCTGATTCCCATAGCTCCCACACTGCCATACTTCCTCCTCTCTTTCAAGTTAGCACCCATTGCTTCATGGGGAATTCCCTACGACCAGTTTACTGAGGAAGAAAAAATTCAAGCCTAGTTTACGGAGAGTTCTGCACAAAATTCTGGCACTATCCGAAAATGGGCAGCAGCAGCAACATCTCCGCCATATTGAGGAGCAGACCCAGAGGACAACAAAGGCATTAAAGAGGTCCTCACAGTGGTCAGAACCGCAGGCAATGCCCTCTGGTCATTTAATTGGCCTGAAAGAAGACATTGACAGAGGTATACACCTACACTAGTTCATGAACACTGACTAAGCCTGGCTGGACCTGAAAGTAAGATGGTTGGAAAATTGCTGACAGGGAGGTCTGAAGGAGAGGAACGCGGCCAGATCTCTCTGAATGTGCACAACTGTGAGGATGTTTGTGTCATGTGTGAATGCTCACTAAAGAGCAATCTCCGGTAGGTCTTCACAATCAGGTGGATGAAATGACTAATTCTATGGATGTCAGTTCCTCTCTTTCCCCAGTCATCTTGTCTAACCAGTGGGCTCATGAACAGAGGGCATGGTGGCAGGGACGGAGATTATGCACGGGCTCAGCACCATGGACTTACATTCATCAAAGCCAGTCTGGCTGCAGTCACTGCTGAATGCCCAAGCTGCCAACAGCAAGCCCCCGATTTGGCACCTTTCTCTGAAAGGAACCAGACTGCCACTTGGTGGCAAGTTGATTAATAGAACTGCTTCCATCATGGAAGAAGCAGTGCTTTGTTCTCTTTGAAAGAGAGACCTCCTTGGATGTGGATTTGCCCTTTTTGTCTACAGTGCTTCTGCCAAAACCAGCATCTTTGGACTTATTAAATGCCTTACTGACCGTCATGGTAATCCACACTTCATTACTTCTGACCAAGAAAGATTTTATAGCAAATGGAGTGTAGCAATGGGCTCATATGCATGTGATTTACCAGTGTTACCATGGTCCCACGGATCAGCTGGCCCTATAGAATGGTGATGTGGTCTTTTGAAAGCTCAGTTTTGATGCCAGGGGGCTGGCCATACTTTGAAGGTATAAGGTATATGCTCAGAATCAGCAAGTGATACCCAGTAGTTTCTTCCTTGCCAAGATTGCCAGGTCTGGGGGTCAAGATGGAAATAGGAGTAGTTCTTCATATTTTCCCTTAACGATCCACTAGCCACTGGCAACATTTTGTAACTGATCCCTGCAATTTTCCACTTTTCTGCTTAAAGAGTTTAATTCCCAAGGGAGGAATATTTCTACCAGGGGACACAGCAACCATTCATCCCATTGACCTGGAAATTAGGTTGCCACCTGAACACTAGCAAATCTGAGCTACTGTACTGGCTGGGCTGCTTGACCCTGGCTATGAAGGGGCCTGGGGGGTGCTACTCATCAACAGGGGCAAGGAGAAGTATGTCTGGAATGCAAGAGATCTGGGTACCTCTTAGCATTCCTATATCCCATAATGAAAGTCAATAAAAAATTGCAAAACACACCGACAAAACTGAAAATAGTATAGCCGCTTCAAGAATTAAGGTTTGGATCATCCCACCAACTAAGGAACCACAACCATCTGAGGTTCTTGCTGAGGGGAAAGGGAATATGTAATAGGCATAGATGACAGAAGGTTGTAAATGCTAGCAACAACTACGTGGTCCAGTTGCAGAAATGAGGATTGCTGTAGTTCTGAGTAATTTCTTTCTTGCTCTTATATAAGCGTATTTGTGTAATATTAACCAGGTCTCTCTCTTTGTCTCTCTCTCTCTTCCTGCCATTTTCCAACTATTTGGCATAAGATATATTATTAGTGGTTAACCTTGTATCTCAGGAAGTGAGATACAGGCTATCAAAAGGGAGTGTGACTCAGCTAAAATGGCAATGAATACCATCAGATGGATAAAGTGAACATGTGGGACTTTGAATTCTCCTTTGGAGAGAGAGTTAGTGTTTTTACTAAGGTTGTACGAGGTTATTTGCTTCATGTTAGGCCGAAGCAGGATTTTGCTTGTGTTTTCACTTGGAGCGTAACTGGCTAGAGAGGCTGTAAAGGTAGATGTTGTGCTGACCAGGAATGGACAGTTGAATTGTGCTGTGCTGATTCGGCTAAGCTGGGGATTGGATTCCCCATAATTTTCTTCCCTGGGTGATGCCATGTTAGAGTTGTCCAAGAGAGGGACTTATTCAAGGTCTGGAAGGAGAAGCGCATGAGCTGCCAAAACTCTCTGGAGGTGTTGTGGATATGACAGAGAGATGCAAAGATGCTCTTTGGGTTCCAGGCTCCACACTCTCCTCCACTCTGTCCAGCTCTTTCTTCCACTCTCCTGACCCACAGTGACTCCAGGGCCACCAGGAGAATCTCAGCTGTGGTCACACACAGACCGGTCTGTGGGCTCCTCCCTTCAGCACCACTTTGGAAGCTGGACAAACAAGTCTCAGGTTGACTGGTGAGTGCCTCCTTTTCTGACTTCTGGACTTGCATTCCACACCTGCTCCAACAAATGATGAGACCTAATTCCGATAATGAATCCTTTATTCCCTCGTCTCATGGTGACTCTGCTCCTCTGAATAAATTCTGGTTTCTGGATGGGGTCAGCCAATAGAGAGAAGCTGATGAGACCAGAAGAAGGAAGGAAGGGTGGGTCAGGGAGTGCATTCTCTGGTTCTCCCCATGTGTTGCTCAGTCACCCTGGATCACCCAACCTATGGTCACAAATCCCATGGGTCAGCCTCTCATCAGAACTTCTCCACCTTCCACTTCCTATGATTGCCCTGCAGGTGTTGGGATGGTCAAAGCTTCGTCTACAGCCCTGGGGCCCTGCACCACCCCTGCTGGCTTCCCTTTACCACCCCTGCTGGCTTCCCTTCGCCCTGCCCACACTTCTGTAGGTATTTACTGGAGAAAGTCTCCTGAGTTTTAAGGGTGCCTCATTGACCTAAATGAAAGGGCTGAAACTCTACAAGTCTTAAAAGGACACAAAAAAGCCAACCCTTGTGACCTTGGGTCAGGTGATGGCTACTTAGAGGTGATAACAAAAGCACAACTGGACTTTAAAATGTAAGACTTTTGTGCTTCAAAGGATACCATTAAAAATGTGAAAATGTAGGGGTGCCTGGGTGGCTCAGTTGGTTAAGTGACTGCCTTCAGCTCAGGTCATGATCCTGGAGTCCCGGATCAAGTCCCGCATCGGGCTCCCTGCTCAGCGGGGAGTCTGCTTCTCCCTCTGACCCTACCCCCTCTCATGTGCTCTCTCTCTCTCATTCTCTCTCTCTCAAATA
The DNA here is from genome assembly GCF_964656455.1 of Halichoerus grypus. NCBI lineage: Eukaryota > Metazoa > Chordata > Mammalia > Carnivora > Phocidae > Halichoerus > Halichoerus grypus. The sequence goes on along the minus strand of NC_135716.1, from coordinate 4,246,858 downwards.
AATAAATAAATAAAATCTTTTTAAAAATGTGAAAATATAACTCAGGGAATAGAAAATATTTGCACATCATATATCTAATATATATCTAAGATATACATCATATATCTTATATATACCTATATATAAGAGTCTAGCATCCAGTATATATATTTTAAATCTTACTACTCAACATTAAGAAGACAAGCAACCTAATTAAAAATAGGCAAAGCATTTGAATAGGCATTTCTCTAATGACGTTCTATAGACCGTCCATAAGCATGTGAAAAGACGCTCTACATCATTAGTCATCAGGTAAATGCAAAATGAAACCTCTCTAGAGTACCACTTCATACTTACGAGGGTAGATAAAGTAAAACAGAAGGATAATATCGAGTATTGATGAAGAGGTGGAGAAACTGGAGTGCTTGTACATTGCTGGGGCGTGTAAAGCAACGCAGCCATTTTTGGCAAGAGTGTGGCCATTCCTCCAAAGGTTCAGCACAGAGTTACAATAGGACCCAGCAGTTCCTCTCTTTGGTTTATACCCAGGAAAAATGAAAACTTACAGTTGCACAAAAACTTGTACATGATGTTCATAGCAACATTAGTCGTCAAAATAAAAAAGTAGAGACAATCCAAATGTACATCACCTGAGGAGTGGATGAGCAGAATGGGACATGGCCCTACCACAGAATACTGGCAATAAACAGTGAAGGACGATAATGCTATGCCATAGACCAGCTTTTAAACATCAGGCTACATGAAGAAGCCAGCCATAAAAGACCACAGATTATATGATTCCATTTATATGAAATGTCCAGACAGATCAATACATACAGTGCTTGCCAGGGACTGAAGGGAGGGGAAGATGGGAAATGATTGCTAATGGGTGTGGGATTTCTTTTTAAATAGTAGTGATGGTTGTGCAACTATGTGACTATACTAAAAACTGCAGAATTACACACTTGAGGAGGGTGAATTTTATGGAATGTAAATTCCATCTCAATAAACCTGCTGTTTAGAAAAACTAAGTGTACCGTCTTCTTCCTGTGGGGACCCTGACCACCAAAGGTTGAGATAACAGATGTCTCAGCTTCTTTTATTGTAAAATCTGGTTTCACCCACAGGAGTTGGTCTGGAACCTAACATCATATATCATGAACTTCATGAGAATAAAAAAGATGTTTTAAAGGGTAGACTCTAACTTCTCAACTATACGACACGAGGCACAATTTAATTTAATAATTTAAAAATTATTAAAAATTTATTAAGTTATTACAAATTAAAGATAATTTTTAATATCACTGGCCATAATGAAATATCAAATCTAGAATTCCTGAATATCAGCCCTGGAAAGAAACAGCACTCTCAATCATGAACCAAGACACACTGCCCCATCTTGGTTTAGTCGGGAAAACTGATCCTAAATGAGAAACCACTCTTCAAGAGCATGGGAGTCGGGTCAAAACACTATTATGGGAAGATGCGTGATTTCATGGGGACAATCATGAACTAGGAATTAAGAGTTTGAGGTTTCTACTTCTCTCCACAAGCAAGAATTTGAGCCACTACACGCATCATGGGGGAGGGGTGTGAGGAGGCTGAAGTTGGAGCCAAGAGCCTAGACGTTGGGGGGCTCCTTGGGGGGCCTAATACTGGCTGGGCTCCTTTACAGGGACCAGCTAGGACATCCTCACTCGGTGAGGGGCTACCCTGCCATTTCACAGGTTGGGGCTCTGGGGACCGTGGTGGGCAGTCCATGTAACAGTGACCCGTGGGGTCCTGGGAGGCAGCCATGCCAGCTCCTGTTCATCACTCACTGGCCACGTGACCTTGAGCAAGCCTCTGGTCCTCTCCAAACCTCAGGACCCTTATCTGTCAACTACAGTGAGTAAAGTCACCATTGCAGGGCCATCCAGGAAGAATAGATGAGATATAACATATGTAAAGTGCATGGCATGGTGTGGGTGTCAGTGGGCTTATGATGTGAATCCAGGCAAACATCCTCGTCCCCTTTCCAGGTCTTCTCCAATGTGGATGATGAACCAGGTCAGTGACAACTAAACTGAACGTGCATCAAGATCACCCAGGACCTTGTTTAAAATGGAGTCGCAGGGGCCAAGCCCAGCCCTCCTGGCCTGGAGTGTGCAGGGCCAGGAACTGGGAACCTGGATTTGTGAACGAGCACACCAGGGAATTCTAATCCTCAGATGGCTCCAGGACAAGGTTGGAAGCGACAGGACAAGATGCCCTCCAGGCCTGGGGCCTGCAAGCCTGGGCTCTGGGCTGGTGCTGGTCTGGAGGTCACCTCTGCAGACCATCTATTTTCAGATCCACCTCCTGGGCCTCTGGCAGAGTCTGCGCAGATTACATTGGGCGCCTGCTCTCTGCTTCTCTCTGCTTCCTAATCTAATTATCACAACAACCAGATGTGACAGGCTCCCGATCAGACCTATTTAATAGCCTCCAAAGGCACCTCTCAGTGTTCAAGCTTTCTCTAATTTTCCCCTCCCTCCCCTGGCTGGACACCTTGGCTCCTGGCGCCCTCCCTTGTGCCAATTAGCAGTGAAGTAGCCTTCTGCCAAAATAATCCGATTATTGGGTGCTGCGTAGCAGCCACAGACTGTCACAGTCAAATCCTTGTCCCCAGATCTCCAGAGAAAAGAAAATCGACCCTCAGCATTCTAAGGGGTCACCCTCCTGGCATAGGACAGCATCTGTCCCCGACAGACTTACCTCTGAGCACTTCTGTGTGTCTGTGCCTCTCTCGGGACCTTTGAACATGGGATGGATGTAAAGATTTCTTTCCCAGAAAAATGCACGTGTGTGCCTTGATTCATATCCAATTTCCAGAGGTCATGGCCCCTTGGAGACCATCCTGCACCCCTGGCCCTCCGCATCTCCTCAGTGGCTGACACGAGCAGTCCAGGACCTGGCCCAGTCTGGGGCCCAGAAACTCAGCCCACATGATTTCTACATTTCCTTCAGTACCTTTCCCTATTCCTGAATTTTCTTTTCCAGAATAGTAAGTGGGAAATTCCTATTCCTGTCCTTCTTATTGTGTTCTTTCCACTTTACAACACATCTGCCCATCTGCCCATGTCAGCAGCATCCCTCTGTTACTGGTAATGCAGTACCAGTCCCATAGTGTGGCTTTTTCTTAACCACTGATGGATGTTTAAATGTTTCCCTTCCACTTTAAGGCAAATCATGCACCACTAGAATACAGAGAATTAAGATATCAGCATAAACGATATTAATCAAGGGAGAGAAAACATTTTAAAACACTGCAAACCACAAATCAAATCAGGTTATAGCCAACAGGCCTGCCCAAGGTCTCACTGGCCAGCAGACGGAGCACACCCTCCCTGGAATGGCCTGGTTGAAGGCACCCCCACCTGCCAGATCTACCTCCCCCCGCCAAATTCCACCACTGGTGCTGGGCCTGCACACCCTCCCTGGTTATTTCTGATTTCCTGAGCATGCTGTGCCTTTCTTCCTGCTCTTCCCTGTCTGAGGTGCTCACCTCTTCCCGCACCCTTTATGAAGCTCAGACTCCCTCTGGGAGCTCCCCCAGACACATTTACATATTAAAGGTTTGCAAATGAGCTCCAGGAAAGGGGCAGAGTGACTTCCATTTACATTCTGCACAATCTCCTTGCACATCCTTCTACACTGAGCCTCCCTGGTGCCAGCTTCAAGTGCAGGAGAGGGAACAGGTGGGCCCGGCTCCTCCCTGCCCGGGATTTGCAAGCCTGTCCTCTGGTGGGCAGGCCAGGGTGCAAACAAAATATCTGAATGAGGGACAGTCATTCTGTGGCTGCTCCAGTGTTCATCCTGGGCCATGGATTCCCTCAGGTCTGTGGTGGCCTGCACGGCCACAGTGACCAGTCTCCACAGGACCAGCAAAACCGACAATCCTCCTCCCCTGCGCACACACTGGCCTCCCTCCCCCTGCCAACAGCCACACACAGGGGCTTCTCTGGGCTTCTTACCTCACAGCCCTGAACCGGGTTTGCTGGAAGACAGGTCACATGACCCAAGTGGCCCAGAATTCATCCCTGGGGGTGCGTGCGCCCCTGGGTGCAGGAGAGAGGAGCTGCTTTCCCGCCCGAGTGGCAAGCAGGGACTCCCCTTGTGGAGGCGCGGGGGACACAGGCCACTGGCAGAGAGAAGCTGAGCTTCCCAAGTGGACGGAGAGAAGGGTCAGGTGAGGGTGAAGTCCTCAGGTGAGGTCCTGAGGCTGGTTCCTGAGCTTCCCCCAATGGCTTTCCAAAAAGGAGAATAGTAAATTCCTCTTTAAAAAAAAATGTAAGCCTGGTGATGGGCATTAAGGAGGGCACGTACTGCATGGAGCACTGGGTGTTATACGAAAACAATGGATCGTGGATCACGACATCAAAAACTAATGATGTATTGTATGGTGACTAACATAACATAATAAAATAAAATTTAAAAAATGTTTAAAAAATGTAAGTCCCTTGGATTTGGGGTTCTGACCCTTGAAAATAAATGTGTGACGAACATATAAAGAGCTTAGCAGCTAGATTTGTCCTTGTTTACTTGAAAAGCTCTGTGTCCTCTGGGCTCACCCACCCCTCTTAGCTCCCCTTGCTCACCCAAATCCAAGACAGGCATTTTTTTCTGCTGCTCCCAAAGTGCGTCAGGACTATGGCAGGCCTTTCCCATTCGGCTAAGACTCTCTCCACCCAGCTCTCCCCACAGCTCGCTTCCCAGCTGTGTCTCCAACATCTAGAAGAGCGCCAGGCATGGTGGCATGGCATCAAGTGAATGAATGAGCAAAGTGACTCGTGAAGGAGGTAACACAGAGCAAAGGGCTCAGATGCTGAGACTGACAACCTGAAATCACACATAAGCTCTACCACTTACAAGCTTAGTTTTCCTTAGGAAAAAAATAATTTTCTGAGACTCAGCATCCCCACTTGCAATGGGGAAAATATTCATGCACAACATAGTTATTTGATTGGTTGATGGATTTGATTTTGGGGGGGCAGTGTTCTTCTGGGGCCCAGCATCCCTGGGCCATGTTCTATAAGTGGATATAGCCTTGAGCCCTTTCCTTCCTAAGATTCAGATAACTTATCTCCAACATGAGAACAATAAACCTATTTATTTGTTTTTTTACCTCCTACGAGACTGGAATGTGTGAATGTTCTATATTTACTGTGAAGTGTTGGCCACACGATGAGGATAACGATGCTAACCGCGGCTAACAATTATCAAGCACATACTGTATTCTGGACATTGTGCTAATAGCCTTACTCTGCGAACTCACCATGACTCTTAGCCAGGTATTAATCTGCCCGTATTAATGATCAGAAAGTGGAGCTGAGGCTTGGAGCTCTATGTAGTATGCTGCGGTCAGCTGGAAGGAGCGGCAGGACATTTGAACCAGGCACAGTCTACAGAAACGTGCTGAGCAAAGAGGGCCAAGCAGCCAGGGGGATGGTTGGATTAAGGATGCTTTTGGGCTCCCAGCTTCTGTGGACGTCACTGCCAGCCAGCTCCCACTTACAGTCAGTTCCCTGGTGCCGCTATGCTTCCTCTTGGCTGCTGCTTGATCAGCTCATCACTCAGTTTGGACTCAAGACACCCCTGATCATGGAACTTTGGATGAGTTCAGGACACACAATTGTTGGAAGAAGGGTGTGGGGCTTCACCTGTAGGCTCTAGACCCAGAGGGCCTGAACGTGAACCAGCTGTGCCTCTAAATAGCTGCCTGACCCGGGATGGGTGACTAACTTCTCTTTGCCTCAGTTTCCCCAGAATAAAAGGACAATAGCAAGAGTCTCTCCTCACAGGGTATGTGGGAGCATTACATGAGTCAACATAACCAAAGCACTTGGACCAGTGTCTGGCCCAGAGTGAGCGTTCAGTAACCGCTTGCTATTGAAAATAGACTCCGTAGCAAGGGGAAGAAAGCAGGTGGGAATTAGCAATTCTGAATTCTACAACACCCTTTGAGAAAAGAACATCAAAGTAATCTCAGGGCCAACTCACATAGTACAATACCCTTTTGAATCCTTGAATTTTTTTTTATAGCATTCATCTATTCACACATTCATTCAAAAAAAAAAAAAGCCTTATATGAGCATGGTTAATGCGCCTGCCCCTCCCTCTGCCCACCTGAGACACATGTAATTATTAGCCTGCTGAATCAAGATGGAGAAGTTTATTCAGCAGAATTCCTCCTGGTAAGAGTGTACAGCACTGCATATAGTCAGGAGAAATCCAAGGTGAGCCTCCTGGGTGTGGGGGCCGCCAAGGAGTCTCTGAAGATCTCTGGAAATTGCCTTCTAAGGAGGGGGTGTGCTGCTAAGACGTGGCCTCTTTGAAGAGCGCCGGTGGGTGTGCTCAGGTGAGTGTGGGAGACATGCTCATCTCTGCCTAGTGGAAGGGGGCACCTTTGATAATGGAATCTGCGGTGGGGGGTGGAATCTGCAGAGAAAAAAGGGTGTGGAAGCTTGCTGTTCCTGCAGCGGCAGGTGGGGGAGAACTGAGGAAAAGCACACGCTACTCAACAGTCCCCGAGAGGCACAGGTGCTAGAAGGAAACTCTCCTTCCATGCTGCTCCCACGGTAAGACCACATTTGCCATCTAAGGCAGATTGGTTTTTACACCCTCACTCGTTCAAAGGTGGGAGTTACTGCACAGAAGCATTGAAGTAGGGAGGGGATGCTCTTGAGGGAAACGCTGGCTTGTGTGCCCCTAGTTTACAAAGAGAAAAGTGGGCTCATGATCATAAGTCGTGTGCTATGGGGGAGGGGTGTAACCTGAAGTCCCTCCTCCATCTTGTGGAATCTTCACCCGCAGCTTTCCTGCAAGTGGATTATTTTAGTCCAACAGGAAGATGCACTTAGTTCCCGGTTGGTAATGGTGTGAACACCAGGACTGTGCATGTGGACAAAAAATAACCCGACGATAGCAAATGTAATGGGCTGAATTGTGTCCCCCTAAAATTCATATGTTGGAGCTCTAACCCCCAGGACCTCCTAATGTGACTGTATTTGGAAAGAGGGCCTTCACAGAGTGAGGTGAGTGGGATGGGACCTGATCCAATCTGACCCATGTCCTTCTAAGAGGAAGAGATCGGGACACAGGCACACAGCGAGGAAAGACCACGTTGAGGACACAGGGAGAAGTCGGCATCTCTAATTCAAGGAGAGAAGTTGCAGAGGAAGCCAACCCTGCCGATACCTTGGTCTTGGATTCCTAGCTTCCAAAATTATGAGAAAATTAATTTCTGTTGTTTAAGCCACCCACTCTTTGGTATTTTGTTCTGGCAGCCCCAGCAAACAGACACGGAGAAGTGACATCTGGATGACCTCTATTTTACAGAAGGGGAACCCGAGCCTTGGTGAGATTAAGTGATTTGCCCCAGTGTAAATGATAGAAGATTTTAACCAGGTGAGTCTGATTCCACAGTGCCTGTGTTCTTTTTTTAATTATGTTGTGTTAATCCCCATACATTACATCATTAGTTTTTGACGTAGTGTTCCATGATTCATTGTTTGCGTATAACACCCAGTGCTCCATGCAGAACGTGCCCTCCTCAATACCCATCACCAGGCTAACCCATCCCCCACCCCCCTCCCCTCTAGAACCCTCAGTTTGTTTCTCAGAGTCCATAGTCTCTCATGGTTCATTTCCCTCGCCAATTTCTCCCCCCTTCCTTCTTTCCTTCCTGCTATCTTCTTCTTTTTTTTTTTTTTTAACATATAATGTATTATTTGTTTCAGAGGTACAGGTCTGTGATTCAACAGTCTTACACACTTCACAGCAGCGCCTGTGTTCTTTCTGCCCTTCTGCACTGAGTCTTAAATGCAAAATACCATGCTCAACACTAGGAAATAATAATAAAGAATCCCAAGCAAATTATTCTCTCAGCAAGCCTCTCATCCCTGCTTAAATACCTCCACTGCCGGTGAGCTCACTACCTTTCAAATGAGCTATTTCCATTTCTGAACATCTGAGTTTGTAAAAAGAAATCTTCCTCATGTGGAAAACAAATGTTATTTCAGAATATTCATTCAGTTCTTTATAGTTCTGTCTTTGGAGCAGCATGGGAGAAGTATTTCTTTGGATTCCCAGAATGTCCTTCAAATTCTGTTAGAGGACAGTCATGTCCATAGTGCACCTTCTCAAGACAGAGCAACTAGGGGTACCTGGGTGGCTCAGTTCGTTGGCGTCTGCCTTCAGATCAAGTCATGATCTCAGAGTCTCGGGATCGAGCCCCGCATCGGGCTCCCTGCTTGGTAAGGAGTCTGCTTCTCCCTCTGCTCCTCACCCCACTCATGCACTCTCTCTCTAATAAATGAATAAGATCTTTTTAAAAAAGACCAACTACGATATCATGAAAGCATCTTTATATGACAATAATTCTAATTTCCTTCCTTATTACACTAGAATTAGGTTAACAGAGTTGCCTAGTCCAATTAGTAAAACCATCCTTTAAAAATGGACAAGCATGATTTGAAATGAGTGCAATTTGGCACCTTTACCAATTCATAGGCACAGGAAATTATCCTCCAACAGTTTGCCTTTTCCCTGAGCCAAAGACATACTGGGAGTGGCCCGAACATGGACTTGGGCTGCCAATGTACAAAGCAACGAAGTGGAAACCACCATCTGCTAAATGGAAATGAGCACACCTGAGAGGAGCCCAGAAACGTCCTCTTGTCTCAAAGCAAAGCCACAGGAAGGAAGAGTCCAGTGGGAAGCTCCGTCCCTACCACAAGCCCCAGCACGCGGTGCGGATGGGGGAGCCTGAGACGTGGTGCTAGAGATCCTGGGGAAGCTGTCTCTGGCTGGCCTGTTGGAGCAGCGGGGAGGGACATGTGGTACCCTCCCCGTCTCTCCCATTCCCTGGCTGTCATCCCCTCCGCCCCAAGGTTCCAGTCATCCCAAATCATTGTCAAGGCCACGTCGAGATCCCTGCCAAGGAGAGGAAGGGAAGGTGCTGCTTTCCCAGCCAAGTTGGAACCCAAAGAGGGACCAGTGACCATGGGGTTTCCGTAAAAGTCACTGAAGTATTTTGAGTGGCTGCAGCAAAAGGACCAGAAGGTGCAGCCCTGGCCTTCAGGATACACTGAGAATGGCTAAAAGCGCCGGGCAGGAAGGAGAGGGCTGCATGAGCGATGCACAGGTGTCTCTGGAGAGTAGTATTCGTTGCAGCTGTTTGATGACAAGACCCGTGGAAGATGTGTGTTTGTAAATACTTTTAAGAGGTATATAGTTTTCTACTTCCAAATGCATGCAGATATGCAAAGGCAGCTAATACAGGGCTGCATCGAAGAGCCTCAGAGAACCGGCTTTAATTAAATTACCCCATTAAGTGCTTCTTAATGGCTTCTTCTAATGTGCCTGAACATTCACTATTAAGTACATTAAAACATTTTTCTCTCATAAGAGCAATAAAAAGGATGAACTACCTCAACAAGCTTAAAATAAATTAACACAACTTCTCTGAAAACAAACAAAATCATGAAAACTAAAAAAAAAAAAAAAAAAAACCCACACTAAAATCTGAAAAAGGTTTCTTGATGGGCATACAGCACATTTGAGGAGAGAAGTGTACTTCTTCCCAGGTAGGCACACTCAATGTCGTACAGCGATCAGTTCTTTTCAAACCAACTTACATGTATACAATTCCAAGCTGAATCTTAGTGTGATATTGGGACATCTCACAAAGGGCTTCTAAAGTTCATCCAGAACTAGTATCCAGGATGTTTTGAAAAAGAATACTGGATAGGACTTGCCCTTCCAGGTAGAAACTAGAATAAATTGAAAATAGTTTAAATAGTATGCTATGCAATCTGACTGGCCGCTTGGTGCCAATGTGGTCATGAGCAAAAATGCATGTAAGTCCCTAATATTGCATGACGGTTTTGAACAGGGGTCAGCCTTTTATTTCTGTAAAGGACCAGATAATAAATATTTAGACTGGGTGTGCCATTCCATCTCAGGCACGACGAGTGACCTCTGCTGTTTTAGCATGAAAGCCACCATGGACGATAGAAGATAAGGGTCTGTGTTCTGATACAACTTTACAAAAAGAGGCAGCGTGATTAGTTGGCCCATGAGCTATTGTTTGTCAACTCTGATCTTTAAGGTCGTTGTCCAGAATCTAGAATTCAAAATGTACACATACAAATGATCCTGGAACTCAGAACCGTTCAGATGTCTTAGGCAGACCTCTGTGGTAGAGTGGGGAGAAAAAAGGTCACAGTTCTTTACAGCTCTCCCACCAAGGCTGAAGACTACGTTCCCACCCTCTGACTTGATTTGGCCAGTCAGATGCTGTGATGTCATGTCATCTGGAGCCTGGGCCCCAAGAGGAGATGCAAGCTTCCTCTCAAGTTTAAGACCAGTTTCTACAGCAATGGGTCTGGTTTCCTTTACTAGAGGATAGGATTCTATGTGGAGGAGAACCCTGGAGCCTTAGCTGAGTTTCTGGATGCCAAACGGACTCACAAGCCCCAGCCAAGATCAGCTAAGTCTAGATAGATAAGCAGAACTGCCTAGCTGACCAACAGACTCATAAACTCAACAAAAGATGTTATGTTAAGCCACTACATTTTGGGATGATTTGTACATAGCAAATGCTAATTAAAACCATTCTGCAACTAATGAATCAATGAACACTACACTAAAACTAATGATGTACTATATGTTGGCTAACTGAATTTAAATTAAAAAAAAGAAAAAATATGCAAACAAAAAGCCATTCTACCTTTAAACACGTAAAACAAACTTATTTTATAATGTAGACTTTCCAAAGGGAAGAACAATTAGTAAATCAACTATACTTTTATTTATACATTTGCTCTTAAGACCTCTTGGCTCTACTAGGTTCTTCTGTTTTGATTTCAGAATGGATTGCATGAATATATTTAAGATTAGGTTCTTCCTACTAAATACTATGGGAGTGCAGGCATACTTTTGAAATATCTATTCTACTAGAACTTATTATCAAGGCATAATCCTTTTTGTTTATGACCTTATTGGCACCAAGAGGCTAGTAATACTGCCTGAATTGTCTCAGGCTAATGAGAGAAGAATAAAACAGATTGACATATAAATGATGTGTTTGTGTCTGGACAAGTTAAAGAAAATGGTATTATAGTGAGCTCTATCATATCAAGTTTTTCAGTAGTTTGGAATGAGACGTGTGAGAGGAAATTAAGTGTCTGTCTGTATAACAATGAGAAGTAAGGGCACACAGATCACCAGAAATTGTCCAGTAGTGGCCGTGGTCCTCCATGCTACAATCAGACATTTCATTTCTGCCAAATAATGTCATCTATCATGTTAGTGTTTGTTATTTTGAGCTTTATTGTTTTCTTGTGGTTTTTGTTGTGTTTCTGTTATAATTTTTCTGTGTTTCTGCTGCTGTGTCAGGGAGTTTGGTTATTCTCCCAAGATAAGAGCAGAGACCTTAACTGCACTGACTTCACTGCTGATGCAGTTCACTAGGCTCACCCTGGATTAGCTGTCAACACGGGAAGTCTCCTCCCTTCTCTGCATTCCAGTCAACATTTGAAATATGGTTTTCTCACTTGAACTAGCATTCTTAAACTTCAGTGAACATGTTAAAAATGTATAGTTATGAGCCTCATCTCCAGAAAAATCTCATTAAGAGTAGAGAGTAAGACAAGAACCAAAACAGACAAACAAAAAATATGCAGCAAAAACAGACAGAATGTAAAGTAGAACTTGGCAATTCAACAAAAAGAGTTGAATATTTTAATAGCACACTTTCAGTGATGTACAGAACAGCTAGACAGAAGATCAATGAGGGAAGAGAAGGCTTGAGCCTATAAACCAGAGCCAGACCTAATGGCATCTGTAGAATGTTCCATCTACCCACTGTGGAGCACACCATCCTCTCGAGTGCACGTTGTCCAGGACAGGCTGTTTGTTACTCCATAAAACAAATATGAACAAATTTAAAAGAAGTGAAATCATGCAAAGTATGTGCTCTGGCCACAATGGTATGTAATTAGAAATCAGTTACAGAAGGAAATTTGGGAAATTTCACCAATATGTGGAAATAAAACAAACCTAAATAACCAATGTGTCAAAAAAAAATCACAAGGGAAATTGGGAAATACATGGAGATGAATGAAAACAAAAACACAACATACCAAAGCTTATGGGAATCAGCCAAAGCAGTGCTTAGGGGAAAATTTATTCCTGTCACTGCTACATTTACAAGGAGAGATCTCAAGCATAACCTCTTCTCACCTTAACAAAACAGAGAAAGAAAGAGCAAACTAAGCCCAAACCAAGAAAAAGGAAGGAAATTAGAGCAGAAATAAATGAAATAGAGAGTACAAAAACAATAGAAAAACCAAGACCTGGTTCTTTGAAAAGATAAACAACATTGACAATTTTATATAGACGGATCCAGAAAAAGCCCAGAAGATTCAAATAACTAAAACCAGAACGGAAAGAGTGGATGTCACTGTAGACTTTACAGAAATAAGGGTTATCAGGAAACACTATGAAAATTTATGCTAACACATGAAACATCCTACATGAAATGGACAAATTTCTAGAAAGACATTCTAAATTCACAATGGACAAATTTCTACAACTGACTCAAGCAGATAGAAATCTGAATAGGCCTATAATAAGAAGAGACTGATTCAGGCATCAAAAACTTCCAACAGAGAGAAGCCAGGACAAGACAGCTTTGCTGGTGAATGCTACCAATCATTTAAAGAAGCAAAACCAATTCTTCCTAAACTCTTACAAAAAGTAGAAGAGAGAACACTTCCCAAGTCATTCTCTGAAGCCACTTTTATCTGAATACAAAAATCAAAGAACATGACAAGAAAACAATAGACCAATATTCTTTATGAATATAAATGCAAAATCCTAACAAACTATTATCAAACCCAGTCCAGCAACATATAAAAAGGATTACACAACATGACCAAATGGGATTTATCCCAAGAATACAAGATTCAACATACAAAATACCATATTAATAGAGCAAAGGACAAAAACCACGTGATCACCTCAACAGATGCAAGAAAAGCATCAGACAAAACCCAGCACCCTTTTAACATATAATGTATTATTTGTTTCAGAGGTACAGGTCTGTGATTAAACAGACCTTACACAATTCACAGTGCTCACCATAGCACAAATAATACATTATATGTTAAAAAAAAAAAAAGAAGAAGAAGAAGAAGAAGATAGCAGGAAGGGAAAAATGAAGGGAGGGAAATCGGAGGGGGAGACGAACCATGAGAGACTATGGACCCTGAGAAACAAACTGAGGGTTCCAGAGGGGAGGGGGGTGGGGGGATGGGTTAGCCTGGTGATGGGTATTAAAGAGGGCACATACTGAATGGAGCACTGGGTGTTATACGCAAACAATGAATCATGGAACACTATATCAAAAACTAATGATGTAATGTATGGTGACTAACATAACATAAGGAAATAAAAAAAATTAAAAAAAAAAACCCAGCACCTTTTTATGATAAAAACACTCAATGAACCAGAAATAGAAGAGTGCTTTGTCAACCTGAGAATTAATATGTGTGTATTGAGGTTATAGGATACATGATCAATATTTAACTATTACATTTCTGTATACTAGTAAGAAAGCATCAAAAATTATAGTTTAAAACCATCAGGGTGCAAAATAGCACACTTGGGTCTTACACTTTCAGGGAGATGGAGAACATGTGCTTTGCCCTATCCCTTCCCCTAGGATGCCTGAAGACCTTGGACCTTATATGTAAGCAGGATTCTGAGAAGTAAAGGGAAGAAGGCAGACCATCCAGGAAATTCAGGAGCCAAGGATTGATGTGGTGGTGAGTTCCCTGGGTTTTCTTTTTGCCTCAATCATCCCAGACTTGGAGACAAAGAAAATGGCAAGTCAGAGATACCAATGGCTATAGCCCAAAATGGCCCCAGTGAAAGCCTGTTCTCTCTAGCTGAACGGCCAGCAGAGAGGCAGCCCAGCCAGAGAGAAACCTTTAAACAATAACCAATTGGCTCCATGCAAACACCACAGGAAAAAACTGGGGTCCCACCCCCACCACACCAACTCGTAGGTCTGGACTTCTTCCATCCTTTGGAGGCTCTGATGGGCTGCCCTCCTTCTCATGGTGGCTCAGAGAAGGCCAAGTAGGGAGGCATGGCCTTCCCACCTGCAACAAGGCACAAGCTCCCCTTCTCTGGTCACTGGAGACCACGTGAAGAGCCAGAACTCCCAATGCCACCCAGCAGGAAGTATGAGACCCCATCCTGGGTGTCATCAGAGGGAGGCCAAGGTACACTTGTACCTCCACTGGGCAGTGAAGCAGGAGGTGAGAACGTAAATGGTGTGATCATTGTAGAAGACAGTCTGGCTGTTTCTTTAAAAGATCAACATTCACCTACCGTAGGATCCAGCCACTCTACTCACAGGTCACTGCCCCAAATAAATGGAAGCATATGTCCACACAAAGACTTGTACACAAATGCCCTAACCACCTTATTTGTAATAGGCAAACACTGAGAAACAGTCCAAATGTCCATCCACAGATGAGTGGATGGACTTACTTTGGTAGGCCCGTACAGTGAAATACCACTTAGAACAAAGAAATAAACCATTGTGACATTCAATAATGTGGAAGAATCTCAAAATAGTTATACTGAATGAAGAAAGCCAAACAAAAGTAGTACATGCTGCATGAGTCCATTTTAAAACTTCACTACTCTCTAATGACAGAGCAGTTTGGTGGTTGCCTGGGAACCTGAGAAAATGAGGAAGAATGTAAGGAGAGCTTACTAAGGGACACACAAGGAAGCTTTGGGGCATGATGGATTTGTTCATTATCTTCATTCCCTGTGTTTATCCTTATTGACTAAAACAGAAGGGTCTGGAACACTGATAAATTAAATTGGATGTCTTCATTAGCAAAAACGAAAAAAAAAAAACATCCAGAAGATAAATTTCTCCTTTATCTGAATTTGAGGAAAAATTATAAAGGGACAAATTTGGGGCAAAATATGAAATTGTAATATTTTATTACTCAACACACTTGAAAAGTTTTGTACTCTGAAGGTATCCCACTTTAGCAAATAGCATCGTCCTATTTGCTTGGGTCTGAGAGCTGAAGCCTGAATGCAGATGTTTCAGTTCAGAAACAGGGGCTGAACGCTGGTGCCAACAGAGGTAAAATTCCCTGAATCCAGGAAAACCAATTAATACCTTCACACGCAATAAACTGGAATGCATAATAGATTGTGACTTTATAGTTATTTTAATAAATGGTCCAATAATTTGAAGTTAAAATAAATAATTCATCCTCCTTGCTCCCTCAGCCCTACAGCTTGGAAGATATATAATAAGCTGAAGTCATGGTGTAATCTTCAGTAGGTTCTTTTACTGAATTCCAGTCTTAAAGGCATGACTGGAATGGTTCCTAATTAGTAGCAGTCCTCTGTATGCTCATATTTGCCGAATAAATGGGTAAGAGTAGATGTGTGGTACTGCAATGGCCCAGAGGTGAGCGGTGGAGCTCTTCATCCCTGCCACCGCTTCCCTTCACTCTACCTCATGGGGACCTACTTGGATCACTCATTTTGGAAACCTTGCCATGTTTCTAGATACATCACTCACGCCTTTCTAACTAGGACATCTCCCTTTCCAGGAACTTAGCCTAAATGCATCCAAAAGTGGGACAAAAACATCACAAGCTGTGTTCTTTCAATCCCATGAAGCAAAATCAAAGAGCATCTTCACACTGGGCACAGAAGCCTTCATTCTCGGGAGCATTCCCTCTTGAAAATAGATTACTTGTTTATTAAATCCTTCCTGAAACTAAATCCATGAAAGAAAAACATATTCCAGGGGCACCTGGGTGGCTCGGTCGTTAAGCGTCTGCCTTCGGCTCAGGTCATGATCCCAGGGTCCTGGGATCGAGCTCCGCATCGGGCTCCCTGCTCTGCAGGAAGCTTGCTTCTCCCTCTCCCACTCCCCCTGCTTGTGTTCCTTCTCTCACTGTGTCTCTCTCTGTCAAATAAATAAATAAAATCTTAAAAAAAAAAAAAACATAGTCCAAACACTATTGTGTTTTTAAAAATTCCTTCTTAACTATCCGAAATATGGAGAAGGGGCAAACAAATTCTATTTCATTAACAAAATATATGGCCAGCTCCCAACATACTCATCCTACAAATATTTGTTGACCACCTACTATGTGTTGGCCACTTTTCCAGCACTGGTGATAGAGCCACGAAAGAAGAGGCAAAATGGGTGCCCTTACGAGAATGTTCTAGAGGGGCAGAGCTGAACAGTAATACTTACAATAAGGAAGTGTTAAAGCATATGAGAAAATCCTCAGGTTTAAGGAGGTGAGCAAAGTAAGGGATGGAGTTAGGGAGTGCTGGGGAAGGGGCAGCTGTAATCAAATAGAGAAGGAAAGCCCACATGGAGGAGAAAGTGAACTTGAGCATTGGTTTGAAGGGGGAGAGGAGGTGAGCCACACAGAGGGAAAGGAAGGGTGGTGCTTAGAAGCAGCAGCAGGGCAGCCATGTTGGATGGCCTTCATGGAGGCCCATGAGGCTGAGGAGGACACCAGAGTCCAGGTGAATGGGGCCAGATCGCCAAGGGTCTTGGCTATAAAGACTCTGGTCATGCTCTGAATGAAAAGGGGAATCAGTAAGAAGTTTTGAGCAGGGATGACATAATCCAACTTAAGTATTTCTGTTGGGTTTTTTGTTTTTTAATTGTGGTAAAATACACATAACATAAAATTTACCATGGTAACGATTTGTAAGTGTGCAGTTCGGTGATGTAGTAAAGTACATTCACGTGGTTGTGCAGGCTGTCTCCAGAAGGCATTTCATCTAGCAAAACTAAAACTCTGTGAATATGAAACAACTCCCTGTGTCCCCCTCCCCCAACCCCTGGCAATCCCCATCCCACTTTCTGTCTCCACCAGTTTGACTACTCCAGGTGCCTCGCGCTTGTGGAATCATACAGTCTTTGTGTTTTTCTGACTGGCTTATTTTACAAGCATAACGTCCTCAAGGTTTGTCCTTATTATAGTATGTGTCAGAATATTATTCCTTTTTAAGGCTGAATTATTTTCCATTGTATGGATAAACCACATTTTATTTACTCATCTATAAATGGACACTTAGGTTGGTTCTACCTTTCAGCTGTTGTGAATAATGCTGCTGTGAACATGGGTGTACAAATATCTCTTCAAGACCCTGCTTTCGAGGCGCTTGGGTGACTCAGTCAGTTGAGTGTCCAATTCTTGATTTCAGCTCAGGTCATGATCTCAGGGTTGTGGGATCAAGCCCTGCGTCGGGCTCAGTGCTAGGCATAGAGCCTACTTAAGATTCTCTCTCCCCTCTGCCCCTCCTCTTGCCCCCCTCCTCTCTCCTCTCTTTAAAAAAAAAAAAAAAAACACCCTTCTTTCAATTCTTTTGGGTATGTATCCAGAAGTGGAATTGCTGGATATGATTATTCTATGCTTATTTTTTTGAGGAACTGCCCTACTGTCATCCATAGTGTCTACTTAAGCTCTAAAAGGTCATTCTTGCTACAGTGTTTAGGGATACACTATAGGCAGACAAGAATGATAGCAGGAGTCACTGAGGAGGCTGTCTTAGATATGTTTCCCTGATGGACTCCAAGATGGAAACTTACATGTAGAAAGTGTGCCAGAAATTACATTTGAGGGGAGGGATGCACACAGGAAGGGAAGAAAGTAGGTTTTGGCAGAGGGAGCATTTGAACAGAGGTACAGGTGTAAAAAAAGCTCATCTGATCCATGGCACTCTGAAGCTGGGATGGCCCTTTAGTGTTGTCCAACCATGGGATGAGATTGCTGGGGCTTCCTACCCAACAGTGGCTAGTCACTGTATGTGTGCTGACTCCACAGTGAAGATGTGACTTGGAGTGAGCAGTTCTCTTTCATGGAGGACACTTCTCAGAGAGGGATCCATGAGAGCCTTCAGCCACCAACCCTACCAGCAGCTAGGAATATAGGCTCAGTTCTGAGGGGTCAGAGGTCTTGGCAGCACACCCACAGCAGCCCCCACAGAGGGTATGGCAATAACCCATGCAACCAGTAATGGTGCTTGGCCAATGGTCTTAGCAGTCGAGGTGAGGGAAAGTACTGAATCCTTGAGCCATCTTGAAGGTGGAGTAAAAATTATATGCTGACAAATTGGATATTTGGTATGAGATTAAAAACTTCAGCCAGAATGGTGCCAAGACTGTTGACCTAGCCTCTAGAAAGATTGAGTTGCCATTAACTGAGATGGGGAAGACTGGTTGTGGGGTGCCGCTCAGGAGTTTAATTTTGGACATGTTAAATAAGAGGTGCCTAGTAGATACTCAAGGACAAATGTCAAGCAGGTGATTGGATATAGCAGGGTGGGTTTCTGAGGAAAGATCCATGTGGGACATAAGTGTAGGGTCGTTAGCAGGCAGATGTTATTAGAGGCTGTCAGACTGGAAAAGATCATGGAGGTAACGTGGAGAGGGAAAAGATGAGGTCTGAGCACTGAATCATGGGGAAGTCCAGCTCTTGGGTGGGGGAGACCCAGCAAAGGAGACGGAGAAGGGGAGGTCAGTGATAGGAGAAGAAGAAAGAACATTTAGTGTGTTGCCTGTTCTCTGATTGCTACCACCAGCCTTTGTCATTCTTTGTCCTCTCCAGCTGTTATGTATCCTGGAAGGCTGTCACCTACTTGATGCATCTTGTGGGCTTCCTTGCCCTCTGGCTTCCCTTTGGGTTTAGCCAGTGAGAATCATTGTCAGGACATCAGAGGGTACCGGGAGAGAGGTGGGGATATTCATTACTCCCAAGCCATTCTTCCTCAAAGTGGTTCTGGGGGTACTGCATCCCTCTATGACCAAGCCTTGTGCCTACCTCCCCCTTCTTTGGCCCCAACTCTCAACCAGGTCCTGGTAACAACATTTCCATCCTCTGCCCCATGGGGGTGTAGGAATGTTGACAGCTTCCTGGGGTGGTTATTCTCTGGATGAATCTATATCCCTTAACCCTGTCACACTTCTCCAAATAGTCCACTCATTAAAATGTTTCTTTAAAAATCCTTGATGAGTATCTCATCTGCATCTGCTAAGACCCTGACTAATGCATGTGTTGTCCTGAAAGAAAGGATGAAATCACCTGTGTCAAGTGCTGCTCATAGTTTCACTAAGCTATGGATTGCAAACATGGCCACAGGGTTTCACAGCCTGAACAAGTGCTGATATTCTCAAGAGCCATGTCTTTAGCAGGTGGTGACAAAGGGGTGGTAGGACCGTAAGAGAGAAAAAGAGGGGAAGAACTTGGAAAAGCAAGGGTACACAACTATTTTAGGGAGTTTTGCTGTAAACAGGAGCAGAAAATGGAGCAGAGCAGGGAAGGAAAAGTGAAACCAATGCTAGGTTGTTAAGATGGGAGAAGTCACTGCATGCTTCCATGTGCATGAAAATGACTTGGTACAGGGAGAAATTGCTGCAAAAAGGAGTGGAAAGTTACTGCTGCCATGTCCTTGAGTAAGAGAGAGCAGGTGCCTCCTTGTGCAGGGGGGAGGGTCCGGCTCCCAAATGTTTCTTAGGGAGTTTATCTACAATACTGGGAGAGAAGGCAGGAGGTGCAGGTACAGACACTGACAGGTGGGGACGTATGGGAGCAGAAACGTGTGGAGTTTCTTTTCTTATCACTTCTATTTTTTGAACAAGAAGCAAGGCCATCACTGAGAGTGAAGATGGGGTGGGGGGAGTGTTGGAGGTCTGAACAGAGAAGCAGGGCACACCATTGTCCCAAGTGGGGAAGACAGGACCAGGGAAGGTAGGACCACTGTGGGATTGCCAAAGGACCACACCATAGAGATTCAGTCATTTAAACATTCAGTCATTTAAACAAGACTATGGTGTTCTGGGCTCCTCCTGCCATATTTAGCCAACTTGTGCAGGTACCGAGTAGGGAAGAATTCTTTTACAGGTTTGGGGCTTTTCCAAGAGAGTACTACAGAGCAAGAAAAGGCAAGAGAGCTGGAGGTTATGCAGAAAGAGAGTGCTTGTAATGATTTTTCAGGAATCAACATGTTAAGGGGGTGTGTAAATAATAGTGCCATCGTGTGCAGTCAGGTATTAGAAGGAATGATCTTGAAATGTAGGTAGCACATTTGAGGTATCAATCCCTACTGAAGGATGTAAAAGGATCTTCATACACATTTTTTGTTCTCGGTGGGCTTAATGTCTGATGGGAGGGATAAGTTTTGCACTGGGGGAGAAAAGAGTTCACAGCTAGACAGTATACTTCCTACATGCAAGGAACTTTGCAATGTCTGGTTTAAGACCCTTCACAAAAGCTCAAGAAGTAGATGTTATCACTCCATTTTACAGATGGGGAAACTCAAGCTTAGTAACTTGTCTTATGTTGGAAGATCCAGAATAACTTAAATCCAGCATCTTAGTCAGCTCAGGCTGCCACAGGATAGGCGA
This sequence comes from Halichoerus grypus, assembly GCF_964656455.1. Lineage (NCBI taxonomy): Eukaryota > Metazoa > Chordata > Mammalia > Carnivora > Phocidae > Halichoerus > Halichoerus grypus. Next base: position 4,226,376 of record NC_135716.1, on the reverse strand, counting down.
CTCATACAACGGAAGTTATTGTCTCATGGTCTGGAGGCTACAAACCCAAGATCAAGGTGTTGGCTGGATCAGTTCTTCTGAGGCCCCTCTTCTTGGCTTGTGGATGGATGTCTTCTCCCCATGTCTTCAAATGGTCTTCCCTCTGTGCGGATTTGTATCTAAATTTCCTCTTCTTGTAAGAACAGGAGTCACACGGGATCAGGGCCCACCCTAATGTCCTCACTGTAACTTAATCATCTCTTTGAAGATCCTGTCTCCAAATGCAGTCAGTCATGCTCCAACATATTGGGGGTTAGGACCTCAACATATGAATTTTGGGGTTCACAATTCAGCCCATAACAGACACCAACACTGCATATGCATGGAGTGTTCATGTGTGTGTGTGTGCATGGGTGTTTGTAAGATGTGTAGGGTGTTTGTAAATGCAGGAGGTGATGTTTGGAAAGTTCAAGAAAAATTAATAGCATTTGTCTTTGGGTTGGAGAATTCATTTTGGAGAGAAGGTATAAAGGGGAACTTTTGCTTCTAATTCTTATACAAGTCTTCATTCTTGATTTCTTACAATGAAAATATATTAGCTTGTATTGAAAATAATGGAATGTTTTAAAACAATAAAGGGAGGAGGAATATATAACGAGAGCCACTTTGCCCTTCAGATGTAAACAAGGTTATATAGACTTGAAGCTTGTGCAGTTTTAGACCAAAACCAATGGCAATAATTGATTACAGCTAAGTGATGGGTGCTGTGAGGATCCCTTTCTCAGGACCTTGGTGCTCTCAGCTACAGAATGAGGGTCTGGCTGAGATGATGCTCAAGGCCTTTTCCATTTATAAATGTCTACATTCCACAATCTCTGAAGTCTGGGGTGAGAACAGCAGGCAGGAAAGAATCTTGAGGCACAAGAGATGGGAGTTCTAATCCTCATGCTGGTATCCACATCACCATGTGAACTTCGGAAATTCACTTTCCCTCTATGGGTCTTGGTTTCACCATGAGTAAAATAAGAGACTTGAACTAGATCAATAGTTCTTTATTTGGCTCTGGACTATCCTGACCAGGAGGAACTTTCCAGGCAACTTAAAGGGCCAGTGAGCTGAGGTCTCTCTCTCCTGCCACAAATGGGCAACTACATAACTGTCCATTAAAAAAATTGACTTCTAAACAAGTTTTTACTTAGAGGAGAGGGCACTTTGGATAAAGGAATTTCTCACACGGGAAGTGGTTTGAGTGTTTTTGGTGACCTGGTAGTGTAGAGGCCTAGAACACTAAGGGACAGGCAGAAACATCTGCTTGATGTGTTCAAGCATTTATATGTGTGGAGTATGCAGCATGCATGAAGATATAAACTGGACAGGTTCTATCTACCCAGAGCACAGAGGATATTGTGGGTCATATTAAAGCCTTGACTCTCACTGCTATATGTATTTGGAGGCTGTGTTATTATGTGCATACTAATTCATTATTATATCTTGACAAGTTATTCCTTTTATCGTTATCAAGCACCCCTTTTCACATTACTTGATAATAGCATTGATACATTCATTTTTGATACTATTTCCCATCATTTTAATTTCAACTACTTTGATTTGTTTTTGCATGCTGCTTTCATTTTAGGTGTGACTTTTGTAAACAGCATAGATGCATTTTTTATTTTGCTTTATCAAATCTAATATACTCTGTCTTTTAATACATAAGCATAATCTGTTTACTTTTATTGTAATTACTGATAACATTTGATTATTTTTACCAATATGCTTTCTCTTTCCTTGCTTTCTCTGGGGTTGATAGAGATTTATTGTTTTTCCTTTGCTCTCACAGATTACTGATTCTATTTCTTTTCTATTAGTGGTTACTCTTAAAATTTCAAAATATATACATTTTACTAACTACTTATGAAGTTATTCAATGTCACTATTTTTCACCATCTTTCTCCCCCCACAAAAAGTGCTAGAACTCTGGCATGTTTTAATTACCCCACGGAACCCCTCTGCATTAATGCACATGTCCCATCATCCTATACTTCAGCACCGTGGTCTGGGTGAGTTTGTCACAATTACCCTCCAATTCTTAGATCTCTCTTTGATTGTGTCCATTTTAGAGTTGTCCCACCTGTTGATTTTTAATTTGATTAAATTAATTTTTTTTCCCTAGAATTTCTAAAGGCTTTGGTTCCTTATCCACCTGTTCCTGATTTTCCTCTGTTGTTTTTGTCATACAATGCTCCACAATTTTACAGAATTTTTCCTTTTTGATTTCCTCTCATTTTACTTCCAAACAAGTACACTTTCATTTTTGTTTTCTTTGAGAGTTTTTAAATTTTTATGTAAAATCATATTACATAGCCCTAGCAGGCATTTCTTAGTACTGTTCTCTCCATATGATCTCCTAGGGTTCCCATTGCAACCACATAGAATATTGTCATCTCACAGGGATGTTCCAGATCCAGTCTGTGGGTCAGGGTGGTGTTTTTCCCAATCCTTGATTTGGGCTGCCTCTGCTCATTTCTGCTCCTCTGGGAAAGCAACATCCTTCTGGCCACAGCCTTGGACCTTGATCACAACTTTTATCTGCCTCTTTTTAATGGCAAGCTCCTCCCCCCCACTATGAGCGCCTTATTTCATGCAGTGATCCTGGAGCACCCATTATCATGCACTAAGCCTGAGTCCCCCATATCAGGAGCCCCTACAGAGTTTGAACACATGATTGCACATGTGTGCAGTAGGTTTGCATAGCAATTCCTTAATTACAGCAGGATATCTCTGATTTCTGATCCGTGGAGATGTTTATGTTTACTTTCAGTGTGACTAAGTCTACTTATATAAATGTACACACACATAATATCATTGTTCCAAATTTAGAGCTGAGATTGCATGAAATCAGCCTTAGTCCTTATGCCAAAGTGTGCTCATAGAGGAAGGGGATGATAAAGTCAGGTTTACTTTGTAGCACGATGCACCTGCAAATAAGGAGGAGGAGCTGGGTCTTGTTAGAAACCTACTGCAGAGGCCCGTGGAGGAAGTATAATGGGAAAAGTAGAGGCTGCAAAGCCCAGTGGGCCTGACATTGTATCTCTGCCCCACCACCTACTTATGGCATGATACTGGATCACTTCAGCTTCCTTTTCTTATTCTGTAAAATGGGGGTGATAGTACCGTTTACCAGTAATGTTTGAGTGATAAGCTCAAATCCTATAATAATCAGCTCTGACTATAATTTATTGAGCAGTTCCTATGCTAAGTACTTTGGATAATCATTTCAATCATTGCTTACAAAAACCCTATGAGGTCGGTTTCATGACGCTAAAATACAGATGTTAAATCTGAGGCTTAAGACAGTTGCAATAATTGATTTGTCTGAGGTTGAAGGGCAAGCAAGCTATGGAATGCTTACTTGCTGCCACTAACTTGTTGCTGCTTCCATCTGGCTGGTAACCAGTAGACCGATGACAGCTTTTATTTTATTCTTATTGATAAGGCCAAGTCTGAAGAGAGGGAGGAAGAAGGTGACAGTGGTACAGAGAGTGGGGATATGGCAGCAGAGGACAGGAAGGAAGCAAGGGCAACTCAGGTGGGAACAAGAGGGGAAAGGGGACTATATCCCAAGAAGGCACACCCATCTGTCTCCTGCAGGCACCATTGGAAAGCTCGCCTTCAGGCGCACGGACACGGGTTTCCACCTGGGCTCTGGGGACCTTGGGGAAGTCATTCCACATTTTGAGCCTCCAGGTCCACACGCATGAGGTGGAAGTAACAGTGCATACGCTGCAGATTTGTGGGGAGGATGAAATAGTGTAGCATGTCTGGAAGCACCTAGAATGGTGCTTATCAGAGTAGGGGCATGGATCAGAGTCAGACTGACATCCCCTTAATTCGCAAGCTCTTGCTTCTTTCACATTCACGTTCTGCTCCCCACTAAGGACAAGGCACTTAAACCAGGCCTCCAAAGACAGGCGGGGCTGGAAATGCAGAAGGGAGAAGACTGCAGTTGACCACAAGGATCAGTTCTTCCCTTTTTCAGTTGCTTTGAACCCTGAGGTTCTTTCCATGCTTTGGTAATAAAGTCAGATTGTAAACCAGCATAAAGAACTTAAAGGTGAAGGCAACTTCTTCCGTTAGTTCTTTTCCTTTTCTTTTTCTTTCCCAATTCTTGTAATTAAACACAAGTCTTGAATAATGCAAACCTATAATTCATGCAAATTGATCCCTAATGAGATGGAAACAAGCCAGGTTTTAATTTGTTGAACTTGTGGGAGATAGTATAATGAGTTGGAAAGAACAGATGCAAAAATATGTCCCCTTTCATCTAAAATGAGCCCAAACATTTCATTCCTGGGCTTAGCCTCATATGCTTTTAATGTCTTCAATATGATTTTAAATATTTTTGTCAAGGAGATGACTGCTCATCCCAGGCACCCTGAGCTACCTTCACGCAGGCTTTGTGGTTTTCCTACTCCCCCACATGCAGACTCTGCCATGACCTCACTTCCTACCACTTCTCAGCCCTTGAGAGAACTTGATCCATTAATGGTGTGTGATCAACAAATGCTCTGAACGCAACCCGAAACCGAAGCCTCAGGACTTTTTTTGTCATGTGTTCCACCGTGGGGAAGAGGGTGAGGCGCCCATGAGCTCTGTTCTGGTGTAGTGCTGAGAATGGAAGCCAAAACAGGAAAGCATTTCAGGCAGAAGAACTGCATAAGCAAAAGTGTGGGCGCATGAATATGCATGACGTGCTTAGTATGTAATGATGAGACAGATCGTTCTCTTTATATTGACTCTGCTAGGTGCACACAGAAGGAGGTCGAGCACACTGAATTTCTGAGTTTCCTCTCTGCAGCTCCGGTCCTCCCAGTGGCCCCAGCCTTTCCCTCCAACAGTAAACAACACTTCACTCTCTGAACAGAATAGGGAGGAAACCCATGTGCCTGTATGCAACCTATGCTGAGGGATAAGTAGGGGTGCCCAAAAATGCAGTCCCCGTCTGTGACTTTGCTACTTAACGGAGATGTAGCTGAAGCCCCAGAGACTATTCCTGAGGAGCACTCATTGGACTTGGCTTACAGTGGGACCCGTGGCTAAGCTTTACTACAGTGAAAGGATCCAAAGCAAAGTCAGCACAGGGGAGGGGTACACGGGGCAAAATCCAGAGGAAACCAGGCTGAAGCTTCAAGGGTCTTCTCTTAGCAGAACACAACAAATGACACAAGAAAGTACAGAAGAAATAAATGATTTCTAGATTAGGACAAGCTTTTTTTTTTTTTTTTTTTTTTACAGTCTATGGGGAACCTGGTGGAGAGAACGTGTTTGGGGAGCTCAGAAGAGACAGAGAACTCAGGCTGAAGGGTGAAGGTGGTTGGAGAGAATGTGGGAAGGTCATCTGGATGGAGCAAGCAGCAGAGCAGACAAGGGGCTTGGGGAATAAACAGACTGACCAGCATAGGCGCAGTCACCTGCCTGTGCTCCCGTTCTATTGCCACCATAACCAATGCTACAGACGCAGAGGTTTAAAGTGACACAGATTCATCCTCTCATGGTTCTGGAGGGCAGGCAGAAATGAGTCTTACAGGGTTAAAAGCAAGCTGTTGGCAAGGCCATGTTCCTTCTGGAGACTCCGAGGGGGGATTCTACTGGCCACCTACATACCTCGGCTCCTGATCCCTTCCTCACATCACCACGGCCTCATGTTTCCGTCAGCACATGACTGCACCTGACCGTGATGTCTCACCTCCCTTTCATTAGGATGCTGGGATGACAGGGGGCCCACCTGGACAGTCCAAGACAGTGACCCATCTCAGGACCCTTACCTTCATCACCTCTGCAGAGTCCCTTTTGCCATGTGAGGGGACATTCACATGTTCTGGGAATTAGGACCTGGATGTGTGGGGAGCTCTCTCAGGTCCCCACATACTCATCAGCCCAGTCACTTGTCCATCCACAAATATTTATTGATCTATTGATCTATTGCATATTGTGCACTGTACAGGGCAAAGGGAGTTTTACACACATGCACATATGCTCACACACATTCGCACACACACACATGCCAGTTGATAAGCACACATGGGGGTGTTAAGAGCTTTGGCCAAGATCTTCCCTGGCTGGAGTGGGAGTCTACAGGAGGCGTATAACCCAGTATAGGGGTCAAAAGTGTTGCCCATCCATGGAGAATTACAGGGCATTTGCTGGGAGCACCACAGTGAGAACAGGAGAGGAAGGACCTCAACAAAGCAGCAGAGGATCCATCCCTAACAAGAAAAACTGTGTTCTGAGGATGCCCCCTCCTCAAAAGACATGATAGATAGTTCACCATTCAGAGCCTGGAATAAAATATTTTAGCCCTGAAACAGGATGAATTCCTTACCCACTGACATTAGTAGCAAAGAGACTATTTTAATATTAAACCAAAGAAAAATGGTCCAAGATATTCTGAGGCCAAATTATAGAATACATTTATTTGGCCAATGCCTGAGTCTATTTTTTTTTATAAGAACTTTGCCAATTCGTTAATGGTTAATAGTAATCTAAGTTGAGAATAATTAAAATACTGAATATTTTACACATATATATATATACAAAATCATATTGGTGGTCAGAAATCCAATATATGGTAGCATCAATCAAAATGTTGTTTAAGTCTGGCATTTAAAAGACAGGGCAACTGTGCAAGTCTCCTCTGCAAGTTATAAATAAAAATCCTCTCAATATACGTTTAATGAGCACTAAAGATGTTAAAGGTATTCTATTAAGACAAGAGTCACAGAGCCCAGGGTCACCTGAGTGGCTCAGTTGTTGAGCGTCTGCCTTCGGCTTGGGTCATGGTCCCCGGGGTCCTGGGATTGAGCCCCGCATCGGGCTCCCTGCTCTGCAGGGGGCCTGCTTCTCCCTCTCCCACTCCCCCTGCTTGTGTTCCTGCTCTCGCTATCTCTCTCTCTCTGTTAAATGAATGGAGTCCTTTAAAAAAAAAAAAAAAAAAGAGTCACAGAGCCCAATCTCTAGGAGCCTGCTGGAGGAGACAGGTGCATAATCACACACAAACCCAGCCTTGAGAGATGGAAGCTGTGTAAGTGCAAAGGGCCTGAGACCTCACGAGCAAGTATTTCTTTCTGACCCGGAGAATCACACAAAATTCAGAGTGGGTGCATTTTCAGTTAAGCCTTGGAGGTGGTAATGACAATAGTAATAATAATAATATTAATAATGACATCCACTCTTTGTGTTCGTATGATTTTTTTTGTTTTTGAGAGAAAAAGACCCATGAGAGATACACAATCCAGCCCTGCTGTGTCCGTGACCAAGTTCTTGCCAACACAGAGAAAAGACCAGAGGTATTAGACCCACACAGACTAAGATTCAAAGGCTGGCTCTCACACTAAATATCTGTGTTTATTTGAGTGATTTATTTAACGTCTGCGAGTCTTGATTTCCTCATTTACAGAACAGAAATGTTAATAACACAGAACCTGGCAAAGTTATTTCTTTCCCCTCAGCTATTTACTAACTGGGTAAACATGGGCAATTTCTTCATTATTAGTTTCTTCAAATGCAAAATGCGATTTATACTATTTACTTAAAAGAGATGCTGTGTTAAGATAAATAACATATGCAAAATCTGCTCTGTAAATTATAGAATGCCAAACAGAAGTTAATATGTCCAATTTAAATATCGCCTCTAAGGGGATAAAACTGTAGATATTTAGGGGTTCAAGGGATGAGCAATTAGAAGAGGGTAATCTTGGAACGCTTCTTGTAGGAGGTAGGATATGAATTGGTATGCATATGTGACTTTTGAAGCCCTAGCCATAAATAACATGATTCAAGTCTCCATGATAGAGTAGTAAGTGCTAAGATATCCCCACTGGGGATTTAATCAGTGGAAGGGACTTCTGCACTGGGATGTTATCATCAAATATTGATTTATTTTTCTTTTTATAATACAGTTGGCTTTACTGAAATAGGAGCTCTTTTATCCGGGAAATTGATCAGGGACACAGCTCAGCCCAGGTCAGTTTTTGGTACAAGGGGTGGTCAAAACTGATAGTACATGGATCTAGGTGAACCACTGAAACTTTGATTTTTCAGGACCGTACTGGTAGATGAGGGAAGATTCGACCGGAGTTGAGGGTAGTTAGGGCAGCCAGAAGCCGAGACAGATGTCTCACTTAAAGGGAGAGAGAAAGGAGTCTTGCGTGGAGACAGGGTTCTGGCCAAGTGAAGCAGAAAGTGTCAGGCAGAGGAGTTTCAGTGCCCCAGACAGCATCCCGAGAGCCTGCTTGCCAGAAACAGGTCCCTCCAACACGAGCTGCAGATCTGGGAAGTTTTTGACCATCACTTCAATATGCCCAGAGGAGCACTGTGTGAACACCCTTTTGGCAAAAACGTAACTTGAAAAAAATATCAACTTCATTCCATCGTGAATATGGAGAAAAAATATATGTTGGTTCTATGAAGTATGGGATGAGCAGGGAGAGTCAAGGTTATCCACAGAGTAGTCCCCTGAAAATAATCTAGTTCAGTGACATAGGAAATTCCAGAATGCTGTTTGGAATTGTCAAAAGGTACAATGAAATATATTCCTTTGCAAAGAGTACCAGAAAACCATAAAGATAAAAGTTGAGTCAACGAGGCAACATGGAAAGACACAGATGAGATGAAATTGGAAAGCCAGCAACAAGTATCTTCAGAATCTATACCGGAGTCTCTAAAATCTTTTTTAAGTGAATATAAAAAGGGATAGAACAAGATAAGTGATATGGATAACAAATTTGCAAAGCCGTCCCATATTGCAGAGAAAAAATATAAAGATGAAAACACAAAAATTCAAAGGAGTATAAATTAGCACCTTAAAACAAAGATATACCAATGGGCTCAGAGGAGAATACAATATTAAAAGGTTGCTTTATTAGAAAATCTGAATATAAACATTTTTATAATACAAAAATGTCATAAATTAAATGAAACAATTAGAAAAGCTGAATAGGACAGTAGCCATGGACTAAACTGGGAAAAAAAAAAATAGTTAAGGAATTACTTCTGGAAAAGTGCTCCGCAGTTTGTAAGTTAATTTTTTTTTTCAAAATTCTTATCCTTTATAAACAGGGCTAAAACATAGCAATACAGAAATGCTTTAAACCCAGTATATAACCTTGTTTCCAAACCCAGATGAAGATAGCATAAGAAAAAAATCAAAGTCTCACTTCAAAATAGTGCTATAAAAGCCCATAAGAAATTACAGGCAAATAGAACCCAGCAGTAAAATAAAATTTAAGTAATAAAGTATTATTTCAGAATGAAAGTATTGATTCTTAATTATCATTAATATTTTTACCATTTCTGGCAGAGACAAATACTTTTTACATCCTCTTTGTGGTAAAACTTAGCATTATTGTCTGTTCCCGCCATTTCTCCACTTCTTCCCCTCTGAGTCTCCTCTCAAACTCCCGCCCTCGGCACCCCGACGGAACCCCTCTGCCATCTTACAAAGTCCAGTGGCCAACTCTGTGGACTCATCATACTCCAGCTCTGATCAGTATTTGACACAGCTGAATATGGCGTGCTTGAATTTATTTTCTGGGAGACCACACTCTCTTGAAATTTCCTCCTGCCTTTCTGGTCCCTCCTTTGCTTATTCTCTCCCTCCTATAAATGGTGGTGCCCCAGGGCTCAACAGTTATATTTATATACACGCTAAGTTATGAGCTCCAGTTTCTCTAGACGTCTGCTCAACATCTATTGAGATATCTCGTAGTCGAAACAAAGTTCACAGAGCCAAAGCATAGCTCCTGATCCCTCCCTCCCAAAGGTTCACCCACTCAGTCATGAGCACCTCTGGTCGACTTCAGCCTGAAACTTAGGTGCCGTCCTTAACTGCTCTCTTCTCCTCTTACCCATGTGCAATCCATCAGCAGGTCTTGCCAGCTCTCTTTTCAAAATTAATCTGCAAACTTTGCACTTCTCACCCCGTCAACCATGATCACCCTCAGAGAGAGATGTTCTCATCTTTGATCTGGGAGCACGTGAACATACTCGGAACGTACATAAGAACATGCGTGTTATCCCCCATCCACCTCTACTCTTCCCTCCTTCCCTTCCTCCACCAGAATTAAGCTCCCTTAAAATAAATGGGATAGGGTTCAGAAAGATCATCTATTCCATTCCAACGTGTTTGCGTTTATTTACAACCAATCTCAAACTTGGGTGATTGTCCTCCTCTGCACCCACCACCGTCACAGAACTTCCTCCAGTGTTCTGAGTCCCCTTTCCCCTCGGTGAGAAAATGCTTCCATAGTATCTGTGGATATTCCTGTCCCTCCTTCTGTCCCTCTACTTTCCCCTCCCCAACTTAATTATAAACATCTGTGAGAAGACCTCGAGCTGTACCCCCAAAATAAAAGATCTCTGTGCTGATAGAAACCTTGAAAATCTGCTTGAAGTCAACACTCAGACACAAAGTCTTGGGGTACAGAGTCCAGGAAGCACATGAGGAAGCTAACATGCTTAATCCTGGGAAGGGCCGAGTGTGTGGAGCATCCAGAAGGAAGGAGGGAAAGGGTGGGACTGGGGAGTAGGACTGACTAGCCTGTGCACGTCCTATGTCAGGGAATTGGGTCATGATTACACTTGCAAGGGAACCAAGCTCCCTCCTTCTTCCCAAACTCTCAGGAATGTTGCCACCAGGTATAAATAGCGTGCAGTTGTGTGTGTGCCCGTGTGCATGTGGTAACGGGCAGAGGAGGAACCCAGCAGGTGGTGTGTCAACTCACCTAACTCAGCAGAAGCAGGAGTCTTGAGCCAGAGAAACAGATGAACGTATGAGATAGCCACACACACCACCACCACCATTGGAAATGCACAGAATATTAAGTATGGGCTTCCAGAGTATGCAACATAGAGCTTAAGCTGTCTTCTACGGACCTTCAGGGCAGAGAGACGTCCCCTGCCATGTGGACCACGCACACATAGCGCCTCCGGTGCTCACTCCAACAACATATATGTAAACGCAATGCCTAAGCATCAGCCGGGTTGTTACTCAGGATGGAGGAAGAACTGCTAGACCCTCTTACCTGATAAGAAGTCTTTTGTAAGCTTTGATGTTTCAGTGAAGGATCTTTTGCTAATTCCAAGACACAGTCTTAATGAATGCTGGCAAATGTTCAAAGCGAAGGAGGAGGTATGCAAATAGGATTAATCTGCGCTTTATCAAAGGTAGAAACAGAAGCTAAGTCAATGCGCTCAAAGGGAGATTTGCTTGCTTGGCGCTTTGTGATGCAGTCCCACACATATTCTCTCAAGGGCTCAGCCTACAAACACATGCAGCAGCACATCTGCCAGCTACGTACCTGACTCTATTCTCCAGAGCCAGAGACAAGCAGGGCTGAAAGTCGCCACTCTGATTTCCAAACAGCCATCCTTGGCCCAGTGTCATCCGTAAGGAAGGTGCTCCTGGTTCATTATAACCTAACCAAGAGGAGAAAGTTTGATTACAAAAAGCCAGTCTTATCCCACACATTTCTCTTCCCCTGTGATGTGGCTCGGGCAGTGTTCCCACACCGGCTTGGCCTCTTACACGGCTACACCGGCCACCAGCTGGGTCCATGCTGGTGCCCGCTCTTGTCAAGGAACACTAGCCACTGGGATCCAGTAATGGTACCTCCTCACTCCAAAACCTGAAAAGAAGTGGGTTTCTGGTGTTACTAAGTCTTGGCTAGCTCAACATTGCCTACTGATTTATCTGCTTTCCTATATGACCTGTTGGACCAATGCTCTACATTAAATTCCCTCTCTTTCAAATACTCAGAATTGTTGGTTCCCAAACCGGCCCCCACACGTGGAGGACAGGGAGAGATGGAAGGAAGAGGCAGGACACTCCAGATCAGTAGGTGGCAGGTTCAAGGAGCAAGGGGACTGACTTACCAGGCTTGCCTTGAGCACCACCCAGTAAGGAGGTCTCTGCACCCACCCACCAGAATCTTCAGTGTATAGAGAGGGCTTAACGGGGTTCAGCCACATTTGCTGGCCAGATGGTCTCAACAATACCATGCTGTCTCAAGGTGGAGTTCTTGAAAATGTCTCCCACTATGGGACCGGGATGCGGGTGGGCGTGGAGCTGGGGGGACAGAGAGCACATCCCAAAGGAGGAGCTCGCAGGCCAGCTGGTGGTCACAGCCTCTCCATGACCTTCTCCCATGCAGAATGGTGTCTTCTTTCCTGGTTTTTGTCCTAACTGGTACATTACGCTTCTGGGGTTTTGTATAGTTACAAAGTTAATATATGAATGTATCTACTAAAATGCCAGTATCGAGTTGACACTCAGGTAGTGATCATGGATAGATTGCTTAGTAATCAAAATCAGACTTCATGGATTTGAAATCTGGTTCCATCACTTACTGGCTATGTGACCCTAAGCAAGAATTTAAAAGTTCTTTGCCTCGTTTTCCAAATCTGCAAAATCAGGATAATGGAAATACCTACTCAAAGCACTGTGAGGGTTAATTTGATTTGTGTTAAAGCACTCGGACTAGTCCTGGTTCCAATGGGTCCAATAAATGTGGGTTATTTTCATGAGATTATTACATATGCAAAAAAGTCAACCGACAAGTTTCCAACAGAAAAGGGAATGAGCCTGCTTCTCCCTCTCCCACTCCCCCTGCTTGTGTTCCTGCTCTCTCTGTCTTTCTGTCAATTAAATAAATAAAATCTTAAAAAAAAAAAAGAAAGAAAGAAAGAAAGAAAGAAAAGGGAATGAGAAATCATCTTTGAGACCTAGAGTGAGCTACTTGGAATCTTATGACTCCAAAAGCAAAACACTTACCTTTTAAATGAAATACTTCAAGAGGTAAGAATTATTACCCTGAGTAAACTGTTACACTCAGAACCGATCCCTCTTATCCCCTGTAGACGTGAACGATGTGTATATGTACACACATACATGTGTACGTGTGTCTGTGTCTGTCTTTGTAGTCACCTAGTAGCTGCAGGGGAATGTGCCTGTTGCCCTCTATTCTCTAGAGGAAAGAGCGCTAGCCTTGGAGTCAGGAGGCAGAAATTAGGATTTGTGTCTGTGGTTGCCACACATAACACTTCTGTGATTGAGAACAAGTTACAAACTCTCTGAATTTAGTTACACTTACCCTAGCATGGGAATGTGTCCGCTTTCATAGTCTGCCATGCAGAAGAAATGGAATTCTGTTTGTAGGATGACAGCAGATTCTGAAGGGGTTGCAGCTAGTGTCCAATAAAAAGCGGAGGTGCAGTGTCAGGCAGAAGAAACCAGGAAAGCAGGGTTCTACCTCTCTCCTAGATTTTGATTCCATTTTCAGAGGAAAACATTTCCCTTTTTCAGATGAGGAAACATGCGCAGAGATCTTCAGTGTCTTGGTCAAGATTGCTAGGAAGCTGAAGAGCCCGGATGTGAACCCAGAGAGTGTGGAAGCAGAGCTCCGGTCAGTAGCCCTGACTTTCCTGAACAGCTCTAAGCAGGTGAGGCTGTGGGGCTGGACTCCATTTCCCAGGGGGCCGCAGGAGGCAAGAATGTCACCTACAGATGCTGTCAGAGCCATTGCAAAGGGAGCCCGTGCCGTGTTGGAGCTCCAGGGAGATGGAGCAAACTATGCGCTGCTTTATACCATCGCTCCCAGTGACTTCTCAGACCCACAGGAAAGTTTTCAACAATACATCTTCTGAGTGGAATTAATTTATTGAGAAAAATGGTAAAGGGCCGGGGTCTTTCACCACAGACGTGCGCAGGTGTGCACAGAGGAGAGCATGAGAGAGTAAGACGTGACAGATGTGGGGGAGGCCAGCAAACCCAGCCTCTGACGTTGGGGGTTCGGGCCCTCCGGAGGCCCCGTGTCGTGCCCGGGCCCCAGAGCCATGTGCTAAGAGAAGCTGCCACGTTGTGGGACTCACCCCTCCATCAGATACCAGGGGACCTGGGGTACGTTCCCGCGGCTCTCCGTGTACAGGCACCTGTGTGTACTATAGAAAGGACGTGTCCTGTCTGTGTCCGCTCTAGCGAACAAGAAAACAGCCCAAATCATAATAGTGGATTCATTACATGCTTGTGTTTGCAAAACGTTTCCAAATATATCTTCCCAGTTGACTCTTATACCAATCCAACCTTATTAATAAAAGCTGATATTTATTGAAAACTGACAATAGACCAGGTTTCAGAGTAAGCACTTACCCTGCATTTTCTCATTTAAGCCTCAGAAACAAACCCATTGTATTGATGAGAAAACCGAGGCAAGGAGAGATTAAGTACTTTGTTCAAGGCTCCCATTAGGGAATTGGTGGAAGGCAGATGCCGACCCAGAGAGTCAGCTTCCAGAGGCCAGAAGATACAACACTCAACTCAGAGGTAAAGTAGCCATAAGGCTCGAAAGATTGAGAGATGACTTTGAAAAGCACTGAGTGTTAGCAAAGGGATCACTTTCATGCAAACACAGATCTCATTGCCAGTGGCGAACGAGGTGCCAAAGTTACACCTGCAACGTCAAGGCCAGATTGTAGCCCTTCTGGCACGTCTGTGGTTGGCCGATCCGCCTGACGAATGCCACGCTGGAGTCAGGAAGCGGCTTCCCAAGCGCAGGAGAACCACCCCCCCCCCCCCAGCTCCCACCACACTGACCAAATGGCAGGTCTTCAGGCCTCCGCTTGCTCATTTGTATTTCAGGCAGAGTCGGGCCTCCTCATCCCCAAATATTTCAGAGTAGTCAGGGCAAGAAAGATGCCTGTTGTTTAATTTATCCCTTAATTTTCTGCCTTTAACCCCTGTCCTGCCTGAAGTTGGAGCTGGATCTGACGAGAATCTGGCCCTGGGTTTAGAAAGGTACTAGTGTCCAATAGCACCTGCTTTATGGGATCCTCATGAGATTAAATCAAACCAAGCGTCCAGGCTACCAGACCCCTTTCCCACAAGCCGGGGCAGATGAATAAGGCCGGCTCCAGGAGGCCCACGGAGCAGCCTTCCCAGTACATCCAGCGTCTCTTTCTTGTCCGGGGGTTCAGTTGATCTAACAGAATTAGTCCTGCTTCTAAGTAAGGCGGAAAGAGTGGGGAGACCCTACCACCCCACACTGTAACCCCATTGGAGTGCACCTCGCCTGAGGGGTCCTCTTTCTTAAGCATTGATTCTTGATGTTCCCACCATTGGGGTCCAGTGCAGGCACACTTGACTCTTCTAGAAAGGATGACCCTAATCCCTCTGATGCTCACCTGGGCCACAGTCCTGCACCCTTGAGTCAGTTTGTTTAGATCCCCAGGCTCAGGCTCTTCGAGGAAACCCTTGGGGATGGGCGGCTGGGGAGGGGTTCGGGCTTTCCTGACATCGTCTTGCTCTGTCAGAACCCCACCCCTCCACAGAGAAACATCTGAGATGGTGGGTCTCTCGGGCCTGTTTAATCGCTGCTCTTCAGAGTAGCAATACTTCACTAAACATGCTAAATGGAGCTAAATGTTGACATGAACAGGATCTGGATATAATCGGTCTGAACCGGACTGTGCAGGCAGACGGGTCCTATGCCACCAGAGCTGTGAGCCCTAGGAAGTGGAAGGAAACATGGTTCTTGTTTCCAGATCGCTTTGGCAAGTGGCTGAGACTCTGTGAACATAACTGTTTTATGGCCTATGTGGTTTCTTCCTGGTATTGGAAAGGCAGAGAAGGGCATGTGAATCCCGTGGTGGGAATGGGAATGAGGAGAGACCTCACACATGAGGTTGCATTTAAGCCAAGTCTCAAAGGCCAGCAGAGGCCGGTAGGAGTGCCATGTTCCCCAGAGACAGGGCAGGGATCCAGATGGTGGAAGCCCTGGAAAAGGGACAGAGCTGGTTCTAGCTGTGGATATTCAGGGAGGATGGAGTCATCTGAGTGGTAGAAGCAGAGGATAAAAGAAAAGAGGAAGTAGGGGGGTGGCAGTGGAAAAGTTTAGATTTGATTCCCAACGGAGAACAGACTGCCTCTAGTGATTAGAGTGTGGCAGTGGTCCCATCAGAACTGGATTCAGAGAAACTGCTCACGGCCTCTGTGTGTCTCACAGGGAAGAGACGCTGGAGGCGGCAGCACATGAGGAGGCTGCTGGGGGTCCGGGTGAGAAGAGCCACAGCCCAGTGTGGCTGCAGCAGGGGGGGCGGGAGACAGGGAACAGAAGCAGAACTCCTCACTCCCCAGCAGGGCGACTGGAAGCCCTTATTACCTGCCTCTTCTGGATTAGGAGACAGCCAGAGCGTGGGAATAATAGAGCTGTGTTCATGGTGCCGATGGGAACGCAGGTTAACAACGGGATTAGATGAAAATTTCGGGGCTGCCGACACAATTAGGGTCTCATTAGAGGCTCACACAAGGGGCTCTAGCTTTGCTCTCTGGGCAACATTTAGTGACGGCCCCCCCATGGCGGTGAAAGGGGGAGATTCAGAATGTTTCCATGATGGATATGCCATGGGTGTAGCATGATTTCTGGGCAGGGCTCTGGAGAAAGGCAGCTCCTACCACAGCGACACAGACCCATGATTCAACCCCTCTTGCATCTGTCTCTGGCAAAAAAAAATAATCACAATTAATTTTAGGGTCATTTTTTGGATACCCTCCCAAAATAGAACTCATGTATTCACACTATCATTCCCATTTCACAGGATCCAAAAGCATACCTCAAAAGAGAAGACTCCCACAGTTCGCAAAGTCCCCAGTGGGGGCTCTGAGGCATTTTCTGTGTGTGCTGGTCTTAATGCACTCCAAAGAAAACTCCAATGTCAAGCTGACTTGAACTTAAACTCGAGTCCTCAGTAAGAACTAGAGCTTTGGAAATGTATATTGTACACTTAAAAGTAAGCTGTCTTCAACAGTACTTTCCGTAATCATAATAATGGCTAGTACTTACTGAGCACTTCCCAGCACCTGGCTCCGCGCTAAGCGGCTTATACACGTGACCTCATTTCATTCTAACAACCATGGAGGTAGAGTCTAGTATCCTCGAGTAACCCAAGAGGAAGCCGAGGCCAGAACTGCTAGCACACTTACCAAGGCTTCCGATAACAAGTGGCAACTCAGAGGATTGACCTAGGTTCCTCCTGACTCTCAAGACTTGGCAAATACATATGGTCCTCTAGACCTAACATGACCTCTTGAAGGCAGCAATTTGCTTTTTTATTTATTTATTTTTGTTTTTATTTTCAAGACAACACAAAGACGTTACTATTTATAGTCTCCGTGCAGCTGAAGCAACAGAGGCTCGGAGAGCTTAAGTGACTCACTGCAGAGTCATACGCTCCAGCGTGGCTTGCTGGGGATTTTCAACCAGCAACCCTGACTCCAAAATATATGGGTGAGTCAGGTACAAAGCCCATCCTGTTCTTGCTTTAACCTGTTCCTCTTCCTTTACTTGTTCCCTATTTTGGTCCATGGCACTGCCAAGTCACCCCCGCTCAGAACCAGAACCATCTTGATTCTTGTCTCCTTTCTCCCCGCCCACATACACCGTCACCACGGCCTCTTTCTTAATTTCCTAAACTTCCTCCTCTCTCATTTCATCTCCCTGGACTTAAATAGAGCCTCCAGCTCCAACGGCTCACTGGCCATTCTGGGCACTCTCTTCCTCTCCCCAGGGGAACTCACACACTGACCCTCACAAGAGGTACCTGGAGGGCTTTTTGAGACACAGATCTAGAGATTCCAAGATTCTGTAGGTCTGAGGGTGGGGGGAATCCCAAGTTTGCATCTCCCACCAGTCCCCTGGTGGTGGGGTAAGGACGCACTTTGAGAACCACTGTGCTACGCCAAGCCCCCCAGGATGATCCCTTCACTTCTATGCATATAACTAAACTCTCCATGTCTCCAGAGGGTCTAGCACAACCAGAGGCCTAGCAGTTTGAAACCTTTCGTCTATGTGAGCCCGGGTGAGATAAAATAGACCTGCTATCGCTGCAGAAACAAGAGCTGGGGAGCACCACTCATGGTGACAGTGCCAGCCCAAGTACAGGAATTGTCCTCGGCCCAAAGGAAGAAACTAAACCCTGAGGATGAGGGGGTCTGAGTGAGCAGGTCATGGGCAGCTGATCTACATTAACATTGTTTTCCCAATTTCAATTTTTCATTGATTTTCATTATTCTAGGCGACTAGAATATATCTTTTAAAAAATGAACAAAAATCCTTTTTCTCTTTGGTTAAATATTATGGTGCACAAACCCTGTCCTTAGCTATCAGGGACACCAAGAAAAAAGAAACTGAGCGAATTGGAGGGGAGGTGGGTGGGGGGATGGGGTAACTGGGTGATGGGCATGAAAGAGGGCAATTGATGGAATGAGCACTGGGTGTTGTATGCAACTGATGAACCACTAAATTCTACCCCTGAAACTAATATTACACTATATGGTAACTACATTGAGTTTAAATAAAGAATTTAAAAAATAAAATAAATAATAAAAAAATACTACTCCTAAAAAAAATAAATAAAAAAATACTACTCCTACAAAAAAAAAAAAAAAAAAAAGATTCTCAAGTCCCCTAGGAAGGCAGGAAGACATTCACTGCTCAAACCCACAGTTGGGTTTGGGAGATCCAGGCCATGAACATAGGCTTAAAAATCCTGCTGATAAAACTATGGTCGGGACTATGATTTATCAATCACTGTAACACACTGTATTAATAGAATAAAGAACAAAAACGACATGGTCATCTCAATTGATGCAGAAAAAGCACTTGGCAAAAACCCAATGCCCTTTCATGATAAAAACACTCAATAAACTAGGAATACAAAGGAGACCTCTCAGCCAGACAGAAGTGCATCTATGAGAAACCCACTATCACCATCCTCAAGGCTGAAAGACTGAATGTTCAGCCTCTAAGGTCAGGAACAAGACGAGCATGTCTGCTCTTAACACTGCTGTTCAACATTTTACTGGAGGTTCTAGTCAGGACAATTAAGCCAGAAAAAGGAAAAAAGGAAGACATGAAACTACCTCTGTTTGTAGACGATATTATCTTGTGTATAGAAAATCTGAAGGAATCCACTGGAGCTCCCACTGGAGCTAATAAATGAGGTCAGCAACTTTGCAGGATGAAAGATCAATACACAAACTTTAATTGTTTCTATACACCGGCAATGAACAACCCTAAAATGAAATTAAGAAAGCAATTCCATTCATAATAGCATTAAAAAGATTAAAATTGTTCAAAAATTTTAAAAAAGAAGTACAAGACTCACACACTGAAAAGTATAAAATGTTCTTGCCAATAAGTAAAAATCAATATAAATGTAGCACAAGCCCATGTTCATGGATCAGAAGACATAATATTGGCAAGATGACAATAATCCCCAAAGAGATCTATAGATTTTATTTAATCTTTTTCAAAATCCCAGCTGGCTTTATTCTCCAGAAATTGGTAAGAAGATTCCAAAATTCGTTTGGAAGTGCCAGGGACCCAGACTAGTCAAAACAATGTTGAAAAAGAACAAAGTTAGATGATTCACAATTTTGGAAAGTTTCTACAAAGGTACAGTCATGAAGGCGATGTTATACTAGCATGATGGGGGGGAACACATAGATCAATAAATGGAAAAGAAATCCCAGGAATAAATGCATACACTTACAGTTGATTGATTTGCAACAAGGGTGCCAGAAAAATTCAATGGGGGAAGATTGTATTTTCAACAAATGACTCCATCACAACTGTAGTCATGATGACCCCTCCCTCGTACCATTTAAAAACCAAATCCCAAACAGATCACAGATCTACATGTAAGAACTAAAACTATGAAACTCTTAGAAGAAAAGGAGTCAATCTTCATGGCCTGGGGGTTGACAGTGGTTTCTTAGACACAACATGAAAGAAAAGCACCAAGAGAAAAAATAAACTGGATTTCAATACAATTAAAAACTTTTGTGGTGAAAATGATACTCTCCACAAAGTGAAAAGACAACCCATAATGGGAAAAAACATTTGCAAACCATGTATCAATAAGGGACCTTTATCTAGAATATTTTTTTAAACTCATACAATAATAAAAGGGGGGCACTTAAAGCAGACAAAAAAAATTTGAAAGACATTTCTCCAAAGAAGACATACCAGTGGCCAAAAACCACATGAAATGATGCTCAACCTCATCAATCATTACAGAAATGCAAATCACAGCCACAATGAGATGGCATGACACTCGCTGGGTGATCCACACACAGCTGGTGGGAATATAAAATAATGCAGCCCCTTTGGAACACAGGTTCGCAGTTGTTCAAACAGTTAAACACAGAGTTAACGTATGACCCAGCAATTCCACTGCTAGGTATATGCCCAAAAGACTTGAAATCAGTCCACCAAAAAATGTGTGCCTGAATGTTCATAGCAGCATTATTCATAACAGCCAAAAAGTAGAAATAGCCCAAATGTGTATTAACTGATGAATGGATAAACAATGTGTGGTACATTTAGACAATGAAATCTATTCTGCCGTGAAAAGAATGAAGTACTAACTCATGCTACAATATAAATGAAACTTAAAGACTTTATGCTAAGTAAAAAGATCCAGACACAGAAGGCCACATAATATATGTTTCCCTTTATTCGAAATGTCCAGAACAAGCAAATGTGCAGAGACAGAAAGATTAGTTTCCCTCAAGGGAACTGGAGGGCTGACGGGAACAGAGAGACAGGGAGTGAGAGCTGATGAGGATGGAATTTCCTTTTGGAGTGATGAAAAAGTCCCCCATTTAAATTGTGGTGGTTATGCAACTCTACCAAAACACATTGAAATGTACACTTTAAAGGGGTTGAATTTATGGTATGTGAATTATATCATGATAAAGTGACTATTAGCAATCCCACTAGGATGAGCCCTTGGCCAGACCTGGTAGAATAAGCAGGTGGTGCAAGGAAAGATGGCACCAAGGAAATCACCCAGAATGCAACATGGAACTACAAAGAAAGTGACAGATCTGGCAAGAAGCACAAAGGCTGTTATTGGGGGCCTCCAACATCCATGTGATAACAGTGCTGGAAGAAGGCAGTAAATGGACGTTGACAATGGAAATAATAACCAAGAATATTCCAGAAGTGAAGATTTTCTTTTCTTTGCAAGACACACTCTCCCATTAAAACGTGATATACTGAGTTCTAAGCAAAAGACTTAGATATCTTGAGAGACTTGAAACATAAAGAAAATAGAAAATCCTAGAAGCTTTCCAGAAAGAATGGTTCACCTACAAAGAAATCCTTTTGAGGACAGATTTTTCATCAGAAAAAAAAAAAATGCAGAAATGGAATAGTATCCTCACGGTGCCAAAGGAAACTAACTTTCAACTCCAATTCTCACTAAGTCATAATTTACGTGCAATGAGAAGTTGTGGATAAATGCATGTCTCTGGAGCCAGAACTGGTGGACGAAACCCAGCTCTGCTACATGTCATCTCTGTGGCCCTGGGCACAGTTGGCCTGAGTCTCCTGACCTGCCTCACGGACATAACCACCACAGAGGGTGCTGTGGGCAGTGAGCATGTGCCTGTATGTAATGGTGCTCAGAACACGGGTGACACCCAGAAGCACTATTTAAGGGTTAGTTACTAACTCAAGAATATAATTTGACAATGAATATGGAAAACAGCTTTCCAGTCCTATAACCCAGAAAGTTATTTTAGTAACATTTAGTATCAGATAAAAAAAGAACCAAAAGAAAAAATATTAAAAGAATAAAAAGGAGCAACCCAACAAAAGGATAAAATAAACTACCCATCAAAAAGATATCACATGCAGGACTTTGCTTACGTCTTTGGGCAAAAAACGTAACCTCAAATTATATGCAATAAAAATTAAAGACAAAAATGGACAAATCTACAATGATGGTATATTTTAATGTAAAAGATAACACACACTCTCTGCCTCACAAACCTCATAAAAATGTTTCAACAAATTTGAGCTGATAGTTCACCATCTCTTGCTGTATATAATTAAATTGGAAACCAACAGTATTAAGAGTAGAACAAATAGAACCTCCCCATGTGTACCTCGGAATCAGAGGGAAAAAATAAGAAAGTGTAAATATGAGCAAGTTAAGTGTTCAACAACCTAGAAAAAAGTAGATTATAGGAATGGAGGATATAACAGAAGCATGTGGAAAATTTGGAATTTAGAGTCCACTGATATTTTGTTCTAAAATTCCCTTCCTATTTGCTATCTTTGGTAAAATATTGTTACTTTTATTTTTACACATACATTCAAATGTTATTAAATTCCTAAAATTGTGAGACTCGTACCATAAATAACGTGCCTCTGTGTATGTGTTTGTAATGCTTAATAGAGATGATAAATTCCAGGAGGAGAAGGATGATGATTTATTTGCTATCATATCCCCATTCCATATAATAGTGCTTGGCATTTAGGAGCGCAATAAATATTTATTGAATATTGTCGTTGAATATGAAGTAAAATGAGTCAGAAACTCACCCTAAGATACTTTTGTAGA
The DNA here is from genome assembly GCF_964656455.1 of Halichoerus grypus. NCBI lineage: Eukaryota > Metazoa > Chordata > Mammalia > Carnivora > Phocidae > Halichoerus > Halichoerus grypus. Next base: position 4,203,933 of record NC_135716.1, on the reverse strand, counting down.
GTCAAACACAAGTGGATTATAATCCTGGTTCTAGAACATTCTGGCTGAACTCCAGGAAAGTGTAATGTCTCACACTACAATTTCCTACAACATAAAATGGAAATGACAACAGCTACTTTGCAAGGAACTTGCGGGACTTGGAAATGAGAACCAAGTGCCAACTATTAAGTCAACGCTCTGCTCTGTGATGCTGGGGGTGGGACCACAAAACATATTCCTTCTGGTTCCTTGTTAAGCACTGGCGAAGGTGGGAGGGACACTAGAAAGGAAAGTCAGTTCGGGGGAGACCGAGGATACTCGCTCCTTCCTGTTTGCTCCCCATGTACTTCCTGTTTACTTCCTGTTCCTGTGAGCATGGCAGCTCCAGGCTTCCCCACCCTGGATGGACTCTCCCTTCCCTTGGAAGTGGTTGGATCCACTTTGCAGCTTTTCCAACATTCCCAGAACCAGCTTCTTCAGGGCCCCTCAGACACACCAGCACCACGGGGCAGCCCCTTCCTCAGAAGTTTCTAAGCAACGCCACCCCTCCTATAAATGTCTAAATTTTAATGGAAGTTATTCTAGGCTTCTCTCTTTGATCCTGGAGCCCTGAAATTACCACCTCTATACACCTTAGAGTTTCCTTTCTATCCTTCTGCTTACTAACTAGCAATTCTCTCTATTAAAATCTATGTTTAAGTATCTTATGCGGTAACTATCTCCTTTTTTCCCCTCATTTTTTTTTATTTTTTTATTATGTTAATCCCCATACATTACATCATTAGTTTTAGATGTAGTGTTCCATGATTCATTGTTTGTGCATAACACCCAGTGCTCCATGCAGAACGTGCCCTCTTTAATACCCATCACCAGGCTAACCCATCCGCCCACCCCCCTCCCCTCTAGAACCCTCAGTTTGTTTTTCAGAGTCCGTCGTCTCTCATGGTTCGTCTACCCCTCCGATTTCTCCCCCTTCATTCTTCCCCTCCCGCTATCTTCTTCTTTTTTTTTTTTTTCCTTAACATATATTGCATTATTTGTTTCAGAGGTACAGATCTGAGATTCAACAGTCTTGCACAATTCACAGCACTTACCAGAGCACGTATCCTCCCCAGTGTCTATCACCCAGTCACCCCATCCCTCCCACCCCACCCCCCACTTCAGCAATCCTCAGTTTGTTTCCTGATATTAAGAATTCCTCATATCAGTGAGGTCATATGATACATGTCTTTCTCTGTTTGACTTATTTCACTCAGCATAATACCCTCCAGTTCCATCCACGTCGTTGCAAATGGCAAGATCTCATTCCTTTTGATGGCTGCATAATATTCCATTGTATATATATACCACATCTTCTTTATCCATTCATCTGTCGATGGACATCTTGGCTCTTTCCAGTTTGGCTATTGTGGACATTGCTGCTATAAACATCGGGGTGCATGTACCCTTTCGGATCCCTACTTTTGTATCTTTGGGGTAAATACCCAGTAGAGCAATTGCTGGATCGTATGGTAGCTCTATTTTCAACTTTTTGAGGAACCTCCATACTGTTTTCCAGAGTGGTTGCACCAGCTTGCATTCCCACCAACAGTGTAGGAGGGTTCCCCTTTCTCTGCATCCCCGCCAACATCTGTCATTTCCTGACTTGTTAATTTTAGCCATTCTGACTGGTGTGAGGTGGTATCTCATTGAGGTTTTGATTTGGATTTCCCTGATGCCGAGCGATGTTGAGCACTTTTTCATGTGTCTGTTGGCCATTTGGATGTCTTCTTTGGACAAATGTCTGTTCATGTCTTCTGCCCATTTCTTGATTGGATCATTTGTTCTTTGGGTGTTGAGTTTGATAAGTTCTTTATAGATTTTGGATACTAGCCCTTTATCGGATATGTCATTTGCAAATATCTTCTCCCATTCTGTCGGTTGTCTTTTGGTTTTGTTGACTGTTTCCTTTGCTTTGCAAAAGCTTTTTATCTTGATGAAGTCCCAATAGTTCATTTTTGCCCTTGCTTCCCTTGCCTTCGCGATGTGTCTAGGAAGAAGTTGCTGCGGCTGAGGTCGAAGAGGTTGCTGCCTGTGTCCTCCTTTAGGATTTTGATGGACTCCTGTCTCACATTGAGGTCTTTCAACCATTTGGAGTCTATTTTTGTGTGTGGTGTAAGGAAATGGTCCAGTTTCATTCTTCTGCATGTGGCTATCCAATTTTCCCAACACCATTTGTTGAAGAGACTGTCTTTTTTCCTTTGGACATTTGTTTTGTCCTGCTTTGTCAAAGATGAGTTGACCATAGAGTTGAGGGTCCATTTCTGGGCTCTCTATTCTGTTCCATTGATCTATGCGTCTGTTTTTGTGCCAGTACCATACTGTCTTGATGATGACAGCTTTGTAATAGAGCTTGAAGTCCGGAATTGTGATGCTGCCAGCTTTGCTTTTCTTTTTCAACATTCCTTTGGCTATGCGGGGTCTTTTCTGGTTCCATACAAATTTTAGGATTATTTGTTCCATTTCTTTGAAAAAAGTGGATGGTATTTTGATGGGGATTGCATTGAATGTGTAGATTGCTCTAGGTAGCATTGACATCTTCACAATATTTGTTCTTCCAATCCATGATCATGGAACGTTTTTCCATTTCTTTGTGTCTTCCTTGATTTCTTTCATGAGTATTTTATAGTTTTCTGAGTACAGATCCTTTGCCTCTTTGGTTAGATTTATTCCTAGGTATCTTATGGTTTTGGGTGCAATTGTAAATGGGATCGACTCCTTAATTTCTCTTTCTTCTGTCTTGTTGTTGGTGTATAGGAATGCCACTGACTTCTGTGCATTGATTTTATATCCTGCCACTTTACTGAATTCCTGTATGAGTTCTAGCAGTTTTGGGGTGGAGTCTTTTGGGTTTTCCACATAAAGTATCATATCATCTGCAAAGAGTGAGAGTTTGACTTCTTCTTTGCTGATTCAGATGCCTTTTATTTCTTTTGTTGTCTGATTGCTGCGGCTAGGACTTCTAATACTATGTTGAATAGCAGTGGTGATAGTGGACATCCCTGCCACGTTCCTGACCTTAGGGGGAAAGCTCTCAGTTTTTCCCCATTGAGAGTGATATTCACTGTAGGTTTTTCATAGATGGCTTTTATGATATTGAGGTATGTACCCTCTATGCCTATACTCTGAAGAGTTTTGATCAAGAAAGGATGCTGTACTTTGTCAAATGCTTTTTCTGCATCTATTGAGAGGATCATATGATTCTTGTTCTTTCTTTTGTTAATGTATTGTATCACGTTGATTGATTTGCGGATGTTGAACCAACCTTGCAGCCCAGGGATAAATCCCACTTGGTTGTGGTGAATAATCCTTTTAATGTACTGTTGGATCCTATTGGCTAGTATTTTGGTGAGAATTTTTGCATCCATGTTCATCAGGGATATTGGTCTGTAATTCTCCTTTTTGATGGGGTCTTTGTCTGGTTTTGGGATCAAGGTAATGGTGGCCTCATAAAATGAGTTTGGAAGTTTTCCTTCCATTTCTATTTTTTGGAACAGTTTCAGAAGAATAGGTATTAATTCTTCTTTAAATGTTTAGTAGAATTCCCCTGGGAAGCCATCTGGCCCTGGGCTTTTGTTTTTTGGGAGATTTTTGATGACTGCTTCAATTTCCTTAGTGGTTATAGGTCTGTTCAGGTTTTCTATTTCTTCCTGGTTCAGTTTCCTCATTTTTTAAAAGATTTTATTTATTTATTTATTTGACACAGAGAGAGAGAGAGGATGAGAGCGTGCACAAGCAGGGGAAACAGCAGAGGGAAAAGGAGAAGCAGGCTCCCCGCTGAGCAGGAAGCCTGATACTAGGTTCAATCCTAGGACCCTGGGATCATGACCTGAGCTGAAGGCAGACGCTTAACTGACTGAGCCACTCAGGCACCCTTTACTTATTTTTTTAATTTAAATTTTGTTAGTTAACATACAGTGCAATATTGGTTTCAGAAGTAGAATTCAGTGATTCACTTATATACAATACCCACTGCTCATCACAGCAAGTGCCCTCCCTAATACCCATCACCAATCAGCCTATCCTCTGCTCACCTCCCTCCATCAACCCTCAGTTTGTTCTATCGTTAAAAGTTTCTTATGGTTTATGTCCTCTCTCCTTTTTTTCTTTTCCCCTTTCCCATTGTTCATCTGTTTTCTTTCTTAAATTCCACATATGAGTGAGATCATATGGTATTTGTCTTTCTCTGACTGACTTATTTCACTTAGCATAATACACTCTAGCTCCATCCACATCATTGCAAATGCAAGAGTTCATTCTTTCTGATGGCTGAGTAATATTCCACTAGATATATATATATGTATATTCCACTTCTTTATCCATTCATCTGTCAATGGACACTGGGCTGTTTCCATAATTTGGCTACTGTAGATAATGCTGCTATAAACAGAGTGGTAGTGCACCCCTTAGAATCTATATTTTTGTATCCTTTGGGTAGATACCTAGTAGTGCAAATGCTGGAAGTTCTATTTTTAACGTTTTGAGGTACCGTCTCCTGACTGGTCCCAGTTGATGAAGAACTCAAAACCCCAGCATGGTGACTCCCCTTGTCATTTGTTGTCTTTCACAAAGCGCTTTTGCAGGAATTCGCTTCTTCAGAACAATGTCAAAATAAATCACTCTAGGCAGTCCCTCCTGCCTCAAATAAAAACAGTAAGATTTACAGAACCAAATCCTAGCTATTTCCAGGATTCAACTTTGCCCCTCATTAGATACACCTTTTCAAGATTTATTAGCCACTATTTTGTTTTAAGATCACAATCTGAGCTAGATGTTGAATTAGTCTTCATTGACTTTTCTCAGTGGAATACCGAACTTGATTGACATCTTTCAGTTCTTTTGAAGTGTTTTCCCATAAAGTAATACTCAAAAAGATATAAACATCTGATAAATTGCAAGTGTCTGATGAGAAAGTGAGGAGCACCGATTTAATTCAGCTAATTAGCAGGCAGCCCTGGGAATCTAAGAACTGGCCCCATGAGTTATTAGCCATGTAAGCTTGCACAAGACACCAGAGTGCTGAACCTAAGTCTTCCCACATGTAGAACAGCTAATGCCTTGTTGGACTATTAGGGAGATTAAGTGGTTTCTGTCCAATTCTGTAAGTAGACTGTCTTGAGTAAAACCTGTATTGTTAGATAAAGACATTGGACCTATCCTCAGAATAAAACAAAACATCCTGCCTTTAAAATTTCTATAAAATACAGCTGGGTAATTTACACAGTTCTCTGGACCCAGAGACTAATTTCTTTTCCATCTTGTTGCATCTCTAAAAGAAGAGGTGTCTTCAATGCCTGCTTTCAAACTATATTACTTGGAGCCTCAGGGATCCTTAAAGTCACTTCAGGGGCTGACGTGAAGATCAGCAGAAGCAGGACAGGAGACCAGTGGGGAGCCTTTGACCACTCAGGAAGGTTCTGGCATCCCATAAAGGAATCTCTGGTCAAACTAGCATGAAAACTAAAGACATTTGTCAACTCAGGATCAAGTCCAGTGGTAACACAGCTTCAGTGCCTTAAAGATAGCCACAAGGACCAAGTCTTTGCATTCGGTCCATTCTCTCATCCTCGGGGTCGGCTTCCCTCTGGAGCCCGGGGACAATTGCTTATAATCTTCTCAGCTTCACATATGATCCACTGACACCTTGTGGAAGAAAAGTGTCACCTCCTGCTTCACTATTAGGATCTAAGACTACTTTCCCAGAAGGCATACCAGCCCTTACCCAATAACTCATCAGCCAGGGGAGGCCCTAGCTTCGTTTGCAAGAAACAAGGCAAAGCCCAGCCACTGCGGTGGGGTCAGCTTTCCCTGAGGTGCACGGCTGCTTGGGGGTGGACGGCCACACAGAAAAAACAAAACAAAACAAAACATATTTCCAGTAGGAAGGAAGCAGTGGGACTTGGAAAAGTGAACCTATTGCAAAAAGGTATCAGGAGACCACTGACCCCAGTGGCGTCCAAGGTTCTTGTTGGTTATGGCCCCTGTGGAGGGTAGCCGCGTATTAGCTTCCGAGGGCTGCTATGGTAACTTACCACAGCCGTGTGGCGCAAAACAACAGAATTTATTTTATCACCGTTCTGAGGCCCGAGTAAAAAATCAAAGTGTTGGCAGAGCCCCGCTTCCTCCAAAGGCTCTGGGGGAGAACCTGTTGCTCGCCCCTCCCGGCTTCTGGAGGCTCCTGGCATTCCCGGGCTGCTCGCTGCCTCACTGCTCTCTGCCTTGTCGGCCACATGCCCGCCCCTCCGTCTCTGTCAACTCTCCCCCTGCCTCTCCCTCCTGACGACACGCTTTATTGGGTTTAGGACCCACCTGGATAACCCAAGATGATCTCATCCCGAGATCCTTAGCTTCATTACATCTGCAGCAACACTTTTCCAAATAAGATAAGGTTTACGGGTTGTGGGGATTAAGATGTGGATATACCTTTTTGGGGGAGGGGAGGGGGTCACCATTCAGCCCACTACACCAAACCACGGGGCTGTTGCGATGCAGTGTCTTTAAAAGTCCAGCGCAGTGCAGCCCCCGGTGAGTATGTGATAAATAGTGGTTGAATCTAAACCCATTTATTCATCTCTGCAGACTCGGCTGGTGCTTCACTCACTCCCGATGCCATTCCTCCTGGGGTTGTTGGCAGAAGGCAGCATTCACTTGGCCTGAACAAGAAGCCTGTGAGCCAACGGAACAAAGGGGAGAGCTGGGATGGGGAGTCAAAGACAGAGGTGAGCAGGTTGACCCAGATGGCAAGGAGAAGGAACAAGATGGCCATGACAGCAGGGGTGCAGTGTGTATGTGTGTGTGTGTGTGTGTGTGTGTGTGTGTGTGTGTGTGTGTGTGTGTGGCGGGGGGGGTGGGGCGGGGCGGGAAATGGTGCACACAGGACTGCGGGCCACCCTGCCTCACCGCTCTCTCAGTCCTGCCATGGGTTAGAAATACATCCGCAAGTCAAGCAACAAGCCCCAGAGCACATCACTTCTTCCTCTTGAAAAATTCACAATTTCATAAAGGGTACACTTTACAGACCTAACATCCAAGCTTATTTTCCTCCTGGGCAAACATATCAATCTTCCCAATCCCTCATTTTCAAATAATAACCCAGGCAGTTTTCTCATTACTCTGTTTTCCACTTTTCAAAGAAAGGTGATGCTTAAATTTCATATTCAGATTTCATGCTCAGCCAGTTTTCCCAGCTGGAATGAAGGGACCATGGGGATCATCTACCCCAGCCCTGCTGCATCTTATAGAGAAGGAATCAGAGGCTGGGGGACTTCATCTCACTTGGCCAGAGTCAAGGGCTTGGAGGGAAAAGCTACACTGTCAGAGGAATGGCTTGAGCAAAACCCCAGATGGAAAAGTTTCCTGGAAATCCAGGGAGTCACATAGGAATGGAGCGTGGAGTGGTGACCTTGTCCCTTTCCTGAGTCACCAGCTTGAGTCCAAAATTTCTATTTTGTCCCTTAAATTATCCTTCAGATTCTTTATGTAATCTCATTTGCCAAATAAAGTTTAGACACTTAAACTGTAAAAGGTTCATTATTCATGTTCTGGAGACTCTGAGCAAGTGAAGTGAATCCAAAGTATGAAATAATAAGATCTAGAGCTTTGTCATCGATTGTATTAAATGTGCTATTTGTCACCAGCCATTGACACGCACTTAGATCCCCAAACTGATCGCTACTATACTCACCTTTATAAAAATACTTTTTTTTGGTCAGCTTGGGCAAAAAGCCAAAAGTCCAAAATGACATGATGAATGGAAGAGATCATCGAAGAAAAGAGCAATCTTGAAACCTTGAACGGAGCAAGTAAAATTGCAAAACTGCATCTCTGCCCTCTGTTCTCTGTCTGGCTCTGACGGGGTTGGGCGGGGTGGGGGGGGCGGGGAGTGGTGCGCTGGGCCAGAGAGAGCAGCTCAGCCAACACCACCTCGGTGTCCCCACCGTGAAAGCCTGACCAGAGAATTTAAGTGAACTGTCCGTGATCGCACATTCGGTTGGTAAAATGGGTGGGCTGGGAAATTCTGTCTGATGACACTGGTGCTGTCCACAACTCCAGGTTGTGAAACCAGCAACTCAGAGTATGACTTCGTCTAAAATAAAAGTATCTGCCCAAAGGCTTTGGAAACATTGCAAGTAGAATAATTGACTTGGCAACCGCAACAGAGTCATTGTATCAGTCAAGGTTCAATCAGAGAAACAGAGCCAGTAGGATGGGGGGGTGGGGGAAGCAGGAGAGGATGGGAGAAGGAGAGGGAGGGGGAGATGGGGAGAGGGGGGAGGGAAAAGGAGAGGGAGAGGGAGGGAAGAGGGAGGGAGGGTGGGGGAGAGAGTGGTTACAAGACTGCAGGGGCCGCCAAGCAGGTGTGAAGGCTGTGGGGCAGGCCTCAGGGAAGATCACAGGCAGGCTGGAGCCCCACAGGCCTGTGCACAGACAGGAGCCTCCCTCCTTCCTCCCAGGAAAAGCCTAAGCACTCTTCTAAAGTCTTCCCTGATTAAGTCAGGCCCACTCAAGATAATCCCCCCAATTTAAAGGCAGCTGATTATGGACTACAATGGACACATTGTGGATTCTTCCTTCACAGCCGCATCTAGGTGAGTGCTTTCCTGAGTGATGCCTGACTTGTTCAGCCCCAGCCAAGGGGACAAGCCGAGAAGCGATCATAACCATCACGGATCCCTGGTGAGAGTGCTCCAAGTCCATGGCAAAGTTTTCAAATTTTATTTATAAGGAAGGAATAGTTTTAAGAGATGCCAAGCTTCCAGATGTATTACTGGCTATAAAAAAAGGCTGTATGGCTGGATTCAATCCATTCATATTTGTTAAGGAGTCTGCATCTGTTTTCACGAGAGTGGCTTCTAGTGGCTTTTTTCTTTCTTGGAATCTCCCAGGCTTCAGTTTCATGATTATGCTAACAACAGGGTGGCAGTTCATCTCGGGTGGGGGTAGAAGCTGTCAGAGATGCAAGGGGACTTGCCGGGCACTGGTCATGTCTTTCGATCCGTGTGCTGTTTACATGGGTGTGTTCCCCTTGTGAAGATTCACTGATTTGCACGCCAGTGAAATAGGCACTTCTCCACGTGTAGGTGTGACTGGCCAGGTCTTTAGGAAGCAGACATTAAGAAGGGATGTATGGGGTTTTCTAGGGGGTGGGGGGTGTCTGTGAGGGGTGATGGGGAGAGGAGCCCCCAGAGGCGCACAGAGCTTTCAGACTGCGGTACAGGTTGACCTCTGTGGAAGGAGACAGGGAAGGAAAGGACATTGACTAGAAAGACACCCCCACGCGGTTCTGGGAAAGGCTCCTCGGGGCCGTCTGCAGACCCAGAGCAACCTGTCTGCGTGGAGCAAAACGTGTTAACTCTGGCTTCCCCGCTCTGCTCAGCCGCCCTGGGAGCAGTTTGGGGGCAGGTCCCAAAGACGCAGAGGCTGGAGGCTGACCGCCGCAATCCTCCTCGTGGCACAGTCCCTCTTACAGGGAGGGCTGACCGGCGCACACCAGCGCCGCCCTACAGCGACTGCGCGGTGGTGCTGGGAGACTCAGTGCCCCTCGCTTGCAGATGAGAAAAGTGTGATTTAGAGATGAGAGCAACACACACAGGCCCCAAACTGGTGAGTCTAGCGGATGCAGAATTCCAGCCTCGGTGATCCTCTTGGGTCCCGTCTTCGTTTCCTTCCCATCTGCAGGTCTTCCGCGGTGTACTGAATCCTCACGTGCTCCACGTCAGGCCCTTTATCACTGTAGACAGGTACCCATGAGCAAACAGGTCTGGCCCTTAAAACATTCCTCTGCGTGCTGGGGAGCTACTGGAAACTTGAGGAAACCATGTGTTAATGAAGGCAAAGTCCTCTCGGGTTGCTTTGCAGATAATCCTCCTCAGAAATTGGTGATAATTCGTATTCTGGCTATTTTTTCCGAGGCTGAATTCCTCAGAGGTGAAGCAGTGCAACTTTGTAATACCTGAAGCAGAAATAATTTATGTTATGAGCACAGGGATTCATCCAACAGCCACCAAAGGGCACCCACTTAGAAGCCAGAGATCAACCTCATAAGACAACAAAGCAAATCATGCTCATGCCCCCTGCGGAGGGAAGCAAAAGGCCAGGAGACTGGAGAGTGCAGGACAGCCTGTGGGTCAGGCCGACTGCCAGCCAGCTGTGCAGGGAAGGAGGGTCTCTCCAGTTAGAGACACGGGGGAGGGGAGCCCTTACCTCTGACGGAGGGCCCAGGGAGCAGGCCAGGAGACAGCCCGTGCCCTGAGTCTGTGCTCCCGCTTCACTTTCCCCTCAGATGGAAAAGACACTCCGAGAGGGTCTTGTTCCTCCTGGATCTGTTTCCTTTTGCTATTGTAACAACTCCAAATTTAGTGCCTTAAAACAAAACAAAATTATTCTCCTGCAGTTCTGGGGGGTCGGAAGTCCTATTACGCACCTTGTGGGGGCTGGAATCATGGCGTGGGCAGACGGTCTTCCTTCTGGAGGCTCAAGGGAGAGTCAGCTCCCTTGCCTTTCCAAGTTGTTAAAGGCGCCTGCCTTCTCTGGCTCTTGGCCCCGAAACCCTAATCTGCACTTGACAGCAAAGCTCCTCCTCTCGGACTCTGATCTACCTGCTGTCCTCCCTCGGGAGGCTTTAGGGTCAAATCCATGTCCTTGTCTCTTTCAGATTTTGGAGGGCATCTGCATTTCTTGGCTTGTGGCTCCGTCCTAGGTCTTCAAGCCAACAGCGTAGCATCTCCAAATCTCTGTCCCCCTTCTGTTCCCCCTTCCCTTTTCTCCTCTCCCCTGCCCTTGCAGTCCTGTTACTGCTCCTCCTCTGCCATGGCCACCTGAGGAGGTGCGCTTGGGCATGGCACGGTCATCAGCATTGAGAGTGTGAGAAATGTGTGTGAGTGTGTGTGTGAGAGCATGAGTGTGTAAGTGGTGGGTGAGAGCATGTGCGCATGAGCATGGTGTGTTAAGTGTGGCATGTGATGGTTGAGTGTGTAAGGGGTGTGTGAGTGTATAGTATGGTATGTGGATGAGTGTGAAAGCATGAGTAAATAAGTATGAGAGCATGAGTGTGTAGTGGTGAGAGTGTAAGTGTGGCATGTGAGTAAGTGGTGTGTGAGTGAGGGTGTGTGAATGTGTGTGTGCAAGCATGGCGGTGGGCCATCCAGTGCCTACAGTGGAGGGAGCAGACTTCAGCAAGTGTGGTCTCCATATAGAAAGAAACCACCTAATCAGACTCCTCTCTCCATCAGGCAAAGATGTCTTCACCTGCCTTCCAGCACAACAGCCCATTTCCTTGACTTTGCTCCGGCCTCCGTCTCAGCAATTCCTCCATTTCCTTTAATCTATTATTACCGTCATGATTCTTAATAACAAAGCCCCCAGGGGCAGTCTTTGGACCTCTCTATCCGCACTCCCCCCTGGACTCCGTGCATGGGTGACCTTGACCAACAACATGGCGTTAATGGCTGGTTGCCCATGAAAGTGCTCAAATTCTCCTCATCTCAACCTAGTGACCCCACCTGACTCCCCAACACACCTGCTTGCATGGGCTAAAGGCATTTGAAACTTACCATGTAAAAAAAAAAAAACAAAGTTTGGATCCTTCCCCCAGAAATCTCCTGGTCTTACCCACCCTGGGTAAGTGGTAAGTGGCAAAACCCCTAGAGTCCCCTTGGCTTCCTTCTCTTGTACTCCCTGCAGCTCACCAGCAGGTCCAGTTGTACCTACAAACTTACCCAATACCCAACCCCTCCCCTGCCAGCACCCCTTTAGACCACTGGGTTGTGCAATAAGATGCTAACATCTCATTGCTTCACACTTGTTTCAAGAGGCTATCCTCGAAGTAGCAGCCAGAGTGACCCTTTATCTCAGGCATGGACCCTAGAAGCAGAGCCTGCAAAGGGGATTTGGATGCTCACAACATACTGAAGTTCTCTCAGGGAAAAAAAAAATCTGTAGGGGACACAGAATATGCAAGGAGAGAGAGCAGAGCCAGGATGGGGTCTCAGCAAAGTCTGGCCTTAGCTTGATCCACAGTGGGGAGGGCTCTGAAGAATAAACCCTACAACAGAGCTGTCAGCCCTTGACATAAGAGCATTCTCAGTCACTTGCTCTGGACCAATGGTGGTTCTGGTCAACTGTGGGGTAATAGTCCCCAGAAGGCAGCAGCTGAGAGCCATCAGCCATCAGCACTCACAGGGCAGGGGGCCGTTACCCTGTCATCCAGGCCAAGGGCACCTGGGTGGGTCATCAACAGCTTCTAGAACTGTGGTTCTCAGACTTGACGGTGCATGAGAATCAGCTGAGGGACGGTTGCCAGGTTTAGCAAATAAAAATATAGGCCACGCAGATAAATCTGAATTTCAGATAAGTAAGTACTTCTTAGTATAAGTATGCAATATTGCATGGGACATAGTCACATAAAAAACTATTCATTGTTTATCAAACATATTCAAATTTACCTGGGCGTGCTGTATTTTATCTCCTCCCTGGAGGCCTTGGTGAAAAACAGGCTGCTGTTGTTCCTGATTCAGGAGGTCAGGGGTGAGGTCTGCGAATGTGCCCTTCTAAGAAACTCCCAGGTTCAGCTGATTCTGCTGATCCAGGGACGACACGCATGTTAAAAACGTCTTTTGTGTTATATACTTTTAAGAATGTAAATCAGATTGTGTTGCTCAAACCCTTCCAGGCTTTTCCATTCCCCTAAAGGAAAAGCCAAAGTCCTGACAAAGGCTTTTAAGGACCCAGGTACCCTGGCAATAACCCGCTCTTACCACGTTCCCCAGCTCCTTCCCCTCAGCCCTGTAGAGAAACTGGTTACCCGGCTGTTTCTGGAACAAACCGAAGTCCAAGCTGAAGACCTTTGCACAAATAGTCCCCCCGATTAAATGATTCTCCCCTAAATGGATGCAGGGCTTAGGCCTTCCACCTTCCCTTAATTCTACCTCTGACCCGATTTTAAGTTGCACTGTGCACCCCCCCACCCCCACCGACCTGCTCTGTGCCGTTCATCTCTGCAGCAGTCTCCATCCCACGAGTAAGGAAATCATTGCTTATTATCTACCTCCTCCCACTAAACTGGACGTTCCGTGAACACAGAGGTTGGTGGTGATCATCCCCACTTCTATTCACCGTGGGGATATCCTTTCCCAGCACTTAAGAAGTGCTGGACACATGGGTGGGATAGGAGTTTCAAGACGGGAAGATGCCCTAACCAGACACCGCCAGGCTCACCGTTTGTTCATTCTGTGAACGTGGGAATTAAATCACCCCGAGTCCAAGGCACAAAGAACCATCTGCAGAAAGTAGCTCTTTTGCAAATGAGTAGAACAAGTCATCCAGGTGTGTGGCGAAGGGGACTACGACTTTAAAAATGCTGTTGCAAAAGGCCTTCAAGCAATCTGACCAGTCCACAATTGCCACAATTATTATTTGTTGCTGTTTCTAAAGGAATAATCAGGCCATGGTGGCAGGTGCGAGGTATGTCCCCTCCCTCACAAACCACCACCAGATAGTGTCACAAGGATGAGGCTTAGAGCCCATTCTGACAAACACGCGAGCGTGCATTAGCAATCAGCACCAAGCAGCTCTATGCTCGACTTTTGTAAGTTCGGAGAGTTCCCTACACTTTGTCCCCGAGTGTTCCAAAGACAGCGTGAAAATTTCACTGTGAGCAAATGCAATATCTTTAAGGCAGGATGGGCCAAGCTTTTCATCTCTTCAGGGGATTTGAGACCTCCACGAAAGCAGAGAGGCCGAGGAGGAAGAACTCAGCCCCACAAATTGCTCTCCACACAGGGTACAGGGTAGATGCTGGGCTGATGGGCTGCTCCGTCCTGAGGTCCTTAGACCCTGTTCATCCAAGGGTGGTGGCATCCACATACGATTTCAAGCCAGCCACATGGCTTGGCCATTGCTCATTGTGCTGAAGAGAAGTTACTTCTAATGTCCCTTAGAAACAGATGAGGTATTTAGAGTGCTTGGTAGTCCTCTCTAGAGATGAGAATCTCGTGAAGTGACTTGAAAGTGAACTAAAGGCCCCTGCGGTATGGACTAAAGGTTTACAAACACCTTACGCTGTTTATACTGAAATATTTTTATTTACACTACACATAGACAATTTGACAAATGTCTATGTATTAACTTTAAAATGTGTTAGCTAAAATCGTCAACACGTGTATCAAAGTAAGCACTATTAAATGAAATAGTTTCAAGATGCTTTAACACCAAAGCTGACCACTGAACCCAAAACTCTGTAATTCATTGAACTCACTGGATTGACCAGTCCTGAGGACAAATAAAATGAAATAAACCTACAACCACTGTAGACTGCTTAGATTAGATTCCAGATTCTTAACTCTAACCGTGTACATTCTGTTTGTGGGGTCTTCACCCTTGGAACGACTTACCATCTCTTATGGGTCCTAACAGTTAAAACCTGACATTTAACTCCTCAAATAGGGGATAATCAAACTTGTAAAAAAAGTCCACACAACTGGTGAGCTTGTTCATAACTAAGACACAGAGGTACACATTTAACAAATCTCACAGAAGTCTCAGCCTTTCTACCCCCAAATTAAAACAATTTGAATTGAGAGTAATAGGAAATGCTTCAGGTCTTTAAATAGGCAGAGTTGGAATAAGTTTAGGGTGATTTGTAAATCTAAGTGGCTTAGAAACACTCAAGGGCTTTTAAATAAAGCAAAGTGTTCCCTTACAGCTCCCAGCCCCAGCCGCACCAGCTGCGAGAGGCCAGAGACCCGGCAAAGTCACTGTATCTTCCTCTACGAGGGTGACCAACCTCCGGTTTGCCCCGGACTAGGACCAAGGCATCTCCCAGGACACACAGAATTTTCAGTGCTAAAACTGGGACAGTCAGAGGCAGACAGGGATGTGCTGGTTGCCCCACCTAAACCCTCAGCTCTCCAAGAAAAATGCCCCCCTCTGCCGACGGCTGTCCCAAGGCCAGGGAGGACCTCCCATGAGTGGTTTTCTCGCTCACAGTAAGCTACAGAGCCCCCAGAGAACGGTTGCAAGCCTCTCCCCTCTGCCCTGCTTAGCAGTGTTCACGGCTCTGACCCTGAAGACCCCAGCTGCCCCTTGTCAGCTCCCAAAACCCAGCAGGAGGCTGGCAGGGGCAGGGCAGGTGAGGGGCCCCTGACGCAGGTGGCTGTCTTTCCAGCTAACAGGGGGATGGGGAGGAAGCAGGCTTATAAAGAGGCAGGTTGTAGCCACCTCCTCCCAATAGGTGGTCTTGGCTGGTGTGAACTGTCAGCCCTGCCCTGGGTGGTCAGCCCCCCAGTGGTCCCAGCCATGCTGCCCGAAGCTCTCTGACGTGAGGTGGGGGGGTGGTTGCTATGTGTTTGCTTTCAAGCTGGCAAGGTCGGCTCTTTCTCTGGGTTCCTTCCTCCTGAGGAAGCTGCTGTCTTCTCCTTCTCTCTCTCATCCTGCTAAAGCCTCAGGAGGCTCCAGCCCACAAAAGCCTGTTTTAGCGCACCTCCACATCTGAGGCCTTTCCTTCCCCCTCCAGAGAGGATCCCGGGAGCACGTCCTTGGCTCAGTGCTACAGTAAAGCTTGGGTTCTTTCATCCACCAGAACAGGGCAAGAACCCTGTTTTGGGGCCACCCTTCGTGGGCCCAACCTCGGAGGGAATCCTAGAGCAGGCTTTCAAAGGCTGCTCCCGCTACATGGAAATCAGTCTTGGTGGGAGAACCCTAGACAGGGCCCTGCAAAGCCTCTGAATCAGAAGTTGGGAAGCCTGGGGGTCTGTGGCCCAGTAGTCTCTGGCCCTTCGTGCCGGTCTTCATGAGCTGGGTTATTAACGGGCTCAGAGCGGAGAGCTAGCCATGGTGCGGCATTGCGTAGATGAGCCTGAGCCGATGTGCTGTCAGCTGCCGGATTCTTACATTCTAGCTACTTCCTTTGAGCAACAAGACTGGCCGCTCACTTAGAGCACCAGCCGTTGTCTCCTGCCCCCCCCCCCCCCACTCCCATGCCCGCCCGGGGTCCTGGAGGTCTACCTGGCTTCTAGGATCTGAATTCATGAGGGTCAAGACTCCTGATCCCTGTTCGTGCTGGATCCACCCAGCACCCGAGTAAGGTGCTTAGCAGCAAGGAGATGTGCAAGGATTTTGCCAGTTTTGCCTGAGATTCAGGAAGCTGGTTCCTTTTCTGGGCAGTGACTAAAATAGGCTCTTTTCCTCAGACCTCTCTAATACTCCGCCAGACTGCCTAGTCCTGGAATGAGTGGTAGCGGGGCGGGGAGTCCTTTTTGGCTGTAGCTGTCCCTCAGAAAACCTTAGGACCACCTCTCCCTAACTTATGAAGTATAGGGATCTCCACTTCTGTCCCTAAAGTGCTCTCCGGGCACCATTGCTAGCGAAGAGCTACAGACTGTAACCTTTCTTGTAAAGCTTAAAAGTCATTCCTGCATTAAGACTGGGTGTGGCATGACCTAAAATGCACCAAAACCTACCCCCCCCACCCCCACCAAACCGGCAGGGGCTCAACATTCCTCGCCAGTTCTCCTCTAGTCAGCATTCATGTCCCCAAGGGGAGGTGACCCTGATCCTAGTTCCCACCTTTCCTAGTGACCTGGTTGCACACTTACTCTCCCCAGCAGAACCCCTAATCCTCTACCTTGGAAAGGATGGAAAATCTTGTCAGCCAGGGCTTTCTCAAAGCACCCCCAAGTCCCTGTTGGAAAAGGAATTTGGACCCAGTTCTATTCAATCCATTGGCTCTTATTTCGTGCTTATTTCATAAACAACAGTGAATCTAGTTGTAGCCTGACTTTCCTACCCCGGTAAACCTGGGTTTTCTTAATTGCCTTGGAGTCCTCACCTGCAAAACCGGGAGCAGGCAATAGCTCCCGAGGCTTTCATGGACCCCACTTCAACGTGGAGTAGGCCCGAAGCCGGGGGACACCAGATGTACCACTTCTGTGGGAGGTGGAGGCCTCCAGCTGGAAGGGGGATGCTAGCTGGATTGCGCGAGGCAGCCCCCGGCACCGCCTCGAGCGGCCAGCAGATGCAGCTTGTTCTAAATGCAGGTGATGTTGGCGTTCCTTGTGGGAAACGGGGAAATGCAGAGGACTCGGAAGCGTCTGTGAGCCTACAGCTCCGTGAGCGAAATGACATGGAGCGTTGCCTAGCTTTATGCTGTCCTGCTATAAATATTGCTACGTCTTTAAGTCCCCCTTATGGTGCAGAAAACACTGCGGTCCCACTCCTATGAGCTTAGGGAAAGCCACTACGGATCCTCCTGCCTCGCTCTCAGCCTGGCTTTCTGCTCTAGCGTGTCCAAGCTGTCGTTCCCTCGATCTGTCATTGCCGAGAAAAATTGTCTTTAGCATCTTGCCAGTCAAAAGTCCTCCCTTCCACACAGTAGGAGGTGGGTGGGCGGGGGACCACGTGGGAGCCTACATAAAGGAACAATGTGAAGATGACCGCAAAGCTGAGAGCCTAAGTGCCTTTGTTGGTATGGCATTAACATTGCCTTAGGAAACGTGGAGTAGAAGGTGGCTGGTCTAGTCTCTATCAGTCTGTAACTCTTATATTCTCACCATGCCGCACCCTCCACTCCTGCTACAAGCAAATGTACGTACAGTGTACGTGCTGAGGTTGTTCACTGAAATAAGTCCTGTGCACCTGGCAACTTACACATTGTCCCCTGAGGTCGGAGCTGAGGCCATTTAGATCTGATCCAGTGAAGGGTGGGTGAGCCCAGGTGGTCCCTGTGATGGACCTTGGGAGGCTCCAGGTGCTTGGTGTACAGACCCCTTAGCCTCCAGGGGAGGCAAAGCTTGTTTTCCTAGATGAAGGTCTGTTCATACAGGCATGCCTCAGATACTGCGGGTTCTTCCAGACCACCACAATAAAGTGGTCAGATGAACTTCTTGGTTTCTCAATGCGTATAGAAGTTGTTTATGCTATACTGTGGTCTATTAAGTGTGCAATAGCATGGTCTTAAAATACATACCTGAACTAAATCCCTAAAGATGCTAACCTTCATCTGAGCTTTCAGCAAGTCCGTATCTTACTGTTGGTGGAGGGTCCGCCCCAATGCTGACGGCTGCTGACTGATCCGGGTGGTGGCAAGTTCTTAAGACAACAAATGAAGTTTTCCACATTCTTTCCCCCAACAATTTCTCTATAGCTATGTGATGCTGTTTGATAGCCTTTTTATCCACAGAACTTTCAAAACTGGGGTCCTCTCAAGCCCTGCTGCTGCCTTATCAACTTAGACTTATGGAATATTCTAAACTGTCCTCCCAACAGTCTTCACAGCATCCTCTCCAGGAGCAGCTTCCATCTCAGGAAAGCACATTCTTTGCTCCTCCCAGAGCAGCACCTCCGCATCCGTTAGTTCTAGCCCGAGATCGCGGCAGTGCAGTCCCGGTTCAGGCTCCACTTCAGATTCTGGTTCTCCTGCTCTCTACCACATCTGCGGGGATGTCCTCCACTGACGTCTGGAGCCCCTCAATCAACCACAAGCCCCTCCATCATCCACTGCATCCCCTTCTTCCAAACTTCTGTTAATGTTGACATTTTAACCTCTTCCCATGAATGTTCTTAATGGCATCTGGAGCAGTGAATTATTTCCCAGGCTTTCAAATTGCTCTGCCCAGATACATCCAAGGACCCCATCTATGGAAGCTATATCCTTACAAAATATATTTCCTAAATAAGGCTTGAAAGCCCAAATTACTCCCTGATCTGTGGGTTGCAGAAAAGTTGTTAGAAGGCATGAACACTTAATCTCGCTGTAGGTCTTCATCAGTTCTTGGGTGACCAGGTGCATTGTCAGGGAGTTAATTAGAAAGATCTTTGAGCAGCAGGTCTCAACAGGAAGCTTTAACTACTCTGTAAACCATGTTAAGTCATCCAGGCTTTGTTATTCCACTGATGGAGCACAGGCAGAGTAGATTTAGCCTAATTCCTAAGGGCCCTAGGATTTTTGGAATGGTCAATGAGCATTGGCTTCAACTTGGTCACCAGCTGCATTTGCCCCTAACAAGAGGTAGCTGTTCTCAAAATTCCTGGCTTCAAACCTCAATCTAATAGGAGTCCTAGATGGCATCATCTTACAATATAAGGCTGTTCTTGTTATAAAGTCTTCACTATCTTATCTAGATCTTCTGAATAATTTGCTGTATCAACTTATACCTCTGTTATGGAGGCAGTTTTTTGAATCTCAGGAACTGACTTCTGCCAGCTTCAAACTTCAGCTTCCCCACGTCCCTCTGCCCTCACAGAATTGGAGAATTAGGGCCTTGCTCTAGATTAAGCTTTGGCTTGAGGGAATGTTGTGCCTGGGTTGACCCTCCAACTGGACCGCTCACTTTCTCCATATCCACAATAAGGCTGCTTGGCTGTGTTCACCAGAGAAGCACTTCTAATTTCCTTTAAGAACTTTCCCTTTGCATTCACAACTTGGTTAACTGTCACGAGGCCTAGCTTTTGGCCTAGCGGCTTTCAATGTCCCTCCTTCACTAAGCTTGGTTGTTTTTGACTCAGTGTTCAAGTGGAAAGAAGGGGCCCATCTCACTTTGAGACCATTGTAGATTATTAATTGGTTTAATTTCAAGATTGTGTGTCAGGCCTGAAGAGCAGGCGAGAGATGGGAGTAGCAGGTCAGTGGAGTAGCCCAAACTCACCTATCCATTAAATTTGTGGTCTTACGGTTGTGGTTCGTGGTGCCCTGAAACCATTAGTTATAACCTCCAAAGATCCCTGATCACAGATCACCATAACAAATAGAATAATGAAGTCTGAGATGTTGTGAACTACCAAAGTATAATATAGAGACAGTGAGTAAATTGGGGGGGAGGGGGAGGAGGAATATACAGATAGACTTGCTCCATGCAAGGTTGCCACAAACCTTCAATTTGTTTTTAGAAGTGCAACAGCACGAAGGATGCCTGTACAGGCTGAGAGCATGTTCTGTGGCGTCTTCTCCAGCAAGAGAAAACCTTTTTCAAAGTATTTGGGCATTAGGTCTTCTGTCAGGTCCATGAGCATACTCGGAGCGTTCCAACTGAGGGCTTTCCAGAGCTCATAGGTACATGGTTTTGCTGAGGACCTCTAAGCACTGGGATCTGCCCTGAACTATGCCAAGTTCTGGGGATGGTGGCTGCTTTCAAGAGGAATCCATTCTATCCAGCTCCAGGGGAACGAACCCTAGCTAGACTATGCTCCTGGTAAGGTTCTGAAGGCCCCAAATTGGAATCCAAACAGGAGCCGAGTAGACTGGACTGAGCAAGTTTGCACTCGGGGCAGCCCCCTTAGACGTGGGTTTGCCTGAAGTTTCAGGCTCCATTGTTTCAGGTTTCTTTCCCTTACCCATGGTTTATGTCTGGTCTTGAGTGAGTGTGTGTGTGTGTGTGTGTGTGTGTGTGTGTGGTTTTTTGTTCAGACTATTCTAAGACCTCATGGACTCCTAGGAGCTATGTTCCTCTGGCTCAACAGTTCTGAACTTGAGTATAGCCTAGTAGCTAATAATTCCTTTTGTAGAGGGAAAGTTTTTACTGAAATCAAGTGGTAAAAATTAGCAAAGGTTAATACCAAGTGTTGGACCCTGGGCTGGGATTATGGTGCAGCAAGAAATAAAGTGAATAGTTGGAGAAAAGTTAGCAACTGCTGGTCTGGTCTAGTTCTGCAAGAAAGTGGCTCCATCAGAGGGCTAGGTTATATGGAAAAGCCTCCAGATAAGAGCATCCTTGTTCTGCGTGACAGGTGTGGTTAGAGGTTGGCAACGGAGTTTGAAGCCAAGAAGAGAACCCTGAACTTGGAGCTCTACAGGGTTTGTCCTTGCCAATCCTAAGCTATTGGTGAGCTGTGTAAGCGGGATGCCTGTCAGTTACATGCTACCAGATCCTGCTGTCGGTATTGGTCCTTGTCTAATGAGGTTGGCCATAGTTAGGGACACAGGCTGCCAATGAGCCGGGCTCTGTCTTGGCATCAAGAACCCCTTGGGAGAAGGAGGGAGGTGGGGAGCTCTCCTAGATTCCTGATCTGAGAATTAGTATTCCCATAATGTGCACAATAAACATGACAGTGGTATGAAGCTACAGGTGTTGACTAAACTGAACTTGGGGTAAATTGCACCTTGGTGACCAGCATGTGCTGGGTAGACTGCCTGCTTGAAGTACACAAAAATAACAGGAGCTCTGAATCCTGGGTGCTCTCCATTTGAGAGCAACCACATCCACATCCTTTTTCTCTAATACCAGGATCCCGAGATCAGACTTAGAGCCTGTCTTCCTGCCATGGCGTGAAGGCTTAATGTGACAGTCTGACAAATTGAATCAAGATCTACTTAAATGGGTAGAATGTCCCTATGGGCCTTTAGTTTGGGTCCCAGATGACGTGGCCTCCTTTGAAGTGTATCCCTGTGGCTGGATTTTGGAGGATGTGACTATACCTTCCCTTGAGTCTCACTTTCAAGTCAGCAAAAATGAACATGAGCCCGGTAGACCTCCAGTGCCATCCCAGGACATCTCTGAAAACGTGGCGCTCTTTGTGAGCGTAGGGTCCTCCTGTGTAGAACTGGTGTACACCTTTTACAATGGGTGGTGGATCAGGGTAATGCTTCAAAAGGAATGGATCTTTGTTGAACCCTCTATTCTAATAGCTGACTTCTGGAGCTTGCTCTTTCTAAATGAGAGCTGTTAGTTGAAAGTACCCCAGTTTGTCTGTTTTTTTATCTAATTGGCTTTATTAAGCTATTCATGAATCAGCAATCTGTACAAGTAGAACGATACTCTGAGGAGTTGTCCAAAATGGAACCTTCTTACAGGCAGGAAGGTGGGGCAAGGAAACCAGAAGAAAGGATGGTTTCAGGCCAGGCCATATTTCAGGGGGATATTAACAGTAAGGTGGGGTTTTTTTTGTTTTTTTGTTTTTATCATCCAGACTACTTCACAAGTGCTGATCAGGAACTTTCAGATGGACTGCTATCCCAATCTTGGCAGGGGGTTAAAGTACCCTGTTCTTAAGACTGTAAGGAAACCAAACTCCCTATAGCCAAGTGGTCAAGGGGAATAAACCATTTCCCAGGATATGCGTGCTTTTACTGAGAATTGAGTCCAAGGAGAGTAGACCCCAACGTAAGCGTCCTCTGAGGGAGGTGGTTACACTAATGGGGCCAAAAGTACTGCCAAAGTCGTGCAGCATTGACGGTGATGAAAAGTCTTAAAAATGGGGAAAATAAGATCAGGAAAGCACTTAGAAACAGACCCACCAGTTCTGATGGATTCCTCCATCCCCAGCATGGCTGGCAAGTATCACTCTTGACTTCTATTAAGAACCACGGGTGGCTTTAACTTTCATTTTAAAGAGCAAGGGGACTAACAATACTGCTATGAAGTGAGATTGCTCAACCTGAATGAGCCAAAAGCAGAATCTATACATCAGTCACTCGAGAGCTCTGAAAATTCTATGGTGGGGAGTGCCTGGGTGGGGGAGGGAGAGCAAGAGCAAGAGAGGTTTAAACTTTCTGATGTAACCTTGTAGTTGTCTGAAAAGTTCGAGCCCATGTCCCCCCTAATACAAATGGAATGTATTTTTCTCCCTCTTTCAGAACCGAGAACCAGGTCCTCATCTGAAATCACCAGAAAGATCGGAAGCATGGAATGATTATCTATCTTTACCATAGGCAACCTGCCTAAAGTAAGGGTTTGGGGTAAAATTGTGGCAGAACAGGGCTGGTTCCTCTTGCCCTAAATTTTGTGTCCTTGCCTGTGAGTGGAGGGCTGGAGACTTCTATACACCTGGGCTTCACTGTCCTCCAGAGGTAAAATCTGGGTAAGTCTATGCTATGTACTTATGGTCCTCAAGGCTCTGAGGTCTCAGGGCTCCTGGGGGAGCCATGGTTTCTACCCCAGGGACCCAGACAAATTTTGGCTCTTCTTTCCTTATTAGTATCTTCCTGAATTCTCTGTCCTCAGCCTCCAGAGAACCTGGGGCCAGAGGTTCATCAGGGCCTTTGTGTACCAGTGTGCCTAGGGAAACCTGTCCAATGTTGCTGACAGGACTTCTAATTATACAGGTCATGGTGAGCCTGGAAACCTTCCTGTGCCTGGCCCTCCAAAGGGTGGCTTTCTGGGTTAGATGAACTTATCCCTTGGTTGCCTACCTGGGAGTTCCGGGACTCTTGCTAGGACATACCATCTGTTTGCCAATACCTCCGTGGTTCTGGCTCCTCAAGGCTGACTTCTCAGTTGTAGAAGGCATATTGGGGATCCGTCACTGCGGTTCTCTGTCCTGGAAAAATGTATTTTCTATTCTCCAGGATTTTCTCTACCCCACCATCTTCTGGAAATCTTTCAACTCCTTCCAGACTTGCATCTTCTCACCAAACCAGGATCTCTATCCTGAAAACCACTAATACTAGTGACTTAGCATGTTTGTAAGATGTTCCCAAATTTCTGGGTTCTGAATGTTCCAAACAGATTCCAACCTCCTCTTCTAGATGTGCCATGAAGATTTGGTCTAAAGGGGCTCTAGCCCAGATGCAGCCTGGTCCAGAGGTTGACCAAGTCTCTAGGTATCTTGTTCATGTCTCCTTTGCAAGCTGTTCTTCGGTCCCCATTGCTCCTGCTCTGGGTTTGGTCTTGAGACTTTGTGACTTCAACTAGCCTCTATGTGCTTGTTTTCCCCCTCTGCTCTCCTCTCGTGGAGCTCTTCTGAGCTGCCTCCTGACACATTCAAATACTACCTATCCCTACTAGTCTCCTAGGTGCTCCAAACGTGGGTTGTTCTGTGTGGATGTCACCATTTCCCTTAAAGCAGGTACATCTCCACAGTTCTCCATCCCGCTCTGATGTTTGGAAGGAATGTAAAATGACACTTCCTCAGTTTCCAGATGTCCTTGCACTGATGGTTTTGTTGGGATCTCAGGGATTTAAGCAGCTATCCTGAAGTTAGAAGGGGCTAAGGAAGAGCTGGTGTTTCCTTTGGTTAGGTTCTAAATTGGGCAATGGTGGTGCTACCATGACTACTAAGTGCAATGGCAGCTCCTAATGGGCTCCCCATCCCTTTCTGCAAACCCTCTGCAAATCCATGTCTGACTGACGGAGGGCCCTGGGAATGAGATCAGGGGGCTGAGGAAAGCTAAGCCCGTGTATGAACTTAAGCCTGTGGTGACTTGTACTAGATGAACAAGCTTGGCAAGTGGTACTCTTGCTCGTGAATACAGACTTGTAAGGATGGCAGTCTTTGATCTGCTAGCTTCTTGGCTATAACAGTTTTTAAAGCTGGGTATACCCAAACGAAGTACTTAAAACCATGAAACCTGAGAGTGGAGTAGAAGCCAGGATTTTTGGTGCCAGAAAAGCACTACCTTGGCATCTTGTCTATAGTTGTGAAGCTCCACCTGTCGAGAATGGTGACTGGCAGTGCCCCTTCAGTGGTACCCAGGTGTTCTGCAGTGGGTTTTCCTGAATACCACCTTTGCTACTGAAACTTAACATTTCCAATTGTCCTTCTTCCTACAAAAAACTCCAACTTTAACAAGGGACTATCTGATGACCAAGGACTTTAATGCTATTTTGGTCAAACAGGTAGACTCTGTAGAACTACTGCCACATTGCTTTAGAAAAAGAGTTAACTTCTGGTGACAAGAGATCCCATCTTCGATGTCTGGATGCCTTAGTCTGTCAGGCTTTGCTTATGTACCCAGTACATGGGTCAGGCTAGGGGATGGCTTGGTGGCCACCTGCCATAGGACTGGTAACTCATCAAGGAGGAAGTCGGCACAGAGCACATAAGGGCAGGGGCCTTCAGTTCTGGGCCTCACCTGGTTGAATGGCTGGATAGTAGAGAGGTCTGACACTACCCTTGACCAAAACTGAAGATGGTGGTGGTATTCTGTATGACTTGACATTAAGGCAATTCTGGCTCAGGACACTTGTCTAACACTCTCTCCCAAGAACCGTCCACTGAAGTGAATATAGGTTGAATAAGACTAGTCTAGAAAATGCTGTGAGGCCTGTCCTGTGAAAGTTTGATAGGTTCTTCCAGATGCCAGGTTCTGTGAACAGTTCGGGGCCAGTCTGGGTGTTGCTTTTCATTTTTAACCTTAAGAGCAGTTCTAGTTCACAGAAAAATTTGAAGGGAAACTTGAGAGACTTCTCATATATGCCCTTGCCTCATGCATACAGCCTCCCTCTTTATGAACCTCTCCCACCAGATGCTACACTTGTCCATCAATGAACCTTCATGGACCCATCCTCCTACAAAGCCCATAGTTAATATTAGGGCTAATTCTCGGTGTATATTATGGGCTTAGACAAACGTATGACCTATCCACCATCATAGTATCATACTGAATATTCTACTGCCCTAAGAATATGGAGTCTTTTTTTTCCAAAGCAAACTTAATATGTTGAGGGGGCCTTGGTTGAACTTCCTCTGAGTTCATTAGTGTGGGACAAGACTCTGGCCCACACAGACCTGCCATGGGCCTCCTTCATTGTTACCATGATCCATGGGATGAGCAGAGGCTCAAAGCCTTAGTTAAAGTGCATGATACAAGGGGCTGAGAAAGGTGGTAAGGAAGTGTGCTAGAGATAAAACTGGGATCTTGGAGTCTGTGCTTATAGGATGGGGGTAAAGGTAGGAGCAGAGTTGAACAGAATGGTGGACAGGACCTAGGTCTTGCATGGACTGGGAGCAGGGCTGAGAGCAACCTGCTGACTATAACTGGGATGGGGGTCATTGGTAGCATTCTCTATCCTCCGAGCTCCAATAGACCTTACAGATGGAATAACCTGAAGTTCCCTCCTGCAGGGCCTTCAGGACCCGAGGAAGTATGCTCACCAGGCCTGATGAGATGAGTAGAGCATAAGTCGTCATTGTTGCTCCTTGGTTCAGCGTGGGTGTCCAAAGCAGAGTCCAGGAAACAGTGTCCCATCACATCAATAGGACTGGCTGGCTATGTGGTCACACAGGATGTCTTTACTGTTTTTATTTCAGCTAGCAACAATTTCTTGAGCTCACAATATTGTTGAAGACTACTAGATTTCAGCAAACCAGTAGCCAGAGAACAAGACCACTGTTCCCAGAGGACTGGTCAAGTCTTCCTTCAAGCTGATAAAACAAGTGTGTGGTGCTAAGGAGTCCACTGAAAAATACAGTTGCTCTGGCAGCCTTAAGATGTTGGATAATTGAACATTAAAACAAAAAAACCCAGTGTTTAAAAAAAAAAAAAAAATCCCACACTTCCTTGAGGCCAGTCAAGGGTGCTTTCCATAGTGAACCTGCTGGTCATAGGGAAGTCTGGGTCTCCAGCCATGTTCTCCAGGACCCTGTCATAAAGACCCCAATTACTGGGAATTGGGTAAAAACATTGCGAGGCAAACTTACAAAATTTAGACTTTCTGAATTCACCAGTCTGAATTTTGTCATTTTCGATGTTCTCCTAATCTTATTTTACTGCATTAGCAAAATGTTAGTGAACATCTGCAGGAAATCATGACCCAGGAAGATGAAGTACATTACCAACAAACCAGACGCTTTCCTTGTGCTGCCTCTGATCCTTATCAAAGGCAAAATTAATCAACAGTGATAGAAGTGAAAAAAACAAATGGTTTTGAACCTTACGTACTATGATTCTATTTCTATATACTCCTGTTTTTCCACACTGAGATTTACTTAAGCTATGTGTAGCAGTAGTTCCCCTCCACTGCTGTACAGTATTTCATTATAAATCTCACTTATCCACTCTAGTGTTAACACACTAAGGTGGTAGCACTAATTGGAACCATCCCCAAGCTGTCATGTTGAATATAGGAACTAGTATATATAAGTGCACCCTCCTGTTTATGCACTCTGCAATAAAAATCTCTGCGTCCTAGGCTTTATGTGCTTGGTTTTGGGGTGGGGAGGGGAACACACCAGAATGGTCTTCCGAAAGGTAATTCACTTTGCATAGTTGATATAGGAATGTTTCAGCTGTTTTATGTACTTGCCAGGGCTTAGTAAGATCTATAATTCTGCCTTGCTGGTGACTCAGTAGTGGTATCTTGTAGTACTTTGAATTACTGAAGTTGTGTCCTAATTATATCTCCTGTTCTGGGTATCTAGAACATGTAAGATGTTGTCACATGACGCACAGTACTTTGAGGTTGGGCAGAACTTCAAGCCTTGTGGGTCCTTCACTAGCTTGTCAATTTCTATTCTTTTGAAAGCTCAAGTGTCAAACTTGGGCCCATGGACTCCTGGGGGGTAGTTCAGAGTACTGGGGACATTGGTATTCAACTGAATTAGCTGCGGTGAATCAACTAGGGACTGGGGGGGGGGGGTCTTTGGTTCTTTTCAAGATAGATATACACATTATTGGAGGTGGGTGATTCTTACATAAATTTCATGCTTAGAAATAGGTGTGTGGGGGGGGAGGGGTCCTAAGATACTCAAAGGAAAATGAGGCCACCCCTCCTTCCCAGCTCAACATGTCCCCGCCTCCTGTGAAGATCAAGGGCATAAGTCTATTCTAACCATCTCACTCTTCATGAATGTCCCTGCCTCCTATAGAACGAGACAATGGCAAGTGTTATCTCTTCTGCAGCCCGATGAGAAAAGGGTGTACAGAGACTGAAAGAAAATAATTCATGGATGTCCTAATATAGACCATGGAGAATGAGATCGTTGTATAGCTTTTGTTACTGCCGAAGGAAACTGAGCATAAGGAATCCTGCTTTCTCCCATCTCCCAAGCAGGACTCCACTCCCCACAATGTGCCACATGGGCAAGGAAAACACGTTAGTAGCTCTCTGGATACTTGGAGTTATGCTGTTCAAGCAAAACCCTGGTGGAGCACTCTAAAAGCCCACTTCTTCCACAGTCTCCTATAGAGCTTAAGGCCTCGGATGGCCCTAGGAAATGGGCTGAAGCTGTGTAGGGAAAGCTACAGCCAATACTCTTTACACTCAGCCTGTTTTCCTCTAGACCTCACTACCCAGGATAAGACTTTGGCTCCTAAGCCTATGGCTGGTTCAGTGAATCCCTTAAGACTGGTACCTACTCAGGACTTGCCCAATAGACAATTCCTAGAAGATCCATTCTTCTCAAGGCTGGAAAACCACCTCCTGTGTTGAGTAGCAAGTCAACACCTATTTGATTGATGGCGTTGGAGCTCTAGGAAGCCTGGCAAGATGGGGCCTCCTACCAATTCAACTAGGAATGGGGCTTCTCCTACCCATACATGTGGGTTTCTGTGTGTGATTCTTGGGTCTCAACCCAGGCCAGTGCCCTAACAACTACAGTTGGGCAGGTAACTTGTTAGACTTTTTTCTATACCAGTAAAACATGTTCACTAAACCAGCAAAGCTAAAGCCACCAGTGCTTCTCATTGGTTTACTTTCTGGTCCACTTGAACAGTAAGTACATTATCAGTGGAAACATAACACACTAGTATCCTATAGAACATACCATTAAGTGAAAAACAATATGGCCTATAGCCTATGGATGCTAGTTTATTCAAATAATGTATAGTGGTTCTAAGGGAACAAGTGTGCCTCTGCCAGCAAAAAAGCCCATGCCCTAGTCAGTGGGGTAAACAATGTAACCAAATGAGTATAAAGTTTTAGGGCAGAGATCATGTAAGGACTTTAAGGACTTTGTCTTCTACGTAAAGCTTACCACTACATTCCCGTTTCAAAGTGAGAGCCATTGAGAGCCTTAAAGTTCTCATTGTGGAGAATAGGTGGTAGGGGAGGAAGAGACCAGTTAAGAGCATCATATAGAAATCAAGATGTGGAGTCATGGCTTGGTCCAGGGTGTGCATGACAGTGGAGGGGAGAATGGGCTAAAAAAAAAACTTGCAGGAAGAATGGACAACTGTTGGATACTCTAGGGAGGCCAGTGTGAGGAATACTTTCAAGGAGAAAGTCATGAGTTAGGTATAAGTTTGAGATCCATAAGCACAAATAGCTGTTGAAAGTGAACTGCTTAAAGCTTAAGTCTTAAATTTTCCCCATATTCTACTCCACCCAGAGAGTAGTGAAGGATGAGGTTTTTTTCCGTGTCAAGTAAACTGAGGGAGAAAGACTACAACAGAGTTGAGGGTTTGCAAGCAAATCATTATGGGGGATGGGTCACCCAAACGAAGTTCAGAAAGGTTCATTGGCAAGTAACAACTGGCTATTAAAGGGGTAGGACCTGCAATGATATCAGAATTGTCAAAACTTGAAGGTAATTCCTTTAAAGTTCAAGATGGCATCTACAGGCAGCCATGGGTATTGACTGGATTTAGGTGGAGTAGAAAGGTAGATCTTTAGCAGTGAGGTCAGAACAGGGAGGCCAACTACTCTGTATACAGCTCTCCATGTGTGTTGAAGTAGCTATGTGTGACCTGCAGTGCTGAAGGGAAGAGGAGAGCAAGGAGCAGACCCTGTCAATGAATGGGGGGATGGTCACTATAGGGTCAGAAGATAATTGCAACAAGTTGGTAAAATAGGTGGAAAATGATGCTTGAGCTTTAGATGTGGAGTTTGAGGGAGAAATGAGGAATGTTCTGGAGTTGCTAAGAAAACTTGCACCCATCTCTGAGCCCTGTAACTTCGGAGATGTGAGGAGGCCTCAGAAGCAGATGTGATGCTTTCAAAGGGGCAGCCACATTTCTGTTGCACCAAAACAAAAACCTCTAGAAGAGTTTGAGGATATGGGCAGCTCTGCTAGAGGAATACCAGGAATCCCAAAAGAATCAAATGTTTGGGGCATTGTATTTGGAATTAAGTCCAGACAATAAATGGTAACCTCTTCAGACTACCTACCTGACCACCACAACTTTAAATTCTCAATCTTGATTTCTCTTTACCAGCTTTTTGCCTTCTGACTCTCCTGAGGCTTGTCTAGAGCCTGGAGTTCTAGATCCCTTCTCATACAAACGTTCTTATTCATCATAATTTCTGACTCTAATTACCTGACTTTATCTTAAAATTACCCAGTTGACTTGAAACTTGATTTCCCCAAAGATGTGAATTCCTAGGTTCTCATCCTTGGAACTCATTGCATATCTCCTCTAGAAATAAGAGCTCATTCTTCAGAATCCCTGAATTGGTCCGCACCATGCCCCCAGGGTTTCTCCTTTCCTCCCTTCTCATGCTAGGTCATCTTGTCCTAGAACACTAGCACTGACCTCCTTAACTCCAAACAGAGGGCCTCACAATGAACCAAGGAAATGGATGTATGGCCAGGGAGCAAGAACTCTGGCCGCAAATGCCCAGTGTTTCTTGTTAGAATCAAATAGGACAGCACTCCAAAGATTAAGGAGATGGAGAGGTGAGCCATCTTTCACTTGGGGGCCTGGTTGATCCCCCTCTGAGCCTGTGGTGTGGGCTTCAACCTTAACATACTGTTTTCACTAGGAGAGGACTCTGCTAGAATCCTTTGTAGATGAAGTGGTAGCATCCTATCTAGGGAAGTCCTGTGTTCCTGCAAGAACCCTTGGTTTCCTTGACAAGGTCAAGGGGATTGTGCCTTTTAAGCCCTATGCTGTCTTAAGGGTCAGAAATAAGGTCTTCCCCCGCCCCCAGCTTTATCTAGGTGTATCTTATAAAAATTACACATGCTTAAGGCATACATTGAGTTTGGACACATGTATAGACCCATGATACCATTCCCATGATCAAGGCAAGAGTATTTTTATAAGTGCACATATACCAGAAACCATTGGCAGGATCCTACAGGGAGCCAAGGCAAGGGAAAGTTATGTAGAGAACATGGTCTGTGGTGATGTGACATTAGCAATAAGGAGTCAAGGAAAGCTGAGCCAATGAGAAATGGAAAAAGGTGACCTGAAAAAGCATCTGTCCAGGGAGGGAGTCTGTGGCTCTGGAGTGAGGGAGAGGAAGCTGGCTGCCTGTACTCCTGGAGAGGGAGAGGAAGCTGGCTGATACCATAAGCCACCCCCCTATCTCTTAGCCAGAGGCCCACAAAAACTTGGAAGCATTGAGGCTGGGAAGTTTGTCTGCAAATCAATATGGTGAAGAGGGCCTTCTAGTCAGGACAAAGGCCACCTCCTCTAGGGTTACCACCAGACTAGACTCCACTTCTAGGGCACTTGCACCACCACTGGTGTCAAGTGAAACTGGATTCTCGGTGGGCCTCTAGATGGGCACCCAATACTGCCGGGATTCCAGGAACACACAAGGCCAAATTGGTGTTCTTCTAAAGAATGTATCTGGCCTAGGTCAAAGGACAGAATCCCCAAAATACCCCTCTACTAGCCCCTCAAGTTTGAGGAACACTGATGGGTCTCCCCAGGTGGTAGGCCCCAGCACAATATGCACAGAGGATGGAGTCTGGCATAAGTTTTCAAACTCCTTCCAGTCAGGCTGAGCTGCTGAGTCCTGATGGTCATGCACAAATTAAGAAAAGCCATTACCTTTATGACCAAGGTTCAAATCAGGACCAGAGATTAAATAGTCAGGAATAATCCTCAGACTCAAGACAATAACCTGGTGAAGCTTACTTGAGGCTTCCAGACCTGAACTAGCTTGGTCTCAAATATTTGTGTTGTACTGACATTTTGCTGTGCAGTATAATCCTGTGACTGTCAGATGACCTCTAGCTTATGACAGTTTGGTCACTGGAAAGTTCTAGGCATTTAGTGACCCCTCTCTAGGCGTGTATTGCTCCCAGGACCCAGGCACAAGCGAGGAATTGACTTTCAAACTAGCAGGAATAGGCCTGCTCCTCTTTCAGGAATCTGTTGTGATCCTCCAACTGGGGCTCTTCGGTGGCTCCATATTGCAATTCTCTCTACCATCGATCTTTCCATGTTATATCTGTTGAGATGAAGACTATGTGGCATGGCAGCTCCTATCCTGGCCTGGGTGAAGCAAAGCCTTCTTGCTTGGCATCCTACTCCAAAATAGCAGCTGTAAGGGTAAACTGTTCCATGGATCTGAGCAGTATCCCCAAATGTGCTGGGTCTTCCAATTCTAAAGGTGCCCACCAGGCAATACCTCCTTCTTCACCTTAGTGCAAAGGCAGCAACTTGCCCTCCTCTTAGAGGATCTCCTGACAAGTTCCAAATTACTGAACACAGTAGTGACCCTGAGGCACACCTCTCCCTAAAGCATCCTCGTTGCATGCACTCGAAGCACACCCAGGTTCTTAGCACCACCACCCCATCCTGAGAAACGCGGTTCCCCTGGCTTCTCAATATGGACAAAGTAGAGCTCTGACCTGCTCAGCCAGGCTCTGACCTCTCACTAGCCAGAGGTGCCAGCTCCATGAACTAGGTCAGCTTGGGAAAGCCTTTGCCTAGAGATGGGCTAGTGCTCAAGGCTGGCTCTTGAGCCTCCCTCCCTGGCTCTTCTGCCTGGTACTGTTCTGTCCTTTCTCTGAGGAGGGGGAACAGTGCTATACTAAGTCCATCTACTTGTCTTTGGGGCTGTAACCAAGACCAGGACACAGAATGCCAGAGCTCAGGGCAGATGTTCTTCCCAATGATCCTGCTTTTACTAGAGTGCCCTTGGGACGGTCAGTCTTAACTCCTGAAGGAAATTTCCTAGCCAGCCTGTTCTACAAATCTTCCTGGGAGATGAAGTTCTGTGTAGAACTAGAATTAGTAGTGAGAATAGAATCTAGAAGCTCAAGGCTGACCCAATTTCCTGCATGTTGCTGGAGTGGGGGCACCTCAATGATTTCAAGATGGGCCCTGGTTCCACAGACCATGCTGTCCTGTTGACCCAATCTGAACAATGATCTACCTCAAGTTCATGGATTCTTTCCTCTGTCCTCTCTATTCTGTTAGTATGTCCAGTGAGTTATAACTTGGTAAAATCAAATAGAAGTTCTCCAACTGAAATTCACGTCTCCTATTTCAAGATTTTCTATTTTTTCCATTTGTTTCAAGTGTTCATAACTGTTCATTGGAGCATCTGACAGTCCTTTGATCATTCTAATCTGTTCTCAGTGTTCATCTCTTGTCTGTCTTTCCCTTCAAGCTGAAATTTTCCTGGTTCTCTGTAGGAGTAATTTTGGGCTATACTCTGAGAAACCCGGCTTACAAAACACAAGCCTATGCTCTCATTTGAGCAGGTAGTCAGTCTGTTCAGGATGTACATCACTTTCATGAGCTGTGGACCAAATGTCAATTCAGTCAATGAAGCACCTGCAGAACTGTTCTGGTTGCTCCCATGTGTGTTGCCCAAATGACGACACTCCCAGGCATCCCCTCTGTGTTAGCTGGAGGGGGAGGGGTGCTGCTGCCCACAGGCTCTGGGAGAGGGGGCACCTCCTCATCACTGCAGAGAGAAGAGAAGCTGCTTCCTGTGAATTCTGCAGTAGTGCTCATTAATATCAGGAAGAGGTTTGTGTGTTTTTGTTTTTGTTTTTGTTTTTCTCACCCCAAGAATGGGCAGGTGCCAGGAAAGCATTCTTGTCCTGTTGGGTGTCCTTTTCCCAGGCTTCTGGCTGGAGAGAACTGTTCCTTGGGGCTATTTCTTGTCTGTGCCTGTTGGTATTTCCTGGCTGCTGACCTCCCCAATGTCCAGGCAAGGACATCTAGGAGCTTAGATGACAACGCTGGAAACTCTCTGCTGAGGTGTTGCTCATGTCCCAAGGTCCCTAGCCAGTATGCTGTCTTCTCTGCTACTTCCAGAATCTTCTGGTGGGTGGCTTATTCAGGGAGCAGGTCACTTCCAGCCACAACCATGAAATTAACCTGCTGACTACAGGGAATAGACTCCTCAAGACCATGAAAGAACACTGGTTTTTGGATTTCCCCCGGCACCTATCCTTACTCCCAACTATTGTGCTTTGATAATACCTAGCAGCCAACTAAACACTTCTGTTTGCTTATCTTCATCCTTCTGATTCCTATGCCCCTCTTCTGACACTTAAGCAAAAACAAAGCAATCTTGGATGTGTTGTCTCAGACCGTGACCACTGCTGAGAATAGAACTGTTTTAATTACCTCCTATTCACCCATGGATGAACAAGTGAGCAATTACTACTCTACAGGGGTATAACTAGACTAGAGGATATCCGAAGTTTGTCCTACATGCAGCCTAGGTGAGGACACATACCAGGTGGGGCCAAGTGGGGGAACAGTGAAAAACAACCAGGAGTTGCAAAAGGCAGGCTCTGTAGTGACAAGGGGGTGAGTGCCCCCTGGTTCCCATGGAGGATGTCACTGGCTTGTCCACGTTATTCCATGGGCTGGCCAGGACCTGAAAGCTGCCACTCAGGGATCAGCAGAAATTGTGCCTGGTCCCTTAACAAGGAGGGTTGTTTGGCTGGGGTGCCTTCTCCACGGGAGCAGAGTCTAGCGGGGAATTTGTGGTAAGGCCATTCAAGGCCCTCCTGACTTCCCCCAGAGAACAAGGCAGCACTTAACACTGGGCCTCCTTTTTTGGCCCTAAGCCACTGTGGAGGAACCACTGTCTTTATCCTTATGCTGCAGACCGATGTAATAGCTCCTCCTCTAAACATTTCAGAAGGCAGACTTCCCTCTACGGATTCCTTCTAGGACTTCAATTCTCCTCACAGCATTAATACTATTTCCAGTTTTAAACATCTTACAACAATTGGGACTGCTGCTGAGTTCATTTCAACCCTATCAGCGAAAGCCAACTCATCAGGAATATATGCTTGTAGTGGGCTATGTTTGAAGGAATCAGACTATTGCAGAGAGACTTCTTGCCTTATAAGAATTGATGTCGTCCACTCAAAGAATCTGCCTACCTGGAATGTCCAGATTTAGGCTTAGTCTGTGATAAACAATACTTGTACTCTCAACACCGTATGTGTCCAATTTGGGTACTACTGGTATGCAGGTTCCAGGCTTACATCTGCCCCATACTAACCCCACCCCTGCCCCATACTAACTCTGTATTGGGGCTAAATTGTTAGACTTCCAGATATTTAAAACCACCTCCGCTCCAGTGGACTGTTCTTCCCTAAGGATGTCCAGAAACTTCCAAAATGAGGCCAAAGCAATACTTCCCTCTTGCATGTTATGCAAGCATCGATTCCCATGGTAGGAATACTGCAAATGGAAAGTGGTCAGTAACTTCTCTCACCCAAGAAAAAGCTACTTGTGACACATGATCCTCTAGAGGCCCAAAAATCTAGTTTAAATTCACTAGCCATGGTTGTGATGAACAATTACATCATACTTGGTTCTTCTCTTATCTGGGCAAGGAGGAATTGGAGCTAGCACAAACACTTCTTGCTGGAACTACATAAATATGGTCAAGAACAAGTCTATGGGTTAAAAGGAAAAACCACCTGGCTCTCCAGAACACACCCAGCTGGATTTTTGGACCTGTTTTTAACATGAACAACCCTTAGTAATCTAGGTCCCTAGCTACTAGGTCTGTTTATAAGAACTAACAAGCCTTCTGTTTCCAGTAACTTCCTATTAGAGTTGGATGATGCTTTAAAGACTCTGGTTAGGATTCAACTGTACATCTGTTAAGCAGATGTTTTTACATCTTAGGCAATTAAAGGAGTAGGACTAACTTTAGTCTAACTACAGACTACATTCCCAGGAAAACTCTCTAATTGGAATTGCTGCAATGGTTAAGATCTGGATGGTCTTATTTCTTCTGCCATTGACCAAAAGAGGCCAACAAGCGGGAGAGGGATGGAAAGAATCCTGATAGTTGTGGTCCTGCTACTTGTTGGTATTCTATCAAACTGCTAGCTTTCAACATTAAATTTGTCACTTTATAATAATGAAAGAATGAAGCATTAACAAGACCCCTCTGTATTTGCCTACACAAAAACAGGTACAAAATGCCAATGACCAAGTATCTGTAACAAGCATGGTTTTTCTCTGAATCTTGTATTTCTGGCCTATTTCAGTTTGTTTCTCAACATCTTATGGAAAACACATCTGACAGGATAGATGTTCATTGGGCATAGGACAGGGCAAAAGAAATATTGAACTTGAATCCAAGTCCAACAACCTTAGATCAAAACAACTAGGTCTTCTATGCTCCCACCTGTTGGTCACTGGGTGTTGAACACTAAGAAGGGGATGATGGTGGGGAAAGTGGCTCAAATGAGGCAAACCCTGAAGGAGCTGGTGGCTGAAATGGTTTGTTATCTCACTTGCCACAGGTGGGCAGCAAGACCCTATTAAAGAGAGACCTCTACAATCCATGATGATGCTTGAGCTCATGGATGGAGCTGACCAGTCTGTGTACTGGCTAGGGAACAGTCTCTTAGGAGTTATTAGTCTGAGAAACTCCAGGATGATTACTGATATCAACTCTGTCTTTCTCAAAGACCAACCATCCACATGTCCAGCTTTACGAAGAGGTTTCCATTTGGTGTTGTCTTAGTTCAGGGTTTCAAGATAATTCCTACAAGAGGACTTAGCTGAACTAGTAAGATATATTAGGGCATGCTGAAGTAGTGTGATGTGCCAGGACCAGGGAAACTCCAGGGTGCAGGTCTTCTGTTAGACCCAGACTTCCTCAGGAACAACCAAGCCTTGGAGTAATAGCTCCCATTAGATTTATAAGGTTAAAGGGCTAGAAGTATTGAAGGACTATGAATCCATTGGCAGAAGGGTCTTGACAAAAAGGAAAGTGAAAGCAAGAGAAGCTGTGGGAAATGATAAATGATCCAGAAAGAATGTAAATTCTACTGTTGGTCTTCAGTGTCCTGAGCTGTAGGGGGGACAAAGTGGAGGAGAGCAGACTCAAAGGGAGATTTCTGGGGGCAGTGAGGACTTTGTGATCAGGGTTTGGGTTACTGGTGCAGGCATTTACCAAAATGGCTTAAATGGCACAATTAAGATCTGTGCGTCTCATCACAAGTGGTTTTTACGTCAAAGGGAAGAAGCTTGTAAACAAATACTGAACTGGAGCATGCATATTAACTAATCTGATGTATTTAGGGCAAAGGCAGCTGACGCCTGTAACGGAAATGCATCATTTTTTTTTTTTTTGCTGCATGTAAGATAAGCATTTTCTTTATGTTCAATTAGGCAACATAGAGTAAAAAAATTAGATATGCAACAAAACAAATATCAGAATGTTAGAGTAAGTGGTGGAGCACTAGAAAACTTCAACTTTTCCATATGTTTAAATTTTTTCACAATAGTAACGGGGTAAAAACAAACCTGGAAGTCAAAGTCAAAAGCTGATAGCTTAAGTCCTTATGCATCAGTATTCACTTACAGGAAAAACAAGATCTTGCAGGCCATCCCATAGTTCTTTTCCAACTGACTGTATTAAGCCATACTTCACTATCCTATTGCTGGAAATAGGGAATTAGTTTGTGTACAAGAAAACCATAATCCTCAATCACCGTAGGACCTTATAGATAAAATGAAAACAGAAGCCACTTAATTGGCAAGTACTTTAAGACCTTGTGTCTTAATTCTCGTAGACCTATAGGCAGTTACTTCCAAACAGCATCTTATTCATGTGGACATTTAAGTTAAGCCTTAAATTAAGTCTAAAGACACTAATGACTCCAACTAAAAATCACTCTGTAGGATTTACTTGGTAAATCTGGAGGTAGGTACAACTTTGTCTTGGTAACAGATTTTTCGCCCCCTAACTTAGAGTGTTTGCTCAGAGCCTCTCAAATGATCGCAATACTCTTTGTAAATTCAAATAAAATTTCAAGTTAGTATAACCTCATGAAATAGAGAAATATTATAGGTTCATTATGGCCAGGGTGTAGAAAGTTCCTGTAATTCTATGCTGTTCTTTTTTAACTATTAAATTCAATTAGTTGAGGTATAGTACATCATGGTTTTTGATCTAATGTTCAATGATTCATAAGCTCAGTATAACACCCAGTGCTCCTCACATCACGTGCCCTCCTTAATGCCCATCACCAAGTTACCCCATCCCGCCACCCACCTCCCTCTCTGCAATCCTCCGTTTGTTTCCCAGGGTCAAGAGTCTCATGGTTTGTCTCCCTCTGATTTCTTCCCATTCAGGTTTCCCTCCCTTCCCCTATTGTCCTCTGTCCTGTTTCTTATATTCCACATATGAGTGAAAACATGATAATTGCCTTCTCTGATTGACTTATTTCACTCAGCTTAATACCCTCCAGTTCCATCCACGTCAGTGTAAATGGTAGGTATTTATCCTTTCTGATGGCTGA
Source organism: Halichoerus grypus (assembly GCF_964656455.1). Lineage (NCBI taxonomy): Eukaryota > Metazoa > Chordata > Mammalia > Carnivora > Phocidae > Halichoerus > Halichoerus grypus. The sequence continues at coordinate 4,165,845 of NC_135716.1, read as the reverse complement.
GTAATATTCCATTGTATATATGGACCACATCTTTATCCCTTCATCTGTTGAAGGACATCTTGGTTCCTTCCACAGTTTGGCTATTGCGGACATTGCTGCTGTGAACGTTGAGGTGCAGGTTCCCCTTCTTTTCACTATGTCTGTATCTTTGGGGTAAATACCCAGTAGTGCAATTGCTGGGTCATAGGGTGGCTCTATTTTTAACTTCTTGAGAAACCCCCACACTATTATCCAGAGTGGCTGTACCAGTTTGTATTCCCACCAACAGTGTAAGAGTTTACTATTTTTCTGTAAACATCTCAGATGTGATTATGCTAATAATTCGTAGCAAAAAGGAAAACTTCTATAGTGCTAAACAAAATGACTTGTATACGTTCTAGTGGAAATTGGTATTGCACAACAGTGAACTGAAACTCTAAATTGCCGAAAGAGAAAAGCTGGGGAACATGAAGTGCAGACTGAAAGTGAAAGGCGGGGGGGGGGGGCTGTGTGGCCAGGCAGGGCCTTGGGCACAAGGACCAAGGTAAAGGCTCTATCAGCCTGGCTGAGGTGTTCTTTCTGCTACCATGATGCTCCTACTTAACTTTCTAAACTTAAATGGGGCTCCTGTGTCTGTGGGCTTTTCTTCAGTGTTCTGATTAGTGTTGAAAGAAGTCAGTTCACATAAAAGTAGAGCCTTTGTGTGCAGTTTTGGCTGAACCTCTAGGGACTAGTTTCTTCATAGCTGGGAGAAATTTCCAAGAGGTCTCAAGTATCTGAGAACTAGAGCTTGTGGAGGAGACCTATCGAAGTGTTCATCTCCATAATTCATGTTCATTCCTAATTAAATGATCCTAGGGCTTCTGAAATGCCTGCACATTCTGAATGCTACATATTCTCCATATTCCTGCTAAGGCTTGAGTCTGAGAAAACCAAGATACAGGCATTCTCTGGTTCTGTGAAATATGCAGGGGCTAAATACTCAACCCCACCCAAAAGCCTGGTTCTTGCTCTCAGGCTAGGGTCTAAGGCCCCTGACACAGCCAGGATTAGACTGAGGCTGAATCTTACTTGCACAAATGAGATGAGGCAGAGTCAGCCCCTGGGCCAGGGAGGGGGAGAGAGAGTATGTGAACGGCCACTCTGGCTGCAGGAACTCCATTCCTGAGGCTCCTCTATGCCCACATGACACTAGCTGGGCACCTCTGTCTATGGTTACCAAAGGCCAAGATCCTCATCCTGGTAAGAAAGTCAGCCATGTGGTCACAGCACCAAGCTTTGAAAACTGGACTCTTCCCAAAAGTTTGCATCCTCCTTGGTGGAGCAGGCCACAGGATCCTTAATTCCTGCTCCTGGGAATCCTCCGGGCTTGATGTGCCGCTGAGCTCAGAAGCCAGCATCTCCTGGAGAAATTGCAGCAGGTTTTCCTGGAACAGAGTGCTGAATCTCCCCTGCCTCGGCTCCTCAGGTGGGACTCTCTTGGTTTTCTTGGTAGCGCCTTCACAGCCAGGAAACTAAGCATACCACTCTCCTGATGGGAATGATCGGGTTTCTACGGTGTGATCCAGGAGAAAATGAGCCAGGGGAACCAGAGCTGGTCTCTGCAAAAATTAGCTAACATGTGCCTGTAGGAGCTAGAGCAGTACATGTAGGACCAGATGGTGAAGATGCTTGATCAAAGGGGTTTGAATTAACATAGAATGAGGGAGTTTGTCAACTTGGAGTCACTTTCTTGGAATATATTCCAAGACCTCCTGGGACAGTGGAAACTCACTGGGTGGAAACTTGTTCAACATGGACTTCCTTGAGCTTCTAAGTGAAATGCTGGAGTTAACACCAGAGAAAGGAAGAAGGGCCCAGTGGAGTGGGCATGCTGGGGAGCATGTATTACAGGAGTCCAGAAGTTGAAGATCATGCCCATGTGAATGTCATCGGGAACCCCCTGGTGAGAGGGACACAGCAACCCTAAGTACAATGATGGCTTCCTGCGGCACCAGGCTGAAGGCAGGAGAGGTGTTCATGGAACCTGGCTCACTGATTAGCAAGAGGATTATTCCACATCCCTATACAGCTCAAGCAACATGGTCAGAGAACAACACTGGACTGTTGTAGCCAAGGAACCATGACTTTCAAAGAATAGTGGAAATGATTAAGAACATGTCAGCCAAGTGTTATGCTTAGTATCTGAATATTTTGCCCTGTGTGTAGGATCAAAAAGCAAGAATGAAGAGCAAAGGACACAATAGTCAGTCAAGATCTCTTGCCTAACTCCTGGACCTGACCACCATATGCATTCAGTTTTCTTCCAGGACTGTGTAAACTTCTTGTTCTGACAAGAAGAATGACAATATAATGAATCTTATTTTTCCCCCCCACAGGATGCTCAGGCAGTTCAGTGTCATGATGACCATGCATGATGAGTAAGAGGAGACTAATATGCAAGAGGCCTTGGTAAAAAACACATGCACCTCAGAGGGTAGGAGATGAACTCAAATTCTTCTGGAAATAAGTTCCCAAAATCCTTGTAGAATTCAAGAGCTCAAGGCACACTGGGACACCCCTTCATAGGAAAAGACCAGTTGGGGCATCTCACATCTACAACGCCAAAGAATCACAATGTTCAACAGGCACCATAAGGTTCTAGAGACTGCTCCAGATCTAGGTGTATGTACTGTTCTAACCCATATACTGGATGACCTGAAAGAGGCTGCCAGCTTTGTATGTGGTTGAGAACAGGAAAGGGCTCTACAACAGGTCCAGGTTGTGGACAAAATGGCCTTGACATGACACTTGGGCTATGTAATCAGGCAAACCCCAGGGTGATGGAGATCTCAGTGGTGGGGAAAGGGCGCATGGAGTTCACAGCAAACTAAAGAGAAAGTCACATTGCATGTCCCCAAGGTTCTAAAGGTATGCATCTGCGTATAGCCCCACAGGGAATGGTCCTAATGAAACAAAGTATTGGCTTACTGTTTGTGCATTTGAAGCACCAGCTTGGCAATGATCTGTGAGGATGGGTGCCATCCTTCAGGATTTGGAACACACACTAAACAGAATTCTTCTATGGTGTTCTAGCCCAACAGAAAGAACATGAGTCTAGAAACTAAGAGATGAAAGTAGGTGTGACCCTGTTACCATCATTCCCAATGACCTGTGGGGCACTTTGTGTTTACTATCTCAAACTCAGCTCTGCAGCATTGGAGGCCTAGTCCCAAGAGGAGAAGGCCTTGGGGGAAAGGGTGGGAGGGAGTGTTCACTCTTGCCAGAGGACACAGCAAGGGTCCCACTGGACCATAGGATGTGACTGCAGTCCAGACAACTTGGATTCCTTGTGTCCAGGACCCACTGGCAAGAAAAGTCATGATTGCAGCAGGAGTGGCTGACCCTGGCTGGTCAGATAAAGGTGTGGAGCTGCCAGATACAAGGAAGGCAGTGGGCGAAGTATGCGGTACTCAAGTGATCCATTTGGACACTTGTATTCCCTTTCCCAGTTGTGACTATGAATGGCCAAGTGTAGCAACCCAGCCTGAGAAGAGTGTCTACTGGGGGCTCAGATCCTCAGGAATGAGGTTCGGTTTTCCCCTCCTAAGCCAGTGAGGGCAGCAAAGGTGCTGGCTGAGGGTCAGGGAATTCTTTGACTGGAGACGGGAGGAGACAAAGTCCTGGGACCAAATGCAGTGACACTGGCTGTGTATCCTCCTGCTAGCCCTTTCCTGAGCTCAGGAAGGAGAAGGGGCCTACCAGGGCCCAGGAAGAGCTGCTCCCCAAAACTCAGACCACAGAGGTGCCACTCCGCCCTCTGCTTTATCTGTTTCAGACAGATAAATGGCCAACATGACTCAGATTTCTAGAACTTCTGCCTGACAGTCCACAAGTTCTCTAGAAATGATGCTCATTTCTTCCTTGGAAGGGTATTGATCCACTCTAAGAAATCTGGAGGCTCCTGGCTCCCCCTCAGCAAGATGTCTATCCCTCAACTTATCCACAGAAAGGCTGCCAATCCAGAGTCTTAATACAGCATTTAGCATAATGTATGCTGGTATTTCTTGGAGAGGATCAGAAGAGGTGCTTTCATTGAAAGATGATTCAGTGGCCTTGCGAATGAAGTGGATTGATGGAATTCTGAAGGGTACTGGAGGAAAAGTCAAATAGGTCAACTTCCCAGACTTAGAGTTGCTTTTCTCAGACATCCCAGAATTTAAAGAGCTGCTTTCCTGTGGCATCTGTGCATCTGATCAGACAGAGCTATAATAGGAATCAAATATGGAAGCTACCAATGAGTAGATTTGAATTGTTCATTCTCATGAGGACAATAATCCAAGGAAACAAGTCTCCTAAACTACATTTTTTCCCCCTGAATTTTACCAGTACTAAATGTAAAGAGCCCATAGAGAACAACACATACCTCAGAATGTGGGTAGTCCTTACAATGAGAGGGGAAGGTTCCCTGTGATTGTTAGAACAGAAGACCCTTTTTGGGAGCAGGTATTCAAGGACTCCCCTGCCACCAGTGAAGGGTGGGGTTTCCTGACCCTTGCATTGCCAGATCTCCTTGTCCTGGAACAATCCATAGGCCAGGCTCCCCAGGCACAGAAAAAAGAGCCCCGAGGGCAGTACAAACAAAGGATTCTCAGGGTCCAAGCCCTCCAGACAGAAAAGGACCAGTGGAAGTTGGTACTATGACATTGGCAGGAGACTGCTCAGAGGAAGTTAAAATGGAGACTTGACATTGTATATCCTATGTGTCTGACAGATGTACAATGACATATACTTATAGCATCATAGGGTGTTTTCACTACCCTAAAAATCCTCTGTGCTCCACCAAAAGTGGACCCCCTGAAGTGAACTACAAACTTTTAATGAACTTAAAACATCACTGGGTATTACAAGTGTACAACCCTATTGGAGAATGTTCATAATGGAGGTGCCTATGCACATGTGGGGCAGGAGATGTATGGAAAAATCTGTGTACCTTCCTTTCTTTTGCTGTGTACTATATTTTGAAAGCCCATGTCCCCCTTTCAATCAGGGCCCTGTCCCCCTTCCACTACCCACTACCTCTGACTGGGGCATCTCTCTTGGAGTGAAGTCTCTACATGGCACGTTTTATGACCACCCCATAAGCTCTCCAGAATCCCATGCCAGGGGGTGTCAGCCCTTCCAGAGCTAGGCCCATGGCTGTAGATACACTGCAAGCACATCAGTTAACACTGTGGGAAGCAGGGTTAACTCTCTTAAGAGAAAGCTGCTTCATGGGCAATTATTCCCGATGTGAACACATTCTACTTGACTCTAAAAGAATGGCTTATTCTAGGGATGCAGAGTGTGTTGGTGATAATCTTGTACATACTCCAGGATCTTTTTGACCTCCGTATTACTTGGAGTGACAAGCTGGGCTGTTGAAGGTTGACTTACTTTCACAGCTAGTTGAAACCCCATGACATGACATGGGGTTTCAACTATTTGGGTTCCTAAGAAGATAGTGAAGGTGTCTTGAAGTATGGGATCCAGCTCCACAGGGGATAAAGCCTGACCTACAAGAAAGATGAGGGACAACAGGCCAAACTCTCCTTTGTCTCTGTTCCATGGACTATTCAAAGTGCAATCTCTCTGACCTTTCTGGGCCCAGTGAACAAACCTGCTAAGTAACACCTATGTCAGCTTGTAGTTCTTCGTGATAAGGTAGCCAGAGTCGGGGGGGGGGGGGGAGTGCATGTTCTCCCCTCACTCCACATCATTTCCTCCTCTTCCTCCCCCTAGCAGGGCCCAGCCACAGTACAGATCTGGCCACTCCAACCAAATAGGGGAACTCCAGGGCACTGCCCCTAGAGGTCCAGTGTGGGGTAGAGCTACAGAGTCACTGGCAGGGGATGCCTAGGAAGAACACATGGTCCGATCAAATGCTGGGATGACTTCTGAAATCACGGACTACTGGAGCCTGTCAAACAAGGATTCCCCTTGGAGGTGAACATCTTCCTTCTTAAAGACCCAAGGCATATACTTCATGGCTGCCCTAGCCCTCACCTGTGCCACATAAGTCTACCTGACATGGGTAGGGGAGCAGCTTTTCAGCGCCTAGTGGGCAAACTTAGAAGGGAGAGGTTGGAAGAGTGAACTAGTGCCTGTAACTGCAGGCAGTCTCAGGGCATAACTGGCGCTCATGCTTTTACTCCACTATCCATCCTAAATTCTCTGCCCACACCTTCCCTGGTCTCCATGACTGACTTGATGGTGTGACTCAAACTCTCATTCCTGAGGGGTCTGAGCCACTGATACTCCTCCCTTCTCAGGCTGGTGTTGCTGTACTAGTCACACTTGATTGAGTGAATGGACGATAACGTGTCCAAGAGCACTACTCAATGACCTAGATCCTCTACTCTGCTTCCTGGTGTCACAGAAACCCTATTGCATTTTGATGATCAGGGCCAATGCCCCTACCAGGATGGTGGCCCTTCTTGCCTACTGGTTCTGGACACAAGGAACCCAAAATACCCAGTAGCAGTTATGAATGAAAGGTCACAGGACCCTTTGGCAGGAGTGTGCTGTCCTTGAGGAACAGAACGTAGTCTAACCCTGCAGAGGCAAGAGTTGCAGGGACAGGAACCACAAAGCCCCCCAGTGAGTCATTGCGAGTTATGGCAAGGGGTGGGGGGCTCTGCTGTTTCAACTTCTTGGTTCCCATACCCATGTGTCTGTCCCTTCCCCTTGGGACATAGCACCCTAGAGACCTTTTTCCATGCATCCAGGAGTATGATGCCTGTCCTTGCAGAGGATTGCCTCTGAGTTGGTGCTTTAGCTGTGTCTGCAGAAGGTTGTTCCATGCTCTATCAGGCCAGCACCCTCTGAAAGGCACAGTAATAAGATACAGCCACTGGATCCCAGGCTTGTCTCCCCAGCACTGTCCACCACAGAAGAAGCCTTAGAGCCAAGCCCCCAAGGTAGCTCACGATATTTCAATATTGTCCACAAGATAGCAAATCTTCATCTGGAGAAGGGACCATGGCCTTGCAGAGAATGGTTCTGTCTCCTTCATGTAACTGTGTGTCCAGTGTCTGAGGCTTGAGTTGTAAATGGATCCCAGAAAGGCCATGGTAGAGCTGCTGGACTAGAAAATCTGAAAGTGGCTAAAAAGCGGTAGAGCTCTCTTCTCCATTGCTGGCAGTCCTGCCTCCCATAGTCTCTCCTGGTCTTATCGGGGGCTCCTTGACCTATATCACCATGTTGCCACCGGAACTCCTTGTTCGGCCTCTGATAGCATGAAACCGAGGTTTTGCTGCATATACCCCACCTCCGCCCCACCTAATGCTCCACATCTGTGGTTGATGGTGGCTTTTAAGCAAGAAGTGCTTTTTTCCCCCCATGTCCCATAACAAAAGCACAAAAGGCTCACAGAGCTAGCTCCTTTCTCAGCTGTGAATCTTTTCCCCAAATATATCCAACTGAGTCTGTGACCTTGGCCAACTTTGGGTATCCTTCAAGGACAAAATGTCACCATGACAGAACCTTGACTTGTTACTCAAAACACTGACCCATCTTCCCATTGCCAATTGATGTCCAGGGATGGAAAGCACAAGTTTTTGGAGCCTTTCTTCTACCACAGGGCAAAGGAACCTGTCTTAGATCACAAAAAGCACTAAGTGTTCCCAGGAAAGTTCTGTATTTTTACATGGCATCCCCAGTGGATTCTGACTCAGAGGGTTCTGATTATTAATGGGCATCTGATTTGGGAACAGTAGGAAAGAGGTCTGATGGTATCATCAGCTCTGAAATCCTTTGTCTTGCAGTTAACCACAAGATGGTTCTGGGAGGCTAGGAGCAGCTCCTCTAGTTCCAATTAAGCCTGAGCCAGGGGTTCCTTCTTAGGATACAGCAATATTGACCTGGTTGATGGTAAGGAGACCACGACAAAAAGGTTACCAGGCCACAATGGGTGACTAAGGCTGCCATGGATGGGGCAAGTTCATATGCACTAAGAATAAAAGCCCAGGAGTACTGGTTCTAGGAGGAGGACTCTATCTCTGGGAATGGTTCTACTGGCTTCTCAAACTGATGATTTCTCTACCAGTGCACCTTGGCCACAGCCTTTAACTGCTTCATGAACTTCTAGACAATATCCTCATCCAAATCAAATGGTGCAAGGGGCCCTGTCTCCAAATGCATTAAACCATCTGATGGAGTAGAGGCTCTAAGGAGTCAGGTCTTGAGAAGTAGTGGGAAAACACTGCCATGGATAAAACCTGATGGGGCTCATTTGAGAGCTGTCCCCTGCACAGGGGCAGTGTCCTTAACTGATGCTCCTCTGCAGTCCTCCCCAGCACTAGAGCTCTGAGACTGCTTGCTTGAAATACCTTGAATCTGACCACTGATGTGAGGGTGAAGTAGAGGGGCAGCCCATCTGGAGGGAAGGGTCTCCCTTGGAATTCGATATTTAGGAGATTCTGGGCTCCTGGGGTGCAGGCTGACCCAGCTGTGCTGTGAGGCCCCCCCTCTTTCCTCTGCCTCACACGACCAGTAAGGAGGGACCCCAGGATGCTTCTGACCCTTTGTGAGACTGGTCATCTCTTCCTAGATGGCCCTGAATTTGGTGACACTAACCATATTCTTTGACAGAAGTTGAAAATGATTGTCTCTTTGTGACTAACTAATGGTCTTTCTTCAATCCATCCCACCTGCTTTCAGTTTCTGATGGGTTCCTTTGTGCTGATGTAGGTGTAGGAGAGGAATGTATCCTTTGTAACACAAAAGATTAAGTGATATCTCATTTATTCAAAATTAATGTTTTCTTGAAATGTGTTTGAAGTTATAATTCCCAATGCAACTGTGTTATAGGCTGTAATAACTCCCATTTCAAACATACAATAATGCTATTAATAAAAACAGAACCTAAATCTATTAAAATGTTCCTAGTATTCACTGTTCCATGAGCTACCAATAGAACATGGGCCAGTCTAGAAGCATGGAGTCCCCAGCCACAGAGGATAGATCCTGCTTCTTACTACATCGTTGACACATCACTACCTGTCATCACATTCCCAGTCCCCAACAAAGCTTAAGGGGCAGGGATGCAATCTCCTCCTACTTCAAAACCCTCTCAGTTCAAGTTACCCCTTTTCTGGGAGGAAGAGCAGTCCTGGGAGGGGAATGACGCTTCCCAGGGAACATGGGGAAAGTGTTTTTCAGACTTCATTGGACCCTAGAGAGGCAGAACTGTATGTCTGAGGTACTCTGTAGGAAGTTAAGCTGGGGCATCTTTATATCTGGAATGCCACGGATTCCTTCCCAATCATGAAGCAAAAAAAAAAGACACAGGACTCTATGGTTGGGCTATGGAGAATGAGGTGGTCCAGCTTCCAATATAATTCACAGGAGCCACAGTGATAGCTCAGTTGGCCACTGGGTCCAGCTATGGGTTCTATCCAGTTGGGGCCCAGTCTAGTGGTGCTTCAGAAAGCTGGAGGGCCTTGAAGAGCTCCATACAAGTTCTCAGGGCTCTGCTGGGAGTGTTACAGGAAACCATTGGTTTCTTGATTGCTTGCTGAGGAACCTAGTTCAAAACCAGTTACCAGGAGAGGACCCCTTGGGTTGTGACTATGACAAAGGTGTAATCCTGTGTCTTGGCTCCAGATTGGCACTGCAGGTCAAGCCCACGTTGAGTTCCTTGGCTGATGCTGGTCAGGTGCATGGCTGAATTCTCATGCAGCCCCAGCCAGGTCTCTTGATAGCTGTCACCTATAGGAGGACAGAGCCCAGGCTGGCTTGCTTGTTAATAACCAGAAAGCACATTGAATTCTGTGTAGAGTGCACGATTCCAGAAAAGTCTTCCAGGAGGCTATCTTGTCAATATCTCTGAATATTTTTAGAATAGACTATCTTTTGGTCTTTCACTTTCTTTTTGATGCTTTTCCTTGTCTGTTTTCTTGACAAACCCTAGGTTGGAGCTTCTCCATTCTCAACTCTGAGTCTTTTGACTTTTCTCAAATCGGGAGGCTAGAGCACCACAGGATTTCAAGGAGAACCTTCTGAGGGTTGTGGAGTGTCCAAGTTCCTATTATGTCATCATGGGTTTCTCTACCAAGGGCTGAGATGCCACTTCTGCCCGTTGTTTTCCTGTGCTTCAAGTCTGATGCTAGTGCTTCTTCCTCACCCCAGGCTCTGCTCACTCTTCCTTAGATACTTTTCCTCTGATTGTTGCCCACCCCCATGCTGTTGCTTCATCTCCTTTGCTAGCTCCTTTTTTCTACCATGTTCTCTTTAATGGTTCTGTTCCATTGAATTTTAGGCTGTGCCTCCTGAGAATTTTCTCCCTGGATGACAGAAATGGAAGCCCCAGTGTGATAATACCTATAGATCTCTTCACCTTCCAGACTTCCAGCCTGAATGTGAACAGAGCTTCAGACCCATGTATTCATCTACATGTCTGACGGTCTCTCCTGACTCCATTCACAAAAATGGATCTTGTGTTCATTCTCACCAAACCTGCCTATTTTCCTCCCTTTCTGATCACACTCTGCACCCAGATGGCCATGTCAGAACCACTCTGCTTGATTCCTCTATCCACCTTGCCATGCACATAAATCTAATCCAAGTCTAGATTCTAATCCTCTCAAGTTTGGATTTAAGCAACAGGTTAAAGGTTAGTTTGAATTGGTCTCCATTATCTTTTTTTTTTTTCTCTTCTCCTCCCCCCCCCCCCCACTGCCACCCCCCTCTCACTATAGCCGCATCCTTACTTAATCCTCCCTTCTAGGCTTAATTCCTTCCTTGTCATGTTTCTGACTTGTCATGTTTCTAACGTTGAGCGACAATATAGGACAGGGCACAAAAGCAAGGGCTCTGTTTTTCCCCACGAAACCTGTCATCCAAGCTCTCTGGCTGCCTTCCTCCCTCCTTAACCAGCTCTTCTGCCCTTCAAGGGGATGACAGGGCTACAGGAATGCAGGTCCCTAAGGGGATCCAGAGGAGACCGGAAGAGGGTCCTGCCAGAACCACACCCCTTCTAGGAGCCTTCTTTCCTTTTGAAAGCTTCCTATGTCCTTCAAAAAGGGATCCTGAACTCATCTTCAGTTCAGGAAGCCAGGGGGAGGGTTGGGTTATGAATTCAAAAGGATAGGGCAAGGAAGAGCAGCAGCAGAGGGATGGAGGAATTTGACATCATCACCATGGAAACTAATACCTGGTGGAGGGCTGCTAAATACTGGAGGGGTGGAGGCTTGTGCACATGTAGAAGAGCCAAGCAGGCTCTTCATGCTCTTTGTTGAACTCATTAATTTCCACTTTAACCCGGCGATTGTTAGACAGCCAAGCCTTGTGTAGTTCTCTATTGATTATAAGCAGTCATGCCGATCCCTAAATGGGAAGATGCATAACAGTCTTTAATTAGTGATTCTATTAATTAGTGATTCAAACTGAGGGACAATATCTGCCCTTGCCATGCCCATGGACAGCCAGCCTCAGTCCTAGGATATTAATTCAATAGTTCTTGTGGTCTCTGAGGATTAAATGGTGAATGGGTATAGACCCTCCCTTATTAACTAGTAGAGCTCTATGTAAAGCTTCAGTGTATCTATCACTTGCTTGATTCAAATAAACCTATATTGTGATAGTTGCTCCCTGGGATTGAGAAAGTCAGGATGCTTCCAGTAAAACAAGGTCTGAAATTCTTGATGTTAGTTCTTAGCAGTAAATGAATAAACATGAAGCCTTTGTCTCTAGATCCCTCTAGAGTAACACAACTGCATTAACTATGCCTGGGATGTAAGAGGTGGATGGAGCCTCGGCAAAACCTAGGAGGCCATTAGTACTCTGCTGATCCCAGGAAACCCACAACTAACTTTAATAAATATGTTCATAAAGTACTAACTGGGTTTCAGACTTCAGTGCTGTTATAAGACAAAATCTTAACTATAGACTTTGAGTATTTGGTCATGTAACCTAAGTAAATGATGTTTGTCAAATTGAATCTTAATGGACTAACTGAATTCTGGTTAGTCCATCTCTTTAGGCAGGATGTTTCAGTGTGACTCATGGTGATGTGAGTACTGTGGTTCTAGACAACTTGGGGAGGGTGGGGCGGATAATGTAGAATGTGTCTCTCTCTCCTCTGAAGTATACAGAGGCCATCCTCCCACTTTAGGAGGGGAAAGTGGGCTTGGTGCTTGACTTGATCAAAGCAACACAACTAGTTACTGGTGGAGAAGGAATGGAGTCTGGCCTTCCAATTAGGCTGAAGGCCTTTATTACCTGATGCTGGGGTTAAGGGGAATTGAGCTATAGCCCTAGATGTACCACAGACCTGGTACCCTTGTGCTAATCTCCCAAATGATGAGATACTAGGTTTCCTGCACCTGTACACAAGGATGATCATCTGGGGTTTTATCAGGTCTCACCCATGGATGATAGAGTAGATGTTGAGGACACTAAGAGCTGATGATGTGATGGGCATCCTGTTGGAATGCTGACTGGACTGATGGGAAATGCCACTAACCAGACATGCTAGGTTAGTCCAGGTTCTCTGGAGAAACAGGATAGATCAGATAAGTTGGGTCATTGTGGAGGTGGGCCAGTCCTAAGATCTACAGGGTGACTCAGCAAGCTGTAAACCCAGGAGAGCCAACTATGTGGTTCCCATTCAGGGACTGTGAGACTCGAGATCCAAGCAGAGAGCCAACGTTCCAGTTTGAGTCCAAAAGCAGGAAAACTGATGTCCCTGTGTGAAGGCAGTCAGGCAGGAAGAATTCTGTCCTAGGAGAGGGTCAGTCTTTTCTACTCAGGTATTCAACTGCCCTGTTTTGTGGTGGCCCTCATCCACTCTGTTTTACTCAGTCTACCAATTTGTGTTAATCTCATCCAAAAACGTTCTCACAGGCACACCCAGAATAATGCTTTACCAAATATCTAGGCACCCAGTGACCCAATTAAGGGGACACATAAAATTAACTATCACACATGCCAACTGTCTTTAAATATTCTAGATGCGGTTCTGTGTTCTTAGTTGAAAGCTTGGACTAAAAGGCAGTAGAAAATGGCCCATAAGTAAAAAATCTTACAAGTTAATGTAGTGTTCCTCTTACATAACAGATGATACGGTTATATACTATACACTAAAGCCCTCTCATGGAGTAGAAAACACTATGGTCTGACACCTTGTCTATAGCTTAACTGGAGGACATTTCTAAAACTCTTTTTATGATGGTCACAGCCTGGCTCCTACTCTGGTTTTACTGTCTTGGCAACTAGTATTTTAGAATTGTCAGTGTCCACAAGGGTGACATCAGAAGATGTTTGCCAAAATGGTGGTTCTCAAACAGTATACAACCTTCTGCCAGCATGCTACAATCTCCCTGCTACTCTGCAAAATGAAAAATAGGGCTAATGTGACCCTTGAATAGGACAAAACCATATTTAATGGTTTTGGCATTCTTCTGAAATGTTGATAGGTGATATTTTTAGTCTTATCAAAAAGTCTGTAACCCGCTGTCATCTCAAATTAAAAACATTTTTGGCTTTAAAATCTGTTTCAGGCCACTTAAGAGTATGTACATCTCTGGGAATTTTTCTAGTAAACTCTAATCTTCTCTATGAGGTCTGAGTCCAGTATGATGGTTGATGGTGCTAATGGACTCCTAAGATTGTTACTAGGGCAATGAATGAGTGTAGACCAATACCATTTTGGGGAGAGACCAAGCTTGGCCCTAAGGGTGGATTCTGCCACTATGATAGGTAACACTGCATATGTTCACTTAAAGTACAGCATTGGGAAAAACAAATGAAAATGGAATAATAGTGTCCGTGCCAGGAACATTCATCAGACTCTTTTGCATAGGATCCTTGATCTGATTGCCACATATTCTTTAAGAATGAGCACATGACTATAAGACCATGACAACTGACTTCCTGGTCACTTAAGCATCTAATCCAAGAATGAGCCATTTGTCTTCAAACATGAATATGATGCAGTGTTCTACAGTTTATTCCTCTGTGGAATAGCTTATACTAGGATCTTGAGTAGGCGAGTGGGACCAGGCATGTATGTGATAAAACAAAGGCAAATGTGATGTTGAAGGCTTTAGCTGAGGTCAACCAGCATTACATTCCCTAGCCATCGGCTAAGCCCTGTGGCTGTTACCAAAAGCAATACTGTTGATGACCTGTTTTATATCTGTGCTCGTTTCCTTTCAGGAAACAAGGTGAGCCTCTGAAGGCAGTGTGTTTGCATGGGCTTGTGAAAAGATACCATATCCCTCTTTACCTTCATGCTGATTCTCGCATTCCCCTCCACCTGGAAAGTTCCAATATCTTCTGGTTATCTGCACAGTTGACTTCTAGATTCATTAACTCTTTAGTCACTTGACCTGATCTACCAGGCACTAGGTATAAGGGATGCATCAGTGAACAAGATGGACAAGGCTTCTGCTCTTATGAGGCTTCTAATGTGAAGGGACTTGAGAGGTGTAGGGGAGGAAAAAAAGCCTATGAGGGCAACATGACTTAATGGTGTTGGGAGGGGTGGGCTTTGGTTAACTGTGACATGTTTCCCCTCACAAACTTCCTGTTCCTTTTGCCTCTATACAAGTTGGATAAACTCAGTAAATCTTAGCTGAGGCAGGCCTCTCCCTCACTCCTTCAACTTTGCTGCTTCCACAGCTAGTGACCAATATCATTCTAATTCACTTACAATCAAACCTGAGATTTGACAATACTCTTTAGCAGAAGCCGTTTTCCTTTGGCTTTTCCTACCTAGTTCTCACTCCACATGTGACATTTGAAGAAAGAGCTAACATCTGATCTTAAGGCAAAACACACCAATAGCCAGGATCAAATCTTTTGCCGTGTTTCAGCAGAATTGGGCTTATACCATTGTCTTTGCTGGATTCCCCCAAAATCAGGCCCTAAGATTTATATAAGACCCTGAGACAAGGGTTTACTTTGAGTGTGAATAAGTGCTGGCAAAGGACTTGGGGAGGTGATACAGGGAAAGGAAGGCCTTGACAATAAGGGGGGTGGGGTCCTAATAAACCAGCTGCTACAGGGATAGACTAGAGATTAACCCTTCAGAAAAGCTCTAGGAATCAGTATAAAACCAAATACTTCAGAATTATCCTGGACTGAGAAATATGGGTTATATATACTCATGACACTTATTAGTCATTTACTAAACAGTACCTCTGGTGAGATGTTAATTCTAAGCTTACCGTGTTACAAAGTGGGTTCTGTAGCCCATGGGCTGCCTCCAAAGAAGATACAGATTCCAGGATGTCAACCCAGGGTGCACAGAACTTGTGGCATGGTGATTCAAGGGGCATGGTGGAGGATTGACCATGTATTCCACTAAGGGTTGGAGTAGCAGGTATTAAGATGAAGACTTCTTCAAACATTGCCCATAATGCAGAGTGGGAGCTGATAATAGTGGATGGTAGAGCTAGAAGTAGATTTTCCATCTTTTTTTTTTTTTTTGCATTAAAATGTTATCTTGGAGGAAAAAATGCAAGTGTTAACATTTTCCTAAGATGGAGAGGGGGTGAGTGGTAGAATTGTCCTTGTTCTATCTTGCAAGATAGAACAAGGACAATTCTTTATCAAGCAAGCCCTTCATGGAAATCTCTTGAAAGCCTAAATTCAGTCTCGGATATGTAGAAACCATAAGAAACATCTGGTCAATCTGCAGGCCTGCTCATTGTCTTTGCTCAAGCATACCAAGATACATATAGGAGAGTGAGCAAGGAGCCCAAATATTTGAAGAAATAGGGACAAAATATTCCCAAATGTGATGAAAAGACATGAATCTATTCACCCAAAAACTTCAATGAACTCCAAGGAGTTCCATATCAAGATGCATTATCAAATTGTCAAAAGACAAAGGACAAAAATGGAATCAACTCGTGTACAACAGTATCTTCCAGTAAGATTAACAACCGACTTCTCATCAGATCATGGAGGCCAGAAGACTGGGACGATAGACTTCAAGTACCGAAAGGGAAAGAAAAAAACCCATCAAAGAATTCTATATCTCCAAAACTATCCTCCAAAACTGAAGAGAAATTAAGATATTTCCAGATAAACAAAAACTGAGGGAGTCTGTCACTAATGGATCTACCATATGAGAAAAGCTAAACAAAGTCCTTCAGACTTGACACTAGACAGTAACTCATATCTATGTGAAGAAATAATTGGTATGTGTTCCTTATTGGGATGATATAAACATTGTGGAACTAGTTAGCAGTGATAGCTGCACAACATTGTGGATATACTAAATGCCACTGAATCGTATACTTTAAAAATGGTTAAACTGGTGAATTTTGTTATATAAATTTTATATCCATTTTAAAATGTTTTCTGGGAGGGGCGCCTGGGTGGCTCAGTTGGTTAAGCGACTGCCTTCGGCTCAGGTCATGATCCTGGAGTCCCGGGATCGAGTCCCGCATCGGGCTCCCTGCTCAGCAGGGAGTCTGCTTCTCCCTCTGACCCTCCCCCCTCTCATGTGCTCTCTCTCTCAAATAAATAAAATCTTTAAAAAAAAAAAAAAATAAAATGTTTTCTGGGAGACCATCAACTGGAGAACTATTTAGGATCCATCTGATTGAGCTATTGTACTCCCACAGGATCTCATGTCATTAAATCCAAGATGTTAGAGCCACATAATCTTAGTTCTAGAACAGCTGAGAATTTTGGAAGAGGTGTTTGGCAAGACCATGTATGCATATTAGGTTACCTTGGTGGAACTGGCTTCAACCCTCAACCTTAATGAGCTGATAGTAAAGTTTTGGCTCAATAACCATATCAGATGCAGTTATGATCCATGCTGAGATTGCCTATGAAATCCCTGGACATTGAAAAACCTGTCAGATGCTGTCAATCTTTCCGGATCTGATTAATCTCAGGTTTTAGGAATGAACGATACACTTTCAGCAAAGCAGTTGTGCTCCCTCTTTGAGTTGTATTGGTCTTAGAAGGGGGCTGGAGTTGCTTTGACAGGAAGAGCCATCTCTTCCTTAGCAGTATTGGTCTCTTCCTCCACACCTGAATCTCTGAAGACAAGGTCCCTTTTCCCTCTTATGTGAGGTCCTCCAGGATGAAGTCTTTTTGTCTCTCACTGTGGCTTCTCTGTCATGGATCATTCCTGAAGAGGAGACACCTGCACTTATGCAATGTTTCTAGGATTGTACAGATTCTCCATCTGGGTGAAAATTATTATAGCCTAAGCTTGGGAGGTTGAATGAGCCTGACCATAGTCTTTAAGGGTGAATACTGTTGTAGACTGGGCTTTTCAGGAAGCAGTTTTTGAGACAGAGATGAATGCACAGGAAGTGTACCATGACGTGCTATTGGAAGCAACCTCTGTAGAAGGATTGATCCAGCAGTACTGGGCAGAGGAGAAGTTGACTTACCACTTAAGAGCATACAGGCCTGCCCCTCTCACCCCATCTTAAGATAACTGAATCATCATCCCAACTTCAGAATTCTCTGTAGGGTCAGTGGTACTCTCCAGTAGAATGTGTCCCTGGGAATGGTGCTCGACCCTAGGCAAAGATTTCTTTAGCTGAGGCAATTCCATAGATTGGTAAACTTTTCTTTCTGTAGCACTTCAAGTAGCTGAGGGGGAGAAGCCCTTTGTATCTAGGGAGGAATGTGGACCACATATGACCATATCTACAGTTCCTTTGCACCACCCAGAGCCACTTCTTGGAATAAGGTCTAGGGGAAGTTTCCCTAGAACTCCAGTAGGACTTTTCCTGAGGAAACTATAGAAGAAGGAAAAATAGAAAGTTACAAACAAATCAAATCCTGTGAAGGAGCTACTGTTGGGGCTTTAACTGATATGTAGTGTCACCCTCCTCTACATTCCAGATTTCTCTTACCCTTCAA
Organism: Halichoerus grypus; assembly: GCF_964656455.1. NCBI lineage: Eukaryota > Metazoa > Chordata > Mammalia > Carnivora > Phocidae > Halichoerus > Halichoerus grypus. The sequence continues at coordinate 4,148,004 of NC_135716.1, read as the reverse complement.
CAACTCTGCTGGTCTTGGTGGCTTTCTTGGTGGCATGAACGAGGTCCTCATCTCTCATGGACCTGAGCTGAAATCGTTTTTCTGAGGCCGTGGATGCTGTGCACTTACCCCCTTTATAATCAAAACAGATGAAGGGATTACCATGAAACATACAAGTAGGTTGCCTCGGCACCAAACATATTCTTTCCTGTCCCACTGTATAAGAGCAGCCCTGCTCCCTCCTGCAGATTAAAGCCAATTATCCCTGCCAAGATGGTGTGTCTTCCCTTGATTCAAGGAGCTTGAGTGCTCAGGCAGCAATCATAGCTCAATTTTAAATAGGTCTTTGCTGTGTCCCTTGACACAAGCATGCCCCTTTTGGGAACCAGTCCCTCTAAATCTAAAAGTCCCAGAGTTGTAGGATCAGGAAGAAAGACAAAGCCACAAGTGCGTCACTGGGAGTGATAGCAAATGGGAGACATGCCTATTTTGAAGCCTTTTGAGTGACCACCTCCTGATGTAGTCTACTTTAAACCTGAGACCTTCCTGTAGTGGTATATCAAATAAGTAGGTTTTAAATGTAAAAAGGATGGATTGTGGTTGATACTGTCATGGACCTAGGAACCAAAGGATTGCCTGCAAACTGGGGGCTTCAACTTTGAAGGAAGAATTGTACATATGTACTAAAGGATTAACCCAGTACTTCTGAGTTGTCTATACCCTGCATATTCTAAAGGGTTTGACCCTGGCCTGGCTCCTGAGCGAGAATCTCCAACACCTTGGAATGTCCTGCCTGATGAGCGTGTTTTTGTTTACTTGGGGACCGTGAGCCACACCAGACAGTCTATGCTAACCGTGTGCTTTATGGTGGGGGACTTGGGCCACAAGATATCAGCTTGACCTCTGGAGAGTCTGAATACTAAGGTCCCACACATATGTGGCCATCCCATGCCTACCTCCAGTAAAAACTCTGGACATCAAGGCTCACATGAGCTTCCCTGGTTCCATGTGAGAGGTCACACATCATTGCTGGGAGAGCTGAGTATCTGACCCCACTGGGAGAGGACAACTGGGAACTTGTGTCTGATCTCTGGACTCTGCCCTTCCTGCATGGCGGGCGGGGGGGAAGGGGGGTGGCATGAGTAGCAGCTACCACAATGGGGCTTTATGTGAAATCTTCCCCTTGCTTGGCTTCCCCTTCCTTTATGCTGCTCATCCCCACTTCCTTGTTACTTCCTCCTGGAAGCACTTCCCTTCCTAAACCACTTGCATGCATCGTCCTCCTATGTTTCTGGGATAATCAGTGCAAGACAGTTGCTACCAGAAGTCCTCCTAGGAAGCAGAATTTCGGAATGGGATCTTGGAAGGTGGATCACTTACCAGCCAAATGACAAGGATCCCATCACTAGAGATAAGTAGATTATTGGTAGTAATGGTGGTAAAGCTAGAGTGGTGGTTCTCCAAGAGTGGTTGCCAGGCCAGCAGCAGCAGCAACTTTTGGGAATGTTTTAGAAATGCAAACTCATGGGCCTTATCCCAGACCTACTGAATCAAACTCTGGGGGTGGGGCCTAATCAGTTTTAATAAGCCCTGTAGGTGTTTCAAGTACGTACTAAAAGGCTGACTTCCACCTCTGAACTTGACTGGTGGAAGGGGTTGCATTGTCTTGTGTAACACCTAGCACGTGAGAAAGAATGGGGAAAATGTCTTGAGTGAATAAGGACTGGAACTGGTTGAGTATGGCTGTGCCAGTCATCTATATTTAGGCCCAGTATAAACGTTGAAAGGGCCCCATGGTGATAGTTTTAAAAATCCACATCCCCTACAACCCTGGTTTCATGCAGTGAGCCCAGCTTACAGGATTCTACTGTGGCATTTAAGGGCCATTATCTACAGACTTCGGACTCCTGGCTACCACTTGCTATTTCCAAACTTAACACCCAGCAGGACACATCTTTATCCCCAGCTTTTTGCATGTTGCTATATCACTTCTACAGAATGTACTCACCATACCACGTTGACTGTTTGGAATTCATTAAAAAAAAATAAGAAGAACAGAAAGCTGGATATCTGGCCTGACAATGACTCCAAGCCCAACTCAAAAGCTAGAAAGAGACAAATAGGATGAAAAAGCCCTTTTTAAGCTGAGATTTCTGATTGACTGAATATAATTGGTCACCAATTCATATGTTATACCTCACTGGCTGTATTAAGTTTTCTCTCTATTCATTTCAATTTGCAGTTTGGTCCACATTAATAGAATCTCCAGTATACTTAGCTAGTGCTAAATAGAAGTGTCCAATTCAGCATAGCCCTTGGACTCAGAGAGGGTAATAGGAGTTTTTGCATGTTTTACTCCAAGCACACTGGTGTTCTGAAATAAAACCTTCCACCTTGTTTACTTGTTTACCTTTTTACTTGTTGGTTTTATAACCTTCCCCTTTCAAGAGGATTGCCAGATAAAACACAGGGTGCCCAGTTAAATTTGCATTACAGAAAAAGAAATATTCTAATAGAAGTATATCCCAAATATTACAAGGAAGATAATTATGCTAATAAGTCACTTCTCTCATTTAAACTTGGCATCCAGTATTTTTATAAGGCTTCACACAGTGCTTTCCTCAAACCAATATCCTAATATTTTAGTATTTCCTACCAAACACAAAGCCACATAGATTTATGCCTCTAGGTGTGAACAAGATCCTGGGGTCGGAGGCTATGATGACAGATGGTGACTCCATGGCTGGCCTCTATGCTCCAGCATAGGGGGAGGGACTCAGATAAGTCTAGCACCCCAGAAACTGTAATTCTCTGCCAAATTGGTACTGGTCATATGGATGGTCAAGACCACCCTGGACTATGAAGTATAGGCTCGTGACTCCAACTTTAAACATCAGCAGCATAAACATCCCACATACTTTGGTAACTTTTTTTTCCAATCTAGGACTACATGTTTATTTCCCCCAAACAGCTCCTTCAGCTTTCCTCCATGCTCTATTTCATCACATTCAAATATGCCAGTCATGACCAAATATACTGTGAGATGTAGGGTTCATGCCATTCTTGCCTATCCTTACCACTCCTTGGTCTTGTATACCCTGCTGGCCAGGAATCTGGTGAGAAATCTGGCTCCCACCCCTCACCATCCATTTACTTACCTGTTCACTCCTAGTACATCTATAGCAGCATTAGGCTGTTACATATACCCCCAGGGGAAACAGCTTTCTTGACTAGAGCATGTTCCTATGCTGTTCCTTTTACCTTGATCTGTAAAGCCTCCATTCGTGTTATTTGGGTCATGACCTTTCCCCTTGTCCTCTCCAGGGAGGGTTTCATACACTATAGTGAGATTCTTGTCAGTCTGCCTTCTCACCTGGGCTTCCCTAACCTACTGAGTGACTTTCTAGTTTGTGTACATTAAGGTTTAGTCTGTGTGTTTTAAAGTTCTACAGGTCTTGACAAATACATAATAGGCATCCACCAGTATCCCAGAAAATAATTTCACTTCCCCCAAAATCCTGTTCCACATCTTCCTCTCCCTCCCTTTCCCCAAACAACTAGAAACCATTGATATTTTTACTGTATCTATAGTATTTTAATGTCCTATAATTGGAATTCTACAGTATAGTCCTTAAAGTTTGGCTTCTTTAACTTAGCAATATGCATTTAAAGTTACTCCATGCCCTTTTGTGGCTTGATAGCACCTTTATTTTTATTTCTGGGTAATATATTGTATGGGTATAACACTGTTCATTTATTGAATTAATACCATGATTGCTTCCAGTTTTTAGCAGTTGTTAAAAGTTGCTATAAGCATTTATGTGCAGTACTTTTTTTGAAATATGGTTAACATATATTAGTTTCAAGTGTAAAATATTCCATTCTATAGGTTTCTCAGTGCTCATCATAAGTGTACTGTTTATTTCACCTGCCTACCCACCTCCCCTCTAGCAACCACCAGTTCTCTGTATTTAAAAATCCTGATTTTATTTTTTTGGTCTTTTGTTTCTTAAATTTCACATATTAATAAAATCCTGTGGTATTTGTCTTTCTCTGACTTATTTCACTTAGCATAATACCCTCTAGTCCCATCCTTGTTGTAAATGGCAAGATTTCATTCTTTTTATGGCTGAGTAATATTCCATTGTGTGTATATACACCACATCCTTATCCATTCAGCTATCAGTGGACACTTGGACTGCTTCCATATCTTGGCTATTATAAATGCTGCAATGAACATATGGGTGAATATCTTTTTGCACTAATGTTCTCATTTTCTTTGGGTAGTCAGTAGTGGAATTACTGGATCATATGGTAATTCTATTAATTTGAACCTCCACATGTGCAGGATTTTGTGTGAAATCAAATCAATGGGGGTAGAAATATCTAGGAGCACAATTGCTGGATTATGTGTTAGGACGCGTTAACCTTTGTAAGAAACTATCAAACTGTCAAAGTGATCACCCCATTTTCAACCCCTGGAGCCTCTTGCCCCAGCAATGATGCATTTGAGGTTCTGCTCTGCTTATTTTTCAGTTTTCTTTTTAATCTAATATGTATGTAGTAGCATCTCATTGTTTTAATTTACAATTTCCCAATGACCAATAATGTTGAACATCTTTTCATATGCTTGTCATTTGTAGTTCTTCCTTGCTGAGATAACTGTTCAGTTCTTTTAACCATTTTTTTGAATTGGGTTGCCTTTTTTATTTGCAAAACACATCCGGTGAAGGACTTGTATCCAAAATATAAAAATCTTAAAACTCAACATCTTCCAAATCTGTGAAAGCTGTTAAGAGAATGAAAGACAGCCACATAGTTTTCATTTTAACAAAGTCCAATTTACTGAGTTTTTTTTTTAGATATTACATCTAAAGCACAATCCATGAAAAACTTATCACCAAGCTCCAAATCACCTTGATAGCTCTCCTGTGTTATCCTCTAGAAGTCTTAGTCTTACATTTTTACATTTAAGTCTGTGACCCATTTTGAATTTGTGGAAGGTGTAAGGTCTGTGTCTAGATTCATATATACATATATTTTTTAACATGTGGACCTCCAATTGCTCAGCACCATTTGTTGAAGAGACCTTTCACAACAAAACAAAGACAAAGGAGAAAGGATAAGCTATATTTGTGTGTATCTCTTTCTGGGCTTTCTGTTCACTGCCCTCGATCTGTCTACTTTTTCACAAATACCACACAGTCTTGATCACAGTAACTGTCATCTTGAAGGTGGGTAATGTTAGATCTCCAGCTTTTGTTCATTCTTCAGTATTGTGTTGACTATTCTGAACTTTTGTCTTTCTGTGTTTGCCTTTAGAATCAGTTTGTCCGTATCCACAAAGTACTTACTGGGTTTTGAGCAGCTCACACACAGCTTATGGGAGCCAGTGGGGGCAAGAAGAATTCTATCCTCCAAATATCAGGGATCTATGCTTTTGGTATCTGACCAGAAGCAACAGATATCTGGTATTCACATAGAGGGGTGGACAGAGGCAAATAGCCATCCTATCTCCCTCTATTATTTTAGGCTCCTCCCCTTCCTGTTGGGGGGGAAAAGTATGTGCAAAATGGAAATCTCAATAAGGAGATATAAAACTAAAAAGAAACCAAAATTTTCTAGAGCTGAAAAGTACAGTAACTGAAGCAAACTCACTAGAGAGATTCAAATACATATTTAAGCAGGCAGAAGAATCTGAACTTAGGACTATGAAAATTCACCTTTATTCTGTCTTTTTTTTGTCGGACTTGGAGCCCAAGGGAATCTCTGGAACACCACCAAGTGGACCAATACGTGCATTGAGAATCCCAGTAGGACATGAGAAATAAAGGGGCACAGAGAATGTTTGAAAAAATGCCTGAAGACTTCCCAAATTTGATGAAATGCTTAGTTTATGAAGCTTCTTGGATATTTAGATCATGTGTCTTAGTATGGGCCTCTTTGAGTTCATCTTACATTATAAATTTTCATAAGAAAGGATCTTGGGGCACCAGGGTGGCTCAGTTGGATAAGCATCCAACTCTTGGTTTCAGCTCAGGTCATGATCTCAGGGTCATGAGATCAAGCCCCACATCAAGTCTCCTTGGGATTCTCTTCCCTCTCCCTCTGTCCCTTCTTCCACTCTCTAAAATAAAATCTTTCAAAGAAAAAGAGAATCTTAAATGGCAAGAGAAATGACTCACCACATACAGGGGGCGTCCTTAATAAGATTAACAACAAATTTTTCATTGGAAACTTTGGAAGATAAAAGCGGTGGACTAATAGTTTTTTTGTGGGGTTTTTCCCCCCTCTCTTAGCCCTCTGGATATGTCAACCAAGAATTCTATACCTGGCAAAACTCTCCTCCAAAAGTAAGGCCTAAAATAAGACCTTCTCAGAAAAACAAAAGCTGGGGAGTTCATGGCCAAGACATAACCTGCAAAAAATGTTCAAGGTAGTCCTGCAAGATGAAATGAAAGGACACTAGACAGTAACTGGAGGCCATATAAAGAAATAAAGATCTTAATAAAGGTAAATGGGTAATAACAAAAGCCAGTATTATAAAAATGGTTTGTGACTCCACTTTTTCTTCATAAAGGTATAAATGTATTAATCTTTTAAATTACTAATCTGTTTGGAGGCACACACTGTTGTCACAAAATTACATCTTCAATACAATCAAGGAGTAGGGACAGCCCAAAGGGAGCACAGTTTTTATATATTATTGAAGTTAAACTAGCATAAATTCAAATTAGAATGTCATTGCATTAGCAGGCTAAATGCAATCCCTATGGTAATCACAAAGAAAATTATTATAGAATATACACAAAAGGAAATGAGAAAAATTCAAATGCTTTACTATAAAATCAACTAAAACAAAATACATTAATGTAGGAAATAGGTACCACAAAAGCTAAAAGGAAAATGACAGAAATCTCTCCTTATTGGTAATTAAATGTAAATGGGTTCAACTCCGATGAGGGGCACCTGGGTGGCTCAGTTTGTTGAGCATCCAACTCTTGGTTTTGGTTCAGGTCATGATCTCATGGGTCATGGGATGGAGCCCCACAGCAGTTTCCATGCTCAGCAGGGAGTCTGCTTGAGGATTCTCTCCCTCTGCCCCTCCCCCTGCTTGCACGCTCATGCACACTCTTTCAAATCTTAAACTTCCCAATAAAAAGATTGGCAGAATGGATTTTTTTTTTTAAGTCCAACTATATGGTGTCTACAAGAGACTCACTTTAAATCCAAAGACCTAAATAGATTGCGTGAAATCAGTTTCCATCCTTTCACTTTCAAATAGTAACCAAAATAGAGCAGGGGTGGCTATACTAACATAAGGCAGAATAGCTTTAAATCAAAGGTTATTAAGAGACAAGGACACAACATGTTAATTAAAAGTTCAATGTGAAAATATAAACATTTAGGCATCTAATGACAAAATATATTAAACTGACAGAATTCTGGGGAGAAATAGACATCTTGACAGTAGCAGTTGGAGACCTTAGAGCCCCATTGAGTGAATTAAACTGGATAATTTCAATTTGTGTTTTCAAGTTTGCTGATGCTTCTGTCACTTGACAAGAGTTCTGCAGCAGGTAATCTTTTTCAGTTATTTTTCAACTCCATAATTTGGTTCTCCTATAACTTTTATTTCTTAACAATATTTGGCAAGACATTGTTCTCATTCTTCTAGTTTTTAGACAGGTCTTTTGTTTGAATATATTTACAACAGCTGGTTTAAAGCCTACATCTAGTATGTCCAACCTCTTTGCTTCCTCTGGGACCATTCATCAGCTGCCTTTTCTTTCTATATGGTTCATACTACTTTTTTGTGAGTTTTGTAATTTTTTGTTATATTGGACATGTTAACTGGAAGTCAGGTCTTCCTCTCCCCCTAGTTTTGTTGCTTTTTGTTCCTGCTGTTTTTGCTTTCTTGGATTAAAATTATGAAATAAGTACTATTTGAACAAAGGCTTCACTAAGCTATCACGTGCAGCCAAGAATCAGTTAATAATTGGACAGATTTCTTTAAATGCCTGAGCCCATAAGTCTCCCAGCTTTTGCTAAGTGAATCTTTGTGTGGTGGATCAAGCTATCAGTGCCCTGGCAGGCAGTGTATGACTTTTCCTCAGCCTTCACTTCCTGTTAGCACAGGGCCAAGGTCAACTAGAGGTGAGGGATTAGGGCCCTCTCAGGTCTTCCCTGGTATGCCATAGCTCTCACCTGTGTGTGACCATCTGGAGTCCCAGGAATATGTTGGAGCCTTTTGAATCATCCTAGAGACCTCTCATTCTCAAGTTTTTCCCTTTAAGTTTGTTTTGTTCAGCCTTTATTATCTCCAACTGATAGTGATTCCTCAGACATCACTGATGTTCACAGTTACCACTGATTATTTTCAAAAAACACCCCGGCATCAGACGGGTCACAGTTAATCCCGAGAATGGAGCTTTCCGGTGGTGTTTCAGGCCAAATAGTGAAAATTCTTTGTGGATGGGGCTGTGGGGAAGCTCCAAGCTCCAAATTGTTCTGTTTCTTCCAGTGGCTTCTGGGCTGCTGGTTCTCACAGCAACCGTAGTTGCAAAGCTGTTGTAGTGTTTGGGCTACCCTGAGGCTGGGGAGAAGGGGATGGGAAAATGCACTGAAGCTCACTGCTGCAATGGAGATTGAGCCATTTTTCTTGAAGAAACGCTCCTCAGATTGTTGTAAGCTTTTGACTAACCTCAAGAGTTCTAAAAAAAATAAAGGGTGGGATTTCTGACACTTTTTGCCAGTGTTCTCCCTGATCTTCTAGAAGAGTAAATTTTCAGAGGTTGTTCCTCAAACTAAAGAGAGGAGCTCCTGCAATGGTTGCTTTTGGTCTCAAAAGTTTCCTTCATTTTTAAAAATGACATTGGTGTTTCTGAAGTGTCTGGACCAGTTATCTACAGATTATCCCATATTGTGGACAAAATCCATCCACTATCTCAAATGTTTTTTCACAGGAAATGCTGGTGTTAAACCATAATTTCTCATTGTCCTCTGGAGGAGGGAATATGTGGAGATGGAGAAATTAAAACTATCAAGAAACTTAATCAGTAGCAAAAGCATTTAAGGGAAAAATGACAAATGTTGCCATTAAAAAAATATACCCAAAGGTCATATGAACTAGGCTTGTTTACTATTTATAATAAAGTCCACAAAAAATACTATAATCCAATAGCCTTTTTGGTATGACCATGTACAAAGGTGTATTAACATATTCCTAATAACAAACGAAGTAATGATGTATATAAACTTGGGTTTCTATAGAAATTCACAAAAATCCTGAAACCTACATAATAGGCAGTTATTTCAATTTTAGTGCAAATATGTAAAGTTGACTGTTAGTGCACATATTTGTTTTCACATGGTGCACAGTACAATATACCTATAATTCACTTTTGCATTAGTAGCAATTTTGTAGGTATTAGAGGGGGAAACTCGAATCACAATTCAATTATTAAAGCCTGTTAGCACTCTACTACAAAAAACATTTTCCCCAATGCACTTAGCAACATCTGTCACACTTGACAACTGTCAAAGCGAAATTTTAATTTCCCACTTGTATTACACTACGTGTTTTCACTTTCCAATTATAGAAATACTAAAGAGCAAAAGTCTACTTTATTATGGGACTTCTGAAAGGTAAAGAGAACTGAGCTGACCAATCCCCCTCCACATCCTTTCCACTGTGAGACAATAGCCTCAAGTAAGTTTAAGCCTTAGAAACATTGTTACTTGTTTGTTTTTGCTTCTACTGAGCCTGAAAAGCTTTTCTTTCTAAGCGCATAGTTTCTAAGCTCAAGTCTGATTGTTCTAGAAAAGAATTCCTTTTCCTGGGCGCCTGGGTGGCTCAGTCATTAAGCGTCTGCCTTCGGCTCAGGTCATGGTCCCGGAGTCCTGGGATCGAGCCCCGCATCGGGCTCCCTGCTCCGCCGGAGGCCTGCTTCTCCCTCTCCCACTCCCCCTGCTTGTGTTCCCTCTCTCGTTGTGTCTCTCTCTGTCAAATAAATAAAAATAAAAATCTTAAAAAAGAATTCCTTTTCCTAAAAGAGAAATCAAAATTTAAGCTAAGGCCTAAACCTTTATATTTAATATTGGATTATCAGTTTATTCATGCTAGGATACTTGGAAGCCATGAATCACTGATCTAAGTAAATAGCAAAGAAACTCTAAGATTTCTCCAACATCCAACTTGGCCAAGACGCAAACGTATCAAACGTATCATAAATAAGGGATTCTAAAATAAGTGTCTGACAAATTTAGCAATGGAAATTTCGTGTCTCCAAGTAAGTATTGTAATTGATTGTTGAGAAGGCATCTTTCCAAACAATTACTTTCAAAACTTTGCAATTGCTGAGCACTAATTTTAACCCAATTATCTCTACGTATATTTTGAACAAATCAAAGTCCAAGATCAAAGTTCTTTAGTAAAAACTGTTCTTTTCCTATCCAATTCCCTTGCTAAAATTGGGACATCTTCCTCCTTCCCCACTCCCACCAATGTAGAACTTCCACATTGTAAAGCCAACAAATGCAGGAACATATTCATTGGTTTGTCTTTCCCAAAACAAACTTAAACTATTTTTGTGCTGGTGGTTGTTTATTTTGCTCTCCCCTGTGTCTTGGGGGCTAGATATCTAATAACTATTTCTTGATAACAGAATATAAATCTAGAACCCTAGAGGCAAGAGACTCTGGCAAATCTATTCCTGCAAGCCTGGAAAAGTGGAACAGAAACAGAACCCATTTCTTTACCTCTAATGCGTGTGCTTGCCAAATGCGAGCTTGAGCAGTGTCCTCCCTGATCCCCCATTACCCTATGGAAGAGCTGTGAAGTTTGGAGTGATATTTGTGGGGACTTGAATTCTGGGGAGAAGCACCTATCTGCTCTCTGTAGCAGAGAGCCTGGAAGTTAGATTTGGTCCCTGTAACTCCTGTTCCTTAAAAACGTCACTGTAGGCATTTCAAGCAATACACATTGAATTCAGACTCACATACTTAGAAAATCACCAGAATGATGTTTTCCTGTACCTTAGATTATGTGGTATTTGATGCCAAAAAATGAGGTGGCTACTTCCATTTGTACTGATAGAGCTTACAGAACAAGAGTGACATGTTCAGACTTCTTTCGGTGGAAGGCATGGTCAGAGAATCAGAGCTTTTAAGGCTTCCCTAAGAGAATGTATCCTCTCTTACAGCTATAGCATCAATATATAAGAGAAACCCAAATTTTAGTCCTTCAAGTGGCAAAATAACTACAAAACTTCATATGCACATCAGGGCTCTTATGGTGAAAGTCCAATGCATTCAAATAATCCCCTTTCTGATTTCCAGGATCCTACTCTCAATCACAAACCTCCAAATCCCATGAAGTCCCGCTGCTGCCAAAGTAGCCCCTCCTCTCCTGGCTGAAGACCTAGACCTCCCCTTGCCTAGAGCTGCTATACTGACTTGACCTGAGGAAGTTACCTTATGGGGACTCTGCATCTCCATCAATCCTCACTTCCTCCAGACCAGACCATTACATCCAAACATACCCAGTGGACAGAAGTTGAACATGAGCAGTAGCTTACACACGGTCAGAATTGCAACTTTGGGTTGTTAGATCAGCCAAAACCTAAGTATGTGTGTGGGAATAGATTATAAGGGTGCTAGATTAGGGAAGAAGAAATGGAATTGCATTGGTCCAAAATTATCAGTAATAGAGCCCTTACTACAATGGTTCAGGTGGAATGTGTGGTCTCAAGTAGAAGTAAATCAGTTGTTGGTCTAAACAGGAGTTCAATGTTGGCCTATATTTAGTGAAGTCAAGATGCCAGAATCTCTCTAACGAAGAAGAAAGAACCCAAAGACTTTGAAAGGTGTACATGTCAGCATGTGGATTTCGTAGTCTCTGTCCCACCTCACGTGCTCCTGGCCACCTTGCTCCAGGGTTGCCATAGTGGCTACGTACGTGTGGTCAACAACTGCTCACCTCCACTGCACCACATCTGCCTTGCTTCTGCCCCAGGATGGCTCTGTTGCTGCCATGTGACCATCTGAGAGCCCACTTCTCCACTTTGGCTCAGGCACCGATCTAGACTCGCAAAGTAGTTACCATCTGGCCAAAGCATATCGGAATGTTGTAGAATTAGACTCCCCTATTCTGTGCTTTGTATGGCACCTTCTACATGGTTCTTCAGAGGGTTCCAGAAATGTTTAGTTAGCCCCAGTTGCCAGCAGTGATAAGGACCCCAGATTTCACCATGGCAGATGCCAGCAGTGCCCCTAAGGTTCCTTCCCACTGTGGTGTGTGTGGTGGCTGCCACCATCCTCCTGTTTTCCTCTGATGGCTTTTCCCGGCCACTGGAGGCCACTCTGCTTGTACACATGCCTGATGTGCCTGAGAATTCACACCCTGAAGCTGCCCTAGCCTGGGACTAACAAAGTTGTGCACATATACCCCACTGCCCTGGCTACTTGGGTGGGAAAATGCTGAGCCCACGTTCTGTGTTGGCTCCCAGAGTTGTCCAATGGTATTAAGCCCTGGTTACCCAAAGGGTTAATGTGCTTGATAAGTTGTACCATTTATTTGGAAGATGAGCCCGGGAAATGCTGGCAAAGGAATGGGGAAGTGAGGGAGGAAAAGGCAGCAGGAACTCCAGGTTTGCTTCTCAGGGGACTTTAAGATGCTTGTTACTGCAAATGGCCTCAGGAAGCAGATGTTCAGAATGGAAATCCAATGTCAAAAGATAAACTGAGGCACACTAAAATGAACACTTTGTATAAACAAAAATCTTCTCAAATGGGGCAACACTAACCCAGAAGTAGTTAGGAGTGCTCCACAGACAGGAGCCACGAGAAAGACTTCTAGGGGGAAGGCATGGAAGCAAAGAAAGGGAGCTATTTGATTGGCTATCGCTTAAAATCTAGTCAGCGGTTTGTGATTGGTTCTACATAGATTGTTACAATGCCTGGCACGCTGGAGATCACATTACTAGGACTCTTCCCTGTGGTTAATTGGGATGGGAAATAAGTGGAAGAGGTATCTCTAACACAGGACATTTGGCTCTATCTGGAGACAGTCTTGTTTGTCACGTACAGGGCTGGGGGAGGAGATTGCTGCTGGCCTCTATCGGGCAGAGGCTAGGGATGCTGCTGAGCGACCTGTACCGCACAGGACAGCCCCATTACAAAGACTTCTCTGGCCCAATGCCACCTTGTGGGGATTAGAACCCTGGGTACCTAGGGACTCTTCAGTTATGCTGACATCTGTGGTTTACAATCACAACGACACAGAGAGCAGCAACTCCCAAGCACCCCAAGCAAGGGCACCTAGCTGAGCCCACTCAACCCACAGGACCATGAGAGAGAATGCCTTCTTGTTTTAAGCTACTGAGCATTGGGATTGTTGGTTACACAACAATAGACAAGCAGTAAGCTAATGTGGGTCTTTTGGCTCCCAACCAAAAGGAACTTCACAAATGTCTTAAGCTTTCCCTATGAGGTCTTAGAATATTTGCTTTGTCTATTCAGGCTAATTCTCTGTTGATTTCCTAAGTCCTTCATGTGTCTGTGGAGGATCTCTATGCATAAGGGTGAGAAGGGGAAGTCCCTTTCAACATAGATTCTGCAGTGGTTCCAGCTGCAACCATTGGACTCTTCCCAAGAGGACACTAGCACTAGAGAATTTTCACTATGTTATCAGACTGTTATTTCAGTAGAATTTGGGAAAGGCAGGCACAAATTCAGAGCTCGAAGAATGCCTAACTATGCTCCTATATACTTTCATTGTGGATCTAGGTATATTGAACAGGTTAATTAGCACGAGTTATTTTCTCCATTGCGATTTGGATCGTTTATCGATATAAAATAGCCCTTCATTTCATTTTATTCCGTGCCTGGAATCAATCTCTCCATGCCACCTTTCTGTTAGTTTGTATTGCCCTGAAATAAAAACAGAAGGTTAAAGACAGAAGGATATAAACCGCTTCAAGTGAGTTCCTTATAAAGGAACATGTAGCTGAAGTGGTTTTCTAGCCCAATCTGAGAGTCAGGCATTTGTTTTGTTTTTAGTGGGTTTAAGTCCTTTATCCTTCGTTTTTGCTAATACTGTCTTTCACAGTAGTGTGTGGTGCTCTCAATTCTGGCTGTTCATAGATGGGGCAAGACCATTGCAGTCACGTATGGCTTAGAAGTGGTCTCCTGGAAAACTTTCTCCCAAACAGGGAACTAGTGTTATTTTTAAAATGACCATATTTAAGCCAATTATGTTGCTATTAATGGGTCAATTATAGCATGTAAATCATAGTATTGTTGCAAGTAGTAAATCTGATCATGCATGTAATCCTTAATTCCATATATGTATATACAAGCTAAACGTAGATAGTTTTAATACTTGAATATTGTTTAAAAACTTAATTCATTGTTCAGAGAATATAACGTCAGATATGCTAGATCCCAGATTACCAGTACTAAACTAAGAAGTCTGGAGTCTACTACCGCAAAAGCTTGAAGTGTGAGTTATACTGTAAGTAGAAAAGCAAACTGGATCTTTAGAGGGCTTTCCTGCCCTGGTTGCCCACCCATTTCAGATGGTTCCAGCATGCCAATGAAGGAGACAGAAGATGGCTGGTTCAGCAAACCCTTCTGGCTCTCACAAGAAGTTACAACCTCTAGCTTTGTCTTTGTCAGTGACAAAGCTACTACTACACAGCTCCAAGTTAAGTAAACACACCCACTCCATCCTGAAAGTGCGGAGGAGACTGGTATTCTCCCTGACAGGGTGGTGCCCAGAGGAGCAAAGGGAGGGGCCAACTGAGCATGCCTGACTTATTCTTCCCAAATTTAACATTTAGTCAAGTTACTCTCACTGATGCAAAATGCATGAGGACCTGGGACAAAACCCGGAGTTAACATTCACTGAACTCTCTACCTAGAAGGAAACATCTGGAGTGGGGAAGAAAATTCCCCCATAATGCTCCTCTCACATGGGGAAAATCAAATGACTGCCATGGTGACACATCTGGAACTCCACACCCCTCTCCTGGTTTCCTCCTCTCTCCCCTGCCTCTTCACTGTGTCCTCTCCCTTTGCCCAGCCTTCACGTGTTAGTCCCAAGCTCTGCTCCTTGGTCTTCTCTATTTACATGCAGCTTCCTAGGTGAGCTCTCTTAGGGACCTCAAATACCAGAAACAGACTTTGATAGTAAGGTTCCACTAGATATAAAAAATTAAATGAGGAACTTTCTAATTAAAATAGAACCAAAAATATAGATTGCTTTATGACTATAAATGTAAATGATGGAACCTGGTAGCATATCAAAATGCCATTCATAGTAGTGACATAATGCCCCATGCAGACCTTGCCCACCCCTTTCTTTGATGGATTGCTCCAGCTGATAGGAGGGTTGGTGGTGGATAAATCTCAGGTATGTTCTTCTCTGCATCGACCTTGGTTGAAGAGTGCCACCTCACCAAGGTCCAAGGTTACACCCCTTCCCTGGGGATGTAGGGGTGCAAGCCAGCCTCCTTGCCTCAAACCAAGACAATTCTGATGGAGAAAAGACCAAGGATTGGACAGAAGGAGAGGTTGGACTGCTGACCCCATGGGTAGCTCTGGACCTAGATGGATCAGAGTTCTTGCTACATGTAAATCTCCATCTTGGAGCCCATTTCCATGGAAGCCAGCCTGCAACATCCTAGGCAATGACCAAGTCTGTTTTAGACCAAGAATGCAAAAATTCAACATCAGAAATTCTAACCTGTTAATGTAATGAATTACATGACAAAGGAGGTAATTATATTATATTAATGGCTATGAAATCAGCATTCCATACAAACCAGCAATAATTCCTAATAAAAATTGTGTGTAAACCAGGATTAAAACTACTTCTGGTCCTGGGTTTTAATGAAACTACCCTTAATATCTGAAAATATGAGAAGTTCTGGGAGATAGTGCTTGCTTTATACATTATAAGGACTATGGGAAATATTAACAACCATAAGATACAAAAAGCAAATACTTAGAACAAATACCTGAAAAAGAGAAAATCTTTATAGTTGCTGTAACTGCGTAACTATAAACCCAGAAAACCCTGGAGACTTCACTGAAAGTTTTTTTGTTTTTTGTTTTTTTTAACCTAACTTTATGTCTTATGGTGAGGAACATCCATCCCATTTGCATCCAAAAATAAATAGCTTTTCTCTATATTAACAAAGAACTAGAAATGAAAATGAAATGAAATCCCATTCACAGTTGCAATAAATCTGTAAGATATCTAGAAATTTGTCTGAAATCGTCCAGGGTTAGTATGGAAAATGTTACTAAATCTTATTGTAGGATATAAAACTAGACCTGAACAAATGACAAGACCTATTATGTCCCTAGATGGGAATATGCAGAATTATAACTTATGTATAACAATTATGAATTATAATTTTTAAAAATTATCAAACTCTTATTGATGTAAACCTATAAGTGCAACATAATGTAAGCATAGGAACATAATGTGTTTTCAACCAGAACTCCAAGGATAATTATTTAAATTCAATTAGCCAACATATAGTAAATCATTAGTTTTGATGTAGTGTTCAATGATTCATTAGTTGTGTATAACACCCAGCGCTCATCACATCACATGCCCTCCTTAATGCCCATCACCCAGTTACCCCATCCCCCCACCCACCTCCTTTTCCATAACCTTCAATTTGTTTCCCAGAGTCTAGTCTCTCATGGTTTGTCTCCCTTTCTGATTTCTTCCCATTCAGTTTTCCCTCCCTTCCCATATGATCCTCTGTGCTGTTTCTTATATTCCCCATACGAGTGAAACCATATAATTGTCTTTCTCTGATTGACTTATTTTACTTAGCATAATACCCTCCAGTTCCATCCACATCGATATAAATGGTAGGTATTCATCCTTTTTGATGGCTGAGTAATATTCCATTGTAAAATGTATTTCACAAAGTACAGCATCCTTTCTGGATTAAAACTCCTCAAAGGGTAGGGATAGAGAGAACATACCTCAATATCATAAAATCCATCTATGAAAATCCCACAATGAATATCATTCTCGATGGGGAAACCTGAGAGCTTTTCCCTTAAGGTCAGGAACACGACAGGGATGCCCACTCTCAACCCTATTGTTCAACATAGTACTAGAAGTCCTCGACTCAGCAATCAGACAACAAAAAAGTCAAACTGGCAAAGAAGTCAAACTCTCACTCTTCACAGATGACCTGATACTTTATGTGGAAAACTCAAAGGACTCCACCCCAAAATTGCTAGACCTCACATAGGAATTCAGCAACATGGCAGGATACAAAATCAATGCACAGAAATCTGTTGCATTTCTATACACTAACAATGTGACTGAAGAAAGAAACATTAAGAAATCAATCCCATTTACAATTGCACCAAAACCCATAAGATACCTAGGAATAAACCTAACCAAAGAGGTAGAGGATCTACGCTCTAGAAATTACAGAACACTTATGAAAGAAATTGAGGAGGACACAAAGAGATGGAAAAACATTCCATGCTCATGGATTGGAAGACTAAACATTGTGAAAATGTCTATGCTGCCCAGAGCAATCTATACCTTCAAAGCGATCCCTATCAAAATACCATCAACATTTTTCACAGAGCTGGAACAAACAATCCTAAAATCTGTATGGAACCAGAAAAGACCCCAAATCACCACGGGAATGTTGAAAAAGAAACCAAAGCTGGGGGCATCACAATGCCAGACTTCAAGCTCTATTACAAAGCTATGGTCATCAAGATGGCACAGTACTGGCACAAAAAGACCCATAGATCAATGGAACAAAACAGAGAGCCTAAGGATAATTCTTAAATTTAATCAAAACACTGAATTTTTTATGAGGAAATGTTCAAATGAATGTTCAAATTCAAAGTGAGTGTTCAGAAACAGACTCACGGAGAATTTGCACTACCAGATACTAAGACTTATCACAAAGCTACTCTAAGAAAACAGCACAGTGTTGTCAAAAGAACACACATAAGCATTGTCCAGCACACACTTCACCTGCTGCTGATTCTAGGGAAGATACTTTACTACACGGTGAGTTATAAATAACTAATGGCTCTGCAAAAGGATTCAACTCTCCTCTGTCATCAGCCCCCAGGCTTGGGGAAGATTCTTTGTCTCCATTTACACATTCGTTTCAACATCCTGATCTGCAAATAGGTCTGGGGTTCTTTTTTTCTTCGGATTCTCTTTTGAACAGGTTGTACCACCTCACCAGTTTCCCCATCAATTAGATGAAAATTTTAATGTGTGTTCATTTTTATGAGAATCATGATTCAGATTAAAAACTTAAATAATTTTGGAGGTCTTCCCCTGGGGTGCCCAATGGATGCACCTCACAGAGTCAGCTAAACTTCTTCACCAGAGAAGTGCCCCTCATAGGCTGTTCTACCCCATCTCTGTCTTTCT
Organism: Halichoerus grypus; assembly: GCF_964656455.1. Taxonomy (NCBI): domain Eukaryota; kingdom Metazoa; phylum Chordata; class Mammalia; order Carnivora; family Phocidae; genus Halichoerus; species Halichoerus grypus. The sequence continues at coordinate 4,129,580 of NC_135716.1, read as the reverse complement.
TGGGTCACATGGGTAAATCCAAAGCAGCAATAAAACATTGCTGACTCTGTTTTTCTAATTCTAATTTTCCTCTCTACTAATTTTGTGTTTTCCCTTTTTCGTTTACTGGTGGCCTTTTAAGTAACTTCTTATTAGTGGCAGGAATGATTAGAAATTTTGGTTTTACGATCTCACCATTGAGTGATCTCTGTAAATTGACAAATGCTTTATTAGAGATTCTTCTCTATTGAGAAAAGAGAATCTGATATGTTAGTCTTTGTCTATTTTGACCTCAATTAGTAACTGCATGCCCACCAGGAAGGAGAACATCTCTTTAATATCTGGACTAGTGGGTTTTGTGGGTCTGTGTTTACTCTTGACCACTAAGATTCCAGCATTGAAGATATAAGCTCTTTGTAGGTCTGTGTGTCTGAAATTCTGAAAGCCTTTTACCTCTAAGTAGTAAGGTTTTTCCTATGTCCAAATGATTCTAATAAATTAGATTATAACATCTGTTAAAGTAAATGAGCTCTTTTCTGTTTATCTCCTAGATCTAAATAAGCACTCATGAATAGAATATTCCTAGTTCTGAGAAAAGAAGGAAATTACAATTTAATACTTCAAATATACTAAACAGAAAAAAATTCCTTAAGAAACCATTCCTTTCAAAACCAACTCAGACAGTGAAAAGATAACCCATAGATCAGGAGAAAATATTTGCAAACCATCTGTCTGAGAAGGGACTTGTATCCAGAATATATAAAGAACTTAAAACTCAATAACAAAAAGACAACCCAGTTAAAAATGGACAATGGACTTAGACATTTCTCCAAAGCATATGTTCATGTGGCCAATAAGCACATGAAAATATGTTCATCAGTCATTAGAGAAATGCAAAACAAAGCCACAGAGATGCCACTTCACTCACTAGAATAGCTGCAATTCAAGAAGTCAGATGATAATATGGAGACACTGGAACTCTCCTATGTTGCTGATGGGAAAGTAAAATGGTGGGCCAATTTGGCAGTTTTCTCAATCTTTAACACAAACTCTTCCCAGAGTTACCTGTGACTCAGCAATTCTACTCCTAGATGTCTACTTAAAAGACAGGAAAACCTCTATCCACACAAGAACCTTTACATGAATGTTCATAGTATATTCAGATTAGCCCTAAAGCTGAAACAACCCAGGTGTCCATCACCCGATGAATACATAATACACTCTGTGGTTATCCATACAATGGAATGCCATAAGCAATAAAGAGGAATGATCTACTGATCCATGCCATGACTTGGTGAACCTAAGAAAAACATTGTGCTCAATGAAGGAAGCCAAACACAAAGACAACATTTATGTGCTTCTATTAGTATGAACTGTCCATTATGGGCAAAGCAATGGAGATAAAGTAGATTCTAGGGCTGATGGAAGTGATTGCTTTTAGGGATGATGGAAATTTTCCAAAATTTGTGGCAATTTTTGCATAACTATAAATATACCAAAAACATGGCATTATACATGTAACACTGGATCTTATTATATGTATATCTCAAAGCTACTTTTAAAAAGCCGACTCAAATACTTTAAGAATTCGAGTTCACATAATTTAAGTAAAACTTTAGCAAATAAGACTAATATTTTTAGTTCAACAAAAAGCTAGATCTTTGATTTATTTGTGTTAAGTGTAATACATGTTTACATTTTTCATAGTCTTAATCATGTAGGAATAATGTTGGCTCTTTTGAGCAGTAAATCTGTATCAGTTTAAGAACATATCCAAGTAGAATAAAAATGTATACTTTTAACTAACATGAATCATGATGATGAACTTGTATTTATTTCAACATTGTATTTTGTAGTTTGTCAACTTGAAGATAATTTCAAGATCTTTAGATAATGTAAAACTTTGGACTGCCATTGAGTTAATGAACTCCCTGGGTGCTTAGATGCTTTCTAAGTAAAATAGAATCCTGACAGAAATTACTAAGCTTATTTTTATATGCTATAGAGAGGCTGTATCTTTGGGTCTATTAAAAATACTTCCATTTTTGACACTGAAGTTGTATAAAGAATATGGCAAAAGCTGTGTTATGTGTATTCATGAGCTTTGATAGATAAAATGCTGGCATACGCCTGACAGTTCTCAGTTACTCTATCTAGTTGTCTCTGAATGCGCTAACTAGTTTGTTCTAAAGTTATTAGTCTGTTGAGACTGCACTTAGGAGCAATGGTCTCAGAGAAATACAACTATGCATGTACCTCTGTTTTGCAAATAAGAGTAGTTTTGTCCTAGAGCACAACTTTCAGGGTATTTCCTTTGTCCTCCAAACCCCTGTATGCTCTTCAAAGTTCTTGAGGACTCATTTGTTAAATGTCCAATCTGAGACTTTTCATGTGAACTTGGTAGGAAAGCAAACTTCAGGCCTCTAAGGTAGATGACCACCCTCAGTGCACCTACGTGCATCATCAGGCCAGAACTAATGAGACCTGCCTTACGATGTAGTCAAGAATCCTTTTTTAAGATTCATCTTGAGTAAAAGTGGGAAGACACTAGGGAAAAATGTACGCCTCGGTGGAAAATGGAAGGCTGTATGTGCAGCACTCTGAGTTGGATTCTGACTTCATGGGAGCTCTGTGACAACTCTAAGTTGTCAACTGATAAAAACACAAAATTCCTGCTGTGAAATGAAATGAACCCCCCCACCCTCCCCTAAAAATGCCATTTCAGCTCCATGTGCTTGTTCATTGTAATATTTCTGATCTATAAATGTGGTGTTCTTTGAATTCTTCTCAAAATGGTCACACATACCTCCACTTTTCCTCATTATTAAAACAATTAATGGTTCATCTTTACATCTGTATGAGCGTCAGGACTTACCTTTTCCTGAAATTCTACCGATACTGTTTTGTTGTCCTGACTTGTGTACCTTGGGAAGCTCACCCTAGGATGGAGGCTGCATTTCAGTTCAGTGGGGGAAGGACTGCCTTGTCTGTGACTGTTGCTGGTATAACGGGCTCCCATCTGGAAGAGCACACTTGAGGCCCCCTAGAGCATACTGTGTACGAAAATGAGCTCCACGTGGGCTAAAGGTTTAAATGCATAAATGTGAAAATGCAAAGATTTAAGTATAAAAGTAAATATGAATAATGAACCTGCTAGGAGAACATTTAGGAAAAGTTCTAATAAGCCTGGTGTGCTGGAGATCTTCCTAAGCAGGACAGGAAAGTGAGTCATCTGCATATTAAGGATGTTAACTTTCATCTTTCCTATGGGTTTCAGAAGACTCTGGCTCCTTGGTATTAAAAGGATGAACATACCCCTAGGCTGCTATTTGTGTTTTAACTTTATAATGCTTATTGTTACTCAAAATTTTAAATTCTTGAGTCAAATCCTTCTTACTGTACAGCTTCTGGGTTTCCTGTCCTGCTAAGGAAGGTCTCTACCATACCAAATCATTATTTTCCTATCCATAAATAGACAGAGCTCTCTCTATATCTAATGAATAGAAAACCAGAGCATTCATGGAGACTTTTTCTGGGGATAGGCTTATGGGCAACTTTATTCTCTCTTGGGTTCTGTTTGTCTTCATTAAACAAGTAATATGTGTTCATTGTAGAAAAATTACAAAAGAAATCTAAGCATTTTAAATACCTTATTATTTCTAGAAGGATATATAAGAAACTGGCTGAATTGACTGCCTGTGTGGCTGGGGACTGGGTCAGTGGGGGACAGGAATGGAAGGCAAACTTTTCACTGAATCCTCTTTTGTACCTTTTGAATTTGGGGTCATGTGAATGAATTGTTCATTCAAAGAATTAAATGTGATTCCTTCTGTCCCAAGAGCAGTCCCCTCCCCCCACTCGTGTGTTAGGCACCCAGTTGCCTGCTCTTCTCTCCCCCAGCAGCAGCTCCATACTACCAGGTCCCTAATACAGCCCACCCACAGCTTTGCAAGCAGGTCTGTGTGGCTCGTGTGCCCAGGAGTGTGGGCGTCAAAGGCGTGGGCGTTGGTGTCAGCCTGACCTCACTCTGAATCTGTGCCCTAGGCCCTCAGCAGAGGGCACCACGAGGAACTTGCTTACCCTCTTTGCTTGGTTTTCTCCTCTCCAGAGTGCAGGCAGTCAATTCCAGACTCAGAAGTTTGTCGAAGTTGAGATGTTGTATGTAAAGTGCCTCCTACATGGTAGATGCTCAATAAATAGTAGCTGTAATTAGACCTGTTGATGAGGTATCTTCCAGAGCATGGTGTCACAATTTAGTATTATTAACATTTTAGAACATTACAGGGGGGTGGTAGAGGAACCTGTCCTGTGCATTGTAGGATGCTTAGCAGCATCCCTGATCTCTCCCCACTAGATGCCAGTTAGCAACCCCCCCTTCTCATAACCTGGGAGCTGTGCCAGCCAAAAATGGTCAAATATCTCAACTGGGGCTTCTCCCTCTCCTTCTGCTCCTCTCCCCTGCTCATTCTCTCTCTCTCTCTCTCTCTCTCTCTCAGTAAAATCTTTTTTAAAAAATCCCCCAAGGGATGGCTGGGGGCACTCGTGGAAAATCCATCCCAGAAAGAGCCAGAACAGACACTCCGCCCCAGAAAGACTGCACTCCCTGGGGATAGAGATCACTGGGCATCCAAGTACCTCTTAAGGCCGCCTACAGTGAGTGGAAGAGACCACTGGAGTCAGTGACTGGCCGAGCATGGTCTGTGCTCAGTGGGAATAGGACCTGCTACAGTGTCTGAACTCAAGAGAAGATGTGGGTGACACCATGCAGACTGTGCATTGGAGTACAAACTGTCAGAGCAGAAGAAAGTTCCACGTCTCTCCAGGGGTTGCCTTCTGATTTTGGAATCCTCCAGGAGCACGGGGGTGTGGGGAGGCTTACTCAGGCAAAGGGCCTAGAAGAAAGGGAACTGGAGGATGTGCTCAGTCTACATGTGGGCCTTCATAGTTCCTGCCTCAGCGCCTCACTGAAAATCCATCTCAGCTCTGCCTTTCTGATGCCCTGGTTGGTCTGGGTTTCTCCCAAGCCATGTGGAAGTGAGGGTGATATTTATTATTGTGGAGACAGTGCGTGTAAGACACAGATAAAGTGCCTGGCACACAGTACATTTGCCATTGGAGATGACACAGTGACCATGGATCCCTTGAGGTCTTCATCCCAGGCCCTGCTTCATTTCCTTGGCAGGCCTGTAAAAATATCTTTTCTTGGCTATTATTTCCAGGACCTCCGTGAATGCTCTCTCGAACTTGGGCATTGGTCTGCCTGAGGGGAAAGACCACCATTGTAAAGTAGGATCATCAATCGGGCAATACCCGCACCCTTGCTCTCCTAAAGGTCCTTAGGCCTTTGCACTGTGCTGTCCCAGTCCTGACAATGTGAACATGCAGGGCTTTGAGAAGCCTTTCTCCCTGGCTCTGGGTGGGTAGTTAGGGAATGAGGATTGAGGCTGTCTCTTGAGCCATGGATCTGCATCCCCAGCTCTCCCTTCAAGCAAGAACTTGACAGCCAGCTACAAATAGTGCTGTTCACCAGCAGCTCCCAGCTGTTAGTGCTTTTAGGATCCATCTCTTTTGGTCTGAGCTGCACTCTTCCCAGGCAGCCAGCAGCCAATGACTAAGCAATGAGAGGTACTATGGCCTGGCTGTGTCTATCCAACACTGACTTCTCCAACCAGCCATCTTTGCTCTGGAGCTCCTTGCTGAGTTGACCAAAACTTGGTCAGATCTACTCATGATCTTAAGGTTTTCTCTGTCCAACCCTGCTTCCCTATTGTCATCAACATCGTTCCCCAATAAACCTCTTGCAATCCTATTTTTGTCTCATGGTCTGTTTCTTGCAGGTCTCCACCATACTGTCCCACAGCCAATGGCATTTTGGATGCATCAAGGAAGATGCTGTCCCTGCAGACCCAGTGCTCCCACCTGGGCACAGAGGGATTGGCCTTACTAAGCTCCGGGCTTTCAGCTTGGTCATCCCTGGGCCTGGCCCCACCGGGAGGCCTTATGCAGAAAGCTTTACTCACCATGTGCTGACATAATACCACTGGCTTTCGTACTCCAAGATGACTTTGGCCCTCAGCACAGACCACTCCTGCTGTTTTCTCTCTGCCACATTTTTAAGGTCCCTCATGTGGCCCAGCCATTCCTCCACACACCTCTGTGGTCTCGATTCCCATCAGCTTTTATCAGCATGGATTTGTGAGAGACTCACAGAGTGCCCCAGTGTTAATCTCCCCATGTGGACAAAGAAGGAGTAAAAATAAGATCCTCTGAGGCCTGGAGAAGGGAAGGGACAAGGACAAGTCACACAGCTGGCTGTGGGTGGAGACAGGGCAATGAACGTGTGTTCTGAGGATCTTTCACCTGAGACCTTCTGTCCCTCCTAAAGATGGCATATTACACAGAAATCTGATATCTTTCTTCCATGAATCTCCACTAAAACTGCAGAAAAGGGATTTTTTTTTAAGCTCCAAATTCAGACAAACAGGAGGAGTAGATAGCCACAAATCTCCATCACCAGGAAGCAGCTAGAATGGTAGTACTTCCTTCTGTAGGGAAGCTGGATACTAACTGGGCTGTGGGCAAAGCCAGGAGCCAACCAGACATACACCACAGAATCCACAGAAGACTCCAGGATCAGTAGCACCGGGTACGTCTAGAGGTGGAGGTGGAAACAGAGGCTCAAATATGGAGGATTCAGTGATTGCTGTTTAGAAGCAGCTCTGGAAACCTCTGGCCCCTCATGGCCTCCCTCCCCCCTCCCTGGCAGAAGACTGAAGGTTTATTTGCTGGAGTGAGTGAGTCAAATAGAATCTCTAGCCTAGAGCGCACCTGAATACATAGGTTCAGAAGTACTGTTAGAAAACCAGGGCGCTAAGTGGTCATGCACACATGGAACATGAGCTGTTTCTGCTCTTTTTCCCTTCTCTGCTCCCAAGCACTGGAAGCCTCACCTTCATCCTCAGACAGGAGGTGGGAAGAGTACACTCCAGGAGCTCTGACCAGCCTCAGGGATCCCTCAATAAAGGGGCCCTGCTAGATCTGCCCATACTGAAGGTCACTCTCAACATCCCACCCTGGGCTCAGAGACCCCATTAGCTCATCCCCCACTCTTAAACATTAGCAGACAACCAGAGGTTACCAGAAATCTGAGGGAAACGTCTAACAAAAAGCAGAGGCCAAAACAAGCCAGAAAAAGACAATATTGAAATCACTGAGACAAAGTAGGAAGAAATTTGGGAAAAATTAATATCCTCAGAGATACTGCATTCATGACATGAAACAGGATGCTATTTTTTAGGGGAAAATGTTGGAGAACAAAAATGAAGTTTTGGAACTTGAAAAAATTCAGACAAGAAAAACTCAATAGGACTCTAAGATGGTTTTTGAGGAAATCTCCAGGAAGTAAGCAAAGAACAAAAAGATGAATAATAGAAGATGAGCTATGCCAATAGTAAAAGACCATCCCAGAAAATAGAAAATGTGAACAAGAGTCCCAGAAAGTTAAGCCAGAAAAGGAAAAAAAAAAAAAAAAAAGTATTAAATAAGTTTTTAAAAATGTTTATCCAGATATGAAGGGTATGCTTTCTAGACTTTAAGGGTTTGCCAAGTCCTCTGCACACACCCACCCCTACATATCTTCATGAGAATGTACAAAAACAGATAAAGCAAAAATTGTACATTTCCAGAGGAAAACAAACTCACACCGGATTGGATGCTAGAATTCCTTTAGATTTCCTAACAGCAACATTAGAAGAGAGCAACATCTTTAAGAATTTGAGAAAAATAATTTCCAAATCAAAATTCTATTTCTCTTCAAAATATGAATCAAAATATGGTAAAGTCAAGACTGTTTAATACAGAAAAAAAAGGTCTCCTAAAACTTACCTCCCATGGAACAATTTTGCAGAAAGCTCACACAGGATCTGCTCCAACAAAGCAATGGGGCATATAGTGAAAGTGGGATCAAGAAGACCAGACATGACACATGTTAAACAAAGTTGAAGATCTAGAATGACTACTGTGTACCAAGCAGTCTGGATTGGATAAGGATGAATCAGACAAAATCTTGAGCACAGTCCTTACAAGAAACCTCCTTCCATTGTTAGAAAGATCCTGGGCTCGTTTTGTCTGAAATTGTGTTTATTCTATATTGTCCCATAAGACTGTTAGTCTAGCTGGGTATAGCATTCTAAGTTGTAGATAATTTTCCTTCAAAATCTTATGCTAAAATACAGAGCAAGTATAGTTTAAATGTTACGGACACTATTATGAAAATATTTGCTGACTCCTCTTTTCTAAACTAAAGCTATTGCTGGGCTAACCCAGTGCTTTGTATTCTCAAAGCACTTGAATGTCAACAGCTTTATTATAAAAGTTTTATTTAAGGTATTCTCATTAACTGAGGTGAATATGGTGGTCTCTAGTTTCAATCCTATTTTAATTAAGATATAATCAAAGAAACCTAGGGCTTCTGAGGATCTATTTCTACCAAAAGCAAACACATGAGCTCTACAATGACTGTTTTTTGTTTGGTCTTTTTGCTAACAAAAACATTAATAGATTGGTGTCTGTAAAGACATCCGAGGGGCGCCTGGGTGGCTCAGTCGTTAAGCGTCTGCCTTCGGCTCAGGTCATGATCCCAGGGTCCTGGGATCAAGCCCCGCATCGGGCTCCCTCCTCCGCGGGAAGCCTGCTTCTCCCTCTCCCACTCCCCTGCTTGTGTTCCCTCTCTCACTGTGTCTCTTTCTGTCAAATAAATAAATAAAATCTTTAAAAAAAAAAAAAAAAGACATCCGAGCTCCTGAAGAAGTCAGGTAGCCGAACAAAGTTGAATGGATTCCTGACTCCGTTTACAGACTCGAAGTTTCTCTCCATTATTCTATAGTCCCTGAATTGAAGATCTAAAACTCCCTACTGTCTTCTGCCACTCGACTATCTCTGCAGCCTTCTGTTATTGAGGATTAGTTAAGCTTTCTGTGCTCCAAATTGGGGATGATAATAGTTCCCACTTCTTCAAGTGGTGATAATTAAAGCAGATAATGTATATAAAGCACTTGGAACAGGCCCCACACCTAGTTAGTGCCACAGACGTGTTTGGTACATAAGTTCAGGGGGTGGATGAAGGAAGAGCGAGAGAAACCAGTTTTCCATAAGGGATGATTCCCCCAAATATCTATTTTTTTCTTCTGAAAGGAAGCCCAACTTTTTTGTTTATCTATCTAAATCCACAAACATTTATTCAGTGCCCACTGTGTGATGGGCACTCTGACACTAAGCATGAAGACCTAGTGATGCAAGACATAGGTTCTGCTCTCGGGGGGCGCGGGGCATGTTGTCCCCTTCTCTGGCTCATATCGTCTTACAAATGTTTGTAAATGCTATGGAAGACCAGTCCAGAGCATAATAGTACAAGAGGAAAACCGAATTTACATGAAGGGAGCAGGAAGGTGTGGTTGAGGAAACTCTATGGGAACTGAAGGATGGGTAGGGGTTGACCAGGAGGGTGCATTCCATGTGGACCAAAGAGCAGGGCCCAGGTCCCAATCAGGAGCACAGCAGGTGCCCCGAAGGTGCCAAGAGAAGGTGGTGGTGGCTAGGGAGCAGAGAGCCAGGAGGAGCGTGTTGGGGGCTGGGCCAGGCCTCACAGTTCATGGCAAAGGATTCGGGCAATGGACTTCCTCTGCCCAAAGCCTATTCACGGCTTCTCATTGGCTGAGGACAACAGTATCCTGGTGGTGGGGCATTGTCCTCAACAAGCGAAGGCATGCACTCTGTCTGATTCGAGAAGCTTCGATTTCATCAGAGCAGACTGTGATCCCTAACCTCTCAAAGGAGAGCCAGTGGTGGGTGGGACCAGAGTTTGACAGTCACCTCAAAGTCCCCTTCAGGCCCCAGGGAGTGAGCTCCTCAGAGAGGTTTATCCACGCAACCTTGTTCTGATGGCTCTGGCTCAGCTAGGGGCAAGGGGAGGGTGACAGGCACGGGGCAGGCCCTGGCGCCACTACTCTGTGCTGCTGATTTGGGTCAGTGCCATCTGCCCAGCTCGTGGAGGATGCCTGGTACCGAGTGATCCCCAATGGGCTCTTTGTTGAGCCAGTAAAAGCAGGCACCAGATTTATTGTCAGTGAGGTGAGAGATGTCTAGGCAAAGGGAACAATGTGTGCAAAGGCAAGACTGCGTAGCCCCAATCCCCTGCCTGGTATCGCTGATTAAATACAGGCTTCAGCTCCCTCTCTCCTGCCAGGACTTGAAGAGGAGGTGGCTTGTGAGTTGACATTGTCATTCTAACAATTAAGCATGCCTAGGGAAATACAGACCCTACCGGGAGGTGCAAAAGAGAAACGCTTATCTATTTTAATTATTATTAAATACTCGGTAATTGTGCTGGGCCCTGGGGGTGCAATCTGTCAAGCAATTAGACCTAGCCAGGCCTTCTGAGGGAATCACTGGGGGAAGGGGCATTTCCAGGCTGCGAGCTCCCCGAAATGAGGCAGGGGAGAGGACCTGCCTAGCTACCTGCAGGGACAAGAGGCTCCAAGGCAAAGGGGCAAATTTGCTCTCCCCTCCTCCATGGAGCCTGGACCTGGTGACATGCCTGGGCATCTCCTGGAGTGCTGAGGCCACTGAGCACCCTGCCTGGCAAACATAGGTGACTTCACTCAGGGGTACCACGGGTGCCCATCTGCGGGGGACTGGGGAGTGCCAGGATGAGGGACATCCAGTGTGAAAACTAGGAAAGTGGCAGGCCAGCCAGGATGACTCTGGCACTCCGCTGTCTCCTACAACCCCAAGCATTCCTGGCATTCCTCAAAGGCTCACAAAGCATGTTGTCCTTCTGCAGAGTGGGGTGGTCCTTGCTTGCCCCCTGCCTGCCCCCTGCCTCAGTTCCTGTCACACGCCTTCTGTCTTTCTAGGTGGGCTCCTGCCCACTTGGCCCCAGGTCCACCTGTCCTGTCTGGGGGGCCTCCAGCAGGAAACAGACCGAACAGCTGAATGGTTTCCTTGGAGAGAGTCCAACGAAGGAACCGTTAACAGAGCTGGGAGACGAGGAAGGGATGGTGAGGTGCCCGGGGTCTGACTGTGGAGAATCTTTTCCATTCTGGGGCCTGGGAAGGCCTGGGGCAGGGGAAGGGTGCTGCTAGAGACCAGACACAGATGGACCAGACCATTCCATGGCCGGGCAGGGCATGATCAAGGGTCAGCATATATCCTGTTTTCTTTCCACCTTCCACGTCCTGCCAGCATCTGCCACTGACCACCCCACGTAGAAGTCAGAGGCGCCCGGGTGATGCAGTCCACGGGGTCAGCCTCCCGGCACAGAACAGGGACGGGTATGCAGAGAACAGGTCTGGAGAATGGCCAGCATGCACCTCCACAAGGAAGTCGTCCCAGAATCTGGCCTCAGAGCTTGAGGGCAAGAGCCCCAAAGCCGAACAGCTGTACTTCTTCCAAAGATGTGAAGTATCCAAGAGGGCGTGGGCCCCTGAGCCGCAGACCTGGGTCTGACTCCTTGCCTTACCCTCAGCCCAGTCTCTGTGTCCTCCGCAATCAATGAGGCTAATGCCGTCCGCTGTAGAGGGGGCACCGAGGGCTGGGGTGAGGGGACAGGGGCCTGCAACCTGTCTGCGGAATGAATGAATGATCGTGAGCGAACACATCAGTAAGAGTACTTCTCCACTCTCATCACCCGGAACTCCCTCCTCTCCCACCTGTTCCGCTGTCTTCTATGTAAAGCCTCCAGCTGAGCACCTGGTTATAAGATAACATTTTCTTTGGCTTCTGGACCCTGCTGGTTCCTGGAAGGGATGGAGTTCGATAACTTGACTCGCTCTCGTCTTCGGCAGGTCTGATCCTCATGTGCCAGGTGGGGTCATGGTGAGGATCAGAGGTGCTGAGCAGGCGCCTGGCACCTGGTGAGCATTCCGTAAGGACTGCGGCAGTTAGCACTCCTGTCATTATTGCTAGTATGAGGCCAAAATGAAAACCTCCCATTCGTCATGTAGCAAGCTCCGAAAACCCTACTAGCCCCGTTCTACAGAGGAGCCACCTGTGGTGGTCTTAATGCATGTGTCGACCTGGCTCCAGTCCCCAGTTATTCAGCTAAATCCTAATCCAGGTGCTGCTGGGAAGAGATTTTGTAGGTGAGATGAAAGGCCATAATCAGGTGACTTCCCCAAGGAGGAAGACACACCACCCGTGGACGGCGGCTTCAGCCCGTGCTCGAGAGTTCCAGTCTGCCCCTCCTGGTGGTTTGCCCTATGGATTCTAGACTTGCTGAGCCACAGTTGTGACCACACAATTGTGTAAACCAACTCCTTGAAATACTTCTCTTCATGCCTAAATCCTCCTGGTTCTGCTCCAGTTGAACATTGGAGCCTTTGAGAGGTTGAGGCACTTGCCTACACCTCTCTTGGCAAGAGGTAGAAACCCAGGATTGGGACCCAGGCCCATCTGCCCCTGAGCCCTACACTTCCCCTTTAACCGGGAAAGGTTGCAAGGGCCAGGGATGAGTGAGCACTGGTCATGCTCCCTGTGTGCCCCAGGGACTTCATACACGGCTCCCCCATCACGCCCAGCACTGCAGCCGACACCATGCAGGCAGTGGACGTTTGTCTCAAGGATGAAAGGAGGAACTGCTGCTGGCCAGACGGGATTGGAAGGGGGAGCCCTGCAACCTGCGGGGAGCGGCCCAGGCCCTGTGCCCACTCAGAGAATCCCTCTGGGAAAATCCCCTCCCCCCACCTGCTAACACCTTTTACAAGATGCCACCCACTCCCCCTTCAGAAACCGTCTATTCCTGGTGCTGCCCTGGGGCGTTGCCATGGCAACGGGACAACGCGGGAGGCCGGGCTCACTGGCTTGTTTCTCTGATGGTTCTGTGGGGACCTCATGGTAGGCAGAGCGGCTGCTCAAGCCGGCGCCATCTGCTCTGAGCTGGGACTCCAGGCACTTCCTCTCTTCCCTCCTCACTGGGCTCTGCCTCTACCCAGGCCTGGGACCCTGGGACCCTGGCAGAGGGGCACAGAAGCCTGGCCAGCAAAGAAGGGCTCTTCTCTACTGGCTGAGAAGAGCAGAAAACCCAAGTCTATCCTAGCACTGAAGCCAGGAGCAGGGCGGCCCCCCTGTGCTGTGTGGAAAAATCCACCCTGGTGCCCTGAAGCCACCTGCTGGGCGGGCGGTGCTTCCTAGGGGTGCGGTCAGAGGCAAGGGCTGAGCTCCCCTGTCACCTCGGGAGGGCCGGTCCCCTCCAGCTCCGTTCTTCAGCTGGGCAGTTAGCAGACAGACTTGGCACTACCCAGATGAGTGAGGGTAGATTCCCCATGTCTGCGGGGGTGCATGGGGGCAGACGGGGTGCAGGGGACGTGGACTGCACAGTTACCAACCCCACCGCCCCTCGCGGGCCCACAGACCCCAGCACGCAGCTGTTGCAGCACGCTCAGCCATGACCCTGCAAGGGAGGAATCCAGCGGCTTCCCCTTAACCGTGTGCATCCTGTCACAAGCCCAGTCTGCGGAACAACGGGGAGAGCCACACTGGCCGGCCTGGCCGGCTCCTGTCCTCCCTACAGTCTTCACTCAAGTTCACCCTTCCAGGGAGATCAGCTGTGAGTGCCGCTCGCACAGGGCACCACCTCCTGCTGGGCTCCAGGTCCCCCCACTCCGGCCCCCCTCCTCCTCTGTCCCATGACTGCACCTCCAAATGACAGCATCATGACTCTACTGACCATTATTTCTCCTCCGGTACCACCAGATAGAAGCTCCTCGAAGGCATCTTTGTGCCTGACATTCACTTACGGCTCCCAGGCACCTGGAGTGCCTGCCTGGCATTATAATCGGCTCTCAGTAACTATTCCTTGAATGAATTAAATGAAAAAATATGGCTCAAAACTGAGCTCATCTTACTACTCAATAAATACATGGTTTTGTGTATGAGGGACTAAGCCTGTACTAAACATGCCCACAGAGTAGCATCTACCTTTAACTAATATTTTGACCTATTTGGGATCAAGCACTTGGTCAGCACTAGGGTCTCTGATTTAGCCCTTCTCTGCATGACCCTTGGCATGATATATTTTAACCCATCTGGTACATAAAACCATAAAGCCTGCTTTATACGGTTGAACCTGTTGTGCACTGCACAAGCAAGCTGGACCAAGGTGGCACATGAGAATGGGAAGAGGGCTGACCCTTACCAAGCTGTGCTTCTGTGGCCAGAGACTGTATCTGTGCAAAGGAAAGGGTGAATTCGTCTTTTATGAAGGAGCCATCTGCTCATTAGATCCTCTGCCCAAACATGCAGACATGCCACACGGGCCAGGGAAACACTATTCCCATTTTACAGGTAAATATTGTATGTGACCATTGGGAACCCACCCCCCAAGTCCTCCCCACCCACTCTGCTGCCCACTCTTCCTCTCCCGATCTCAGCCTCTTTGCCTCTCAGCAGAGATGAGATACCACTTTTGCAGGACACACGGCCACATGACCTGGACAGATGGTCAGCCACGATATGAAAGAAATCTTGGAGGAGGGAAGAAGGGCACAGGAAGGAGGCCCCAGGAAGAAAATGAGAAGACTCCATGAACATTATTAATGGGAATAAGGGGGACCCTTGAAATGGGGGGTGGTAGTAAATAGTTACAGAGGAGGCAAGATGAGTGTGGTCATCTCTGCAAACCTGGAATGTGTTTCTCCTGGAGCAGGAATGTTCTCTAGCATAGGCCACCCCGGCTACCCCTACACGGACACCACAATGTCAACCACCGACGAGTAAACCCAAACCAAGTGTGGCCCATCAGATTCTCTCTCCCAGAAGTAGAATTGAGATCCAGAGACTGTGAATTAATTGTAGGAATCCAGAGTGAGAGACCAGGTAGACGAGGGAGCTTGGGGGGGGGGTCACCCTAATTCACGTGACAGACCCAAGAGCTGCGAATTCGATTTTTGTTGTAGTCCAGCCACACACATGGTCAGCTGCTGAGCAGCATCACTGATGACCCTACAATTAGGCAGATCCAAAAATCAGTACCTGGTTCCCATCCCTGATGAAGCTGCATCGGTAGGGATGACATGTGTGTTGTGGAAGCCAGAGGCTCCCAGTAGGAACTGGACCTCACACAGATGTGGGTGGGGCTGTGGGACTCTGGAAAACTGATAGGAATAAGTATATTGTCCCTTAGTAGATTCTTCGAGCGGTGCAGCCATCCCACTGCTTTTGTAAGCAGAGACGTATTCCAGAATATTCCTAGCTACATAATTAATAGCTAATCACTAGAAAGAACATGGACATCTACTGGACTGGCACACTCCTAGAACAAACACACTGTAACAACAGGCAACGTGGGCGAAGTTTACACATAAGCCAAAGAAGCAGATACTAGCAAGTACACACTTATGGTCCCATTTATTGAAAACCTAAACAAGAAAATTAGAGGTCATAATGGTAGTTGCCTTGCTGGGGAGTCTGGGCCTGGCAATGGTGAGGGCAGCTTCTCAGGTGTCCGTCCTATTCTGTTTCTGGACTTGGGACTCTGGTGACATGGATGGTTCAGTCTGTGAGTGTTCATCAAGTCATACACTTAAGATGGGTGCATTTTTCGGTAATGCTGGCCATGCTTCAATAACACTTAAAATGAAAAAAAAGAATCTTAGATCTAGATTTGTTTCTAGCAGAGGTTGAGTTGCTGTTGGATGGCCTGTGTCAGTCCATTCGGGTGGTTATCACAGAATACCAAAGCCTGGGCAGCTTACCAACCACAGAAGTTTATTTTCACGGTTCTAGAGGCTGGAAGTCCAAGATCAAGAGCCCAATTCCTGGTTCACAGATAGCTGTCTTCCCACTATGTCCTCACATGGCAGAAGGGGCAAGGGAGGTCTATGGGGTCTCCTTTATAAGGTCACCAAGTTCACTCACAAGGGCTCCACTTCATGGCCTAATCACCTCCCAAACCCACCCCCATGCGATGGGTTTGAACATACAAATTTGGAGGAGACACAAACATTGGGTCCAGAGCAAAGCATTAAAAAATGCCATGGACACAAGAGCTCTGCTCTAGAAGTAGGGCCATCCTCACTCGTGAAGCATGCCAGTTCTCGGGAAGTTTCCAGTGGGAAACCTGGCATCAGAAGGACCCAACACCGTGCATGGCAATAGGACCAATGACGGCTCATCTCCTAAGCAACTGCTTTCCTTTCCTGGAAGACCCAAGTTCGCTTTCCCAAGGTCATTGCTGGGACGGCGCTCTGTGTCCAGCTCTCACGATGAGATGACCTCCTGAGACTGTGTGCATTCAGGCTGAGTTGTCGGAGTGTGGCGAGCCCGTCCTGTTTGCAGCAGGCAGAGTCTACCAGGAGGGAGACCGCACACTCACGTTGGATGATTTGAGCATAGTTTAATGCAGGGACCATTTTCAAACACTAGCTGAGGATCAGGAAGCCATAAAGGATAGTGCAGGGGTGAATGGCAGGATACCATTTAACCCCTGTGCCAACGATCTTGGGTAGTTCAGAATCTGAAAAACAGCGACTATGGAGAAGGCCACCTGGCAGAGGCCGGGACCCTTGCTTTAGAAATCCCCACCCTCCCAGACCCGAGTCTCCCCAGGGCAACAGGGAATAAATGCTCCCACCTTCCTTCCCCCAAACTCCAGACTTCAGGCCAGAGCTCCTTACTGGCCAAACCCAAATGGAAGCCACAAGTTTGTTCCCATGGACACAGCAGCGTGGATCAAGGTGGAGAGAGATCTGGAGAGGCAACTAAAAGTCTCCCGGCTCAGCGTCTGGCTTGCGATGCTAGAGCCCATGTCACTGTCCTACTCTCACTGGCTTATTGAAAACTGATGACCTCATCTGCCAGGAGAAAGGGCAGGAGTGGGACTGGCCTTAGGCATAACCCGATTCAGGACTCACAGACTCCCAGGCTTTGCAAGCTGAGCCCGAACGCTGGCTTCATCCGCTCCGCCTCCTTGCCTCCAGAGGCCCCACCAGCTGGTGGCAGATACAACTCTTCCCCACCAGTTCCTGTTTGGGGAGGGAAAGGAGGGCTCTGACTGGCTGCTCTGGGTCACGTGTTTGTTCCTGGAGCAATGACCCCGGTGGACAGGGGGCATGGTGCACTTTAACCAGCGCAGCCTAGATGCTGAGCCAGCCCGGGCTGGGGGCAAGGTCCGCTTCCAGTGTCAGGATTCTGCCCGTTGCTGAGCACGACTATCCCACTCGTGTATTCTGGAACTTAAGCAACACAGGGTGGCTTGGGAGGCCCACTGTGAGACCTGAGCCAAACGGCATTGACCACCTGACCTCCACAAGCCCCTATGCTGGTGGTGGACCCCGTGACGTTTTGAGTCTTCTGGAATTAGTGTCAGCTCAGAGCCAAGCACCTGGAAACCCCGCAAAGTCTGACTATCCCCATTCCCACAGCGCACAGTCACCCTGGTAAATGGCCTTAGGTCCCTTCAGGGAAGGCTGGGAGGAAGATTAATAGTATCAATTTTTGGCAGTGTAGCTGGATCTTTCCTCAAGGGGATCTGGCCTCCCTTTCATTCAGCGGTTCTGTGTCAGTAAACTGGCTCAAGTCTGGACAATTACTGGAATAAGGGGCCAAAGGGGGTACGGGGCAAATAAACACCCCAGAAGCCACTCTGCACGGTAGACAGACGGCCCAGGGAATGTGTCTGGAATGCGCACAGCTGACCCGAGCTAATGACCACAGAGAGCAGCATCTCAGAACAGTGCCTGGCACATGGTTAGCACTGATCACAAGCATTCCATACATTAACTCAGTGGGTACCTTGGCTCGCGGAGAGATGCTCATAATTCCTCAAAAGAGCCCGGTTTTACACATGAGAAACCTGCGGTGTGGTGGGGGTAAGGAGCACTTCCACCCGACACTGCACCGTGGGCATGGAGCAGGGAGGTTGACCTCGTCCCACTGGGGCCTCCCTGCAGGTGGGCCAGGGAGCTCTTGGGGTTTGTTTATCCATGCCATTCTCGGTCTGTCCGGGGCTGAGTGGACAGAGGCTGCCAGGACAGTGGACTTGAGCTCCTAGGGCAGCGCAACTGCCAAGCTGATAGACCTTGAACTCTGTAGCGGGGCTGTCCAGGCTTTGCCTGAGCCCGGGCCCCTCGAGCTGCATCCAGACATCTTTCATTCTCTCCTCGGATGAACGACTCAGGTTCTCCTGAGAGCTTGGCAGGCCCGGAATCACGGCCCTGGCTCTGCTTGTTCTCCACCAACACCAGCTCTAGACACATCATGAAATCAAGGTCCGGGTTTTTATCCACAGCCAGTGCATCCTAGTCACCTTCCACTACTGCTGGTTGAAGCAAGCTGGCGATTCAGGAGAAGTGGCTTCTCACCTTCGTCCTTTGTAGAGAGAGTCACCAGCCCCTGAAGTAGCCTCTCCCAGTTGTGGCAAGGTGCTGGACATGCCCAAGGGAATATGTATAAAAAAGAAATGAATCTCTGGTGTGGGGATGGGACTGGAGTGGGCAGTGCTTGACCCAGACAAGACCCAAAGTGGGAGTTCATCGCATGCCCCTGTCCCCATGAAAGTGCTGTGGGCCAGTCACTAATTTGATGAATTTTTATTAACGCAACCATGTGGAACCAGTGTCCCAAGAGACGTGGACCAGTTGGGATAGTTGTGGGACCAGTTGTGACTACAACCCCAGCATCTTCGTGATTGAAATGTATTTTTCTCCATTTTGTGTCTACCGTTGGCCACCTGGGAACTCTATGCCGCACCTCCTCGCTTCAGGAGCCACTATCTTGAAGCCTGTCAGCATAGCAGAAAGGAAGAAAGTTCTGGAAGTTCTCACACTGACACTTAATGGCCCAGCCGTGAAGTGACCTGTTTTGTTTCACTCATGATGCGTTGGGTAGAGCTAGTCCTAGGAATCCACTCACCCAGGGGACCAAGAAGAGTGTCCCCCCGCCATTGTGTGCCTGGAGGGTGGGGGGCTGGAAGGAGTGTGTGCACGCACGGCTGGGATGCCCGCGAGCTGGTGTGCTGGGGCAGAGGCTTCCTCAGTCACATGTGCTCAGGAGTTGCTGGGGCAACAAGGCTGAAAAGTTTCTTCAGGACTGTAAAGGCTGTGAGAAGTTGTAGCACAGTGGGCTGTAAATCTCCAGGAAAGGGACATAAAACATAGCAAGGCACGTAACCTTTTTGGGGGAGGGATGGGGAGCAACTTCCAGAGCTAGCGTTCTGTGGAACGCTTTGAGAAATGCTGCTACTACATGAAAAGCACTTAGCGGATGACCAGGCGGAGCCCAGCGGGTTTTAAGGCAGGGTGTTAGTGTGACACTCTAATGATGGATACGTGTGGTCACATTTGTCCAAACCCATGGAGTGTACACCACCCAGCGTGAGCCTACTGTAAACTTTGGGCTCTGGGTGTTACTGATGCATCCATGTAGGTTCGTTAATTGTAACGAATGCACCACTCTGGCGGGGGACCCCAATAATGGGGAGGCTTGGGGAAGGGAAACAAGAACATAGGGGACCTCTCTCCACCTTCCTCTCCATTTTGCTGAGACCCTTAAGCTTCTCTAAAAAATATAGGTATTTTTAGAAGGTGGCAAATACTAAATAAGGGAAGGATACAAGTGAAAAAGTATCAGAGCCCCCCCCCCCATGGAAACCACACCGTGCCTAGCACACAAGAGTAGTCACTGGCGTTTATTAAGCGGTAACTACTATGTTCTTAGTTAATAGTGTCTCCCTGCCCGCGTGCAGGTGAGGAAAGTGTCCAAGGACACGGAGAGATTAAATGGTAGAGCTGACTTATCCAGGCTGCTTGAAAAATTATTAATCATCATAAAATAAAGTTCCTTTTACTACTCATTCTGGAGGACACAGAGGTGCCCACGGGGGCAGATCAATTTGAAATCCACCTCCTGCAATCTGGAGCATCCACCCTATGGCTTTTGATTATGGGATTTTTCATTTGCGGCAAGGGAGACTAAAACCTTCAGAATCTCCTGCTCTTTACACTGTGGCCTGTTGCCCCAATCAGGAGTCACAGGACCTCTTTGTCACCTTGGTCTCCAGCTACCCTGGAGTATGACTGCTTTTCCCTTTGGGGTGCTCTTCAGGGACCCCCAAAGTGAATGTTCTGTATATCTATATTTAACATTGGGCTATCATAAACATGCCCTATAACTTGGTGAAAATCTATATTTATAGGGCATGTTTATGATAGCCCAATGTTAAATATAGATATACATGCCCTATAACTTGGTGAAAATCTAACCGTGTGATACAGGAATGAACAGAAAAATACACAGACTTAATAAAAATAATGACCACTTAAATTATAACAAGTGCACGATGATAACTACAATGATGAGTGTTGATGAACGGATTCCTTGAGTAGGCTCCCAGGTCCCTGGGACCTGTGGGGGCTACACCTGGATTCCAGTTAAGTCAGCAGCACAACACCCTAATGCTGAGAAGCTGGTACTAAAGGGGGGCACCTGAAGTGGGAGCTGGAACCCCAGTGTTCACTGCACCTCAAGCTCCAAGCAGGGGTGTAAAGGAATCCTCCACTTAGCCACGACTCAAGAAACCTTCCGCAGCTGCCACTGCCCTGGACATCCCTCTGAGCTGTGCTAAAATAGTAAAGATAGGAAAAGGGCCCTGCCCATATTACAAGACTCAGGCATGCACACGCACACACAGCCGTCTCAGGAAGCACTAACCACCTCATTCACTGAGGATAGAAAATACCTCCCGGAGAGCTTTGCCTTGGGTCATGGGCTAAGAGGCTTGCCCTGGGTCCCCAGTCCACACACTGGGAGCCACATGGCCCCCACTACCAAGTCCGTTGATGGTCCCTTCCCAAGGCTGCCCCCTCTGTGCACGGACTCCCTGCCTCATAAACTACGATGGTCGCCATGCCTGAGCCTCTGGATGTCTGAGCCGCTCCAGGCCGTCCCTGGCCATGAGCTTGTCCTTCAGGAGGAGTGGAGGGAGCACGGAAGGATGCCAGGAGCCTCGCCAGGCCCTGCAGGGCGTGGGTGGGGCTCAGGTTCTGACCTTACTCATCAGTTAAGCATTCCACAAGTACTTAATGAATATCAGGTCCAGACACTGTCCTAGGTGCTGAAGCATATCAGTGACTATCCCTGCCTGCTGGGCATTTTAGTGTGTGGGGGTACAGTGGCCGGGGGGGAATATACAGCAAATGTGCAAAATACATAATAGGAAATGGCAGGTGGTAATAGTGCCATGGGGAGAAAGCAAGCTGGAGCGAGGGGCCAGAAGAGGTGATATTGGAGCAGAGAGTGTAAGGGAGGTGAGGGGCGGGGGAGGGGAGGATGGCACAGTAATCCAGGCACCACCTGGCACTGTGGACCAGGACTTTGGTGGGGGTGAGAAGGAGCCAGCTTCTGGACCAATGTTGAAGGAAGAGCCAACAGGATTTTCTAGGGGATTGGGTTTAGGGTGGAAGAGAGGAGTGATGGGTTAAGTCCAAAGTTCTTTGGCCTCAACAGCCAGGAGGATGCAGTTAACCTACAGGAGCACCGTGAGAGAAGCAGGGGCCTGAGTGGCGGGGAGGGGATGGTCAGGAGTTCCTTGTCGCGCACCTCCTGTCTGCGATGCCTACTGAAGTCCACGTGGCCTCTGGAACCGGCGAGTGGGAATGCGCCCAAGTGTTTCCTGACCACTGTTGGGTGGAAGGGAAGGAAGGGAGGAGGAAGCCACGGCGAGCAGGTTTCCCGTCCGAGACCACCTGAGTGCCAGAAGCTGCTTGGGCCCACACTCGGTGGAGGGCTGTACACTGAGCCTCTGGGGGGAGAGTGAGCTCCTCATTTCTAAAATGCCGGTGACACATACAGCAAAGCCGTCTGACAGGGGCTGCGTCCTGTCTTCTCAGCCCTGCGAAGGCAGGATGTGGAGACCGGTATGAGCAGGTCGTCTGTGCGGTGCAGGATTCGGGGACAATTGCCCCCTGCCCCCTGCCCCACCCCCCACCTCCGGGATGAGGCTTGCTGCATCTGGCCCTTACCTGTGACTGCTGGGTTATGGCGTGTCTTGGTCCTTGTTGGGGTAGAAGGTGTGGGCGGTACAGAGCAAGGTAAAGGAAGCACGGGGTGAGGGTCAGGGAAGGCTAGTCTGGGTCAGGCTGGACTAATAATCTCTCTGAACCCCCCCCCCAAGAAGAATAAAGATTCCTCCGACCCGTGAGCCGATTTTGGCCCCTGTGCTATTGGGAGAAGCAGGGTACAGGCACCTGACGGACAACTGTCACACCCTGGCTCCCTCCCTGACCCGCTACGCGGGAGACCCCTGAAGGGTTAACAATAGGGTCTTTGCACGGCCCCCCAGCTCAGTGACTTTTGTTATTAAATGGGGGAGGACCAAGAGAATAATATTTTGTTACCATGAAAATGCCCTGAAATGCAAATTTCAGTCTCTATAAATGACGTTTGATTGGACACAGTCGCATTTGTTCCTTTATACACCGTCCCTGACTGCTTTCCTGACACACTGGCGGAATTGGGTTATTGCATCACATCTAAACTGTGTACTAGCTGGCTCTTCGCAGAAAGTTTGCCCACCCCTGGCTTGGAAGACCCAGCTCCTGAAACAAGGTGTTCATTTGGGAGACAAAACCGTAGGGACGTGAGCTCACGAGAGCTCAGGTTCTCGCCAGGGTCAGTCTGTTTCCTAGGTCAGCGACAGCATAGAGATGTGCCTCCAGCAAGCCCCAGAGGAAGCCGAACATCTAGGAAGGCATCAGGTGTCCCAGGGACGAGGACATTTCCTACCAGACTGGCAGAAAGGAGCCTGGATTTGTGGGGTTCCCATGATGTGCTCTTGGCCAGAATCTCCCCTTAATCTGAGTTGGGACAGAATGGAGACCACAGTCTGGGGTCAAGGTGGGGGGCCCCACCCCAGCAGCATCAGCATCCCCCGAGGCCTTGTTCGAAGCACACACTCTCGGGGCCCCATCCTGGACCCACACGGAGGGTGGGGCCTGGCAATCTGTTTTGGGGAGACCTCCGGTGAGTGTGATGCCCAAATCTGAGAACCACGCCCCACCCCGGGAAGCTCTGACCCTGGCATCCCAGGGATAAGTTCCACGATGCCCGTGACTCTGGAACACAAGTGGGGTCAGGAAGCCCCTCACATCCAGGCAGCTACCACAGGTCGCCGGGAGCAGATTTTGCCTTCACTGTAGCACGAATCCTGAGCACCTGTTCTCTGCCTATTTCCCCTTCTTCCTTCCACGCTCAGACAGCAGGTGAAAAGGGAAAGGGGCCGTCTCATGTTTTGAACTAAGGTCCCTCAATCAGAAAAGAAAAACAAAAACGGGCCAATCAGGTCTCCGTTCCATGGAGGTCTTTGTTGGGGTTTTTAGGAAAAAGGCTTCTTAGTGGGGATGACCACAAGCAAAGGGGCTGCCATCCCCCTGGCTCCAGAAAGCCATCAGAAGGTGGGGAGAATCTGCGTCAAGGTGACTTTGAACCTTTCGTAGTGAAGGAAGACCAAGACACATTTGCAAACGTGCCATAGAGATTTTAATGAAAAAATTAGAAAAGTGCATTATTTTACAACACTACAGTAAATGATTCTTTTTTTTTTCTGTAAAGACATTGTAAAATATATACAGGGTTGCTTTAGTGCATTCGTTACAAAAGAAAGATGCAATCCCTTGCATAAATTACATATTTTACACGGGCTGGATGTCTACTTGGACTTGTAAACATTGGTGATACAGTTTTGTTTGTCATTCTTCAGGTAAGCTGTGATAATAAATACCTCTGATTTCGTCTGATGGTTGTCTCATTCTGTTAAACTTCAGAACGGCATGCTAAGGCCATTTGTGAAGGCGCCCTCCCCACAGGCGGAGAGGGCCGGAGAAGATCAACAAAAGGGAAACACAAGAAAAGGAAAACAGTAGGCTGCTTTGAATTTGGTACACTGTGGTCCGGTTGGAATCACTGGTTTTGCCGAATCTGGTATGGCTTCCCACCACAGGTCCGATGCCTGGACTGCAGGGAGACTTGGGGTCCAATCCCAAACACCCACCAGGATGGGAAGGAAGGTCCTGGCTTAGGGGCTCGGGACCGACCTTCCCATTCACCCTCAGTGTGGCCTCTGGCCACATCCACACCATCAGAACCAGACCCATGTCCTCTTATCATGCAGACATGAAAATGTCCAACTATGCCCCCCCAAAATAATCCAGATAGCCAGTCAGCGCACACACACACACACGCACCCCAAATGAATACATGAGGATCCACATCTTTGTGCCCCACCCCCCCCAGAGAGCACCCCTTGTATGTATATGCCCATCATTTCAATGCATGTGAGCGTGGGACTAATTCAATAACTATTCTATGCGTTGGGTCACAAATGATGCTTTTTTTCTTGTTAAAGTTTTGAGGTACAAGGACACACAGTTGGCTGACATTAAAAATTATACAACTTAGAGGGAGCATCTGCAATTTCTTGGCCTGCTGGGAACAGACTAGAAATTCTTCCTCCTTGTTAACCAGATCAGTGGTTTAAAACCTACTCCTCCTCCCTGAAGTCTCTGCCTGTGTCTGTTTAGCGGCAAACCACCCCCCCCACCCGATCGACATTCATGGGCACAGGAGATGGCCTCAACCCTTCCGGTCAGGGTAAGCCGGTTTCCCTCAAAGTTCCCTCGGGCTACCAACACTTTCCCCTAATCCAGTGCATTATCTATATTCCACGGAGATTTCTGATAAAGCGGAGGGTGGACCGAGATGATCTCTGGAGGTCCCTTCCAGCCCCAAATGGCCGTCAAAATGCTATTTGTAGCCTGAGTAAACAAATATATAATTAGCCTTTTTCAGGAGTGTGTTATTCTCTGAGGAGCCATCAAATTATAGAGAAATCTTGGCAATTGTGGGTTCTGCTTCACTGGGTTCCCAATATCATGTTTTCCCTTGCATTGGATTTTTATTTTTCTACCCAAATCCTAAAATTCAGCTCAAGAAGCTGTAGTGATTCCTGAGGCATGTTCTGATTCCCATACCTGCTCCCCTGACTCAGCTTATAGACCTCGGGCATCTTGGAGGCACGTGGTACATTGGAGGTTAGCCTTCTGAGGCTGGAGACCTTGATGGTCATGCTCCCCACAGGGCCTCTGGCTAAGGTTGGCTCCTGGCAGATGCCCCACATGCTCTGTAAATAGCAGATCACACCACACAGGGGGGCCCCAAGGAGCCACCAGGCCCCCCACGGCTGCAGCTCACACCTAGGAGCTGCTCTGTCCTCTCAGGTTAAGGAAAGGCAAGACTTTCCACAAGGTTTGTCTGGGGCGGGAGGGATGGTGGGCCTTGGGTCCCCAGAAGACCTCCCAGCCACATCATCACCAAGCATCTGGTCCATTGGGAACTGAGAGGTGGGGCCGCCAAGGAGAATGCATCAACAGAAGGGTTGGAGGAAGTGGGTAGAGACAGAATTCATCGGGGTGAGGAGGTCCACAGAGCCGTACCTGGGAAATGTGCTGTCCCTAGGGGAGAGGAGATGACCCAGGTCAGGGACCCTTCGTTGGGAGCACCTGGCCCTGCCCTTCCTGCAGACCCGTCCCCCACCAAAACGTCAGCCAAGAGCCCCATACATCACCTTCATCTCCCCCTGCACCTCTCTGGGGGATACCTGCTTCTCACCTGGCCATTTCATCCTTCACAGAAGAGAGTAAGAGGTGACTTGCCCGAGGCCACGTGGCCCAATTCCAAAGGGGAAGGCAGGGACCCACGGCCAGGTGCTGACAACGGCCCCTGAGGCCGCCAGCCCCCCAGAGCTGAGGAGCTAGAAGAGGTGAAGCTGAAGCTTTGTTTTTATTGACCAAGGCCGATGGCTCAACTTCACAAAACCAAGACCTGCTCTCTGGAGGCTTGACGCTTCCACGAACCTGAACTGGGACCTCTGGAGAGGCCACCGTCGGGGTCCAGAAGTGATGGGGAAACATGAATAGAAGCTTCCCCAAGTAGAGTTACCTCACCCTTGGGCATGTCTTCCTCTCCTTCCTCCCGCCCTGATTCCTCCCATGCTGGAACCCACGGTCACCAGGCAAGAAGGCACAAGTGACAGGAAGGCCATGCCCGTGTGTCCCATGGAGCTTCAGACAGAACCTAGGCCACATCTACAAGACCAGGTTTTCTAGCTCCAGTCCTTCTGGAATAATCCCACCTTTCCAGGTCCTTCCTTCACAGATGGGGAAACAAAGGCCCAGAGAGAAGGGGCATGTCCACTAGGATGACCTCCTCCAAACCATTTTCAGGTCTACCTCCCTGACAGGGTGACCTCCCCAGGTGACACAGAGCAGACTATGGAGGGGGCTCAACCAGAGTTCTTCCGTCCCCCACGGCTGGACCCTCTGCCTTGTGCTGGGGACCCCGTGGCCATTCTGGGAGGCCTGCACCTTGAAGTCACATTGTGATTCATACTGCCTCCTGCCTGGGTCCACCAGCCCGCCCTCTGTAGCAGAGAACTCACACTGCTAGCCTGGGGTCTGCCCTCTGGGGCCATTGCTACTAAGAATAGACACCTGAGGCCACAGTTCTGCACGACTCGTAAGAACAATCAAAGGCTTGGTCTGAGCTCGGCTCTCCTCTCAGGCTTTCCTCCCTGGTGACTGGCAACGAGCTGGGCTTTTGAACAACGTGAAGGAACAGGGAGTTTCAGCAAATACTCTTCCTGGGGGCCTGGAACTTTCTCCTGTCCCATGCCTGCCCAGGTGAAATGCTGCCTCCCCCATCATGGAGCCTCCCTGTTCTGGAAGTGACCCCCTTCTGCCTCCTCCTGAGGGCAGTCCCGTGTCCCTTTCTTATGGCAAGCAGGGGGACCCACCCCTCCCTGTGAGCCTGAGCACAGAGCTTGGGGAAGAAGGGCCAGAAGTGTGCAGTCAGGGCCCTGGATGCCCTTCCATCAATGTGCCCTCTCTGAGCCTGGGAGCCCCGCCCCCACCCAGCAGGAGCGTGCACGAGCAGCAGAAGTCAGTGCCGCTCTGCACTCAGGCCCCAGATCCATTGGGGCTCAGTCCCAGCCGAGCAAAGACCGTTGACCCGAGTCAGATGGGGCCTGGCACGAGGCCCCGTGCTGAGCCAGTGACTTCTGCAGGTGGACGACGCATCCTCCCAGGAAGCAAAGAGAACCCTGACGTAAGGACAAGCCGAGCATGCAGCAGGTGAAGAGCAGAGGTAGACAGAGGGGCAGGACTGGGGTTTCAGGATTAGTGGGAAGGCAAATCCTGGGGGCCCATCCCCCTCTTATAAGTGTGGATGAGTGCTGCAGATAGAGTCCCAGATTCCCCTGGGCTCAGACTCGCTCTCGTTAGAACACGCACCTTGTGCTACCAGGGAGCCTTGCACAGTCAAGGAAACTAAGCAAAGACATTGTAAGAAGCTATTGGTTAATTAAGGATCCGTATGCCAGTAAAACAATCTAACTGGGAGAGCGTCACCTGTAACAGAAGGTGTTTGGGTAAATACTTCCAGATGCTGGCTGATGTCAGCCCAGCCAGTCCTCCCCAAGGCTGGAGCTGGTGGCAGAGACAATGAGGCAGACATGGGGTGGGGGTGCGGAGGGTGGGAACTTAGAACCTTGGCCAAACCCCTTAGTCTAGAAAAGAAGAAACTCAGGCTCAGAGAAGTGAAGTGACTTGCCCTGGGTCACACAGCAAATCACAAAGGCAAGTTTTGAATCCTGGTTCAGCTCATCTTTTCTAAGCTAGACTTCCTTTCCACCCAGCCAGTGCTTCTTCAGCCTCCATTACCCAGAGGCCTCATCTCAAAATCAAAGTCCACACTGCATTGCTGGGGGGAGTGAGGGGGGAGCTTCATACAGGATGCCACTCCTTGACCTCGGCCATACCCTGGACACACCAGTGGGAAGAAAGAAGAACAGATCTGAGTCTCCAGTGCTCCCCAAGACAGACACCCCTGGCTCTTTGGCTCACACCCTTACTGAAGGACCCTGCCCTCAGCACCACAGCCACATGACGCTCCAACTCCGGGGGGAAAAACGTTGACTAAGAGCAGGGGCCCAGACCAGCATCTCAAAACTCCCATGAGGCCTTAGTTCAGTCCCTGAGGCCCTGGTCACAGGCAGTCTCAAAATCCATTGTTCGTAGAGTTGATCAGGAAGTGGCAAATCCTCTCGCCAAGTGAGCCCAACAATCAGACAACATTTTTCTTTTGTTAGTTCCATGCTAATCTTCGGTCGCTGTTCGGCTTTGTCAGGACGAGTCCTCCGGAGGCTCAAGTGAAAGACCAAGCAGACCTTATCCAGAAAGATTCTCCCATGTAAACTATAGCAAACGTCCAGAAGACTCAGAAAAACAAAACACAACACTCAACTCCACCCAAACAATAGGACTCCATAGGATTCAAGTCTGGAGAGACTCCAGGCTCTATCTTTGGAGCTCTGTCATAAGAGGAGGCCCCCGTAGGGACATTAGGATGGACAGATCCTCCACGGAAGCGAGGTGTGAGAAGGAAGGGCCTTGAAATAAGCTTACCGTGTGGGCACGGGGGAGCCAGGGAAGGTTCTTGAGCATGAGAATGGCTCAAACGACTTAGGATGTGACCAGCTTGTGAAGGGCCTGGACAGTCACGCTGGGTGTAATCTGTGCTCCTGGCATGTCCACACTCGGTGCCTTGGCCAGGCTCTCCTCTGCCTCTGCCTAAATCAGCACCCACTTGCTCCTTCAAGGTTCCCCTCAGAGATTTCCAAAAGCTATTTCCTCCACGAAGCCCTACCTGAGTTCCTCGACCAGACTCCTTCACTGCCTTTCCATTTCCATTTCAAGTCCAACGCCGGGAGTAACCCATAGGAGCCCAAGAACGGGCCTGAGAACCCCAGCTGGCGCCCAGCACGGACCAGGTGCCAGGCCAAAGTCACTCCTGCAGTTCCCACAGCCGCTCTGTGCAGGAGGGTTTATTTCTCACCTCCAACTTAAAGGGAGGGAAACTGAGGCTCAGAGGGGCAAAGCCGCCCATGTGTGGGTGCCAGAAGCCAGTCTCGGCTGTGTGAGGTGCTCCAGCCTGCGCGGCGTCCGCCCCACGCACTGCCTGGAGGCAGGAAGCATCTGCACGGGCCTCTGTCCCCGGCGCGGCGCCTAGGCTTCCTGCCACTCGCCGCGCGTGTCCGCGCTGCTCAGCTTCTACCAGCGGAACTTCAGCGTGAACGCGGCACCGACCAGCTCCTGGAGACCGTCCCAGCACGGGGCCCCCTCCGCACTGCAGGGTGGAGTGTCACAAGTGTGCTTCTGGGGACTGAAGGTGCTCCAATCACCCACTTCACAGGAAACGGCGAGCTGTGGGCAGCTCGCGGCCGATGGCACGTGGCATACTCCACTCTGGCGGGCAGGTGCCACTGAATGGCCGATGGCGGGTGATGGATTTTGAGCATGTGGCTGGGCATCGATTTCCAGGGAGGGAGCCATCGCCTGCATTCGAAGTGAAGATATGCCTTGATAACGGGGCTGAACGGCCACTTAGGCAAGCGGCGAGAAATCTGATGGTCTTTACTCCCCTCTGTGGGCACGGCTCAGCACTTACAGCTCTCGAGGCCAGGCCCGTCAGAGTTGGCTTCCCAGGATGTTCTTGCGGGACAGAAAGAACTAGGGAGCCCACAGGAGGGCATCGCTGAGTCCATCAGGGGCCTTTGAAGGATGAGTGAGAGGCACGCCTCTCCACCTCCATGCTGGAGAGCAGCAGGGAGGCTTTCCGGGTAGCAGGAACAGCATGGGCAAAGGCTCAGAGAATCTGCAGGGGAGTATTTTCTTGATCAAAATGAAAGGTTACTCAGCTACAGCAGGTGGACTGCTTTATGTTATCAGCCCTGAAAAATCCATGCTATAGAGCTTGCCAATGCAAATATCTCAGAGACAGAGGTCCCAATTACAGCCCTGAATGGCCAAGAGCGCTACAACAGCCGGTTACAGCTTTATGATCATTAATGGTAGGACAGGCTCCGCGATCGTTACTACTCGCTTGAGTAGCTACCGGGTGCCAGAGCGCCCCAGCTAGCTCACAGGGATCCTTACAACAACCCTACTGGGTTATACCAGCTAGCCAGCTTTGTAATCGATGAAAGCCCATCTCTGTGCTTTATGTCTATTTATAGCTGGACCCCCGCCCCCCACAGGTGTTTAGGGTAAAGATTGCTGGCGCTCAAACGGCAGAGAGATCCATGTCAGGAGTCAGAAATAGCCGAGTGATGTTCGGCTTGGGCAATGAGACCCAGCATCCAGGGACTCATGGACACCTCTCTAGAAGCTTCCACTAGTTTCTCCAACAGAGGAGAGCAACATTTAGTGTGACTTGTTTATCTACAATGAGAGAGGTAATCACAGAAGTCTCGAGAGAGCCAAACATATCAAATGCATTCATCGTGGCTACACAACACTGCTGTGTTGTCGTCTTCCCTACAATTCCCTAAACAAGGAAACCAGCAGACAGAAGTAGGTCGCGGGGCATCCCCCCAAGACAGGCCTGGACTCCTCAAAATGGCAACATCATGGAAGACAAAAATGGGGAGGAAGAATGTCCTAGATTGGAGCAATCTGGGGCAACCAGACAGGCAATGTGAGATGTGACCTTGTCTCTCGGATTCACAAGAAAGCTCTGGAGGATGTTTTGGGGACAGTTGGGAAAATGTGAATGTGGGCTGTATTTTAGGTAAAAATATTGCATGAATGCTAAATTTCCTAGGGTGTTAGCGGCACTGTTCTCTAGGAGAATGCTCTTGTTCCCGGGAGACCATTTTGTCTTTGGAGGAACCACCTAAAAGTTGCAGACCCCACTTCATCCTCTAAATACGTCGGGGTGGGGGTGGGAGAGGGTCAAGCAAATGTGACAAAGTACTGCAGGCTGGTGGCTTTGGGTGATAGGTATACGAAGTTCATCATACTCGTCTTTCAACTCTTCTTTAATCTGGAATTTTCCAAAGTTGGTGGCGGAGAATCACGCGGAAATAGAATGCCCCCCTGCCCCGAAACAGCAATGTCTACCAAGGTGTAGTCAAGAGCGAGCCACGTAAAGTGGATTTATGCCCAGGGTTTTGGGGACCCTGGAATGCATGGGGCCTGGTTCGTGCGATGACATCCTCTTCTTGAAGAGGGGACAAGCAGTGGCACCATCCCTGCAGCACCCTGCCGAGCGAATTCTTTTTGGTGTCCCAACCTTCAAATGTGCCCACTGATTGGAACATCCCAGGCCAAATGTCTTCCTGGGTCAAATTCATTTTGTGCTAGGTACTCCTAAATCCCACCCACTCTATCCCATCCCATTGTATTGTTGGACAGCAACAGAGGCCCAGGGAGGAGAAATGACTTCTGGGGGCCCAGTGAAGCAGGAGGTGTGGGCCCCTCCCTGCCCTACCAACCCTTCCTCACCTGGGATGTATCCAGAGTCCCAGACAAGCTATAACTCTAGAAGAAACCCACGCCGGAGCCCCAGCCAGCGTGAAGCAGGCCCGCACAGGACAGGCCCTCAGGCTGACCCCCCTTCGGGAGCAAAGCCACACGCACGAGGGCACTTGAGGGGATGGTATCTATCCTACTACTAGAACGGACACATTCCTGCACAGGCCTCAGGATTTGCACCTCTGTGGATGCCCGTAACTGGTATCTCAATTAGGGCCAATTATTCTAAAAAAATGCAGAAAGAAATAGGGCCACAGACCTCAGTGGTGGATGGTTTTTCTCCTCTGATCATTGTTTGCTCCTACCTCCCTCTCCAACTCCATGCGCACAGACCATGAATGCCTCTAACCCGTTCCCTCCAGCTTCTGGTGATTGTGGCTAGGAATCAGGATCCACAGGGCTTTCAGATCGAGGTGGGGCAGAGAAAAGTGACCTCCTAGATTTCTCTGTGGGCTTCTGAGTTACTGTCCAGATATTCCCCCACTTAAGGCCCTACACACAGAGAAGAAACAGTGAGCCAAATTCTGCGGTCACTCTCCCCCTTTTATAGATGGGGTTTGAGCACCTGCAAAGGTGGGCCTCCTAGGCAGCAGGATGGGTCCATCTGCTTCCGCTCCCAGTGGGGATTTCTGGGCTGCAAACGACCTGCTGTGATCATGCCCGAGTGCGGGCACCTCCTCCACATCAGTGATGCACTGCAGGAGCACAACAGATGCTCAGGGAGCACCAGGCAGCCCACCGTGCTTAAGGGCCTGCTGCTTGGGTTTCAAGACAGAGTGCTGTGGACGGAAAGAAGAGACCTGATCCCAGCTCTGGCACTAACCTGGCATCTCCAAACCCAGACAGTGGGTTCACTCTGAGGCAATAAGAGTCTAACAGTCCCGTGGCGTGATAGCACCTTCCGTCTGGCATGGGCGTGGTGAAGAGTAAAACGGGAAGGTCTCTAGAAAGCACCCAGACCTGTGGCACGGCCCACCTTCCTCCTGTCTTTGGTGGAGTGGATGGATTGAGATCTCTCAGCTGGAAAACCATTCAAGCAAGTGTCTGAAAGCTCTTTAAGGACCTATGAGGCATGTTGATTTCTAGACCTGACCTCTAGAACTGGGTGGCCGGCCAGCACCCTGTGATTCTGGTGGAACGTGGCTCTTCCTTGGCTCATCCCGACTGAAGCTGAAACCTGTCTCCAAACAACCTCGTGTGAATTCTCCCCCTCACTTCGTGGACACTGCTCCCTGGAAGAAAGGGCCGGGAAACCAGACTTAGGAAAGAAGTCACCCATTGTGGGAGGGAGAAACAGACTGGGCCTGAGAGGCGGAGGGAACTTCGAGGGTGTAAGCAACAGCAGTGAACAAACAGCCAGGAAGACAGCAGGAGGAGAAACACCTGGAAAGACCAAGGGCCTGCCCAGCTGATCTGAGCTGCCAGGTTCCCCTTCCTGGCCCTCAACTTCCTCCTCTGAAAATGAGGGACCTCAGTGAGGCAACTCAGGCTAAGCTCCCGCTTGGCTTTTGAAGATTCTCCTGCTGACTTAGCCATCTCAGGCAGCCAAGCTCTCTGGGTGGAGATGCCCCAGCCCCATTTTATCAGGAGGGAAGGACCCTGGAGGCCATTGGCTCACTGTCCCCATGAAAGCACCTCATTGGTGTGCATGGAGGACTCCTTGGCCAGAGACCAGTTCAGGCCATCTGAGAAAAAGATGCACCTCCCAAAGGAAGCAAACCAAGGTTCCCCACTGTGCCCTGAATACTCCAAGCGTGAACAAGGATATTTAACTTTGGAAGAGAAGATTCTCTTACTGCCCTTCAGAGGGCTGAGCAATAGCCAAAGACCAAGAACTAAGAAGGATATGGAAGCAAGACAGATTCCGCATTGCTTCCGATACTTGAGCTCGTGGTCATCACTGAACAGAAAAAACTTCATCCTACAATCCTTAATTGTATAAAGAACAGTCAGCTCTGTGGAAATATAGAATATGGAATGTTTTCTCAATTTCCTCAGGAAAGGAGGAGCTCCCTGTCACTGGAAGCATTTAAACAGATGAAGGCCACTTTAAACAGATACTTTATTCAGGAAATCAGCCCTGAATGGAGGGCTGAGCCCATGGTCCTCTGACTCCAGGGGTCTGAGGCATCTACCTGTGGACAGAGAGAAGCAGGTGCCCTCATCGGAGGGCTGAATGAAGATGCCACCGTGTGGCAGGAGTCGGCTTAGACCAAGACCAGCTCTGAGCAAACCACTCACCCCCTCGTCCCTCAGTTTCCCTTATAGATCAAAGATGATCCTACACCCCATTTGAGGAAAGATCTTACAAAGGTTTTCATGAGAAACCCCACACTGATTCCAAGCATTCTCCTCCAAAGCATGAGGCACTCTGCAAAGATGCATTAATATTTTCACACCTATGACCCTCCTCCCAAAAATGAAAAATTTCTTCTAAGAAAAAGAAAATTCTATTCTCTAGACAGATTTTAGAGCCCTAAAATTGCAAATATATATATATATATTAAAAATGAGTGAATCAAGACCACCTTGAAGGTTGAGTACCACGGTTCGCAGACCCCTTCCACAGGCCCTGTGGCCCACAGACACTACAGTGCCCGCCTCTTTAGAGGAGTCTGGACGCCTGCGTTTCAGTCCAATGGTCCAAATGCTTGGGACTGGTGACATTCGGTGCCTTTTCCTTTCAGGAATCTTGAAGGTCTCTTTCTAGGGAGCAGATCCTCCATTCTGGGAGGTCCCACGGGGGCTCCCACTGCTCCTTCTGGGCCAAAGCCAAAGCCTGTTTCTATCCAAGAGCACTGAATGTTTGGTTTATGAAAAAGGCATGGGAAGACGGATGACTTCCAGAAACAGCAGGGGACAAGTGAAATGAAAGTCACCTCTGTGAACTTAAATTCCAGATTTTTCTTTATTCCTGTCATTGAAAAGGCCCCCAGTGTACCCTATTCTATAGCCCTCCCCCAGGAGATTAACAGGCCTTCCCTTTGGGTCGTCCAAAGGGATGATGGGGAGGAATTTCTCCACTACTCAGGAAAACTGTCCCCTGAGATTGACAAGTTCCCAGCAGGCCAAGACACGGCTCCTTGCCTCTAAACGCTTCCTGAGACCAACACAGACTCGCCCTTATTTACAAATCAAATGCAATTAGAGACTTTCTTGAAATACATGTATATATATTTTTTAAACAAGGAATGCCCTGTCATTTTTTTTTATTAGGAAAATAAACCACATCCACCTAATACCCATTCTCATCCAAGCATCCCAAACTATAATTCTTACTTATGCAGGTAGATGCCGCACAAGCCACCACCATGGCCGCTGCCACCACCATCCTATAAACAAGAGGGAAGTAACAAAGTATTCTGTGGCTCCAACAATTTTCCAGTTTCCCCGACACTTCCAGTTGCATGGTAAATTGTTGGAACTGCAGATGATAGCAATGCCTTGAATAAATTATTACTGGCTTTGGACTGCTCCGTTGCTAGTTTTGTTGTCTTGCGTTGATAATGCATACCAGTTTCACAAAGTGCATGCTTCTAAAAAATTTTTGAACTGGCAAGCTAAGATGATCCGTGTCTTCGTTCCCACCCGCCCCCTAAAAAGAAGTTAATATAATTTAGAACCTAGCATTTAAAAAATATGGTCATGACACGTCTGGGAGAAAGACCGCTTATGGAACATGCTTGATTTGGCAGAATGATAAATCAAAAACCTCGTGGGTTTTGTTTTCCCGTTTTGTTTGGAAGCCGCTGAAAGCAGGTTATTAACAGAACTGTGTCACGGAAAAGAAAACTGTGAATACCTGATACTTTCTGTTTTTGTCACGCGGTGCGCACACACAGAAGCACACAGACGTGTGCACTCCCTCATTCACACGCGGTCTGTGCACACGTGCGTGCGCACACACACACACACACAGCCACCCACCGATAGGGGAGGAGGACACAGAGGAGTTAGGTCAGACAACACGTGGGTGGGCACTCGCCGGCTGGTAGCCTGCTGTGCAACTTTGGGTTGGGTATCCTCTCAGCTCTGCCTGGTGGTCTTGGTCTCACACCTGTCCTGGGAAAGCCACCCCAGACATGGGGCAGGCTGCGGAGAAATGTAAGGCATACTTCGCTGGGAAGGAGGGAAGGAAGGAAGAAATCCATGCTTCATGCTCAGACGCGAGTTTCAGAGGAGGACGGGCCTTTCTTTTCCCTTTGGCCTGCTCTGTCTCGCCGGGGAGGTTGAGGGCGGGGAGGAAGAGGTAACCATGGAAAAAGGAAGGAGAAAAAGTAATAAAGAAAATGAGGACAACGGTAAAGGATACTAATAATAAGAAAGAACAGACGAGGTGGGCCAGTGGAACTCGAGGTCAAATCGGACAAAGGACTGTTTCTGCCTGCGCCGGCAGCCCCACACCCTAAATGGACTTCCGCCGCCTCATCAGCCTGTGGTTGTCGGTAAAGCTATGTAACCCAGGAGAAATGGAGCTGATGGGGGAGGGGAAGAGGCTGTTTTTCAATGTGCTTGGTGAGATCTCCTCGATCTTGTACGAGATGGAGTGGAAGTAGTGGGGGGCGAGCTTGGCGCTGAAGGAGTTCTGCTGCGCGGCCGGGCGGCCTCCGTACTCCTGCGGGCGGTAGCAGGTGCAGGAGCACACAGACTGCAGGTCCGGCACGTCCGCCTTGTACCGGGGCCGGCCCTGCCGCGCCTCATCGGGGATGTGGATGACCATGCTGTTGCGGTTTCCGGCCAGCGACGCCCTCTCCTCGGCGTCCCGCCGCTCGTCCTCGCTGTTCATGGTCAAGAACCTGAGGACCACCAGGTTGAGGAAGGCCCCGATGACTGTCAGCCCCACCAGGATATACATAAAGCTAAAGGCCACATAGAGCGGCTTCTTCTGCAGGGCGCCCTTGGTCTGCAGGGCCACATAGTCCCCGAACCCAATGGTAGTCAACGTGATGAAGCAGTAGTAATAGGCGTGGAAGAAGCTCCACTCTTCGCACTGGGAGAAAGCAGCCGCCCCGATGCACAGCGTCCCCATGCAGGAGAAGAAGCCCACGGTCACCATGTTCTCCATGGACACCTCCGTGTTGCGCATCCCACAACACTTCTTGATGCGCTTCAGCAGGTAGCGCACAAAGGTGTTCATCCGCTCGCCCAGGCTCTGGAACATGACCAGCGTCAGCGGGATGCCCAGCACGGCGTAGAACATGCAGAAGGCCTTGCCCGCGTCGGTGCCAGGGGCAGCGTGCCCATAACCTGAGGGGAGGGGGTGAGAAAACAGGGAGAAGGAGTAAGGAGAGGTCCCGTTAGGTCTGGGGTGGGGTTGGACTTGGCATTTCAGTTGGGATGGGGCTTGGGCATGGCCATAGCCTGGGAGTGAGAGGAAGAGGAGGACAAGGGAGAGCCAGGGAAAAAAATGTCTTGAGGTTGGGGTTGGGGTTGAGGAAGGGGGTGGGGGCACTTTGGGATGGAGTTTGGGGCATGCCCATATCCTGGAGGGAGGGGAAAAGAACAAGGAAGAATCAATGAGGTGTCTTTTGAAGTTTAGGGATGGGAGGGGTGCTTTGGGGGCATTTCATTTGGAGCAGTTCGGAGGAGGAATACAGAGGGCATTTCATTGTTCTTAGAGCAAAACAAAGGTTTTAAAAGGAAAAGCAGCATACTCACTAATAAGACTGCAAAAGTAGTGAGTCCAAGGGAAAAAATTAAATATGCCCACCGTGGATCAACATTACTGTTGCATACCAGGCTCTGTGTGGAGTCCTTGTCCTACAGGGCCTCATTCTGACCTCCTAACAACCCTACAAATTAGGCGTAATGAGTCTGACACCAACAACAAAACTAAGTTACTTAATAGTAGGATAACTTGAGTTCTTCAGAGCTGGGATTTGAACCCAGGGTTTTCAGGCACCAAGAATGAGGCTTGAAAGCAGAGATTTTGAATCAAGAGGAGTAACGGCAGAGTGTACTATAAACACCATGAGGGCAAAGACTTGTATCTGTTTTGTTCACTGCTGAATCCCCCACACCTGGAGTAACACCTAGCATATAGAAGATTTCTTTAATAAATGAAGGAATACAAGTGTGCCACTGTGTGAATCTGGGCTTCTCAGGAAAGAGGGAGCAAATAATCCTCTAAGAACCACACGTGTAAGTGCTTTTGAAACTCTTCATGCAACTTTGCAGCACATCACTTCATTAATCCCCTACATCAATTGTGCAAAGTTGAGTCTGTATTTCCTCACATCCTGAGTGAGGATGGGGTGCTGGAAGGGTGGAGTTACCTGCCAGGTGTCCTTCAGCTACTTAGTAATAATATCAGAGCCAGGGATAGGGTCTCAGTAGGCTCTAGTTCAAGTTCTGGGACTAATACAGCCCAGGAAAAAAAAAAAAACAAACCAACCCTGAATCATGGACAGTATTAGGACTGAAAGCTTGGAGGATGAACATGGCCTTCCAACATCTCAAATCCTGCCCTATCAAGAAAGGCTTCCCTGATGTTACCCTGAGCCATAGGCTCATGGGCTCCTAGTCATTTAACCAGCTGTATTATCTTGGGCACCAGACAACCTCTCCCAACCCTGGTTTCTTCATCTGTTACATGGGATAATAATAATTCCCAGGTGGGGTTGTGCAGATCTGCTGAGTCAGATAGCACCTAGTCCAGGACCTGGTACTCTGTAGGGACCAACCAGACCCCAAGACCTCCACCCTGCCCACTGTCTCCCACAGGAAACTTCATCTGAATGCTCAAGCCCATACCTCTCTACCAAGGCCTTATCACTTACGGTCTGTCTCTCCCCTGGCAGGAATTTGTGCCATGTCCTACCTGCCCCGGGGGCCATACTCTCACTAGACAGATGACATTTGTTTACCTCCAGGATGCCCTCTCTTCATCCTCCCTGGCCCTCAACCCCACTGAGCCAGCACTGAGCTCCAGCCCCTCAAAAACCCCATAGTCCTTGCAGAAGAGGGAAGATGATATGATGAAGGTGGAGTCAGGCCAGAAAGGATAGAATGGGGAAACAGAAAGCTAATGGGGAGAGCAACCAATATAGCAATAGAAATCCAACCTGAAGAACAGAGAGAAATACAGATTAAACATAAATTTTGAAAGCCTCAGAGACCTTCAGGAAAATATCAAAAGTCATCCCAGAAGAAAAAGAAAAATAAGACCAAAAAAATTTTGAAGAAATAGCCAAAATTAACCAAATTTAGTGAAAGACACAGATTTACAGATTCAAGAAGCCTAGTGAACTCCAAGTAGGATAAATACAAAGTAAACCACACATCAGACTCAAACTGCTGAAAACCAAAGGGAGAAATCTTAAAGGCAGCCAGAGAGAAAGCATCACCTAGAGAATAATTTGAATACCTCTTACTTCTAATCATAAACAATAGGGGCCAGGAAGCAGTGGAATAACATCTTTAAGGAGCTTTAAAAAAAAAAAAAAAAAAGTGTTAACCCAGAATTGTCCATCCACAGGAAATATCCTTTAAGAATGAAGTCAAAATACATTTTTACATTAAAGAAAACTTGTTACCAATAGATCTGCACAGAATAATTACCAAAGGAAGTTCTTCTTCCTAAAGGGAAATGATACCAGATGGAGGCTTAGGTCTGCAGGAAAGAATGAAGCACATCTTGGTAAACAAGTGGGTTTATATTTATACAAAATGCAGGGGTGGGAATCCCAGTATATCTCTAGATAGCTCACCTGCGTAGCAGATATAAAAGCCAGATGGATGGTGGAAAACAGTAGATTGTTGGAAACTGAGTAAAGTGGTAATACTAGCTAATGGCTCCGGATGTAATGTATTTATTAGAGGAAACCAACACAGCATTTGCTGGGTCAACAATTGCACATGGGGTGCCCAGACCCCACCCATTCCTGTCAGTATCGATGTTCAGAAGTAGATTCCTTCAAGTGGCTGGACAGCAGTATGTCTGCAGACCCTGTGTCCGGTCTCCTGCCATCTGTCCTACCATAGAATGAAAGGACTTCATCATTCTGATGCTCCGAGGTGTATCTTACTGCTGCATTTACAGTGGGGACAAGCCTTAGGAAGGTGTGTGCGTGAGAGAGCGTGGGAGGTGAATGCCATCAAAGTTCAGGGCCTTCCACATTAATCTCCTAGGGCCCTGTGGTTTGGGCACAGGACTATTCCCGCTACAGTGATGGACAAGTTGCTGAATGTGCAATGCTTCCAGGAAAGAGCCCAGCAGGACATCTTCAATTTCCACCTCCAGATGCACCCATCTCCGCCCTGCTCTCCGGTTTCCAGTTAGTTGGTCAGGAGGTCAGAGGAAGGGTGGAAGGTGAGGACCTTGGTAATAAGCCACCTCTGCCAGAAGGCTCACAGCACAGAGCTACTCTCTACAGTTCCAGGAACTGTTCCCAGACATACAGACAGCTCTCCATCACTCTTCGTCCGGAATGCCACACCTTCCCTGGTTGCTTTCCCTCCACCAGACCCACACTTTGCAGAAGAGTCTATAAATAGCCCCCTAATTTCTCAAATTGAGACTGCTACTTCCTGCAAAGGTCCTACTGGATACACTGCGTGTATTCTCCACTGGATCTGCTCACCATCTCTGCTCTGATACAACACTGCAGCCACTGCGTATGGACAGGTCTATACCTATCACGTCTACGCACAGAGTATGCATAAGCTATCTGTGTAACACACAGATGTAGCGTCTATGGGTACTTTCTATAGAATATATATGGCACACCCTTGGAACTTTACGAACAGTATGTATGAGTGTATGAGTGGATAGATAATACATGGACCTGAAACATAGGCACATACACATACCATATATATATATTATACCAATACATAAAAAGCATATACAATATACCCATAGCACACCCCCATTCATGAACGGACTTTGTCTAGGCAGTATATGTGTGTGTGTGCACGTGGACTACACTCAAGGCACAGGATGTATACACATTGATGTATGTGCTGCAGGGAATGTTTGTACATATTTATAATTCACTAACGTACATCCTATCTACAAGTTACAAGGATGAGATGAGAGATACAAAATGTACATGTGCCAGACATTGGGAAGACTGCTTCTCCTTCCCAAGAGGAGAACAAGGTACAAATCTCCAATGTTCCCACAGAACCTGTGTGACAACCCAGGTCCTAGAAGACTGGTTTTTTTCATCTGTGGATGGATGGATGGATGCTCTCTGGCCTCCCTGGGTTGGGAGCTATATTCATGTGCCCCGATGTTTTCCATTCAAACGTGCCCAGACTGTTGACTGTATCCCAGGACCTGTGCTTGTCACAAGGGACCCACACGGACTTCTTTCCCCCAAATCTTCCCAAGGGGCTCCAGCCAGCCAGCCCATGACCGGGGCCCTCCCAGTGCCTAGCACGAGGGAGCCTTAGATGGAGGTTGAGGGCATGGGTGTCAAGGCCACGGAGGACCCCCAGTCAGAGCTGCCTGTTCTTCTTGATCATCCCTGTCCCCCAACCCCCGCTTAGGACTAGTCCCGGGAGCTGGGTAGCTACAGCTACAGCTCCATCCTGGTTTTCCCACTAAGTCCCCAGGCTCCAGAGCGAGTCCCTCCTCCACCTCCGAGCCCTGCAGGGGCAACATAACCTCAGGAATCCCACCTAGGACTATACCGTTCATCCTTCTACCATCACTAATGAGTAATTCATCCTTTTGGCAAAGCAATGTCTAACAATGATTTGCACAGGGTTCAGGAGGCATGCACAGGGCACAGAAGAGCGACTGAAACCAGGTTGTCCCAGACGGATGCCTCTGGACTGCTGCCATGTGACCTCCGCAGCGTCCCTCAATTCACTGGCCGGATGTGGAGGCTGAGGCTGAGAAAGGGAGAGGAGAGTGGCATGCAGCCGCCCTGCAAGGGATGGGGCCGTCCTTCCCCAGCCCTGGGCCTGACACCCCTGCAGGCGACCGGCACTGACCAGCACGAGCATCGCCCCGAGCCCCACCAGCTGGGCCACGGGGTGCAAAGCTCCCTGCACACAGGGGACGCAGCAGCTCACAGCATCCCTCCACACCAAGCTGTGCCCCCCACCCCTTCCTGCTGACCTTTCTGCGTGTGCAGGGTCAGGGACAAACTTGCTCATGACCCCAGTGCTGGCCCTGATAGGCTGCTCGGGTGGCCGCAGGGGGCCAGGTCCCTGGGGTTGGGGACTGCTGACCAGGATGGTGACTGCACTGACCGTAAGCAGAACCAGGCCTGAGCCCAGATCCTGGCCTCCCCACCAGGAGTGCTAAGGGCAGGGCAGGTGAAGCGGAAGGGCAGAGCTGGTGTGGGTGCATGTGGTGAAGAAGCTTTAGGAGAATGGAAAGGAAGGCCCTGCGCCCTGCCCCCCATATTCCAGCACAAGAACCCCCACTCCAGGAGGTTGCCCACGTGCTAAGCCTGGAGGGGGCTGGAGCATTCTAAGAGCTGCAAGTTATTCGTTATGAGGAAGGCGTGAAGTTGGCCCTGGAAAAGGCCGACCCTCCCCATCATCAGAGGGGCAACGTGAGGCCCAGAGGCAGCCATGCCGCCCCAACTCCACACAGCAGGCCAGCAACGAGCTTTCGAAGCTTCAAATCTGAAAAGGGCAAATGGACTATAAAAACAATAAACCCTGCTTTGAAAAGCTATCTGCAGACTCTGCTCTGCCACTCCTGGGCATCCCAGAAGGACGCCTCAGTCTCCCCATCTGTGAAATGGAGCAGAGAGACGAAGCTGGAATGAGAAACAGGCACTCATCAGATCCCCAGGTCCCCTCCCTGCACCCATCTGTGCCCCCAAATTCTTGGGTGGAAGCCCTAGCCCCCATGTGATGATACCTGGAGGTGGGGCACTGGGGGGGGGGGGTCAGGGCTACATGAGGTCATGAAGACAGGCCTCAGGTTGGGGTTAGTGTCCTTCTAGAAGAGGAAGAGACCAGAGCTCACTCCCTCTCTGCCGCATGGGGACACTGCAAGAAGGGGGCATCTGCTGCCAGGAAGAGAGCCCTCCCCAAGCCCTCCATGGGCCGGCACCTTGATCTCGGACTCCCAGCCTCCAGCACTGTGAGAGTATCTGTGGTTTAAGCCCCTCAAGTCTGTGGCATTTTGTTACTGCAGCCTTTGAGCTGAGGCCCCTCTGGAGCTGAGCCCCCACCCCAGGATGGCATTCAGATGCTGGGTGTGGCTTTCCAGCCCCAGGTGCCATGCTGGTTCTGGGCCATCCAGGCCTGGGCATGATGGAAAGGACCAGCCACCTGCTCGCTCTGCACCGGCTCCCATCCCCAAACCCAGGGTGGGGGCTGGGGGCCTCCAGGGCAGCCCCTCCCCCCAGACCACACTCCTCTCTCACCCACAGACACTGACTGACCCTGCTGAAGAGTCTCAGCTGAGGCCACCTCAGACTGGGCCGTTGGCAGGGGTCCTCTCCTCCCCTCCTCCCACTGCTTCCTGGCCAGACTGTGAGCTCTGAGGACAGCACTGCCCACTCCTGATGCACCTCTGTGATCTCAGAGGACGGCACGGGGGAGGCACGCAGAATTCAGACGGATGCATCACTGTGCAAACAGGTTCTGTCCTCCGGGCACGGCCCGGGAAGTCTGGCCAGTCCCGAGCCCACCGCTGGGCCCAGCGTGGCTAGAGGGGGGGCGGGCAGCTCTGCCCAAGACACCGCCTCATCCAGCCTGATTTCATGGCCCCGCTGGTACGCTTAGCCGGCCTCCCTGATCTGTCCCGGGAGAGGCTTGCCGAGAAGAGGCCCGAGTCTCCCGGCTGCAGCTGGGCAACAAATAAGATGAACAGGCTGCGGCGTTCCGGAGGGGAGAGACACACAGGCAAGGAGAGTCATAAAACTAATCATTTCTATTGGGTCTGGGGCTCCCCGAAGAACCAGCTGTGGCCAGAAGGCAGGCCTCCCTCGCAAGACACCTTGTGCTCCTTGCTGGCTCCTACTAGATTTTCCAGAAGTTGACGGCCACCAGGTATGAGAAGTTAGCCAGACCTGGCTCCTGCTCTGGGCAGTGTTTCACTAACGACACCACTAGTGTCCAGCAGGCTCTCTCCACTGGGAAAAGTAAACAAGGCAGCTGGGCACTGTGGGTCCCGGGCCAGCCTCGCTCCTGGCACTCTAGTGCTCAAGCACTGTGTGTGGCTCCCTCGAGCTCCCTGGGGGCCCGGGCCCATCGACAGCGGGCCTGAACGACTGCCCCAGCTTACCCCACCCTGCACAGTGGGCAAAGCCTCTCTGCTCGGGAGCGCGCCTCCCTGAAGCCCGCCTGATCCCCTGGCCAGGAGAGATCGACCGAGCTTTGAATTCCCACTCCAGGACACCTCAGAGGAGTGGACAAGCCTGGCCCCCACGGTGGGGCTAACTCAGGTTGCTGCCCTAATTCTGCCCCTTAGGGACCTCGGGTGGTCACCTCCCTCCCCAGGCACCCTCATTTTTTTCTGTCCAGTTCAGGGCAGCCGGGCTGCTCCCTGAGCCATAGCGGCCATCACAGCCAGGGGCTGGGTGAGGGTGGACGTGGCCTCCGCTCCGGCCCACAGCCACCTGGGCCGGGGACAGACCACCCCGCACAGGGAAGGAGGTGGCCAGACACAGGCACTGGGCCGTGGGAACCTGCTGCTGGAAGAGAATGAAATATTTATGAAGGACACACAAGGTTTTTGTGCTGATAGGAATGAAAATAGGCACACTTTCCATTAAAGAATGACTCAGGGTGGCTTTGAGCAGGGAAGTGCCAGGGAGGGGAGATGCCCTCAGCCCCTTGTGTTTCCTGGCTGGCTCCCCACTTCAGTGTGCAACAAGCATCCCACTCATCCACCCTCCCATGGTGCTGGCCTTGCTCAAGCCCCCGAATGAGCTCCGCATGATTATTAAGACCCAGATGTCTGCAAACACCAAAAAGGAAAATGACTCACGGGGCCTATGGGGGACAGGGAGGTGGAGAGTGGGCAGGAAGGGTCATCGGGAGGTTCCTGGGTAGGATCAGTAACTCCCAAGGTCTGCATCTGGCTCCATCTGCCACTTACTGACCATGACCTTGGGAAAGCCACCTAGACCCTCTAA
Organism: Halichoerus grypus; assembly: GCF_964656455.1. Classification (NCBI taxonomy): domain Eukaryota; kingdom Metazoa; phylum Chordata; class Mammalia; order Carnivora; family Phocidae; genus Halichoerus; species Halichoerus grypus. Next base: position 4,085,128 of record NC_135716.1, on the reverse strand, counting down.
GCGAGGGCTTTCTCTCTGTAAAGGGGACTACGGAGTAAGACAGTCCCTTCCAGATACTACAAAGCTTGACCACGTTCATCTGAGAGGGATGCCCCTTGTTGCAGCTGCCCCAGGTGGGGTAACCCTTCTTACAATGTAACAGAACTCGGTACCACCATGTGGCCTTGGGCTTATGTGCAGGTCTCCTGTTCAACCCGAGAGGGGACGGTGCTTCTTGTGGGCTCCAACCGGGTTGCCAGCCGAGCCCTGAACCAATGAGCCTTTTGCTCTTTCCCGCCAGACTAGGAGGGTGCTAGAGTGTGATGTCCGGAGCCACAGAAGTCATTTCAGCACCATGAGGTTGAGTGCAACCACAGAGGGGAATTCCCTAACCTGAGAGACGGGGTGTATCATTCCACCCCTGTGTCTGAGCCCAGCCTAGAGTCCACCCTACTCAGAGTCAGCCTGTTCCCCAATAAGTCTTTTGGCTTCAGCCAGTGTTTTGATCATAACTGATTAACACTCATGGGCTCTACACCTTAGCACAACTACAAATAATGAAGAGGGGTTTTGTACGGGTAACATAGCCCTCTGCAATTCACACGCCCTGCACCTGACACGGCTTCTCTTACAAGTGCCTCAGATCCATCTGCGGGGAGATGGGTGGGTGAGGGAACCAGTGGGAGGGAGGACGGCGGCCAGGGGGACAGCCCGGGCCTCTGAGAGAGCAGCTGTGCCCCCACCGGGCAATGGGGGGCAGGCCAGGGCGACCCAGCTTCCCGATTTTAAGGAGAAGCTGGAAACACCGATTTTTTAAGATGTGGAATCTAATTGGTGTCTAATTAGACATTTTAAAACATGGCACAGGCCAAACAAAACAAAACAGACCATCGGTTTGTCTAAAACAGAGGTCGTGATGCTCCAGAAATGGGGGGAAAGGAGACAAGAACCAGAGGAGAGCAGGCGGGAAAGGGGAGGCAGGGGAGCAAGTGAAGGTCAGTGAGCCCCGCCACACGCCACTGCCCACCACCCTCCCTCCAGGGCCGTGAGCCCCTGGGGCAGCAAACACTAGTCCGTCCATTTCACAGATGCACAAACCAAGGCAGCAAGAGATGCCATGGCCCGTGGAGGTGCCTCCCCAAGTGGGCCGAGGCCAGCCCTGCCCCCACACAGATGGGAGAGCCACACCGAGGTGGGCACAGTCCTCCTGGCTAGACCAAAGCCCCTCCTATAATCCCCGTGGGGAACTCCACTCCAGAACGTGTGATCCCATTTCACAGATGAGAACACTGAGGCTCTTGGCCCAGGGCCCTCAGATTCCCAGTCCCAAGCCCTTAGTCCTTCTTGGAGCCATGAGGAGACCCCAGTGACTTGCTTATTCCCAGGTTTGGCACCCTGTGTTCTCTAAAGGAAAATCTGGCAGATTTGGGGTTTTCTTTAATGAAAGAACAATTCCCTCATATGCTTTTAAAATTATTATTAATTTCCCAAATAGTTCCCTTTTGGTTTCCCTTCATTTTATGTCTTAAGGGGGAAAGGGAACCTAAAAACTTATTTTTGATAAATATACAAGCGTATAAGGCATGGATTTCTGACGAGCTCACGACAGGCCTTCCTGCTCCTCTGTGCCGCTCGAGGACTGGGCAGGCCGGACGCGGCAGGCCGTGCTGACCACAGGGGGCCTGCGCGCTCAACACGTCGACCTGGTGCCTGCTCCCGTGGCTCTGCAAGTGGACTTTTCATCTCCTCGGCGGTCTGTGGTTGTCCCTCAGGAGTACCTCTCAGACCGCAGACACCCAGAAACCCTGGCCCAGACTCTTCCGTGCGGCTGCACTTCTGCCCCCGTTTCTTTCATGTTACGAGGATCCAGTCAAATGAAGTGTTATTATCCCAGTTTATGAAGGAGGAAGCAGCCCGGGCAGCCTTGGGTGCATCCCATTTAGTCCCCAAAATGTCCCTGCAAGGCGGGCATCAGGGAACCCTTGGGGCGCAGGTGCATCCAGACTGCACGTGCCCACCCGGACATCAGCGTGACAGTAAGAGGCTGGGCTTCACACTCGGCTCAGCGGCTTTGTCTGCTCTTAGCACAGACCGAAGTAACAAAGAAATACATTCCTTAAAAATTATTTTTAGCAGTTCTACTCTTAGGTATACAGCCCAAAGAGTTGAAAATAAATATTCAAATACTTGTACACCCATGTTCATGGTAGCACGATTCACAACAGCCCAAAGGGAGAGACAACCCAAATGTTCACCCATGGATGAATGGATAAGCAAAATGCGGTCTATCCCTACGATGGAATAGTACTCGGCCTTGAAGAGGAAGGATATTCCGATACGTGGTAGGATGTGCACGAGCCTGGAAATACTATGCTAAGTCAAAGACACTAGACACAAAAGACACATACAGCAGGACTCCACTGTAGGAAGGGCCCAGAACAGGCGGATCCACAGAGGCAGGAAGCAGACGAGTGGTCGTCCGAGGCTGGGGGTGGGAAGAGTATGAAGTATGGAGTGGACGCCTGATGGATCCGGGGTTTTCTTTGGGGATGATGAAATTGTCTTGGAACTAGACAGAGCCGAGGTGGTTGCACACTTCTGTGAATGTACTAAATGTCACTGGACTGAAGATGTTAAAATGTGAATTTTATGTTCTATGAATTTTACTTCAATGAAAAGAGTAAAGCAGCTACTGTTTTTAAAGCAAAACTCTTCCTTCTTTCTACCTGCGGATGAGGGAAGTGGGGAGTGGCAGAGGCCTGGGGTCTGTGGGGTTCTGGGAGGAGGCGCTGAGCTGGTCTGGGCGCAGGGGCCTGGGGGGGCACTGAGGCTACTCTGGAGAAGCCCAGGCTCCCGGCAGCACCACCCTCCCTGTGGGTGTGCTCCGGAGGGGCAGGGCGGGGGGAAACGCAGCCTTAACACTGGCCCTCCACCTGAGCACCACTCCCCTAGTTGGCACCCACAGTCTCTGGGCTCCCTTAACCAACCCCCACTCAGGCTCTGGACACAGGTGACAGACGTCAGCCCTGAAGCAGCCACGGAAACCTCCGCCAGCAGGAAGCCCCCAGCATGCAGCTCTGAGAGCACAGCCTGGGGGACAGAGTCAGGGCACAGTGGCCCCCTCTGACCCAGTGGTGAGGGCCAGGCTGGGGGGCAGCCAGGGGTGGCCCAGCCAGCTCCCTCCAGCCACG